>NC_090840.1:17269285-18535357 GCF_028021215.1 Eschrichtius robustus
AGAATTAGAGGTGTGATTATCTTGTGAGGTTGCCATGAAAATTATATATATGTGTGTGTGTGTGTGTGCGTGTGTGTGTGTGTGTGTGTGTGTGTGTGTGTATATATATACATATATATTTGTAAATGCTTTCAAGAGTGCCTGGTATTTAAAAAATGATATGTCTTTATTAAATTACCAAGTACACGAAGTAAAATATTGCTCCTCTCCTGAAAACCTTCTAATTCTTCTCATTTCACTCAGAGTAAAATTCAAAGCCTCTCCAAGGGGTCTGTCCTATGTGATCTGTCCCCCTTTCTCGTCTGACATCATTTCCTCCATTCCAGCACTCGGCTAGAAGGCATTTTCTAAACCCTTTTGCATAATATGCAGCTGACTTCTGGCCGTGGCATGTGCCCACCACAATGCACCACCACGATTTCTAGGTCTGGCCAACAGTTACCAACCATCCCAGTTTTAACACTGAAAGTCCCATACACTGGGAAGCCAATCATTCCCAGGCGAATAGGGAGCGTTAATCACCCTACCCGTGGCCTGCAATCCCTCTTGTGATTTTTCATACTGTCTTCTACCACCTGCTGGATATCCATGTCCAGGGTGACCTTGAAAGTCACCTGTTGAAGATGACAGAGCCGTCATCAGCCTGGGCTCCTGAATGAAGCAGACTTACGTGAACAAAATAAATTTCTGTTCTGATAAACCATTAAGATTTCATTGCATTAGCTTAACCAATAAACTAATTACCACGCTGGTCATTCTGGCCTCCTTCCTGCTCCCTGAACAAAATAAGCATACACTGGCTGCCACTCTGCTCAGAATGCTCTTTTTCAGACATCTGAACAGCAATCTCCCTCACCTCCAACCATTCTTTGCCTAACTCTTGTTTTCTGTGGCACTTGCTCGACCTGACCAGTTTATTCCAAATATCAGCATATTACCCCATTCTCCTCCTCTTTTTTTGCCCACAGTATCATCACCTTCTAATTTATACTACATCACTTACCCTCATTTCTTATGTTTACTGTTTATTATCTGTCTTGCCTCCCTCCTCAGAATATAAGTTTCACAAAGGTTGAGAAATTTGTTTTGAGTACTGTATAGAGTCTAAAATATTGCCTGACACAGAGTAGACACTCAATAAATATTTGCCAAATGAATGAATTACTTCAATTTATTTCATTTTCAGAGTTTATCAAGTTGACAAAAATGAAATTAAACCTTAAAACAGCTCTCCTCCTCAAGAAGTAACACATTTCATGGTTTCAAAACAACAAATCCTTCTAACCATTTCCAGAATATGATTATGAATTTGAGAAATTCTACACAGAACAATCCTGCTCCTTACCGTTTCACAATAACCTTTGCTCCTGGTTTGCACCCAAATTTCTCCAAAACAGAATCTAAATTGACTATGTTTAAAATCAAATATTTAAGTCTATCAGTGTCTTGGGCTTGTAATCACCTTTATTACTAGTTAGACTCTGCAGTACCTCAAACCATGTTCTCTACCTTTTAAATGCTATAGCATTAAAGCTGTAGCATATAGCTTACTATGGGCACTCCCTCTCTTTTTGTTTATCTGTACTCATATCAGTGCTTGCATGTCTCATTAATTCCAAATGTTTCAAAGAGTGTTAGAGACTTACTCAATATTTACCCTTATAAATAGTAAGCTCTTCTGCAAGTTGGAGGCATAGCATCCTTGAACAGGATGAAGGGACAACAGAGTCAATTGCTCTCCTATTGTTCCATTATACAAAAATAAAGAACATATTTGTCATATTTGGTTCCTTGCTTAGAGAAGGTAGTATTATGTACGAGTCTTTTATGGCAATAATTAAAATGCAGAGATCCACAGGTCACATTTTGTGTCTTCTTTCCAAGAGACAGAACACAAAGTATCACCTATTTCTATGGGCACTCTTTTTGGTTCAAGATTCTAACAAATCCAGACATATATACACTAATATGTATAAAATAGATAACTAATAAGAACCTGCTGTATAAAAAAAAATAAAATAAAATAAAATTCTAAAAAAAAAAATAGTATTTAAAAAAAAAAGAGAGAGATTTGGATCTGGCAGGAATAGCACCCCTGAGTGATTGCGTTCATAGTTCACAGAGCTTTTGCGTTCAAGGAAATGTTACCACGGAGAAAGTCCTCCATCCATTGATAGGATTGGTATGATTCTAGAAAAGATTAAACAAGCCACCATGGTTAATTTAAGCGTTTATTTATATGCCTCTGAGAACGTTTTCAGAACTGCTGTTGTCACTGAAGGGTACATATTAAGAGAAAGTGCCTAATTAGAGATTAGTTTTGAAGGACTAGTTACAGATGACCTAATCCAAAAGCTTTCAGAATTAATTGTTTATAATTTATTTTGAATTTATTTCCCTGTGAACTTTTAAAATAAACCCCAAAGTTGACTATGTATCAGGCACTGGGCTAGGTGTTGAGATGATATGGTGAACAAGACTATGCCCCCTCTAAAGGAGCTTGCAGGCCAGTGGCGAGGATGGGATGAGTAAATAGGAGAATGTAAATCAGTGCCATCACATGGTATGAAAGAGGGAGGTACTTACTGAGGACCTTAACCCAGGTTTGGTTTGCCAGAGGAGACTAGTGATGCAGGTAGTTGAGGTGATGGTGAGTCTGGTGTCACAGGGAAATTGCAAGCCGTTCACTGTGATGGGTGGTCGCTGGGGGAGGGAGTGGAGGAAATGTAACCATGCACATAGGCGCATAGGCTTGAGAGGTAGCATTCTGCGCACTGCACAAAGGAATCTGAACACTATTTGAACATAAGACAAGCCATTAACGGTTGTAAGCAGAAGGGTAACACTATCAAATGTGCCCTTTAGAAAGTTTACTTTTCTGTAAAAAGGTGGAGGGGTTTTAAATGATTTAAAACAAAAAACAAATAAAAAAACAAAAGCAAAAACTAGAGGCTGAGGGACCTCTTTTGACAGGCTTTCCTTGAAGAGGGTCAATGATGGTTGTGGTCTAAATAGTGGCCAAGACATTGGAGGGAAATAGAATACAAGCTGAATGTGTGGATTGGTGGTGACAGTCAACAAGCCTGGAAACACTGGAAGAGTTCATGGAATCGGTTCAGGAGATTTTAAAAATTTGAATTATCGGTAGGAGAACTAAAGAGACATCCATACTTTTTGCGTTGGCTTCACATTTCTTAACCTTGTTAAAAGTCCAGTTTGGGGGAAAATGATTTCTCTATTTCAGAGGCTTTCAAATTTTTTATTACAACCCACAGAAAGAATTATATTTTACATCGTTATGCACATGTACAGAGAAATGTAAACAAAAAAATCCACAAAACAGCAATCACCCTCGTTACATATACTGTACTTTGATATTTTCAATCCTGCTACCATTTTTATTATCTCTTCCCAACATAGTACATTTCATGATCATGAGTATAAAAGTTTAACTTAAGTAATGAGGAATGCTCTGCGGACATTTTCTTCCTTTGAACTCAAGGTTTTACGCAGGAAAATATGCCGGAAAAAGTTCTGGACTTTGAAATCAACGCTGGATTCACAACTTACTAATTATTCTGCCTAAGGCAATACCTTCTCCTTGAGGACATATGGTAATTCTACGAGCTATGATTTATTAACATTTTCTCCATAGCAGGCATCGTACTAATTTACACCAAAAAAGCAAAACAAAACAACCCGAGGTAAGGATACAATAGTAATACCAAATTAAAGGATTGCTATCCTGATTAAATGTGATGAGCCCTAGCATAGAATCTGGAACCTAGTAGTTTAAAAAATGAATGACTGAAAAAATATATAATGTGAATCATTTATTAAAACCTTTATTAAACAGGAACTATTTTATTTTTATTATATAGCTTCAAATATTCAAAAGAATACACACACACACACACACACACACACACACGCACAGATGTTTAAAGAATTACACTAACAAGCCATAAACTCATGTACTCGGCAATCAGCTTAAGAAACGATATATTAGCGACACCTCGGAAGCGCCCTGTGTGCTCCTTGCCATCTCATCTTCTTTCTTTCTCCTCAGAAGTAATCACTGCCCTGAATTTTGTGTTCTTCTTTCCCTTACGTTGCTGCATTGTTTTCCCACATTTATATGAATCTTTAAAAATATATTGTTTCCTTTTGCATCATTTTGAAGTTATATCCATGGAATCACTTTGTGTACATTTTTTCTGTGACTTGCTTTTTTCTCTCAGTATTGAGCTTCTGATATTCACCCAAGAGGTTACATATAAAAGGAGCTCATCCACATTTAGTGTTTGATACCTCACAATTTATTTATAAATGGATGGGTTATTTCCAGCTTGTTTGTTTTTTTTATTACAAACAATGGTCCTAAGAGAAATCTTGTACATGCTTCCTGGTACACATATGCATGAGTTTCTAGAATTGCCAAATATAAAACAGGACTTCCAATTCAATTTGAATTTTAGAGAAAAAATGAATAATTTTTTAACATAAGCACACCCCATGCAAAATTGGGATATACTAATACTGAGATTTGTCATATCTCTGGAATTAAATTTAACTAGGTGTCCTGTACTTTTATTTGCTTAATCTTGCAATCCTATGGAATTCTTATTCTTAGGAGTGGAATTGCTAGGCCACAGGGAACACACAACTTCAATCTTTGGGGTGTTGTCAAATGTTTTCTAAAATAGCTGAAACAATTGGCCACACACACCACCACCAGGAGATTATGAGTTCCCATGGCTTTATATCCTCACAGTTATGGAATGAACCATGTCCCCCAAAATTCACATGTTGGAGCCCTAACAGCCAACGTAACTGTGTTTGGAGATAGCTCCTTTAAGAAAGTAGTTAAGGTTAAATGAGGTCATAAGGGTGGGACCCTAGTCCAATAAGATTGATGTCCTTAAAAGAAGAGGAAGAGACATCAGAGCCCTTTTTCTCTCCATACAGAAGAAAGGCCATGCGAGAACATGGTGAGAAGGCGACAGCCTGAAAGCCAGGAAGAGAGGCCTCACCAGAAATCAACCCTGTTGGCAGCCTGATCTTGGACCTTCCAGGCTACAGAACTGTGAGATAATAAATGTCTGTTGTTTAAGCCACTCAATCAGTGGTATCTTGTTATGGCAGCCCTAATAGACTAATACCTTCATCAATATCTGGCATACCAGACAACTTTGTGACTCTGGTGATAGGAAATGGTTTGTCTTTGTAATTTTAATGTATGTTCTTCTGATTACCAACAAAGTTAAGCATCTTTTTATATGTTTATGGGCCACTTCTGTGAAGTACCTACCTATGTCTTTGCCCATTTTCTTTTTGAGTTGTCTTTTTCCTATTGAATTACTGGATATTAGTCCTTAGGTAATTATACGTGGTTCAAATATCTTTTTAAAGTTTGTGACTTGACCTTTCCAGTTCTCTATGGTTATCTTTTGATGAACAGAAATTATTAATTCTGATGAAACTGATTTATCTTTTCCTTTACGATTTACGCCTATTTCTCTTGCTTAACAAATCCTTTCCTAACTTGATATCAAACATATTTTCCTCCATTTTCTTCTAGAAATTTAAAACTTTCTGTTTCACATTTTCACCTTTAAATACATCAGTGATTGATTTTTGTGTATGGTATGAAGTAGAGATTTGATTCACTTATGTTCTATTGTCCCAGCATCGTTTATCAAATGACGCACTCTTTTGCCGCAGGTCTACAATGTCTCTTATCTTATAAACCGAGTTTAAATACATGCTCCTATATATCTCTATTTTGTTCTATTGATCAAACACTCTTTTGCTACTCCACACTAGACAGTTTCTTAATTACTATAACTTTATATTAAGTCTTGATAACTGGTAAAGCAAGGCCTCCCATCTCATACTTTTTTTTAAGCAGTCTTGGCTATTTAGAGTCTTTGTTCTTCTGTATAAAATTTAGAATCTTCTTGAAAATTTCCCCAAAGAATCCCTGTTGGGATTTTCATTACGTTGGACCTATAGATCAGTTTGGGAGGACCTTTATGATTTAGAATCTTCATATCCGTGAACACAACCTAACATGCCATTTATTAAAGTCTTTTTTAAAACGCCTTTAAATAATGTTATAAAATTTTATTAAATGTTTGTTCTGCATATATTGAGGTCTCATATCATCTTTCTCCTTTAGTCTGTTCATAAAATGAATGATATTTGTTGATTGTCTAATATTAAGCCACCCTTGATTTCCTGGAATAAACCTAACTTAGTTATGTTGTACAATCTTTTTTAAACATCACTAGGTTTTTCTATTTTTTTACTTAGGATTTTTGCATCTATACTCATGAATGAAATTTTACTATATATTTTTTGATTCTACTGTTCTTCCCAGGTTTGTGTTACACTAGCCCATAGAATGAGTAGGAAAGTATATTAGTCAGTTTATGTTCTGGTAACAAATAAACCCTAAATTCAAATGGCTTAAATGTCAAATTTTACTTCTTGTTCACTGGTCTGCAGATCAGCTTCAGCAATACTGGGCTAGGCTGTGCCCAGCTGGATTCTACATGTTTTCTCATTCCAGGACCCAGGTTAAAGAGCAGGCACTCCCTGGGAATAATCTTCACACAGACAAGCCCAAAGTCAATGGGAAAGCCACATGAATAGAATGGGGATGTATTATCTTATTCTAGGGAGAGAAGGAAAATTGAGGAACAATATTACAATCTACCACAGGGAGTGTTCCCTTTTTCCTGTGTTTTAGAAAACCTTATAAACAATTGAAATGATCTTTTTCTTGAATGTATGGTGGTGCTTATCCATAAAAGCATCTGAACCTCGTGTTTTCTTTGTTAGAGGAATTTTAACTATTAATTCAATTTCTTTAGTGGTTGTGTGTATTTTCAGATTCTATTTCTTCTTGAAGTTCTTTAGGTAAGTCACATTTTTCTAGAAATATATAAATTTCATTTAGCTTTTCAAAATTATTGGAATAACATTGTTTTTAATGTTGTTCAGTTGTTTTTTAAAACTCTGCTAGATCCATAGCTACGTATGCTTTGTCATTTCTAATGTTACTTGCCTTCCTTCTCCATATCACTATAGGTTTATCTATTTTATTTTCAAATAAAAAATTTTTTATTATGTTGATTCTTTTATTATTTTTGTTTCTCATCACAGTGAATTTTTAACCTCATTTTCTAAAAACACTTGAAAGACGTCCTACATGTGATGAGAAGCACTAATTCCACCTCTATTCTCTATGTATAAAAAATGATGCCCAATTTTAGACTAGTGTCCTTTTACGAATATTTCAAGGGTTGGTAAAGTTGTTAGTAGATTGAATGCAAATATTTATAGTGCAAATTATCTGCAGTATAATCATCTTCCATGCAGCCTGTAATAATCTTGACACTTTTAGGTAAGTTCTTAGGTTAATTAAAAACTCCCAAATGGCCTTTTCTGAAATAAATAGGTACATGTCACAGAGATGTTTCTGTCTGTGCTTGGAACTTTATGATAGCCATATATGTTGTAACACACATAGAGGTATGCTTCCTTTTTTATAGTAAATGTCACTTCTCTCTATTATTTCAGTGCTACACAGTATGACAAAATGCATGAGGCAGGAATATTTATAGAATGCAGGTTTTTGAGGGTAATTACTTTGAGATTTTAAAAACACATCGTTGTCTACATTAATAGTGATTGTGTCCACATCATAGAGAACACTACAAATCATATAGCTATCACTAAAGAAATTATTTTTAAAACATTCAAACATTTTATGGCTCTCTGCTTATTATTCATATTTTGTACATTTTGAAATGTCACAACTACTCTATGGTTCATTAGTTCAGTTTCTCTTCTTCATTATAAAACTTACTTAAGCCATGTGCTATATCCTAGCTTGTTCTCATTCTTTTAGATCAAATATTTATATTGAAGGCTCTCTTCCTCTTTTTAGTTCCCCAAGTGTATAGTAACTTCAATTAGTATTCTTGAGTTTCATAAAATGTAGAAAATAAGAGAGGAATACAAATAAGCAGAAGTGTCACAACAGTTAATTTTTTACCTTATACACAGACAGCATGATTTTATTTCTGTTTTGCCTGGCAGAACAGGAAAGATAGGACATGTTATTGTGAGTATTTTATTTTTAAGAACGTGAAATCAGGGACTTCTCTTGCGGTCCAGCAGTTAAGACTCTGTGCTTCCCCTGCAGAGGGTGCGGGTTCAATCCCTGGTCGGGGAACTAAGATCCCACATGCCACGAGGTGCAGCCAAAAAAGTTAAATTAAATTAAATTAAATTTTTTTAAAAAGTAAAATCAAAGTGAAAGTACCTTGTATTTCTCACTTTAACTTACTTTACTGCTAAAATCTTAATTATAATCAAGTGATTCATTAAGGATTACCTGATATGTAAGTGAGCAATGAAAGTTATTTCAAGTTTTCTTCTATATCTGAAAATATTTTTCAAAACTCATAAGAGATTTTTCCATTTCTGAAACACATTGAAAATTACAGAATTCAGGTTCACAAAGTTGTTTGATAACAAAGTTGAGAAAATAATTTTCCCCGCCAAAGTAGCACTTTAGTCTCATCAGAAAGGAAAAAAAATGAGATGGCAAATATAGACATATAAATTTAGGGTCCCTGGAGATTTTTACTCAAGGTGAACCCTCTTTTTCTAATACAAAACATACAAATTAGATTCTTAGGGATGAAGCAATACGACGTAGAGATTTTTAAAAAAATACATTGGATGGGCTAAAAAGAAAATTAGACATTTCAGAAGGAAAGATTGGTGAACTTGAACACATAGCAATAATTCACTTCTGAACCCATTCAAATCTTGTTCTACCCTCACTTTTCATGTAGACTTTCTCTCCCGGTCATCTCCTTAGTTGCTACTAGTATCCTCCATCTGTAAGCTTCTCATCCTTCGTGTAAGTATTCTCAAGGCACCCTCTCTTCTCCTACTTCCTCACTTCTCCCCTCTCTTCCTCACCCTATATGTTCTCCCTGGACAATCTTATGCATGCTCATGACTGTAATTATAACCTTGCTGTTTATGACTTCCAAATTAATAGCTGACTCAAATCACTTGCCTGTCTCAGATCCATATGTCCAATGTCAATGTTTTCTCCACTTGGAATGCTCTCCAACTCAACATGTACAATAAGGGATTTATCTTCCCCAGAAGCATACCTATGACTTACATTCATAATCTCATATAATGGCACCACCGTCATCCATTTACTGAAGCCAGAGACTTGGGAGTTACCCTAAATTTGTCCTTTCCCTTCACTATTGAATGAATCATCAATTTCTATCAGTTCTTCCTTTTATATCAACCTCACTACCACCATTGTCCTACTACTAACATACTGTGGGCCCTTGTCAGTTTTCCCTTATAGGAGAACAACAAGAACTGCCCTATGGTCTTTCTGCTTCAAATTTTACCCACCCCTAGTCATCCCTTCAACTTGCTGCCAGAGAACTTTTTATAGTATACAGTTTGGACCATGTCATGGCCCTAGTTCTAAGTGTTTCAGTGGCTCCTTATCACACCAAAAGATAAGATGAAAATGCCTTACCGATGTCTCGCTGCCAAATCCTCTGCCTATCTGCTTGGTATCATCTCCCACCGGTGCTAGTTGCAGAACACCTCATGCTCTCATGCAGCTCTATGCCCACCCGTGAAGGACCCTCTCCCTGGACATACTATCTCCATACCCTGACTTCCTACCTCAATATCCCTGAAAATTCCTACTCATCCTTAACTCTCCTTTCAAAAACTTTCTCCATAAAGCTTTCTAAGATTCTGCCAGTCAGTCTTAAGTGCTTCCTTTCCTATACACGCATGTGCTCTTTGAGTTTCATAAGACTAGGTGCAGAAAGAATTTGATGCAAATAAAATCATGATAAATCAGAGTATGCTTTCTCACCAATGAGGTTGTACAGATTCCCAAAGTAGGAGGGGTGGGAGCAGGAAGGAAATCAGAGGAAAAGGAGTTTAGCTACTGGTTAACCTCTGTGCCATTTGGACTGGGCTCTGGGAGAGAAGAGGAAAGGGTGTGGGGTGGGAAGTGATAACACAATGTCCAGATAGATTTGTAGGATCTGAGAGTAGAGAAGATCAGAGCATCTCCCTCGGGAAAGGAGTAGAACAATGGGAGAGAAATGGCTATATGGTGTATCTCAGCAGACAGGGCCACCGAGAATAGAGCAAAACTAGGATGATGGCACTGTGGGTCTGAGAGCTGCAGGCAGATAGGATTTCAGAAAGCCACATAATGTATTTTCAGGCCTCATGGGTCTTGTGGCAGCAAAATTGATTCCTGTGCACCAATGAAGGGCACAGAAGTAGCAAGAAGAGTCACTAGAACTAGGACCCTGACACAATGGAACCAGAAATAATAGATCATGACTCTCATGGACAAATTGCTTAGAGCCAATTAAGATTTACCCTTGGAGTTGCTTAGGTGTCCAACCTTTTCCTCATCTCCAACTCCAAAGGTAAATCGTAATTGATAGCCAGTCATGGTAGCCACGCCAAGTGATGGTGATTCCACTGGGGGTTCTAGGGAAAGCTTTGTTCACTGCTAGGAGGCCCTGGGAAAGACGGTCCCTTTCTGTCTCTGAGTATTGTTGTCTCTTGATTATCTCTGCAACCACCGCTGCCATCTTATAGTCATGAGGTAAGACAGCCTGAGAGCAAAGCTAACATGCAGAGGAGGCAGAGAAAAAGATGAATAAAGCAGCAGGTCCTTTATGATATTGAGCCACTGTATCAACCCTGAAAACTATCCTCCAATTAGGTGAGGTAATATGTTTTTCCTTATTACTTAAACCACTTTGAGTGAGAATTTTCTGTTATTTGACATCAAAGACATTCTACTTATACAATTTTCTTGTACCTCAAAAAACCTAAAACTTTCTCTTTCAAAAAACAGCATGATCCTTCCTCTTTGCTCATCTGTAGGAGTTTCACTATCGATGGTACACCCTCTGTCAGCCATTATATGTAGAAATGGTTCAATGAAGCATCAAATAATGGCTGAAAGGGAGGCCAAGCTGGAGTACATAGTAAATTTTGTATAAGTACATTTTATATAAATACACGCAGCTGAGGGTTGTGCAGACAGCACACATCAGTTGAGAGAGTTTACAGGGTGAAGAACTGAGACTCATTGGTTGAGGGTGTAGAGTTTGGTCTGCAACGCTAGTTTTCACCACCTGAGTGCATAGGAGACTAGTCAGCACAAGGAGGGGATATACATGAATGGCTCCTTAGGAAAACATCTCAGGGAGAGAGATTATACATTTAATTAAGTAATAATTTTATAGAACTATAAAATTATATAAAAATCAGTGCTGCTTAGGTAACATCAAACAGGGTACCTAATCAGTGTGGTTTTATGGTCTCTGTTCTGCAGAAATTAGAAGCCTAAAGAACAGAAAAGAAAGCAGACAATGGGAGTTACACAGGCTGCTGTGGGGGCAGGCAGGCCAAGAATCTAAGAGAGGGAAGAAGGAAAGGCTGGAGGAAGAGGGAAGGAAAGTTAAAGTTTGAAGGACCTAGGGTGGTAGTGATTGCAGTTTAGCTCCATCTAACCATGAAATTGGTTGAGGAGGGAGGCAAGTGAAGGTAGAATGGAGTGACAGTCTGCAATAATTAGGAAAGGTTGAGTAGACATAATAGGGACAAAGAAGTGGGAGACAGGATGGACCAGAAGTGATGATTCAGAGTCTGATATGTAAGAAATGGATCAAAGGGCAAAGGCTAAGATGCAACTTAAGATGGCTGAGTGAGCGTGAAGGATGGAGGTCACTGAAGGACAGTGGAGGATGGGGACGAAGTACTGAGCATCACGTGCTAGCCTGTCATCTATATGGATGGAAAGAGGAAGACCATTTCAGAAAATAGAATATTCCTTCATTATTATCCAAATATTCCACACGCAGAGATTAAAATTGCATTTAATGAAAGCGTTCAGCATAACACTAATCATCTCTTATTTATTTGAAAACACCAAGAGATACAGTACATATTTATTAAGGTGTCTGCCTTAGTCTGTTTCAAAGTGTAGTCACCATTCACACTGGCTTGCTGAGCCATTCCTGAAGGAAAACTTATGGGTTTGCTGAGAAGGCCATTTGATTACCTTGTACACAAATAACAATACTCATTTTTTAAAATATCCTTTTCAATAACTGATGTTTTATGACAACTTTCTGCTCTGCTTACCAAGAAAGGTTGAGATGAAAAAATTAAACAACTCTGTCTCTAGTTTTCATTGTTTTCTTTCCTCTGCTGACTAGTTCTTTTTTTGCTGTTGTTGTACATTTGTGTTTGTGTTTGTTTACTTCCTTGCCGGTTGTTATCCAGGCTGAGCCTTTGGATTCCAGAGGAGCTACAGCTTCACCCTCAAGATGCAGACTTTGCAGCCTCCTGGGCACCATCAGACACCTCCATTGAAGACCCAGAATGAGACCTTTGGACCAATATCCTTAGACCACATGTCCTGTACGTTCTCTAAGTGCTTAAAACTAAGGTCTTTGTTTCAACACTTTTCTTTGAGAGTCAAGACTTTTATGTAATATGGAATGACGAAAGAACTTGCACTTTGAGATCCAACGGCTCTTGTATTTTTCCTAATTATACTTCCTAGAGAAAGTTACTTGACCTCTCTATGCCTCAATTTCCTGTCTGTAGAAAGGGGGTGACAATACTGTTTCTCATTCACAAGTATTATAAGGATTAGGTAAAATAACACCTTATGATATCTGATAAAAATGTATGCTCAATGAATAGTAACTTTCTCCTCTAATTTTCTTCAAATAGGTAAAGATTCAGTTTTTTAAGCAGCAGGAAGACTTCATTTGGGTCTTTTGTTCCATTTTGTTTGTGTCTATAGCTCATGGGGAATAGAAATTTTCTTTCCAACAGGCCTCTAATCCTGGCTTTTATGTTTGGTTTAGACTCCCATCACCCAAATTTCCCTCAAATTTTCTTTCTTTTCTTCAAATAAGTCATTAAAGTCACCCTTATGATGACTTATTGAAGTCCCATTAAATGGACATAAGCAGACACAATGCACCATATAGCGCACATATAGCACAGATTTTCTAATATACCATCAATTGTCAGGTTTAGACAAGCAGTTACAAAACACTATGGTAATGCTAAAATAGAAAGCTCCAAGGGTCCTACTAGGGCACAGAGATGTTGTTTCTCTCTGGCCACACCCACAAAACCACCCAGGAGAAGTGATGTCTTAGCTGAGTCTTGAAGGACACGGACCAGGAAATGAGGGAAAGGAATTCAGGCAAAATATTCATTCTTTTCTGTGGTGTTATATAAAAATCCAAGGATTGTCATTTCCAAGTAGAAATAAAGTCTGTCTTCCTATTTTTTTTGACCTTATTCCTAGCACCTGCCTTTAGATATTTACTTTGTTTGTATATAATACAACCCGTTCCTTAATACACAGCTCTAAGTTTCTTAATTAACGTGTTTTCTAATAAAGGGCCATAGTCAAGCATGTTAAACAGATTGAGGCACACTTGTGAGGTACCACATCACATCCTTGACCACCTGATTTTAGCCAAGGATTGTTGAACACTTAGTTGTATGCACTCTGCCATATCTCTCTACTTCACTATTTATAAGCTGTGGAGATCACTCGCCTATGATGCACAGGGACCACCCCAAAATGGGGAGATGTTAATGTCTCCAGTCTCAGTCCTTAACCCACGGGAGACAGGAGGTGGTGGAATGCCTCAGTCTTTCTGTCCTGAAGTGCAACGATTCTGAGATGTATTCTGCACAGCTCCTCAGAGGACCACCAGCAAGATTGCATTCCACAAGGTTAATACACTCATCAAGGCACCATTGATTGGCCTTTCTATCATTGATTGGGCTTTCTCTCTGTGGTAGGCAGAAGGTGTCCACATACTAATCCCCAGATCACATTAATATATTACCCTATATGGCAAAAGACACCTTGCCAATGTAATTGAGGTTAAGGACCTTGAGATAGGGAGATTATCCTGGATATTCCAGGTGTGCCTAAGCTAAACACAGGATTTTTCTTTTTTTTAATTTTTTTAATAAATTAATTTTATTTATTTATTTCTGGTTGGGTTGGATCTTCATTGTTGCGTGTGGGCTTTCTTCAGTTGCGTTGAGTGGGGGTTATTCTTTGTTGCGGTGCACGGGCTTCTCATTGCAGTGGCTTCTCTTGTTGCGGAGCACAGGCTCTAGGTGCGCGGGCTTCAGTAGTTGTGGCACGTGGGCTCAGTAGTTGTGGCACACAGGCTTGGTTGCTCCGTGGCATGTGGGATCTTCCTGGACTAGGGCTCGAACCTGTGTCCCCTGCATTGGCAGGTGGATTCTTAACCACTGAGCCACCAGGGAAGTCCTAATCACAGGCTTTATATGCAGATAATCTTTCCTAACTATGGTCAGAGAGACAGGTGACTATAGAAGAATAGTCATAGAGATGCAATATTGTTGGCTTTGAATATGGAGGAAGGATCCATGATCCAAGGAATACAGGCAGCCTCTAGCAGCTGGAAAAGGCAAGGAAACAGGTTCTCCGCTAGAGCCTCCCTCCAGAAAGGAATGCAGCCCTGCTGACACCTTGATTTTAGCCCAGTGAGACCTCTGTTGGACTCCTAACCTACAAAACTCTAAGATAATAAGTTTGTATTGCTTTAAGCCACTAAGTTTGTGGTCATCTTTGGCCACCCCAGTGTACAAGAGGCCCGTGAACAGAGCACCCCTGATGTTAGAGTTGAAAGCTATACATGGACCCAAAACATGAGCTCTCTCTCACCAATACTGCTGTTGAAGCCTGACCTATCAGCAGCAGAGACCAAGTCTTAGTTCTTCGTATGGTACCATACCTCCAGGAGAATACTTGATGGCAAATTAATTGCTGCAGGTCTCTATGATCCTAGAGTTTACATATATAATTCATACCTAGTCCAGAGAGCAGTTTGCTTTCTGGCCATAGTGCTTCAGCCTTCAGTATAATGACGGCTCTAAGAAAGCTTTGTTACTGATACAGGGTCTCTCACAACACAGGCTCAGACCAAAGAACCCATTTTATGTGGAAAGGGGTACCCTGAATGGCACGTGACCCTGAGATCCACTGTTTCTCCCATTCACCATATCACCATTCAGAAGCACTCAATCTGACAGATCCCTGGGATGGCCTATGACAGGCTCAGCTAATGCACCAACGTAGGATCACAACCTGTAGGGTTGGTGTGCAGTTTTCCAGGATGGTGCACTGAAGAAAAGGATGATGTATTATGTGGAAGTGGGATTGGTGCATCTCGCCATCATGCCCAGTGTCCCACTTACAAAAGCTGTGTTTCTCATTTCCACTGAAGGTTGTATAAATTAGAGTATCGTTCAGTAAATAGTCACTGCTTCCAGTCCTCCAACACTCCATGGGAAGAGTATACTTCTCTGTTCTATTGTTGTTGGACTTGGCAGTGTAATATGCTTGGCCGCTTAGAATATATCTCGCACACTTTGACTTTAGGATCAAAGGACTCTCTTTAGCTGGTAGGATGGCAGTGAGGATGGCACATGCAATGGCTTGATATGTGCTAGTGCACTTGGCTTTGTCTTCCTGTGCTTCGGCCATCACCATGAGAAGAACATACCCAGCTGGCCTGCAGTTCCCAGAAGAAGACACACACAGAGCAGAACCAATCCAGCCAACCAACAGACCTGCAGCTTAAAGCAGAGCTTTTCCAATAGATCTGCGCTTATAATACATGTTTGTGGTTGGAGACTACTGAGTTTTCAAGTGGTGTCTTCTACAATAATAGCTGACTGGGGCTTCCCTGGTGGCGCAGGGGTTAAGAATCCGCCTGCCAACGCACGGGACACGGGTTTGAGCCCTGGTCTGGGAAGATCCCACATGCTGTGGAGCAACTAAGCCCGTGCGCCACAACTACTGAGCCTGCGCTCTGGAGCCCGCGAGCCACAACTACTGAGCCTGCATGCCTAGAGCCCATGCTCCGCAACAAGACAAGCCACCGCAATGAGAAGCCCGCGCACCGCAACGAAGAGTAGCCCCCGCTCGCCACAACTAGAGAAAAGCCCACGCACAGCAGCGAAGACCCAACACAGCCAAAAATAAATAAATTAATTAATTAATTTATAAAAAATAGCTGACTGACACTGAGGCCCTAGTTCCAAGGGAGGTGGGGCACACTTCCATCAGGGGACACAAGTGGCAGTTCCTCTGAAAGTAAAGGTGGATTACAACCATCCACTTTGAGATCCTCATGCTGGTAGACCACGTAGTGGAGCCAGGGAGAAGTATACCTGAAACCTGCCAGATTCACCCAAACATCTCCAGGTGCTTCTATACGCATTGTAACAGTAACCAGGCAACACCCACAACCACAGCTATTAAAGACAAGATAACCAAAGGCTCAGAGTCCTCAGGGATTAAGGACTGTTCTTCCACCAGGCGAGTAAACTGGACCAGATGGCCAATGGAGTGAAAAATGAAGAAATTACAGAGTGAGTGATAAAAAAAAGGAGATAATGGAATATAACCATGGCTACTTTGGGCCAACCTTGAAAGTTGGGACTGTAGTTTTTCCAGCTAACCCTTCTGTTCTAAGCCCTTTTTTTAAAAAAGGAGTATGATCTCCTTGAAGAGTTAGTGATAGCTTGGAATTGAAGTGACGCATGAAAGGATAAAAGGAACTACCTGGTGTGAGGAGTGAATCAAGCAGAAGAAAGAAGGAAGGAAAGTGTAATGGATTGAATAGTATGCCCCCAAAAGACATGTCCAAATTCCAACCCCTGGTACCTGTGAATATGACCTTATTTGGAAATAGGTTCTTTGCACATGTAATTAAATAACTAAGTTAAAAATCTCAGGATCCAGACTTGGGTCCACCCTAAATTCAACGACCGGTGTCTTTCTTTTTAAGAGAAGAGAGAGGGAGACTTGAGACACAGAGACACTGAGGGAAGAGGTGACGTGAAGACAGAAGAGGCTGGAGTTACGCTGTCACAAACCAAGGAACACCTGGGGGCACCCGAAGCTGGAAGAGGCAGAGAAGGATTGTGCTCTAGAGACTTCGGAGGGAGTGTGGCCCTGTGAACCCCTTGATTTCAGACTGCTAACCTCTGGAACAGTGAGAAAAGGAATTCTTGTTGTGTGACGCCACCAAGCTTGTGGGAATTTATTGCAGCAGCCCTAGGAACCTAACATAGGGGGAAAGCAGACAGACAAGCAAGAACTGCCAATACTTGAAAATAGCTTAATCTTTGATACACCGATTTATAAAATGAGGGAGAGTCAGTGATCACAGTGATTCCTTCTAGCCCAAAATATTCATGCGTCTGTAAAGATCTTGCACTAAGATGTCATCTACGGTATTTCGAAGGAAGTAAGAGACCTCGAGCCAGATGGAATTCTGAAGTGCCCCGTTAGCCATGCTGCACAGAGGATCTCCTGCAGCACAGGCTGGGGATACTCACTGGGCAAATCGTTTCTCCAGAAACGGAAATAAGAAAGTTTCCTTTGCATTGTTCTGTGAATTACATGCGGAAAATTGCCCTGTGAGAATTCAGTGAAAACTATTTGATTCAAAATAGTTAACACAATTTTTTAAATATGTAGAATAAAGAAAATAGATTTTAGTCTTAGTGCAGCAGAAATAGAAGAAAATGGAAAATCCTGAAGAATGTGATTCAGGTATAAAAGATAGACAGAAATGAACGTAGTAAGCAAATTAGCCTCCAGCTCTAACATTAGGTTTCAGTTCTACAGGTAGAATAATTTGTGGAAAAAGTCTTTTTTACTCACTAATGTCTTTGGTTCTCAATTTTGTTAATCAGTTAGGAAAGCTGGAGGTATAAAATTATTCTACTGGTTCTTAAATAGAGATGTACAGTGAACAAGTTGAGAATTTGCATCATAGGAATACAACTATAGAGAAAATCATCCAGATGTTCCGGTGCTTTTTGAACATAGATATTCAGGTGTGAGTCATACAAATTCACTTGCTTGCATGTGTAGCAAAAGCTACATATTTTTGCTATCCACAATCACTCCTTGGGGAGCTCATTTAGTTTCATGGCTTTAAATATCATCTTACTGACAACAACTCCCAAATTTATGCCTCCAGCCCAGACTTTTCCCCTGGACACCAGACTCATACATCCAGCAGCCACTTGACATTCCCACGTATATGCTGTATAAACGTCTCAAACTTAGCATGTCCCAAACTCCTGATCTCCTCCTTAAGCAACAGCTCCCTTCTCCATTTCCATCAGTAGCATCCGCATTCTGGTCACCATCTTTCCTCTCGAATCCCACACCCAATCCTTCAAGAAATTCAGTTGTCTCTCCCTTCAGAATACATCCAGATTCTGGTCATTTCCACTGCTTCCACCTTTGGTCAGTTCCATCATCCTGACGTGGATCTTGCAATAGTCTCCTAACTGATACTTCGGCTCTGCCTTTGGCCTCCTGCAATCTGTTTCTCAAATAGCTGCAGGAAAGAACCTTTTAAACCTGAAGTTAAGTAACCCTCCTACACTGCTGGTGGGAATGTAAACTGGTGCAGCCACTATGGAGAACAGTATGGAGGTTCCTTAAAAAACTAAAAATAGAACTACCATATGATCCAGCAATCCCACTCCTGGGAATATATCCAGAGAAAACCATAATTTGAAAGGATACATGCACCCTAATGTTCACTGCAGCACTATTTACAATAGTCAAGACAGGCAAGCAACCCAAGTGTCCACTGACAGATGAATGGATAAAGAAGATGTGGTGCATATATATATATACACACACACATACATACATACACAATGGAATACTACTTAGCCATAAAAAAGAACGAAATAATGCCATTTGCAGCAATATGGATGGACCTAGAGATTATCATATTAAGTCAGACAGAGAAAGACAATATCATATGATATCACTTACATGTGGAATCTAAAAAAAATGACATAGATGAACTTATTTACAAAACATAAATAGCCTCAAGGACATAGAAAACAAACCTATGGTTACCAAAGGGGATAGCGGGGGGTGGGGGAGTTTGGAATAATAATAAATTAGGAGTTTGGGATTAACATATTCACAATACTATATATAAAATAAACAAATAACCATGTCTTACTGTATAGCACAGGGAACTATATTCAATATCTTTTAATAACCTATAATGGAAAAGAATCTGAAAAAGAATATGTACATATATATATATGTATAACTGAATCACTTTGCTGTACACCTGAAACTAACACAATATTGTAAATTAACTATACTTCAATTTTTACAGGGTTAAAAAAACTTAAGTTATATCATGTCATTCCTTTGTTCAACACCCTGCAATTTCTTTCCTGGTCACTCAGAGTGAGAAGCACACAATTACCTACCTCCCTGACCTTGCCTGCTACTACTAGTCTCCACCACCACCTCTCCAGCTACCCTGGCCTTCTTGGTCTCCCTGACCACAGCAGGAAAGGCTCCTCTCAAGGCTTTTGCTACTGTTGTTCCCTCATCTGGAATGTTCTTCCCCCCAGTTCCCACATGGCTAGCGGTCTCCACCTCCTGCATGTCTTGGCTCAGATGACACCTTCTCACTGAGACCTTCCTCAACCACCTCTGTTTATCTGGATCCTTCAAGAAGCAGACACCAAGAAGGTGTCAGATGTGCAAAGATTTTATTAGGGGAAACCCCTCTTAGGGAAATTTCGGTAGACATCTTGGGAAGGCTACGAGAATTGACAGATTGCGATGCAAGTCTGATGCCAGAAATAGAAGAGATGGAAGTTGGGGTGGAGGTGTCCGAGACTATGCAGTCTGCAGGGTTGAGGATTTTGCAGCATCTTCCAGCAAAACTGAAGGGCTAGATTCTACTAGAAAACAGTGGGCTACCTGTGCAAGCCCACAGAGCCTGGGAAGAGGGGTGTGATAAAGTCAACATCCTCGGGGGCGTCCATAAAGATGTCCCCATCCCATGTTTCAGGATCCCCTGACTTTGCAGAGCAGACCTGCATTGGCTGAGCGTTCAAACATCCCTGCAACTCTAACAGATCTTCAGCCTGTGTCTGCCCTGCTACTACAGGACATAAAAACCTCTTTATAAGCCATAAGACTGTCACACTTGTTGACAGCCCCGTTTATTTTCCTCTGTAAAGTGTGAATACAACTTAGCAGTAACTGACTAATTCTGATGTCTTTACAGGCACTGCTCTAGGGATTTTTTTTTACAAATGCCTATATATTACACCTGCCGCAGCATTCTCATTCCCATCATGGCATGGCTTCAGATCACCGCCAGTGAAATCTTTAGGAATGGAGGTGATATCACGTATCAGGGACTATCGGTGTCCCTCTTACCAACCAGCACATCATCCTCTCCATCTGCTGCTGGGGGGTGGGTGAGCCAAGCCCAGATGCCCATCCTACCACCTGTCTGTCTCCACTGACGGTACCACAAAGTCCAGGTGTTCCGAGAGGCAGGCACTAAGATGGGATTCAATGTGCGTGGATTGTATTAGGAGAAATTCCTGTGATTCAAGTCAGACCCAAGTGAAAGGGAAAGGAAAAGAAAGTTGGGTGAGAGCATCCTAGAAAGTCATGCACTCTAAGGAAGGTTCTGAAAAGCCCTCAGAGGGTCCTCAAGCCAAAGTCAGCTGTCAGAGGATCCCATGTGTCCCAGGAATGGGCCTTCCTTGGTGCAGCAGCTGGAGCCCTTGAACTCTGTGGCGGGTATAATGTCCTCTCAAAGGTGTCCACATCCTTATCCCTAGACCCTGTAAATGTTCCATTGAATATCAAAAAGGGGGTTTTGCCAATGTAATTAAGGTTAGAGACCATAAGGTAGGGAGATTATCCTGGATAAGAAACCAATCTAACCACATGGACCCTTAAAACAAAGACCTTTCTCCCACTAAAGGCAGAAGAACTGTAGCAGAAGGTTGTCAGAGAAATTCAAAGCATGAGAAGGACTCAGTGTGCTATGGCAGGAATGCAGGCAGCCTTTAGGAGGTGAGAGAGCTCCAGCTGACAGCCAGCAAGGAAATGAGGACTTCAATCTTACAACCACAGGGAACCAACTCTGCCAAAGACCTGAGTGAGCTGGGAAGCAAATTCTCCTCCAGAGCTCACAGATAAGAGTCCAGGTCTGCCTATACCTTGATTTCAGCCCTGTGAGACCTAGACCAAAGGAACCAGCCAAGGCAACCCAAGGCTTCTGACCTACAGAAACCGTGAGATAGTAAGTGTGCGCTGTTTTGAGCTGCAAGGTTTGGGGTAACTCGTTACAGCAGCAAAAGAAAACAAATACACACTTCCTATAGCTGGAGGCCTGAGGCACCTTCTCCAGGCCTCCACACCATCCTATTGAAAGGCAATCCAACCCTTTACTCCCTAGCCTTCCCCCTGCCTTATTACACTCATAGCACATAGCACAGATCACTTCCTAACAATTTATATAGTTTCCTGATTGGTTGGGTTTATTGCCTGTTTCTTTGCATAAGGACAAGTGCCAGGAGCATAAGAAAATGCTTTTTAAAATTCAATTTAAAATTGAATGAATGAATTAATTAATATTGCCATATTTCCAATAGGTTTGGATTGTGGCAGTATGCAGTTAAATCCGTGGGACATGGGTCAAGAAGTCCAAGAATAGGCGAATGTAAAGCTATAAAAAATAAGTATCAGTGCCACTGACCTGCTCCATGGATTTGGATGGTCACGGGTCACCTGAGCGGCAGCGTGTCCTATGTACATGCTCACATATTAATTAGTAATTTGCTTCAAGGGACACCTAGCTACAAATCGCTCGGCTCATTGATTGTCCAGGACATGGCTAGACCCTTCCTCCCTCTTAGATATCCTGGAGCCACCCATTTAGTGCAAGAAAGCTGGTAAACCTTGACTTCAGCATTGTTTTAGCTTACAAATCACATTGACGCCTGTGATCTGGTTATTCTGGTGAGGTCATTCACCTGAGGTCCAGGCAATACAGTCTCCAATTGAGAGATAAACTGAAGCTCAGAAAGATAGTCATCGCTCAGTCATGCAAATAATTACAAGCAGAGCCTGCACTCAAACCCATGGTTTTTAATTTCAAAGTCCATATTCCTCACATTGTGATATGCTGCCTTTTGGCTTGATTGGTGTAAAAAATTATGAATGAGAAAGAAGGCATGTAGAAACAGAGAAATTGGTTTAAGAGATCTAAGTGTGGGAGAGTGAGAAGATTTTGAGAAGGGAAAAAAAAAATAGGGCATAATACATTTAGAAGGAGCACCAAAAAGCTTTATTTTTGAACATGGCTAAAAACAGACCACGTACATTAAATATGTACATAATCATTGGGGATTCACCCACGTATCTTATTAACCTGGATGTGACCCAGGGAAAATTCTAATGAAAATCATGACTCCAGATGCTCTTTTCTCAATGCACTGAGTACAAAGTAAGGAGAGAATCATAAGCATTGCTGAAGTCAGAACATCTTAAATTACCATCTTTCCTCAAGCCCACTGGCTTTCACCTGACTAGGAAAGAACATCAGGTATAGGTGACAATGCTTTCCTCATATCCCATGCTGTCTCCTAAAATGGAGGCTGCCATGATTATGCCTATAACATGCATGGCTTTTTTAAAATGGGGAGATAACTACAAAAGTAATACTTGGTCATTTTAGAAAATTTGAAAAATGGAGAAAAATACAAAGTGTAGGAAAAATACTGCCCAAAATGTTACCTTCCACAGTCACTGCCTATTAACATTTTAGTATACCTCTGTCCAACTCATTTTTGGGGGTTTTTGCATATTATAAAGAAAATGTTATAAATAAAATGGAAGTACGTTAAATTCTCCCTCTCCAGGTCCATTTTCTTCTCTCCCCAGAGCCAACTGCTTTCAAAAATGTCATATATCCTTCAAGTTAATATTTTATTTTTTTGTTATATACGTATTTGTGTTATTCTGTGTTTTTAACTTTTTTGCATAAATGCTATCATACTGTAGTAAAGTTCTCTTCAACTCAGTTTTCTTCATTCAACCTATTTTTAAAATCTATCCTTATTGTCAAAAGTGAATGCATTGCTCATGGATTTTTAACTGCTAGATAATATTTCATTATATGACTAGACCACAATTTATTTATTCCCTCTGAATAACATTTACTTTTCCATTTTTTTCTCTTATATTAAAAAACACTACTATGTATGTAGCTGTGTATGGCGACAGATGTTACCTAGGCTTATTGTGGTGATCATTTCGCCATGTATACAAATATCGAATCATTATGTTGTACATCTGAAAGTAATATATTATGTCAATTATATCTCAATTAAAATTAAAAAAATAAAATCTTTTCACATTAAAAATAAATAAATAAATAAAATACTTGTCCTAGTTATTGGTCACACGCTTTACTGTTTTCTTCATTGGCTATTATGAATGGTCAATATGTCCTTCAGTCCCCATAATCAACCTCAATTTCCTTTCTTTCTCTTTTTTCCTTGAGAAAACGGCAGTCACAATTATTAAGGTAACCCTATGGCTCTGTGAAATGTGTATTAGAAATGACCACCATAAAGTCCTAAGTCTATGCCTGGAAATAAAATATTCTTCATATTATGGTCTTGTATAGTTACTTCTCCAGCCTACTCCATACCTCTCTCCTCCTCATACCGAATGTGACAGACATACTGAATTACTGAAAACATTTTATATGAACATGTTTTCAGATTCTTATGCCTTTGCTCATGCTATTTTCTTTTTTTAAAAAATTTTTATTGTAGTATAGTTGATTTACAATGTGTTAGTTTCAGGTGTACAGCAAAGTGAATCAGTTATACATATACATACATCAACTCTTTGAGATTCTTTTCCCATATAGGTCATTACAGAGTATTGAGTAGAGGTCCCTGTGCTATACAGTAGGTCCTTATTAGTTATCTATTTTATCTATAGTAGTGTGTATATGTCAATCCCAATCTTCCAATTTATCCCTCCCCCTCTCTTATCCCCTGGTAACCATAAGTTTCTTTTCTACATCTGTAATTCTATTTCTGTTTTGTAGATAGGTTCATTTGTACCCTTTTTTTCTTTTTAGATTCCACATATAAGTGCTATCATATGATATTTGTCTTTAATTGCTCCACCCCTTCCCACTCCCATCTCTCCTATATGTACCCCTGAAAAACCTCATATATGATTAAGGAGTCAGCTTTGAAGCATTCCCTAATCCTTTCCTGTAGAATTGGTAGATTAGTTAGGGCAGTATTTGCTGCTTTAATAAATTATCCCCAAATGTCAATGAATTGATATATCCACTCGGGCCCCTTCTATCTTGAGGCTCAGGTACATAAAACATTTTGTTTTTCTATGTTCTAAATTCATTCCCTTTATGCTTTGGAGTTAGTTCTCTTTATTCTAATTTAACAGATGACACTTTAATAGTAGCTTATTATTATTTAAAACCTTTAGGCCCCATGCTTCTGTATTTTCTAGGTTTAGACCCAATATTTTGGAATGAAGTTGAAATTATTGATGGTATTTTCTTGAGGATCACTTATGTTGATAGTTGATGTTGTAAAGAATTCTCAGCATTGACAGTATATGACTCTGGCTTTAGAATGCTGATGGATACTTGGGAAAACAGGAAAACTATTTCTGGTGATGATAAACACGAAGAGAAGGAACATGTGGGCATAGCAGTTACTTTTATAAAAATAGGACAAGACAAGTTATTAAGTATGATAGACCCAAACGACAAAAGTGAATAAAATTTTAGTGACTGCTCTTTTAACGCCTAAAAAGATAAGAAATCTCCCTTTTCATATAACTTTGGAGGAGATTATACAGTGTTTAGGGTCATATACTCAGAAAGGGTGGGATAATATTATGATGTTTTTTAAAGTATGGTTTAGTCATTGGGCTAATCTCAAGTAAAAAAAATGAAGTGATTTGTTCCATTAGACCAAGAGTTCACAAAACCTAATTATTCCATCATTTCCTCAGGCATAATCTCCATGTCTGTTGTTTTAAAAAGCGAACTCTCAGAGGATGCTATTAGTAAGTCACTTCTGCACTGTTTGTCCCACACTGGAAATAGTGCAGGTGTTATAAATGTCACTGTGTTTCCAAAGCATAAACCTCCATTAATCATTTATATTTATGGTTTACCAGGAAATAATGTCACTAGGCAGCAATAGGATATTATTAGGATAAGGTAAATGGGATACTGAGAATTTGTTAAGAACAATGTGCACTTTCACTCCTCTGTGCCTTCATGTGTGTTGTTCCCTTGGCCCAGGATCCCCTTTATCTCCCTCTCTCTCTCTCTCTTTCTTGAACTTCTTGAATTTCTGCTTGTATTCAAGACCCAGATCAAATATCAGCTCTGTAAAGTTTCTCTGTCTTCCCTGGTATAAAGCTTTCTCTCCTTCCTTTTGCTATACAAGTATTTTAATACTTATCAGGCTCTGACTATGCATCTCTCTTTAGTTCTCTTAGTTTAGTTCTCTTGAGTTTTAGTTTAGTTCTCTTTAGTTCTATGCCTGCTTCTTGTCTGTCTACTCTATGACATTTAAACTTTTAAATTTTAAACTTTTAAATCCTGCTCATTTTTGTTTCCCCGGTAGCTTGACACACAGTAGGCACTCAATATGCTTACAAAATGTGTTGTTTTTTTTCTGAAGGGTCCCTTCACTCCACCCATGCCTTCATCAGTACCTGTCAATATGGATGCCTCTTTGCAAATGTTTGTACAATCGAATAGAATCCATTTACATGTAAGACAAATGTTTGATGATCATTTTAATTTTCCTAACACCCTCTAAATGGCACTAATAATAGCAGATAGATGCCTATTGCTGTTACTATGGGCAGTCCATAATGGCACTCGGGAATGAGTAATTGGCTTCAACTTTCTTCAATAAAAGCCTATAAACTGAAACCACTATACATGGATACTGGAATTAGACAATTAAGTAAATGGATGGCAGAAGGTGGGAGCCAGGTTTCTCTCTGTTGGAGTGGAACAGACAAGCAAGGGGAGGCTAGAATGATCCAAGTGATAATAGATTAGAATTGGAGATATCAGTATGAACTCCTGTTTAGCTTAATATAAATACAGATGTATATACAGATAGACTTACAGATGCAAATAAATATACATGGTACGTTATTATGCACATATGTATTTCCTGGCTCTGTTAACTGAGAAGGCCTAGAAATAAACACTTCAGCAGCAACAAGCACACCTAGTGCTCAGATCTTGATTTCTATACCATTCTTCAATAAAAGGAACCAGGAATCCTTGGAGAAATGGTTGGTTATAGAACTGGAGCAGGAAATGTACAAGATGAGCCTGGAGTATCTTACAGTGCCAGAAAGTAAGAAAGTGCTAAAAAAACCAACAATGATGGGGATGTCAAAGGCACAGGAGTCAACTGGAGCAGCTCCCAATGGCCAAAGCTGCAACAATTTAAGCAACCAAATAAAGTAGTATTGGATTATAACCTAAAGTGTAAAATAAATATCTATGAGTCCATACTGATGTAAATGATAGACAGACAAACAAATAGGGAGAAGAGACAGACCTTCTCTGAAGAAGAACCAATAATTTTTATAACTACTCCACCCTCAAGAAGGTGGAGCAGAGCTCCTCAGTCCGTAAGTGTGGGCTGTGCAGTGACTGCCTTCCGAAGAGTGCAGTAGGGAAAGATGAGAGAAGAGTAGCTTTGCAGGGGAGAAACTTGACAAACACTCGCTCAGTCAAGGACGTTAACCCTGTTTGAGGTTAACAGTGACAGTGATAAATCCCGTCGCTGGTATGTGATGAGAATGGTGATTTTTGTCGGTGGATCTTCTTTTATCCCTTTTGCTGTCTTCTTCCCCCAGACTCATAACCCCAGACTACCTATGAGAAAAACACCAGAACAATTCCAATAGAGGTAAATTCTACTAAATTCCTGACCAGTACGCCTCAAAATTTTCGAGATCATCGAAAATAAGCAAAGTCTGAGAAAATGTCCCAGCCCAGAGGAGCCTGACATCTAAAAGGAATGTAGCATCTTGGATGGAATCCTGGAACACAAAAGGAACATCAGGTAAAAACTAAGGAAACCTGAATAAATTGTGGACTTTGGATCATTAAAAAAAACTAAAAACCTATCAGTATATAATGTAAAGAGCCCAACCAGAGTGTAGGCTACAGACTGCAGTATGGTGAACATGTTATATGTATTAGGTAAATGAGCGTGGGAATGGTCTTTACTTACATTTATGCTCCTCACCCAAACACGCAAAGGGACCCTAATCATATAAGCATAAATATTTATACCCATAGATGTCTATATATAGATATAAGTACTAATAAGTAAGAGTAGATAGGCAATTGTATACATTTCCAGCTTATTAGTTTGACCTTCTTTTCAGAACTGGAGCCCTTTGTTTTCATTCACCCTCTCTCATTTCAACAGAGTATAAAAATTTCATTAGGCAAAGTGGTGACACAACTATAGGGCTATTGGCTTCTGCAGTTTTGTAAAACTGAGAGATAAAGACACACAGACAACACTAAATCACTGTACTTAGAAACTCTCACCGAGTGTAGCTTCTGATTACTTCTCTTGACATCCCCGTGACAAGTGACCACATATTCATTCACATATTTCACAGGGATGCTGGGCACATTGCTTTCCTCAACCGCTGACCACACGCGGCTCACTCCCTGTCTACTGAGAGATACAGACAGGTGAACCAGGCAAGTCGGTGCACGGTAACAAACTGCATCCCACAGCAAGGAAGGCGTCCCCAAAGAGGTTCGATTCAGCTGCACTTGAAAGATGAATGGTGAAATATGACCACACTTGATCTTGAGAAAATTGAGACGCTTAGAAAAACAATTCATTCTGTGCTTCTACGTGAGGATCGGGGAGAAGCCTAGGAATACAATTACTCTGCGAGAACAAATGTATGGATACCAAGGGAGAAGGTTGGGGGGTGGTATGAATTGGGAAATTGGGATTGACATATATACACTATTGATACTATGTATGAAATAGATAACTAATGAGAACCCACTGTATAGCACAGGGAACTCTACTCAGTGCTCTGTGGTGACCTAAATGTGAAGGAAATCCAAAAAAGAGGGGATATATGTATACATATAGCTGATTCACTTTGTTGTACAGTAGAAACTAACACAACACTGTAAAGCAACTATACTCCAATAAAAATTTTTTTAAAGAATGAAAGAAAGGAAGGAAGAAAGAAAGAGAGAAAGAAAGAAAGAAAGAAAGAGAAAGAAAGAAAGAGAGAGAAAAAGAGAGAAAGGAAGAAAGGGAGAAAGAAAGAAAGGAAGAAAGAAAGAAAGGGGAAAGAAAGAATTACTCTGCTAAAGAAAAATTGAGGCAAAAAGGCAAAGTCAGTGAGGGTTGAATTTTTTTATTTTTTAAAATTTGTATTGAAATATAGTTGATTGTGTTAGTTTCAGGTCTACAGCAAAGTGATTCAACTATACATATATATATCTATTCTTTTTTAGATTATTTCCCATTATAGGTGATTGTAAGATATTGAGTATATTTCCCTGTGCTATACAGTAGGGAAATAAGGATTGGTTATCTATTTTATATGTAGTAGTGTGTATATGTTAATCCCAAACTCCTAATTTATCCCTCCCCACCCTCTCCCCTTTGGTAACCATAAGTTTGTTTCTATGTCTGTGAGTCTATTTCTGTTTTGTAAAAAATGTTTCCTGCTCTTAGGTGAAGAGAGTTTAGGGTCTGGTGTACTTTTTGTTTAACTTTTCAGGAAAAAATATTTTCTAGAATTCTTTTCTAAAAATCCAAGCATCTATGTACAAATTAAGTGCTTTTTTCAAGTTTTAAATAGCTCACCTCTGCTTCATGAGTGGGAAGGGCAGCAACATTTCAGAAGTGTCCAACTGGGTCTCCCCGATCTCGAGGAAGGAAGAGAAATTCCCGACTCTTCTATGGAATCCTGAATATCAGAGCATACCCTGTGTGCTCCCCTCCCTAAATTTACCATCCTTTTCTCTCACACATCCCCTTTCTGTCTCTTCTAAATGGTATTCCAAACCCTACTCCTCCCTCACCCCCAAGACTCCCCCCTTTAGTTTCTAAGTGTTTCCTTCTTCCTTCATTCTGGTATTATCTTGTCAGTATCTCATTCCTTGGGATTGGATCTCTACTCTGTCCTAGAGAAAGCCCCCTCTCGACCTTCATTCCAAAGAGGGAAAACATACTGTGTAATATTTTAACTAGAAATAATGGCTCAAATTTGTGGCTTATCACAGAGGAATAATTTAACGGCAGGAGCGCCCAGGCAAGTAGAAAGAAAGGGTAGCTTTTTGGTGATCTGAAAGGGGAGGTAAGTACTACCGTCAAATTTTTTTTCTGTGGAAAATGTAGCCTTGGTCTGCCCTTTGGTCCCAACTGGACCCTTCAGGATCATTCAAAGCAGATTTAATCTCTCTTCAAAGTGATGACTTTTAATATATTTAGAAACAGTTTTTATGTCCCCAACATACTATTTATTTCCCTCAGTAGCAACAGTGTGGAATTTGTTTATTGAAATAAAATGTAACTAAGATAATAGTTTACAATGATTGAAAGGTGTTTTTCATTTTTCTTCATGTAAACATTTTCCCTGACAACCATTCTGTGATTGCCTCAGGGACAGGGGTGACAAAGACCACCTCAGGAAGAGCCTGACAGCTGCAGAGAGAAGAAGCTCCCACACCAATCTGGGAATCTTGGAAAGGAGAATGGGGGCTGAGGTAGGAGAAGCTGGTCTGTGAGACACGTGTGTCTCCGCCCTACCTTTCTGGGTCACAGTCGCAGAGTTGAAAGCATTTTAGGTAGAGGGAAGCCAAAAGCTGAGGGACAGAATCCACCTAATTGGCTGACACAGTAAAGTGGCAGCATGGAGGGAGCTTGGGGGACACTCCTGACCACACTCAAATCGTGTGTGGGTAGAAGCGGCCTAGGATGGTACACACACCCCTCAAGCGTGGAGCCTACCTGGCCAGAGGGTTCACAGCATGGGGACGGGGAGTCCACATTTAAGTCCACAGGACAACCTGCCCAACCTGAGACCAAAGGCAAGTCATGGCAAAACCTCTGGAGTCTTCAGCCCCAGACAGCGCCAAGCTGGGGCCTAGTCACCAGAGCGAGGACCCCAGGCCCTGACTGGACCCATGGAACAGAGTGTGAGTTCACAATAAATACCAAAATTTTAAAGCTGACAAATACCAAAAGCATTACAAAATCCAGAAAAAAATGGTATAAAATTATTAATTAATTACCCTACCCACTTCTACAATTTTTTTTCTACATTACTTGGCTGTATCACATGTGATAATTACTTTTTATAAACCACCTTCTATAGAGAAAATGGAAAGATAATAAATTCTTTCCTCTGAACATTGATTGCAAACTGTTTTTCTTATTAATAGTGAGACACATAAGACATGTGACTTCACATACAGACACCCCAATTGTTTGTTGTAATGCTACAGGTTTGTGCTGTGCAAATACAGAAATTCTCATGAATTCTGTTTTGTCCAAATCTCCTAAAAATGTGTAGTATCTTTGTAATTGTAGTTATACATTGTACATTTATATATGTATGTTTATAATAGTATGCTATTGGCAGGAAAAAACTTTTGCTTTTACCAGGTGGCAATGAGAACCAACTCTTTCACTTAACAATTTTAGATGTTGAAAGATAGGAATCATTTTTAATATAGCTATTGGCCATTTGGTTTTCAGTTCTCTGAAATGTCTGTTCATATCCTTTGGCTATTTTTCTAATTTTTTGTGATTTTTCTTATTGATTTGGATGTATTCTTTATATATCTTAATACTTCTTGCTTTGCAAAACTTTCTCTAATCTGCTGTCAAAGAGATGCACTGTGATAATTTTTAAGTTAAAAAATTTTTTTTCACATTTAGTTCTTTAATCTATCTGAATTTTGTTTTCGCAAAGGTGTGGCTTTATCTTTTTGCTGCAAGAAAGTGACATTACACCATTACCACTACTGAATAGACCATCCTATCCTCACTGAGTTAAGATGTTATCTGTATCATAAAATAAGTCCCTACATCTATTTAGACCTAGACAACACACACATTATATCACAGAGTGTTGTATGTAAATTTCTGAAATAGATGGATAGTAAATGCTAGAGAAACCACAATCCTGAAGGAGTACACTATTGTGAATAACTGAATTTTCCAGAGAGCTAGGGGGCAGCACTTTAAGGTTCAAAACTTTTTAAATTATATCAATTTTGAAGGGATATTATTCTAAATGAAATATCCCTATTTTTTATTTATCCTTTGAGTTACAACTCTAACAACTGTTCCTTGTAACATTTCAAACTGCAAGGGGGAAACGCATTTTGGCACTATGGTAGACCAAACTAATAAAGAAAACTTCATTATTATAAATTCATAGAAATAAGGGAAGAAATACAAACAAATTTGAAAAAATATATGACCAAGCTAGAAAGAAAGAGAAGGAAAGTCCCCAGTGCTAAAACAAAAGGGAAGATTAAGAGCAGAGCTGTGAACTCAAAAGCTGGAGCTGTGGCATCCTGGAGGGATATAGAATCAGTGATAAATTGGAGGGTCCAGGAGCTGGGGTTTTCATCTCTGTGCAAGGGCATATGTGACTTTGGGGCCCCATATGTTCAGGGTATGTAGAACTGAGATACCTGCATACAACTGACCTCTGGGAAGGCTGCCTCCTCAAAAAAAGCTGAACTTGAAAAACTTTCTCTGCCAATACCTCTGCCCAGGGAAGTGATAAGAAGTTGTGGGTGAAGAAGGAAATTTAAAAGTCTGAGCCATGTACCAGTGATTCTTACCAAAGGCATGATAAGGGAAGCATCACAACAAAAAAATTAATGTTATCAATGAGTCCTGATGTGGGGTAACATCTGGGGCACCAGGCAAAAGCAAATGCACAACCACTATACAGCAAGCTTCAGCGCACAGGACATGTTGTTCTCACAGAAAAATAATCTCCGTTGAAGACAAACTCACCTTCCAAAATTATAAGATGTACTAGGAAATGATCTGTCTCATGCAAGAGTCAACAGAAAAAAGAAAAAGCCATGTTAGATGTATAGACTAGTAGCATATACAAAGTCACAAAAGCAGTCATATCTAGAATGACAAAGATACATTTAAAAATGGAAACATTATAGAAAAAACAGGACATTATAAGAAATAAAACACATTCTCTTAAATAAAAAAAAGAATATCTAGAAATAAAAATTTTAATTATTTGATATTAAAATGTTAGGGAATAAATTAGACTGCAGGTGAGACAGTAGAAGAGAGAATTCGTGAACTAGAATATCAATCCAAGAAAATTTATTTCAGTGCAACACAATAAGAAAAATAGATTAAAATATGAAACAGCTGTTAAGAGACAAGGAGGAAAGAATCAAGAAGGAGAGTGTATAAAGAATGGCAATACTGAGAGACAATGACTGAAACATTTTCAGAATTTGACAGAAATCCTCAGATTAAAGAAAAGACACCTCACCTAGTTAGGATGAACAAAAATAAATTTACACCTGGAAAAATCATAGTAAAAGTGTGAATGATCAAAAATAATCAAAGTATGAAACTTCAAAATACCTAGTTTAGTTAGGATGAATAAAAATAAATTCACAGCTGGAAAAATCATAGCTAAAATATAAAACATCAAAAACAATAAAAATCACTCAGAGATGAAAGCTTGATTATCAACAACAACAAAAAATGTATGCTGATAGCTATCTTCTCAATGACCATAATAGAGGCTAAAAACAAGAGGGTATTTTCAAACTACTGAAACAAAAGAGCTGTCATCCTTAAATTTTAAAAGTATTTAAACTCTCATTTAAGAATTAGATTAAAAAATACATTTTTAGGTAAATGTTTTTAAAAATACTAATGGATGTACTTTAGGAATAAGTATATTGATCATGAAAGGAGTAGGATATATATGAAGCAGAGAAGAACAAAGGCATCTGAAAACACCTGGATAAATCTAAATAACTGTAAAAACAGTTAACTGTAAAAATAAGAGCAAAGACTAATTTGGAGTTAAAGGATTTAAAAAGAAGGTGAAACTAAAATATTTCACAACTATGACAGGAAGATAGGAAGCACAGTAATTCAAGCCCATGTGTTCTAAGGTGCTTCGATTGTTCAAGATAAAGTCAGACCTGTTGATTTTTATTAGCTTTTTAGAATCAAACATGCATGTTAAAAATTTAAGGATAATTACTAATTAAATAAGAAAAGAATCTATAACACTAAACCAGTCGAGAGATAAAAAAGGAGAGGAATAAAGAAAAGTTGATCGATCCAATAGAAAGACTCTATGATCTTACAATTCCACTACTAGCTGCATATCCTAGAGAGACTCTGGCACATGCACAAAAGAAGATATCATATTAAGTGAAGTAAGTCAGACAGAGAAAGACAGATAGCATCTGATATCACCTATATGTGGAATCTAAAAAAATGACACAAATGAAGTTATTTACAAAACAGAAATAGACTCACAGACATAGAAAACAAACAAACTTATGGTTACCAAAGGGGAAACAGGGGTGGGGGGAATAATTAGGAGTTTGGATTAACATGTACACACTACTATATATAAAACAGATAAATAACAAGGACCTACTGTATAGCACAGGGAATTCAATATCTTGTGATAATCTAAAATGGAAAATAATCTGAAAAATATATATATATAACTGAATCATTTTGCTGTACACCTGAAACTAACACATTGTAAATTAACTATACTTCAATTAAAAATGGTTAAAAAAGGAAGATATAGACAACAATATTCATTGCATCATTCATCTCCACCAATAGCAGAATAAATAAATTGTGGTAAAGTTGTATATTAGAACATTATAGGCAATTAAAATAAATTAACTACAACATGGATAATGCTGGAAAGGAACATTGAATATAAAAAACAAGTAACAGAATGGTAGGTAAAAATGATGCTATTTACTTAAATTTATACAGACAAAAAGAGATCGCAGTTGTTTATGAATACATCTATGCACAGGTAAATGACAAAATCACGCACAGATATCCTAACACTGATGAACTGAGGCTCTGTAAGGCAAAGGCATGATTAATATGAACATCAATGCTGATTAAAATCATACATAGCTGGAAGGAATGAGCAAAGGAAAAAAAAAGTCATGCACAGGAAAGATTCATTCCCACATTAAGATAATGGTTACCTCTGGGGAGAGTGGGAGGGAGAGTGGGAACTGGGATGTGGGTGAAATGGCTTTAGTTCTATCTATGATACTTTATTCCTTTTGTAAAAAGAGAGCTGGAGCAAATATGTCAAAATATTGACATTTGATATATCTAAGTGATGGGTAGACAGGTGTCTGCTACAGTTTCTGTACTTTTCCATATATTAAAGTTATTCATCTTAAAATTTAAAAAACTATTCAAATAACTCAGAGGTATATAAATCAACATCAGTCTTCCATTCCTCTCCTCTGGCAATTTTATCTTCCTGTATTTTCCTTTTGCTTGTGCAAGAATATATACATATACTTTTAAAAATTGTATCATAGTTTACATATTATTCTGGAACTTAATATTTGACTCAGTATATTGTAGACAATTTCTTCCAAGTAAATACACAAAGATTTCTTTGTATTTTTTCATAGTATGAATTTATCATAATTTTCTCCAGATTCCCATATTGATTAGATTTCCAGGAGTGTTTTTTTGTTTGTTTGTTTGCTTGGGGAGAAATTGCTACTAAAATAATTCTGTAATGAATTGCTGTACTTTTATTTCTGTCAGATAAATTCCCAGAAGTGAGATTTCTGGATCAAAAAATATATACATTTTACATTTTAATAACTATCACTAAATTGCTTGCAATAACAGTTATAATATTTTTCAGTCCCACCAATTGTGTACAATAATGCCAGTTCATGTCTCCTGGCCAGCACTGGAAGTTATCGATCTTTTCAATCTTTGGCATTCTAAATTACTGGGTGGGTTTTTGTTTGTGAGTTTATTTCATTTTCCTAACAACTTGTAAATTTGAGCATCTTTCCTATGTTTACTGGACACTTGTGTTTTCTCCACTGGGAATTGCCTGTTAATATTTTTTGCTCTTGTTAAAAATAATTTGATATCTTCTATATAACTTGTTCATTTGCTCAGTAAACATTCATGGAGCAGATAGTGAGGGCCTGACAACGGCAATTAAGATACAGATGGTACCTTCAAGGAACTTGTAGTCTAGTAGAGGGATTCGAGTGATAAAGTGTTACATGCACTGCAAGAAATGTCTATCCAAACAGAGTACAAGGGAGACACTTTGGAGATCCAGGAAGGATTGGAAAGCTTAATTCAGAATGTGATGCTTCTGCTACTGTGTGTTGAAAATGAATGAGTATTTGCCAGGCATTTCCCACAGCTGGGAATCCGTGTGAGAGAGAAGAAACGGTGTATTAAACCTCGCAGATTAGTGCTTAAGAGTTGTGACACTGAGATAGGAAATCAGGAGTTGCAGCTTCGGGAAGAGAATGAGGAGGAGGAATTCCAAGTGCCTGTGACATATCTGGCTGAAGACATTCAGTGAGTAGTTGAATGAATATGTCTGGAGCGCAGAAGGCTGGTCCGAGTTAGAAATCTAGATTTGAGAGTCATCAGCATGCCGGTAGAGATTTGTCATTAGTTACAGCAATGAGATTAGTTACACCAGTTATAAAGTTGGTGAAGCTGTACCAGCTCTCTGGGGTTTCTGGTATGAAGGATGATTTGTCAGCAAACTAAATGGCCTCCAACTGCTATTTTTTAAAGCTCTTATGTCTGCTTTATTGGTTTTTTTTTAATGTATCTTCCTTTGTTTTTACTAGTCATTCTTGATGGTGTCAAGTATCACCTATTATACTCCATTTACTGCCTACTTTTTTTTTGTTTTAACATCTTTATTGGAGTATAATTGCTTTACAATGGTGCGTTAGTTTCTGCTTTATAACAAAGTGAATCAGCTATACATATACATATATCCCTACTACTTTTTTAAGAAGTTCCGTACGTAGAAATTGGCTAACCTCCCCCCAAATTTAGGATTGTGGGTATATATTAATATCAGTATCTATGAATATATCTAACTAGAGGTGGATGAGGAGCTTTCTTGGTAAAATACTGAGACATGGAGGCTTTGTCTTTTAAGAAGTTTGTGGTTTATGCCCTGATTCTGGTGTGTTTTCCAGGATAGATTAAGGGGTCAGATACTTGGGTTCTGGATCAGTGAAACTTTGCTATGTTAATAGACTGAGACATAATCTCAGCATCTTTAACTGCCTTCCCTTTACAAATAAGCTATTTATGAATTGAATTTTTAAAGAAACTCATTTAACCAAATGATTTACATTTTAATTTCAGACACTTTAAGATGAATCTTTAATAGCCCTACTTCTAATCACTTCAGCTTGAAGACCATCTTCATCAAGCAGGTCAGGGCTAACAATGAAATGCAGATAGCACCCTCACTGTTTAAATATGCCCATCACTCAATCCTTAGTAAATTAAGTAATATTTTGTAATCAAATAAATACTCCAAATTATTCTGATTTATGAATTCTAACCTGATCTCCTATTTTCTTTTCATTTGGCATTGCATTTTGTATTTTACTTTATACTATCAAAGCAAGACATGCATGTGGTTAGAAAATCAAACAGAAGAGCTGATAATGAAAAGAAGAGTTTACTAAAAAAAAAAAAAAAAAAAAAAAGAAGAGTTTACTGCTCCATCTTTCCAACACACTAGTTTGCTCTTTAGAGGCAATTCTTTAAAAATATTTGTTTCGAGTCCCTTTGGGATGTCTCAACAATCTTTTAAATTGCTCATTAGTGTTTGTGGTTTTACAGCTTTTTTAGACATTGTCTTCTGACTTCCTACTGATGGATGAAGGTTAATCTCATCTGTATCTCCCTACTTCACCTTCCTTTTTTCCTTATGTCCCCATGTTTTACCACTGTTTACACTTTTTCTATTAGATACCACTGCAGTGTTAAACAGCTTGTTAAAGCTCCAGTTGCTATCCCAACAACCATAGCCAATATCTCTTGATCCCCCAATAAAGATCAAGACATTGATATCACTGGCTTTCCCTACACCTCTTCAACTCCAACCCATCTCCTAATTTCTTACTTTTTATATTATTGAGGTGGATAACCTTTACATTCTTTCTTAGAATACAATTAAGTCTCTGATTTGTCTATGGGTTAATTTTAAAATTTTTTATTGGACTATAGCTGATTTACAATGTTGTGTTAGTTTTTGCCGTACAGCAAGGTGAATCAGTTATACATATATGTATATGTATATCCACTCTTTCTTTAGATTCTCTTCCCATATAGGTCATTACAGAGTATTGAGTAGAGTTCCCTGTGCTATACAGTAGGTCCTTATTAGTTATCTATTTTATATACAGTAGTGTGTATATGTCAATTGTTTATGGGTTAATTTTTAAATCGAAATTTCACAGCTGTAACCGAGCAAGTGGGTCCTCTGCTTAAGGGAAAGACCAGAGAGAAAAGGATTTATTGCAGGGCAGCCAAGCAAGGAGACAGGAGGCAAAGCTCAGCTGTTTCCTCCACTGGCTTTTGAGTGTGATATTTATCATGGGAATGGGGACTGGGAGGGTGTTGGGCTTGAGAAAAGATTGGGGAAGGTAACGGGAAGTTTCAAGGGTCCTCTGCACAGGCACGACTGTCTTCATGTCTCTTCATGGGTCACATGTGCAAATCTGGGGGGTTCCGTGTGTTACGTGTGGTGGATTTTTGGCCCGTGACGTCTAAAGTTCACTGATTGGTCATCTGGTCCCTCAATGAGCCTGTGCAATGTTCAGTGCAAGGAGGTTGCCAACAAGCTGCTTCTTCATCTGTGATTTTCCTGCTGTTCTGCAACTAAGCTCAAAGGTCTTAATTAATCATCTTTTGCCTTATTTTAATCAAGGCAAATGGATATGGGGGTATGGTTTCACAACTCAAAGTTTACAGTATTATGAATATGTAAATTCTGTTTCCTGCAGAGTCGAGTTGTGAGATTGGATTACGTTCCTTCTTCTGTAGATCCCATGTCACTACTGCTGTGCCAGTCAAAGGAAACATTCCTACAGTTAAGTTCAAGTAGATCCTCCTTTCTCTGCTCCACCATATGTCTTTACTATATTCTCAAGCTTCTCAAAACTCATTCTATCTAATCAATTGAATCTCCTTCTAACCCTAAGACCTGAATCGGGAAATCTCGGACCCCTTGCTCAAATCTGAACTGGTTACTCTTTAGGTGTCAGTCAAACTACCATTTGGGGATTATATGCTATTGTTCTTCTGGTTTGGCACTTCGGTCTCCTAAAGCTTACCTTGTCCTTTTTTTTTTTTTTTTTTTTAGTTTAGTTGGAACATGTCTAAGCAACTGTTTAAGAACTGATGAACATCTAACACATATATATGGAAACTAAAAAAAAAAAAAAAAAATTGGTTCTGAAGAACCTAAGGGCAGGACAGGAATAAAGATGCAGACGTAGAGAATGGACTTGAGGACACTGGGAGGGGGAAGGGTAAGCCTGGACGAAGTGAGAGAGTGGCATGGACTTGTATATACTACCAAATGTAAAATAGATAGCTAGTGGGAAGCAGCTGAATAGCACAGGGAGATCAGCTCGGTGCTTTGTGACCACCTAGAGGGGTGGGATAGGGAGGGTGGGAGGGAGACGCAAGAGGGAGGAGATATGGGGATATATGTATATGTATAGCTGATTCACTTTGTTATAAAGCAGAAACTAACACACCATTGTAAAGCAATTATACTCCAATAAAGATGTTAAAAAAAAATACTATTCAATCAAAAAAGATTGAAGCTGAAAAAATTACAATAATGTTGAAAAAAAATAAAGTAAGTTACTTAGAATACTTTTTAAATGATGAATGGAAAGAAAATATTTTGAGTCCTTGAAGTCTAAAAATCTCTTTAATTTCCCTCACATTTTATTGATAGTTTAGCCAAGTATGGAATTGTAGGTTGAAAATCATTTTTACTCAGAAATCTGAAGACTCTTTGCCAGTGAAAAGTCTGATGACAGCTGCTCCTTGAAAGCTCTTAGGAATTTAGCATGTGTTCTTAAAATAAAACATACCTATTGAGGACCTAAGAAATTCCAAATGGCCTTTTCCCTTATATTTTCAACTACAGACAAAGCTTCAAACTTAAATTATAGACACCTGATCTGTTAAGAAATGTAAGGATTAGTTATGGTATGTAAAAATAATTCATTTTTACAACCTTTAGAGTTCTGCAAATAATTGGCCATGCCAATTCAAATGATCAAGCTGGGGTCTTCCATACCTATTCTAATAAGGAGTTTGAATCTTATGTGGGCACTTGTTTCTTTTTATGCTATGTTATAACTTGAAAATAGTGAAATCCTACCCCCTAATCAAGTACTGTTGATCCTAATATAAAAAATAGCATGAAACTAATGATTAACTGTGAAGACAAAAGCACCATTGGGGCTGATTTTATTAAGGGAGACTGCTCAATATCTTTTGATACTAGAATTTTAATTAAAAGTGTTATGTGTTCCAATTTTTCATTTCCTTACCTTCCATGGGAAGATTGCCAAGCCTGAAGGATTAAATACAAAACCAGAAATAATTAAAATATATAATAAAAGAGAGACTTTTAAGTAAACTTTTTTCACGTGCTATGCTCTGAGTTCATTTTAGGTGAAAAGAAAGCTAGTGATATTACCTTAGTTGAGTTGTCTGCTAAATATTCTATGTACATAATCGACATTACAATCCAAACATTCATAAGCTTATTTCTTTCTACAATTCCACTTCTGTGTTACTTAATGTTACCAAAGAAACATAATCTTTTCTGCAACCAGAAAATCAGTGATGAATGCCCCCTAAATGATATCAAGAAACATAAAAAATATTACTGATTTTTACTTGTTTCTTAATTCTGTTTACAATTTGCAGGTAATTTCAGATGGCTGATTTCTGAATTCGTACTGAATTATCTATGCCCCTTAAAGCCATAAAGATTTGAGGCCTAATTGCCTTTGCATCCAGCATCCCAGCAGCATAGCCAGCCAGGGTACCACTGTCAACTGTTCCCACACCTGAATATAGAAACACAAGGAAACATTTCTACACGGGGACTTCTACACTACCATTCCCTTGCTGGTCCTTAGTGCTCAAAGCAAAATGCATGCCTTTGTTTTGCAACATTCTATTGAATTTTCTTCCTACTGGATTTAATTTAACTTGATGTAATGCTATTACATTTTTCCAGTAGTCGATGTTGTCTTATATATTTAGTAAACAGTCAAATTACATTATTTTCTTTTATGGAATTTCAGCCTCCTTTTGAAATCTGACAGCACTGAGACCAGAAAAAGAAGAAAAGGACAAAGAACAGTTGAACGAGCCCATCTTACAGGGATCACTGCCTTTGGTACTGCTTTTTCTTTGTAGCTCTAGCCCTCCTCTAAAATGGGAGTCAACTCCATCATTACCTTACTGTTATCTCCCATTTCACCATAAACATAGACCTGCATCTTAATTTTTCTGTGTGTGGAGTTACAAGCCATATGGTATATCTCACCAAATCTAACTCTAATAATACTATAATCTATGAAACAGAACATATATGTCATTTTTTATATTTTACATTCATGTGGTACATCACATCTTAGGAATTATGTATTATATATTTAATCTCACTTAATCCTCAAAGAAATATTGTGAGAAGGGGATTACTAATCCTATTTTACAGATGAGAAAACAGGGGCTCAGAGAGGTAAAGGGATTTCCCTAGGGCCACACAGCTACTCATTATCAAGGCCAGGACACTAGCCCAGCCTTCTGAAACGAAAGTCTACGCTCTTACAAATATCTAGCACCTATTCAACGTCCCCTTTGGTTCTTTCCCACCTATCACAACGGGGGCAAGTTCAACAGAGAGCAACAGTTCACATGACTCTCAGGTCAATGTATTTCAGCATGTCTTATTTCAGATTAAGTGAGGAAAATCGTCCATGGCCTGACAATCCAGGTTTTCCTCCGTCTTGTACCAACTGACATTGTCAACCCTACTGTTCTCTAATCTCTCATGTGCACTTTTGCTCTAGTGAGACCAAGGAGCTTCTTTTCTAAGAAATGTTAAACATTTAAATTGTTACAAAAATTTCTGTTATCAATTAATTTTGACAAAGTCCCCACTGTGAGTAAGCTACTCAGAGGACACACAGGGAAAAGAAGAACCCACATTTTCTGAGTGCCTTCTGTGGTTGATATCTCTATGTATATTAGTTTAATTAGCCTTTAAAGCAAGTTTTCAAACCATATAAAAGTATATCCTTTTCCTTTTTACAAAAAAGGGACCTGAGGCTTAGAGAAGCTAAGTAACTTGCCCGCTCTCACGGCAATTTCTTGAGTTTGTTTTGAACTTCATAGATGATTGTAATTTCAAAGCTCATGGTTTTTCATTTTGTCTTTACCAAATTTCTCTCAAGTTGCTGATCATTTAATTAGAGAAACAGATGACCTTTGCAATGCTCTATAAAAAGCAATGATGAGATAGCACTTAATACATATATTAGACATCCAATATAATATACTGTAGAAAAAAGCATGTCTGTTCTAAATGCGAAATGCTACCATTTTCTAAGATAAATGAGTAGCAGATAATGTGTTATAGCTTAAGAGAGAACAAAACCTCTTCTGCCTAAAGTAGTCAAGGAACGCTTCAGGGAGTACATGAGACTATGATTATTACTTAGGTGGGACTTTTTAGAATTCCGATTGATGGAGAAGGAAGGAAAGAATATTGCAAGATAAGAATGTGGTGTGGTTGAAAGTGTAGAACTGGGAAAAGTCGAGTCTCTTTGAGGGATAGTGAGTAGTGTGGAGAGTGAGGGTGGAAACATGGGCTGGAGTCAGTCATGGAAAAGTCTGAACCTCAGGCTAAGGGGTTGGGGATTTATTCTATAGGTAGAAGGGAATCTTTTTTTCTTTATTATTTTTTTGGCGTCACCACACGGCTTGCGGGATTTTAGTTCCCTGACCAGGGATCGAACCCAGGCCCCTTGCAATGCAAGTGCAGAGTACTAACTACTGGACCACCAGGGAATTCCAGAAGGGTATCATTTTTAAATCCAGCTGAGATGGGATGATAGGACTGTTTGGGGAAGGTGATAGTGGGGAAAGAATTCATACTGGAGGGAATTATGGGAATGAGGTAAAGTATGAAGAAGTTTTGTGTGTGTGTGTGCGCGCGTGTGCCCGCAAGACTGGGTTAGGAGACTTTATGAAAGAAAAGTCAAAGAGACTTGGTAAGTAACTGAACGTGGGAAGGAGCAAGCAATGAGTTAAGATGCCTGCCAAAGCTTTCCAGCAGGACAATGGAAAGAACAGAGGTAATTTAGCAGGCCTGGAGATTGAGGGGAGGAACTATTTCAGATGAATTTATTTGAGGCGATGGCAGAATATCCAAGTGGAAGTCTCCAGGAGACAGCCAGAAATGTAACACTAATTGCAATTATCAAGGGTTAGAAAATATGGCTTTGGGAGTCATCTGGATCTAGATGAAGGTTCTAGAGGCAGTGATGGCCACCAAGAGAGAAAAAGGCAGAGACATCAGAGAGAGGCTGTGGTCAGCACTGATTCTAACTTTCCTAATTTTATCATTTCCGTGCAACTTTCTAAGGGATAACCCAACTTGTGGTAGAAATTATTATATATCTTTTAGCTACTAAAACTGTCACTCTAGCTGCGATAGATATAAAATTGTTCATAAAGTGTGACAAGAAGGAAATAGGGAAGGAATATCAAATAGGAACACCAAAAACTTGGCTAAATCTATATATTTCTTAAGGGAAAAAAATAGAAATTGTATAGAAATTATACAGAAAAAATAGAAATTGTATAGAAATTATTTACTCTGACATTGTCAAGTAGGTTTTCATTTAGACATAAGACATGTTAGAATGTTAATTCTCTAAATCTTAATTATGGATAAAGCAATAAGTAGTCCAAGTATTTAATAATGTTAATGTTTATTATGTGATATAACTATATATTTTCAATATACAATGAGGCCCAAAGATATATTACATAATGTGCCTTATTATTTAAATGATCAAAGTATCACATTTCTTAGGTGCTATTTACATTAGCAAGTATTGTTAGGATACAATGTTCTAAAGCACATTTTTTTTTCTTGAGAGAATAAGAAAAGTAGCTCTTTATTGTAAGCAAGTTACATTCTTTAAGTCTAAGTGTCATTTTGTTTTGCTTTGCTCTGTTTTGTTTTCAAGAGGGGCTTACTATAAGTACTTGATACTTTGAGAAGACAATATTTTATAATAACTTTTCATATCTTACAAAAGGGATGTTTCAAAAATAGAGGTTTTGGTTATCTTAATCTCACTCTTCTGTTGTATTTATTTTGTGACACTAAAGTAATCTCAATGTTACCTCCATTCATTCCTCAGACACAGGATCTGTAAATCTCTGTTTCCTCATCAGTCACTCTGGTAGTACAATTGTAATGTTCCTCTTCCTATTTTCTTCTTTAATCATTTACGTTAATCTTTTCCAAATTCCCTCTAATCTGGCCACGTTCTTCTGGTAATAAAGTGTACAGATTCGACCGTAATTTTCCAGGTCAAATTGTAACAGTCATTTAAATGTCAAAGTCACATTTTTCAAATGGGGATCCCAGGAGTAGTTTATATAGCTCTGCAAACCAAACAATAATACTGTCTATGGGCACTCAAATCTCGTGCTTCGGGGAATAAACTGGAGTGTCTGTAAAGAGATAGGAAAGTGTTCCTTCCTCAGCATTCACTATTTAACTAATTCAATTTATCCACTCTGCTTTTTCTGTGTAACTTTTCTTTTGCATTAGTTTCCAGTTCTACAACTATTGGTAATTGCCATAGGTGATATAGAAAATTACATAAGCCAATAACCTGGCACTGTATTGAAATTCTCGTTCCTGGGAACTCTCCTGAGCTTGTAGTTCTTAATAGGTAAATTTCATTTTTTGTATATATAGAAACACATTCTCCTCCAAACAACAATTTCATGACATCCTATACGGTGCCCTTCAAATTTTCAAATAAACTTTGTGCAAAATGCTGAACTTTAAAGATTTCTCATTGGAATATAAGTATTAGAAATGTTTTTTTGTTTTGTATTGTTGTTGTTGTTTTTGTTTTTGGCTGTGCCACGGCTTGCGGGATCTTAGCTCCCCGACCAGGGATCGAACCCGTGCCCCCTGTAGTGGAAGCAGGGAGTTCTAACCACTAGACTGCCAGGGGATCCCCAGAAATGTTTTAAATTAATGCAATTCATAGTAGAAAAGATGATGAGGCTTACACTAGATTTCTCTTGTTTCAATTGTTATCAAACGCAGTTGTCATAACATTACACTTAGGAATTTCAAAGCAGTATAAGAGAATGACATGCTTCTTTTTGTGTGTACTATCATTAGCTAACCCTACCTGGTACCAGTGATGGACACCCCCAGCTAATATCAGGGGCTAGTTTTGGAGGTAAATATATGTAGTGAAAGAGAGAAGAAGAGAAATTCTCTAATTTCTGCAGGTGAGATTTCATCCCCCTACTCAAATTAGCATGAACCACAGATGTGGTTCTAATTTTTGTTGCTGTTCTCAGGAGAGGTTAGTTTTCTACTGAACTCACTTTCTTATGTGCTGGGAAGGAAATGACAGGATGAGTCATGGCCGACTTAGAGCTCATGACGATTTGCTTCTTTAGTGTTACTAACATCTCTCAACACAGTGCCATGTGAACTGATCCATTGCTGGGGCAGTATGGGGACTTCCATGATAGCAGGAGCAGAAAGTCCAATTAGATAGCTTTCATGCTAATTAGATTCATTTAACAGGCTGAATTTCCATGTTTGATCCTCCATTCCCATATCTGATTATCTCTATGAGCAATGCAATTAACTAAATCAAATATTAACTATGACAGATTCTAAAATCTCGTTGGGCCTGGTTTAGCTCTGCATAGAGTACAAGTGATGGTGGGGGGATGAGAAAAAATAGTCTTTTCAAAATTTTCATCTCTGTATTTTAAATTCCAGTCAAAATCACTTGCTCTTGTTTTCTAAAATACATACCTGTGTTTGTTGAAAGAAGTCTTCATTATTTCAATTGAAAAGGATTAGACTAATAAAAAGAACCAACCACCTAACATGCACATTGACAGTATTTAACTTCAAATAATATACATAACATATAAAATAATAATATATTATATGAAGTAAAATATTGACTGTCATAATTAGCATATACATGTAATTCTATAAACTGACACTTTGTTAGTAGTGATTAAACAAAGGTTGGCATTAGTGAAAATAATTGTTTCATTTCTGTATTTTTAAATCTGTGTGCCTTCTGATATGTGTTTAGCAGTTTTGACTAGTTATGCACATCTAGTCATCTTTAATACTAAATGCTTTTCAATAATTACTGTGTTAAGTGCTTGATATAATTTTCCTGAATATACAGTGCTAGCATGCTTTAAAAAAGCTTTGATTTTATATTTATTACCATAATGTATTTTATTTAGAACAAAACATTAAAGCACAGCTTTAATTAGTAGTGAGAAATAATTGTCAGGCTATGGATCCCAGTAATGATCAATATTTCTACTTGATACTGCAAGGTTTTAAAGGTGCAAGAGCGCTAACAATAGGAAACACCAAGAATTATGGCAGCATTACTTTTTCGTCATTCTGAGAATTAGTGGCCCTTTGGGGAGGACGTCTCTGTTGGATGTACTATCAGCTCAGCCTTCATTCTCAGAAGGGATCAAAGGCACTGTCAGAGTATCTGCCACAGTTTAAACCCAACTGCTTCGTTAAGAGTCCTAGGTCCACTCGGAAATTTCTCCGAAAAGACCATAGGTAACTAATTTAATTTTGCTCGCCTTGGCTGTATCTTGGCTTCTGAGAGACAAAGTCCTTGCATAGCCAGGAAGGACATGTTATATCATTCTATCCACTTTTTGCTTATAATAATGTAAAGTCTGGGGCTGAGAAAAATGTCCTTGCATTTGCAAAGAGGGCTCTATCACTTGTAACCGGTTGTATTTCCTCTACTGTTGGAGATTATCCATTTGCTACTTATCCAAAGCCCAGATTATTCTAAGAGCCTCAGAAGCTTTCTGAACCACTGTGCTGGTGGTATGTTCACAATCTGGAACTGTTGTGTCCTTCTGCGTGGATCGTGAGCCACACAGATACCTCCCTATGTAAGCCTGAAAGCCTTCATCCTAGCCCACGGCAACATGCCTCATCCCAAATGTGCCCAATCTTGACACATCACATCTCAGACAAATGTCGTGGAGACAACTGGTGAGTGGTGTGGGTGGGTCAGCATCAATCTACCTGTTAGAAAAACAACAGGTGCCTGTCCTACCTCCATTCACTTTAAGGACCAGCAACAAATTCTTTCTTTTGCTTTTCTCTCCTTTTCTTCTCCTTTTTGTAGATTGTCTTTGGCGACTCCTACATTCACCTTAACGAGATTTCCACCCTAAAAATGGAAAATAATACTTTATACACTATTTCCCACATGAACTTGAGACAACCTTTGAAACAGGAAGAAAGATGGTATCAGCGTGGGGTGAGATGGAGGGAAATAGCCTAAAATTGTAAGGTCACACTATCTTAGGTCAAATTCCAATTCTGACAACGTGATCTTGGGCAAATGATTTAAATTTTCTCTGGTTCAGTTACTTTCTTTATGAACTGGAATAATCATGATAGTATCTACCTCAAAGAGCCATTATAAGGATTACATTAGCCAGTATCTGTAAAGAATTTAGCCCAGTCCCTGACATGTTGTAATGTCTGGGTAAAATTTACCTGTTATTACACAGCACAAATACATAACAGAGATGGGGCTCAGATCTGACTAGGAATCCAATCCTTGTTCTACCATGTCCTGGAAAAACATGATTAAATATTTTTTATGTAGCATATTTTTGGAATTTCCAGTTAACTGGTCCCAGAAATTCTTTACCCCCAACTTCATGGCTTCCTAAGAACTAACTAGGTTGCTTAGATACTAATGACGTTGGGAAGTAGCTCCAAAGATTGATTCAAACACTGTACTTATATCCCTGTTACTACATAGCAAAAAAATGTTGTGCTTAAGCATTTGACATTTTCCAAAAAGTTCATGCTCCCTACAAGACCTGTTAAAAAAAATACAAGTACAGTCATTCTGGAGGTTCTCTCTTACTTTAAATCTTCAAAGGACAGCCAAATCTGTCTCAACTAAATTCAAAAGAATCAGTGAAATAGTACTTATCTCTTCAATGATGAACACACAAGCGGCTCATTTATTTTTCAAACTTTCACTGCAATGTGCGAGTGCAGGATTTCAGTGGCTGCTAGGACTCTGTGAGTTGCTCTAAATTGCCCAGCTTTCCTACCTTTTTATTTAGAAGGGAGAAAGAAGGCAGTTTAGGTGTAAGAATGTGGTAAATTCTAATCACCCTTCAGTGCCTGCTTTCTTGTATGATGATGAGCACCACAGCAGTATTTTCCCCACTAAAAAAAAAAAGTGTAGTCCTAATCTATGTGTATATTTGCTTTATAATGGTGCTGATGTTTAAAGAAGATAAATATTCACCCATCTTTTGGTAAAACCAAGTTATACCAAATAAAAGTAAGCCTGCCTTTCAACTGTTAAAGTAACTCCTTTAGCTGGTTAATGTATATCCTTCCAGAACACACACACACACACACACACACATATTTACATTTATATTTGTGTATTTTTTCCTTTAATGGGGTTCACATCATTCTTAAAGACTCCACTTTTAAACTAAATTTTGTTTTTGTTTGATTTTACTCATATGTTATAAACTTCTTTCCATTTAACTTTTTAAATAAATTTAAATCAAATTCTAATTATTTAGCCTCCAAAAAACTTGTAAATTCTTACCCTTCTGCTTTTAACATTTAAAATATGTTCTTTCTCCAGCCTTTACTACTTTATTCTAACTTATACAGGCTCTTTCTGTAAGTCAACTTGCCAATGAAAATTCCAATTTGATAGGTTAAAGTGTAGTCAGTAACGATGTTATTCAGATTATAGTAAATATTTTTCAAACACTTTATTCAACAAAAAATACCAAAAACCTATTTTGCTTGATATCGTGTGTATATACATAAATATACCAATACACCAGCATTATGACGTATGAGGAAACACATTCTTCATCTAAATTGATCTAATGACACACATAAGAGTATTTCAGGTTAAACTTATATTAAAGTGATTTTTTTACCAAGTATTATGAGGAAAGCATTTTGACACTTTAAACAGATATTTCTCTCCTTTACTTTGAATATAATTTCATCAAATCTCATGATAAATCTGAAAAATGGAAATACAAGCAAGAGGAACATTTCCATAAATATCAATAAAGGTTAAAACAAAAGATGGCTTAAGAAGCAATGTGAAAACGTCTGACTTTTTAGCTAGCTCATTTTAATCTTTTCTTCGGAGAATAACTAAAAAAAGACAAAATTATATACACTAAGGCAGTAAAACCACACGGTGATAATCAACACAAAAGAGTTTTTGCAGCCATCCAGAATTCAAGCTGTGCACATGGAGAATTCAGCTATTCCAAAAAATTTGTATACTAAGGCTTATTCTCTATAGCTCATTTGAGCTATGAGTAATTTTGTAAGTGGAATTAGATTTTATTTCCGAAGATTGTTTTTCCATATCATTGCATGCTTACAGACAAGACTCAGGCATGATGGATAATTACTCCTAGAACCCTCCTTCCCATTATGGAGATAGCAGCAGTGTGTTTTACTCAATAGGTAATCTGCTCTCTTGATCAATGACCACTTAGTAGGAAAATGGATTCAGATTTCTGAACTATAATGGAAACTTCAGGTAAAAAAATGTTTTTTAACAAACACTTGGCAAATAATTAAATTCTTATTGAAGGTGATCAGTGATACTGATGTAGGGCTTGTAGAGTAAGGGGATTTTTCACACCCATAAATTTATGCAAGATCATACCACTTATATTTAGGCACACCCCTAAAACGAATATTAGTCTTTCTAGACAAAATATTTTGTAAATCCCATTCATTTAACAAATATCGGGTTCCTAAGAAAAGTTGCAAAATAAATACTTGTTGGATGAATAGGTATTTTTTGTATGTGTAGCTTTGGGTTATATGTAAAGAATGCAAACAAAGTTATAGGGAATCTACCCTGGAGAAACATTTAACATGGTGAGACTTTTACATAGGAAGCACATACATTCTGTAGGCAGCTGAAGGTCATATGTCTTTAAAGAGAGAGATCAGACCGCGTGCTATGGACGTCAAAAGGGAGGGGTCACGGAGGAGGCGGAGTTGAACGTGGACCGTGAAATACTGGGATGATTTGGACCTGAAACTGGGAGAGGAGCACCCCAGAAGAGACTCCAGCGGCGTGCAATGGCATAGAAGTGTGCAGACACTGTCTGGCAGGGAATGGGGAAGCCAGAGAACATTTGTGAGCAGGGAATGATAACGTCAGGGTTGTGGCTGCGGAAGAGTAATCTGCAGGAAGTGTGTATGGGAGGCTGGAAAGACTGGAGGCGTAGTAATGGACATCCGGCAGGTCCCTGGAAATTTGGAGCTGAAGCCTGGGAACAGGTCAGGGTTGGGGATAAAGGTCTGAGGATCTGGGAGTCCTCTTCCTTTTCCTAGTGTTCGTACTTGAGAAGCCTGGAAAACAGCAAAGGACCAGGATAGGTCCCGGGCGGAGGGCGATGGCGTCGGAAGAGCCAACATCTATACTAAACATCATGCCCAATATCTGGCACCTCGAAAAAACCACCCAGCACAAGGTAAGGCCCGTGGAGATGTGGGAAGTCAAGGTGTAGAGAACCCTAGATGATGGAGCGTCCGGTGTACGTCAGGGCTAAAAGAGAAGCAAGGATTAAGTGAGATACGTTTAAACCGGAGTGTGTTGGACCTTCTCCAGTAGCCATCTTTCTTGGCCTAAAGAAACTCAGAAGGGAGTCCCCACTCTAAAATACACTGTCACGGCCTGCATTCTTTTTAAAAGGGTGTTTCAGGCTACTTCGTTGCCTGTAACTGTGCAGGCCGTCTCTATCTCGTGCCTGTTGAGGAGCCCATGGGTCGGCAACCCAGAGAGCCCAGTGATGTTATTATTCAAGTTCATCCCGTCTTTACCTCGACATGAAGGTAGGGAAAGTTCTGGGTGTCCCTTCGGTGGCCTCTCCAAGGAGGAACTTGGCACAGTTCTCTAGATGACAGGGAGAACAGGCCAAAGAAAGGAAGCCAGGGTATGAATAGCGCCCCCGTGGGAAGCTAGAGTTACGGCTGCCACCGACCAGGCTTTTCCTTCAAACCCAGGAAAGCGAGGTTTGGGGGCTGACGACGGCCCCTAAGCGGAGCTGGAGGTGCTCGGGGGAAAGTCAGATCCTCTCTGCTCTCCTAGTTATCCCCGCGCTCTTTCCCCGGGAGGATACTCCGGGCCCCATCACTCAGGAGCGGTCTCTCCTCGCCCCAGTTCCCCGGGTCGAGCTGCGGGCCAGGGTCAGGGGCGTGTGGGGCGGGCGGGGGGAGAACCTAGCAGCCGAGAGCAGAAGGGCCCAGGGAATCCCGCGAAGCCGCCCGAGCGCATCCCGGCGGGGCGCCCCGGGCTTTCCCCGTCGCCCTGTCAGCGGCGCCCGCGGGGCCGCGGACCCTCCCGCTCCGCAGAGCGGCAGCCGCCGAGGGAAGCAGGTGGGTGTGCAGCCGGGCCCGGGCCGCGGGGAGCGGCGGGCGCGCGGGAGGAGTGGGAGGCGCCCGCCAAGGTGTGGGCGGTGCCCTCTCGCCCGCGCCCCGGGCCCCGGGGCGCTGTCCCCGCTCGAGCGTACGGCTCCCGCGCCGCCAGGCCGAGCCCGGGCGTCCCCGGCGGTGCCCGGCCGGCCGCGCAGCCCCGCCACCCCGGCCGCCGCCCACCTCGAGAGCTGCTAGCGCCCAGGAACAGGAAGAGAAGGAGGCGGCGGCGGCGGCGGCGGCCGTCGCTCCAGCCCGCGGGTGCGCGGAGCGCGGGAGGAGGCGGAGCGCGAGGCGGGGTGGCCGCGGGCCGGTGTGCGCGCCCAAGCCGGCGCCCCCGAGCGCCCCGCCTCGCTTCCCGCGCCCAGCCTCTCCCCGGCTCCGCCACAGACACACACCCACCAAGCACCCACCGCCCTCCGCCCGCGCCGGCCGCCGCCGCCGCCGCCGCCGCCGCCGCCGCGCCGAGGGCAACCCGAGCGAGCGGCAACTCCCCGGCTGGCGCGGCTCGCCTTCCCGGCTCCTTCCGCGCGGCGAGCTCAGCCCCGCTCGATTTTTCCTTTTCTATCCCAGCCCTCTCTTGTCTGGGCGGCGGCGGCGGCGGCAGGGGGATGGGGGCCCGCGAGGGGAAGGGGGTGAAGATCGATGAAGATTATTGTTCTTTTTAAGGATGCCTTAGCTTCCTCCCGCCGCCTCTCCTTTGAGCCTTCCTACTAGAGACCGTGAACCAGAGTCAGGGATGTAAAGAGAGGGGTGAAAAAAAAAAACCAAAAAAAAAAAAAAAAAAAAACCAAAAAACGCCAGGAGCTCCAGCCAGCCGGGGAGACCCTCCTCTCCGTGGAGGGGAGGGGGATTTCCAGCGACACATCATTGGCGAAGGGCACCGTCGCGGGGAGAGGAGCCCCGGAGGGAGCGGGGAATCCCACAGCCCTTTGTGGTGCCCGAGCCCGTGCCGCCTGCCGAGCGGGGTCGGTGGGAGCTAGGTAAGTGGCGGGGGCATTGCTGCTCCCCGAAGGGGTCTTCCTTTAAGAATGAATCATCGCGGGCAGCCTAGCCAGACTTGAGTTGCTAAAGGAATTGGAAACTGCCATATGGCACCGAGTGGACTTACACACAAAGCTGACTTAGCCCTGAGAGGGTTATTAATGCAAGACTCCATCCCCGTGGGGAAGGCGCTCAAGTGTTAGCCCCTGAAAAGCTTCCGAGCAGTCTGCCTGGGAAGGGATGGGAGATGTTATTTCTAGGAGATGAGCTCTTGTTGCCTTCTGTTCATTTGTTGGTAAATGCCACACTCACATGCACACACTTGTGGGACCGGATTCGGGGAGTGTGATGTCTCTGATGTATGAACAGTCCTCAGAACACAGAGACGTGCATGCATTCTGTTCTCCGAGCGGCGCACGGTCTCCGTTCTGTAGCACAGGGTTCCTGAGAGAGAGAATGAGTCTGTAAGGAAAGAGCTTCATGGCTGTCTCCAACACACTCTGCTTAGGGGACCTGGGAATATAACTGCCCTGAATGGCACCAAAAGACACCGACCATTTGCCTCGTCGTTTGCTTCCAGGGCTTAATGATGGTTTTCAAAATAATATGCTACCATCCATCTTCTCGAATTATGAGCATTTTTGTGTATTCATTCATAAAAATTTTCAGTGTGCAGTATGCAAAGACATGCCATGTATACATCATTTACGACCGCACAAGTGTTACAATAATAGATTACACTGAAAAATTTAGGATGCACAGATATACACTGGGTTCATTTCATGCAGGTTCAGCATTCCTTCTAATCAAGTTATGCAATAATGTCAGTGTTTTAAATAGTATTTCACATTTCTGTTTTTGCATTGATGGGTTTTGGAATTTTGTTGGAAATCTGATTTTTTAAGCTCAGCTCAAAGGAAATGTCAGGATTTGTTTTTGTTTTTAAATGTGTAGTATTGTGTGGGACAGAGGTCTCTTGGTTTATTTACCAAAAAACATCATTCGAGATAATCACATTTCATAGAACAAGAGAAAGATAAATTCCAGTCAAAAATCTAAAGTCTAACTTGTCGGTACTGAATAACTTACAGGAAAGATTTTGAAATAGAGGGTATCATTAAAAAAATTATGTAGGTGTAAAGTTTTACTTTATTTCACTCTTTAGAGGGGTGTGTGTGTGTGTGTGTGTGAATAAATATAAAGTTGTACAAAGCTTACTTGTCATACATGAATAAGCTTTAGGGACATCTGGACTAGAGAGTTCTTGGTTCTTAAATTTATCAGAACTTAAACAGTTCAGTAATTGGGTGCACTGTACATGTGTCTGTGCATTTAATTGCTTCTAGGGGTGGTGTTTTTAATGTAAGGCATAAATACGTGATTACTTGTTTGGCTACAGTTCTGAGAATTTGGAGGACCCAATGTATAAACACCTTTTCCCCCACTGAATGAAAAGTAACTTCATCACCTAAAAGAGTTAATATGCCTCCACCAAGCAAATACTGTACTCCCCTCCCTCATGCTGTCCGATTCAGACCAGTTGTTTATCACAAATAGAATTGTGTCTAATGCACTCCTTTTCCTTTTCTGGCACAACTCAGACTCTTGGAGAAAGGAGTGAATCACTTGGCAGTTCTCTTTGCATTCTTCCTCCTTTTAACCTGCACCTTGCCCTCTCCGTGTTAGTGTTCCCAAATCTCCCTCATACACAAATATACACACTGCTTCCAGAAAATAACTCCATTGCCTGCCACTTTGAGAATGCTAGTGTCTCTCTTTTCTTTTGCTCCTGTGTTTTTCTAAGTAGAATCAATCCGTGCATCTGTTGAAACTATTTCCAGTCTCACTTGTCTCCACATCCCACAGTTCAGTTTTCCAGGCATACGTGTTTGCTGAATATTCAGATGGGATTAGTGAAAATTATTACCTTAGCCAATCTTTTCTGTTTGGCTTTTAAAGTTTCCTTGTTGATGCCTTGGAGCAACTGTGAACATGAACTTGCCCTTCTAATTTCCAGTATGGTAGCAAAAGTGAGACTGCTAGCGAAACAAAATGACAGGATAGGCTTTCAGTCACATTCTTGGCAACTTTAAAAGCATATCTGTCCAGGTTTCTTGCATACCTGCCTGCGTATCTGTGGAAAATATTCTTTACACATTGAAAATTTTTTTTCTTGAATTTATATCTGGCATTTTGAAATGGTGTTCAAAGAGAGACTGGTGTATGTGTATGTATGTACATATTAAGTATATATAGACACATAGTTAATTAAGGCAGATTCAGGAAGAGGATCATGAAAATTTGTCACAGTCTAGGCATTGAGGAATTATTAGAAGACAGTAATAATAACAATAATAACTTTTATTAAAATGTTTAAAAATTTAAATTAAAGCATTATTATACACATATATACATATGTGTATGTATACATATATATGTGTGTGTGTGTTATGAAAGTAAACCAAATTTCTGGTAAAAAATTGGAAATCTACAAGATAATTTCATTCTGATCTAATGTATTTTTTCTTGATAAATTATAAGGAAGTAATTAGTTCCTTGAAATTTGCTATCCCTTAGACTAATTCCTAAGAAGCATCATAAGAAGCGTCATTAAAGTTGATAGGACATCTCCTCATGAACGTTTTAAGGTAAATATATAAGGTTAAGACTTTCCATTTACTTCAGAATGTAATATTACTTGAGGTTTGCTTATATTTGTCAAGTGGATTTTACAAAAAACTCTGATGCCTATTATTTTCATAAGGGCTTCAGAGGAGTGGAGAGTGCACATGCATTATATGTGATATTTTTTAAGTTCAGCGTATTTTTTAAGGTAAGAGCTTATAGCCTTGTTACTCCCGAAGTGATAAACTTTATAAAGCAGCACAGCCGTCAAAGTTTTAGTCATATACTACAAGTATCTTTGTACTTTGGACCTATAGTCCATTCTTGTTCATTGCTTATTTCCTCCTTGAGCTTCTAAAATATGTATTCCCACCAACTCTTCACCGAAAATCCAGGTTGTCTGGCAGAAGGTCAAGAGTGTAAGACTCAGCGCTCCTTGGCCTGTGTAAGCCAAATCCTACTGTATTATCTTTAAGGGAAAAGTGTCTGTTCCTGTAGGTTGAATTGTACCTATCTGTGCTGTCTGATTTAATGCCATGTATCCACTCACTAACTTATTCATTAATTCATTTAATACTCATTATGTATAAGAAGAAGAGTGCTTGATTAGAATGTAACAAACACAAAAGAGATAGAAGACCTAGTCCTTGCCCCCCAAGGATTTTTACAGTATAGAGAGTAAAACTTGAATAACTAATTGAAGAATTGTGTGTATGGTTCAAAATCAGGGATCTCTTGCATACATACGTGCATTTCACAATTTCATACTTAATAAATTAATTAAGGCAGATTCAGGAAGAGGATCATGAAAATTTGTCACAGTCTAGGCATTGGGGAATTATTAGAAGACAACAATAATAATAATAACCTTTACTAAACTTTTTAAAAATTTAAATTAAATTAAAGCATTATTATTATAAATAACATTTTTATTATTATTTTATTTATGTCAGTAAAATAAATTTATTTTCATTATTATTATTGTAACACATAGTTGAGCCAGCCACTTTTTAAGTGTTTTAAAAATGCTAAATATTTTAATTCTCACAACCACCCTATGAGGCAGCTATCACTAATACTCTGTTATATAGACATAAAAGTTAAATTACAGAGACTTTTCTTGTCTAAAGTCACATAGGAAGTAAATGATACAGTCAAGCTTGAACCCAGGCATTCTGGCTTCACTTAACCACTATGATATTAAATATTAAGAAGTGTGATCTCCGGCAGAATGAGAAATGATGTTTTCAGCTCCTAGATTTATTTGGAGCTATATCCTCCCATTAAGGGATACCATAGTTATTATGACAGGGAATGCTTGGAAAAGACCAAAAATAGGGACTTCATTTTAAATAGGAGAAAACCCCAAAACTTTCATTATGAATTTGAAATAAGAAGGTAGTTTAGAGGCTGATTTTTAAAAGATGGGTGGAATTTTATAAGAATGCTAAAACATTAGGAAGTACCAGAGACTAACACTGGGCAAGAAACATGATCTGACTGGTCAATTTCTAATGGTAGTTTATTTTATATTCAGTTTCAGGTTTTTTTAAAAAAATGTGAATTATTTTGAATAAAGTATAGTATTATAAATATTTTAAGTTTATTTTTTAGAATTAAATATTCATATATTGAAAGGAAGTTATTAGTTTTGCAATATAATTTTCTTTTACCCCTGTCCCCACTTTTTTCCTGTAAAATGTACCCCCAATATATTGTTGGAAATTGGAATATAGTCACTTAACAGGTTTACTTTCTTTTTTAAAATTTTTTAAAATTTATTTATTTTATTTATTTATTTTTGGCTGTGTGTGGGCTTTCTCTGGTTGCGGCGAGCGGGGGCTACTCTTTGTTGTGTTGCACGGGCTTCTCACTGTGGTGGCTTCTCTTGTTGCGGAGCACAGGCTCTCGGCGCGCGGGCTTCAGTAGTTGTGGCACGTGGGCTCATTAGTTGTGGCTCGCGGACTCTAGAGCACAGGCTCGGTAGTTGTGGCGCACGGGCTTAGTTGCTTCCAGGCATGTGGGATCTTCGCGGACCAGGGCTCGAACCCGTGTCCCCTGCATTGGCAGGCGGATTCTTAACCACTACGCCACCAGGGAAGCCCAACAGGTTTACTTTCTAGTATATTGTCTAGAGTGCATTTATTTTACTAAGTGATAAATAACTATAATAAAACCATGAAAGCATAAATCAAATCATAAGTTGAGTTTTTCATCAAGAAAACTTTTTATAAGATTTAAAGTAAAGTTCTTTCGAAATATCAACTGCTTCTGTTTATGTGAAAAATACCATCATTAAATTTGGAAGATAAAATGGCCAAGTATTGCCTGCAGGATGCCATACAATCCAATCTTTAGATACACCCTCATGATTGATTGACATTTTAATTTCTCTCACAGATGTTAGGTCTCATAGACCCAGTTGCATTGTATTATAGACAACTCTCAACCTACAACTGGCTTGGAGCATAAAGGTTGATTTTAAAAGTTTGGGTTTTTTGAAACTTGTAATACATTTATAGAAACAGTACTTTAGATGATGCTTCGGTGTCCAGACCAATCCACAAATACCCTTTGAATCAATAATATACCTGAAGTACAGTACTGTTAGTACTAAAAACACAGCCATTATGTATAGCAATATTCCCGGGGAATAATTTGATTTAAATATTACTTATTTACTGCTGCTTCTATGCAGGGTTCTTTCAGGATACAGAGGTGAACACAGTAATGCTTGGCCCAACAAGGAGGAGAGAAAATTGAGTTTGTACGTAACCGACACTGACATTAGGCAGAATGAAGAAAGCTTTATAATATTGGTATAGGCAAAATGTTGAATAATTGATTCAGAGTTCTATGGAGAGAGCCAGGGACCGCATACCTCTCAGGATTCTCATTTGTTATTTCATCCTTAAGGTATCTACTGAGCTGCTTCTCTGTGTCAAGCCCTAAGCGAGGTGTTGGGGACACAAATACGAATAAGACATCATACATTCACACCCTACACATGTAGGCACATAAATCATAACAAAATGTCTTAAAAGCTATTGGTGGAGCAGGATGGCAGTTCAGCTGAGTAGTTGCCTAACAAAAGCATCCCAAGAGTAAAAAAAATACGATTTCTTTGAATTCCTAGATGCATGTAGCTGTGATTCTCTACTCAGTCAGACCCAATGCCCCCTTTTTCTCAAGCAGTGTTTTGTAATATCCCTTTTACTTTCCTGAAATGATATTACAGATAGTGTAACTTGTCTACACATGTAATGTTTCAAAAATCAATATAAATTCTCTATCTGTAATAGAAAGAAGAAATAAAAGGAAAGCAGCTTATGAAAATTGCAAGTATATCAGTATGTGTACGCTCAGGTATACTACAGTAAAAGATGTCATAAAGCAGTCAGATGCATGCTACTTAAAATGCATGAATTTGGACCTAAGAGAAAATATTCAACTGAATATCAATGACACTTTTGTATATTTGGCATTTTGAAATAAGAACAAAGTAAATATGTTCATTGAGTGTGACAGCTACAGTTGCAGACAGATGTGGGTGTGTTGTATTAGTGAATCAGTTAACATGAGCAGTGTCATAGTGGGTGATGTGACTTTCCAAAATGGTGAGCAAATCCTGGTGAAGTTCCCAACATGGTAGTTACATTCCTAGAACATTCCTATGTAAAAATATTTTGTATACAACAAGGTTAGAATCTAGTCACAGATAATAATAAGCAAGTTTTTCATTTACTTATGTGTCTGATGAAAATGTAAAAATAATGGAGGACACAGAATTTCTACCCACATTGTAGGGTTTCTTGCATTCCTGGGCCTTGCCTTCCAAATACTTAACAGTTTTAGAAGACTCAGTCAAAAGGACTGGATTAATCCCATTCGGCAGCACTGATTATGGCTATATTCTCCTACAGAAGGAAGCCACTGTAATTCTAATGCATAATTGGGCTATTTTGGAAAATCAGACTTCTCTAAGTTTTTAGTCGGAAGGGAAGTTTAGAGGCTGACTAAATAATAAAATGAGCAGCAACAAAATTCAACCCCTTAGATTTCTAAGCACTAGAAACAAAGTAATAGTAGGCACAATATGCAAAGCTGACTAATCTTATCATAACTGTCAGAGTTTTATTTTCTACGTGGGAGTGTCAGACAAGACTTCACAGTTGAAGTGACATCTAAGCTAATTTTTAAGAGATGAGTAAGGTGCCTCCAGGCTAAAAAGGAGGGAGATGGATAACATTCTAGGCAGAGGGAACAGCATTTGCAAAGCAGTGTCGTCAGAAGGGCTTCGCTGTTCATTGGGGCTCAACGTTGGCAGTTGTAGGGAAGCGATGACAGATAAGACAGAAGAACTTGGGGATTAAACGTGAAAGGTGTTGTACGCCTTGCAAAGCCCCTTGGATTTTATCCTGTAGGACAGGCAGTGGAGGTCAGCTGCAGTTTTAAATAGAGTGATGTGGTCCACTTTTACTGGGGGACAGTCTCTGAGCTAGCATGAGGAAGAGGGACTATAAGAGGAAAAGAGATTGATGCCTGGGAGACTGTTGAGGAATACAGGTAGGATAAGGTCCAGGACTTACCTTTAAAAGGAATGGTGAAGAAGGGGAGAAGGGTTTGGATACTCTGTAGCAAACGGTTGTAAATCAAGTGTCTCCAAATCATCCAGCTCCCATCATAGCACGCTTGAAGCCTCTTTCTTCTTCAAAGGTCATTGTATTAGTTAAGGTAACTTGAGCTTCGGTAATAAACCTCCATTTTGCGGTAATTAATAGAGTAGAAGATTATTTTTGGCTCATATGAGAGTCTATTGTGTGTGTTCCATGCTGTGATTTGGGGACCCAGATTCTTTCAATCTACACTAGGGGCTTGGAGTTCTTTGCATCTAGCTGGCAGCTGTGGAAGAGAATGAGCACATCCAAGAAGTGACACACCTTGCTGCCATTCACATTCTGTTAGTGAGATGATCACATCACTCTATCTAAATACATAGAGGGGAATATGTAACCTCTGGCTGGGCAGCAGCTCCCTAGTAACATTCCTCTATCATGAAAGGGGAAGCACAGATTTTGCTAAACAGCTGTTTGTATCATATTCTGCCTCTGTGGCTACATGTAGGAAAACGTCAGCCCCAGGAGACTACCTGAATCCTTCTTGGTCGCTGCATCCATTTAAGTCCAGGTTCTACTGGTAATAATGCTAAAGCCCTCCTCCCCACTTAAATCTGTATATGGCCCCTCCTTGTCCAGAAACCTTTATACTTAAAAGGCAGGTTACTGGCCTCCTGTTCTACAATGATGGATCGGGTTTTAGAATAATTGCATTCAAAATTCTCATTTGGAAGAGGGAAGAATGGGAGGCATAAAGCAGTCATTGGCCCATAATATGAAAGAAATCCCATTACATGTTGCTAAAGACCTCCTGCTCTGGCAGTAGGGGGAATTCCTCTATTAGACTCTGGTTTTGCTGTCTTGGAAGAACTCCTTTGTTCATTGTTCTCTGTAGCCGTGGTCACCTTCTGGAAGGGTCTTCCTTGTCCATTACTCTCCATGGCCACATTCAAAATGGGTGTTGAGAAGTGTATCCTTCTTGGGAGTTATATTACTTTCTCAGCCAGCTTCTTGCTGGTATAAGTTTGGATGCCTTGAGGTTGTTTGTTTGTTTGTTTATTTTTGGCTGTGTTGGGTCTTTGTTGCTGCACACGGGTTTCCTCTAGTTGCGGTGAGCGAGGGCTACTCTTAGTTGTGGTGTGCAGGCTTCTCATTGCGGTGGCTTCTCTTGTTGCAGAGCACGGCCTGTAGGCACACGGGCTTCAGTAGTTGTGGCTTGCGGGCTCTAGAGCGCAGCCTCAGTAGTTGTGGTGCACGGGCTTAGTTGCTCTGAGGCATGTGGGATCTTCCCAGACCAGGGCTTGGACCTGTGTCCCCTGCATTGGCAAGCGGGTTCTTAACCACTGCACCACCAGGGAAGCCCCGAGGTTGTTTTATCGTCGCTAGAAATTAGGCTCCTAGTTTCTTTGACAATACAATTCCCTCAAAATCTTCATAGGTTTCTTATCTATTTGCTGTCAGTTACACCACTACCTACCATGTAAGTTCTTTCCTATTTATAATTCTTGAACCTTCCTCATTTCTTTGCTCATGTCTCAACCACCTGTGTCTCAAGTGGTTATTTTGGGGTCATCTGAAATAATAGGCTTGGGTGGTTAGGTAACTTCATTAATCAGATCTTTGGCTGCAAGGCTGAGTCCCTTTTCTAACTGGGAAGTCTTAATGGACATTTGTTATTCAAAGCCTTTTTCAGTGTCATTCCTCACCTTTAGAGTCCCCGAAGCAGGGGTTTGTTCCAGCTTTGTAGTCTTATATTTCTAGAGTTTGGCTATTTGCCCTTATTTCTGTTCTCAAACTAGCCAATTCTTTCATAAGTTCATCCATTATCTTGTAATACCTTGATATAGGCAGTGAGGAGTAACCATCACATACTAGCATTCTGGCTCTTTCCAACCATTTCCTCTAGAGCTGTAGACCTGCCCTCTAAGTTATCACAGTTTTGCCAGGGCATAACAGGGTTCCAGGTCTCTGGTCGTTTTTTCCTCGGCAATGGCCAACAGCACACAATCAGATTTTTGTTCAGGCAGCACCCACTTCAAGGTATCAATTTCAGAATAAGTTAGGATGATGCTAGCTGCTGTAATGAACTAAACTATTAGTGGCTAAACATAATAAATGTTTATTTCTTACCCACATAACAGTCCAATGGAGAGAGAGCAAGAGTGAGCATTGAAAAGACATCGACTTCTTAAACCTCCTGGCTCATGTGTGACAGCAACACTTCTGTTTATAGTCCGCTGATGACAACTAGTCAGATGGCGTACCTAGATGCAGGGGGGCTGGGAAATGTCATCCCAGCGTCCCCAGAACGTCTCAGTGCCAGCTCTTTCTTACAAAATTGAAACCCAAGTTTAGGTAGACAATTAGCTGTTCCCTGCTACCGTCCTCTTCCTCCAGAATAAATTAGGGGGAAAGGGTTTGAGCTGCATTCACTCACTGGTTAATCCACGCTATTGATGGCATCTCCCCCATCTCACTCCTGTCCTGTCTTTGGCTCTTGACCCAGACTTCTGGGACTACCACACATTTTCCTTCATTCTCTATATCATCCCTGGTATAAGGCTCTTGTAGATTACAGACTCTGGCGGAGTGCTTTGGGATAAAGGATGGTAATTATACCATAGACAAGAAACTAATTCTAACTGAATGTGAGATGTCACTGCTCTTAGAAATGTATTTACCACTTCTCACCATGGGGGTTTGCTCACCAGCCCGTTCTCTCTGGGGCCCAGATACCAGCCATTTGCTAGGCCTTTCTCTTGCTCTAGACTCTTCCTCACATCTCTTCATCTAAAATTTTCCCTCTATCCTTTCGCAAGGTGCCAGTGGACTTGGTCCACAAGGGGATTTGCCTGGAATAGCGGAAAAGTCCGTGATGTTTTTTTCTGAGACAAAGCAGTGGTTCTTTCACTAAGAGGGCTTGTTGCTTTCTCATAATCCAGTTGGCTCCAAGTTGTAGCCAGTTTTTTTGAAGATATGTACTTAGCAAATATTTATTAAACACTTTTCATATGTAAAGCACTCTTCTGGGTTACCAGGTTAAACAAAATTGGTCTTTACCCTTGCTGGGCTTACAGTCTACCTGAAGGCAAACATAGGAACCCCCAGTTTCCTCTCTAGTGGCCAAGTACAGTGAGTCTGCCCTGGCTCAAACAATCAGTGTTTCCTTATGAGCTATTTGGAAAAGAAAGGTCATCGGCAGAGGCAAGCCTCCTGAAAACAAAAGGGTGAGGGTGGCACTTCTGGAGTGAGGAAGAGCATGTAGGCTGTGGTTTTGCTGAACTAGGGGAGTTGGGCCATTTTGTCGCCACTGTTACCCAGAGATACTTTTATACTCTGCTTCTGATCACCTAGTTTATTTCTTGCAGACTCCAGGACTTGAGCTATTTGGTTCTTTTTCCACTCTCTCCTTTTATCTTCTAGCAGTGAGCACTCAGTAATGTCAGAATAGGCTGGTCCTAAAAGGAGATCAACCAGGTAGGCAAATGTGGCATCTAGAGTGAGTGGAGACAGATGGCAGATGGCAGTCCATGTAGGCAGGATGTTAGACTGAAGGAACACTGGGGCAAGTCCTGGCCAAATAGGGGGATGCTAGTCTGAGAACAGGGAGTATTTGGAGATTTAGACAGGCAGGGGCAGGTGGGGCAGGCAAGATTAACATGATCCAGCCCCATAGGACCAAATGCTATAGTTTGGGGGGACTTAGAGTTTAGGAAGCGGTCTATGTTAAGTAACTAGCAGGGGTTCAGACCAGTTTAGGCATAGGTGTGTGTTAGGAAAGCCCCGTGATGGTCACATTATCAACTCAGGGATTCAGGCACAGTGGACAGCGCCCTTTCCTCTACCATCATCAAACTACCAACACCTCTGTCTCAACTTCCACTAAATCTTACTACTCAGACTCTTAGCTTCTCTTCTGTCCTCTTAATCCATTTGCCCTTTGCTTTTTTTTTTTTTTAGTGATTTTTAAAAAAAATTATTTTTTATTTATTTTTGGCTGCGTTGGGTCTTCATTGCTGCGCTGGGCGAGAGGGGGCTACTCTTCCTTTCAGTGAGTGGGCTTCTCATTACGGTGGCTTCTCTTGTTGCGGAGCACAGGCTCTAGGCACGCGGGCTTCAGTAGTTGTGGCGTGTGGGATCAGTAGTTGTGGCTCATGGGCTCTAGAGCGCAGGCTCAGTAGTTGTGGTGCATGGGCTTAGTTGCTCCGCGGCATGTGGGATCCTCCTGGACCAGGGCTCGAACCCGTATCCCCTGCATTGGCAGGCGGATTCTTAACTACTGTGCCACCAGGGAAGTCCCGCACTTTGCTTTTTTGATAAAAGGCAAATATGATCACATCACTCATCTACCTAAAACGCTTGAACGATTTCCCACTTTTCTTAGGATAAAGGCCTAAATCTTTAATTTGGGGGTTACCATATTCCTCCTTCATTTTCCAAAGCATCACTAGTGTAAGCTGTTGTGCATAACAGGCTCTGGTCAGCCTGGCCCCTGCCCGCCAGCGTCATCTCAGGCCCACTCCCGCCTCGTTTGCTGCTACAATTTCTGGCTTTCTTTTAGTTCCCCTTAGGTGCCTGGGATTACCTGCCGTGAGGCCTGCACACGTAGTTGTTAGGGATGCTCTCTCCCACTTTCGTAACTCTTACTTGTGTCTCTCATCGAAGGTAAGAAGTCACTTGCTCTAAGAAGTCTTCTCGGGCTCCCAGAATGGGACAGGTCTCTTCATCCTTCTCTTTCCTAGCACTGTTTTCTCCTTTGCAGCACTTACCCCAATTTTCATTTTAAATTGTGGGTAATTACCTGCCAGGTGTCATTTTCCTGTGTGAGAATGTCAACTCAGTAAAGGCAGGGGCTGTCCTTCTCCTTCACTGCTTTATCCATCACATCTCTGCAACTCCAGGCACATAGCTGATGCTCATTGTTTATTTGTTGATCCAGTGATGGATCAACAAATGATGGATGGAACCAGGACCTGCGTAAGGTTCTAGGTCACGAAACAGCACCAAGAACACAGTTAACCAAGAACTGCTGGCCAGGGTTGAGCAGAGGAGGAACAGAGCAAGTCTGCCTGGTGATGGACTGCCAAGCCACGGCCCTGCACTATTTTGCACTCACACAGTCTTACATTCTTCTTGACGAGAGCCAGATGGTCCTAGAATCTGGGATGGAGAAGAGTTTGTAAGCGGAGGTCCAGGGGCTACCACTGCTAAGAGTGGAGACTGTGGAATGAGATCCACACGAGGCAGAACATGGCGCTTCCAGTAGAATTTGTCTCTCATCCCTACTTCAGAACATACTAAGCCTCATAACTTCACGGGAAGGCTGGCTAGACCAGTGATTTCCAGTAGAACTTGATGCAGTGATGGAAATGTTCTCTATCTGTACTCTCCAATATGGTAGGCACTAACCACATAAGCTAGTGAACCCTTGAAATTGACTTGTAAGACTGAGAAATTATATTCTAAATTTAAATTTAAATAGCCATCTATGGCTGGTGGCTACCGTATGAGACAGTGTAGGCCTGGAGACTCTAAGTTAGGAAACTCTAAGTTTCAAAAGCAGCACGGTTTACTTTATTTATTTTTATTTATTTTTTTGGCTGTGTTGGGTCTTCGGTTCATGCGAGGGCTCTCTCCAGTTGCGGCAAGCGGGGGCCACTCCTCATCGCGGTGCGGGGACCGCTCTTCATCGCGGTGCGCGGGCCTCTCACTATCGCGGCCCCCCCCGCTGCGGGGCACAGGCTCCAGACGCGCAGGCTCAGCAGTTGTGGCTCACGGGCCCAGCCGCTCCGCGGCATGTGGGATCCTCCCAGACCAGGGCTCGAACCCGTGTCCCCTGCATTAGCAGGCAGATTCTCAACCACTGCGCCACCAGGGAAGCCCAGCAGCACGGTTTAAATTCTAGAAATATCCATTTACAACTAATGTTGGCCTCCAGTTAACCATATATTAACATGTCTGGAGTCCAATGCCTATTTTGACTCTGATGAGGATCTCCCAGTACCTCCTAGCAAAGAGATTTGAATGTCCTGTGTCTTGTTTCTAGCCGTAGGAATTGTTCTTTAACAAAGGCATTTCTTTCTCTGTGTGAACTGTACAAAATGTAAAATGTTATACAAAGGTAGAACTTAATCTGTGTAAGTATCAGTGTAATGTGACCTTAAATGCTTTCTCACACCCACTTTTCCCATCTCGGATTTTTTTTTCTGTTTTTGTTCCCTCCCCTTTTCTCTGTTTCTCCTTCCTCTGTTCTTATTTTCTTTCTAACCTCTAAAATGACAGACACGACACTGTGTCTTTTAGCAAGTTCCTTTTATTTCACGTATTGATTTCTTTACTTTTGTGCCTATTTACAAAAGCCGTTTTATCAGTTCAGATCATTAACAAAAACCAGCCAAAGAACAGTTCAGTTCATCGGAAAAAAAAAAATCTGAAATGTTGATAGCTCTTGACAGGCCAATTAATACATTTTTGGAGATTTATCAGATATAATAATTTCAGTATTTAATATGTAAAAATAGTAAGGTGAAGCATTTTACTGTTTTTTTGTTTTTCACAGCTATCACCTAGATAACATTATAGTTGCTCTTAATCCTTTGAAAGTCCTCATGGGACTGGAGCTCTTGAATCCTGATTCTGCTTTTCACAAAAGAAAAGCTTTCCAGTAAGCTAATACCAGGGTGAGAAAGTGGTGTTTAGAAGGAAAAATTCTGAAACATAACAGTAAAGTAACATTTGAAAAGAGATGGTCCATCTTTAGCCCTTTTCTCTAGTCTGTATAGAACAAATGTGTCTAGGGGCTTTCGTGCTAAATGCCTCCAGTTCATGAAATCACAATTATTAATCAGACTATCGTTAAATATTAATTTACTTTTGAGATAAATGTCATTTTAAATTTGGAATCCTAGTCTTTTCTAATTCTAAGGAGAGCATTTTCATTAGGCTTTATAGAAAGAGTGCACGTAGAAAGCTTAGAAGCTACTAAAAGGCTACTTCTTTAACTTGACTTCTGGTTTCATTCAGGCCCAGCAAAATACTTGGTTTCCAGCATAATAAACATAGTTTGTAATCATGTGTGTATATATATACAGCTAAAGTAGAACATTATAGTAAGGGTTTGGGGCATTTTATGGCATTTGGAACACAGTGCTTGATATGTAATAGATGTAATAGATGCTCAGTAAATATTGTTGAATGAATTAATTAAATTAATAATGAATTAATTAAATAATTCATCAAATTCATTAATTTATTTAAGACCTCAAAGAGCTTTCAATATTCCAAATGGTGGCTAAGGCTATAGCTCCCAAGCAATAAATGAAGATTGTATTCTACAAAGCCCCATGAATTAAGACATCTTCATCATTACCTCTCTCTTCCTTTACATCAGTGTGTTTAAATCAGGTAGGAAGCTTTAATTAGGTGTCAAATAAATATTTAAGTACACAGTATTGCCTGGGCCTACACAACACATGCTAAAAGCACAAATCCAAAATTTTCTGTAATATTCGTTGCAGTAATCCTGTGGGTTCCTTGAGAGCAAGGGTGCCTTTACCCAATTTTGTACCCCCTGCACTCAATATATACTAATAGCCAAGTAACACATTGTTTTGGAAGGAAGGAGCGTAATGAGAAAGGAATCATGGATCTAAGTCAGTATGTATTATTTACAGCTTACGATCTCTTTCCATTCAGACCATTATTGGAATAGTAGAAATTACAGATTTATGTGGTAGTCAGGAATCATTAATAATTAGGTTCAACTCATCAGTATTTATAGGTTTAACTGGGTGTGAAATAGCTAGATGGCTCCTGCTTCACATTTTTTCTCTTCCATCATTCTAATTTTATATTTATTTCTGAAGCCCTGAGGTAGCAAGGTCTAGTGGAAAGAATATGGATTCAGGAACAAGAGACTTGGCTTCTCATCCTGATGCGGAATGGACCCTGGGAAGATCATTTAAACCTACCAGTGTTGCCCTTCCAAAGACCGAATTTTATATGTTTAACATTTAAAAGATATTTTTAAAGCATCTATCTTGACTGTAGATCTCAAATACTACGACTAATAGCATTACTTTTGAAAGCCACACACTAAAATTTATGTTTAGTTTTGAAAATTTAGAACTGCAGAAACAGTTGCCAACCCTACCATCTCTATCCAAAAGAAAATTATTCCATTTAATATATTTTATACATGCCACTTGTCTAGGCCAAGGGATAGACATAGTGTTACAGGAATTATTTGAAAAATTATTTCATTCTTTCCTTCTCTATCATGCTAAAAAGGTTACTCAATATTGGTCTCATATTTCTATTTATTTATCGTCCTAAGGCATCCAGAATCATGCCATTCAAGGAAAATCCCCAGGGTCTTTAGAAGGTTAAGAACATGGACTTTGAGTTAAGATATTGCTTCACTGGTATCCTGGAATGAGCACGTACTGGTTATGTCATCTTGAGCAACGCACTTACTTTTCTGAACCTCAATTTCTTTATCTGTAAATCAAAGATGATAATACCCACCCCAAGGTGATTGAGAATTAATGAGAATTCTCATTATGAGAATTAAGTGGAATAAGTACAGTGGCTGCGTATAGTAATCACTCAATATGTGGAAAGTGATAAAAATGATAATTATTAAGCAAAGTCACAAAGCAAATGAGATCATAACTTTGGCTGTCCTTCAGCTACAAGTCCAAGAATATCCCTACCTTCTAGGAAATACAATTTCTACTTATGGACATTTTGATCTTAAGCTGAAACAAAATCCAAATGGCAAATCTGAAACCCATAGCTATTACTATTTTACACTGACTTCCTCTTTTATTATAATCCTGACTACATGAGCCTTGCAAAGGTGAAAAAGAATGTTTTGAATATCACCGTCACTAAAACCAATATAATTAGTTTTTTTTCTTTAAGAAAAAAAGAATAGAATAACATTAAAGAAGAACTGAAAAGCGGGGGGAAATCCATAATTTCACCATCCTTAACCACACTGCTTCTTTCAATGAAAACAATGGCTTGCCCTTATTTCTGAATATATTCACCCTTGGCTCAGGTCACTTTCCCTATTATACTGTTGCAACCATAATTTTTATGATTTTTCCACACTGTGTTTCACATTATTTATTTCAAGACTGTATCATCTGGTACAAATCACATGAACTCAGGGCTTCAGTCAGTCCATCTGTGGTCCCTAATTTTCACATTTTTATTTTAGAAATTGTTGGTGGAATATAATGAGCTGATTTTTTTTGTCATCAAATGCTTTGATATTTTCTTATCAAATTGTGCTAAATTATATTATTAGCAGTAAATTTAACATCCTAAGATTCATAGATGCTAGTAGGTCGTCTCGTCCATCTGCCTTAACATTCTTACCATTAATTATTTATTATCCTTGTAGCTCCCTAGCATTTTCTACAACAGAGACACATGGTAGATTGAGAAAGTGGGCAGGGGCCTGGGGAGGAATATTTATAAAGTGCCATACACAGATGGATGCTTAATAAATGCTGTTTTAATGATCCTCACTGATGACAAGGGCAGATGGAAAACATTATTCATATAAGGGATATGGCGATGGATGTTTATAGTTCAGTGAACCTCTTCCCTTTTCTACTTAATGCACAGGGGGAAAAATATCAAGCATAAAATTACTTGTGACACGTTCTTATTTTTAAAATTAGATCCATTAATGAAGGATACCATTGATTTGTTAGAAATTGGGGTTTTTTTTTCATGCTGGAAACTAGAACACATCATTTTGAATATGCACAGTCAGGAAAAGAGGGAAGGGTACCAATGGATGTGGCTACACTGAGGATCCTAAGGTGAGTTTGCACAGTCGTCTGCTCTGAGTCTAAAGATATGGTCACCTATACATTGTGATTTGAATATATTGGGAAAGTTTCCACCTTTCACCTTAAGTTATTTTCCCAATCCAAATACTGCTCTGCTTGTATTTCCATTACTGTAGGCTCATTCCTTTGATTAACCTTTGCCCCCCTCTTATAGTCTTCACATGACAATATTTTATATCACTTAGAGAAAAGATCATCATTGAAGGGTATAAGCTCATCTTTTGTAGAAAAGTTTAGACTCTAACTTTGATACTTTCTTTTCTTTTCTTTGTCCTTATATTAGTAGCAGTTCTATCATAATGGCTTTTCTGGCTCAAATACTTTTCCTAGGAGTGAGTATAAGCTGAGGAATTGAGAATTCACTTTTGCCAAATTTTAAACTTAAGAAATTGACAAGAGTGAACTTTTTTCTTGTTCTTCATCTGTCCAGTGGAATATGTAGATGAGTTGAGGTCACACAGAAATCTCATAGAACCAAGAAATTTCAGAGATAGAAGGTAGCTTGGAGACAGTCTTGTCCATTTCTCAGTAGAACAGGCGGTCACCTGGGGTCTGCCTGAATATTACCAGGAAGCAAATTGAGGAAGCAAATTCCACTTTGGGGCAGCAGTAATTATTAGAGAGTCTTACTTGTTTATCACTTGTTCCTTACATAGCTCCAGAAAATCTAGCTCTTATTTTGAGCCCAGGCCTTATTAAAATAAGCAAATAAGGGCCGGCAGAACGTCTAAACAAATTGGAAATCACCATAATTAACTGGTATTGGATGATGTTAGCCAAAACATGTGGCCGAAAAAAGGATAGTAGTGCTTTGAAATTCATTAGTCACTCATTCATTCATTCTTTTGGGTAGTCCACAAACGTTTGGTAAGCACTTGCATCCCAAAGATACAAATATGGATGAGAGATGTTCATCACTTTTAAGAACTCAGAGCCAAGAAGGTATTTTCATTTAAAGCTCACATGGCACCTTCTTCTTCTCTTTTGCAGCTTTTATCAGCTTTGTAGTTAGCTGCTTCTGTATGTTTGTCTGTAGCATGTTTATCTACCTCCACTAGAATATAAGTTCCATGGTGTCACCTCGAGCAGAGTAAAGGCTCATAAATATTTGCTAAATGAATGGATAAGAAAGAATTCTAAGTGAATAGTTGTGATACAATGAGAAAAGCATTAAAATAGAACAAACTTTTAACCCAGCATGGCAGAAGAGATGAATTCTCCCTAAACAAGATATTTGTTCTTGACCTTGAATAACGAGTAAGAGTTTATCAGATGGAGAATTTGGAAAAGAGCTTTTCATACATGAAAGTCATGTTGGGTTTGGGGAGTGGCAGGTAATATGAGGTAGCTGGAAGGAGAGGAAAATGATTGTTAAATAAATGTTAAATAAAGTGATTATTGACTTTTTCATTCACATAATATTTATTATGTGTCTACTGTGTGCCAGGCACCTGGGATACAATGATAAATAAAATCAGACTTGATCCTGCCCACAAGGAACTTGGTTTAGTGGAGAGGATAGGTATTAATCAAATAATCAAAATACTCATCCCAACAAACTTAAAACTCCTGTTGTGAAGTGCTCCAGGTAAAGGTACCTGATTATATATAAGTTCTTAGAATAGGAGGATGACTGTATATTCAAGGAAGTCAGATGGTATTGACTAAGATGTGATCCTTGAGTTAATATCTGAAGGGGACGGGGGGAGAAAATAGAAGATGTGCAAAAATTCCCTGTCACAGAAGGCGAATGGCACGTGTAAAGAAATGAAAGCAAAAGTTAGAACAGAGACACAGGGAGAGGGAGGAAGGTACTGAACCGCAGAGATAAGTAGAGGACAGAACTTGCAGTCTTTGTATTGTTCTCTGTCTATCCTGAGACTAGAAGCATGGAAGCGTGTTCTACTAGAGATGGCCTGGATCTGCCACTGTTTGGGCTGCAGCGTGCAGAACCGACTGCGGGGGTCCAGAGCCGAAGGAGGTAGTTATCCTAAACACCGGCCCTAGGGAAGCAAAGCCAAGGGAAGAACGATTCTGTGAAGTGCATCTGTCTTCAGAAGAAAACAGTCTAGTTGCCTGACTGCAGTGATTACCCTCTAAAGAAATGAGCTATGTATAAGAGATAACACGCCTCAACTTAGTGTCATTTGAGTCCAGTGTTTTGACATGGGTGTAGACAAAGAAACAAAAGGTTTTTAAAACTTCCACTAGAAGGTGAAAAGCAAAGAATAACGAGCTGGGGTGTAATGGAAAGAGACTTACGTAGGCATCTGCAGATCTGGGTTCTGGTCCAAGTTCAGCAACTACCAGAGAGAGGTCAGCCAAGTCACGTGACCTTGTTGGATCTCAGTTTTGAAAGCTGTAAATAGGGAAATTGGACCAGATCATATCCAAGCTCCCTTCTGCCACATACTCTGATTCCCATCTCCAAACATGGGGGTATCTAAAGCACGGTATACGTTTAAGTAACCTCAAATCTGACTCAGTATTGGAGCTTTTAATAAAAGCTCCATTGCCTACAGTGTGTTTGGTTGTGGAGAAGTAAGGGACCAGAATGTAGTTGAAAAGTGTATTTTTACTATGAAACAGAGCCCAATTGAGAAACATCCCTTGGCAAGAATCTTACTGCTAAACATTCCAGACCAACCATTGCATGATCTAAAATTTAATTTTATTGGAAGAAACCTTAAAAAAAATGTTCAAATCCTATCCAAGCTTCATGAACATTTTTTTACTTGGTTTCATAGAGGCTAAATCTAACTTATGCCACACACCGAGGTGGAATATGAAATTGAAGTCAGTCACCCAAATAGAAGGTTGTATCATTCACAGAGAACCCCAGGTAGCGACTGAAGTTTGTGATTTCTTTTATCAGGATATTACAGGGTGGCCCAGCCTCATTTCCCATTCCTTTCAGTGGCGCCAATAGTTTCTCTGTTTGTTGCCTTTTTTATTTTTCTCATCGCCTTTCATCTTTATTCATCCCCTGCACTCCACTGTGACTCTGGGAAGACTTCTGCAAAAGGAGACATTTAAAAGAACATGTCTTGGGCCCCAACATAAAGGGCACTTTTACCGTCATAATAGAAAATCTTCCACCAGCTGAATGGCTGAATGCTCATATGAAGTCTGAGCCTTTTTTGGTGGGTTTTGAAACAGACTGAAAATTTTAAGCCACAACTATACCTTGTAGTTTATAAAAGGTCTAAGATGCAATATAACATTAGTATTATGTTTTTCAGCATAGAGAAGGATTTTTCATGAGCTATGTCTTATAAAAGGCCATTTTTCTAAAGGCAAACCTAGTGTTTTACTCTCTAATTATAGCAAATGTATATATAGGAGCTAATTCTTTAAATAGTTCTCTCTTCTGGTGAAGAAAATTCATATTATGTGTCTAAATAAAATAGTTTATTTATAAATTTGGTTAGTTGGAGACATTGATGATATGGAAAGATGCTCATATTACATATTCTACTTATTACTTGTCTTTTCTCCTTCTTACTGCAACACAATGCTTCCTTTGACCACTGAAAGCAAAGCTTTTAGGATTTTGTTTGAGTGTGTCTAAAAAAAGCATCGGGTATACCAAGGATAAAAGTCCTGGATTTTTTTTTAAACTAAGGAGTAAATAGTTACGCTAAAATCGAGGAACCTATTGATGTTAGCAGCCTTTGATTGCAGAAAAGAAATGCTACTTCCACTTTTCTGAGGACAAAGACAGTGTTTCAGTTATTACTAGAACTTGACATATTAAAAAAAACAATAAACAGTATAAATTCATTAGTATTTCTGGCCAAGTTCTAAAGTACTTCAGTAGGTTTGTTGAATTTCTTAGGATAGCTGAAGGTTTCCAGGACCTTACTTTAAAATAAATCTGATTTGTTTTTCACTAGTTATAAATTTATTCTTTTTCTTTAGTAAATTCTGGAGGTGCTTTTTAAAATTTAGTGAGTACTAATTTTTTTTAAGCACTGATTACATTTCAGCTAACTGTTATGGCGCCTTTCTCTCCAGATAGCTACTGCAAATAATCTTCGCGACTCTCTGAAACAGATATAGCTGTTACAAAAACATGCATTTACTACTTAATACCATACATGAAAATATAAGAAAATGCCTTAGAGCTATACATAGAGTGATTTAGACTTACAGGTCTAGGAGCTGCTTGTTTGCAAGTGTGTGCTCAGCCCGTACCAGCAACACAGAAAGGAAATGGTAAACATCACTTAGGTCTTTAGAAAGATTTGCTTTTCATCTTCACAGAATCGCACATGGGACTTATCCTGCCTTGCTACACTAAGGAAGTATCAAGTATATGACATAATGGTAGTATTTTTGAGACTACGGTAAAAAAAAAAAAAATCCCCCCCCCACTCCCCTGCCTCAGACCTGGAGTCTCAAGCAGTAATTATGATGCCATGATCAGAAAGTTGTGTTTTGTCAGGTTGAGCCCTGAATGGGTGGCAGCATAATTCCACGCTGTGGGTGGAGCCTGGTGCAGCTGTGCAAAACGAGAATGTTTGTTGTTGTTTATTTTATTTTTTTATTTTTTAATTAATTAATATTTGGCTGTGTTGGGTCTTCGTTTCTGTGCGAGGGCTTTCTCCAGTTGTGGCAAGCGGGGGCCACTCTTCATCGCGGTGCGCGGGCCTCTCACTATCGCAGCCTCTCTTGTTGCGGGGTACAGGCTCCAGACGCGCAGGCTCAGTAGTTGTGGCTCACGGGCCTAGTTGCTCCGTGGCATGCGGGATCTTCCCAGACCAGGGCTCGAACCCGCATCCCCTGCATTGGCAGGCAGACTGTCAACCACTGCACCACCAGGGAAGCCCTGTTGTTGTTTATTGTTTCAAGAGTCGCTTTTTTTCTCTAACAGACTGATGAAGGGATGTTTAGTACATTTGCAGCTGGTCGACTGACTGTTGCAAGCTTGACTTTGAATTGATTGAACGAGGTGAAATAAACCAGCAAACAGCCCAAAGAAAAGATTCACTGAGATTCTTCCCTTGACATAAAAATGTGTGTTCAGCTTATATCTATTTGTGTATATAAATTCTACACAGTTGTATAACATCTCCACAGTTTAAACATGGAATTATTACATTTTATATTAAACGTATCAACTAAATTGAATTACATGATTGATTCTCATGGGATAAAATTATTATGGTAGACAGCATTTCACTTATAAAACTAAACGTGAGAAAACAGCATCATATCCACTTTAATTACTAAAATTTAAAAAAAAATTTTACAAGCTCTCAAGAGTGGCAAGACACAGCGAACGGACAGATTCATTGCTAGAAATAAAATTAACATGGCAGAAAAGAACAGATTAAAAATGGAAAGTTAAAAACACTAAATAAAATGAATGAAACTTTTATGATGTTCTGAATGCAGTCTGTTTCAAGCCCTCATAAATATTAAAGGGCTCTTGAAATGAAATATGAAAACCACCTTTTCTTAAGAAACTAGACATGAAAAAATGTCTTCATGGAATCTGAGGCACTATGTTATGTTTATTTCTATCTAAAGTTAGGATGGTGATTGGAGAGGAAGGGTGGCAATGGCCACAGAATCATAGCGAGAGGAAAAAAATTAACCAAGTGTCATAGGAAATGAAAGAATTGTAGGCATGGAAATGCCATGGTTTGATGCATGAAGAAACTGAAGTCCAACCAGAAAGGTGAGGGGGATGCAGGAGGGCAGCCCAACTAGACCCGGGGGTCGTGAGCCTGAGAGCAGAGCCCCTTTTGCCATCTCACACAACCTCCCATAAAAAGCGACTTGGTTTAGATGTTTTTCGCTTCTTCTGGAGAGAAAACGTGGTATTTTCAGCTCAGGAGGTTTTCTTATTAAGGATGTAGGAAACTTCACAAAGTATGTACAAGTTTGAAAAGATAGAGTTTGGTTTTGTGGTTGGTTAAGAGGCCGTGAGGATAGAAAGATCTAGGGAACGGGATAGGAAGAGAGGGAGATGAACCGAAGAGAGATAAGTTGGGGGTGGGGAAATAGAGATGGGAAAAAGAGAGAAAAAATACAGAGGAAGAGAGAGCAGGAAGAAGGGTGGGCGGACGGGCGGGCAGGTAGACAGAAAGGCTCAGCGCGTTTCTAAGGCACTGCTGAGCAGGGCTTGACCTGAATTACAGGCTTACAATTGTGACCACTTGTGTTCTACGACTATTCTGAAAGGCTGATTAGCTCTGAACACTAGTTACAGCTCTTCAACTTCTCGAGAACTTACACCTTTGAGTCTCTACTCTTTACCAGGTCACAGGCAGAATATTCTGCCCAGGGAGAATAAAACATTTTTAATCACAGTAACAATAATCAGAGCAGATCATCTTTAAGTCTTTAAGAAAATAAAATCAACAGGTTACATTCACTCATGCTAAATTTCTCTACCCCTGCTTTGAAGAGAGGGCATTGAATTTCAGGCTGTCTTTTATTGTGGGGTTTGTAATCAACACTGGATTTCTTATAATAGAAAGTTCTTGATTAGTAAAGAAGATACTTTGAAATTTAAGTCTTGTGACCTCTCTTCACTTGAGACACATACTCTACAAAAAGGGGAATTCACTGTAGGTCATGAGTGTGAAATTATTTGAAATAAATGGTGACCTACTGGTAACTATGACAGAGCATTTATGCTTTTAGTAATGGCTTTTGCAAGAAAGGAAGTCACACTAAGCCCTTGACCGTAAACATGAGATGTTTGTACTGCATTGGAGTTTGCTCTCAGTCTTTCTGGAAAACCTCTTATATGATACCATAATCAGTTCAAAGACCATCTCGCTTCTTCACATTAGTGTAAGTCATGATATTCTACAAAGAGTGAATTCATTTTATGTTTATGTGTAGCCAAATTAAAAATGGATTAGCTTTGCTGCTTATTATTCATATGGACTATTCACATAATCTATATGGATGGCTGAGATATCATTGCACCTGAAACCAAGTAATTTGATGGAGAACAGACATTCAGATTGACCACTCGAATTGCCCATCTCTAATAATTTTCAGTTGTTTTGCCCAATCCTAATAGTATTACTGTGCCCTCTCTCGCATGCTGTATGTGGGGTGTGTGTATGTGTGTGTGTGTGTGTGTGTGTGTGTTGTCCATTGCCATCTGAATACAAAATTTCGACGTGGGCATCAGTGGCATCAAAGTTACATGCTCTTACCCATTATAAGTACAGTGCTCGGTAGAGAAAAACTGGGACCAATGATTCCTGGCCTTATAGGCTTAAAATCCATTAGAGGGGACTGAACATATGTATAAGGGAAAAAAATTTAAATGCTAGCATTTATTTAATAGACATCAGTATAGCTTTTAATCATAGCTTTTGTGCAGTTGATTGGAAGCTAAACGTAAAGGAGAAATGTGAGTTTTCTTATTCTATTCAGATATACCTCCCTGTAGTGAGCACTTCACATAAACTATCTCATTTAATTGTCATAACACTGCCTATAAAGTAGATACTATTATCCTCATTTTGTAGATTAAGAAATTGAGGCTTAGAGAATTTAAGATACTTGCCCAAATTATTGTAATTCTCCTTTATTGTAAAAATAGGCATTTTTATCATCTGCAATGAGAGTGTGTATGTATATGCTTTAAATATCTCTAACTATGTAGTTGAAAAAACTCCCATTTCAAGTATATTTCTTAGCCGTATTTGAAATACTTCTTATATAGTCCAGCTACATTTTTTTCATAAATTTGATTTATTTTCATTTGAGAGAATACTTGGCTTCCAGGTGGAGAAATAAATTTAACTTACAGGAGTGGAGAAACCAAAGACATGCCGAAATTCGTGTGTATCTTAAAAGAGAATTCTAATTATAAGGACCTCTTAAATCTAAAAGCTTTTCCCTTTGGTATAAGCCATTGACTGTGTGAAACATGGTGTTTTACATTGAAGGCAGTATTTGGGATGAATTGCTTGAAGCACCATGGTTTTCTGCAAAAACATTATAGGGGAAGATCAAATAAGAAGATGCTTACTGCTGCAGATCAGAAGAATAGATCAATAAGAGGGAATGTTAGAGCAGTCATGTTTTAAAGAATTAGTACACAGGAGAAAAGAGCTGTGGGTCAAAGAATATAAACACACACACACATTCTGACATATCTTATGTACACACAAACATATATACACATAACATGTAAACATAGATGCATTTTAGGCAAGTGATCCAAATGACTCCATTTATGCATTTTTCTGGCCATATACATTATCCCCACAAGATCTTTTGTCAGCTGTCTTGTGGAAAACAATTAAAGAACTGACTATTTAACATTTATCAGACCCTCACAATATATAAGCACTGTGCTCAGTGATAAAGATATAACAGAGAAGATAGTCTTTGTCTTCCAGGGCTCCCAGCATCCTTGGGAAAGGTGTTATTGCAGTGATATGATGAAATAGAAGAGACATTCACAGAGGTTCATGATCCTAGAAGAGATGTATTATGGAGGGCTTTCTAGAGGAAGTGATATCTGAGCTGAGTCTTGAAGAGCAAGCCACAGTTAGTCAAAGGGAAATGGGAAAGGTGGAGGCCCTTCCAGGACAGCATGAACGAAGGCCAGGAGCTTGAAACAAAACAGTGTGTATGGTCTGGGGCTGCTGGAATATGGTGATGAGGGAGGAATGAGAGGTGAAGGTGGAGAGATAGGTCAGATCTAGTAGGGCATGGTAAGGTCAAATGTGTTTCTTAGATCATTCTAGTAGCTGTGTGGAGAATGGTTTTTGTGTAGATAAAACCAGAGCCCAGGATCCAGTTTCAGGTGCTATTGTAGAAACGTAGGCAAGAGATGCTGAGGGTTTGAATCAGCATCATGCTTCGGTGGTAACCAGGACTGGGTAATGGGGGTGGAGGGCTTAAGCAATGTTTAGGAGGTACAGTTGGTCAAGACCTGGTGCTTATTTGCATGTGGACAGATGCATCAGGATTTCTCAGAGTTTTAGCTTGGGTGTGGAGGTGTGGTCAATTTAATTTAAGGTGTCTGTGTTTTATCTGGGAAGAGTTGATCAGCACAGGGGTAGTTTAGGCTAGAGCTTGAGAAAGAGGTCTCTGGTGACAAATTTGGGAGCTGTCAACCTATAGGTGTATAAAATTGAATACGCAGCTGCTTCTGCATTGTGTTGTCTTTTCCTCCTTATACCTGAAAGCAAAGATGTACATCTCCATCGAGAGACGGTAATTAATATTATACCTCCAGGTTATGCACGAACAACAGAGTGAGCCCATAGGATAGGAAATGCTTTAGGAAAAATGCAAGTAACCAAAGGGTTTGTGGTTGCTTTCTTCCAGGTGCCTCCGTGGAAATGCCTGCCGCGCAGGGATATTGCTTGAGTTGACCTTCCCGCGGCTCATTCTTTTGAGGACCCTTTGTTCAGTCCAAAATGGCAGAGAAGGCACCCCCTGGCTTAAACAGGAAGACATCAAGGTCGACACTTTCTCTTCCACCGGAACCGGTGGACATCATTAGGAGTAAAACGTGCTCCCGTAGAGTGAAAATCAACGTGGGGGGCCTCAACCACGAGGTCCTGTGGAGAACGTTGGACCGGCTGCCCAGGACCCGCCTGGGGAAGCTCCGCGACTGTAACACGCACGAGAGCCTCCTGGAGGTGTGCGACGACTACAACCTGAACGAGAACGAGTATTTCTTCGATCGGCACCCTGGAGCCTTCACTTCCATTTTAAATTTCTACCGGACAGGGAAGCTCCACATGATGGAAGAAATGTGCGCTCTCTCTTTCGGCCAAGAGCTTGATTACTGGGGGATCGATGAGATCTACTTAGAATCCTGTTGCCAAGCCAGGTATCATCAAAAGAAGGAGCAGATGAACGAAGAGCTGCGGCGGGAGGCGGAGACCATGCGGGAGCGGGAGGGAGAAGAGTTTGATAACACGTGCTGCCCTGAAAAGAGGAAGAAACTGTGGGACCTGCTGGAGAAGCCCAACTCGTCCGTGGCTGCAAAGGTACGAAAAGCAGAGCGTTGCTTTCCTGTGCGCCGTCCGAAAAGGTGGTACCTGTATTCTAGAGAGTGTGGTTTTCTTCGTTTAAGATGTTTGGGTAGGAGAACACAGGATGGCTGTGCAGGGAGACATCCTTTCCAAGATCTTACGGAGTCAAGTCGAGTTATTCTTCCTGTTAAGGCATACGATGGCATTACTCTTTCCTGTTGTTATGATGTAGGCATAGACTAAGGCAGCAGGGCGATGAAGAGTTCAGGTCACCCCGGCGCTGTGTGGGGTTGGTGACTTGGAGGCTGAGGAGAGAGCACAGCTCAGATCCATCGGGCGTGGTGTCTTGCAGAAAGGCCTGGGCTCCATCCCAAAGAGGAGCCAGGTGCTGTCGTTGAAGGTGGAGGAGGTGCCTCCTGGCCTGGTTCTCTGGAGGTGCTGGGGAGACCGGAGAGCGTGGTCCGGTGTAGCTCAGTGGGCTTGGGGCTCCACACACGAGGAAGGAGCTGCCTTACGAAGCAGTGTAGGTATGAATCAATGTCAGCGTGCCTCCATTGACCTCCCCATGTGAGGTCTACTCTGACAGTGATGTTTCTGTCTGTTGGTGTATAAATGCGTCCACAACTGAGGTATTCCCATATCTCAGAGGTCGTAGAGTGTTTGCTGAACATGAAGGTCAATTCATATTTTTCCATTGGGCCTGCATACATCTAAATCTCAGAGTAAAATTTTTGGCCACTAATTTCAGTATTTAATTCAACGGTGTGACTCTGTTTATCTACTTTGATTTAGAGCTTTGAGGGTTAGGGCAAACTGATTTTCATCTCATATATTTAGTTCTTGATCTCAGTATGAATTATAAGAAAAAAGCCAAAAGAGTCATCTTTAGCTGCAGAAGCGCAGTATTGATACTTCATGCAGATTAGATGAAAATGGAATATGCAGTAGAGAAGAGAAAAGAGTGTGTTATCCTATAAATTCTTTGGATTACTTACTGGTTTTTTTCAATTGTCTTTTCTTATAAACAGTAAAGATTACAGAAATATAATTGATTCTCTGTGCTTTTTGACTGGAAATTAAAATTCTCCGTGATAGTCTACACCATATAAATATTGTAAATAACCGGCTGAATGCAGACGATCATAAAGCTGCTTCTTGCACCGATTGATATTTCTAGTTTTGCATCTTTTGACTTCTAAAGGCATTTCACTTTCTTGCCAGGATGTGGAACTAAATGGAATAAAATGTTATTTCTGCTGTATGAAATGAGGAAATGCACATTTGTGGCAAATGAATATTTCAATTAGGTCTTTTTGTTGTTATGAATAATTTGTTTACTTTTGTTTCATCTGTAAGAAAGAGAGAGATGTGGGATTTGGTTGAGAAAGGTTACTGCTCTTTCCAATGTCAAGTGTTTCAGTTACACGTTTGAGTTACTACTAAAAATATGGAGTGAATTTTGAAGCGGAATAAGATAAACCCTGGATTTAAGGGAGTGTTTTGGGTGTCAGATGAACTCTTTCGAGCTTTTAGGCAACTGAGGAATAAATCATTGTACCACCAGATGTTCCAGAGGGAGGTAACCAAATATGTAAAAATAACAGCTAAATCCAAGAAAATTTGAAAGGTTCATGTGATTTATTTGCTGATAACATTATTAACACATACCTAAAATTAAGTGTTGTTATAGAAAAAATTTCAAACATATACATATTTTTTTCTGAAGAATTTCTGCTAAGGATGGAAAAAGGTCAATAATCTCATTTCCCAGATGAGGGAGTTCATTTAATCTCTAAATTTTAGACACAGGGCCATGTCTTTTTTTTTTTTTTTTTTTAAACACCTTTATTGGAGTATAATTGCTTTACAATGGTGTGTTAGTTTCTGCTGTTTAACAAAGTGAATCAGCTATATGTATACATATATCCCCATATCCCCTCCCTCTTGCATCTGCCTCTGACCCTCCCTATCCCACCCCTCTTGGTGGTCACAAAGCATCGAGCTGACCTCCCTGTGCTATGCAGCTGCTTCCCACTAGCTATCTGTTTTACACTTGGTAGCGTATATATGTCAGTGCTACTCTCTCACTTTGTCCCAGCTTACCCTTCCCCCTCCGCATGTCCTCAAGTCCATTCTCTACGTCTGCATCTTTATTCCTGTCCTGCCCCTAGGTTCATCAGAACCATTTTTTTTTTTATATTCCATGTATATGCATTAGCATACAGTATTTGTTTTTCTCTTTCTGACTTACTTCACTCTGTATGACAGACTCTAGGTCCATCCACCTCACTACAAATAGCTCAATTTCGTTTCTTTTTATGGCTGAGTAATATTCCATTGTATATATGTGCCACATCTTCTTTATCCATTCATCTGTCAATGGACACTTAGGTTGCTTCCATGTCCTGCCTGTTGTAAATAGAGCTGCAATGCAGAGCCACGTCTTGATCTCTAAGAAGGTGATGTTGATAATGGCCTATTGTCTGTAATACACCACTATATACCCCTGTACATCAGACAGAGTATTTAAACTTGCTTCAGATTATGTATGCAAATTATGTATGTACAGATAAGATATCTACCTACGAACTATACCCAGCAGCCAAGGACCTTGGTTTTGGAAACTTTTATGTAGTTATAAATAATAAATTTGGTTCCGAATTATTAATCAAGCTAAGGGAATCTCTGCTAACCTAAGCAGATTCTCTACTAAATTTCCATAAAGGATTTGTGTTTGTTTGTTTAAATGTCTACATTTCCCTCTCTGTTTGAATGGGGAAATATTATGTAAATTCTTTACATTTGATTACATGGTAGTTAAGTGAAAACATTGTTCATTTGCCTGAGGTTTGGAGCCTTTTAAAAATAGCTCTGTGTGATGCCTTATGTAAACCACTACCTTTCCTGTACTCTTCTCAAGTCATGTAACTTGTTATATTTCGAGAATAATTATTGGTGTGGGGAGTGCTAATGCTATGTGTGTGTGAATATGTGTGAATAGTATTTTTACAACTTAGGAAAAGTTCATTTTGTCAAAGCTTCAGTTGGATGGTACTCTAGCCCTCACTATATTATGGGTACATCAGGATCCTGCTTGTGCTATGAAACTCTTGTGTAGGAATGCTTGGAATCTATGTGTTTTTTCTCACTTGCTTGGGAGGTAAGATATCTTTGGAGGAAAGTATCTGTTTACCTTGCCTTTTCAGTTATCGCTTATTCAGTAATAATTGGTAATTCAGTTGAATGTATATAGATTGTTCTTTGTGTGCTGTACACATTAGACTAGACGTGTAGAAACATATTGCCTTCTCTCCAGAATTTAAAAAATACTCTCTTAGCTTAAACAGGGGTTTTATATACTTGAAAATACTTGGTTTTTTTCTCTTTTGGTTTTTCTGTATTTTATAGTTTATAATAGTTCTGTCATAAAATATAAATGTTGTGAGATTACGTGCCAGATCCCTAGCATAGCAGAAAACTTTGACCTTTTCTATCAAATATTCCACAGTAAGTTAAAATATCTATTCACTGACATGGACTAAATGCTCAGTAATCTATTAAGTAATAATTATTCAGCCCATGCTAGGTGTATCCACTGTGATATATAAAATTATTGCAAGGCCCACTGATCTGTCATACCATCTCCGGGTATGACCCTGGCAATAGCAATTCAGCTCTTATCAAACATGCTCCTTGGTGTCATTTCTATTAATGGAACTTTCTAGTATATTAATAACTGAAAAAAAATGCCAAATAGAGTTTAAAAGTGTGATATATTTAAAATGTCTCTGTTTAACAAATTAACATTTTTATACATTCACAGAGTACCATGCAATACAATTGTACTTTTCACAAAATGGTAACAGGACTAAGAGATGCTGGTAGTTTTCTGGGGTGTGGTGTGATCTAGTAATGGGACCTGAGTTTATGTCTGTGGGATGGACTTTGTTTTTCAGTCCTCTGTATCTAGTGACTGTGTATTTTCCCTCACCTGGAGATAATGTACAAAGTGTACATTAGAGGCTATTTGTGAATGTGGGCCCAGCTAAGTGGGCCTGGGGAATGGCTGGGACAAATCTCCAGTTTGCCATGACATGGAATTGCAGGCTCTGGGATGCCTGACATAGGAACATGCAAGGGGAGGAGAACATGCACGGGCTTAACTGGCTGCCAGTTTCCTGCGCGGTTATTTGGAATTAGACTTGAACCGGTACCTCTTCCAGCCCAGGACAATTTAGTCAGGCTCTGAATTGGAAACATTTTCCTCTTTTCTATGGCCTTTTCCCAAAGGAATTGCAGTAGCTATTCCCCTTTAGATACTGCATATGGCGACTCGGGTCTAAGAGGTGTTTGAAAGTGTTTATGTAAGGGAAATGTGTTCTGCGGCAGGAGGGCTTATCAGCCTTTTGGATGAAAAATGACCAGGAAGAAGCACGCACAGCCCACCTGAGAGCTGAACGGAACTAGACTCAGTACCCTACAGCGCCCTCACTAGGATATCTGAGGAAGGTCAAGAGCAAAGTCAGCGGGTCTTCAGGCAAACCCTGTTAGGAATGGCTGAGCCCAGGAGGCAAGCCTCAGTCCAGCAAGTAAGTGGACGTGGTGTGCAGGACAGTGCTGGCCAACAGGCCAACCCCAGGGGTCTGGTCAGGAAACCAAACTGTAAGCAGCCCTTACTTGAAAAGGACAGTATAAGGCGAAATCTGCAGAAGGACATACCTGATCATCTGAGCCAGTACAGCTACAGGTACAGAGCGCCACCCAGCAGACCTGTTGGGCAGGGTCCAGGGTCGATGGGGGCCACTGCTGATTATCTGCTTCCCTCTCCAATTTCCCCATTTATCCACAGCTGTCACTTATTTAAGGGGTACATTTTTTCCCCATTCTCTTCTTCTCCTCTCTTTCCCCACCACCCTTTTCTCTCTCCGTCTCTCATCCTCAGGAAAATGGAAAGGATGATTGATTAGAGAATTATTACCTTTCTTCAGTAATGACCCACTAAGGAGAAAAATTAAGCTAAATTTAAATTCTCCCTAAAGAAAGAAACTGCATATGAAGGAATACAATTTTTGTCAGGTAGGGTGGATCTTGAAGGGCTACAAACTATTGAAATACCTAAGGTTTGTTTCACCCCCTCCCCACAAGAACCAATTTTCTCCTCTTGGCAATGACACTGAAAATGCATAGAATGGAGGGAAGGAGGTGACCGTGTTTCCTGCATCGGCTCATGAGCTGCAAGGCATCCACATGGCCACCATCACTGGCAAGGTGCAGCACAGCCCTTAGAGCAGGCATGAGAAGGGTCCCAAGACCTCAGTCCTCCTTGGATCAAGAGGGAAGCTGGTGAGGGTGGACGTCTGTCCCTGGAGCTCCAGGTCTCTGAGGAGCCAGAGACCAAAGTCATGAGTTTCCTAGGGGATGATGCCTATTCATTGGCCTTCGATGGTAGCCTTGAGAACCGCACTCTCTCTTCTGACGGAATTAAGAATGTGGGCCTTTCAAGTCACGGGAACAGTAGAAAGAAAATAAATCCAAATAAAACAAAACTCCTGTATACTCATCAAGAGGAAAAGAATGCTTAACATTCTGATTCTGTTTCTAGTATATGGTTCAGTTATTCTCATGCTTTGAATGAAAAAAAGGAAGGTATGAGAACAGAGCCATAAATGATTTACTTTCAGTCCAACAACAGAATTTTCATATGTTGTATGTAAATATACACACACACACGTAGTATATATGTGTATATATATATATATAGACATATATACACACATATATATGTAGTGTATATATGTCTATATATATATAGTCAAGTGGAACAACTCTGTCCATACAAAACCCTCAGTTTAGCTTTCTGATGACTTTCTTAGTGATTAACAATAACAGTAGCCATCAAAACCATGAATGGGCCCCCCCAAAGTAAACAATGCCATGTGAGTACACTCAGAAATCTCCCTACATTGGGGCCTCTCTGGGGACTGAGCGGTACTCCAGTTCTTACCTCGGATTGCCAATGGCCTAATTAGTATGCCAGCCCTGCTGTTTCTGTGTTGAATGCTTACTGTTTTCGCTTCTTGGCCTTTCCTTTCTGTATCCCCACCGCACAGATTAGGTTTTTGTGCTTTTCCGATAACAGGGCACAAGGCCTCAGAGGTGCTCACAGGAGGTAACTTAGCAGAACTTGGCCAGTCTGTGGAGAGATATATTTTTCCTTTTTAAAATAGGAAACCTGCAGATGAACAGGTTGAAAGCCTTGAAGAAATTAGGTATAAGAAAATAAAACAGATAAGATAGAAAATAACATTGGGTTTTGATGAAAATGTCTCAACTATTCCATTGTTTGGCTCCAGTGGTCCTATTTCTAGATCCGTGCTTCTTTGCTTTCCCCAAAAAACTGCCTTGAAAATGTACCACTCTCTGCCCTTTTGGCCTCATTTGATCAGGAAGAGAAGGCTGAGAAAAGGAAGAAATTGATAAAATGTTTACGTCCCATGTCCTTTTACAGAGTGCCAGAAGTCGTGGTTTTGCTGAAAATACCCCAGTTAAAGTTATTAGACTTTTGTCCTAGTCTAATTATTTATAACATCTCCTTTCACTCTTAAAAAGTGCCCCAGTTTGGACAATAAACTATATGGTCACCTTACATGTGAATATTTTTAAAAAAGAAATTACCCATGAATCATGTACTTTTCATTTCCTCTTTGCTTGTTGGTTACATCTGAAGAGGGCCAGCCTTAATTTTCAAGCAATTTTTTCATCTCTTCTGAAAAATCATTGGTTTCTATTAATATTAAAAAAAGACATTCAGATTTCTTTCAAGCTTGAGTTTCAAACCTCAGTAAGTAATTATCATTTTCAAAGAAAAAAAAAAACCTAGGGACTTCTTTCTACATTATCTAATGTTATCACAAAACAGAGTACATTGGCAGTATTTAAATATTCTGGTTTTGAAAATCCATGTACCCTGCTTTGGTTATTAACAGATTTGTTTTCTTTCAAGTGAGAGACTTTATAAAGTGACGGATGTACTATTTTAGGTAAGCATAAGTATTATGAATGTTTAACACTCTCTGCTTTGGAAGGCTCTAGAAGGGTTTGAATAATGTTTTAGATTAAGTGTTCATATCTGAGCTTTATCTCCCATTTTAAAAAAAGAAGCAAAACAAATACTTTCCAAATGCGAAGAGTTTATAAGAAAGTTCCCATGGTGCCTATGCCTTGACCTCAGAGAGCTTGCCCATACTTTATCTTTTAAGCATTTACGCTGTCTAGTGGAACTTGGCCCTGAAAGTTTCATCTAATAAGTGTATGAAAGTACAGTCTGTAACTGCTTTGATTACTCAAGGAGATGGGTAGTCTCTGCCTCATCCGTATGGATTTATATTGTTACTATTTAACTTTTCCCCCAGCATGTTAGGGTATTCAGAGTATCTATCAATTAGTGCTGTGATAGGGTACAGATAGAGCAGTTCGTTGCATTGGAACTGAACATGGGAAGATGCTACTTTGAATGTCATTGATCTTTCCCCTTTTACTAGCATTGTTATATTTGACAAAAATAATTTGTCGTATAGAATGAAAAGAAATAACCTCTTTCCAAAGAACTTGTTAATATAAGGTTGTTTATTATGGAATGTCAAATTAGCCAATTTTTATTGAATAGTTAAGTATTGCATATAAAATATTGAACATTTATTGAATATTAAATAATGCTTAAATCGAATCATCAAAAAGAAAAAACATCCATTTATTTTTAACTCCTCTACACTTCCACCTTGTTCCACAAGAGGAAGCTCACTAGAAATACATATGCTAAGAATTCAAATAAAATAACAAAAAAAGAATTAAAAGCAAAAAATAGAACTAGAAGAAATATGTTTTAAATTGTCCCAGTAACACTAGGGAATGCTTCATTTTCTGCAAAATGTTTTGCATAATTTTAATTAAAAAATGACAGTCTTAAAATTTAATAATAGAGTTGAAATTCGTAAACAAAATTTGTGTGATTAGAAAAATGTGCCCGTCTGTTCTTAGAGAACCTTGTTTAGTGACTCAAGGTAAGATCCATTCTTAACACTGAGACTCTGTCTGTATACTCATGTGAATTGACCATTCTGACTGATAAGAAAGATATTTTCAAAATAATAAAGTTGATTCTAGATCAATTACTGGAATAAAAATTCCCTTTTGATCAAAATATGATTACATAGGGAAAAATAAACCCAGCTGCTAATGTACAATTCATGAATTAACCGTAGATTACAATAGATTTTTTTGATTTGGGCATTGATTTAGCATTGGTGGTTTTATTCCTTTTGAAACTAACCCTAGAGTTCCATGACATTCGATAATCTTTAATGTGCCGAGGCATAAGTCTGAATTCTGTATAATGTAAGGTTGGTCTGAGGCAACTAGTGACTTTGATAGTGAGCTTAGCTGGCCACTTGGCACTGTTAATCTCTCCCAATCTGTTTTTTTCCTCTGATTGTCATATATACTAACTCTTATTAAGTTCCCATATTTTATAGAGAAGATCATACGGTATCGCAGAGATTCATACAGGACACATCCTTCATTTAAAATATCCTATTTAAATATTCTAAGAGTGATACGAGCTTTTAAGGCAGCAGTCAGCCTGGAAATTATTCTTGCCCACCGATAGCCTGGGTGGTCATTAAAACCCTTCCTGCCTCTGCAGTGGAGCTGAGAAGGATAAAGGAGTTCCCAGGTCATGGTTGCCAGCGTGTTCCACGGAGCATGTGGGCATTGGAGACAAACTGTACTTCCTGTATCTGTAACATTGTAGTTGAAGATAACTTTATAGTTTACAATCAGAACTTTGAAGAACTTCAGGAGATGGAGACTTCTCTGCAGTTGCTCTGTCAGCTTTGATACACAGACATAACCAATCTAGAATAAAGCAGCTAGACATAGATCAGCTGGGAACACAGAACTATAGTGACAGGCAGTGGAAAAGTGGGAGAGGAAGATGTTTGCTCTCATCCCTCTAAAACTTTTGCAGGAGGCACTGAAAGCTGACATCAGAACTCTATCAGACTCTGCACCTGTGTGTTATTTATTTGCAGCTGTGTATACATCTGTGTTTAAGTTAACTCCTTAGCTAGTGCAGAAAATGAATGGATTTTTTTTCCCTCTTAAATCGTCCCCTTTAATGTCTTTATAAAACTTTAAATGAAACAACTCTGGATATTACTAAGGACTGGTACCTGAAGTAGATAGATCCAGCTGATGTTTGTGGTCAAGTTTCTGTGTCTAGGGTGGGCAAACGAGGTAGCAGCAGCCTTTACCTAGTGGTACCTGAACTAGGTCTGTTCTTGAGAGTGTGTGTGTGTGTATGTGTGTGTGTGTGTGTGTGTGTGTGTGTGTGAGAGAGAGAGAGAGAGAGAAAGTTACTCATATACACTGCCACCTCTCCATTAGAGCATAGTATATAATAAAAAACCACCTGCACAAAAATGCAATGAACTTCAACCTGTATTTGGTAACTTAGGGTAGGTGTAACTTGTCATCCAAATAAGACAGCTCATTCAGAGTATAAAGTTTTATGATAACCTGATTGGGCAATGAAGTCCATGGAAAGTGCTCTAATGGTCCAAGAATAGCAGGCAGAAGTATTTCCATCACTGTCCCAGGATTTTGTTTCAGGATGCTAGAGGTCATTGCCACCCTGGATTTCATGCTTTTACTTATGTCTTGTTGAGTCACTCTCAACACAAGTGTTGAATGCTACTTTAAATAGCTCTCAAACCTACGCCACAGCAGTGCCAAGGACAGCCAAGTAATCCCAGCGCGGCGCCGAATGGGGTCGCTTGATTGGAGCGTCCTTCACTGCAGGCCAACCTCAGGATATTTGCATATGAATGAAAGATCTTCCGACCTTCTGATCATTGTTTTATTTCGAATTAATATAAAACCTAGAGTGTGGTTTTGGATATTGATGTACAGTTGTCTTATCTGGTGTCATCTAAATTAAATCCACAGCCAAATGTGTTCCTCAAATTAGTTTCTTTTTAAACATTCATATTTTAGTTTATATCTTAGAGTTACCACAAAGACTCTGGCAACATTTTGTATAGGACTATCTAACTTATACATTGGTATCCAAACATGTCCTTTCAGCCAGACTTTGGTTGAATTGGAAAATAAATCAATGCCACTATCTATGAAGTATAGCAACAGATTTGTGCTGTGATAATTTAAATGTATTTCATTAATACAATGGAAAATTTCACTTTGGGAAACTAGCAGAGACCTGCGTAATATCTTTAAGGTAAACATCCTGTTCTATTTCAGTGCAGTTTTTAGTTTAAAGGCAGAAAAATATTGATAGACAATCTTGTTTTTCAAAAGGTGATAATTTGCTGTGCTATAGATGGAATGAACTACCTATGCAATGAAAGAAAATATGAAACAGTAAGCTAGAATCTAGGATAACATGAATTTGCTCTTACATATTTGCTATGTAAAAAAGCTAGCACATTTTATTATATTTCTTAAATGAATTCTGCAGGTGTGAAAATTATTGTATGTTATAAGTAAAGTAATTGCATTATGCGTAATATTAAAATTCAAAGCAAAGATCTGTTTTAAGCACTGGTATTTATTTTTCAAACTCTTGCTCATGAGCTATTATAAATATTTTAAATTGCATGGCGTGTTTACAAAGTGCTAATCACCTACACTTCTTTTTTCAAAGTTTTGTGTATAGATTATGCATGAGACAGCTTAAAGGGGAGCAAACTGTTTTGATAGGCATATTTTAACATTGTATCGGGTATGTTTACCTGCTCAAAAAAAGGAAATGTTATCTTACTTTGGGTTCTGAAAAAATTGCTTTGGGTTCTGTGTTTCACTGTCTTTGTTAAGTTATCCGGCAAATGCCAAAGTGTTGATGCACTTTTCTACCCTGTTGCCCTTTGAGGCATACATCTGAAACTGAGTCCGAAGATCAGGTGACAGTCTCTGCCATTTATCAGACATTCTGACCTGGCTGTGATGGGGTGGCCACGGTGTAATTTTAGTTCAGAAAAAGATTCTCCAGGGTGCCATATTGCCACCAGTGGGTACTTTGAAAATATCCAAATGCCTTTCTTATTGCAGCTCAGCCCACATGAAGAAATGCCTTTATTACTTCCTTCCAGCTCTTATTTCCTCTCTGAGGAGGCTCACCTTCCTCTCGTCCTCTTTGCTACCTACCTGCTTCTCAGCCCCTTTACCTGGGTCAGCACTTCCACACGAATACAGAAGAAACCGTGTCCCCCTGCCCATTCCATATACAGCCCTGCAGGTCCCCTCCAGAGTCCTGCTCATCAAGGCTTGTTTTGGTCACACCTTATTGAACAACTATTGGTTTCCATTTAATTTCCTTGGCTCCATCTGGATTTCACGTTTGTCTTTATCCTGGCTCTACATCTTTTCATGAGATGATGTCTACCAGATTTCAGTGAAATTGGATGTAGTGAAGAGTCCAGATGAGAGAAGGTAGAGCAACCTAAAAAATCCAGACTTCATTTTGTCTTTAATTTATAAACAGGCATTTGTGTTCCTTTATCCTAAAGCATCAGAGCCTGAGAGTAGGTAGACTTTTTTCTTCTCGACTCTTTAAAAGCAGTGTCTAAATAGTACTTTTTCTCTGTTCGAGAGAATCTGATTCTTCACCCACCCTATGCCCTCTCTTAATCCATGAGCTCTGCCTGTGCAAATGAAGCTGGTTTTTCTTTCCACTCCCTCATAATAGTTGTCGCTATCTGCAGAGCTTTCTGTTTTGAGGAGAAATTTTACTCTGGGGAAAGAGACTGTAGTTAATTGATACCTGCTACAGTCACAGATGCTTTTCACAAGGCTATATTATCTTCTGTTTTCAAAGTCCTCTGTGAGGTCTAGCTATAACTTCCTAATATCGTCAGTGTTCCTGCTACCCTTTTACTCTGTCTCTTATCCTGAGCCATTTTTTTTCTAACAATATTGCTACCTTCACAACCTGGAAAAAATGAACCTCATTCCCTGAAGTCCAGAGTCATGACGTGGAGACCACATTTTCTTGTCCCTTCAGTAATTTGGATGACCTTCCTGAAAGGGCAGGAGGGAAAGAATTCATATTGGGTGTCTGTTGTGTGTCATACACTGAACTTGGGGATTTTTCACATTGACCGCTTACAACAGAGGTCGGCAAATGTTTTCTGTAAAGGGCCAGATAGTAAATCTTTTCAGCTTGGGAGGCCATACAGTCTCTGTCACAACGACTCAACTCTTTCTAGTATGAAAGCAGCCAGACAACACGTAAAGAAATGGGTGTATCTGGGTTCCAATAAAACTTGACAGCGGGCTGGATTTGGCCCATGGGCCATGGTTTGCCTACCGCTACTTTATATCAATGCCTTGAAAAGACATCATAATCCCATTATACAGTTAAGAGGGCTGAAACCCAGAAATATAAAATTTGTGTCTCTTGTCCCTCACCAGGTGGCACATTGGGATCTGTATCCCTTCCGTCGGAAACCTGGCTTTCCCATAGTTCTTCTTTCTGTCCAGTTGTATTTATCATTCCTTTCTCATCATTATCCAGTGTTCTTGTCACTGCCCAAGAGTCATTGAAGACTTTGGTTTATGACCAAAAATCATCCTCCTACTGTACCCCTTGGGTGTCACGCAGGACAACTACCCATCATTCAGTTCCAGCTTAAATTTTCCCCATCTTGAGCTCACTTAGCACAGGGAGGAGACTACCTTTGGAATCTTGAATGCTGATTACAACCATGGAGCCTTCCTTTTCCCACTAAATGTATACTTGGTCCCTACTGCAAGCTCCGTCGCCTTTACTTATCCCATTCTTTTTCTTTTAAAAAAATTTTTATTTTATTATTTTATTTTACTTTTATTTTATTTTTTCCTACTCCATTGGGACCACTGGATCCACTGCCGTGGTCCAGGCCTTGATCATCTCTTACTTGGATTGTGGCTATGTCACTAACTGGACTTTCTCACTTCATATTCCCCCCAGTTCTCACCTATTCTTCATGTAGCCAACAGAATTACCTTTAAAAAACATGCCTCTGATTGGGTCAGTTCTGAACTCTAAACCTCAGTGATTTCTCGTTGCCTGCACCCTAGTTCAAACTCCTTAGCGCTGCGTTTAAGACTCTTCCTATCCAACCTTCCTATCCAGCCACATGCCTTACCATTCCTCGTACACTGTGCTCCAGTTATTCTAACCTGTCAACCATTCCTGAAGACAGGGCTCCAGTCTAGACAGGTATTTACTGCACTCAACAAGCAGTCCATCCGTCCAGAGGGGGACACCTTTTTTCTCATTTGCACAGCGTGCCTTGTAAACTGCCTACAGCTACACCTGTACACACTTGGCATGCTCCTGTGGCCGCCACTGCTTTCCTCATCTGGAATGCCCTTTGCCCCTTCTCTGTTCTTCCTTGTGTCTCAGCTCAGGTGACCCTCTGCTGTGATGTCCATCTGACTCTCCCCCCTGTTTTCCCCTAGCTCTTTCTTCATACTTGTAATCTAGAGCTTCTATCTCTGCCTGTCACCTCCTCAGCTAGGTTGTCACACTTGAGGGACCAGACTACGAGCCTTCATCTTCAGTTCCTGACACCTAGCACTGTTCCTGGCCACTCCGTACCTGCCAGCAAATGGCACTGAAGGGCAGACGTAATGGCAAGACCAGATGTTTCATAGTATTTCTATTTCTTTATGAAGATTAAACAACGTCGGTAGAGCTTGAGGATCTCATCCCAGTGATGAGACCTGAATAATGCTGTTTGTTTTAGGCAGTTCAAGGAAGCTGGATATCTTACCCATTTTAAATGACTTTATGTTTTTGAAATAGGCTGACAGCCATAGATGTGGTTTTTCCATTTTTACTCTGTATAAATTCTCCATCTAGAGTAGCATGTAGGCTGCTCTGTATGCCACCGAGTTTATGCAAAGAAAGGCATCAGGTGCTGCTGAAAGGCAAGCTTTCAGAGGCTTTGCTAAGATTGCTCATTATATCTGAACTGCAGGTTCTGGAAACTCTTGTCATAGGTGAAAGGTAGCCTGTGTGTGAACCAGGGGAGGAGGGCTGGATCTGGCCCCCAAGGGACGGGCATTCCTTCCGTGCCCTCTAGAAGATGGAAGATCCTTTCATTACATTCAATCAGCCTCCCTTTGGAGGACCTTGGGCCCAAGTTGTGTTATCTCATTACTCAGGAAAGTCACGAATGTGGATAATTCCAAGATTTGAGTTAAGACAGATCTCCAATATGATGTCTTTTTGTAGGAATATGAAGAGAGTCTGAAAAAATAAATTCTTAATGGCATAATGTAAAAAGGGAGATCAGCAATCTTTGTTTTTACTACAAAAGCTAAAAGAATCATAATGGTGTCAATTTAGGGGAGAACTTACTTTTATTTGTAATCCAAAAAGATATTTCCTGGAAACTTCTAGTTTGAGGGTTTTAAAAAATAGAAATGAGGCATTCTTTTTTGTCTCAAAATTGCTTGCTGTCAGCATGCCACTTGGTCATCAGGCATGTTCAAATATTATTCTGATATTTCACCGTACTGATGGGATTTTCTAATTTGATTTTTTAGAAAGAGCCTTTTTAAATTTCCTAGTCTCTTAGGAAGTAGTTTTGACATGTTTCAATTTACTAATCCATGAAATGATTGGTTGAAGAGCTACCTTGTATATAAGAAACTTTTAAGCCTTATATATGTCTTCTAAGAATTTTAATGAGATAGCTGCTAAGAGTAAATTTGTTTTCATTTGTTAACGCCTTTGACTTTATCACATCTCAGTTTTTAAGAGTTTTTAGTAACATTGTATTATAATTTAATTCTGCAATTCTACTGCAAAAAGAAACAGTCAAGTTAAAGTATTTTTCCAGTTCTGCCGTTATTTGTGCACTGACCAGAGGAAAAGGCATTTTTGAAGAGATCGTGAGATTATATGGGAGACAAACTTGATAGATATAAAATGATCAGAGAATGTTCTTTATCACCAGGCGTTTGGCATTTCAGAGGAAGGATCGAATTTTGTCAGTTTTTAACAGGTAGGGAAAGCTTTGTAAATAAGAGAGAATTAAGTAGGAAGGATAGAAAAATATTTGGAGAAGAGGGAGAAAGCATGAACAAAGGCAAAAAGAAAGGGATTAAGGTGCCTGATGCAGGCATGGGACATCAGGAAAGCTGTCAGAAGTAGGAATTGGGGTCGGAAGGCTCAGGCAGGGCCATGTACTGCTCTGGCTTGAGCGCCCACCTGAGAGTCTGCACCCACACAGAAGGTCGTAGGTGGGTGACGTTTGGGCCTGTACCTGTCAGTAGCTTGTGGGAAGCTGCAGGGTAGGTGGGGTGGCCCAGTGATGAGAAGCACAGGCTCAGGAGTAAGATGAACTTGGGATGGAGGGCTGACTCTGCCACTTAGCCAACTTGGTGACCTTGCTGAGCCTCAGATTCTCAGAATAGAGACAAGGATACCAATCTGTACCTAATACAGTTATTGTGAAGACTAAATGGGCTAGTTAGCTGAATCCCTGGTCCACAGGCCCACCTAGAATAGATTACATGTGAGTGTTATAATTCTTATTTTTTTATTTTTTTATTTATTTATCTTTGTGTTGGGTCTTCGTTTCTGTGCGAGGGCTTTCTCTAGTTGTAGCAAGCGGGGGCCACTCTTCATCGTGGTGTGCGGGCCTCTCACTATCGTGGCCTCTCTTGTTGCAGAGCACAGGCTCCAGACGCGCAGGTTCAGTAGTTGTGGCTCACGGGCCTAGTTGCTCCACGGCATGTGGGATCTTCCCAGACCAGGGCTCGAACCCATGTCCCCTGCATTAGCAGGCAGATTCTCAACCACTGCACCACCAGGGAAGCCCCAGTGTTATAATTCTTATTACCATTATTACTCAAAAGAATTCATTTTGAACTATCACCAAGAGGAATTTTTTTCCCCCATAAATTTTGGGTATTATTCTGTTGCACTTTAAGTAATTTTATTAGACTGTGAAGACAACATCCATGTATAGGGAATAAACTATTTTCATCTCATTTTTATAATCGAACCCTTGAAAAGCAGCAAATTAAATTAATGTTTATTGATTTATCCAAATTTCGTGAGAGTGATACTTGAGATAAATGGAACCTGGAATACAAATTAAAATTTAAATCTTAAAAAGCCTATTTTGGGGAAATGGGTCCTATTAATGGAAACGATGAAAGTAAAAGAATGAACTGACCATTCCAAAGTTTGATTACAGCATAGCCTTTGTGTTCATTGCTCTTCCCCTGATAGTTGCCTTTGTGTTAATCACCAACATTAATATAACTGCCTGGAAGTTGAGCAGCTGTAAATAGCTCTATTCTTGTTCCCAGACAGTGCCTGTGCTTTGGGAGAGGGAAATGATCAGACTACCACTTTGTGTTTTCTGGTTGGGCTCACTGACTCCTATTTCTTATCTAAGTATCTGTTAGTAGGGTATGAAATTGAACACAGATCATTGACCTCCTAAAGGCCTGTCATTATGATGCATTAACAGTAATATATTTGATTGCAAATAATTATTTGGCTCAGGAAGAATTGGACTCAAAGTAAATGTAGTCTCAGCCATCAAATTTTCCATGCCTAACCTCAAAAACTCCCAAGTTTGTTAGAAATGTTATAACTTGGGAGAGGTTAGACGAACACTATCACTCATGGCAAATAAACGGTTTTTAACTACTAGTTTTTCACGAAGAGTGACATTTTCTGCTCATAAGATTGAGACAAGTGTTTGGAACAGCATTTGTTCCTTGATGTGTACATTTAAAATAAAATAATAAAAATTCTTTCAAAATCAAAACATCAGATTTTAAAATTGAGATTAGCAGTTAAAAAATCGTCTTCTTGATTAAGAACATTTCCTACCAGGCCTCGTTTTCCCTAAATTATTCAATGTATCTTACAGAGATACATAACACAACAGGATAATAAATGACTGAATGGATTGTAGGTAGATAGATCGATTGATCAATCAACTAGATGGAAAGATAGACTAAATAGAAAGAATAGATAAATAGAAGGAGACTAGACAGATGATAGATGGATAGATAAAAGACAAAAAGGAAATATGGGTAGAAAAATAAAGAGGAAACTGGGGTGACTAACCTATAAAATATTTATGACACAGGTGCCTATTATAATTGGTGGGGGAGGGCAACAGGCTTTGAGCATTCTTAATGCTAAAGCAAACAGGAAAACACATAAGAAGAACAAAATTATGTAAAATCTGGACTTTGCAGGCAGGAAAGGGAGGAGGTGCGTATGGTCAGCTCTTCAGATGACCATTATTTTATCGAACAAATATTTACAGAGCAACCACCAGGCTCTCTGTTCTAGGTGCTGGAGAGCAAACCTCAAACAGAATGGATACAACCTACTGCCACCACTATGATATTTACATTCTAGAGGGAGGGGACAGATAATAAACAGAATAAATGCATAACTGTACAACATTAAAAAGTGGTCAGTGATATGGGGGGGAAATAAAACAAGAAACAAGGTTAAGGAGTGACTGGGGTCTATCTGGTGGTTTCATTTCAAGTCGGCTTTCCAAGGAAGGCTTCACTGAAAAGGTTATTTCTGAGCAAAGTTCTGAAGAAATGAAGGATGCCTGTGGATGTCTGGGGGAGAGGGTTACAGGCAGCCGTGGAAGCATGACTGACAGCAGTGGTCCTCAGCATGGGGTGATTTTATCCTTCAGGAGCCATTCGGCAATGTCAGAGGGAGTTTGTGGTTTTCCACTTTTGGGGGAGGGGTGCTGCTCTCATGTAGTGGCGGAGGACAGGGTTGCTGCTAAGTATCCTGCAGTGCATAGGACAGCCCCCATGACGAAGAACCATCTAGTCCAAAGTGTCAGTAGTGCCGAGGTTGAGAAACCTGGGCTACTGCAAGGGGCATGCAGTGCAGTGAGCCTGGGGGAGCCTTGGAGGAGATGGGCTCAGAGACAGAAAGGGCGTCCAGGTGCTGGAGGGCTTTGTCAGATCGTCCCAGGACTTTCAGCTTATCCCTGAGGGAGAAGGGGAACCCGGGGCAAGTTCCGAGCGGTGGTGATCTGACTCACAGTGTCACGGGCCACCCCCAGCTCCTGTGCTAAAATTTACAAGGGGGAAAGATGAAGCTGGAGACTCTTGTAATAATTCTCTAGAGAGACCAAATCATATTCAATGACAAAACTATGACTGAGTATGTTATTTATTCAACAAAATAGCATCCAGAATATTTACATTTTGTGTCTTTCATCTTAAAACCGAGGTTTATGAGTACATTATCTTAGCTACCCATTTTTTTTAAACTATGGAGGAAAAATTGCTGTCAAAATTTAGGTTTCAACAGATAATAGAATACCTCGGGGGGAAACAAAAAACTGCTTTCATGCATAAATTAGTCTAAGGATGCTAGTAAAGGTAGATTTGTCCTCAGCCATCCTTATAATTAATTAACTTCTTTGGTGCTGTCTAAAAAAAGGAACATTTGGGAAAAAATAAAACCAGGCACAGATGAATCCAGATACCTTTTTTAGGGGCATCTAAGGAGGATTGCTTAAAAAAAAAAAAAAAAGTCCATCAGAGAAGATAGACAAATGGAGGTTTAAAAAAAAAAAAAAAAGACAAATCTAGACACAGATAAACATGAGGACCTCCACAAAAGCAGGGAAGTCCCAAGTCAAGGAAATGCCCTGGACCTTATTTGGCTTCAGTGCCTGGAATGAGGCTCAGAGCTGACATTCCTGAGGGCCTTCTCCCACCTCAGCTCCCCAGGACTCATTTGATTCAAATGGAAGATGCTTTTTTTCCCCTTACCTTTACTATAAATTAATATAATATATATTTATATTCACGTATATAAATATGTATTTTTTAAATATTTCATTAATTATAACTAGCAGTAATGATTTATAGGACGTGAAAGTGTATATATATATTTATTTGCTTTTATTTTTCATTTTTTAACTTTCTATTTTATATTGGAGTATAATTGATTAACAATGTTGTGTTAATTTCAGGTGTACAGCAAAGTGATTCGATTATACATGTATGTATACATGTATGTATGTATAACTAAATCACATTGCTGTACACCTGAAACTAACATTGTTAATCAACTTATACTCCAATATAAAATAAAAAGTTAAAAAAATGAAAAATAATAGCAAATAAAAAATAAATATGTATATGTATATCTTTTAAATTTAGACCAGATTGAGACTATCATATGAGGCTCCACCTACTGACAGTATTATAAGCCACTCCCCACCCCCTGGAGAACATGGACTGTCTCTCGGGAAATTCCACAGCAAATATCTATGTAATCTTGATTCACTGAGCAAGTAACACATTGCTGTTCCTGCTGTATGAAAAAGGCATGGTCTTATACATTTAAAGCATTTAAAGTCCTGGAACACACGTCGGTGTTCGCTTTGTGGTTACTTGCTATTGACAAAAAATGACCATTGGGAGCCCCGATTTGAAGCTGTTGAAGATACAGAAGGGTTTGCCCCTTTCTCTGAGCCCAACTCTCTTGGCTCCCCTATTCTGGATTAGTAGAAGGAGCATGTGGTGGTGAAGAGGGGCCTCTGGAGCCTCAGCCTTGCAAATCACGGCTCTGGGAGTGGAGGACAGCCTGGTCCTTCAGGCACGGAAGCACCTCATGCCTTAAATGCTCCTCATCTGGAATGTGAGGGGGTCCCAGTCCTGGCTCACAGGTCTTGCTGAGGATTGATTGGCTTAATACACGTCACATGGCTTTGTAGACTACCTGGCAAACAGTCAGCACTAAATAAGGGGATTTGTTGTTATTGTTATCATTAGTACCAGAGTGTAGGCAAAAGATGCCATCAAGCTTTGTAAACAACTCTCAAGGAACAGGGAGAAAAGTTGCAAGTAATTCCCTGGGAATTGCTCATCGTATTTAAATCAATAAAGTTTTCTTTTAAGAAATCACCATGCATTGAGTTATCTGTTTCTTCTTAATTAAATTTTCTGCGGATGTGTGTTCATATTCCCAGTTAGATCTTAAACTGTATGAGGGCTGCAAGTTCTGTTCCGTATTTCTTTCTCTCTCTAGTACTCTAATTAGTGTTCCAGTGTCAAAGCATAAAGCATATGATCAGTAAATGCTTAGTTTTTGAATGTTTTCTTTAAAAACAAGTTATATCAACAGTGAAAAACTGGAAAAAATTAAGATTTTCTATGTAAATGATTTTGATAGAATATGATTTCTTGTAACTGCCATCTACTGGGTTTTTCTGAGCAGGTTTGGAAAACACCTTATTTATGCCAAATAATGGCAGGGGACATTTGTTTGAATTTGTCATTTGATATTTTTCAAATCCATATTTTCAGAAAAGAAAGGAAACTGACAGTTTGAAAAGGCAGTAGTTTGAAACATTTTAAAGGGTATGGCATTTCTATCTAGTCAGATCTCTTCCAGAAATTAATTGCAAATTCTTGTGTTCTGTCTCACTCTGAGTAGACTTTTATTAACCCGCCAGCATTCCAGAATAGTGACATACTGATGTTTCTCCATGTGGAGCAGAACCGTCCACACTGCCAGATGCCTCAGGCTTAGCAGAACGAACTCTTAACATTTTCGTCTCCTACCTCCTTACTGCAGAAGAGAAAAACTTTTGTGAAATTAACTGCTTAGAAATACATCAGACTGGTTTACCAATGCAGAACCCACTCCTGTAGTTCTATTCTACTTTGAAAGACTATCTCTGAGAAATGACAATTGCAGTTTCCATTTGTAGCTGCTCTTTTATTGTTGAGATTAAAGATGGATCTCCAGGTGGTACTTACATTAGGATTTCTCTTTTTATGCATAAGCTCTAAGATAATTGAACTAGGTCCTCAAAAAGATAATAAAATGCATCAATTGATATAATTTTTGAAACAAATGGGTTGAGTGTTCTGTAATTTCTGCACTTAGTTTAAAAAAATCTTCATGGAAAAGAATTAATTAAGTGAAGACCCTGATGACATGATCATGCAGAAAGATGGGATATCTGGTATCTAGGAAAGAGACAAGCATTATTGTCCACCATGATACTTTCCACATTATCTGATTTCAGCCACACAATCCTGTGAGTTGGGTACTCTTTTTTTTTTTTTTTCACACACACACACTGTATTTTATTTTTATAAGAGATAAATAGACTGACACCAAGCATTGTACAGAGTTGGGTACTCTTATACTTACTTTTGAGGATGAAAAACTAAAGCTGAGAGAGGTTAAGAAACAAAACCAGGGCATTTCCAAATTTCCAATCCTGCTTTGAGTGACTCCATCACCCGGGCTGTCAAGACAGTATAAATAATCCTTGAATAAAGAAGGAAAACTACAGTCAACAACCCAACCACATCACGTTTATGAAAAGCCTCCTGGATTTCTAGGACTGGGGTCACTTGCAGAGGTCATTTATTTAATTTTCTAGCCATCAGGAAGTACCACCCTTATATTCTAAAGACAGGTAACATATATTATCTTCTCAAATTGCCAGGTGCCCTATCCTGAGCTTAGCATCCCTGAGTTCTTTATTCAGATATGACCTATGAAAGCAAAGATAAAATCTTAAATTTTCTGTTTGATCAAGTACTACAGTGCATGGCTGTCAAGAAAAAAAATTGTTTCTTTTTTTCCTGGAATGTGCTCAGTATGTACAGACTGGACACTGAAGAAATAACAAATCTTGACTTTGTAACCTTGAAAACAGCCCATGAGCCCAGCTCTAGCACCATGCTTGCTAGATTCACATCATTTTTCACATCGAGTGCCAATCTGTGTGTATCAGCCTGTCTGCCTCAAGAGATTGAGAGCTTTTTGAAGACAGGGATTATATCTTTTAGTTTATTATTTCCAGTTCCTACTTCAGTTACAAGAACATGGTAGGTTGTGTGTAAATGGTGGCTCAGGGAAAGAAAGAATGAATGAATGAATTTGTTACCTCTAACTATAATTTTGTAGCATTTAATATAAATACTGAAAATGTAAACTTCAACACAGGGCGAAACTTTATTAAGTCACTTCATATTTGTTAAAATTGTTACAACACCTTAATTACCTTAGGAAGATAGGGCTAAAGATTACTTTGTATTGAGCATCTGTATATGAGCTAGGGCCAGAGTTAACTTTGTCAGTATGATTCATTTAAAACTGGAAAGAGAATGGATTTGGACATCCATCCACATTCAAGAAAATGTTTAATGTTATGCTCCAGGTGCACTTCCATCTGGTGGGAGTTTCATAATCTGCAAAATATCTCAAAAGGTATGGGTCAGAATATTATCTATAGCCCATGAGGAGGAACGAAAAGTCCTTGACTTTGCTTAATGGCTAAACAACGATTATTTTGTCTTGTTTGACTGCTTTCATTGCTTCTGCATCTTCTCATTTCTCTGATTAATTTATTCTTTGGCTGAAGTTCTTCTACAGACAAAAGGAAGATGTGGAGGATATGGGGTAGGGGTGGTCTGTCCTGGGAAGATTGCTCTGTTACAAAAGCCTGGGGTATGATAAGTAAGGGTGATGTGACCTACCGGATGGGAACTGTAGTTAATAATACTGTAGTATTGTATATTTGAAAGTTGCTAAGAGAATAGATCTTCAGCGTTTTCATCATAAGAAAAACAATTGTGACCATGCATGGTGATAGATGTTATAACTAGTCTTACTGTGGTGATCGTTTCACAATATATACAGATATCGAATCATTATGCTGTACACCCTGAATATAATATTATATGTCAATTATATGTAAACTTTAAAAAAAAGTCTGTGGTATGAAGACACTTCTGAAATATATACATTCAACTTTTCAACATAGTGCTTTCCTTTCAGTTTAATGTGTAAGTTAGAACAGTGGTTCTCAGTTGGGGGGGGGGTGGGTGACACCTCGTCCCTAAGGAGATCATGTGTGTGTTTGGGAAGGTTGTCTCAATGATGTGGCACTGTTGACACTTAGTAGGTAGGGTCATAAGGAAGAACTGATAGAGTTAGAAATTACCTGAACCTAGAACCTAACTGTGGACATATTTTTAATCCCAGTTTTAATGAACAGAATTTTTCAGAAATGCAACCGAAGTATAAATCTAAAGATGATTGTCCTTTCTTTTGCTCTGAATTTTACAGGAGATGTTCACTGTCTCTGCTGATCTCATCATCAGTAGCAACACTGTTCATGGTATTTGAGTCACTAATAACACATACTTGCAGATGCTGCGTTCATGGTGATCATACAACTAAGTGCAGGCGTGCTACTATTTCACTGTAGTTGTCTAGCCTGAGTGTTTACGTTATGGAAACACAGATTATTTTATTATAAATTAGTTTCCTTTTATCTCTGTTATATTACAGTTTTGTTCTTATAATGATTTTTTAAGAAGAATGAATGTGCAGGTAAGTTAAATTATTCATGGATTCCATTTCAATACAGTAAATGAGGCCACAGAAAATGATGTTTCTCAGAGGAGGTGTTGTGAGTGATAGAATTGAGAAATCCCTGAGTTAAGTTCCATTTGGAGCCATAAACACCCAGAGTCGTTCATTTTCTTCTTCAAAATTTTATAGCCATTTTAACCGTAGGTAATTTAATCACCTCAGAACTGTCTCCTTTTTAAGTACTATGTGGTATTATTAACATATATATACACCCTCTTCCTGCTTTGTAATTTGTTTGAGTTTCACTAAGTCCAAAAGCAATACAAGAATGGAGGTATCTTCCTGAGATGGTTCCCCTTATTCCTCATTTTCTGCTGCTTTTATTTTTACTTTTTTGCTCTTCTCTGAAAGAACACTGGAATCAGAACGAAGCTAATACCAGTGAGCAAAAGGGCAAAGTTACTTCTTTTAAAAGAAAAGCTCACTTTTCACCATGGTAACCAGACTATCATATGACACACATACCACGTGACCCATGAAATATGAACCCTTTCAGAAATACATTTCTACCAGCACATAATGAGCTTTCATGTTAGTGTAGTAAGGACTGGAATAAGGTGACACTTCAGGTTGATTTGGGTCAAATGAGTCCTTTGATATCTTGTAACATTTTTCTTTCACTTTGCAAGAGGTAACACTAGCATTTCATTTTTTAAAAATGCTTAATGAAAGTAAACTATATGCTATGAACACAAGGCAAATGCATTCTACCAAGTCCTAGAAGTGGCACATTTCCATTTCCTTTGAGTGTTAGGACTGAGAAAAATCCCTGAGATTTCATCTTCCTTCTATTTCTCAGGCTGCGTATAGGCTGTGTATTTGTAGCTGCCTATGTACTCAAGTGAAAACAAAAACAAAACTTAAAAGTCACAGCTGAGCTTAGTGTGCCCATAATCACTGCTTTTTGTTTTGTTTTGTTTTTTGTTTTTTAATTAATTTTTATTGGAGTATGCTTGCTTTACAATGTTGTATTAGCCTCCGCTGCACAACAAAATGAATCAGCCATACACATACAGATATCCCCTTCCTTTTGGACTTCTCTCCCATTTAGGTCACCACAGTGTATTAGGTAGAGTTCCCTGTGCTATACAGTAGGTTCCCCTCAGTTGTCTATTTTATACATAGTATCAGTAATGTATATGTGTCAATCCCAGTCTCCCAGTTCCTCCCACTCCATCCCTTTCCCCCTTGGTATCCATACATTTGTCCTCTACGTCTGTGTCTGTATTTCTGCTTTGCAAATAAGATCATCTATACCATTTTTCTAGATTCCACATATATGCATTATTATGCCATATTTGCTTTTCTCTTTCTGACTTACTTCACTCTGTATGACACTGTCTAGGTCCATCTATGTCTCTACAAATGACCCAATTTCATTCCTTTTTATGGCTGAGTAATATTCCATTGTACATATGTACCGCATCTTCTTTATCCATTCATCTGTCGATGGACATTTGTTTCCATGTCCTGGCTATTGTAAATAGTGCTGCAGTGAACATTGGGTGCATGTGTTTTTTTGAATTATGGTTTTCTCAGGATATATGCCCAGTAGTGGGATTGCTGGGTCATATGGTAGTTCTCTTTTTAGTTTTTTTAGGAACCTCCTTACTGTTTTCCATAGTGGCTGTATCAACTTACATTCCCACCAACAGTGTATGAAGGTTCCCTTTTCTCCACACCCTCTCCAGCATTTATCGTTTGTAGATTTGTTGATGATGGCCATTCTGACCGGTGTGAGTGATACCCCATTGTAGTTTTGATTTGCATTTCTCTAATAATTAGTGATGTTGAGCATCTTTTCATGTGCCTCTTGGCCATCTGGATGTCTTCTTGGGAGAAATGTCTGTTTAGGTCTTCCGCCCATTTTTGGATTGGGTTGTTTGTTTTTTTGACACTGAGCTGTATGAGCTGCTTGTATATTTTGGAGATTAATCCTTTGTCAGGTGCTTGGTTTGCAAATATTTTCTCCTATTTTTTTAAAATTATGGTAGCTAAAACCTCTGGTTTTGATTTAAATATATGATGTTTGACAAAGGACAAATAAAGCAAAGGAAGAGGGAAACCTTTTCTAAATATGCGTCACATCTTGTGAGGGGTAAAAATGAAAATGTTTCACTCAACTTTTAAATATCCTTTTGCCCTTTTCTCTTGGAAGCACCTTTTGTTCAGTGAGCTCTTTGCAATGAACATCTTTGAAAATCTCTTCTAACCATAGTACTTCCTAAGTCTACTTTCCCAAAGCCAGGGCACTTTATATCTAGTTCATCTAGTTCTGTAGGCATTCAGAAACTTAGCAGGCCCCTGAAGGCTCTGGGTAGCTTCAGATACAGTGAATCACATAAGCACCGATTTCTATAGCCAGATACTGATCTGTTTCCTTTAGGGCATCCAATGGGATATTAGTGGTTTTGAAGCCAAAAGTTTTCTTTACAAGTATATAAGTCAACCTATAATATATTGATAGCTGGAACTGAGCTGGAAATTGATGGGTATGTATAATAAGCTACTTTCAAAGCTTACTCAGAAATACAATAGATATTAAATACGTTACCTACCATGGAAGTGGAAATTATTTATTCTAGTAATCCTAATGGCAAAACCATAGAATCCTGTCATATGTTTAGTTATCAGTGAAAAATCAGGAGTTATATTTCTATTTCTCAATCCAGTTCCTCCTCCTTCTTCTTAAATGTTTCTGTTTGCATAGATTTGGGTTCACAAGATTTTAAGGAGAGGATGCAAGGAAGATAAGATTCTTATACACAGTGGAAAAAATTCACTGAAGGGCAATCAGACCAGACTATCAATGTATTGAAGATCAGAGTCATATTTCATTCAACTTGGGATTCCTTGCAGGTAACATGGGGCTTTAGTAGGCACTCAGTAGATACTTGGTGAAATAAAATTATTTGGGTTATTATTTTATGTAAAGATTTTCCTGTTACAGTGTTAGCCTTTTGAATTATAAGAATAGTTTCACTGAGAATAATCTTACATAAGCTTATGTAGCTAAGAACTAGATAATCTCTTAAAATGAATATTTAGCTACATCAAATTATACATCCAAAACTTAAAGCATAAGAAATTTTCATTTTTGCTTTAGAGATTCACATTATTATTGAATTATGCTATGTCCATCTGCTCAAGTACTAGATATATTTAGGCTCTAGTGAGCCAAAATGAAAGATTCAATGGATTATTCATCTGCCTCATGCTCTGATACATAGAAACCTTCTGATTTGTAAATTTTACCCAAAACTCATCTTCTCTCTTTGTTTCATGATAAGGAAATTATGAAATACATACTTGAGTTGAGAATAACTTTGTGATTTCCTTCTGCACTCCAAAGGAGAGAAAATGGAGTTAATAGTAGAGTGAATACTTGTGTTGATGCTTAATTTGAGAATGACTTTTCTTTTTCTAACACTAATATTGCAAGATATATAGCGAGAGAGAGAGAGAGGGAGAAAGAGAGAGAGGGTTAGTGGTTCATTTCTAGATGCATGGTCTACCTAAAACTGTGGTAATCATTAGGGCTGTTTACAAATATTTCTTTCAAGTGATCCATGGCTATATGACTTGCATTGGCCATTGAAATATGAACATTGAAGTGGGTGTCAATTCTGGACAGACAGAGATTCAGTGTGCATTTTGCACGTTTCCTCCTTTATCCCGTCTTGGTGAATATGGAAGTGTGTATTGAGATGGGTCTTGCATCATTCAGGGTCTCCCAGTGACTCTGTTGAGTAGAACACCCACAAGGTCCACGCTAATCCTATGTGATGAGAATGACTTTTGTGTATTCAGCATCCGAGATTTTGGTGTTTTTGTTTTGGTTTGTTTTTGTTATAACAGCATAACCTAGCATAACCTAACATACTAAGGCTAAAATACCCATCCAGGTTAGTTTTGTTTTGCACCCCTGAAAGAAAGTGCAAGTATCTGGTATGAGCATTTGTAAGAGAATCTGAGAGAATAAAAGTAAAGGTTTTTAAAATTTGAGCTACTTTGAAATGTATAGACTTTTATTTTAGGCTTCTTTTGTAAAGTCAGAAGAGAAGACAACATGTAAAAAGTTTTCTTTGATTACATTGAGTATTTACCATGCTTGATAGTTGGTGGTTATAATTTAAATTAGAAAATAACAACTGCTGTATTTAGAATTCATGGTTGTTTGTAGACATCTTCGAAAAGTTTGTATAGTATTTATACTCAGAAAGATATGCTGAGCCCTAAATATCTGTGTAGAGAGAAGTACTTTGACACATGGAAAGAGTTTCATTAAATTCTTTAATTGTATTCTCAGTGTAAGCTGGTTTTGGTTTGGGGGAGTACAGATGTATCAGATCTGCTTCTTGGCTAAGGAAAAGGCCAAAGAAAGTGGCTCTGGGCTCTTTAGTGACTAAAGGGAAAGATGTTAAAAATTCAGTTCAGTGGGAGAAAAGATAGGTAAAGAATGTGTCACTTCTGAGGTGGGTATTGGGAAAACCAGGGTAACTCCTTTCCTCTTTTATTTTTGTTTGAATTCCTGGGCAACTCCAGGGAAAGAGTTGAGAACAGATGTGAGGTTGGGATTATACTGTGACAACTTTCTCATCTCAGTGGTGTGAGATGTGGAACCATGGGGGTTAGGGATCACTTAAGGGTCTCAGTGAATTTCCAGTGATCCCTTCCTGATCTGGAGCCATACTCTGTTGGCATGGTTGAATTGATTATGTGGCGATCAATTGTGAAGACCATTATTAGGGCATCTAAAATGATTGAATCCGCTGGGGTATGGTTAATTTCATAAATATTGAATGAGCCATAGTCTGCCAAATGGCTTTGCTCTGTTTATTGGACTCACAGGAAGCAAATGGGAACTTCTTCTTTTTTATTTTATTTTATTTTTTTCAGATTGAAGGGAAAAGAAAACCTCTATGTTAATCACTAGGTCTCAGTGAAGGTTGTTTTACTTATCTCTATTCAACAGTAATTAATTGAACAAGATATTATACTAGATACTGTAGGGGATAGAAAGATGAATAAAATTAGCCTCAATTTCAAGGAATTTAGAATCTAGCAGGAAATTATAATCTAGTTATATGCCTCATCTTGATATTGCTTATGACTCAGCTCCATTGATATTTATGAGAGCCTTCAAAGAATTTGGAAGTGGAAGTAAGAAGATAAAACAGGTTCCTTATTATTAAAAATTTAAGATGTTTTCAATTTGAAAAAAAGTTCATAATCTAACTCTACCACAAGAAGCAAAGCAATTTAGTCCCCCCTTATCCCTGCTACCCAACATCATTCAAATGTGTGTCCACCACGTTCTCGGGTTCAGATCACCAAATATAATCCGGCAGAAAATATTTTAAACTGCTCCGGCCTGTGATGAATAGTCTTGGAGATATAGCTGGAGATATCCAAAGTGACATCTTGGGTAGATTCTAATGGTTATGGAAATAAGGAAGTAGAGTATTTGATTTTGGTGGCTGTAGCCTAGACTTTTCTTTTGGTAATGATCAAAATTTCTAGACAAATGTGTCAGTCGAAAAGCTATACACATTGCAGAGAGCTAGATGCTCTCAATATGGTGGTACTTTTCTTTACCTGGGGACTCAGCAAGGAAGCACAGGTAGTAGACTTTACCTGGGGACTCAGCTAAGGAAACACAGGTAGTAACAGAGTCCAGAAGACCTCCTTCCCTGCCCTGCAGATTACTTACGAAAGTTCACTCAGCCAATTTACTTACTCTTTTTAAAAAAAATTTAAAAAGTTAAAGCATTTGGAGAAATAGTTATGAATATGATAGCAGACTAGAAGCAGCAAGTGAGGTTAGAAAATTTTCCTCAGTTACTCACAGTAGTCAGAAGTGATGGTTGACAAAAACCTGGGCAACAGAGGAGAAAAATTGTGAAAAACTGATACAAGGACCACAGACTCAGCAACCTGGGACCATTTAGTGGAGGGAAGTCGTTCATAGTTCAGCAGCCCCTGAGGGTGCTGCCATTTTACAGACAGTGATGCAGTCATCCTCTCTCTGTCCCGGGTGAAAACATCAACCTCTTCCCATTAACGTCAGCTCTGCATTCCCTCACAGAGCCCTTCGTGTGCTGGCCCTGGCCTGCCCTGCCCACCATTGTTTCCACCCACTCTGCTCCAGCCCTTGAACTTTTTCACATGATCGTCCTCAAATGGATCATTATCTCTGGGTCTTCTGGCTTCTTCTTCCTGAAATCCTTCTTGAGACTTTCTACTCGTGCTTTAATTCTCAAGTCGCTGATCCTCTTAGAGTGAGTTAGGTGACCCTGCCATGTTGGGTTCCCATCACATCCTGTATTTCCTGTATCTCACTCTACATTTGAAGGTGATGGTTAGTTTAATGGTCTTGAGCAGGGCTTGCCCAACTATGGCGCATGGACCAAATTCAGCTCCTGCCTATTTCTGTAAACAAAATGTTATTGGAACTGAGCCATGCTTATTTCTATGGCTCCTTTCGCACTCTAATGGCACAACTGAGTAGTGGAGACAGATACTTTTATGTCCCACAAAAGAAAAAAAATTTACTATCTGGGCTTTTATAAAAAAAGTTTGCTGACTCAGTCTCAAGAACAAGCAACGCGTCTGCCTTCTTCACCACTGAATCTCTAATATTTGGCACATTGTTTGCACAAAGTAGACGTTCCTAACATTTTGAAGGAATGAGTTGAACATAAATGCGAGGAAAGTGGCTAAGGAAAAATGCAGATAACTATTCGACAAGTATGCTCCTGTAATCCTCAGAGCAACCCTGATAAGTAGGGGTTATTATACCCAATTTGCAATTGAGACACTGAAGTTAAGGGTGTATAAATGATTTCTGTAAATGATACAAAGCAAGTAAAAATGGATTACCTGGAGACTGACTCAGACTTCCCTTGCAGTGGGGTGCTCTGTCTTAATATGCAAGGACTGTCTCGTACACCGTGGTGGTTAAGAGCAGGGTCTGGCACTAGCGTGCCCGATTTCAATCCAGGCTCCACCATTTAAAACTTCCATGACCAGAAGTCACTGAATTGCTCTGGGCCTAATTTTCCACAGCTGTAACAAGTTCTTTAACCTCCCTGGCCTTTGTCTCTACATGAGTCAGCTAATAAATGAGTCGATTTCAGCATCTCATTTGAATGCTGCGAAGTTTAAATGAGATATGATGTGTAAGTTGCTTTGAGGTGCTTGGCACATAGGAAGCGTTCAAGACATGTTAACCTTTGTTATTACAGAAAGGTGCCTCAAAATCATTGCTAATAGGTCAGAATTTTCAAGAAATTCCATTCTATTTGTAACTTACGTTTACCTAATTTCAAAGAGGATTTCCAGTGGTATTTTGCCTTGTGTTCTGTATATTCTACAAAGGTAAGAAAGTGGTTCGTGATATAGCTTATTATATCCTATTTTCTGTGTTGAGCTAAAGAAATCATCTGCTGTTGCCATTGGCATTATCTGTGCCTACTTTTTGGAATTTTCCAAATATCATATACATGGTAGCAAAATGTGATGCCTGGATCAGAGTGTGGTTTACCGCGTAAGGATTTTCTGCCGATGTTATTGCCTGTGCTACTGGCCCCAGCATTGCAGGAGCACTGTGATGCAGCCAGCTTGTTCCCATTTTCACATTGCCTGAAGCTGGCATGTTTTCTTTTTACAAATGACAAGATCAAGCTACTACATAAAAAACACGGAAGTCTAGAATCTATTTACAGTTTTGGGGTTGTTCGGTTGGTTTGGTTTTTGGTTTTTGGTTTTAGCTAAAGCATCAGTGTGTTATCAGGGCACAATAAGAAAGTTTCATAAACATTTTTTAAAGACAAAAATCTAATACTCAATGGAAATATCCTTGTCCATGCAATATAGAAATTGGCTTTGTAGTCTTCAAATCTATCCCAGCTTCTTGAAAGTTAAGCCTTATAGAGAGTTAGACTGTTTTCTTCATCAGATCATTGTTAGAAAAACTTTATTGGACAGATCAGCTCTAATGATATGGTTAAGATTGTTCTGGCCTCATGTGATGAGAATATTAAGGTCATGAAACCAGGGTTCTAGAATTCACCCCTAACTTTGCCAGCCAGTAGGCCCCAACTCATAAATACTGAAAAAGAAATAAAGATAATATGTTCTAGTTATAACAAATCCTGTGTTTTGGTCTTAATATTGTATTACTACCTGTAAAGAAAGAGTATCAGCATATTCGTTAATTTTCCTTTATAGGCTTCAGTTGACAATTAAGAGCATTTCATTAAACATTCTCTTAATCATAATTTTATCTCTCAGTAGGAGTTGAGATACTTGAATTTCACCATTTGTGTCAATTACATTGGCCTTATATTTGCCAGCAATGGATTCTCTTTAATCAGCATTTTTTTTCACGAAATGATCCTAAAGATAAAACTTTGATAGTTAAGTTGTTAACATACATTCTAGTGGACGGTATGAAAAATACGATTATTAGACCTGTATTGATTAGCAAAAGGGAAGAACTGTGAGTCATGTGGGTTTGAAAAAGGAGGCAGAATTAGAGGCGTGGCCCTTTCAACAAACAGTAATGTAGGAAGCGCTGGTTATAAACATTCTTAGCTTCTTTTTAGATATCTAGATGACAAATTAAGCTTCTCTAGGTTGAAAATCTAACCACTTATGTGTGGAGTTGAAGATTCAACCCTTCACTGACTGCTGGATAGTGATTTGACTCATTATAACTTGACTGATGACTTAACTTCCACTGATAAGTGTGTAAGGGCAAATACTCAGGCATGCTACCGAATACTGGAAATATGACTGTTATCCTGGCAAAGCAAATCTTAACTCCTGAAATAGATGCTGTTGTAGTTTCTTGACCTGGACAGCTTCAAATGCCAGGTCAGCACAGGACGGGCTAACACAAAAACAATTTGTTGAGAATATCAGCAAAGCAGTACTTCAACAACCCTAAATGATGTTGGCAGACAACTAATGAGGACAAGAAGTCATGAACTGAAGCTCCGCAGACGTGCACAAATTTGTGGATGTATTTTAACTTGCTTAGGTCCTCAGAATTGCAGCTCAAGTTTGGTCAACAATCCAGTAGATGAAGGCTTGTACTTTTCCAGACATGCTCTATTTTTGTTCACTCTGTGTGTGTGGGCAGAAGCCCTGGAAAAGCTTTTTTATCATTCCTGAAATGCAAAATGTTCTATTTAGCTTAGAAGCTCTATTCTTTGTACTAATAACTGATATTAGGCAGCTCCAGCCATTCTAAAAATGATTTAAGAGAAAATGAACCTTGGCATTTAAGTCTCGGTAACTGAGTGGTCTGTCGTGATTGTACCCAACTAAATTTGGGGAAGTGGCCACAATTTTGTTTTCATTCCTTTCCTTCCTTTGAGTTGCATAACAGAATAAGTAGAATTTTTTCCACTGGTATCCACTGCTGAATTACTACTAGAGTATTTGCTGCTCTACTGAATTTTAATCAAAGGATGAATGTACATTTCAGATTATTTTAATTTCTGTCACCCTTCTCAATATTTGTTCACTTAGCTTTACATAACATCTGTGTGAGAGATTACATGAATCATGCCATCTCATTCCATGGGTGGGTTCCAGTTATCTTTGCCAGACTATCCTAAACAGCAGTGGCTTCACAAACAACCATTTTACTCTGACTCACAACTTCATGGTTTGGTAATGCAGGCAGGGCATGGCTTGGCAGTTCTTCATCATTGTCAGGCGACATCAACTGAGGTCAACTGGTGGAATTCAGCTGGCAGCTGACTGGTCTTTGCTCAGAAGCCTGGCACCTTCTTGGGAAGAGCTGGAAGGCTGGGCTCATACAGGCTCCCTTCCTCTTCCATTTAGTCTTGTGGGGTCTTTCCACATCATCTCTCCAGTAGGATTGTCAGACTTCTTATATGCAATTCCAGTTTCCCAGAGTGAGCCCTCCAAGAAACCCAGGTAGGAGCTACAAAGCTTCTATTGACTTAGCCCAAGAACATCATGGAGCCCACCCAAAATCAAGGAAGGGTGGCATGAACATTGCCTTTCTCTAGATGGAAGGAGTATCATAGAATTCATGGGCATCTTTAATCCACCGTAGACGGGTTAGTCAATTTCTATTCCTCTGTGATTAAACACACCAAACAAAGCCAGCCTGCTACTCATCGACCATCAGGCCATATGGCCTATAAACCTGATGTATGTTCCATCCTTCTCTTACTCCCTTCGGCCAATCAAATTATCTTCTTGAGTGTTACCTCTGGAATTTAGCCTCTGGGCATCTCTTGCATAGTCTCCTAACTAGTATCCCCAAATGATTGTACCAAAGCACGTGTGTTATGTGTCGCTTCTCATTAATGCCTCCAAGTAGCTTGTAAGGCGCAATCCAAATGCCTTAGCCTGACACACAAGGTCCTCCATTATTTGTTCTCATTCTTCTTTTTAACCATAGCATCTGCCCTTCCCTTCCCAACTCTACCCCACCCCTGCACCGCTCACCGTGTCCCGGTGTGCTCTGGCCATGCTGTTTCCCAAACACAACATGCCCCTGCTTGACCATGTACCGTATTTAGCAGTTCTCTCCTCCTTGAATATTACCCATTACCTCCATAACCCCCTGCTGAAAGTGGACGGCCTATTCATCTTTCAAGGTTCTGTTCAAATATCACCTGCCCTGCACTCCCGTAACATGGTACTTGTGTCACCAGTGCAGGAGTGGATCATGCTTTTGCTGATGGTCATTTCTTGTGAGTTGGAGAAGTGCCAGAGCACTGTGGTTACAAGCATAGACTCTGAGCCAGAGGGACTCCTGGTTTCACAATTTATTAGCTGTACTAGGCTGAGCAGTGTCCTCTCAAAATCCACATCCTTTTAGAACCTCAGAATGCGACCTTGTTTAGACATAGGGTCATTGCAGATGTAATTAGTTGAGTTCATACTGGGGTAAGGTGGACCCTTCATCCAATATGACTGGTGTCCTTATAAGAAGAGGAGACACAGAGATAGACATGCAAGGGAAGACAAGATGAAGAGACATAGGGAGAGCCCCACGTGACCACGGAGGCCAAGATTGGAGTACTGTATCTACAAGACAAGGAACACCAAGGATTGTAGTGGCACCAGAAGCTAGGAGGAAGACATAGATTTTCCCCTAGAACTCGGTCCCACTGACACCTTGATTTCAGACTTAACAGCCTCCAACTGGGGGAGAATAAGTATTTGTTGTTTTAAGCCACCTGGTTTGCGATACTTTGTTACAGCCGCCCTAGGATATGACCTTGAGCAAGTTATGTATCCTCTCTGTGTGCCTCAGTTTTCTCATCTTTAAAATGGTCTTAATAATGAATTTTAGTAGAGTTTTTGTGTGAATTAAATGAGTCAAGAGGTAATAACTGCTTTAAGACACCACCTGCATACAGTAAGTGCTTCATTCTCCAATCTATTTTTAATGTGTTTGTGTGTATCTGCCACTAGGATGGAGAGCACGTTCTATTTGGTTTTCATACCTTATTTTGAGAAGAAATGTGACATGGCAGAAAGAGTCAATGCCGAGAAACACAAAAACCCTGAATTCAACTTAAGGATGTGGTGTTTAAGAGCCAACATGCGATTTTGAGCCTCAGTCTCCTCATCTGTAAAGTGAGACAAATGGTACCGATTTTGCTGGTACCATTTTTGTTTGGTACAATTTTTATTGTCGGAATAAGAATTACTATATATCTTACATATAATAGGTCCTCAAATAACGAGAGACCTATATACTTTCCCCAAAATCACCCAGCAAAGAACCATGAGCATTTTAATTGCTTAGAAATGCCTTTCAATTGGATGTATTAATTAATCCCTCAGTACCTGTTTAAGTGAATATTTTTGGCAATTAATTCTGTATTTTTCCCCAGAGTATTGTTTTTTAAGTAGTAATTTGGTTAAACTACTTTTTTTAAAATTTTATTTATTTTATTTATTTATTTTTGTCTGCGTTGGGTCTTTATTGCTGTGAGCGGGCTTTCTCTAGTTGCGGCGATCGGGAGCTACTCTTCATTGTGGTGCACGGACTTCTCATTGCGGTGGCTTCTCTTGTTGTGGAGCACAGGCTCTAGGCATGTGGGCTTCAGTAGTTGCAGCACGCGGGCTCAGTAGTTGTGGCTCACGGGATTTAGAGCGCAGGCTCAGTAGTTGTGGTGCACGGGCTTAGTTGCTCTGCGGCATGTGGGATCTTCCCGAACCAGGGGCTGAACCCGTGTCCCCTGCATTGGCAGGTGGATTCTTAACCACTGTGCCACCAGGGAAGTCCCTATTTTTGTGGTTTTGAATTTTATGTCCTTTCACTTAAACTCCAAAGGTCATCCCCATCAGAGATTAGAATGCTGAGAAAAGCACATGATTTAAAAAAAATGTATCTTTCATGATTTTATGAACTAGCCGTCAGTCACACCTTTTCCTGTGTTCTGTGAAAGAGGAGAAAATGGTTTTAACATTCTTGACAAGCTTTCTGTGATGGCATCTTGATGCCAAGTTGGTTTTCTCTTGTTCTCATGACTTTATCAGCAGTCTTGCTTAGAATATTTTATTTGGTTCCTGTTGTGCTGTCACTTTTGAGACAGCCAATCAGCCTAAGTGAGGTTCACCATGGTGTGTGCCACTCAAATTTGCAATAAGAAAGTATTCGCAGCACAAGGCTGGCAGATGAAGTTAATAGAAGGAGCCTGTAAAAAGTCGCCTGGGCGAAATGTCAGAAAGAAACGCAACGCCCTATCGCATGGCCACCGTGCTCGTTAGCAAGCCTGACACAGCACAGCTGGGACGTGGCGGTAACAGCAGTGCCCACAGGGTCATCTCCCTCCTAGGCAGCTGGCTGGTGTCTCAGCTACACTGGGGCTCCACACAGGAGGACATCGTTAGGGCTTTTGTGGCGGTGGCAGCTTTTGGTTTTGTTCTTTGGGCCCATTTGTGTCACTACTACAAATCTGAAACATGAAGTCTTTTAACTATGGGGAAAACCATCACATGGCCTTAAAGAATTTTCTTAGGAGAAGAAGGGAACAATTATTTCAAGCAAGCCATGTGGTCCTATTAGAACAGCTTTCTAAGTTATTACTGAGGAAAGAAATGTCTTTCACCAGTTAGATGTTATATACATACATTAAGAGAGATGTATTAAGTGGAGTTATTTTTTAATTCTTTGGAAACTGCTTCAAAAAGATTGTGGGAAAGCCTTTTATGTCACACAAACTAATTTACTTGCAGACCAATTTCATTGGGAAAAAAATGCTCCAAGTGAATCTTTTTTCCAGTTTTGATTTGTCTCTGTCAAGATGTGTGTCTCAGTAAAGTTGCTAATGATGGCAGGTGAGCATAAAATTATAGGTAAAGTGGTAATTAAATGGAATTTATTTTTATAGGAATATAAAAATCATAAGGTTTTTTTTTTCTTTAATTTTTTTTTTTTATTTATTATTTACTTTTGGCTGTGTTGGGTCTTCGTTTCTGTGCGAGGGCCTTCTCCAGCTGTGGCAAGTGGGGGCCACTCTTCATCGCGGTGCGCGGGCCTCTCACCATCGCGGCCCCTCCCGTTGCGGAGCACAGACTCCAGACGCGCAGGCTCAGCAGTTGTGGCTCATGGGCCCAGTTGCTCCGCGGCATGTGGGATCCTCCCAGACCAGGGCTCGAACCCGTATCCCCTGCATTGCAGGCGGACTCTCAACCACTGTGCCACCAGGGAAGCCCCAAAAATCATAAGTTTTAAGACTAGCTTTTCCATAGAAACTACAAAGATGTCATATCCCTGGTATTTCAAAATAACAAGAGGAACACTAACGTAATAACTGAAAAAAAGACAAACAGCTTGAAGAAAATTTACGAATGAATCAAGTAGTACCAAAGAAATATAAACTGAAATAATCTACTTTTCAAATTGTACAAGTGCAAAGATCTTTTTAAAAGAAGAGGATTCAGTGCTGGTGGGTATGCAGCAAGACGGGCCCCCTGGAATGGGTTAAAATTGTTATAATTTTCTGGAAAACCATTTGTCAGAATGTTCATATCCATTGACCCTGTAGTTTTATTTCTAGAAATTGGTCCTAAGGAATAATAAGAAATTCACTCAGTATTAAGTATAAATACTTCTTTCACAGAATTATAAATTGGAAAAAACTAAAAATAATTATAGAGGAATTACTAGATAGTAGTGGCAAATCCATGGATTCTTATGTACTGTTGATGAATATTTAGTGATAACGCAAACATGCTTATAATCCAAGTAAAAGAAACTGCAGAATTGTAGATGAAATACTATACCATAGCATAAAATTTATAATATTTTAAAAGATAGGAAAATGCATCAGAATGTTATGGTTACTTGTGGATGGCGGGATAATGGCAATTTATTATTTCATTATTAATATTTATCATACTACTCGTTAATTATTATTTTACAATAAAAAAACATGTGAACATTAACATTAATTTTTTAGCCTGGAGGCATCTAGAGAGAGGTCCTCAGCTCCACGGCCCCTGTGGGTTTGGCCCTTTATGAGGCTGTGGGTTGGTCAGTTGGCATGAAGGTCTGATAAGCCATGGAGGAGAGGTCATGAATAGACCATCAGGGATGCTCCCCATGAAGAAGAGAGGCCAACAAATAGAAGCGAATATCCACCACGTAACTGCTGCAACCTCAGGTGATGAAATAACTCTCCCTAAGGTGGAGCAAAAGTTGAGGTGGAAAAGTGTATCTGAGATGACAGTGCCAGAGGCACATGAGAAGCAGAAGGAAGGAAAGTGGGCTTCATAAAGTAGAAAGGACTGTCCTTCTCAAGAATGTTGCAAGGCACTCCAAGGGCCCCTTGTTTCCAAATGCAGCGATCTGGGGAGAGAGATGGAGGGCTGGAATCTGCCTGATGTATTTATTGGAGACTGAGCTAGAGAATTTAATTGTGTTGCTGTTACAGTGACTTGTTCTTCATTACTGCATTCCCAGACTGGTGTGTCCCGGCAAAAATATTGAAATGTAAGAACGATGAGGATAAAACACTTAAAGTCTCTGTGTCTAACAGTAATATAATATGATTATATATGATTAATATGAGCAATAAAGTATGATTTTTGTGATTTATATTTTACAGTATATTTAGAAAATGATCAATTTTTAAAAATCCTTAGCGATAGCTATAGAAAATTCAACTTCCTTCTGAAGACTATCACTTCCACATTGGATAACTGGTCTTAGGAAAAGAAGACCTAAGATGCACTTAGGTCTTAGGAGAAGATCCACAGATGCTCTTCCTGTAGGAATGGAAAAAACAAGCTTGAATAATAACAGAAAATACTATAAGTAAAATTTAATTTGTCCATTATATTTTGAAGATCACATATTTATTTATAAAATTAAAATTATGATTATGAAGGAAAAGTGACATTTAGACTGGGTCAGTAAATGAAAAGGCAGGAATTTATCCATTCATTTATTCCTTCATTCACCAATATTAAACAAGCATTTATTGAGCATCTGCTGTGTGTCAGGCATTGTTCAAAGAGCTAGCGTTTTGGTATAAACCTAGCAGACAAGCTCCTACTCCAATGGAGCTTATGTTCTCATGGGGCTGAGAGACATAAACCTGAAAGTATTTTCAGATAGTGATGAGCTACTCAGGGATTTTAGAGGAGAATGATGTGGCAGAGACTTCTGGGCAGCTACTCTAGGTCATGTAGTCGAAGCAAGCCCCTGGGAGAAGGAGTCTGCCATGTGCATATTTGCAGCAGGATGGGGTGGCCATTGGTGGTAGAGATAGGGGTGCCTGGGATGGAGAGGTAAGAGTGATCAGAGAGGTGGGAAGAGGCCTGGTAACACAGAGCAGTCAGCCAAGGACTTGGCTGGACTTGGTTTTGACGGCAGTGGGCAGACATTAGACAGTGTTAAAGTGGGGATGTGATGAGATCTGATTCGTATTTTTAATAAATCACTCTGGCTGCTGGTGGAAAGTGGACTTTAGGAATGCACGAGGAGAAGAAGGGAGGATGTTGGGAGGCTATGGAATAGGTAAGTGAGCGGTGCTCATGCCTTGGATGAGGGTAGTGGAGCTGGAGACAGAGAAGTAGAGGATGTAAGTTAGAGTTGCCTGTCGGTGTCAACAGAAGGAAGGGAGCCCAGGAAATACCCCGAGGGCACTACTAACATTGAGAGGTTGAGCGGACGAGAGAAGACAGCAAAGGAGACTAATAGAAAATGACAATTTGAGTGCTGTCTCTCAGAAGATGCGAGAGAAGAGTGTTTCAAAAAGGAAAGGATGAGACATAAGTCCAGGGGCCAAAGGTAAGATGCCACTGTGCAGATAAATTAGCTCAAAGCCAGGAGCCTGCTCTGAGCTTCACGACCTGGCCCATCTAACTTCCAGTCATCATATAGATGCCAGCCATCTAAAGATTGTCAGAGGATGGCTATAAGGAGGAGGAGCAAGCTGTACAAACAAGTGATCTTCCTTAACATTCATAATTTGGTAAAATTATATATAACAAGTAATTTTCTGTAATGGAGGTATAACTTTTAGCAAGAGAAACATGGTGGGAAGGAGGTGAATTGTTTCATGGAGTATTAGAATGAAAAGAAATCGCAGAGGTTATGGTCCAAAACCCCTTTCATTTTACAGATGAGGAAACTTGAGTCCCAGAGCATTTAAGAGAACTTGTTTAAGGTCACATGGCTAGTTGGTGGAAGAGCCAAAGCTATAACCTGGGTCCATGTTTCTTAGGCCAAATAGGTCCTACACACACACACACACACACACATACACACACACTCTCTCTCTCTCTCTCTCTCTTTCTCTCTCTCTCTCTCTCTCTGTCTCCTGTCTCTCTGTCTCTCTCTTTCTCTCTCTCCCTCTCTCTCTCTCTCTCCCTCTCACATATGCTCACAAGTGCATACACATATGATCACGTGGTATTAGGTGATAATTATGTGCTTTTAAAGGTGATTTAAAAGAGTAATGCCAAAAAATAAGAAGCTCTCCGGTAGCATTTTTAAAAGTTTATTTGATTTATAAAATTTCGTTAACGCTTTTCCAAGAAGTTTCTTTATAAACCGTGTTACGTTTTGCCCTCTAAAAAAGCCTTAATTCCTTCTGATTCAAAAATGTAGCATAGGAGTTTGGGATTAACATATACATACTACTGTATATAAAATGGTTAACCAACAAGGACCTACTGTATAGCACAGGGAGCTATACTCAATATTTTGTAATAACCTATAAGGGAAAAGAATCTGAAAAAGAATGTATATTTGTATACATATATATATATACACACACACATACATATACATATAACTGAATGACTTTGCTTTACAAAGTGAAACTAACACAACATTGTAAATCAACTATACTTCAATTAAAAAAAAAATGCTAGCATGATAGATCTCGTCATGAGGGTTTGTAATCTTATTCTTTTTTCCCATTAGGTACAAGACTTTCCCTACAATAAATATTATTAGTATTTTCTTCTGCCTTTTTATTTGTGCTTGAACATAAACTAGAGTAGACACGGATAAAATCAGATTTGTAATGTACTACAAAATCTGGTATCAGGCAAAAAGAGCAAGAAACAAATATTTAATATTTTATGCTGCAATGCCTATTAGGCTCAGTTTAGTATAATTTTATTTGCAGTTCTTGGAAAATCTGTAAAATATTTTAGACCATTGAGCATTATGCACAAGTGAGCATTTTCCTCCATCATTTTTCATTACAGTCTGCAATGGAATGAAGCATTATCAGCTAGACATCTTCAGTGTTGTCACATTGCATTCAGGGTACCATTCACTTAGAACTCTGTTATCCAGGGGCTGAAACTTATATGGAGTATATCCACAAGATACGGCCCTGGATATCTTCTTCTTCCTTATGTAAAGGAGCCTGAAAACCTAAAATAGTTTTTTCTTGCCCCTGTTAAAGTACAATAAATTAATAATACCTGAAAAGAATTTGGTGACCTTTCTAACCATAGTGTAATCATAAGACAACAGGGAAAAATCTACACATCAATGAACTGGAAAAGATCAGAGCAGGGAATTGTTGGAGGGAAGAGAAAAACTGATGACTCTTAAAGCATTTAAAATCACATCTCTTGAAAAGTAGATGCTGTACTGAAATATAATCTCCTCAGCTTCAAGTGTTTATAACAGCCCAGTCTTCCTGCATAAATCAGTGGGATCTCGTCTTCCAACTGATATGCTGACAAACTGGACTCCAAACCAGGAACAAAGTTTGAAACAAAATCTAGACTTTCACCAGTTTAATTTATGATGCTATGAAAATTTATTTCATATTTTTTTCTTATTTGTGTTTACCAAGCATTATTTTTAAAAGCCTAGAAATGCAATTGATATGTCTCTTACTGAAATTTTCAAAACAAATCATGCCTAGCAAAAGAATAGAGATGTGATCTCTTATTGCATATTCAGTAATAATAACACTAATAATAACCAGAAACTATACAGCACTTCCTATATGCAAGGCATTGTTCTAAACACTTTACAAGTATGTTAACTCATTAATCCTCACAACCAACCATATGATGAAAAGTCTGTTATTACCTCATTTTAAAGTGAGAGTGAGGAATGACTGGCATTTATACTTACGAAGGCAGTTGCCATGTGGCTGACAGCGTCTTGGTGCTCCAGCCAGGTGTCAGGTCTGTGCCTCTGAGGTGGGAGAGCTGAGTTCAGGACATTGGTCCACCAGAGACCTCCTGGTGCCACATAATATCAAACAGTGAAAGCTCTCCCAGAGATCTCCATCTCAATGATAAGACCCAGCTCCACTCAACGACCAGCAAGCTACAGTGCTGGACACCCTATGCCAAACAACTAGCAAGACAGGAACACAACCCCACCCATTAGCAGAGAGGCTGCCTAAAATCATAATAAGGCCACAGACACCCCAAAACACACCACCAGACACGGTCCTGCCCACCAGAAAGACAAGATCCAGCCTCATCCACCAGAACACAGGCGCTAGTCCCCTCCACCAGGAAGCCTACATCTGAACCAACCTTAGCCACTTGGGGCAGACACCAGAAACAACGGGAACTACGAACCTGCAGCCTGCGAAAAGGAGACCCCAAACACAGTAAGTTAAGCAAAATGAGAAGACAGAGAAACACACAGCACAGATGAAGGAGCAAGGTAAAAACCCACCACACCAAACAAATGAAGAGGAAATAGGCAATCTACCTGAAAAAGAATTCAGAGTAATGATAGTAAAGATGATCCAAAATCCTGGAAATAGAATGGAGAAAATATAAGAAACGTTTAACAAGGACCTAGAATAACTAAAGAGCAAACAAAAAATGATGAACAACACAATAAATGAAATTTAAAATTCTCTAGAAGGAATCAATAGCAGAATAACTGAGGCAGAAAGAAGGGATAAGTGACCTGGAAGATAAAATAGTGGAAATAACTACTGCAGAGCAGAATAAAGAAAAAAGAATGAAAAGAATTGAGGACAGTCTCAGAGACCTCTGGAACAACATTAAATGCACTAACATTTGAATTATAGGGGTCCCAGAAGAAGAAGAGAAAAAGAAAGGGACTGAGAAAATACTTGAAGAGATTACAGTTGAAAACTTCCCTAATATGGGAAAGGAAATAGTTAATCAAGTCCAGGAAGCACAGAGAGTCCCATACAGGATAAATCCAAGGAGAAACATGCCAAGACACATATTAGTCAAACTATCAAAAAATAAACATAAAGAAAAAATATTAAAAGCAGAAAGGGAAAAACAACAAATAACATACAAGGGAATCCCCATAAGGTTAACAGTTGATCTTTCAGCAGAAATTCTGCAAGCCAGAAGGGAGTGGCAGGACATATTTAAAGTGATGAAAGGGAAAAACCTACAACCAAGATTATTCTACCCAGCAAGGATCTCATTCAGATTTGACAGAGAAATTAAAAGCTTTACAGACAAGCAAAAGCTAAGAGAATTCAGCACCACCAAACCAGCTTTACAACAAATGCTAAAGGAACTTCTCTAGGCAGGAAACACAAGAGAAGGAAAAGACCTACAAAAATAAACCCAAAACAATTAAGAAAATGGTAATAGGAACATACAGGGTGATAATTACCTTAAATGTAAATGGATTAAATGCTCCGACCAAAAGACATAGACTGGCTGAATGGATACAAAAACAAGACCCATATATATGCTGTCTACAAGAGACCCACTTCAGACCTAGGGACACATACAGACTGAAAGTGAGGGGATGGAAAAAGAGATTCCATGCAAATGGAAATCAAAAGAAAGCTGGAGTAGCAATTCTCATATCAGACAAAACAGACTTTAAAACAAAGACTATTACAAGAGACAAAGAAGGACACTACATAATGATCAAGGGATCCATCCAAGAAGAAGATATAACAGTTGTAAATATTTATGCACCCAACATAGGAGCACCTCAATACATAAGGCAAATGCTCACAGCCATAAAAGGGGAAATCGACAGTAACACAATCACAGTGTTACTATGTGTTAAAGTGGGGACTTTAACACCCCACTTTCACCAATGGACAGATCATCCAAAATGAAAATAAATAAGGAAACACAAGCTTTAAATGATACATTAAACAAGATGGACTTCATTGATATTTATAGGACATTCCATCCAAAAGCAACAGAATACACTTTCTTCTCAAGTGCTCGTGGAACATTCTCCAGGATAGATCATTTCTTGGGTCACAAAGCAAGCCTTGGTAAATTTAATAAAACTGATATCGTATCAAGTATCTTTTCTGACCACAATGCTATGAGACTAGATATCAATTACAGGAAAAAATCTGTAAAAAATACAAACACATGGAGACTAAACAATACACTACTTAATAACCAAGAGATCACAGAAGAAAACAAGAGGAAATCAAAAAATACCTAGAAACAAATGACAATGAAAACACGAAAACACAAAACCTATGGGATGCAGCAAAAGCAGTTCTAAGAGGGAAGTTTACAGCAATACAATCCTACCTCAAGAAACAAGAAACATCTCAAACAACCTAACCTTACATCTAAAGCAATTAGAGAAAGAAGAACAAAAGAATGCCAAAGTTAGCAGAAAGAAAGAAATCATAAAGATCAGATCAGAAATAAATGAAAAAGAAATGAAGGAAACAGTAGCAAAGATCAGTAAAACTAAAAGCTGGTTCTTTGAGAAGATGAACAAAATTGATAAACCATTAGCCAGACTCATCAAGAAAAAAAAGGGAGAAGACTCAAATCAATAGAATTAGAAAAAGGAGAAGTACCAACCGACACTGCAGAAATACAAAGGGTCATGAGAGATTACTACACGCAACTATATGCCAGTAAAATGGACAACCTGAAAGAAATGGACAAATTCTTAGAAAAGCACAACGTTCAGAGACTGAACCAGGAAGAAATAGAAAATATAAACAAACCAATAACAAGGACTGCAATTGAGACTGTGATTAAAAATCTTTCAACAAACAAAAGCCCAGGACCAGATGGCTTCACAGGCGAATTATATCATACATTTAGAGAAGAGCTAACACCTATCCTTCTCAAACACTTCCAAAATATACAGAGGGAGGAACACTCCCAAACTCATTCTACAAGGCCACCATCACCCTGATACCAGAACCAGACAAAGATGTCACAAAGAAAGAAAACTATTGGCCAATATCACTGATGAACATAGATGCAAAAATCCTCCACAAAATACTAGCAAACAGAATCCAACAGCACATTAAAAGGATCATACACCATGATCAAGTGGGGTTTATCCAAGGAATGCAAGGATTCTCCAATATATGCCAATCAATCAATGTGATACACCAGATTAACAAATTGAAGGATAAAAACCATATGATCATCTCAATAGATGCAGAAAAAGCTTTCAACAAAATTCAACACCCATTTATGATAAAAACCCTCCAGAAAGTAGGCATAGAGGGAACTTTCCTCAACATAATAAAGGCCATATATGACAAACCCACAGCCAACATCGTTCTAAATGGTGAAATACTGAAACCATTTCCACTAAGATCAGGAGCAAGACAAGGTTTCCCACTGTCACCACTATTATTCAACATAGTTTTGGAAGTTTTAGCCACAGCAATCAGAGAAGAAAAAGAAATAAAAGGAATCCAAATTGGAAAGAAGAAGTAAAGTCGTCACTGTTTGCAGATGACATGGTACTATACATAGAGAATCCTAAAGACTCTACCAGAAAACTACTAGAGCTAATCAATGAATTTGGTAAAGTAGCAGGATACAAAATTAATGCACAGAAATCTCTTGCATTCCTATACACTAATGATGAAAAATCTGAAAGAGAAATTAGGAAACACTCCCATTTACCATTGCAACAAAAAGAAGAAAATACCTAGGAATAAACCTACCTAAGGAGACAAAAGACCTGTATGCAGAAAACTGTAAGACACTGATGAAAGAAATTAAAGATGATGCAAACAGATGGAAAGATATACCATGTTCTTAGATTGGAAGAATCAACATTGTGAAAATGACTATACTACCCAAAGCAATCTACAGATTCAATGCAATCCCTATCAAACTACCAATGGCATTTTTCACAAGATTAGAACAAAAAATTTCACAATTTGTTTGGAAACACAGAAGACCCCCGAATAGCCAAAGCAATATTGAGAAAGAAAAACGGAGCTGGAGGAATCAGACTCCCTGACTTCAGACTATACTACAAAGCTACAGTAATCAAGACAGTATGGTACTGGCACAAAAACAGAAATACAGATCAATGGAACAGGATAGAAAGCACAGAGGTAAACCCACATGCATATGGTCACCTTATATTTGATAAAGAAGGCAAGAATATACAATGGAGAAAAAACAGCTTCAGTAAGTGGTGCTGGGAAAACTGGACAGCTACATGCAAAAGACTGAAATTAGAACACTCCCTAACACCATACACAAAAATAAACTCAAAATGGATTAAAGACCTAAATGTAAGGCCAGACACTATAAAACTCTTAGAGGAAAACATAGGCTGAACACTCTATGACATATAAATCACAGCAAGATCCTTTTTGACCCACCTCCTAGAGAAATGGAAATAAAACCAAAATAAACAAATGGGACCTAATGAAACTTAAAAGCTTTTGCACAGCAAAGGAAACCATAAACAAGACGAAAAGACAACCCTCAGAATGGGAGAAAATATTTGCAAATGAAGCAACTGACAAAGGATTAATCTCCAAAATTTACAAGCAGCTCATGCAGCTCAATATCAAAAAACAAACAACCCAATCCAAAAATGGGCAGAAGACCTAAATAGACATTTCTCCAAAGAAGATATACAGATTGCCAACAAACATATGAAAGGATGCTCAACATCACTAATCATTACAGAAATGCAAATCAAAACTACAATGAGGTATCACCTCACACCGGTCAGAATGGCCATCATCAAAAAATCTACAAAGAGTAAATGCTGGAAAGGGTGTGCAGAAAAGGGAACCCTCTTGCACTGTTGGTGGGAATGTAAATTGATGCAGCCACTATGGAGAACAGTATGGAGGTTCCTTACAAAACTAAAACTAGAACTACCATATGACCCAGCAATCCCACTACTGGGCATATACCCTGAGAAAACCATAATTCAAAAAGAGTCATGTACCACAATGTTCATTGCAGCTCTATTTACCATAGCTAGGACATGGAAGCAACCTAAGTGTCCATTGACAGATGAACGGATAAAGAAGATGTGGCATATATATACAATGGAATATTACTCAGCCATAAAAAGAAACGAAATTGAACTGTTTGTAGTGAGGTGGATGGGTCTAGAGTCTGTCATACAGAGTGAAGTTAAGTTAGAAAGAGAAAAACAAATACTGTATGCTAACACATATATATGGAATGTAAAAAAAAAAAAAAAAGGTTATAAAGAGCCTAGGGGCAGGACAGGAATAAAGACGCACATGTAGAGCACGGACTTGAGGACACGGGGAGGGGGAAGGGTAAGCTGGGACGAAGTGAGAGAGTGGCATGGACTTATTTATATATACTACCAAATGTGAAATAGATAGCTAGTGGGAAGCAGCCACATAGCACAGGGATATCAGCTGGGTGCTTTTTGACGACCTAGAGGGGTGAGATAGGGAGGGTGGGAGGGAGACACAAGCAGGAGGAGATATGGGGATATATGTATATGTATAGCTGATTCACTTTGTTATACAGCAGAAACTAACACACCATCGTAAAGCAATTATACTCCAATAAAGATGTTAAAAATAAATAAATAAAATGATGGTGAAGGATTAAGACATCATTAAATTAAAAATGAAATCATTCCAAAGGAAAATAAAATCAACATTTAGATTGCGTCAATTCAGAAGACAAATGGTTTACATAACACAGGATTTTTGTAATTTAAAACATGCCAGAATAAGACTGGCAGCTTGGGTCATGAGGGGATAACAGGGTGACTTAGGCCAAATCCAGTGAGATCAGATTTGTAGGGAAAATAATTTTGTCTCAAATCAGTAATGACAGGCTGACCTTGGGTTTAAGAAATCACCTTTAGAACACTGCTTTCTTCACTGGTACTGATTAACGGTAGATTTGCTCAAAGAATCAAGGTGTGTATGTTGAGATTACTATAAATTCATGTATCTGTCGTTTTACAGGGAGCACAGAGCACTGAATAAATGGAAAAAATTATGTGCTATAAATCTTAAAAATGAGACCATATTTCAATTCTCAGAATGTTGTATTTTCTTATAAATTCCTGACAATTATGCATCTGCTGGATCTTAAAACATCATTTTCAAAGTTGATTGCTATTCCAAAATAGATAGCTATGTTTATTTTGCTTAAACATTTACAAAGGTAACCAACCTAAAAACACCTCTTAAATATGGATGGGGTTACTCTGTTTGCAAATGTTTCCCTGGGATTAGAGTTGGACTCACCACTTTCAAGCTTACAACTCTTGGGTTTTGGGGACCCTGGCAGATTGAAGTCCCATATCTGAATCTGTCAACATCTCGCAGGTTATTTTAGTCACAGATAATGTTTCTATTGTGCAATATATGATCTTTGAATGATCTAGACTTCCTATTATAAGAAGGGCTCCCTTGCTTGTAAATTACACACGACTCTTTTGGCAACATGGAGGGAGGTATTGAGGGTTGTGTAGATTTTGCTTTGCCCTGTGGAACACTGGCTCTTTACAATGGACTGCGGAAGGGACACCTTCTATTGTAATGAACCTTCCACCTTGCAACACATGAAGACCATAGTATTGTTCTTACAGTTTCAGCTTTTTGCTTTATATTTGTCACATATGGGAATAGAAAATATCAGGCCTTAGCTCACTCCAATTGGACTTAATATCCTAGGTGGCCCACTTGCTGCCCAAGTTTGAGAAATCCATTTATTTTTTTCAGATCCTCACTTTCCTCATTTTGGGGGCAATTGGATTGTGATAAGGGTTAAATGATATTAATTAATTAGCTAGCTAATTAATATATGTGCCTGAAACATGTTTAAAACTCACTAAATGTTAACTATAATTTAAAGTAGAAAAAATAAAGCCAGCTCGCCTATTATTGAGTTCAAATGAAATAGGGCATATAGACCCTAAAAACACTGTACAAATGTCAGGTACTCTCAAATAATAAATCCCCAGCAAAGTCATTATCAGCCTCATACTTTACTTAACACTGATCATCAGTATATTCTGTGACTTTCCTCAATTCATAACTGTTCCAACAACACTCGGTATTAACATAGAAAGCCTGACTGTTTGCCTATCCCAACTTAATTTACTAACAGACATAAGTTTACTTACTGTTCTGAGATTGAAGAATTCAGCAGTGCTGGGTTCTGGGTGAAGAGTGATACTTAACCCGCCCGCAAGTAACTCACGATTCGCTCTACTGATCTTTTGGTATTATAAATGTAAATATGAACAACATCATCTGGAAAACACAAGGAAATAAAATTTTGTTGAAGACTTGCTGGTGAATTTTTGGAATAAGATAGCACTTCCAGTTCTTTGTCATTTCAAGCTGATGGAATTTTTGCCCCGATTTCTTCCTCCCTGAAGTTTTCCATCTCTTTTAAGCAAATTATATCACGGAATATAGTATAGGAGTTAGAAACACGCGCCCATGAAAATCTGGTTCTAATTCAGGTCTTCTTAGTAAAACTCAACACATTGAAGCAGGTGGTGCCAGGCAGCCATACATCAGGGTCAAAGTCTCGAACAAGATAAGTAGAAGCGGTTGCCTTGGGCTTTGTGGAGGTAGAATGGATTTCTGAATACTGCTGCATGAAATCACTGATTTTTTTCCCAAGGAAAGGATTATTTTAGTCCTTAGAACTCCTAGGCATTTTCAAGTTTTAACTCAAGAAGAATTATTTGTTAATAAAGTGCAGCATGAGAAAAACTGGAATGCTCTTTTTCAGTAGATTTCAGAGTTAGATTCTCTGAGTTTTAACACTTTTTTGGAAAATTAAACATGATGGTTATTGTTAAGAGATATGGTCCTCTGTTGAAATAACATCTGTGAAGTGAATGTCATTTTATTCGCACACCCCCCCCTGTACACACACACAGTTATAGAATAAAAGGCAGCTAGATAACAGTGGATCAAGAGCTGCTCCGTAGTTACATATGGACTCATTTGTTTCTGTCCCACTGTATCATTAAAGTGTTTTTCGACACTATGACCAGACAGAGTGAATCTGGATTTAGAAAGATAAGCTGAAAATAAAAGTAAAAATAGTGGATTATGAATAGGCAGTTATCTTCCAGCTGAATTCAGTCATACATAACAAGCAAAAAATGGGCTATCACATTTGGCCTCTGCAGATTCCTAGGAAATCTGCTACTACGCCTATGATGAGTATGAATTTATATTCCTCAAAAAAAAAAAGCTTTAAATACCTTTCACGCTGTTATCCAGTGTACGTTGAATCACTGACAGACCATGATGCTTTGTGTTTACGGTGCTTTGCTATAAAAAATATTTCTAATTAGCCCCATGTTTCTGCAGCATTTGACTTAGAAACAAAAAAATGTAAAAGTAAAATCCCTCTTACGTCGAATCAGTGTTTTGTTCTGTATTAAGATCTGGCCATCTGTGGAGTTTGCCCAACTGGTGAGACATCATGCCTCAGTGTCAGCTGTGCTGCCAGAAGTAAAATTCATCCCACTTTGGTCTGTCCCAGCCATTCTGGGATGTCTGATACCCATATTCACACATGTGATAGAGTCACATTGTAACCCTGATGTTGTTAAACACTGGACTTGTTAGTTGCTATCAGTTGGCATATCAGCAGTTTAATTAGTGGAGTTGCTTTCCTCTACTGGTAAATTCTGAACGGTCCACATTGAAAATTTCATCACCAGAACGAAGTAATGCAGTAGAGTGGTTTCTTGAGCTCTTGCAGTTATGCAAATCAGGTTTATCCGTTCAAAATACGCAGAGATTACGGGCTTAAACTCCCACACCGCCACTGAGATAATGACACCAACTCAAAGCATAAATGTGGACGATCTAATTTTAGTTGGGTGGCGTGAATTCTCTTGTAGAAATGCTGCCTGTCTTCCTGCTAGGACAGACGAGGAAACGTACCGAGTCTCACCATTGATGCAAACTGGTTTTTTTTCTTGTAAGTGTGTAATGTACAGTCCACGTTAAGCATCTCTTCTTTCTGATAACATCACAGCCTCTTCTCCCAGTGCTGTTGATTGCATAAAAATAGTTTTATTAGATATCGATTAAATGCCAAATAGGAAGGAAGCACCTTCTAATTTATTTCTAATGTATTTCTTTATTTTAGCTCCTACCACTGAAGGATTTTTGTTGTAGTTCTGATGGGTCAACACATGGTGTTAAATGTAGCATCAGAGAAGATTTGGGTTCAATTCAAGCTCTGCCCTAAAGTTCGTAACTTTGACACTTGATTTCTTTGGTCGTTAAATGAATACTCCCCATCTGACCTTATTGTTCTTACAATGAAATAAGATCACACGATAAAATACAGGATCAGGCACGGGGTAGATACTGGTGCATGATTATTGCAGTTATTTGATATTTGTCTTTGCTTTTTATTCTGGAGAAAGGGTGTTTATAAGGGTGTGTCCTCTTGTAAGGCTTTTCCAAGGAGAACTGCTTCAGGGCACTCTAAATCTGCCATCTGTGACTAGATACCCAGAGTCTGTCTTCTGCAGGTTCTGTCCCTTCTGAAATAAGTTATTTCATTTCTTGAATAATTTCTTGTCCCTACTGCATCCTGACAGAAAAGTTCAGGGGAGACACTGTTTCCGTGGAGACCTGGAGAGATGTCATAATTACTTAGGACCACATCTGGTGGCACATATGTGGCACATATGACCTAGGTGATTGAATGCCGAAATGCTTTTAAGGTACCAAAAATACGAGAGAAACAGGGACTTAGTCAGCTAGGGGTACCATAACAAAACATCATAGACTATGTGGCTCAAACAACAGAAACTTATTTCCTTACAGTTCTGGAGGCTGGAAATATCAGATCAGAGTGCCAGCATGGTTGAGTTCTAGTGAGACCTCTCTTCCTGGCTTACAAATGTTACCTTCTCGCTGAGTCCTCATATGGTAGAGAGAAAGAGAAAGCAAGCTCTTTGGTGTCTCCTCTTACAAGGGCACGAATCCCATCTCGAGGACCCCACCCTCATGACCTCATCTAAACCTGATTACCTCCCAAAGACTCCATCTCCAAATACCATCACATTGGAAGTTAGAGCTTTAACATGTGAATTTTGGAGGGACACAGTTCAGTCCATAGCAGGGACTACGTATTGCCACTGAGAGGCCCCCATGACCAGGTGATAGATGTGGCCAGGGCAGCAGTAGCAGCAGTTCACAACCGTGAATATAACCTCTTTCCACATAGCACTAGCTATGAGCTGTCCCTTGGACTCCATGTTTGGAGTGCCTGGAGAATGTATGGCCAATCCAGGAAACAGGAGCATGGAACTCCTTAGAAGACCTGAAATCTAGCCCCAGGTCTACCTCTTACTAATTATATGCAGTGGGAACATTTTTTTCTCTGAACCTCAGTTCCCTTGTCTTTTAATGAAAATCTTAAGATCTTCTGCCTCCTTTGAAGGGTGGTTGTGAGAATCAAATAAGATGTTGTATGTGAAAACACTTAGTAATCTGTGGTCCTGTGTTTTTGTTTTTTGTTTTATAACCTGGCTTTACCTGGCTCTGAAACCATAAACTGAGGGGCATGCCAGGCTCAAGAAGGAGCACAGAACTCACCTATGCTCTGGAGTTTGGATTTTCAATTGCATGAGAATTACCTAGGGTGCTGGTTTAACACAGATTTCAGGACCCCAGTCTACGAATTTCTAACTTACTTGGCCCATGGTAGAGCCTGGAATCTGCATTTTAACAAACATGCAGGGGATGGTTTGGATAGAGCTGGTCCTTGGCCACTTTTTGAAAAATGCTGTTCTGCCCCGTAAGAGACCGGACCACTGGGGGTTGGGTATGTTTGGGGGGATTCATGAGAAATAATAAAGTAGAGAAGAGGTATGTATTATAGACTGGGAACTCTATTTTAGACACTAAATTTTGGAAAGTTTGCAAGAAATTGACTAAGATTTAAAAAAAAGATTCCCTAGCCTATAAATCGACTTTTCTTTGCCCACATGAAGCATACCGTTTTTTAAAAGGTAAATGAATAAAATGAACAGATAAAGGAGGAAAGATAAGACAAGCAGATTCATCCTCACTAGAGTCCTTCACCTCAGAGCTTCAAGTATCATAATTTGCTTTAATAAGTTTATAAAGTCAGTGGACAAAAGATAATTTAAGTCACACAGAAAATAATGTATTGCCGTTTAAATGTCAGCTGCCCTGTACAAGATTGTCCCAGTGATTATCCCTAGTTCTTGAAACCCAAGGCTACATACTGACAAGGGTGAAAAGCTTCTCTGAGCTATTTGAAAAGATTAAGGCATTTTAAAGTGCTCAATGGACCGTCATGTCACCCTTTCTTTTTTTTAAATTTTGCGTTAAAGATTCCTTTTGAATTTATACATTTTGTTGGAATTAAGTGTAGGACCTCTCTGAATTGTCATCGTCTATTTCCTGGCCATTCAGATTTTCAAGTGAAAATTTGGAATAGCTACAAAACTAGAGGTGGGGTGGAAATATAGCTGGCATTTTTAAAGTAATACGGATTTTGGTGGTGCAAGTGGCATGTTTATAAAGAGTGGAAGCTAACGACAGAACAAGGTCATCTGTCACCTCCTGGGTGTTAAGCGTGGCTTGCACTGGGCTTTGTTTACTCCAAAATCTATCGAATTTTTTTAACCACCAAAGTCAGGCATGTTCCATTATGTCTCCATGTAAAATTCTTCAGCTCTTAGGCTTTTTAAAAATTTTCATTCAGGTCTCCCTTCAAATACTCAATGTTGTTCTAAGAGTTCATTACAAACTACCCCATATAAAGGAACCCCTCTCTCTTGTATCACATTATTTGGTTTTATTTTCGTGGCATGTAGTGCTGTCTGAAATTTTCCTATTTCTTTATCCATTTACTGTCTCCCATTTCCCACTAGAATGTAAGGCTTGTGAGAGCAGGGATTCTGTCTATCTATGTTACAACTCTTTCCAGTTCCTAAAGCTCTACCTGGCACACAGAGAGAAGCTTAATGAATATTTACTTAATGTATGGGGCGGAGTTGGTATGATGGGCACAGCTTCCTCAGGCTCTCTATCCTGCACTTCGCCTTACACTGAAATGCTGGAGGAGACTTGGAGGGGCTTAAATGAATCTGTTAGCTCTCAGGCATCCTTTATGAGCTTCCAGAATTCCTTCCTCTCTCAGAGTTCTATGTCTCCACACCCTGGGCCAGGTTTCAGCTCTGATGTGATTTATGCAGACTAATTCCAAGTAACCAGTGAAACAGTGACTGAATAATTAAGGGTCTATTGTAAAGAATGCCAGCTAATCAACAGGAGCCATGGTTTATTGTCCATTTTTGTGTTTCCATTCTACTACTCTGTATCCATCAGATGCACCGGTTTCTGCTTCATGTTGGAAGCAAAGTGAGCACCAAATGGAAACGTCGGGGCATGGGAGCTGAACCTGCTGCTCAAAGATGAGAGTCCTTGGAATCTCTCCACGGTTGGATGGAAGAATGGGTACAACCTGATTTGGGCACAAAAGCCCTGCCTTCCTAAAATGATATTCCCCTGCCTTGGCTGCTTCCTTCTTCCATCTGAAACATACATCAATGAATGTACAGCTTTGTTTTTGGAATCGGAGATAAGGGTGTTTTCTTTTGAAATCCAGTTCAAATACCAGAAACTATCATCTAGGAGAGGCTGGAGGGTTAGAACAAAGGTCGATCATGAGATTACCTGTTAGTTTCTCTGGCAGTGGGTGGACATTTATGATAAGGTTTGATTAGGCAGAGAGGAAAGGTTTAGAAAAGTTGGGGAAGCAAAATGATATCTACAGAATCAGTCCAAAGTAGGGTACCCAGGTTGCAGGCAGAAGGTAACATGAGGACTTTTTCGAGCTGAGAAACCTGGAGGAAAGGGGAGGAAGGGAGAAGACACAGACCAATTTCTGGAACTCACAGATGTTCCCCGAGCTGACCCTGTTGGTCTCAGTTGTCTGGGTTTCATGCCTTCCTCTCACTTCTAAACTCTCCATCTAGTGGTTTTCCCAGACACTGAATTCCCTCACATCCCTCAAAAAAAAAAAAAAAATAAACAACCGATTAAAAATAGAGTGATTTTTGGCAAGTGCTGTCTACAGCCTTTTTTTAGAAAACACGCACCATAATATGATCTAAGCTTCTCAGGCTCCTCAGCAAGGCATATAAATATGTGGGAGCATGACTTGGGGGCTCACAGTCTAGAACATCAGCAGTGACACTGGGAGACTTGCATCCTGCAGGTGCTCTGCAGCCTCCCACGCCGTGGTACCTCTCCACACAGCTGTTTCTCTACAGCCTCTTGTGTTGCTGCATCTGTGTGACGGGGAAGCTAAAAATACCTGCCAAGATGGCAGTGGAGACTGACGTTATCTCTCCAGCCTTGCAAGCTGCACACCGTGTGTAAGAAAATGATCCCGAAGCACTAACATCCCAAATGATTCAAGTTTCTGGAGGACCTCAAAATAGGGCACTTGGTCCAAGATCACAACAAATAGTGCCCCCAATGAATTTTGAGGTCTCGTACCCTTAGAATCGGAGAAGCTCTCCTTTTTTTTTCTTGTCAATGAATTCACCCTAAATATTAACTTAAGTATAGAAATGTTACTGTGTTGTCATGCATCCATCTCATGATAAAACTAGATTTTAATGTAAGATTATTTTAATAAAAATACATTTTTGTGGTTTTGCTGTTGATATTGAGACAAGTAGTAGTGAAAGGACTGACCCATTTTCACTTCAAAACATTACTTTATTATCATCAAATTTTATTTCATCTAAATCTTATCTTTCAAAAAAAGATTTGTTCCACATTTTCATGGTATATAGACACCATCAGTTTTAGGCAACAATGAAAATAATCTTCAAAACTGCAACAATAAAAGTGAGATTTAAACAAAATTCAGAACCATTCAGTTGAAGTGATGTATTAAAGGATTACATATTCATTCATGGGATGTGTTAATACTTATAGCTGTGCGGTCCAATACGGTTATTACTGAACATTTCAAATATAGCTGGTCTGAACTGAAGATGTGCTACAAGTGGAAAGTACACACCGGATTTTGAAGACTTGGTACAAAAATAAAAGTGAAATATTACCTTGTATGAAAATTTGTATATTGATTGCATATTTTCAGTATATTGTGTTAAATGAAATTACTATTAAAATTGATGTCACTTCATACTATACTACAAAGCTACAGTAATCAAGACAATATGGTACTGGCACAAGAACAGAAAATATAGATCAATGGTACAGGATAGAAAGCCCAGAGGTAAACCCACACACCTATGGTTCCCTAATATATGACAAAGGAGGCAAGAATATACAATGGAGAAAAGAGAGCCTCTTCAATAAGTGGTGCTGGGAAAACTGGACAGCTACATGTAAAAGAATGAAATTAGAACACTCCCTAATAACACCATACACAAAAATCAACTCAAAATGGATTAAAGACCTAAATGTAAGATGGGACACTATAAAACTCTTAGAGGAAAACATAGGGAAAACACTCTTTGATATAAACCACAGCAAGATCTTTTTTGACCCACCTGCTAGAGTAATGAAAATAAAAACAAAAATAAAAAAATGGGACCTAGTTAAACTTAAAAGCTTTTGCACAGCAAAGGAAACCATAAACAAGATGAATAGACAACCCTCAGAATGGGAGAAAATATTTGCAAACGAAGCAACGGACAAAGGATTAATCTCCAAAATATACAAACAGCTCATGGAGCTCAATATCAAAAAAACAAACAACCCAATCAAAAAATGGGCGGAAGACCTAAATAGACATTTCTCCCAAGAAGACATCCAGATGGCCAAGAGGCACATGAAAAGATGCTCAACATCACTAATTATTAGAGAAATGCAAATCAAAACTACAATGAGGTGTCACCTCACACCAGTCAGAATGGCCATCATCAAAAATCAGCAAACAATAAATGCTGGAGAGGATGCAGAGAAAAGGGAACCCTGTTGCACTGTTGGTGGGAATGTAAATTGATACAGCCACTATGGAGAACAGTATGGAGGTTCCTTAAAAAACTAAAAATAGAACTACCATATGACTACCAGCAATCCCACTACTGGGCATATACCCTGAGAAAACCATAATTCAGAATGACACATGTACCCCAATGTTCACTGCAGCACTGTTGACAATAGCCAGGACATGGAAGCAACCTAAATGTCCAACGACAGATGAATGGATAAAGAAGATGTGGTACATATATACAATGGAATATTACTCAGCCATAAAAAGCAATGTAATTGGGTTACTTGTAGAGTTGTGGATGGACCTAGAGTCTGTCATAAATAGTGAAGTAAGTCAGAAAGAGAAAAACAAATATCGTATATTGACGCATATATGTGGAATCTAGAAAAATGATACAGATGAACCTATTTCCAGGGCAGGAATAGAGACGCAGATGTAGAGAATGGACATGTGGACACAGCGGGGGAAGGGGAGGGTGGGACGAATTGGGAGATTAGGACTTGACATATATACACTGCCATGCGTAAAATAGATAGCTGGTGGGAACCTGCTGTATAGCACAGAGAGCTTCAGCTCGGTGCTCTGTGATGACCTAGATGGCTGGGATGGGGGTGGGTGGGAGGGAGGTCCAAGAGGGAGGGGATATATGTATACATATAGCTGATTCACTTCGTTGTACAGCAGAAACTAACACTATATTGTAAAGCAATTATACTCCAATAAAAAGAAAAAACTATGGGGGGCTTCCCTGGTGGTGCAGTAGTTGAGAATCTGCCTGCTAATGCAGGGGACACGGGTTCGAGCCCTGGTCTGGGAAGATCCCACATGCCGCGGAGCAACTAGGCCCGTCAGCCACAACTACTGAGCCTGCACATCTGGAGCCTGTGCTCCGCAACAAGAGAGGCCGCGAGAGTGAGAGGCCCGCGCACTGCGATGAAGAGTGGCCCCCGCTTGCCGCAACTGGAGAAAGCCCTCGCACAGAAACGAAGACCCAACACAGCCAAAAATAAATAAATAAATAAATTTTAAAATATATATATATATATATAAAAAAACTATGAAAAAAATAAATAAAAAATAAAATTAAATTAAATTAATGCCACTTGCTTATATTCTTGAAATGTGGCACAGACATTTTGAATTACATGTATTTCTATTGGCCAGCGCTGCTTTAGATAACTAAAGTTTTCTGGTTACTCTACTGGGAAAACAGTTCAATACAGTGTTGCCACAGAAGAGGAGATCTAACAAGTAGCTTAGATGTTCCGCCCACAGAGCTGACCATTGCCTCTGCAGCAGAAACTGGGAAGACCCATCTGGAAAGAAACAGGCAGGTTTATTGTCTGTGCTGATTCAATCCTGAGTCCCTCTTCTGCGATATCAACAATATCAATTAGTGCTAAGTAGAAGGAGTTAATGGATCTTAAACTTTCTGGAAAGAAATGGTCACTCATGAACTAACAAGTGCAGTAGCAACAGGCACTTCAGTGCCCTCTTGAATTTGTCTGTGATAAATCCCAGTATCCTTTTCTAACCAAAGTGTTTCTTTTGGAAGCAATTGCTGTCCAAGGTTGTCAGGCCCTCCAATATTATGTTTTAGATATATTAATTCAGGGCATTATGTGTTAGGCCCTTAGATGCAGAAGTGAATATCCAGATTTTTTCATTTTAATTGTGGTAAAATACACATAACATAAAATTTACTATCTTAACCATTTTTTTTTTTAATTGAAGTATAGTTGATTTACAATGTTGGGTTAGTTTCAGGTGCACAGCAGAGTGACTCAGCTATACATACATATATATATTCTTTTTCAGATTCTTTTCCATTATAGGTTATTACAAGATACTGAATGCAGTTCCCTGTACAGTAGGACCTTGTTGTTTTAACTGTTTTTAAGTGTATATATTGCAGTAATGTTTAGTACATTCCAATTATACAACCACTCTCCAGAGCTCTTTTTGGTCTTGCAAAACTGAAACTCTATACCCATTACACAACAACTCCCCATTCCTCCCTATTCCCATGGTATCTGGACTTGACTCTGTCTGAGGCTTTTGTTTTTCTGAAAAATCTAACCATCTCACATGTGAATATTCTAGAATAAAAAAGATTAATATATTATGAATATGAGTGATTCTGTACATATGGGTCTCCCTTTTATATTGATGTGAGATATAAGACTGCAAATTTATGTAGATGTAGTTTTCAAAAGAATCCCAGTGAAATTACATCTCTTAACTCTTTCTGATCTGAATTTTTTATTTGCTCCAAATGATTTAAACCCAGCCTGTCAGTAACGACCTCTCATACATACCAAGGAGCTTCTGCCATCTGCTGGTGTACCTGGAGGACATGGCCAGTCGAGATCCCCAGCATGATCACATCATGCCGTCCACATCCCAGCTTCCAGATCTTTCTGTTCTAAAAACTAGAAAGATGGTATGGATTATCAGTTCAGCTAATGGCTCTTTCTGTCATTTCCCAGAAAGTTGTTTTTTCTTTTTTGTCTTGTTATATACCATAATAACAACATTACTTGACTCATATTTTCCTTCACTCATTTAAATTAGAGATTTAAAAAAAAATAAAATAGAAATAATCCAACATCTACACCACAGTTTTGATAAAATTTAGACTAAAATCTTCAATTAATTACAAAATCAAATAAAGATCTATTGAAATCTGTAGCTTACTCTAATCACTTTTTGAAATTCACTTTGCAAGTTGATTGAAAAGTTGGTTAAATGTTGGAGACCGTATTCATACATCTGATGAGAGAGTTCATGTAAATCCAGGCGTATACCCAGGCAGTGTTTCCTGCTTTGTTGTTATTTCATTTGCTATGTTTGATTACTTACAGGTAAGTCTGCCTTTTAAGACATTAATTTGTAGTATCTCTAATCTATTTGAATAAATTATTTTCTCTATTAGTGCATAGTTAATGAATATCCACAATGTGCCAAGCCCTACGTGAAGTGTTAAGAATAAACTGATAAATAGGATATCCTTCTGATCTTCGTGGAATGATGCACAAAGGAATAAAAACATGATTTAGACTTCTCTTAGGGTTTGGTTTTGTTGTGCAAAACAGGAATGAAAATGTTTGCCTGGTTTCAACAGATTATAAACCTTTTAAAAGTGCTTTATACATGATTTCAAAAGGAGAAAACCCCACCACCTCTGTAACTAGTCTTATGAATCATATCCAGACAGTCTTTCATTATTATCCAAGAATATAGAGGGCAGTTGGAGAATTTCTTGACCTTCCAGTATTAGGAGACATTCAAACATGTTACTAACATAACCTACCATCATACATAACAGTTGAAGCAATGTGAGAGTAATCATGACCTGCTAGAAGGTCTAAGAGTAAATATTACCTTGATGACAAGTGATTGAATAAACATCTTCCTACATAGGCAAAGTGAAATGGGGATGAAAGTCATTTCCTCGTGTCAAGCCTCCAAAAATGATCAATTTATTAAACGGAATACTCAGGCAAATTTTTAAAAAATACATAGGAATCTAATGAAGAGGGACATGAATAATCTAGATGATTAAATCCTAGTGTGCAGTTCTCTTTGTTTTTTTAATTTTATTGAACTATAGTTGATTTATAATGTGTTAATTTCTGCAGTACAGCAAAGTGATTCGGTTATATATATACATAAGTGTGTATATATATATTCCTTTTCATATTCTTTTCCACTGTGGTTTATCACAGGGTATTGAATATAGTTCCCTGTGCTGTACAGTAGGATATGCAGTTTTCTTTAAAAGTTGGTCTACAGTTAATGCCGCAAGGACTCTATAAGAATCTGATAAGAGAACCCTAATGTTTAATTGTTCTGTTCCGTATCGGAATGTTAAGTCACATGTAATTTGCATGCAGCAGAATCTGATCTGAGGGGATGCATCCCGGACCCCTATCTGTTGAAGTGCTCAGTGCATCTTACTTGGAGTCAGAGGAACCTATAGGAGAGTCCCGTGGCATGGCTCTCAGAGCCCAGGTCCCAGCGCTTCTGTACCTGGGATCTGTTCCAATTCTTCCTAAACTCATCATTGTGGGCTTGTGTGAGACACTGAATCTCCCTGAACTTGAATTTCCCCATCTATAAAACAAGGGTGTGGGCTTAGCATTCTGATTTTACAAAAATCAGAATGGTGTAAGAAGAAGGAAACCGGAGGTTTGTAAATGGTGTCTTGGGTGTGTCTTCATTGACTGGCTTGTTAGTCATGACGCTGTCTCGTTGCAGCATTTCTGTTGTCAGGAGTTCTCTTCCAGTCAGCCAGAGTCAGTCAGCACTGAGGTTAACTTTCTCTGGCTGTATTGATCGAGTGAAACAGTTATCCCCAAAGCTGGAGGAAAGGAATACATTCCTTCTACCGACTTAGATCATAGAGATACCCATCACAGTTCAGGGGCGTTTCTTGTCCTTTACCCTCTGAAGTTGACATGGCTCCAGGAGTGCACACAGACTCACCTCCAGCTTTGAGGAGGACAGGACGTGAGCGGTAGAAGCCATCTGTGGGCCTTGGGAAGCAGACACCCAGACACCGAGGAAGGGGCGGGGAGGAGAACTGAGCCATCATTTACTGAAACAGGGAGGGTGGAGACAGAAGAGGCAGGAAAGTGAAGGCTGGGAAGTGCAGTTACTGGTGTGTCCTGATAGAGGACTTTAGAACGCATGCCATTTGGACACGTCTCAGGGGACAATGAAAAACCAAAAATGTTTTGCAAATGGAAGGTAGGTTGATAAGTTGGTAGGGGAAAGAGGCGTGTCATGACCTTGTGAACAAGTTGCAAGGAATGAGGCTTCCAGTATTCAGGAAGCTTGGACCAGATGACAGCGATTACCCATTTGTAACATTTCACAACATGGAGCCTGCATTTCACTGTTGGTTTGGAAAAAAAAAAAAATAAATGGAAAAATAAAGGAAAATGGCTCTTCGTAATGATGGTTTGTTCTAAGGATTTCAGAATGAATTTCCAATTTTTTTTCCTGTGTTTCATGTTTCTATAAAAGAGTATGCATATTATCAGTTGGATAAGTTTAAATCTGTTTTTCTAACAAATAACACTAAATCTTAGAGCTAGTATTTATCTTCTTGGCTATATTCTAAATGCACTACGTGTAACTAATTCTCACAGCCACCACCAGAGGTAGGTCTCTTTCTCTCCCTGTTTGATAGAGGAGAAGTCAGGAACCCAGAGTCTCAGGTGTGAAGGGTCACACCCACTCAGGCTGGCCCCAGAGACACGCTACCATTTGCATAATGTGTCCTCTCTAACCACTGCTCCCTTGGTGCCCTCACGATCACCCCTTCCTTTCACAGACGGCCAGATGCTTCAGAGATTTTTCATCAGTTCATAAGCCTACGTTCATTAGAGAGAGTAGTTAAGCAGGTCGGGAGCTTATCCTATAAATCACTTAGTAGATACAGAACTAAAAACCATGGCTCCTCCTTTTTCTACCCACTCCACTTTAATGTATATAAATCAATCCAGTTTCTTTGATGTTTGTGTTAGTAAAATATTTCAACATGAACTATTTTACAAGTGCATACTCATTTCCCAAGTATCTTTATTCTGCCCGATGCATGCTTTGCTTTCTGGACTGGTCTCTCCTTCAAAGCATGTGGAGCTGGATACCTCTGAGGGAGAACTTCTCCAATTATCTGTGAGCTCAGAAAATCTGGGAGAACAGCCTGAAAGAGGAAACACCCATTCAGTGCCTTTTCCTCTACGGCCACGGCACTTCATCCCTTTGAGCTTGTGGAAACGCTTTCTTCACCAAAAAAGATAACGGTATGGTTCTGTGCTACATTTACGATCTCTCCCCAAACGTTTTTTAATAAGCCTGAGATGGCTTTTAACAAATTATCTTTACTCAGAGATGTGTGTTTTAACTAAAGAAGGGATTGAAAATCTATGGGTTATAGAATAAAGGACTCAAAACGTAAACTTATCTCATATGATCACACTAGCTAGGTGCTCACTAGAGACAGTGGCTCTGCATTCATTTATTGGATCAACGTATTAAGAATTGTGACGGACAGGGAATTCCTTGGCAGTACAGTGATTAGGACCCTGCACTTTCACTGCCGAAGGCGCGGATTTGATCCCTGATGGGGGGACTAAGATCCCGCAAACTACGTGACCAAAAAAAAAAAAAAAAAAGAATTGTGACAGACAGACTCTTAGGGTGTCCCCACGACTCCCATCGCCTGGTGTTTACACACTGTGTCATACTCGCCCCTGGAGTGTGGCTGGGCTGTGACTTGCTTCTAATCAATAGAACGGGGTGAAAGATGTACAAGATGACACGTATGTGATTTCGTAACATCTCAGCACCCATCTTGCTGGAGTCTCTCTCTCTCTCCTTGCTGCCTTTGAAGAACTGGGCTGCCTCTGTGGGAGCCAACATGGCAAGGGGCCGAGGGCAGCCTCCTAGACCCAAGGAAGCTTCCAGCCAACAGCTGGTAAGAAACCACAGCTTCCAGTATCACAGCCGTAAGGATCTGAATTCTGTCAACAAAATCAGATCCTTTTCTAGTAGAGCCTTAGATGAGACCTCAGCGCTGACTGACACCTTTATTGTAGCCTTGTGGGACCCTAGCAGAGGACCTGGTCAAGCTATATCTGGACTCTTGACCCACAGAAACTGGGAGATGCTAAGTGTTTGTTTTTTGGAGTCACTAAGTTTGCGGTAATTTGTTGCATAGAAATAGGAAACTGACAGAAGCACCTACAGGGTTCTAGACACTGTTTTAGGTGTTGGAAATGGAGGAATGGACAAAACAGTCTCTGCCCCAAGGAGGTTGCATTCAAATAATTGGAGAACATATACATGTTAGAACCTTTAAATCACTCGAATTATAATTTCCAAGTAAAAAGCTCAGTAGCCTCAGCTAAATGAGAAAGAAAATCCAAATTTGTTTAAAATCTTTATTTCCAATACGGTAGATATTTTACATTTGAAGATTTTGGTTGTGGTCCAAAGGAGAAAAAAAGTTATTCCGAACAAATGCTAGCATTGAATTACCAGGTGATGCTATTCGAGGAAAGACCATGAGGATGGTTTGGTCAGCTGTGGAGAGAGAAAGAATTGTCTAGACTCCAGCTTCAGGATCAGAGTTTTGCAGTGCCTCATAATTTGGTCACACTGTACATGTAGCCATTTCAAAAGCAAAATACTTAAAAGCTTAAAGACCAAACTGCCGAAAGTCACCAGAATAGAAAAGCAATTTCAAAATTAGCCTAGCAATTCTGTGTCTACAGAAAGACTACCGTCTAAAGGAAAACCTAGGATCATTCTGCACCTTCAGAAGATTGAAGTCACATTTATTCACCTGGCACATAAATTAGTTCTGGTGTCTGGGTTGGAGAGCTGAGGAGGGCAGGGTCTTGGCTTGAATCTCTACACAAGTAACCTGGCTTTATGTGCAGCTCAATTCCGCCCAGCACACAGGCCGTATCACACCGTGGGTCATCCATCTGGCAGTTGTGTACTGCTAGGCTCTTGGGAACCAGGAGCCTGTGCTTTATTCAGCAAACCACAAAGCTAAGGCCACATTCTATGGAATAGATTTAAGTGTCTTTTAAAATAAGTAAACCATCACATTCAGCACATACTTGGGCAGCTTATAGGTATAATGTGTTGCATGCAGTTAAACGGCTAACATTTGTATCATGTGTCCAGAGGGTGTCCATACAGCTAGCTCATATTGAATTTCTTGTTATTAATAACATATATTGAACACTGGCTCTGTCTAGACATTGTGCTGAGCATTTCGATATGTATTTCATTTTCTTTTTTTTAACTTTTTATTTTATATTGGAGTATAGTAGGTTAACAATGTTGTGTGAGTTTTGGGTTTACAGCAGTGTGATTCAGTTATCCATATACATGTATCTATTCTTTTTCAAATTTTTTTCCCAATTAGGTTGTTCCAGAATATTGAGCAGAGTTCCCATCGTTATCCCCATTGTATGGCTGAAGAAACTGAACCTCAGAGAGCCTAAGGGACATACCCAAGTTCCAACAAAGAGGAAGTGGTGGGGTCCAGATTTTCACCCAGGCAGTTTGATCGTAGAGCTGGCACCCTTAGCCATCATGTGTGCTGCTTTCCTTTCACGTGATAAACATGAGGCCTGAAACCATGTTCTTTCATTTGTTCCTCGTAACAACCTTGTGAAGGATGTCTGGGGACGATGGAGTGGGCATTGAATGCCTCTTCCAAACAACCAGGTTGAGGAGAAGCTGAGATGCAGACGTGCATCTCCTCCTCACACAGCCAGAATAAATGGGACCGCTGGGGACTATTGTTCTGAAGAGACGACCATTGTGTGCTATTTGTGAAGTGTTTAGAAGAACACTTTACGTCCAATAGCTCCCCCATCAATTTGATAATGCCCAATATCCAAAAATACCTGCCAGATTCTTTTACCTTGAAGCTTTGATCTCCGTGAAATTGTTCCCAGTCCTTTAACTTTAGTAAGAATCAGTTTAGCTCACTCTTTCATGAAAGCAGAGTTTTATGCAGAAGAGAATACAAAAATGTTAAGGATCCCAGGTGCTAAATCTAGAGCAGGAGGTCACTAAGGAATGAAGGAAAAGGGCAGAAGAGATAGAGCCTAATGACTAACCAATACGAAAAACACTTCCTGGAGCTTCTAAGCTTGGATTTTTCTGTACATCTCATTGTATTTTCTATCCTAGTAGAAAGTTGTAGAGTGGATACAGTAGAAAGGACCTGTAGAGGGTCAAACAACAAAGTCTGGTCTTTCCTGGCAGTCCAGAGGTGAAGACTCCTCGCTCCCAATGCAGGGGGCACGGGGTCCGATCCCTGGCTGGGGATTAAGATCCTGCATGCATCATGGTATGGCCAAAAAATGAAAGATAAAAATAAAAAAAATAAGAAAGCAGAAATCGATGACTAAAATTTCTGAATACTGATGAACATAAAACAAAATAAACATATTAAGAGATTTTTTTAAAAAAAGCTAAGTCTAGTCAGTTCTGCTATCCACTTGTTTTAAAAACATAGTTGATACATTAGGGGAAAATGTGAGCATTTCTTGTTTTCTTATGCATGATGTTGTCTGCACTAGATGAATAAGGAAAACTGTACTCAACTGAAAGGGGCTGTGTAGGAACGCACAAATCACAGACGTGCACACACCTCAGACCTCTGCCAGCTACCTCAGTTCCCCACGTGTTCTGAGCCACGCCATCCACATCTGGGCTTCCAGCTTTCTCTCCAGTTTCAGCTAACCATCGTTCCACCACTTCACAATAACTCACAAGCTTCAGCCCTTCAAAGCTCACTTCCACAAGCAAACTCCAGGCAGTTTCAAGATACAGTGTTCTATTTATTGTAGTATTTAGGTATTTCTGGACCGTTTAACATGTGTAAAACTTTGCTACCATTTTTATTAGGTGACTTCTTAAAATGTTTCCCTGCTGAATTTTTGAGCATCCATTTTTCTCACCAGCCCCGTGGTTTTTATTGCACAATCTTACATTGCACAATGATTTTTAGAAACTTTATAGCAGAACTAACTGTCTTGTCCTTTATCGTGTGGATCGTGTCTCTGTTAGGGTGCGTGTGCTGGAGGGGTGGCTGGCTGACATTTGAAGCACTTCTTTTCCCAGTGGTTTAGCAGGCTAGCAGGCTTGTCCCAGGAAAGAAGAGCTAACCAGGCATCAAAATAATACTTTTTAGGAGAGCTTCTAAAGGCTAGCTCCCCCAGATCTATGTGCATTGATTCTCTAGGTTGTTGGGAGACAGCTTTGAGGCAGTGAGAGTCTCACCTTTGCATCCACAGTTTCATTCTTAGATGTAGCTGATGTTGGGAGTTGGTGGAAGTTATTATTGCTATAACCAAATATATTCAGGAGCTGGCTCACACCAGCTGGTGATAAATTATGTGGACATCTCTTCCCTACTAAGTGTTCGGTGAAATACTGCTAGTAGCTTGAAATCAGCCACGGTGGGGATAGTTACACCATAGAAATTGGCAAACCCAACAAATCAGGCCCACCCTCTGCCTCCCCCAAGAGCTGGTTGTTAAACATTTACCACAACTGCTAGTTTTCATGGTTATAGGAGTTTAATCTTCAAGTGACTTCTTTTCTTGTCCACCTCATTTGATAAGATTCACGTAATTATTAATGCAGACGGAGACATATGACAGGGCCGGAAGTTAATTAACCACAGAATTTTTGTTCTTTTTTCCTTCCAGTTCACCCCAAATCCAGAAGTCTTCAGTTTTATACATTTGGCACAATTTAGATTTCATTTTTACATTTAGCGGGTGTTGATCAAACTGCCACTCTCTATTGGCAAGGCATCTGTAGGTAGCATGTGTGCCTTTCCAGCTACGGACGTGACCTCACTGATGTTGATTTTTTTTAACATAACAAATAAAAAAGGCAGACTTGAGATATGCTCTCCCTAACAGCAAACCGGTAGCAAGACTTGTGAGCATTGTCTTTTCTACCAGCCGGCAGTTATTTTGGCAAATGAGGGGAAAGAAGATACATACAGAGACCCCCTTATATCCTGAGTCTAAAAGGAATAAGGGCGTTTGTGTCAGTTTCCTAGGGCTGCCTTAACAAAGTATTACAAGCGGGGTGTCTTAAACAACAGAACAGTATTGCGTCACAGTTCTGGAGGCTAGAAGTTCTAGATCAAGAGGTCAGCAGGGTTGGTTCCTTATGAGGTTGGGGGGGAGATCTGTTCCACGTCTCACTCCTGGTTTCTGATGGTTTGCTGGCCGTCTTTGGCTTCTGCCACATCACCCCACTTTCTGCCTTCATCTTCACATGGCGTTCTTCCTGTGTGCATGTCTGTATTCAACTTTCCCCTTTTTATAAGGACACCAGTCATAGTGAATTAGGACCCTCCCTAATGACCTCATCTTAACTTGATTACAACTGTAAAGACCGTACTTCCAAATAAGGTCACATTCTGAGGTCCTGGGGGTTAGGACTCCAACATATCTTTTGGCAGGGGGAGGGGGGACATAATTCAACCCATAGCAGCATTGTAATTAAATTGTTAAATCATCAGACATTAATATCAATGCATGAACAAATGTTCTTTGTCAGGCTAGAGTTCTAACAAATAAATATTTCATTCCTTTTGAAAAACAGATATTCCTGCTGAGTTGCTTTCCATATTATTCAGAATGGCCTGAAGGAGCTGTCGATCCATCCTCAGCCTCGTGTCAGTACCTCCTTTGTGCGAGTATAGCCTTAATTTTAGTATGGGGTCAGCCAACCCACTGCCTAATTCTGTACGACCTCCAAACCTAGAATGGTTTTCACATTTTTAAAGCGTTGAAAAAAAAAATATCAAAAGAAAAAGAATATTTCATGACGTGAAAGTTATATGAAATTCCAATTTCAGTGCCAATAAAGTTTTATTGGAGCATGGCCACTCTCATTCATTTGCATTTTGTCTATGGCTGCTTTCACACTCCACTGGCAGAGCTGAGGAGTTGGAAAAGAGACCATGTGGTCCACAAAGCTTCAAATATTTACTCTGTGCCACTTACAGGGAACTTTGCTGACCCCTGCTTCAGGATGCGAATTCTGTGAACTCTACTTACAGTCGTTTGCTGCCAATCCTGGATGACACAGCCCATCACTGAGGCAGATAATAAGTATCTTGTGCTGTGAGAGGATGTTTCCATTCATCAGTGATAACGTCATGATTTGGCCTAATCTGTTACTATGAGAAGAATCATGCAGTTAATTAGTAAGCATTTAATTAGAAAACTGAATCAATGCAGTTAATGGGCATGCTTAGTATTCCATTGACAGAATTAACTGGTAGAGATCAAAGGTATGTTCGTTACCACCACCCCCCCGCAAGGCTCCCCCCACTACAGCGGTATTTTGTTAAACATCACCTCTATCGGGACCTAAGACTCCACATTTCTAACCACCCCCCAAGTGACGTAACCCCTGCAAGTCCATTGGCCACACTTTTTGTGGCAGGAGTTTAGATTATGAACAAAATGGATGGATTTCTTTCTATAGAGTTAGTTTCTTTCCCATACTAACTAACTGTGATTTTTAGATTAAATATATTTGTATTCCTGGGAAAGGCAAGTAACTCAGTTCCACTTTTCTTTCCTGGCATTGGGATTTCAGTATAATTTTAATTGATGCTCTATTCCCTCAACAGGGGAAGAGCAACTATGAAGAACGCTATTAGTTCTCATCAACTCAAATCTAATTAAAGAGAGAACAATAAGTTTAGGAGAAAATACATCAAGTTAAAATTTGGATCCAAGTAGGTCCTGATGACAGGATTAGCATAAGGAAGATCATTTTTTTCAAAACGTTTAGGTACAATTGGAGAATGAGACAATGCGTTTTAATGATCTGTGTTGATTTGGGGTTGGACTAAAATATTACCTTCCTTCTCTCCCTCCTCTACGTCTTTCAAGCCACCTGGAGTTCTTAGGGAAGCCCGGAAACGTGCTAGCTTTTGTTGTACTGGGGAGCTGATCCAGGCGGTGTGAATTGGAAATCTTAACCTTTGTGTCCGTGACCCCAAGTCTGGTCTGGGTGGATACCACAGGCTCCACACTCAAGCCTGCGGATGAAGCCTAATCCCTTCAGGTTGCTTTGTGATGCCCCAAGCTTGGTGTGAGGCTGGGCGTTCCTGGGGAGGTGACCGCTTGTCTGTGTCTGTTGGCAAGTCTGGACTCAAAAAGGCTTCCTCTCCCCTTTGGCAGTAAGCTGCAAATCCTGATTGAAGGTAGGCAGACGCAAACATCCAAGAGGGCAGGTATCTGTCACCTTTCGTGATCGAAGGATTTGGGAGTGCTTTTAAAGCAATATAATTCAACGTATGTGAGATTCTGAGTCATCACCGTTAGGTGTGGTTACCGTCAAAACGAAGGAATTATCTTCCCAGTGACTTTTCAGCCTGTCACTCAGCTGAGTTTGCCTGATGGACAGAAAAGGCCCCAGAGGGACTCCATGTGATCCTTCTGGGGAATTTGGAGCCCAGAATTGAATGAAGAGTACCCCATCGCTGCCGCCGAGATCTCACCGAGTGATAGTGGGGAAGGCTCCTGGTCTTCGGTTTTATTTCCTCACCTCTAGTATGGTCAGGTTTGCCTCTTGCTACTTTCATAGGATGGAGGTCCACTGCAAAGGCTGCTACACACACTGCCATATTTAACTATGCAGAAAGGGGCGAAAACTTCATTTGGGGTATGAAATACAAAGGAGAAAAGTTAAAAGTCTGTGTGAACAAAGCATTCAGAGTAGAACAGCTCCTGGCTGCCTCCCTTCTGACTGAAGGTATCATAATGTGTCTTCTCTATGGCATCCGTTTCCTCACAGAGAAACGGTCTGGTTTCTGACACCTTTCTGCCTACTAGTTGTGTCACTTTGGGCAAGTTCCTTAATTTCCTTGTTGCCTTGGTTTTCTCATCTATAAAATGGGAATGGTAGAAATCCATAGGGGTTTTATGAGGATTATAAGTTTACAGATCTGATTGGAACAGTGTCTGGCATATACACGGCTCAGTGAAGGCTAGCTCTTACTGTCGTGAGTTTTCTGATGTTCAGAGAACCTGGGGCAACGGTGGGGAGATGAGAAGATCTGCGTTCAAATCCTGACTCTTGGCTCAAATTTGGGCCTATCCCACAGCATCTCTGAAATGCCTTCTCTGTAAAACAGGGAACATAGTACCTATCTCTGATGGTTAGTTAAGGTAAAAGGACAATTTATGAAGAGTCTGGCATTGTTACTCTAGAAGAGGTGGTTGAAGTCCAGCTCATTATGGAAATATGGACTACTAAAAGGTACCGAATTAACTGAGAGCAAGCAAACTAGGTTTTTACTGAAATTAGAAAACTATTTGCAGACAAATATCCATTATGAACCGTGGCAGGGATGCAGTTTTCCTCTAGTTTGCTCTCATCCTTTCATTTTGATTCAATTAGGTTATAATCATGATAACAACATTTATTGAATGCTTTATGTACTTTATCTCATCAGTCTTCACCGAAGCCAGGCAATGTTATGATAGGGAACATTTTGATCCCTGTTATACTGTGTATCAGAAATCTGCAGCCCAGAGAGGTTCAGTAACTTGCCTGAGGTCACATAGCTACCAAGAGGCAGAGGCAAGGCTATAACCTAGTTTTCTTTGGCTCCGAAGACAGTGCCCTTTACAACTAGGATGTTCTCCCTTCTATAAGTCAAGTCAAATCTCTTGATCCCTCAGAGCAATGTTTGTCGTGACAGTTCAAATTAGAGAACATCGGATCTTCATTTTAGTTCAAAGTAGGGAAAGAAGTCAAAGGAGAAGAAAGAGTAAGGATCCGTAAAAGTCAAGTACTGACCCATTTCTGCCACTGAACAAATGCTGACATGCCATAAGGCTGAATCACTGTCTTCCAGTCTTAAAATATCTGCTTCCCCAATCATTTCCCTTATAGGAGGGCCTTATGGGCAATATTGGGTTGGAAGGGGAAGTGGGGTTGGTGCTCTTGCCTGGAAGACATACTTGCTAAGCAAGCACCTGGTTTGTATGAAGGTGTTATGCATGTTGCGGTGGTTGATGTGGTTGCTAGTGATTCTGGAACTAAAGCCTTCCTGCCACCGTCACTAGGTGGTGGAAATGCCAGGCCTCTGACTCGGTCTCTGCTAACAGTAACCAAAGGTAGGTGAGGATGCAATGGTCTACTCTACAGTGTGGCCTGGGGTAACCCCGTGTTTAGTAGCATTACTGGATTAAACCAGGCTGCAAAGGATAGCCCTACTCTAAATAAACTCTGTATTTTATAGTGGCCTGTATCAGGAGAGTTAATCTGGTTTTGCTTGGCACGTTGTACTAAGGGATTTCACAGCTTAGTTCATTGCTTTTGTAAACAACGTTTTTCTTCCTCCTTCTGAAGAGATCTGTTTTGTAGGGAAATTAGAGCTATCAATCCATCCAGAGGGATGCAGTCACATCAGTCTTTTCTACCAGATGATCCCTATTAGCTGGTCATGAGTGTGCCTGGGCTGGGAGACAGGAGGAAGCAGAGAAGGCCATAGATGCAGGAAATGTGTGCGGTGTAGCTAATGCTGCTCATGTAGCAGAGGTGCCCCAGTGCTCACCGCTGAGCTTCGAGTCATTCTCTCCTTCTTTCTCTGTCTCTCTCCCTCCCTTTCTCTTAACTTCTCTCTCTCTCTCTCTCTCTTTATTTATTTATTTATTTATTTATGTATTTATTTATTTTTGGCTATGTTGTGTCTTCGTTTCTGTGCGAGGGCTTTCTCCAGTTGCGGCAAGCGGGGGCCACTCTTCATCGCGGTGCGCGGGCCTCTCACTATCGTGGCCTCTCTTGTTGCGGAGCACAGGCTCCAGACGCGCAGGCTCAGTAGTTGTGGCTCACGGGCCTAGTTGCTCCACGGCATGTGGGATCTTCCCAGACCAGGGCTCGAACCCGTGTCCCCTGCATTAGCAGGCAGATTCTCAACCACTGCGCCACCAGGGAAGCCCCTTTTTTTTTTTTTTTTAATTGAAGTATAGTTGATGTACAGTGTTGTGTTAGTCTCTGGTGTGCAAAAAAGTGATTCAGTTTGAGATACACATATATATATATATATATATTCTTTTTCATTTCCTTTTCTATTATGGTCTTACAGGATATAGAATATAGCTCCTTGTGCTGTATCGATACAATAGGATCTTGTTGTTTATCCATTATCTTACTTTTCTTTTTAAGTAGCTAAACCTCGGAAGTCTTGGAAGACCTCTCCAAGTCCCTCTTCTCTCATCTCCTTTACATATAAATTCCATTTAACAGTTGAATTGCACGGATAAGCATTTGACTAAAAGATTGTTAAGCCTACAGGTCACCAAAGACTTGCCATCAACCTCATGCGAGAACAGTGAGGAGCCAAACAAAGTAGATTAGGTGCTGCAGAGCCAGCTAGGGACCAGATTTGAAGATAATTGTGGGGGGATATTTTAAAAAGAAGAAACAGAAGAAGTGAACAAGCTATGGAATGAGGAGTAAATAGAGGTCAAAAACTTGAAAGGCCATGGGTAGGTGTTTCCTTGTTTCTCCTCTTACCAACCCTGAGACTTGGGCCTTTGTGTTCTCATCTGCAAAATGGGATAATAATGATGCCAATCTCATATGGTTGTGAGGATTGGGTGAGGAAATAATGGAAAGCAATTAGCACAGATTAACACTTAACATTTGTTCGTTATTGTTAGAATTATCACTCTTTTACCCACAGAAGTAATTAGAGATTCTGTGAGGGATCATTTAATATGCTATGGCTTTGAAATGGGTCAAAACCTATTCTTCTGTCATCTCGTCTTTTTTTTTCCTTCTGTTTTTACCTTTCACATTACACTAAACTAGAGTAAACACCCCAAAGATTTCCCCTGTAGGTGTATGGAAACTTGCAAAATATTGGTAAACTGCTGTGAAATTACACCTTTTTGCTCTCTAATCCCTAGAATTAAATCCCGCCAAGGGCACAGGCCACCAAGCTTCACAAGTGTTGCTAATTCTTTGGCCTCTCTCCAAAATAACCATGCCACAATCTCATTCACAGCCCCAGAAAGTCCTCTTGTAGAAGCTGAGTTCTTCTTTTAATGACTATTTCTAATGGTGCAGTTTGCTTGTATAAGGCAAACGTGTATTTTCAAGTCAGCCTTAAAATCTTAACTGCTGTCTAATTTCTGCCTATTAAGTAAAAACACCACACACACACACACACACACACACACACACACACACACAGGAACCAGCAGTGCCCCCAAACTCCTGCGAAATCCAATTTCAATCAATTCTTAGTCTTTTATAGCTGGAAGGAACTCCGAAGCCCTTTGATGCCATTTTCTCCATCTTATGGTTGAAGGAATTATATTGGGGAGGTTGGATGACCTGCCTGCACACGTGGTTATTCTGAAAGAGCCTGGAGCTTTTCCTACTACATGGCATCATTTCCCACCCCCAAGTGGAAAAACTCCAAATCAAAACACCCTTCATGCCTTTAGAGGATAAATGCCCAAAGGAAGTGCTTCCAAGGCCAACTTTAGACGGTACTAAATTCATCACCCAGCTTACGTAGATCATTGTGTCTTCTTTGAATTCTCATTATTGGCTCCAAGCATGCCTGGTGTGCACAAATGTTCACCTAGACAGCTCCTTCTTTCCTTCTTTTTTTTTTTTTTTTTTTTTTGCTGCACCTTGAGGCTTGCGGGATCTTAGTTCCCTGACCAGGGATCGAACCCGTGCCCCCTGCAGTGGAAGCTCAGAGTTCTAACCACTGGACCACCAGGGAATTCCCTGCAGCTCCTTCTTTCTACCTCCAGTGACCCCACAGAGGGGAGATAGGAATTGGTCTTTAAAATTTTAGATAATTTCATAGTTAACAAATTCATCATGATGCAAAGGAAGCCAGAATTTTCTTTGAGGTTGATGAATGTGACCTTCCCCAGCTTGGTCTTTGTTGTAGAAGAAGCTTGGGCCGCACAACTCCAGATTCTGACCCAGGATGACTGTTTATCAGCTTGTCCTATGACCCATGGTGGAAGCACAGAAATATAGCAAGCAGGCCCCAAATCTATTGATTAGACCTCCACCAGTTACGTTACTGGTGACCTGCTCCTTAACCTTCGGGCAGAAAACCATTCCCAGCTCTCATGCAGTCCTTTATTTTAAAACTTCTTAATAGTTCACGTTTTCTTTCTTTGGTTTGAGATTTCTCTCCCCCCACCCCCACTGTGAGGGTCGCCTTATGTTATTATTTGACAAACAGAGCCTCTTTCCCCTGGCCTCTCCTCTGCCTCTCCCCCAGATATTCTGCTCACTGACTCTTTCCTACACAAGGTTGTGCAGAGATGCCGAGGGAAGTGTGTGATTTCATCCAAGTTTGGCTCCTCAGGCTTCACGATCTCTGAGTAGAGCAGCATGTCTTAGAATCCTGGCTGTTTTCTAGAGTCACCGAGGGAGTATCAGAAACTGAACTTACCGTGGTAATCATTGCACAATATATGTAAGTCAAGTCATTACACTGTATACCTTAAACTTTCACGGTGCTGTATGTCAATTATATCTCAATAAAACTGAAAGAAAAGGCAAATGCAGGTGCCGAGGCCACACCGTGGACCACTTGAAGCATAATTTCAGGGGAGAGGTCCTGGCATGGGTCTACTTTTAAGCTCCCCAAGTTAATCTAGTGTGCAGCCGGGGTTCAGAGCTACTCACTTAGGGTTTTCCTATAACAAAGAATTAAACTAAACATAGAAATAAGGAATGGAACCCCTAACAGGTTAGACAGATGGCACAATGTCAGGTGAAAGAGAGCTGATGGCAGGGAAGGCAGGACTGGATGTGCATGAGTACGTCATGGATTTTTTTTAATACTGACTTTTCAAGAGCAGGTGATCAAATGTATCCTTGCATGTGTCTAGAGCTGTAGCTTCAGGATGGTGTGGCGGTGGCCCTGACCCACGATAAAGGAGCTCCTATTAGGCAAGACGTGGAGAAATAGAGTAGGGTGTGCTTTGTCCAATGAACGGCGGTCCTCAACTCTGATTCTAGGATTTGCTTGCTGGTGTGATACTGACTATTTTTTGTACATCAGTTTCCTACAACACAGCGACTTCTCCAGCAATGGAAACATGTCTGTCTCCAGTGCCAGACAACTAGCCAGGAGCAAAAGATGTGCTTGTGGGACAAACGAGTCAGGGAAGAATGAGTAAATGAGCAGCAAAATTGTACCACTGGGCCAATCCTCCATTTTGCTGGGTTGTACTATGGTTGTCAATGATATCGTGTCAGGACATATCATGGAAATGAAGAACCTAAGTCATGCCTTATCAGAGTGAAGTCCTTTAGAAAATCATACCCTGACCTTTCAGAAAGTGCTGCTTTCAGTGGGTATCTTTAGTGGCACTCAATCCAGTGGGCTAGGAACACTATTGCTGAGGGCCATCAATTAAAAAAAAAACTTCATTAAAAATTCCATTTTTAAGCTCTATAAAATCAGATGCTAGATGAAAAAACAGAAGAAAGCCCATAAAACAACTCGTGATAAAAATGTATTAGGAACAAGGAATTTAATTACAGTGTATAAACTGTTGGTGTTACCTCATCATTGACTTAAATACGGACCAATGGACTTTATGATTTTGGTGAAAAACTTTCATCTCCCAAATCCAAGGTCTTTTAAATGATACTGTTATAAGCGAATCAGTTAATTCAATTTTACATTACAGATGGTGCAAGACCAGTCTTAAGAAAAGGTATAAAAGCAAAAGAAGTTGGTCTTAAGTGCCCTCCCCAGCCATAATCTTGGAAACTTACACAGTGGTTGTTTAGTCTATACCTGTTCCTGTATTGGAAAAGGAGGTGTGTGTGACGGGTGGGGAGACAGGGTTGGGGGCCGATTGGTAAAGGGACAATGAAAATTACAAGAATTTAAAAAATGAAAGCAAAAGTGCAGGAGATCAAGCAACAGCTACCTTGTATCATTATGCCATTGATGAAACTGCCTGAATTCCCCTTTACAATCTAACAAAATGTTCTTATTTAATTAAAATTTTGATGCATCAAGGTACCATCGTATGGTTTAATTTGGGGATGATTATTTTGATGGTAATGGTTCTGCTGGTGATAATAGACTTAATCGCTCCCTACTGGTAGACGCATTCATTTTTTTCACATCCCTTAAAGCCCCATTTCTAAAGCACCTTCCAATGTACTTACTTTCCTGTAACTACCCAGGTGGGTTAAATCAAGCCCACGTAATTAATTCTTCACTGTCCGCTCAAGAGATATGGAATATATCTTTCTGTGTCAGGGAAAGAAATGAACATTATAGATGTCCTGGGCTATACCTTCTTTCCTTGCTCAGCTACTCTCATTACTAATGCTTTCAGTCCTTTTAACCTTTGTTTTTATATCATGTTAAAGTAGAAACCAATGAAACTGGGTATTTGGGGTTCTCCCTGAGCCATCTGAACACCAGGACAGCTGATGGCTAGCATGCACTGGAACTTGGTGGTCAGGCTGCCTGGACTTGAGTCTTGACAGTTTCCTCATCTGTAAAATGAGCACAGTCAGACCTCATGGGTTAGTCATGAAGGTTAATAAAACAATGTCTTGTAAAACACTTAACACAAGTGCCTGGGACAGGTGAAGAGCTGGATTGGTATTAAGTACTAAATGTAATGCCAGCTATTTCATATGAAGCTATGACATGTACCTCCATAAGCCAGAAACACTTACTCAGTGAATTGTCCACTACTTATTCATCGTATACTCTGAACACAGGACTGCATTAAAGCCCAGGATTTGAATGAACATTGAAGTTTAATTAAGTAGGATTTACCTAAGTAAGTAAAGAGGAAGAGTAATCTGTACTGTCCAATATCATAGCCTCTAGATACAGCCTCTAGATACAGGGAGCTATGGAGTACTTGGAAGTGTGGCTAGTCTGAATTGAGCTGTGCTATAAATGTAAAAGACATGCCTGATTTTAGAAACTTTGTGCAAAAAAGGAAAGTGTAGGGCTTCCCTGGTGGCGCAGTGGTTGAGAGTCTGCCTGCCAATGCAGGGGACACGGGTTCAAGCCCTGGTCTGGGAAGATCCCACGTGCCGTGGAGCAACTGGGCCCGTGAGCCACAATTACTGAGCCTGCGCGTCTGGAGCCCGTGCTCCGCAACAAGAGAGGCCGCGATAGTGAGAGACCCGCGCACCGCGATGAAGAGGGGCCCCCGCTTGCCACAACTAGAGAAAGCCCTCGCACAGAAACGAAGACCCAACACAGCCATAAATAAATAAATAAACAAATACTTAAAAAAAAAAAAAAAAAGGAAAGTGTAGTCTCATTCATTTATATTGATTATATCAATATATTGAACTGATAATATTTTGGATGTATTGCGTTAAATGAAATTTATTATAATTAATTTCACCTATTTCTTTATACCTTTAAAAATATGACAGTGAGAAAACTTTAAATTACATATAATGGCTCACATTCTTTTCTAGTAGACAACACTTCTGGATGGTACAGCCCATCATTAAAAAGGAAACAGTGGAGTAGGCAGTGACTCAAAGAACTTTTAGTCTAGTAGAAGGAGATGGTATTGATACACATGAGAAAGGAGCCCATGATACCTTATATGGCCTGGTTCCTAATACCTAGGGGCTTTGAGGTCACCTGCATCTTTTACATATTCAGTGGGTGTGGGGAGAGGGACTTAAAACAATGGCCGCCACCACCTGGAAAGCTACCTAAGCAGCAGAGGAATTTTCCTAACCAGTTTTGAGAACTTAACAGCACCCCTTTGTCTTCTGTAAAATCAGGTATCAAAATAGCAAAATGGAGGTAAAAGAGCCTGCTTCTGATGCTGCAATCTTCAGAGCCTCTCTGTGCAGAGAACATTTTTTTTTTTGCCTGGGTTTGTGTAGTACTTTTGCCAATAGAGTCGAGACATACTTTGGAGTACTTTGTTGAAAAAATATAAGATGTGAAAGAAGCCTGAATATAGAGAACTTGAAACCAGAAGAAAAAAGGCACATTTTAAAGCTTTTAGCCTTGTCAAGAAATAGCTATTTTGACTTTCCCATAGATGGGAAAGGCTTTTGAGCCTGCCAAGAAAAGGAAGCAAAATTTCAACTAACCTACCAGAACTTTATTTTCCTTTTCCCATATGCCAGGTTTGAAGAGGCTTTCCTGTCTTCTAGTGCAAGAGCATGCTTTCATTGTGTTTCCAGTACCGTTCAGGTACCCTTTCCACGCAGAGCCAATAAACAAAAAGTATCTTGACCCTTCAGTTTTGGAAGTAAAGAAGGGAAGGATGGAAGTAAGGATAGAAAGAAGGACAGGATCTTTATGCAGGGTCTTCTATGTGCCAGGCATCATCATGTGTGATGAGCTAGAACTCTCTGGAATGTAATTTAAGGCGTGAAAACAAGCAGCTTCCTGGTCATCCCAGGACAAAAGTGACAGTGTGGCACACCTTAGACCCTGCATCAATCCCTAATCTAGACTGAGACCATTTAGTCTTTATCCTGCCCATCCTGCAAGTCTGACTCACATCTTCCACGGGGAGAAAGATCCCTGCGCAATGTGGATGGTGGCCATTCACTCTGCTGAGATGTCTGCCTTTTGCTGAGAATGCAGTGCACGTTTTTGAGGCTTACGCATCTTTTCCTTCCGAATTTGTACCACTTTTGATCACTGCTAGGTTTTTCCCTTCTAGAAAATACTCTTTAATGCCATGAATCCCTGATGGGAAAACATAAAAGCTGCTAGACACTTCCTATCCGGAACTGATTTTTGAAGACGAGTGGACTTCTGCATGAGCAGAGGAAACTACATCTGATGGACACATTTCTCTTTGCTCTGAGCAGAGGCCTATCGAGAAAACTTGTTAGGAGAACAACCGTACCCAAAGAAAATAATAACCCTGCAAAAACATGCAGAAAGGAAGTTTGAATAAACTTTTCTCTCATGTCCCCAGCAATTTGAAATTGGCTGAATTGGGACAACTCAAAGGAAATAACCTTCGTTTTTCAGTAGGTTATATTGGTTTGAACATCTGGGGAAAGAATGGCCCTTCATTCATTGAAATGTGTCTGTAGAGAATATAATGATACCATTATGATCAGCCACCTAAATTTGTGTGTAAAATGCTGTGTTCTTTGAAAGTGGATTTTGTGCTGTACGTGAACCAATTGTTTTCGTACCCTGTAAACAATAATTCATACCAGAAATTTAATTACCCATGTGTACCGTAACTATGCCAACCACATAAAACCCTGGTTTTTTAAAACCCACACCCCCTTCTCTTCAGATGAATGCTCTCTGGAATTGAAGTGGTGTTTTTTGTTTTATTTTGTCTTGCTGTGAATTATACTGCTTGATGACGTTAACTGGTTACCTACCAGATTTCTATCCTATACCGTTTAGTCATAGTTTGTCCAATCCTGATGGTACAGGTTGAAATCTTTTCAACAAAAGGGAAAGAAACAAGGGATGAAAAATTTATTCATCTTGCAATGTAATATGGTGACACCACGTACCAGACCCCAAACATAATAATACCATTGCTCCTGCAGCATTAGGACAAGCTTTGCCAAATTGGACCTGCCATATTAGAAACTGCATACATTTGTCTGTAGAACATAACCATAGCCTTTGACTCGAATCTTACTAGCAGTACTCTAGTAAGTAGATAGTCACCACTATCTGTTAAACGTCATTTAAATGTGTCAAGCGTTTGCTTGGGTCTCTGTGTTGGCTTACAAGCCAATCAAAATTTGTTGAGTATTTTCCACATGCCAGGAACTCACTGAACTGTTCACTTACATCATCTCATAGGGTCCTCGCAGAAACCTGTGAGCTTATTTCTCTTGCTTTACAAATAAAGAAACTGATACCTAGAGGAATTAAATGGCTTGACCAAAAGAAGTGAAAGTGAAGACTCAAATCCAGGCCAGCTGACCCCAAGTTCAGTAACAGACTTGTTGGCCTGCCCCATTAGGCAAGCTGAAGGTATTGAGACAGGAATGTCCCAGACTGCGGTAGAGAAAAGCGTACAGTGCCAGGATTTCCTATATACTCACCTTATTAGAAATTAGAAAAATTCTATTTGTGATCTGTGTGAAATATAATTGAGTCACAGCACCAAGTTGGGATCCATAGAGCCTAATCAGTACCACACCTGTACTGACTGCGTCTAATGTGCAGTGATGCAAAATCCTAGAGCCCATCTCCTACCTAAGAGCCGCGTCTCACAGAGGCAGGAATTCACCCCCCAGCACTTGGCATTTCATGTGCTGGGTATGTGTGCCAGATCTCTGCCCCGTGCCGCCTTATAGGCACTTTGTCATAGAGTTTATATCCCATGGTTGGAATATGTCCCATCTGAAGGAGCTTCAAGCTGCTCCTGGACGCTTCATGTGAGCAGCGCTGCAAGATGGCAGTAGTGCATCTTATGTTCTCAAATGCATGGTTTTATATGTGTATATGTATCACATCAATTCTATCTTAGTGAAGCCTAGTAGCAAAGCTGCCATCTTCCTCTACTGCTGAAGGCATCCCCAGGGAAAGTATTATATATAGTTCACTTTGATTCACTTGGCTCAGCTCTTAGTGATATCAGAGCTTCTGGGCTCCTATTTTCAGAGTAACTTATGGGTGTCCTGTTCATCTGGAGCTTCAGATGGGACACGGGACTGCTCTACATTCTGTCAGCTAAACTGCCTGGTGATCTCTAAGTGGAAACAGATTATGTTCTGATGCTTCCAGTTGCCAGCCTTAAGTACTCATGAATTGAACCACACCTACTTGAAGATAAAACTCCAAATGGAAATATCAACAATTCTCCTGCCTTTATCAATTTTAGATACTGATCCATCAACAATGTCACCTTGATTAGTAGATGACGGAGAACATTGATGAGTGTTTCCAACTATTGTCATTGGTATTCAATACATATCCTGTCTCACAGATTACGAATTGGTATGTTAGGCCACCAGCCACTGAAATGTCAATTATTGTTATCTTTTTCTCTTCTTTAGCTTTTTCATTGATGTTGACAGCAGAATTTTTCACCTTCATTTTAAAACAGATGAAAGACCTACCAGGTTGAGTTAGGGAGTGTTCTTGAGGTGTGAATCAATTGTATTTTTACTGTTTTTCTAGGTGTATATAAATTGAATATAATCTGATATAGATATGTCAGAAATGTTTGTATATTCAAATAGCACAATATATGCAAATATATATGTTAAATGTATTATATATACATTAATATTTCTGCTTGAATTACATATTGTCTTGCATTTACATTTTTTGGTTGATACTTAGTTCTTAATGTTTTATAATCCATATATTACGAGAAGTCTAATTAAGAGATGCATATTTTTCCTAAAGTTCTTATTTCTTATGGGGGAATACCGTGACAGTCCCTCAGAACTGAATTCTTTCAAGAAAGTGAAGAATTGGTTCATAAATCTTCTTGTATCTCTTTGTTTGGATGATGAGTCAGAAAGCTACTATTTAGACAGAGGTTGTACTTCCAAAAAATTAGATCAAAAAAGTAATTTTTCAGCTCTCCAATTGGCACTCTTTGTCTTTTTTTGTCTATTACTCATTCTCCAGTGAACTCCATCTATTCAGGTGATTCAGAATCAGGCAAGATTCCCACCCTTTGGCACTTCCAGTGAAAGTCCAAACAGGAAGTTCAAGTGAGTTCTAAGTTATAATTAGTCACCCTTTATTTTTAACACTCGAGAGTAGTTTTATTTTATTTATTTATTTATTTTTATATTTTTTGGCTGCGTTGGTTCTTCGTTGCTGCACGCAGGCTTTCTCTAGTTGCGGCAAGCAGGGTCCACTTTTCATTGTGGCGCGCGGGCTTCTCATTGCGGTGGCTTCACTAGTTGCGGAGCACGGGCTCTAGGCACGTGGGCTTCAGTAGTTGTGGCACGCGGGCTCAGTAGTTGTGGCACACGGGCTTAGTGGCTCCGTAGCATGTGGGATCCTCCTGGACCAGGGCTCAAACCCGTGTCCCCTGCATTGGCAGGCGGATTCCCAACCACTGTGCCACCAGGGAAGTCCCTTGAGAGTAGTTTTAATAAAGGCTGTCATTAATAAAGTTAACTTAAACTTCTGCCTTAAAAAAAAAAAAAAAGTAATTCTATATCAGCCTTAAAAGGAAGAAACTCTGACACATGCTACAACATAGATGGACCTCAAGGACGTTATGCTGAGTGAGAAATAAGCCACACAACAAAAAGACAAATATCGTGTGATTTCATTCCACTCAGATGAGGTACCTTGAGTAGGCAAATTCATAAAGACAGAAAGTAGAAGGTGGTTACTGTCGGGGGGGAAGAAATTTCCCTCTGCCCTTCTAAGTTCTTCTGGCTGGTCTAAGAATTAAACTGACATGAGACAGGTTAACAGGAGGAAATCAAACAAAAGTTTAATGACATGTACATGTGGAAGAGACCCAGGAAAACTGAGTAACTCCCCAGAATGGCTGAAACTCTTACCTTGAATACCAACAAAAGAGGATGTTGAGGGTAGTGGTTTGGGACTTCAAAGGGGGGAAAGGCAATTCACATGAAGATGGAAAAGCAAATGTTTGGTAAATAAATGTTTGCTGGGCCTGCAGAGCAGTGGGAAACAGAGTGGGCTCTGATTTCTAGGTAGGTGTTGCCTGGAGTGTCCCTCACCACACCTAGCCCATATTCTTGCAGATGTCTCTGGTGGTAGCTCTATTCTGGGAATAGTCTGCCTAAAACTTCCCGAGTCTTCTGTTTCTTAAAAATAATCAGCTTAAATTAATACTCCTGACAAAAGAGACACATTTTGAGGTGGCAAATTTTGCTCCGTTGTATTACCAAGGGCTGGCGGGAGAGGGAAATGGGAGTTAGTGTTGAATGGGGACGGAGTTTCAGACTGGGACAATGGCAACGTTCCAGAGATGGATAGTGGTGATGGTTGTACAACAATGTGAATGTACTTAATGCCACTGAATTGTACACTTAAAAATGGTTAAGGTGGTAAATTTTATGTTACGTCCATTTTACCACAGTTTTTTTTTTTTAAAGTCATTCTGACGTGGTTTCCCTGTAACTTGACAGTGTGATTCTCCAATTCCTGAGGGAATTGCAGACAGAGGGAGAAAATTTAAGGAGGGGACCAAGCACCCATTTAATAATCTATGGTTTGGGGGATATACCTTTCCTAACTTTTTAAAATTAGCCCAAGAGTTGGGAAAACGGCATCTTCTTCTATTTACCACAGCTCTCAGCAATTCCTGATAGAGATTTTGCAATTCTGAGAAAGATCGCAGAGCCACAAAAATAATAATACATTTTTATAAGAAAGCATTTGAAATCTTCTAAGAAAAGTTATAATGATTCTATTTTCTTGGCTGACGTTCCAAAATAAAAGGAAGTTGAGTAACCTCAAGATCACTCAGTAAATACAAGGAAGAGCTAAAAATGGATCCCAGGATTCCCCTACTCGCCCTGCATCTGAATACACATGCTCGCCTTGTCCTTCTCTGCAGCAGGGGGGTTGGCAGGATACGTGAGGGGCTGGCAGCATGAAGAGAATCTTCCGTGTCTTAAAATAAAAACCTATGGTGACAAAGCAAACTCTGTTACGAACGCTGACTCTGCCTCCTGACCCAGCATTATCTACTGATGGAGAGGAACATGAGGAAACGGCTTTCCCTCTACTAGCCATGTTGCCATTTCTGGATGAATTCCTCCTATTTGGATTCTTAATTGTTTGGGTCCTTTGTAACTCTGCTTTTCCTCTTTTTTAAAAATTGCATTCCCCCTCTAGTTTGTGAGAACTTTTTCAGTGCCGAGGAAATTAAGAGAATTTTAAAAATTAATTCAGTATCAACAAACACGCTAGTCTTCAATTTGCTTTAAAAAGCACACACATTTTTTACAGTTCCTTTGGCTACTTACCCAACGATATCTTCAATGACATTTCAATGAAATTATATATTTCAGAGAAAAAGCAAGGGCTTGGTGCTGTCAGACAAAGCTGGACAAGGGTTACAATGGTGAAAACAGATCTTATTTACTAACTGCTGGCCGTAGGGGAAAAAGCCGAGCTCCATTTCGAATTGCGAAATGCATAGAGGTAACTGGGCATTTTAAAGGGAGAATGAGGGAACAAGCCGGGGCTCCAGGAGAGTCAAGAGTTAGGATTCTGTTCTCCCACGGGGACCAAGGTCCCAGCCCTCCTAATGATTACATTTTAAAGGAATCCAGGTCCTGGAGAGAAAGATGCTTTTGAGTTGTAGAAGGTACATCCGCATCTCAAAGGAACCGAGGAAGGATTCACAACTCTAAGTCCTTTTTAATAAATGCTCTGAGAAAGGGAGGTCAGGGGCTTATCTTCAGGTTGTTGCTAGAAGAAACAGTAAATCCTTTTGATAGCCGTGAGCTTTTCCAGGCAGGAAGTTACAGGGGATCCGGGTCATCCAGGGATGCCATCTTGAGCCACACTGGGAGAAGCCACACTCCAGTTTGGCCACGTGTCTTAGTGCAGGAGTTTGAATGGAGTGTTCCTGCCCAAGGATTTTGTAGTTCACAGCACTCATGATGCTATGTTTCTGCAGAAAAGATGTCATGTCTCCATAGAAAAGAATATAGTATCTGATTCGGAGGGAGCAACACAAAGCCTGATTTTTAAGCCCCACTGTAGTTCTTCAGTGTCACATAAGATATGAGAATCATGAGTAAGGTTGACCTGTCCTTTGGTAAACACTTTGCTGATGGTTGCTTGTGTTTGGGAGAAGGTATCAGTGGTTTACTTTAGGATAAAAGGAATAAGGTTCAGCTTTTAAACTGCACAGTAGTATTTTTGCATCAGACGCATTAGAAATTTCAGTAATTCCTGTTGCATGGTGCATGTTTTATATATATTTTTTCAGATAATAGAAAGTCAGAGTTTGAGTAAAATATTAACAAATTAATATTAATGAGTGGGTGTTCGTTAATATATTCCGTTTCCATCTACTTTTAGTTCACAAGCCAGAATTCTCCTGGTTAAGTAGGACATAAGATTTTTTAGTCTATTTAGAGAAATGTGTATGGAATAATGCACATTAGAAAAGGAGAGAGAAATTGCGGATTCAGAAATGACACCTGTCTAAATAGCTTTTATAAGCAAATAGAGGACTGTATTACTCACCAGACCACGTAGTAATACCTAAGAACCAATAGAAAATGTCTTTATAATAGGCATTCACTTCATAAGAAATATGTTTGCTACTAAATTAACTTGACATTGTCTCTCCTATGGAATTTTACATTGTGCAAAGTGTTTTAAATTTATTTTTTTCTTTCTCTGTATACTTTTTTTGTCTTTACAGAAATGTGCACAATACAAAACTATGTTTGCTGTGTTTTTCACTTAAAGACATTTTTCTTGTCTACTTTTAAAAGAAGGGATTTTCATTAAATCTGACAGCCTAAGATTATATTTTTCCTATTATTCCTCTGTATTTTACAGAATGGAACAAATTGTGCTTATTTTGACATCTTCTCACCCATAGTTTCCAGAACTATATACCATGCTGGATTTATCGGTATGGATTTCTGTTTTTAAGTTATTCATCACTGAGAGTCTGTTGCTTGTCTTGTTCTAAACGTTTCTGAGGGAGACACCGGAACACCACCTCTGTTCACTTAAAGGATTTGATATTCACTTTGCAACAGGGAGACTGGAAGATGAGTCATGGGCCCTTTAAAAGCCATATTTCCCGCTAATCATCAATGAGAATAGACGCTTCAGTGATGGAGATGTGAGGTCAAATGGGTCACGCAGCAGCGTACTACTATGAAAATCTTCCCAAGCCTCTGCCGTGGACTAGATCCCATTAGAATCTTAGCAAACCTCTAAGCACAGTGATCTTTTCTTCCTTGTGGGGATTCTGAACAATTCCAAATATGACATCCAATAAAGTGGTTAATAGAGCCACTTGGAATGCCTCCAATGGGGCAGATCATTCAATTGCAACTGAAGGAATGACATCTGCGTCTCACTCAACAGGTGGTTCCTCCCATAGTGGTAAGTCTGTTCTTGATCCGTTGACAATGAGAAGGCAGTGAACCTAGAAGCAGGGACTAGGTGAGTGGTCCAGGGTGCCAACCCATTTCACGTTGCTGTGGATCATAAATTAGTAAGGAGTAATTAAAAGGAAAAACAATACCTAGAAATCCTTAAACCAAAGTAGTCACTGATCTCCGGTGGCCTCCGCCTGCAGCAGCTTGAAGCAGGATTTCGCTTCCTGGCCGGAGATTGAGGTCAGGCAGCAGCAGTGAGAGCGGTGAATCCTAACCACCAGACCGCCGGGGACCAGTGGCCAGTCACAGGGCTGTGGCCTGTCAGCTATGAAGAAATCAATTTCCACATAGAGACGGAAAGTAGTGAAGCAAGTTGAAGGGTTTATTAGGAGGAAAAAGAGTGCAGTACGTGTGGATAGACACACGGGCGGGCTCAGAGAGCAGTTTGAATCACTTTCATGGGGCATTTCTTCCGGGTTTCCTTTGACCAATCTTTGCCTGGTTCTGAGTCTGTATTTGGTGTATCTCAGGGTCCTCCCCTGTGTGCATGCGCATCTCTTAGCCAACATGGATTCTAGCGAAGAGGCCTATGGGTGGTTGATGTCACTTACTATGGGGTGGTGCCCCCTCCCTTTTGACCTCCAAGGAGCCTTTCTGTGCATGTGTAGTCCGGGAAGTCTCCTTGACTTCGAGAATGAGGAATATGTGGTCTTTTATCTCTTATCTGGGCAGGGCCCAGCCTCCTCCATCATCCTGCTTTTATGACGTTTCTGCTGTTATGGAGTTTCTGTCCACAGGGGAGAAACTGTTCAGCCTGGGGCCCATCTACCTCCTGCCTCAGTCACATACATATTTAATTCCTTAAATAAAATGTATTTTTCATGGGGGAGGAGGAACAGGTAGGTGATATCCTGTAGCTATTTTATAACCTCTGCCTATAAGTCACTTTTGTATATAGCCTGCTTTTATTTTCACAAGTCCATTCAACCAGTGATTCCAGGTTTCTTGGTTACCTTAGACATTTTTCTAAAATCCAAACCTGGGATTTCAATCTGCTGGATGCCTCAGTATTATTCTCTAGCTCCCACTTAGTGGCCGCCTTTTTCTAATAGCTCTCTTCCTGCCCACTTGCTCTTACTTAGAACAAAAAGGGACAGGAAATGACTCTGGAAGAGCTCTGGCTTTGAGTTAGGCACTTTCACTACATTTTCTCGTTTAATCTTTACAACAGTCTCCCTTTTACTGCTGAGGAAACTAAGGTTCAGCGAGGTTATGTAACTTTTGCTCAAACTCGTGTTGACAATCTTTGTTGAGCCTGGGATCACCACCAGCCAGGTCCCTCTGCTACCGCCTGGGCATCCTGCATCCCAAGGTCTTGTCACCAATTTAGTCAACTCACTGATGAGTGAGTGTATCTGTGATGGTCTGCTTAAAAAGAGCGGTTTCAGGATTTATAGGGTATTTTTTGCTGCTTATTTTTAAAGGGAAAGCCAACATTTATCATACTTTCTAAAGAATTTACCTGTCAATGTCTCTAATCTCTGATGAAAACATAGAAGTAAAGATATAGATGTAGAGATCCACCACCTCCCCACCAGTAAAAATGACTCAATCTCCCCAGAGACACTTCTATGTTTACTCTATGGCAACCAAGGCCTATTTAATAGACTGATACATTTGGGAACTTCAAGAGAGCATTGGTGTCAAAACTGACATTAATTTTCCAAACCCTAGAATTAACTGTGTCACAAACCTGTGGGAAGCATTGGAAAAATGCCTTTTCCTGGGCTCTGCAGCATTCACTGAGAAAACTTCGGCTAAGGAGAGTCTAGGGAATGAGGAAAAGACAAAGCATGAGCCTCATGCTTTTCCTTCAGTAGAAACAGGTTCAGATTTTACCCATGAGACAGCTATGCATCATGTTTCATTTTCTACAAGCCTTATAAAAATAACTATATTAAAAAGTTTCTCTTTCTATTAATATCCAATTTGACCTACAGTTGATTTAAGTCATCATTTCCATAAGTAAATAATTTCTCAGGGAGGCTATTTGGGCAAAGGAATAGTAAAGAATTTTCTCTTGGGAATTCTTTCAAAAGTTACATTTCAATGAAGATGGTGTTGGATAACAAAGGCAGCGTGAAGTGGAATTATGGATTTGAAGTACTTACCATACAACACTAAAACAACTCATTAAACCCCTACTGTTAAAGATTACTTGACAGTAACATCCACAGAGACTTTCTAACCCCCAAAGTCAATGAAAGCAGCCCTGAGCCACACAAACCAGTGATAAAAGGCTCAGCAGTGACTTGGCTCTAGGCCCAGATGTGGGTTCATCCACTATAAATTTTACTAGATAATCATAGTCAATTCCAAGCACCTTTTGAAAAATGCTTTTATTTTTAATTTAGGCACTAGATCCACATCCAGGCCACCCAATCAACCTTACGCTATTAGAGGGAAAGGTAATAATGATTTATTACCTTATTTTAAGATATAATAATGCTAGAAAAGAGTTGATCAGAAATTAACCCCTAATTTAGTATAGACAACTTTCTGCTCAAGCTCTCTACTTGGATGTGTAACAGACATCCCAAAGGCAACAGGAAAGAAGTAACCCTTGAGTCCAGGGCTACCGCCACACAAACACACCAGATGGGCATTACCCCTTTGGTCCCATCTCGGTAAATGATATCACCCAGTGATTCAAATCAAAAAAGTAACGTGTCATCCTTGATTCTTCTCTCTCTCACTCCCAACGGCAGCAAGTCCATCAGTTCTACCTCCATAATCGACTTTGACCTCTTCTCGGTACCTTCTCACCACTAGCCCAAGGACCTAGCATCAGTAGCCCTTGTGCAGATTTTTAAAAGGCATCCCTTTCTCAAGACACAACCATCTGTTGGAATATTGCTGTTCTGTACCTTTTTTTCTCCAAACAAGAAACATCTTCCCCTGTCTGCCGGAAAGCTACTATAGCAAATATAGGTCCATGATGTTTGCACTGTGAATGGCACCCATGGGGTTGGGCTGTACAAAACCTGCAGAATCTTGTGTGGCAGCCCTGAGTCAGGCAACCGTCATCTGATGTTTAGGCTACTGCAAGAGCTGTCTAACTATCCTACTTCCTCTCTGGCCCTCCTACTACAGTCATTTGTTCACAGAGCATCTAGAATGATCTTTTTAAAATCAGACATCAAATCATGTCCCTCCCCTGCTCAGAACCTTCCAGTAGCTTCCATTTACACTCAAAATAAAATACCAACTCCCTTCCATGGACTACAAATCTTTTCTTCAATCTTTCCTCCAACTTTTCAGCCTGAAAATATTATCAGTAGGTACTGGCAGGGCTTATTAACTGGTGTCTGTTCTGATTGGTGGGTGCCTTTGCCAGGTCAGCCATTAAATGTTTTGAATATCTACCCTGATTACCTCTTTTGTCTCTGCCCTCTTGGCTCTAGCCACACTGGTTTTGCTGTTCCTGGAACATACCAGGAGTATTCCCATCTGCATTAGTTTCCTAGGACTGCCTTAACAAATTACCACAAAATGGGTGGCTTAAAATAACAGAAATCTGTTCCTCACAGTTGTGGAGGCAAGAAATCTGAAATCAAGATGTCAGCAGAGTTGTGCCTTCTGGAGGTGATGAGGGAGAATTCATTCCATGCCTCTCTCCCAGCTTCTGGTGAATGTTGGCAATCCTGGCATCCCTTGGCTTACAGCTGCATAACCTCAGTCTCTGCCCTTGTCTTCTCTTAGCCTTTTCCACTCTTCTCTTTTGTCTGTTTCCCCTTTTCTTCTCTTTAAGGACTTGTCATCGGATTTAGGACCCACCCTAACCCAGGATAATCTCAAGATCCCTTGCTTACTTTCATCTGCAAAGACGCTTATTCCAAGTAAGGTCATATTCCAAGGTTCCTGGTGGACATACCATTTGGAGAGCCACTATTCAAACCACTATACTACATAACAGCTTTTACATCTGCAGTTTTTTCCTTGAATCTTTTTTCACCTTGTAGACATGGCATTGCTTCTTCACTTTATCTGTTTCTTCTCAAGTAATAATTTTTCAGACTTTCTCTGACTGCCCTATCTAAAATAGTAACTCCCCCCCCGCCACCGACCATTACTCTTGATTGTCTTGTCCTGCTTTTCTTGTTCTTTGTGGCCTTTTAATACCATCTGCCATTTCATGGTGTATTTTTGTTTGTTTATTTGTTGATTGATTATTGTCCCCATTAGAATATAAGCTTCATGACGTCACGGACTTTGTCTTTTTCATCTCAATATTGCTTAGGAGTCAGCAAGCTATGTCCCACCAGCCACATCTGCCCTACCACCTATTTTTGTAAATAAAGTTTTATTTGAGCACAGTCAAACCCATATGTTTATATATCATCTGTGACCACTTTCGTGCTGTAACAGCAAAGGTGAATAGTCCTGACAGAGACTGTATGGCCCACAAAACCTAAAATCTGCACCATCTGGCCCTTTAAAGAAAACTACATGTGCCTGGTAGATGTGTCCAGCTTATAGTATATATTTGTTGATTTATATTGTAAAGAGTTATTTCCAAGCAGAGAAGTTTAATTTGGTCTTCGGGTTGACACTCTGAAGAAGAAGATGTCTGGGTTCTTTTTTTTCCTGTTTCAAACTTAGAATAATTCATAAATGCTAATTTGGGTGGTTAAAAGAGGAAGGGGGAATTCTATTAAGGTAAGACTACAGAATGCACTTCTTAGATCACAAATTACTTCGAAGGGTGTGCCATCTTGTTTAATTTTCAAAAGTACCCAATTAGGTCAGCATTATGCTCTCTGTTTCATAAGCAGGTAAAATGAGGCCACCCAGCCAGTAAGAGGCAAAGGCAGCACTCCAGCTGCGCTCTAACTTTAGGTTCAGATTGCTTGCCTTTGCTTCTGTTCCACCGCAAATGTCATCATCCTAAAAAGACAGCAGATTCATTTGCTTCCAGCAGTCTCTATGGACATGTATCCATCATGAAGCATATCTTAGGCTGCCCAAATCCTAAGTATGATCTTACATTTTAGTGTAAAATTTAAAGCTGGAAGATCATCAACTACTTCATAAATAATGCTATATATTTCTTGTATTCCCACAACACCTGGAAGAGTGCAAGGTACAAACCAAGGTAAGTAATCGATACTTTAGTAAATGTAATTGGATTCAGTACCCAATACAAAATAAAAAGAAGTGCTGTTTCATGGCCGAATTGACTTAAAATATTTTCTTGAAATCTCAAATGGTCATCCACAGGATGGAGGATAAGGTAATAGGTACATGGGTACACTAAATGGTTAATAATTAGACTCTTTGTGTCATTAACTGCTTTATCAGGTTCTTCAACCATTTGCTTTAATAAATATTACATGAAGAGGCAGTAAACATCAGAATGGATATGAAAAAGAACAATTAGTGAATAACAATACTAACCTGAAAAATTCTCCTAGAACATGAAGCAGAGAGATAAAGCAGGCAAAACTATAACAGAAAAGATAAAAGATATGGAGGACAGGATGAGAAATTCAATGTCTATATAATAGGAGTTTCAGAGGAGAAAAACAAAGGAGACAGAGAACAAACTGTTACCAAGCAAAGTCTTGAGTATTGAATTAGAAAAGATTCAGGGAGTGTGACAAGATTAGTGAATGAAGAAGAGGCAGAGCTATGTCTTAGGAAATTACTAATTTCTAAAGTAAGTAGAGTACCTATAAACCAATAATAGGTTGCCCAAAAAGGAAGTTACTCAAAAAACAAACATAGTTTGACCCTGATAACATTTAGGCATTATGCTGGTTGGTAAGCTACCTGCAAGATTATTTAAGGGATTAGAAAGTATTCATAATCATGATTAAGACTTTGAATAGAAGGGTAGAAACTTCGTTAGTCATATCACTTTAAAAGACAGGCTCTATATATCTACCTCGACTCAGTCCTTTCTTGTTTTTTATTTATACATAGTTGCCAAGCACTCAGTGCTAGATGCTGGTGACACATGGCCGAATAAGGTACCCTCCCCGCACTCAGGGAGTACACAGTCAGGTGGGAGACAAACAATTTCAGTAGGTGTGGCCTATGAGAGATCAAGGAACGCTTCTCAGTGGAAGAGACTTTTGAGCTGGAAGTCAGGGAGGAAGGGGCATTATAAGCAAAAGTGCCTGCGTGTGCCAGAGTACAGAGGCAAACAAGTTTTAATTTAATTCCCATAGTCTTGGTCTTTTTTTCACTTCTTCACCCCTTTGCTTTCAGTTGTGCAACACTGAAACACCAGACCAACTATTTTTTAGGAAAATTAATATCTTCATACATTGTTTCGGTGATCTTCTCCAAACGAAGAAGTGCACAAATTAAAGTAAAAGGTCAAAAAGGATAAAGAAAGAAAAGGGACAAGTGTCTTAATGACAAAGCTCCTTGCACCTTTGAGAGTCAGCTACCGCCGGAGAGTTTTAACATGAAATATTTTGCCTGTGTTATTCATTCAATAAGCCCCAAGGCAGAAACCCTGCTTACTCTATGGCTTATGCAATGCTGAATTGGCTGTCAGTATTCAAATCATAAATAATCATAAAGGCACACAAAAACTTGGAAATGCAAAAGTGAAGGCTTTCATTATAACGTTAACTCATCCAAATTGTGCTCATATATTGTCTTTCAATTCTGGATAAACTTTCTGGGGTTGTTTAACTATATGAAAAATGTGCAATACAGTCAAGTTGCCATTCTAATGAGAACCTTAGAGTTTCACAATTTGGGCCTTTTCTGAGCATTATGGCTTAAAGCCTTCACATTGTATTAGCAGGAAGTTTCATATTAAGGAATAATAGCAGACAGTCCTTTGTATTTGTAAATAATTGTCCCCTGTGCAAGCAGGAGCACGTGTACTGTGAAAGCTGTTTTCCGGTAGAGGTCATAGATTTCCTTGATTACCTGTGTACTTTCTCACCGCAACCAACTTAGGACCAACAGCTCACCTTGACATTCTGAAGATGCCCAAGGGGAGTCACATGCCCAAGGGGAGTCACATTGCCTAAGACAGAAAAGTTGGTGGTCCATTTCTGTAAGCACACATGTGGGATAGAACCCCCATCCTGTGTGTGATCAGCTGGCATCAGGCTCTATTTTATTATGGTAGAAAACTGTTCAGTATGTAATCAAATTCACTTAAGTAAAAGTAAAGTGATTTTAATTCAATTTAATAAATACTTATTGACCACCTCTGATATTCCTATGTTCAAAACATATACTAGGGGCTTCCCTGATGGCTCAGTGGTTGAGAGTCTGCCTGCCAATGCAGGGGACACGGGTTCGAGCCCTGGTCTGGGAAGATCCCACGTGCCGGAGAGCAGCTAGGCCCGTGAGCCACAACTACTGAGCCTGTGCGACTGGAGCCTGTGCCCCGCAACAAGAGAGGCCGCGATAGTGAGAGGCCCACGCACCGCGATGAAGAGTGGCCCCCGCTTGCCGCAACTGGAGAAAGCCCTCGCGCAGAAACGAAGACCCAACACAGCCAAAAATAAATAAATAAATAAATAAATGAATCACAAGAAAAAAAATTAAAAAAAAAAAATTTATTAATAAGATTCACATTTCTATAATGTATAAGACATTCTCCTAAGAATGATAATCGTGTCAAGTTTCCATTTGAACTATTGTATAATCATTACATAATAGCAATAAAACCAAAAGAGAAAAAATTCAAAATTATATTAAGAGAAATTTAAAAATCTTGCTGTGTTTCTGGATGATTTTAATGGACTTGTTAATGACAATAAAAATGCTGTAATTATACTACTTACAGGTGGAATTACATAGATGTAACTTACAAGAGTCACATTTTGATAATCTACAATGATAAAACATTATTCTAAGAATTATAGTCCCATCAAGCTTCCATTTGAGCCATAATCATTTAATACAATGATTGCAATACGAATTTGCAAGAACATCAAAATTATTTTAGTCTCGGGAGGAAAAAGCATCTTGCTGAGGTTCTGGACCTTCAGAAGGAGGCTTATTATGGACCTTCAGAAGGAGGCTTATTAAGGTGGGATCCACTTGGAAGGTGGCTCACTTCTGTTTTCACGTTGTGTGAAGGGAAGACCAAATCCAGAGCTTGGTGCAGGGACATTTCTTGATGCCAGTAGAGGATGTTTTCAGGCCAGGGAAGTCCCTCGGTGGAGAGAGAATTCCTAGACAATTCCTGGGGAGATTTGTCCTCACTTTTAAGAATAGAGGAAGAAGAGGGGATTCTTTTTTGAGAAACTATGTCCTGGGAACCCTGGGGAACGTCTGACCACTGATGGGACCACAAAATGGAGAACCAGCACTCTGGCCTGTGGCTCCCGTTCAAGTGGGAAGGTTGACTCAAAAGAAGGTACCAAGTGCCAGCACAAGGAGCCCCAGGAGGAGTTCTGGCCTCATTGAGGACTTAGTGCATCAGGATGGAGGTGGCCTCATGGAGGGCTTCTCCCCCTAGAGTTCCGGCCCCATTGGGACATCTGGTCCACCCAGGGTGCTGGACCTGAATTCCTGTACCATCATCATTAGATGCCCATTCTTTCTTGGTGATCTGGTCATCCAGAGGATTCCTTGATGATCTTTGCAAGCTTCTGCCAAATGCCCCATTTCCAATATCAAGGACATAAGTATACTTTTCAAAATGTTTAACTTCTTCTGCAATAAATTTTGTCTAACGTACACCTCTTCTCTTCTTAAGTTATTGAGATTTCTCTCAGCCAGCGGGGCTCTCAGACTATTACCATGAACTTTTCTTTCCTGAGAAATAAACTGACTTTGATAAGAGTTAGTGATTCATTAGAACTTTTCTAAAAGAATTTTGGCTTGTATTTTATAGATGTCCAGCTCTTCACATGCACGGATGGTCTTCTATCAACTTTGGAAAGATTCATCTCTATTTTTATGAGTTAAATTAGTTCTAAATTGGATATTTGATGAAAATTCATTCCATTTTTTTAAAATGCAGATCAGAAAGAATCTAATGTTTCTGCTAGACTTTTTGCATTTCCCTTTCTAACTGTGTTTTTTCTAACTGCAGGAAAGCTTTCTCTGTATGGAGATTTCTAACATAATCTTTAAGTTCGTTGGTTATTTTATTTCCTTCAGTTAATTGGGTGTACATCTGGTTTCTTTTTTCTTCTATCAATATGTATTTGACTCAGGCATATCAATTGGTTTCCTCAAAACTGCTTTTGATCCCTGTTCTATGAGGTCTCCATTTTCTGATGCTTTCGTTGTATCCAATTACAAGTTCCCACTATTCGTGCTGCTTCATGAAGAGCACCCCAGTCTCTCCTCTTTAGCAGGAGGTCATCCAGAGGCTTAATTTGACTTTTCTGGTCATTTTAACTCGTCCTGTGGGCACTTTACAGTTTTCTCCTATTTTGTTCTATTTAACAAATTTGTTCATGCTTCCTTTCAATCCCTTATGAAAGCAACTTACACTTCCTTGAGGAGTAGAATTTTCATCCAAAGCATCTTTTAGTGCTGTATGAAGTTCTTCATTTTTCTGATGTGTTTTGAAGGCTGTTTTAGTGACAGCTACTTGAAATTGGATGTGTGTTGATGCACCTTCTAAAGACTGAATCTTTCTCATCATGTCAGGCATCAGTTCAGCTTTCCTAAATGTTTAAATTCCTCTTCTCGAAGACCTTTTCTAAAAGTCTCTATTGTAAACCCAAGTAAAGAGCTGGACTTTTCCAGCTCTTCCTTTTCTTTTTCAACGATGCTAAGCCTCTCAAGAATTTGATGTCCTTCTTTCTGTAGGGCAGAGACTCCAGTAACCAGTTCTTTGTTTTGCATAGAGTAGACTTTTAATGATTAAAAACCCTACCCTGACTATTAATGCCGCCACTTCCACGGCAATCCGTGGGTCTGAGGGCCCTGGCAGCGCTGCTACTGCCCAGCCCAGCATCTCCGGGCCAGCTCAGAGCATCATGACCCACTGTGGGTCCTCCAAGGCCCCTGAGGCCACTGCTGACTTGGCTCAGCTTCCAGGGCCCTCATGGCCACAGCAGACTACACAGAACACTGGAGAGCATTCCTCCAAGACCGAAACCAGTGCAGGGCAACCAGCACAGACCTCAGCGGAGGAGGGAGAGAAGACAGACAGCTCCCAACATCCCTGCTCCACAAAATACATAGATAGTGATCATTTTGTATAACATTGGAAGATGTGAACCGAGGCTACTGAAGGACGGGGTTGATGGCCCAGGGCTCCAGGTCCCCCAGGCCCTACCTGATTGCCCAAGAGAACTAAGGGGATCAATGTCACCCTAGAACCCATTCAGTGTCGCCAGTTGGGCAGCTTTGCTGTGGAGGATTTGCAGGCCCCTGAGCCCGGCCAGTGCTTCTTGTTCTCCTGAATAAACATTTTATTCTGCACCCCTGGAGACTTCATCCTGCCCCCAGGAGTCACAGAAAACTGTGCTTGTGGCTCCTCCTTGGTCTGTGTCTGTCCTGCTTTGCACAGTGCAGGGAGGGCTGCAGGAGGGCACCTGGAGGGTTTCTGCTTTCTTCCCTAATTTCACCTTTAAAAACTAAGGAAGAAGTAAGTGGGATTTTCATAGTCCATGCAGTTTAAGAATACGAGCCCAACTGTGAGCAAGGAAAGTACGATTTCCAGACTCTTTCTGCCTAAGGTGAAATGTTTGGTGTGCTATTTTTCAGGGCACTGATACTCAGAGAGATGATCTCGAGGGTACTAGAGGTCTCCCCTAAAGTGGCAGGAGTGCTGGGCCACCTGAGCGCCTCCCCCCCTGTGGAGGCTGACCCTGGACATGGGATAATAGCCAACATTTATGGGACACTTCTGCAGTCCAGGTGGGGTGCTGATTGCTTCTCATGGGTTAGCTCATAACAGTGTTATGAGTTAGGGACTTCTGCTTTCAGCTCCTGCAGATGTAGATGGATTAACAAAGGCTTTTAGGGATCCTATAACCTGCCTAAGGCTCACGACTAAAAGGCACTTGATTCCAATCCAATGGTTAATGGTACCAGACATGGCATAGTGAAAGTGGGGAAGTATTCCAAGCAACAGTGAGTAGAATGCTTTGGTTTAACATGGGATACTGGATGTAGAATCAGAGAACAATGGGAAGGGAATTTGGGAGCGGTCATCATTTGTGGAAGATCTTGAGTAGCAGAGTGAAAAAAAAAAGCTACTTAATTTTTCAGGCCAGGGTTTTGCAAACAACTCCACTGAGCCATAATGCTTGCAAATATGTGTGTGCCATGTTGGATTGGGGGCTGGGGGTTGGGTATATGAGCGAATCAGTTGGTTTCTAGGCTTTTTCCACCCCACCCTACTTAACGCAGAACATTTCCACTTGGATCTGTTTTATATTTTAGTATGACACTTTTTTAAAGAAAGAATTCTATTGCTTAAACATAAAATTTTAACCAGTGTTTCAAACAACGAAAAGTCACTGGAGGTATTTGAAAGGGAGTAACATGATATGGGGTGAACTGTGGTTAAGGTTAAAATAGTCATATAAGATAGATTGTAGTAGAGAAAGATGGAAGGTAGGGCAACTGGAAAAGATGATTTTCACACTGGCAAATTAATAGCTTTCATATTTCTGCATTTTTACTATTTATTTTATAAACAAAGACCTTAAACATCTTAAAGTATTACTTCCAGAAAGCAACTGCAGTGTGTCAGTTTGTCAGTGCAACGTCATTGCCTCCTTATGATCTTCTTTCCATAAATAAATGGACCTCCTCCGTGGTGCTTCCAGTGGGGCCCTGCTTTCAATGAAATTTTCTTTGAATGCAAAAGTTGGGTCATTTTAGCTTTTTGATGAGACCCAGTTTTGTGATTTAGGTTACCGTTAAAAGGGGAATTGATTTTCACTGCAGGCATTATGTGACTCACCTGGGCTTTCAAAGCTATAAGTTCCCAGGAGATAAGGATGAGGTGTGTCAGCCTCTCTCTTTCCAGCGGCTGCCTGTCCCACCCTGTGTCAGCTTTACCTCCTGACTCTGTTACTCTGCAGCTTCCTCCCAGATGAAATCTGCCCAGGGGACTCTGCAGGGCCGGCCCAGGGATCAGGTACAGGTAAAGTGATTGGCGTCTGAGGAAAAGCTTTCCCACATTTTGTGCTAGGGTGGGTTTGAGGTCAGACAGGCTTCATTTGTTTCTGTGCTTGAGGATCAAGTGCCATAAACACACCCAGAGATAGCATCTACAAACACCTGTCACTTCTCCCATCCATAACTCTAACCCTTTCCATCGTCTTTGGTTTGATTAATGGCCTCATTGCCGAGGGGCAACACTAAATGCTACCTGCATCACGTAACCTTTTATAGCACAGACAGCACTTCTGGAGAATCTGTTATTTCAAAGCCTAGACTACCTTTTCTGACTTGTAACATAAGAAGCATCTCTCATTATGACGCTCATTCATGTAACAAGTCTTTATTGCATACCTACAACGTGGTAGTCACTGTTTTGGGTACTGGGAATACGGCAATAAGCAAAACAAAAATTCCTACCCACTTGATACTGCTTTTCAGTGGAGAGAAATAGACAAAGTAAATAAGAAAAGCATAGTATGTCAGAAAACGATAACTGCTATGGAAAAAATAATGCAGGGAGACAGCTGTGGACCTGTTGGGGGATTGCCAAGTTTAAGCAGGGTGATCAGGGAAGGCTGTGGATGCAAACCAGTGAACCCGGGCGGAGGAAACGGCAAAGACAAAAGCCCAAGGCAGTGCCTTCAGCATTCATTAGGCGTCACAGGGGCCAGGGAGGTGGAAGTGCCAAGAACAGAGGAAAAGGGCAAATGAAGAAGCGGGGGGAGGACACAGGGGAACAAGTCTGGAAGAACCCTGTAGGACTGACATTCACGCCCCACGAGCTGGGACACGACCGGAGGGTATTGACAAAGGGATGTGTTGCCGTGATCTGACCCACTTTTGCATGTGATCACTTGAGTTGCTGTGCTGAGAGTTGGATGGAGGGGGTTAGGAAGGATCAGGGAGATCCGTGATGTGGCAGCTGTGAGCATCCAAACGAGAGGAACCAGAGTAGTTGCAGGAGAGATGGTAAGTGGTGGAGAGATGCTGGTGCGGGCTTGACGAGGATGTCTCCAGGCTTTTAGCTGCAACAGTGGGGAGGATGAAGTTGTCATGAACTGAGATGGGGAAGCGGCAGGGGGAGCAGGTTGGAGGAAAGCACAGAGAAAGCCTGTAAAATACCTATTGCTGGTCCTTCATATTACCATTAAAAAGTTAATGTATCAAACATATTTATGAAAAACATATCTATGGTATTCCCAAATAGAAATTTTTAAAACAATCAACATTGTAAATAACATTATAGAGGAAGATCATCAGATTATTTGGCGGGGGGGGGGGGGGAATATGTTATTCACTGTTATATCTTCAGAACCTAAGATGCCCTGGCACAGAGAAAGTACTCAACGGATATTCACTAAAGTCAATTAGATTTACCACTGTGGAAACTAACATAGGTAAATTTGTTCTTAAATCATTCCTGGCTTTATGGGTATTTACAAATTGTAAGACTGAGTTTGTCCTAGGCAGAGACTTAGTTCCATCCATATGATTATGTTTTATGCAACTAAAAAGAGCAACCATAGCCCCAGTCAAAACAGACTAGTTGCCTCCCATCAAGCTAATCATTAAACACAGTAAAACTCTCCCCTCCTAACCAGCTACCAAACTGTGAAAATAAACTGGTTACCACGGTGAATAAGGAGGGTGGAGTTGTGTGTGCTTGGAGAGAAGGGAAATGGCTCACTGTGTCCATGTGGAGAGGGTTTAACATCCCTTATCCTTTCCTATTTTGCCACAGCTTCACTACCAGGACTGCTATCTCTATTTATTTTTTACGTAAAATCAGAAAGATGTGTTCCTTTTCAAGGTTATTTTTTAGACGTCTTCATCTTTTTTAGACATCTTCTTGAAGATAGACACCTTCAACTTTCTTTTCTCTACAAACAGAAATAATAATAATACATTTAATACAAAGAAAAGCTATTATGCAGATACAGACTTCGTGCTGTCTTCAGTAGCACACACCTAATACCATCCCCCCATGCTAGAAAATCACATTTTGGATCCCTTCTTCATACCTCTTTCTGCTGCTTAAAATAAGGGGAAAAGGCCCTCCTGTTTTATTCCATATATGATCCACCTGAAGAAAATGTGATTTTGCCCATTCTCTAAAGATTTTAAGAAAATAATAATGGCCAATATCTATAACACTTTGCACAGCACTTTTGAGTTCATTATCAAGTGTAATTTTCATACTACTACCTTGATTTTCTGGATGAAAAAAAACAAAAGCTTGGATTGAATTCTGCATGAAATGTCGGGGAGCAATATTTTATGGTGTTAATGTTTTATTCAGTGAGTTGTCAGAAATGTGTGCAATTTTATTTACTTTTTTATACAGCAGGTTCTTATTAGTTATCCATTTTATACATATTAGTGTATACATGTCAATCCCAATCTCCCAATTCATCACACCACCACCACCACCACCACCCCCTGCCGCTTTCCCCCCTTGGTGTCCATATGTTTGTTCTCTATATCTGTGTCTCTATTTCTGCCTTGCAAACCGGTTCATCTGTACCATTTTTCTAGGTTCCACACATATGCGTTAATATACGATATTTGTTTTTCTCTTTCTGACTTACTCCGTATGACAGCCTCTAGATCTACCCACGTCTCTACAAATGACCCAATTTCGTTCCTTTTTATGGCTGAGTAGTATTCCATTGTATATATGTACCACATCTTCTTTATCCATTCGTCTGTTGATGGGCATTTAGCTTGCTTCCATGACCTGGCTATTGTAAATAGTGCTGCAATGAACATTGTGGTACATGACTCTTTTTGAATTATGGTTTTCTCAGGGTACATGCCCAGTAGTGGGATTGCTGGGTGGTATGATAGTTCTATTTTTAGTTTTTTAAGGAACCTGCATACTGTTCTCCATAGTGGCTGTATCAATTTACATTTCCACCAAGAGTGCAAGAGGGTTCCCTTTTCTCCACACCCTCTCCAGCATTTGTTGTTTGTAGATTTTCTGATGATGGCCTTTCTGACTGGTGTGAGGTGATACCTCATTGTAGTTTTGATTTGCATTTCTCTAATAATTAGTGATGTTGAGCAGCTTTACATGTGCTTCTTGGCCATCTGTATGTCTTCTTTGGAGAAATGTCCATTTAGGTCTTCTGCCCATTTTTTGATTGGGGTGTTTGTTTCTTTAATATTGAGCTGAATGAGCTGTTTATATATTTTGGAGATTAATCCTTTGTTGATTCATTTGCAGATATTTTCTTCCATTCTGAGGGTTCTCTTTTCATCTTCTTTATGGTTTCCTTTGCTGTGCAAAAGCTTTTAAGTTTCATTAGGTCCCATTTGTTTATTTTTGTTTTTATTTTCATTACTTTAGGAGGTGGATCAAAAAAGATCTTGCTGTGATTTATGTCCAAGAGTGTTCTTCCTATGTTTTCCTCTAAGAGTTTTATAGTGTCTGGTCTTACATTTAGGTCTCTAATCCATTTTGAGTTTATTTTTGTGTATGGTGTTAGGGAGTGTTATAATTTCATTCTTTTACATGTAGCTGTCCAGTTTTCCCAGCATCACTTATTGAAGAGACTGTCTTTTCTCCATTGTATATCCTTGCCTCTTTTGTCATAGATTAGTTGACCATAGGTGCGTGGGTTTATCTCTGGGCTTTCTATCCTGTTCCATTGACCTATATTTCTGGTTTTGTGCCAGTACCATATTGTCTTGATTACTGTAGCTTTGTAGTATAGTCTGAAGTCAGGGAGTCTGATTCCTCCAGCTCCGCTTTTTTCCCTCAAGACTACTTTGGCTATTCGGGGTCTTTTGTGTTTCCATACAAATTTTAAGATTTTTTGTTCTAGTTCTGTAAAAAATGCCATTGGTAATTTGATAGGGATTGCACTGAATCTGTAGATTGCTTTGGGTAGTATAGTCATTTTCACAATATTTCTTCTTCCAATCCAAGAACATGGTATGTCTCTCCATCTGTCTGTAACATCTTTAATTTTTTTCATCAGTGTCTTATACTTTTCTGCATACAGATCTTTTGTCTCCCTAGGTAGGTTTATTCCTAGGTATTTTATTCTTTTTGTTGCAGTGGTAAATGGGAGTGTTTCCTTAATTTCTCTTTCAGATTTTTCATCATTAGCGTATAGGAATGTAAGAGATTTCTGTGCATTAGTTTTGTATCCTGCTACTTTACCAAATTCATTGATTAGCTCTAGTAGTTTTCTGGTGGCATCTTTAGCATTCTCTATGTATAGTATCATGTCATCTGCAAACAGTGACAGTTTTACTTCTTCTTTTCCAATTTGGATTCCTTTTATTTCTTTTTCTTCTCTGAGTGCCGTGGCTAGGACTTCCAAAACTATGTTAAATAATAGTGGTGAGAGTGGACATCCTTGTCTTGTTCCTGATCTTAGAGGAAATGCTTTCAGTTTTTCACCATTGAGAATGATGTTTTCTGTGGGTTTGTCGTATATGGCCTTTTTATTATGTTCAGGTCGGTTCCCTCTATGCTCACTTTCTGTAGAGTTTTTTTATCATAAATGGGTATTGAATTTTGTCAAAAGCTTTTTCTGCATGTATTGAGATGATCATATGGTTTTTATTCTTCAATTTGTTAATATGGTGTATCACATTGATTGATTTGTGTATACTGAAGAATCCTTGCATCCCTGGGATAAATCCCACTTGATCATGGTGTATGATCCTTTTAATGTGCTGTTGGATTCTGTTTGCTAGTATTTTGTTGAGGATTTTTGCATTTATATTCAACAGTGATATTGGTCTGTAATTTTCTTTTTTTGTAGTATCTTTGTCTGGTTTTGGTATCAGGGTGATGGTGGCGTCATAGAATGAGTTTGGGAGTGTTCCTTCCTCTGCAATTTTTGGAAGAGTTTGAGAAGGATGGGTGTTAGCTCTTCTCTAAATGTTTGATAGAATTCACCTGTGCAGCCATCTGTTCCAGGACTTTTGTTTGTTGGAAGATTTTTAATCACAGTTTCAATTTCATTACTTGTGATTTGTCTGTTCATATTTTCTATTTCTTCCTGGTTCAGTCTTGGAAGGTTATACCTTTCTAAGAATTTGTCCATTTCTTCCAGGTTGTCCATTTTATTGGCATAGGGTTGCCCTATAATGTGAATGTTGTTGCTTTTAATGTTGTCGCAGTGGTCTCTTAGGCTGTCTTCATTTCTTTTCATTCTTTCTTCTTTATTCTGTTCCGCAGCATTGAATTCCACCATTCTGTCTTCCAGGTCACTTATCCATTCTTCTGCCTCAGTTATTCTGCTATTGATTCCTTCTAGTGTAGTTTTCATTTCAGTTATTGCATTGTTCATCTCTGTTTGTTTGTTCTTTAATTCTTCTAGGTCTTTGTTAAACATTTCTTGCATCTTCTAGATCTTTGCCTCCATTCTTTTTCCGAGGTCCTGGATCATCTTCACTATCATTATTCAGAATTCTTTTTCTGGAAGGTTTCCTATCTCCACTTCATTTAATTGTTTTTCTGGAGTTTTATCTTGTTCCTTCATCTGGTACATAGCCCTCTGCCTTTTCATCTTGTCTATCTTTCTGTGAAAGTGGTTTTTCTTCCACAGGCTGCAGGATTGTAGTTCATCTTGCTTCTGCTCTCTGCCCTCTCTGTGTGCAATTTTATATTTTCTTTTGTGACTTTCACATCAGAAGTGGGAAAACTTTTTACTTCACTGATAAGATTTTTTGTATGTATTTTTCCTGATCCTGGAAATTATAACTACTAGAAATGTTTTCAGTCCTTGCCTGTTTTGTTGTTTACTTTGTTGTTTTATGGTTTTGTTTTCCTTTCTTTCTATGACATTGAAGTAGAATCAAAAAGAACATAGGTGTTGGAGCCAGATGTTTGGATTCTGGTTCTTCCACATAATTGTGTGTGTGTGTGTGTGTGTGTGTGTGTGTGTGTGTGTTGTGTGAGAGAGAGAGACAGAAAGAGACAGACAGAGAGAGAAACTGAGATACTTAAGGCAAGTTATCTGAATTCTCTAATAAGTCTCGATTTGCTCCTCTAAAAAATGGGACTATCTGAACAACCAATGGGTAAAAGAAGAAATCAAAAGAGAAATAAAAAAATTACCTTGAGACGAACGAAAGTGGAAATGTAACATACCAAAATTTATGGGATGCTGCAAAAGCAGTTCTAAGAGGGAAGTTTGTAGCAATAAATGCCTGTTGCAAGAAACAAGAAAAGTCTCAAATAAACAACCTAACTTTACACCTCAAGGAACCAGAAAAAGAAAAACAAAGGAAGCTCAAAGTTAGTACAGGCATACCTCATTTTGTTGCACCTTACTTTGTTGCACTTCGCAGGTACTGCATTTTTTACAAGTTGAAGGTTTGTGGCCACCCTGCATTGACAGGTGATGGTTAGCATTTTTTTAGCAATAAAGTATTTTTTAATTAAAGTATATACATTGTTTTTTAAGGAATAATGCTATTGCACACTTAGACTACAGGATAGTGTAAACATAACTTTTATATTTACTGGGAAAACAAAAAATTCACATGATTCACTTTATTATAGTGGTCTGGAACTGAACCCACAATATTTCTGAGGTATGCCTGTAGAAGGAAGGAAATAATAAAGATTAGAGCAGAAATAAATGAAATCAAGACTAAATTAGAAAATATCAATGAAATTAAGAGCTGGCTCTTCGAAAAGATAAACAAAATTGACAAACTTTTAGCTAGGGTCACCAAGGAAAAAAAAGAGAAGACTCAAATAAAATCAGAAAGAGTTGTTCTCATTGCAACTGATACCACAGAAATACAAAGGATATAAGAGACTACTATGAATGATGATACACCAACAATTGGACACCCTAGAAGAAATGGATAAATTCCTAGAAACGTACAACCTACCAAGACTGAATCATGATGAAATAGAAAATCTGAACAGACCAATTGCTAGTAAGATCAATAATCAAAAACCTCCCAGGAAACAAAAGTCCAGGACCAGATAGCCTCACTGGTGAATTTTTTTTTTTTTTTTTTTTTTGGCTGCGTTGGGTCTTCGTTGTTGTGCGCGGGCTTTCTCTAGTTGCAGCGAGCGGGGGCTCCCCTTCGTTGTGGTGCACAGGCTTCTAATTGCAGTGGGTTCTCTTGTTGTGGAGCATGGGCTCTAGGCATGCAGGCTTCAGTAGTTGCAGCACGCAGGCTCAGTAGTTGCGTCATGCAGGCCCTAGAGCATGCAGGCTTCAGTAGTTGTGGCACATGGGCTTAGTTGCTCTGTGGCATGTGCGATCTTCCCCTGTCCAGGGACCAAACCTGTGTCCCCTGCATTGTCAGGCAGATTCTTAACCACTGTGCCACCAGGGAAGTCCCCTTACTGGTGAATTTTATGAGACATTCAAAGAAGAATTAATACTAATCCTTCTCAGACTGTTCCAAGAAATAGAAGAGAAGGGAACTCTCCCAAACTCATTTTACAAGGCCAGCTTACCCTGATACCGAAACCAGACAAGGACGCTATGAGAAAAGAAAATTACAGGCAATATGCCTGATGAACATAGGTGCAAAAATCCTCAACAAAATACTATCAAACTGAATTCAACAATACATTAAAAGGATCATACACCATGTTCAAAAGGGAATTATTCCAGGAATGCAGGGATGGTTCAACATCTGCAAATCAGTCAGTGTGATACACTACTTAACAAAATGAAGAATAAAAATCATACGATCATCTCAGTGGATGCAGAGAGAACATTTGATAAAATTCAACATCTGTGTATCATAAAACCCTCAACAAAGTGGGTATAGGAACATACCTCAACATAATAAAGGCCGTATATGACAATTCCACAGCTAACATCATCCTCAATTGTAAAAAACCGTTCAACTTTTCCTTTAAGATCAGGAACAAGATAAGGATGTCCACCCTTGCCACTTTTGTTCAACATAGTATTGGAAGTCCTAGCCACAATAACTAGGCAAGAAAAAGAAATAAAAGGTATCCAAATCGGAAAGGAAGTAGTAAAATGATCACAATTTGCAGATGAAATGATATATATATAGAAAATCCTAAAGACTCCATCAAAAACTGGTAGAACTAATAAAAAAATTCAGTAAATTTTCAGGATACAAATCAATACACAAAAATTTGTTACATTTCTATACATTAATAACAAATTATCAGAAAAAGAAATTAAGAAAACAATCCTGTTTATAATTGCATCACAAGGAATAAAATAGAAGAAGCGAAAGGAGGTGAAAGACCTGAAAGCTATAAGACATTGATGAAAGAAATTAAAGAAGACTCAAATAAATGGAAAGATAGACTATGCTCATAGATTGGAAGGATTAATATTGTTAAAATGTCCATACTACCCAAAGCTATCTACATATTCAATACAATCTCTATCAAAATTCCAATGACATTTTTCGTAGAAATAGAACAAACAATCCTAAAATTTGTCTGAACCACAAAAGACCCCCAAGAGCCAAAACAATCTTGAGAAAGAAGGAAAAAAGCTAGAGGGATTACATGCCCTGATTTCAAACTATATTGCAGAGCTACAGTAATTAAAACAGTATGGTATTGGCATAAAAACAGACACGTAGATCAGTGAAAGAATGGAGAGCCCAGAAATAAACCCACACGTCTGTGGTCAACTAAAGTATGACAAAGGAGCCAAGGAAATACAATGAGAAAAGGACAGTCTCTTTAGTACATGGTGTTGAGAAAATTGGACAGCCACATTGAGAAGAATGAAACTGGACCACTATCTTAACACCATATACAAAGATTAACTCAAAATGGATTAAAGACTTAAATGTACAACCTGAAACCATAAAACTCTGAGAAGAAAACATATATGATAAGCTCCTTGGCATGGATCTTGGCAAGATTTTTTTCAATCTAACACCAAAAGGAAAAATAAACAAGTGGGACTATATCAAACTAAGTAACTTCTGCAGAGCAAAGGAAACCATTGACAAAATGAAAAGTTAACCCCTGAATGGGAGAAAATATTATATTTTCAAATCATATGTCTGATAAGGGGCAAATATCCAAAATATATAAAGAACTCATACAACTCAATAACATAAACAAAACAAAACAAAACAAAAACAATCTGATTTTAAAAATAGCCAGAAGATCTGAATAGAAATTTTTCCAAAGAAGACATACAGATGGCCAACAGGTACATGAAAAAATGCTCAACATTGTTCATCATCACAGAAATACAAATCAGAATCACAATGAGATGTCAGTTCACACCTGTTACAATGGCGATTATCAAAAAGTCAAGAAATAAAAAATGTTGGTGAGATGTGGAGAAAAGGGAAACCTTGTGCACTGTTGGTGGGAATGTAAATTGGTGCAGCCACTATAGAAAACAGTATAGAGGATCCTAAAAATATTAAAAGTAGAACTACTAGCAATTCCACTTCTAGCTATTTAGTCAAAGAAAATGCAAACACTAACTTGAAAAGAAACGTGCAACCCCATGTTCATTGCAGCATTAATTACAACAGCCAAGATATGGAAACGACTTAAGTGTCTATTGACAGATGAATGGGTAGAGAAGTTGTGCCATATAATAGTTTACAATGCAATATTACTCAACCGTTAAAAAGAATGAAATCTTGCCATTTGCAATAACATGGATGGGCCTCAGGGGCATTATTCTTTTTTTAAAATTCATTCATTCATTCATTCATTCATTCATTCATTTTTGGCTGCATTGGGTTTTCGTTGCTGTGCGTGGGCTTTCTCTTGTTGCGGCAAGCGGGGGCTACTCTTTGTTGTGGTGCGTGGGCTTCTCATTGCGATGGCTTCTCTTGTTGCAGAACACGGGCTCTAGGTGCGTGGGCTTCAGTAATTGTGGCACGCGACCTCAGTAGTTGTGGCTCGCGGGCTCCAGAGCGCAGTCTCAGTAGTTGTGGCGCACGGGCTTAGTTGCTCCACGGCATGTGGGATCTTCCCGGACCAGGGCTCAGATCCGTGTCCTCTGCATTGGCAGGTGGATTCTTAACCACTGTGCCACCGGGGAAGCCCATTGGGGCATTATTCTAAGTGAAATAACTCAGACAGGGAAAGATTAACATTATAACATCTCTTTTATATGCAGAATCTAAAACAAAAAGACAAAAAACCAAGCTTATGGACACAGAAAACAGATTGGTGGTTGCCAGAGTCAGGGGATGGGGAGGTTGGGAGAAACGGGTGAATTCGTTTTGTTTTTTTTAATTTTTATGTTTTACTTTAAATAAATTGAATAATTTATAATTTCAAAAAAGAATTAGGTCTAGCTTAATAATTTCCAAAAAACGGGGCGGGGGTGTAGTAATAATTACCTCTTAAGAGTCTTTGTGAGGATTGGCTAAGTTAGTTCATGGAAAGCATGTGGTGCTGAGCCTGATACATAATAAGCTGCCTCTTCATCCTCTTCCTGATCTCTGAACGTTGTGGGTCCTCCAGGATTGGTTCTGAGCCCTTTCTCTTTTTTTTTGCATACATTCTCTCTAAGAGATTGTATCCATTATTGTGGCTTTAAATATTATCTGTCTATCTATCTGCTTTCACCTCTCTAATTTATATCTTTGGTCCTCCCAACTTAGATGTCTCACAGGCATCTCAAACTTAACCTGTCTAAACCTGAACTTTTGGCCTTTTCTTTCTCCAGTCTTCTCCATTTCAGTGACACCATCATATACACAGTTATAAGACAGAAACCTAATAATTATCTGTGGTTTGTCTTTTCCTTCCCTCTTGAAATACAACCCAACACCAAATTCTGCTTCCTCCTTATCTACTATATATCTCAAATCTGTCATTTCTCTCCAGCTTCGTCAACCTTTCCCACCCCAGCCCAGTCTAAGTCCCCATCATCTCCCTCGTGGACAGCTGCTTCATTTTCCTACCTCCACCCTTACCCGCTCTAATCCTTTCTCCAAGCAGCAGCCATGGAGATCTTTGGGAAATGTTATTAAAATTAGCAACGGAAAAAGGTATATAGGTTGGAGTCTAGCAGAACCCAGTCATGAATTTCCAGTTGTTCTCTCCCCGTGGAGTCATTTGAATAGCACTTAATTCTCCTAGCAATGATGTACGTGTGTGACAACACATGTGGAATATTGCCAACCAGGGAAGCTCAGGTTAGCTTTGGTGTCCAGGGTTTTTACTGGAAGTCAGTTGCATAGGCATGGAGTACCATGTGGCAGATGTTAGTTACTCAGCCTCCAGCCTCTCTAGAGGCAAAACTGATACCACATGGCCCAAGGACCCCACCATCAATCACATTGTTGACATAAACTATCTGGGGACCACAACCCCAGCTAAACAATGACATTCTTATTAGGCAGGTAATTCCAAGGGCTTAGAGGTTAAATGCCAGGAGCTGGTCAAAGGGCAGACTTTTCTTTGTACTGTGACGAGTTTGGACAACCCAGGCTTGCTGAGTTAATCTTTTATTAGACATGGATCATTTGAAGTTTCTAAAACAGGCCAAGCCCTTTTCCTCCTTGGGCCTTTGTAGTTGGTACTTCCTCCTCATCCCTCAGGTCTTATTTTAAATGTCATCTCTCAGAGAGATCTTTCCTGAACACCATACCTAAGTAGGCCATTCTTTTATTACTTTCCATCACAGAACTGTCATCAAATCCTTTGTAATATTTATCTCAAATGATGATTATGTTTGTGTGTGTGATTATGTGCTTGCTTATTGCCCATCTCCTCAACTAGATTTGAAGATACATAAGGCTGGGAACTATGATTGTCTGGTACCCAGCACATTGTCTGAGATGTGATCGTTCCTCAAAAGGCATTTTTTGAATGATGGGAGCTGTTATTTTCGTCTATTTGTCTCCTTGGTTTTTATTTGTAATTTTAATGAACGTTTTCATTATCTAATCTGTGAGTCAGATGTGTGGATATTCTGGCTGCCATATCTGTAACCTCTCAGGTTGACTAGGCTGACCTGGCTGGTGAGGCAATTTCCACTTTTCTGCAGGCCCTTCATGTGTGTCTTTGTGAAGCACCCACGTTGTGAATGAGGGAGAAAGACAGGACTTGAGGGAAAGCAACTTACTCTTTATAACTTCTTCTTGGAACCACGACACAGCTCAAGATCCATTACAGCCCTTAGATCACACCTCCATTTGCGTTGGGAATTGCACGTGTATGACATTTACATTTTAACTGAATCAGTCCTATTCAGAGATTTTGGTAGAATTAATGTGTCATAGCTTAGTAAGATTTTAGAGTATGTATAACATTTTCTTTTGAATTTCACTACAATATTTAACTAATAATGGTTACAGAAATAACTGAATAAAAAGATAACTTTCTCAGTTCAAGGAAATCTGACACAGAGAGGAAAGAGATAAATATATCCAAAAGACTCTGATTCACAGCGACGTGTATAATTTTGGAAATGTCACTATAATAAACAGAAACTTCTCTCAGTTTTGAAGTTTTGAAAAAAATCTGTGGCAGTTTTCAGAAAATTTATTCTTTCCTAGTTATGTGACACGTACTTCCTTCAAATTTTGAATAGAATTTAAGATAATATAGTACTTTAAAATAAAACACAGCTGTAAAAAACCTTCCATTATTTCATGATTTCACATTTTCTGTTTCAAAGGATGTCAAATCCCATGGCTTGTCATTCTGGGTCCTGGAGAATTAGGGGCCAGCCAATATTTACAGCTTCCTCTTCTGATCACCTAGATCTACCCCATACCAGCCTTACCATACTACCTGCTGTTCTGTGTCTCAGATATAGTCTAATTGAAGATCACATGGTTGAGAATATTGACTTAAACATGTGAACCGACATGAATGTGCCTGCATGCTAATAGTATCATACAAAGAGCATCAGCTGAGCTTGATGAGGAGAGTTGGGCTCAGTCCCACCACTGATTAGCTGGATCACTTGACCTGGTTTCCTCATTCATAAGATAAGATTGAACACGATGATCTCTAAGTTGCTTACAGCACTGAAAGCCTAGATTCTGTCTTCCTTTGCTGATGGTCTAGAAGACTTCATTCAGTTATCAAGAGATTAGATTGTGCTCAACCAGCTGGGAAGACAGTTCAGCCCGCTGAAAGGTGAATGACCAGTGAAGTGCTTCTAATGGGTGGTCAGTGCTCTTAGTGATAAGTCAATTTGAGCTTCTCATGATTGTAAGTGATGCTGTCAAGGTTAATTACTATGGCAAGGATCTCTGTCTTTGGTAAAGCCTGGATTTGGAGTAAATTCATTTCAATAGAAAGTTTGGGGGAAATTTTGAGGACTAGCATTTACTGTAGAATATATAAACTTGGCATATAATTTGACTGGCTTCCTGTTAAAAAAAAAGAGAGAGAGATGTAATGGGCAAGATGCTGGGCTTTTCCTCTCTTACCCACAGCCCTCTCTCAGAGCATCTTTACTCTCAATCTTCCTATTTAGATACTCACTATTTCTCACCTAGACAATTTAAATAACCTACAGACTTATGTGCCCACCCCCTCTCCCTACATAAAGCAGTTCTGTATAGTGCTATGCAGACTAGTCTTTCTAAAGCGTGGAGAAATGCTTTAGAAAGATTAAATCTGCAGAAATAAGTACAAACTCTTCAGCTTGCTATTCAAGGCCATAAACAGTGTAGCTCTAACCTGTCTTTCTGGGTTTATCTCCCACCAGTTGTCCATGTTAACCCTTTGTTCCAGAAAAATTGAATCACTCCCTGGCCCTAAGTATGCCCAGCATCACCTAACTCTGCTCCTTCACTGTCCCCATTGATTTTTAAAGTCCTGCAAGCCCTTAAATGTTACTTTTCCCATGAAGACTTTATTCTGCAACCACAAATGTGTGTGACCTCTCTTTCTCTTAAATTCATCTGTTATTCTGGGTACTTATATTCTGCCTTCCATTATTTTGTACCTAAAATAATAAAATTGTGGAATTTCAGAGCTGAATGAAATCTTATAGATCATTCTTATTTGAAAGATATTTTATGCATCCTGCAGAATTCTAAGCAGGGACGGAGATTGATTTTTCATCTCGCCCACTGATTTTTCACTAGAGTGGTATCACTCACATTCCTATGTTCTTATGGTAGAATTTTGCACAAAAGAGATGCACATTTCATATTTGTTGGATACATTGGATGCAGTCATCTCAATAGAGAAAAATAAGTACAGATGTAGAAAATCACAAAAGACTCTTCTTATGCTCATTGATACTGTTACAAGCCAATATGTTGAACACTACAGCCTGCAGAATCTTTCATTCTTCATTAATTCATTCATCCAGGATTAGTGAACAGCTACTCTGCGTTAGGCACTGGATTGGGTTCTTACTGTTCTGGAGTGCTTATGGATTGGCAAGATACTTGTTATGAGACTTGCGATTGGGCCAAAGGAAAAAGGGGGTCCTGTCCCAGAAACTGTAATAAGAAAAATTCCATCACAGCCTAAGTATATGAAGATGAGTCTGGTGGGCTGTTAGCATTAATGGCACCATCTTTCATTCCTCTCTGTATACAGATTCTTGGTCACTATCACCTTGCAGTTCCTATCTTCGAAAGGTAGAGTACATTTCACTGCCTCTTGATTCTGAATTTAGCCACGTGGACTTGCCTTAGCCGATGTCATGTTAACAGTTGTATCACAGGCAGAAGCTTGAAAACACACTGGCTTGTCTCTGTCTCCTCTCTCACTTTGTTGCCATGATTACAAGAATACACCTGGACTAGCTTGCTGGAGGATCACACAGGGCCATGTTCCCCAAGTCTCTTGAGTGTGGCTGTCCAGGATGAGCCAACAATCAGCTGACACCTAGACACGTCAGGAAGCCCAGTTCCCATCAGCTAAGCCCTGGCCAGAACCAGTCCCTGCAGACTCACTGGCTAAATAAATAGTTTTTCCATGCCACTGACGCGCAATTGTTGTTTTGTAGCATTAGTGGGGCAGTAGATAACTGATACAGTGAAAGCAAGGGGAGTCCTCAGTCTTACACAAGCACTAGCAAGAAAGTGACAAGTGGTCCACTAGTGGTTTCCTGTTTGCTTACATATCTAAGAGCAGCTGGATCATTGCAAACTCACAGGTATTCGGGAAAGTTTATTTTGCTGCAGAATTATTGCTTTTAATTGAGTTAAATGATTTAGAAAAATAATGGAATCTCTCTATTTAGAACCATAAAAGAGATAATACTCAACTAACTCATTTTCTTCAAACTCATTAGCATAGCCATTTCCACTACAGTGGCAGCAAATTAACATAGACTGTTTCTCCACACCAGCAATTATCAACATGCAAACACATCCTGAGTCATGGGTGGTTTAATAAAATTTGACAATGGCACATTGCTCCTTGAGAGACAATTTTATGGGTATCATAAGGCTTTGGGCGGTTGTGATCATATAAGATAGTTTTATTTTTTGTCCTAGTGGAAGATCGGTTTATGTTGTCATTTGTTCTTGTTTTAAATTTATTTAATGACAGTTGTTTCCAAGGTCTCCAGAGTCTTCTGTTTATTGAAAAGGTTTCTGGCTCAATGCACAGGTACTTTAGGAGTGTAAATCTCAATGTCAAGTGCAAATCTCCTGGCTCCGGGTTACAGTGGGGATCTCATGACCATTAAGAATTCTTCACATTCTTAGGCTTATTATATAATTACAATAATCAATACCGTGTGGCCTTGGTAGAGGGATAGACACATAGATCTGTGGAACAGAAGAGAACCCACAAGTAGACCCACATAAGTATGTTCAACTGATTTTTGACAAAGATGCAAAAACAATTCAATGGAGGAAGGAGAGCCTTTTTAACAAATGATGCTGGAAAATTGGACATCCATAGGCAAAAAAAAAAAAAAAAAATGAACCTCGACTTAAACCTCACACCTTAAGCAAAATTAATTCAAGATTGATCACATACTTAAATGTAGAATTATAAAACGTTTATAGAAAAATAGAAATGTTTCAGGGTTTAGGACTAGACAAAGAGTTCTTAAACTTGGCACCAAAAGCAAGATCCGTAAAGGGAAACACTGATAAATTGGACCACACAAAATTAAAAATTTTGCTCTGCGAAAGACCTTGTTAAAAGGATGAGAAGACAAGCTATAGACAGGGAGAACGTATTTGCAAACCATGTATCCACAAAGGAATAGTATCTCGAATATAAAAAGAATTTTGGAAACTCAACAGTAAAATAACAAACAACCCAATTAGAAAATGGACAAAGACATGAACAGAAATCTCACCTAAAAGGATATAAGGATGGCAAATAAGCACATGAAAAGAGGTTCAGCATCACTAACCATTAGGCAAATGCAAATTAAAACCACAGTGAGATATCACTACACACCTATCTAGAATGGCTAAAGTTAAAAACACCAAATTCTGATGAGGCAGTGGAAAAACCAGATCCCTCATACATTACAGCCCCTTTAGAAAGCCATTTGGCAGTTTCTTACGTAACTAAATATGCAGTTACTATATAGTCCAGCAGTTGAACTCTTGGGCATTTATCCCCAGCATATACAGGATAACGTAGACTTTTCATTGACTGCTTTGTTGTTTTAAACCCAGCATGTCTTTGGTTTGTGATTTAAGTCTTCTACCTATGTTTTAATATTATTTACCAATACATTAAAATCTTTTCCATTAAAAAAAATTCTTCACATTCTTATAACTCTTATCATACATACATTCCAATTTAAAAATTAGTAGCATTAGCAAAAAAAAAAATACAGTGCTTGACAGGGACTGGCACAGGGCATGAATCAATAACGTCTGGGGGATTTGGTATTGCTCTGTGTTAACAGGAAGCCATGTTCTTTTGACTCCGTTGACTGGTTTACTGCTGAAGGCCATCCATGACAGAGTAGAGAGTGTACCAGACTCTTGTCCCATTTCCAGTTTTCCCAGTGCCTCTTCTTCTGGCAGGGGAAGCTGGCAGCCTTCATTTGACATGATTAGGCCCCAGCCTGGCAATAATGCATGCGAGGCTGGTTTAAATGTTGCATTTTAGCAGGTTGGTTAGGGAAGGAAGAAATCCTTGAAATGCAGAAGCATACACATGTACAGACAACCACAGCTGAATCACCATTTGCTCAGTGGCAAATGCACAGACTGGATTCATTCCCTGCCATCAACCTCAAGGGGCCATCTCACAATGTAGCAGAAGATCTGCCTGCCACAGAGACCTGCAAATGTTTCCTAGGGATAGTCTGGCACCCAGAGAGGAGAAGAATGAGAATAGGTGGGGTTTGGCTGAGCTTTAGGTCTCCCTCCTCTATAATATCTAAGCCAAATCATCTTGAAAAGTCACTGAAAGCTTGGTGGAAGTTAGAATGGTTGAGCCTGAGCCTGAGACCCTCTTTGATGAGTCAATGTCATCTGCCATTCCACGTTCATGTACATGCTTGGTTTTCTTAGTAACATCATGTTACTTAGTAACTTCCATGAATTTTATATTTGATGGATATCATGCATATTTTTCATTGATTTGATTTCAGGGTGGGATTGTGAGCAGTTTTTGCTTTGGCTTTCTGTTATTTTATTATCATGTCTGTAATAAAGTAATTCATTTAAAAGTGAAAACAATATAGAAAATAACAAGCGTTGACAATGAAGTGGAGACATGTACACTATTGGTGGGAATGTAGACACCACAGAGGTACAGCTTCTGGGGGAAACAGTATGGCAGTTCCCCAAAAAGTTAAACATAGAACTACCATATGACCCAGCAATTCCATCTCTGGGTATATACGCAAAAGAATTGCAAGCAGGGACTCAAACATATATTTGTATGCCAATGTTCATAGCAGCATTGTTCGCAATAGCATTATTCATATCCTTTTGGCGAAAATAATCCAAATGTCCATTGACGAATGGATAAACAAAAGGTGGTATATACATATAATAGAATATTATTCACCTTTAAAAAGTCAGGAAATTCTGATGCGTGCTACAACATGGGTGAACTTTGAAAACATTATGCAAAGTGAAAGAAGCCAGACACAGAAGGACAAATATTGCATGATTCCACTCAGATGAGGTACTTAGAATAGTCAAATTCAGATAGACAAAAAAATAGAGTAGTGGCTACTAGAGGCTTGAGGGAGGGAAGAATGAGGAGTTACTATTTAGTGGGTACAGAGTTTCAGTTTGGGATGATGAAAAAGTTCTGCAGATGGATGGTGGTGATGGTTGAACAACAAAGGGAATGTACTTAATGCCACAGAACCGTACACCTAAAAATGGTTAAAAGAGTATAAATTATATGTTGGGTATGTTCCATCACAATAAAAATATGAAAGAGGAAAAAAAACTATTACTAGTAGCCTAAGTGCATCATTCCCTGGTCATTCTGTGGACATTTTCCCTCAGCCTCTTGATTACCCATCTCTACAGAAAGAACTAGCATGATGTGATTGCATAATGATAAGGTCATAGGCTATAAAGTCAGATGCATGAGTCCAGATCCCAAGCACATCTCGTATAGCTGTGGGGCAAGTTAATTAACCTTTTTTTACCCTTAATTTTTTTTCTGTAAATGGTGATGATAATATCTACCTTGATAGGTTGTTTTAAAGAATTAAGCATCTTAGAGAGCAAAAGTGTCATTGTTTTTTACTAAGCCTTCTGATTTTCCTTCAGTTGGTTTGCTAAACACCACTTATGTTAACAACATTTTAAGTTCTAGGTTTCATCAAAGGTCAAGGACATATCAAGGTCTACTTAGGTTTTGGCGGGGTATAATGGCGTTTTGAATCTAATTATTTCCCATTTGCAACTTTACTCTCTTGAGGAGGTAATGTACAATAATACTTTACAAATATAGTACTTTTCATTCATCAGCCCCATTAACTTATCAAAGAAGAGTTCAGTATAAATGAAAAGAAGCTTTACAAATACCATCATGGTAAAGATTGTAATTCTCTTTATTAATAAAGTCAATGTGAAGTCATTTGCTTAAATTACTGGTGATAGAAGATATGCCATTTGTCTTTTAGCCCTAGCGTTTGGCACGTATTAAGTATTTAATTCATGTTTTGAATGAAAAAAATTTAAAACTAACTTCTGACTCATAGAGAAGGATATTTGTAGGTTGAAAACTATAAGGATGTAACTATGAAACTGTGCTGGTAACACAAAGGCTATCAGATTGAATAGTTGAAAGAATTGTTAGAAAAGTTTATTTGTTGCTATTGTAGAGTGTTGGATAAAGTCACATCAAATAAAAAAGGATTTTTCCCTTCTATAAAAAGGAAAGGATGGTATTATATGGGTATGAGAAATCAAACATGCTCCTAAAACAACCCAAAAGTAACTGCTGTGGTTTCACTTTGCTAGAGGGGTTGACTACTATTTGTTCTTTTAGTCATTCCCTTTGCTTACATACAACTAAACGTAGAAATGACTAATGAGGCTGTAATACCGGTCAGCGGATTTTGGAAGAGAACAATATGAAATAAAAAAGGATTGTTTTTATCACAAAGCAAGGTAGTATCTGTAGGAACATTGGGGAAAAACTTAATAAAAAGTATGTAAGTATTCTTGCCAAGAGTTTTTTTAATCAAAGTTTTTATGTTTATGGGTTTTCTGATGGAAGCAATGAGCACAATCTTTGCTCAATTTATTTCAAAGCAATATTGAGGAAAATTGAACAAAATATGCAACAAGAAAAAACATTCTGTGCCATTCCCCTGGGTATGAACAGGCTGGCAGTATAACAGATGCTTTCCATTTTGCTTTGTCTAGAGTTCTAGGTATTTGCAGGCCATATATTACCATTGGTCCACTCCCACTATTTTCACTGACATTAATGTGAGCCTCATTGCAGAAATAAGGCAATCTACAGTCTTATTTTTATTTATGGAATGAGATCATTCTATCTGGTATAAGAACTCCATTGTTCCTCATTACACACTCAAAACAGACAAAAATTCTAGTAGCAATTATGTGAATGCATTGGAAAAGAATTAAGCCTCAGAAAAGTGTAACATTGGAAGCATTCATTTAGAACAGGGATGTTTTCAACAACACAGCAATAAACATTCCAAACTGGTTGCACTGTTTTTGTTCACGTTGTCTATGTCCTTCACCTCCCCGACCTAGTTTTCACATATGCATGGAAAGTCTTTAGATTTAGAGGTGAAAATTGTGAGGAAATGGCAGAATTTCTTTTGCCAAAGTCTCCACTGCAAAATCAAGTGCAGTAATTGCCAAGCATAAAAGACTTGAAAATGGTTCATTTAAATCATAAACGTATTGAGGCCAGTGAGCAATGAGCATTCACCTCAAATCCCATGGATAATAAAATTGTTGTACCTCTGTTCTAGGATTTTTAAAATCCACATTAATATTTCTTCTCTCCCCTCACATCCTGGGAAGACTCCACCATATTTTTTCATGGCTTGAGAAGGGTTTCTGTGTCTGATCTGTTTTTTCTGCTTCCTATATTGTTGCTCTGTTATCTAATGTTTACACATCCATTCTAGGTAGTATTCGAAACCTTTTCATATTTACACTAGATCATAATTCCTTAATTCCTAAAATCATAATTCCAGTTAGAGCTTTGTTGAATTGTGTAGTTTTTTTGGGGGTTTTTTTGGTTTTTTTTTTTTTTTGGATAATGGAATTCACATTTAAATGTAGTAGAACTCACTTATAATTGGATTGGGCAGTATTCAGCAGAGGTTTAGGTTAGTTGGGCAAGCAGGGATGAATCTTAAGATGTTGACATTGCCTTTTATTTCACTGCGAAAAGAGAATCAAACAGAAGAGAACTTCCACAGACTTCACCACCACAGCTAATCCTCCGTCTGTATCTGAATCCACCTACATTCTCTGCTTTTGTTTCCTCTTACAAACACCAGCCTTTCCACTTTGCATTGGGTCCTGTTATGGGTTGACTTGTGTCCTTCCAGAATTGATACATTGAAATCCTAACCCTAGTATTCAGAATGTGCCCTCATTTGGAAATAGGGTCAGTCGTGGGCGGATGTAATTAGTTAAGATGAGGCCATGCTGGATAAGGATAGTCCCTTAATCTAATATGACTGGTGTCCTGATAAAAAGGGAAAATTTGGACACAGACACACAGGCAGAATGTGCTGTGAAGATTGGACTTGAGCTGCCATCAGCCAAGGAACTAGCAAAAGCTAGAAGAGAAGCCTGGACCAGACCCTCCCTAGCGAGCAGAGGGTGCACGCTCCTGCCAGCATCTTAATCCTGGACCTCTCGCCTTGGGAACCATGAGATAATAAATAACCGTTGTTTAAGCCACCCAGTTTGTGTTACTATTTGGCAGCCCCAGGAAGCTGATACCGATCCCGGCCCCCTTCTTACCAAGCCATTGTTCTCCCCAGCACTAGGAAATCTTCCCCTCCGTGTGGACCATTCCCATCAACACACAAACATACCGTAAGCCTCCTCCAGCTATGGCCCTGTTTCTTTGCACCCTCTTACAGAAAAATCATTGAAGAAATTGTTTATACTCCCTTTCTCTCCCTCTCCTCCTCCATTCTCCTTGAAACTAACTCCATTCAGGCTCTTATCAAAACTGGTCTTGACTGCTTGCCTTGCCAAGTTCAGTGCACGTATCTCAGTATATATATTTTACCTCATCCATTGGCAGCATTCACTTGGCCTCCAGGTCACCAATCTCTTTTTCTTCTTCTCCAAATTCACTGGCCACTCTTTCTCAGTCTTTCTTGCTGCTTCATCCCATTTTGCTGCCCTTAAACATTTGTTGCAATTATATCTCAGTAAAGCTGTTGTAAAAACAGACAAACAGGAGAGTACTTCAGATCTCAGTCCCCAGACCTATTAAGATGCTCTGAATCTACATTCATTCTTAGATGATCTCATTTGGAACCCCTGTCTTTACATAAAATATCGCTATGCTGCGATTTCTAAGTTTGTCTTCAGGCATCTCTAATAAGCATCTCAAAGTAAACCTGCCTCCTTCAAAGCTGTTCTTCTCCAATCTTACAACCAACAGCTCCATTCTTCTTGATGTGTGAACTAAACATTTTGGAAGCATCCTTAACTCCTCTTTCTTCTTAGCCCCCATATCCATTATACCAGAAGATCCTGTTGGCTCTACCTTTGTAACAGCCAGAATTCAACCACTTTTCACCATCTCCACTGCCCGTGCAAGCCACCGTCATCTCTCACCTCATTCATTTGCAAGTCTTCTAGTTGAAGACATACAATGTTAATAATTGCCCTGTAATCCACCCTCCACATAGTTGTCTGGATGATCCTTTCAAAACAAAACCTAGGTAATGTCACCATCTCCAGTGGTCTCCATCTTGGTTCCATGCAAAGTCCCGATCATGACCTATAGACTCCGTGTGATTTGCTCTTCACAAACTCTGTTCCAGCTTCCCCAGCCTTGCTTTTTGTTTTGTTTTGTTTTGTTTTGTTTTCCCAAGCATGCCAAGCATGATCCTGCCTGAAGCCCTTACACTTCCCTCTGCCTTTGATGGCTCTGCTGGCTGGTCTCATGGCTTTCTTCCTCATTCCCTTCAAGTGCAAAAATGTCATCTGACTGGAGATCTTCCCTGACCAAACCCTTGTCATCACTCTCTATCCATCTTACTTTATTTTTAAAAGAACACTAAAAACTTCATGAAGTCAAGGACTTTATTTTGTATCATGGACCATTTAACAGATCCTGACACACAAATGTATATTGAATGAATTACTGAATGGTCCAGGGTTAGCCTGATAAGGTTACACTGCCGAGTATAGCCTGGTATTTCTGTACTTCACTCAGTGCTCTGATATATCCACCTAGGATCCTGCCATGTGTCCCTGTGTGGATTCTAGATGGGGATGCCCTTTGAGGAATGTTTCTCTCTTTATCTATATTTTCTTGATGTCTAGATGAGTGCCCATCACATGATAAATGGTTTTGAATGGCTAAGTGTATAGTTAGTTTTTTGGCTTTAGATTTTTAATCCTGAGCTATAATCCTGACCCAAATTGATTCTGCTATAATCTTGTTCCATGACAGATTTGTTTTAAAGGGATTTAGATAACACATCTTCCAAAATATGATAACTAAATCATGTTTTAGAAGATCCAAGGTACATTGTGAAACCTCAGTTAAATAAGCTGAAGCAGTAAAAGTAACATCCAACTTTTATGGAATAGCATGGACAATGTTCTTATTTGTACACAGACTCACATAAAAACAATTCTAAACATTTTTCTTTTCATATGTATTAATAGGATATGCCCTTCATGTCTGGCAAGAGCCTTTCATCACATGATAACTAGATTTCACTGGTCTTGGTCCACAATACATAGCACATGACATCAGTATTTCTCAAGCTTTTCCATTGAAATACTTCTAATATCAGAGGATAGCAACATACGCTCCCAGGAGTCTGTCTGTGTAAGCCAAAGGAGTCAACAGCAAACTCAAAAGTAGTTCATGTTTTATTATAAAAAATTATGGAATTTTCCATTCTACTCTATAATAAGCCCATGGAGTTTTTGTTTTGACATAAAATATTATGGAGTATTTTCAGTTCAATTATTTATATTTTTCTCCGAATCCTCAAAAGTAAATCAAAGATGAACCATGTTTATCCTGTGGCTTTGAGTATTATTCCCTGGGACCTGGCATCAGTTGAAATCCCTGATCTGGGACTTACTACACCATCTCTGGTGAACAGCGGAATTGACCGTCCTTGTGAGACGTAACTTTGGCAGCTATTGAACCAACCCGACTGCCTAGGAAGGCTGCTCTCTGATCGTATGGCTGCTTTTGGTAGCTGATAACTTCCTGTCTGATCCAATCCTCATCTCTAATGGAATGCTGCATCACTGTGTAATGGGTCCTGTTTTATTCATCCTGTTCTGTTAAGTCAAGATCAATAATGCAACTAACATCCTGAAAGCTCAAATTATACCCAAGTTTCACTATCGTATCACTCCTTCCTTAGCACAAAACTTAGTTTAATAATATCGAATGCTTAATAAGGTTTTCGTTACCTGAATTTCCAGAGCACTATAACACGGTTTCAGCTCTAAGACATTTAGCGGTTTACCCTGGCCTGTATTCCAGGGAATGAAGCCTTAGAGGACACCTAGAAGAGCTTACAGACAGAGGGCCGTGGCATGAGTAAAGGTGTGGAGGAATAAACAGGATGGGTTAGGGGGTGGAGAACCTCAGGGTAAGGGGGCCATGGAAGGTGAAGTCAGAAAGATTTCTAAGAGAGGTCAGACAACGGAGGAGGGCCACATCTTACCTTCTCACGTGGCCTTGACTGCCAGAGCCATGGAAATTGGAATTTATTAGGTAAAAGTAATTATGTAGCCAAGAGGGCGGGGCGGCGGGGGCTTTTGGAAGCTCTTGATCCAGGAAGTGACATGAAAGTGAACTTGGTTATGCTGTCCTGGATACTGTGGAGTGGAACAGCCAGTGAAGCAGGGCTAAGGCTCTCCCACAGTCCAGGTGTGAGGCACGGAGGCATTACGGGGTAGAAGAGGGTGTGGATTTTGGAGCTGCTTCCTAGCTGTGAGACCTCATGTATAAAGTGAGCACGTGACCAAGCTCACGAGATCATTACTGATGACTAATGAGATAAATACAACGTTTAGCAGAGTGTCATGCTGGGCCCTCAGAAGTGCTAGAGGCAGAGTGGGGTAGCTGGGGGCTGGAGCCTAGTGCCTGGGTTTGAACTCTGGCTTAGCTACTGTGTGCTGGATGGGGCTTGCTACACAAACCGAAACTTCTCTGAGCCTCACTCCCTCCGCATTATAGAGCTTGCCTCAAAGGGCAGTTTGTGAACAACAAGGTCCTACTGTATAGCACAGGGAACTATAGTCAATATTCTGGGATCAACCATAATGGAAAAGAATATGAAAGAGAATGTATGTATGTGTGTGTGTATATATATATATATGTATATGTGTGTGTGTATGTATAACTGAATCACTTTGTTGTACAGCAGAAATTAACACAACATTGTAAATCAACTATACTTGAATAAAATAATTTTTTTTTTTAAAAAAAGGCAGATTGTGAAGATTAAATATACTAAGCACCCATTTCTGCTCGTTCTTGTACCCCCTCTGCTCTCCTGAAACAGCCTCCAGACTGGGAGCCAAAAGAAATAAAGGAGCAGATGTGGCAAAGGTGGAGAAGAAATGATAACTGGTTTTATATTAAGGGTGATGCAAAAAATAAGTCAGCCCTCAAAATGGTTAGATGACAGAGAATGAGAATCAGGAAATGGAGTGAGTTTGGTTTGGGGAGGATGAGATATAGTGGGTGATGTTGAACTTGCAAGTAACTTTCCACGAGAAATATTAGAAGAGCTTTTTTGTTAGGCCAATGCCAAGTTCCAGTGATGAACTTATTATTGGGGCAGCATAATATATTTTCACTCTTTGTTTATCAAGTACTGAAGTAGGATGTTATTAATACTTTCACTAAGGGGCTCTCAACCGATAGCTGCCAATTGTACTTTCTGAGGGGTAATGGAATTTCATAGACCCTGTCATGTGGCTGTTTGTAAAGGAGAAAAAAAATATTTCTTTCACTAAATTTTCTAGCTGGAGGGGATCATCTGATTCAACCCCCTCATTCTTTGGCTGAGTAAAGGGAGACCCAGTCCAGACAGCTGATTTGCTCGAGGACATACAGCTGCTTGGTGGACAAGCCAGGTTGGGACCCTGTCCCCGCACTCTACTTGCTTGTTCTTGGGATGACATCTTGCTGCCTTTCATAACTGTCTTGTTTTGTTTTGTTTATCCCCCAGACTAGCTGTATAGATATTGACTAATAATTTCAGAGTAACCTACATCTCAGATATGGTACTCTGTGGCAGTAGATGTTGGGAGAAAGGCCAACGTAGGCTGCAGGCTTTCATAAATGAGACTTCTTTTCCCAATCAAGAATGCCATCTTTGATTCTGAAGGAGAGCTGTGTCCTTTAAACAGGAGTTCCAGACAGGAACGCAGTGCCTTCGAGTGATATTTTACTCTTCCATATGGATTGCAGCATTACTGGATGAAGGAACTGATGGCTGCAGAAAGATAGGTCTGCTTTTCCCATGCTCTAATCCCAAGTGAAATGGATTTGTTTTTTAATTGAAGTATAGTTGATTTACAATGTTATTTCAGGTGTAGAGCAAAGTGATTCAGTTTTATAAATATACTATATATATATTCTTTTTCAGATTCTTTTCCATTATGGGTTATTACAAGATATTGAATATAGTTCCCTGTGTTATACAGTAGGTCCTTGTTGTTTATTTATTTTATATATGGCAGTGTGTATCTGTTAAACCCAAACTCCTAATTTATCCGTCCCCCCTTTTCCCCTTTGGCAACCATAAGTTTGTTTTCTATGTCTGTGAGTCTGTTTCTGTTTTGTAAATAAGTTCATTTCTATCATTTTTTTAGATTCCACATGTAAGTGATATCATATGATATTTGTCTTTCTCTGTCTGACTTACTTCACTTAGTATGATAATCTCTAGGTCCATCCATGTTGTTGCAAATGACAAGATTTCATTCCTTATTTATGGCTGAGTACTATTCCATTGTATGTATGTACCACATCTTCTTTATCCATTCCTCTGTCGATGGACACTTAGGTTTCTTCCATGTCTTGGCAACTGTAAATAGTGCTGCTATGAACTTTGGGGTGCATGTGTCTTTTCAAATTAGAGTTTTTTTCTTTTCCAGATATATGCCCAGGAGTGGGATCCTGGATCATATGGTAGCTCTATTTTTAGATTTTTAAGGAACCTCCATACTGTTTTCCATAGTGGCTGCACCACTTTACATTCCCACCAACAGTGTAGGAGGATCCCCTTTCCAAGTGAAATGTTTTTTTATTTACTTGTAGGGATATGTCCCCTGGAGTTCATGAATTTCTCTATGCTCTGACTGAACATATGTAGATACGGATCAGTTAGGCTGAGTTTTCCGCAAGCCTTTGCCTTTCTGGTTACAGCACAGGCAGTTTATGTCCTGTGCTGCCGCAGCCTTGATGAAAAAGTCCAGGGCAATGGTCTCCTTTCACAGTGGGTAGAAGTGTGGTTCTTTGGTCTCTCATTGCTCTGCCTCTTTGCTGAATAGAATGCTTGCACGCTTGGCTGTTAAGTCCAGGTTGCAGGCCTTAGATCTGCTTCTGCTGGGGTTCATACCCTCTCTTCAGTGGGGCGAGGAGATCTCCTGTTTATCTCTGCTTTCCAAAAGCATCCAGTGCTTCTGCACTTTTTCTGCGGGTCTTGGGCGCCTGAATTCAGCCCCTGGAGGTGAAGTCTCCCTTCAGCTCATTCTACTGCACCCTCACTTATCCTGTTGCTATTCATTCATTCTCAGCCTGTCTAAAAGGACATACATACCCGCACTTTGGAAAGTCAGATAATCAGCTTGCTGAGAATGGAGGGTTTCCCAGATGGCAGCTACTTGCCTGTGTAAATCGAGTATGTTTGCAGGTGCATCTTTTCCTGAAGCATCAGCAGGGCTCAGCAGAGTGGAAAGTAGTATTCCTGTTCCACGAAGAAGGGTGACCTGTTAACTGAAGAGAAAACTGAGATGAGAGTGTAGTGACTTAAGATCCCTGATCTTTCAATTAGTGCTCTTTTGAAAACTATCTGAATCTGGGGATTAAGAATTAAATTTTAGGGGACTTCCCTGGTGGTCTGGCGGTTAAGACTTCACCTTCCAATGCAGGGGGTGTGGGTTCGATCCCTGGTCCAGGAAGATCCCACATGCCTTGGGGCCAAAAAACCAAAACATAAAACAGAAGCAATATTGTAACAAATTCAATAAAGACTTTAAAAATGGTCCACATCAAAAATATCTTTTAAAAAAAAAGAATTAAATTTTAAAACCTTTAGTTCTGCTCAGTTAACTAAGACATTTGACTTTACAGGCTGTAACAAGAAGGTTTCAATTTTCCTACTTTCTAGACATGTATATTTAGTTTTCCTCAGATAACGTGTTAATATTAACCTGTCTGATTATATGATTTTTATACAAAGCATATTTCCTTTTTAGAAAATAACTAAGGCTTAGCTTTTCAAATATACTGTGTTGGGTTCAGGCCATGATAAATGTTCTCCGGAGTGTGGCTACCTCACCTTTCACACATAGTCTCCTGAAAAGCTCAGCCTGACTTACTGGTTACCGGGCGGTTATAGATCAAGGCAACAGAGTATCGTATACTTTTCTAAATTTTATATAATAAAATATACGTAACATTTTATATTATGTAGTAATACATATAATTATTGTACCGTGCCCTCTGAAATTTCAGAATACTGCTGACTAGAATTACAAAGAAGGTGCCTTACGATATTAATATCATACTGTTCACACAAGAGTTTCTGTAATCCCTAAAGTCAATTCTAGGACTTCCCTGGTGGCGCAGTGGTTAAGAATCCACCTGCCAATGCAGGGGACACGGGTTCAATCCCTGGTCTGGGAAGATCCCACATGCTGTGGAGCAGCTAAGCCTGTGCGCCACAACTACTGAGCCCGCGTGCTGCAACTACTGTGGCCCGCGCACCTAGAGCCCGTGCTCCGCAGCAAGTGAAGCCACCACAATGAGAAGCCCACGCACCACAACGAAGAGTGGCCCCCACTTGCCGCAACTACAGAAAGCCCACACTCAGCAACGAAGACCCAACACAGCCAAAACTAAATAAAAAATTAAAAATAAAGTAACAATTCTAGTAAATCCCAGAAACTAGAAACCGTGTCATCTGACTCAGCCTCAGAATCTTTCTCAACACAGCTATCCAAGCAGTCATTGGCACTCAAGCTGAATTCTAATTGTCACCTGGGCAAATTCAAGAAAATACCATCATTGAGATAAGAGTGCATCCAAATACTAGAAGTTATTCTTTTTCCATATTTATTTTGTATCCATAACACGTTAAGTGGAAAGAGAATCAAAAGAATCACATGGGGGGCTTCCCTGGTGGCGCAGCGGTTGGGAGTCCGCCTGCCAGTGCAGGGGGCGCGGGTTCGTGCCCCGGTCCGGGAGGATCCCACGTGCCGCGGAGCGGCTGGGCCCGTGGGCCACGGCTGCTGGGCCTGCGCGTCTGGAGCCTGTGCTCCGCAACGGGGGGGGGCCGCGACGGTGGGAGGCCCGCGCACCGCGATGGGGAGTGGCCCCCGCTTGCCACGGCTGGAGGGAGCCCTTGCACAGAGGCGAGGACCCAACACAGCCAAAAAAAATAAATAAATAAAATTAATTAATTAAAGAACACGACATTGCATAGGCTCCTTAAAAAAAAAAAAAAAAAAGAATCACATGGTCTAGTACTGATGAAATAAAACATTGGATCCTTGTGAGCAGCATTTATCCTGACGTAATGAAAAAGTTCTTATTCGTTCCTTCATAATGTCAGGAAATATGAAGTAAATATTAGGGATGTAAAGAGACACAGTAGCTCACGTACCCTACTATCACCATGGAACAATGTCAGTACCTTTCCATTGCTTTGACACGTTTTTTCCCCTGTTCCTTCTCAAGGGTTTTCATTATTCATGTATGCAAGCATTAACTAATTAATTTCATAAATGTTTATTGATTTCCAGGCACTGTGCCAGACCAGTATAGAAAGAAGAATAAAACAATAAAATCTGTTTTTCAAGAGCTTTTCATTTAGGGTGTGTGTGTGTGTGTGCGTGTGTGTGTGTGTGTGTTTGGTGGAGTAGGGGGACGGCAGAGGGTATGTTTGCAAGCAACTTAAAAAAATTAAAAGATCAAAATCTGAACTAAGTTTTAGGGGAGCTTGGAATGAGGATAACTCCTAGGATCTAGAGAGCAGAGTTAATGACTGTGTCACCGAGGCACTGCTGCCAAAGGGAATCAGCTCCACCTCTTGTCCATTTGGGGTCATTCTACCCAGTGGAGATTCTGGGAAGAGCTTCTGATTGGCCTGGCTTAGCTCAGGAGCCCACCCCTTGGGAAGGGAGGGCAGAGCACCTGGATTGACGGGCCTTCCGATGGAGCCCAAGTAACTCCCAAAGTTCTGCTACCAAAAGAAGAGAACAGACTCTGCACAGGCAAAAAGAGCAGATGCCTGCTGCAGAGGGGGCCACGTGAAGGCCATTTCTCATCCAGTGGGAGGCCATATTATTAGAGGTATGGGCAGGGTGCTGGGGAGTACAGAGGGGGAGAGCTTTGAGAGAAGGAGGAAATTCACACATTAGAAAGCAGCAAAAGATGGGGTTGGACAGGGTGGGAGGAGCTGGATCATAAAGGGCTTTCTATGGTGTATTTGTGAGTTTGTACTTTATCCTGTGAATAATGGCTAGAGATCGAAGAGTATTAACATAAAAAAATTATTTTAGAGATATTCCTTGGCTGGGGAGGCCGTGGACAGATTGGGTGAGAGAAGAGTGAGGTCCTCAGTTAAGAGAAATGCAGCATTGCCTATGAGCAGCATTGGTGGAGTTAAAAGGGGACAGATTGTAGACACGCTTAAAATGTAAAGGATTTGTTGACTGGCTGACCATGAAGGAGAATTAGAATTCTGAGTGGCTTTGGGGTTTCTGGCTTGAGCCAACGAAGAAAGGAAATACAAAAATAAGGTGCTGCCCTTTTGACATATTGACTTGATATTTTCCTGGGACTTCCAGGTGGCACTAGCCCAAGGGGCAGTGGGGTAAAAAGATTCAGAGACCACCTGAGAGGTCAGGGCTGGGGATTTGCCAGTGAGCAGTATGTATAGGTGATAGTGAAGTCCTTGATGCGGGCAAGATTGCCCAGGCAGAGTGTAAAGGGATATGAGGGGCAGGTTAGAATCCTTGGAATTTACAATATTTAAGAGGCAGAAGGAAGAAGAGAGCAGGAGGAAAGAAGGAACGTCATCTGTCCCTGCCTGACCCTTCCCTACCCTCAAACTATAAGTAGGTTTGACAGATCTGTAGAGATTCAAATAATCCCTTTTCTCTAAAAAAAGCATGTTCCTAGTACAAGTACATCCTGGTACCATGGGGAGCTCTTGAATATGTGAGATCTGAAAAGAATATTTGATCAGTGACCAACAGCTGACACAAACCCTCACTAGAAGGCTTAGAATTTGTTAAGAACTGGACCAGCGGAAGTGCATTCGGCGTGTTGGAATCAGAAAGCCCCTGAGTGCATGTCTGAGATGTGTACTTCTACACTGAGATATTCACACCAGGGTATGCAAGTTTACTTTATGAGGTGCACACAACAGAATTTAAATGTCACCTTTATTGTGTTTCTACCCTATGAATAAACATGCGCATCTTTACTCTTAATCCTTCATCTTTAAATAACTTAACGTCAGAACAAATTTAGGAGGTTTCCAGGTTATGAAAAAAAAAAAAAAGATAATTTCGCTAAGGTCCAGAAAAGCAAGAAACATTTCTCTGAGGTATGACAGGTCTCTATTGCTATTCTGAAACACAGATGTTGGAGTCAATACATAATATGCCGGTCTTAGAAATCAGAAAAAAAATCTCTGACCTAACGCCGACTGGGACAGGCCATACCGATATGTATAGATCTCAGAAAAGAATGACTTGGGGTTGGGGAAACCTCACTCTTATAATCAGAATCCCATGTTCTTACAGTAGTCTTTTTTCTTCCGTACCGTGTTTCTGACAATCTCTCTTTTTTTTTTTATTCTAAGTTCTAAAAACAGTATGTGCAAAATGCACATTCATAAAAACTTGGGAAGTTTTAAATGAATTCATTGAAAAATATTTATTTGCGCGCCTGCTATCTGCCACGTCTTGTCCTTGGAATGGAGGTACCATGTTGAATGGACCAACATGGCACCTGTCCTCTCAGCTTGCAGCCTATAGGGAAAGACAGACACATGGTATTAAAAATGAGGCATGATGGGTGTTCTGACATTGGAGGTCCCAGAAGCCATAAGAGCACATAGCTAAATATAGGGGTCAAAGAAGGTAACCCAGGAGAAGGTATGTTCAAGCTGAGACCTGCAGGTGAGTGGCAGAGGGGGTGAGGCAGGGTCAGAAAGAGATGGCAGAGGGAACATCAGTGTGAGAAGGTCCAGATGCCAGAGAGCATGGATCTGGGTACATTTGTGGAAACAGAGGAAGTTCAAAATGCTGGAAGGGCAGCACGTAAGAGGGGGAATTCTCCTGACGTCAGTGCTTTTTGTTTGAAATTTTGTCTATGAGAGTACATTTTTCCTATTCGAAATACAAAATTTCTCAACTTATTGCTTTGTCAAGACCTTGACCTTTCAACCAGAAAAATGCTCTCTCCCTTAGATGGAGTTTGTAGTGTGGCCTGTCGTAGCTTAGCCACTTCCACAAATGTCCTGGTACTAGTCTTACAAGCTCTGTCTGGGCTTCTCCAAGTGAACAGTGTGTGATCATTCTTTTTTGGAGATTTCTACCTAAGAAACTTGAAAGAGAATGAGAAGCAAAGCTACAGGGCAGTAAGTTGGTACTGAAAAAAGCAGACAATAAATTATCTTGCCAGCATGGTAAGCGATCTGAAAACAAACTTCACCTCAAACACATTACCTCACTGAGTGTTCTGTCCTGACCTGTAAGAAATTGTTTCTCGTCACTGGGTGATAAGTAATTTTCTAAGGCTGAGAATGATTGTACACACCATGGTAGAATTACATATCCTGGGTGATTTTGTTTAGAAACAGAACCCTGAGGCACAGAACTCAGAGATTAAACCCATATCATGTTTACCCAGAGCAATAGTTAGAATTAAATGTGTGTCCTAAATAGCCATCATAAAATTACTTTGCTCTCCAAGACAGTGGTCTTCTTCCAAGTTCGCTGACATAGAATAATGAGGATGAGATGTCTACCAGATTCCTGTAGAATTCCCTGGAGAGGACTGATCCACACCAATGCTCACCTCCTAGCATCAATTACCTGGGAAGCTTGGTGAGAAGTCACTTGGAAATGCTACTGAGAATAATAAAAAGCATCTCTCACTGACAAGAAGCTGAGGATGTCTTCCTAACTCTTTGAAAGGAAATAATCTGATTCAATTCAGTCTTTGATGTTGATAGTTTTTGACGGTAACATATTGAAATATCTGTTCTTGAAAACAAAGCAATTTTTTAAACTGATTAATCCAATAAGTGTTTTTCTGGTATTTTCTCATATCTCTGTGAGCATTTGGGGGGAACAGTATTAGTGTTTTTTCTTGCAGCTCTATTGTCATCAACCAATGGAAATTTCCAAGAGCCTATGTGACAATAAGAGAAATTTTTCCTCACTTAAGTTTATTTTGTGTGTGTATTCTACTTAGCCTGTTTTCAAGTTTGACCTGTCATCTTTCTCCCTCAGTGAGTGATGAGAAAACTGTCTGAGGAGATTTATTCTTTGTCATTTGCAGCATGTGAGTCTCTCTGTGAGGGAGAGGTGCAACAGTGGAACTCATTAACAGTTAGATTGCAGCAGTAAAAATACAAAAATAAACCGTAGTCTTCAAGTATTGTGCCATTAAAGCTAAGGTCACAGACTGTATTGTTCCAGGTAGCTAAAGAGTTAGTTGGTTTTTTTCAACTAAAATTTTGTTTCAGTAATTACATTTTGACCTCAAGCAGTGATGGTTCTACAATATCACATTCTAGAAGGATGTAACGGCCTTGTTAATGGAGACATCGGTCCACATTCTTTTAGTGGAATGTCTTTTAAAATAGGATGCCTGATGCCTCCAAATCCCATATGACAGAGGCCCAGAGCTGGTCTGCCCTGGGTGCCTGACGGGCAGCTGTTGTTGGGAGCTGGATTTGTCAATGTCAAGGGAAGAGTTGGGGGTTCCTGTGCAGGGCAGCTGGAGAAGTCTTGACCACAGAGGGCAGGGCAGACCAGAGTCCTTGAGAGGAAGTATGGCAATACCAGAGGCTGACTGAAGTCCTGATTCCTGGAATCAAAGTCTGGAAACCTGGGAGGCAGAGGCTCAGGAGATGGCCGAGAACATCACTGTTCATCACTGAAAGAATTCTTCTGATTGTGACTCTGGCTTAAACTTTGCATTGCTGCCTATAAAATCTGTCTTTATTTTTTATTTGGTAACGAGGCTGGAACCCAGCTTCTTTTATTTCTGACACTAAAAACTATTATTTTTTTCTGAAATTATTCATTCCACTAACAAGTCTGCATTAAAGCTTGCTCTAGCCATGAAAAAAAAGTTCAAATTCTTAACAATTTAAAGCTACGTAGTCATAGTTGGATAGTATAAGAGAGATTTTTCTGAAGCCAACCTGTCATATTTTCTACACTCATTGAGCTTTGAAACATGGGAAGAATTTTATTTCAAGTCACTTGCTCCTATGAACAGTTGCTGTGTGGAAATGGACATGATTTTCATCTTGAATCCGTTGAAAGTGGACTTGTCAAATGCTGTGCAATGAGAGGAACCACATGATTTGATAATTATTGTTTTCTTCTCTCCCAAGAAGCAAATCGCTGTCATTACCAACTGTCATCAGTTAAATCAACTATCATCTCGGTGTCTGCAGACCAGCTGAAGATCCCTCCTTTAAGGGAATAAAGCCCAAAAATAAGCCTTCTCATTTCCCACAAAATCTTTCTGCCTTTTACATGGTCCCCACACGTCTGCATCTCTCGTGGCCCTTTGCACTTTCTCTAATTCTCGGTTTGCCTGTTACCCCCATTAGACTTGAACCTTCTTGAGGACAACAACCCAAGGCCTACTTGGCTAGGGCCGTCATTTCTAGAAGCACCCAATTTCACATTTTAATAGGACTTTAAGTAATTTACCACAAAAATTGTATGTGACACATTTTATTTCACTGTGTCTTCAAATGCATAGCTACTGCCTTAAATTCAAACTATAAAAGGATACTATGATTATTTCATTGAGATTCCGTGGAGCATCTAGAACCATCTGTTAAGTGTCTTTTAATGCAGCAGGTACAAGAAGAATCTCACAAATCCCCTCACGTTTTAAAATCAGAGAAGAGTGGTCACATTTACCAAAGCTTCTGGTTCCATCCTCCTGAAGATAAACACAGCTGGATGCATAGAAGGGAGTCTTGAGGGTAGCCAGGTGTGTGTCCTATTTGAAAGATCCATGGCAGACCCCAAACTTGCTACGTCGATGGAGCTGAGTGTCAAGTCTACTCAGTGCCCGTTTTCATATGATGGGCTGGTTCAGCTCCCCCAGGCGACAGGACATTTAATCTGTCTCCCTTTTGAATCAAGTGTTTATATAAATTGACGTTTTAAAAAATAGGCTTTGTCTTCCCCAGCGCCTGTCGCTCTCTGTAAGACTCTAAAGAGAGCTCTGGCAGCAAACGTCACTGTGTTTCCCCGAGCACCTAACTCTCTCACAGAATACAAACGAAGCCTCCTAGCTGTGAGGATACCTTTTATCACTTTGCACAAATAACCAGTTGACTTAAATCCTCTCGTAACAGCCAATGCCGAAGTTGCAGTAAAAAGAAAAGTCTTACCTATTTGAACTAATGCCATTTTACTGCACTATGGGAAATTCCTTCCAGCTGATAATCGGTTGAAATCTCAGCAGTTAGTAAGCCTTATAATTATTCCAGTGAACGTAGCTGGTAGTTTTTACTCCTGCCTAAGGAGCTAATCTGTTTGCTGCAATAATGTTCAACTTCTGCAGGTGTCACAGGTTAATGGCACATCATAGTGCAAATACAGCAGCTCAGGAATCTTTTTTTTTTTTAATTGAGGTATAATTGTTTTACAATATTGTGTTACTTTCTGCTGTGCAGCAAAGTGATCCAGTTATACATATATATATATATATTCTTTTTCGTATTCTTTTCCATTATGGTTTCATTTGATAGCCTCAAAGTTCTCAAGCCCAGTGATTCTCATGGAGAGCCTGGAAGTTTCTAGATTCTTCAAAGCCAATCATCAGGGAACTTTCATGGCAACACGTATTGTCATGATGTTATCGTCTTCTCATTAATATTTACATGCTTGGTTCTATCTCATTTCTATCACTGCTTTTCTCCTTCTGTCATTTCAATATTTCCACATGAGTTGACTAAAGATCTCTAAGTTCCTATTTTGGCACTACATAGAGTGAGTTGTTTGTCAGTGGTCTGTGGTGAGATAAATGCAGAAATGGAAGGTAAGCATTTATATATAACAGTTTGTATGTGCCTGCTGAATCTAATGATAAAAATTGAGGGTGTGTGTTTTGTACATCTTTGGTTTTTTTAAATTCATTTTTCTATTCATTGATTTTTATTGTATTTGACAGGAGTATCATCTGTGAAGGACTGGGGTGGGGGGAGCAGATTCTTTACCATGGGTAGTTTAAGAAACATTATCCCATTCTAGCAGCACCTGGCTTGTGGGAAGAATGGACAGGTCCCCATGCTTCCCACCTAACAATATGATTTGCCATTATTAATATTTGGGAAAGTTAGTGGGAAAGTTCTTCATCTCCAGTGGTTTATAATGTCTTCCATCTGACATCATGCCAACATCCAAGGATTGTATTTTGGGATAAAGATACACGTGGGTCTTGAATTCTAGGCTTGTACCCACCAAAATGCTCCCCATGCATACATGTCGTCCCATCCCACGTACATAATCTCACAAATGATATAAAACAGCTTTCTGTTTTATTTCTGAAACCATACTCCATAATACTGGGTTTTTTTTCCTAATTTGGGGTTTATTGGTACTTAATATTGTACTCTTCACTGGCTTTTCAAATATACTGATGTCCTTCCTCATTCGGGATTGTTTTTGTTCAAAAGTAGCGAACTAAGAACAAGCCTCGGTCTTTGCTCTATCTTAAGTCAAATAGTAGTGCTGCTGCTGATGTGATTCACATGAATTTTGCTTTGAAGGCTTTTTGCTAACGGTGAAATTATGCAACTTGCTTCTGATAATGGAAAAATAGAATACTGTGATTATCATAATATTATGATATCATTATGCCTGACAACCCTCTTTTGGTCACCATAATTAGCTGCCTTGTCTAATTTGAACAAATGAAGGGCAATTGAGTCGCTTTTGCTCTGCCTCCTACCACTGGCGGCTGGCTGAGCATCAGCCAGGGCTGTGGACGGTGTGTGTGTGGATCTGTGTGTACGCCGGAACGGTGGGCGGGAGCTGGGAAAGATGCGCTTCCCACAGCGCTTTTCTTACCCGGATAGGTATCTGTTCTCTGTGCAAAGTGGAAACCACGCCTTGTGCCTGGATGTCTTTTCACAGAGGCACTGCTGTAACACCTGTTGCCGTGTCTCAGAGCACACCTGCTTATGCCAGGCTTTGTCCTTCCTGTGCCCTTGGACAAGGTTCTCTGGGACTTGTTGAGAGACCGTGTCACACAAGGAGCACCAATCCTACTGTCTGTCAACTTGCATGTGCACCCCACAGGCCAGAGAGAGGGCAAGCTCTACGTTCTAAAAAAAGCAACAACTCCCTGTACAAAAATGTCACTCATCCTGCCTCGGATTGGGCCCAGGCTCAGAAATATATACGCATTTCATAACATTCCAGAAATATTCTCGGAATGACTGAAAATTTAGCCCGTTTAACCTTATCGGAGGAAGCCTGCTTCTCCCAATAGTCACAGAGTTTCAGTTTGGACTGGATATCCCCAGAGAGGAGAGAAAGGAGAAACAGAGAGAAACAGAGGACCGGGGGAGGGAGAGAGCAAGAATGCCCCTGGTCTGTGTCACCCCTGCATACAGGAAACATCAACTCTGCCCACCTAGAAATCTGGATTTCCCCCAGACATGCTCCTGTGGTTTACAGTTCAATACTGTTTTTCCCTTTGTTGAACAGCAGGAAAACTTGCGTTCAAATTGACCATTATTCCAAACATAATATCAAATGTTTATCCCGAGGATGAAATAGTAGATACATTGGGAAAGAAAATAGAAATGTAGTATTAAATGTGTGCGTTTTTGTGTCATCTCTTGTCCTTAGGAGAGGAAGAGGTATAATTGTAGCATAACTAAATTATGAACTATTAAAGGCTATGGAAGCCCTTGAGGCCTAATTTAATTTTTGTTTGTTCTTCAAAGGTCATTTCTTAAAATATCCTCTTGCAGGCATAAGGTGGCCGGAAAGAAGACTGGCTTTTAGAGTCAAATCAGCGAGTTTGCATACGTGACATATTCACATCTGTTTGCTCATAAAGATGTGTGTTTCCTTTTGTCCCTCCTACCATAAGCCCTCTGCAGTATTCAGAAATATGAGAATTTATATATTGTGTGGATTTGTTCCATTTATGTATTCCTGCGTTTTAAAGAGAAAGCTGCCTTAAGCAATCATTCTAAAGACCAAAAATAAATCCATCATGTAACAGCAGTTTTTAAATAACATTTTTTAATTTGTATGGAAAAGTTAGATCAAAATGGTCTAGACTTCTACATAGACATTAAAAAATAAAGTGTTTTCAAATCTTTTCAGATATAATAAAATATGGAAAATTATATACCAACTCATGAGTATGAGCCATTGGTAAATGTATTTCTTTCTTTGTTTGGTTTGGTTTGGTTTTTTTAATTATTATTTTTTTTTATTGCTTTAAAAACACTGAGTATAAAAAAATAAAAATAAAAATACTGAGTATAATGTGTTACCTACATTATCAATCTGGCTCAAGCAAAAATTAGTAGTAGTGTCTCCGTTTAATAAGAAGTTTTATGGCATCTGTGTTTCCATCTTTACTCATTAAAAAGATAAAATATAAGCTTTTTAATCACAATAAATATTTCATTTGTTCAACTTACTAAACTCTGCGTTTCTGGCTTGTAAGTGATATTTTTCCCCTGAAAACAAGGACACCTAAATTTTTGTCCCAGTTGAGTCATTAACTTAACTGTATAAAGCTGAATAGTTAACTCTATGAGCCCATATTTCCTCATCCATAAAATAAAGTTAATAATGTACCCCGTTTAAAGGGAACTTTTGAGGAGTAAATGATACAATCACTGTTAAGGAAATAACACCACGCTTGGCATAAAGTAAGTGCCCAACATAAGCAAGTTGTTATTGTTAGTTAGTTGTAAAGAACTTCCAACCTCTCTTCTGTCTCCACTATTTCTCTCCTCCAATTTTGAGAAGGAAATGAAATAAAAATTCAGATTTTAATGAAAGTAGAATATTTAATGATGTTTCTTCGACCTGGAAACTTCACCCTGTTAGCACTAGAAATAGTTTACTTCAATACAGTAAAATATGTGCTTCAAAAAAGAGGAACCAGCTATTCAAGTAAGTATGGTGTTTCCTTAGAGAGTGATGAATTTTCCCATCTGCACATGATTATGAGGCTATAGTGTTTCCAAAGATGACAGGTTTTAAAAGTTAATCAAGTCTTCAAACCAATGAGCATTTTAAAAAATAAGAGCCATCTTAATCAGTATTGGATGTCTCCTTTAATTCATCCATGCAAAGATGCTATGTTCAGAGGAAAAGGTTCCTCTAAGCAACAAAGGCAGAGCCATCAACAAATTAAACAAGAGCATTACCAAATACTCTTTTCTTTTCTGGTATAATTTTTCTATTCTTGAGTAATTCAACTCATCTGATATATTTCCTAGAACTGATTTTTGATACACCAGTATGTCCATAACCCCTGAATGAATTCCTGCCAGAGCTTCGGTCATTGTGTAACACAGACAGCCAAATCATTCCAACAAATTTCTTTGTCCTAATTGCTTAATACTTTCTGTCTGTTTTGTATTTTCCAAGACCTCTTGCAAATTAAGTATTAGCTGTACGAGGTGACACATCAAATTAGCGACAAAGATAGAGTATAGATTGGCTGAATCGCGGTCCTAGGCTGTAGCCAGTGAACCACACCGAGAAAGTGATTTTTCTAAAGTGATTTAGTAGCTGCCACTTGCAGAGTCATCTATTGGAGGCAGTGTGGTGTAACCTTGTCAGGGGACCGGGAATAAATCTGATGGTGTTTGATGTTTCCCTCCCTGCTTTCCTTCTTTTATTCTTCCCATCCTTCAGTAAATATTTATTAAGGGCTTTCTCTGTGCTTTGGCAAGAACCCAGGGGTGAATCAGACATGGATCCTGTCCTGAAGGGGTTTATAATCTAGTGGAGAAAGAAAGCAGGAATCACCTGAACCCATATGCTAAGTGACGTGAGAGTTGTCTAAAGTGATAGGATAATTCACAGGGGAGACATGATTTCAGTTTTGAGAATTAAGGAAAACATGAATCTCTTGGAGCCTGAGAAAAGTTTTAGACCTTTCTCAAGAAAAGTAAACTTCCCATTAAGCATATAATTTCAAAGAGTTTATGGAACCAATGGAAGTATGTGTGTGTATATGTGATGTGTGGTGTGGTGTACGTGATATATGTGTATGTGTGTGGTGTGTGGTGTGTGATATGTGTATATATGTACGTGATGTATATATGGTGTGTATGTGGTGTGTGTATGTGTGTGGTATGTGTATATTACATGGTGTGTGTATGTGTGTGGTATATGTGTACGTATGGTGTGTATATGTGTGTAGTACTGTGTATGTATGTGGTATGTGTATGTGTGGTGTGTGTGTGTGGTATGTGTATGGTATATGTGTGTAGTATGTGTGTATGTGTGTGGTATGTGTGTACATGTGGTATGTGTGGTGTGCGTGTATTATGTGTGTATGTATGTGGGGCGGTGTGGTGGGGTTTCTTATTTTGATAAAATCCTTTCTTTTCATCAAGTATCTTTTTTTTCTACTGAGAATGATTTATTTTTTCCTATATATTAGTCCCTGTGAGAAAAGGAGGTAAAAATAGTGGCTTTGTGTTCTTTTTTAATCTTTTCCTGTGTACATCTAAAATGGGGTTATCTTCCCAAGAAACTTTGAATGTCACTTTAAATAATTCCAGTCATTCACATGAAAGACTAAAAAGTCTTGATCTGAGCAAATCATTATTTAATCAATGTAAACATCATTGCTGCCTTACTGTTAAAGTTTACTGTGCTCTCCTTTGGCATTATTGGGGGTGTTTCAAGGCCTGTATTCAAAATAGACTGGTACAGCAGATAACTAACCAACCAATTCACTTTCCATAGTGTGTGAAATATGTCTCTGCTTTTTAGAAAAAAATGGAATAGACCCACCTCCTACAACTGCAGAGCAGATTAAGTGAGATAATACTTGTACAGGGCTTGTGAAAGGCTCAGATCATAGTAAGTGCTCAGCACATGTCAGCTATCATCATCATTTATTTTTACTTTTATCTTAGATATTTTCTGTCTTCTCAGTACCTGATTCTCCAGCTAAATACCTTCCACATACTATTCAGCAAAAATTTTACCCAGGAAGTCATCACCGCCTAGAAATAGGGCACTCTTAAAGTCAATCCAATGTCAGAAAATTCAAACTCTCAAAACAGATAATTTGGGGAGCAATTAGTGACATATCTCTTTGTCCATTGGGTTGCTATAACAGAATATCATAGAGTCAGTAGTTTATAAACAACAGAAATTTATTTCTCGCAACTCTGGAGGCTGGGAAGTCCAAGATCAAGAGTTGGTGTCTGGTTGGTGTCTGGTTCATAGATACCCGTCTTCTCACTGTGTCCCCACGTGGCAGGAGGGATGAAGGAGCCCTCAGAATTTTCTATTATAAGGGCACTTATCCCATTCATGAGGACTTCACCCTCATGACTTAATCACCTCCCAAAGGCCCCATCTCCAAATAACATCACTTTGGGGGTCAGGTTTCAATATATGAGTTTGGGGGACACTCAAACATTCAGTCTACAGAAACATTAAAAAGTGATTTTTTTAACATGAAGTAGCATTCGAAAAAACACAAAAGTATGGCAAGAGGGAGGAGATATGGGGATATGTGTATATGTATAGCTGATTCACTTTGTTATAAAGCAGAAACTAACACACCATTGTGAAGCAGTTATACTCCAATAAAGATGTTAAAAAAGTACGTACTGCAGGTTCCTTATTTATTTTTTAAAAATTATTATTAATTAATTTATTTATTTATATTTTTGGCTGCATTGGGTCTTCGTTGCTGCACGTGAGCTTTCTCAAGTTGCAGAGAGCAGACAGAGGCTGCTCTTCGTTGTAGTGCGCTGGTTTTCTCATTGCGGTGGCTTCTCGTTGTGGCGCACGGGCTCTAGGCGCGCGGGCTTAGTAGTTGTGGCACGCGGGCTCGGTAGTTGTAGCTCACGGGCTTAGTTGCTCTGCGGCATTTGGGATCTTCCCGGACCAGGGCTCGAACCCGTGTCCCCTGCATTGGCAGGTGGATTCTTAACCACTGAGCCACCTGGAAAGTCCCTGCTGGTTCTTTAAATAAGCTCCTCTAAAACTGTAGTTTTCAAAGTGTGATCCTTGCACCAGCAGCATCAGTATCACTTGGCAATTGTTACAGTTGCAAATGCTCAGGCCCAGACCGGAACTACTGTATCTGAAACTCTGGAGTTGGAGCTCAGCAATTTTTTTTTTTTTTACAAGCTCCCCAGGTGATTCTGATGCACGTTAAGGTCTGAGAACCGCTGCTCTAACACATTTCAAGTTAAAACTAAGCTTCAGACTTCCCTGGTGGTCCAGTGGCTAAGAATCCACCTTCCAATGCAGGGGATGCGGGTTCGATCCCTGGTCAGGGAACTAAGATCCCACGTGCTGTGGGGCAATTAAGACCACTCGCCACAACCAGAGAGCCCGTACGCTGCAACTAAGACCTAACGCAGCCAAAAATAAATAAATATTTTTTAAAAATTAAAAAAAAAACTAAGCTTCATTGTGGAATAGGCACTGTTAGTTGCACATTAAAAATGTTATTATAACCATTTTCCTTATATTCGTTATATAAGAGATTAACCGGCTGCATAAAAGCAAGCATATCTCATAGCAGTGGAAGTCATTTAGTGACCAGGTTATGTATTAGTAACGTCAGCCTCCAGCATCCTCACTGCCCTGCATCCAACAGCATGTTGATACTGTGTAGATGTATTGTGAGTGTGATATTTTACATTACACCTGTCCCTTTATGTAGGTTTTTTGACACTTCCTCCTACTTTTCCTACGATTATCCTAACTTGAGTACAAAATACCTAGCAAAATGCAAAGCATTAGGCAGACTTTCATTGTGACCTTTGTATTGGTGATGAGGTCAAAAGCCCACCCTGGCATTGTATCACAGTACCCTGACACTGTATCAAAGCATGATCTCATCCATGGGTACACATAACCAAAACATCAGTTGAGTTCCCTGGATTCAAATTTCATGAACATACCTGTTTGAGGGTGGAGGAACTTACTCAGGACTGCTGTCATTTTCCAACGAACTCGATTTCTTCCCCACCCTTCAGCTTGTCATCTTCCAGGGAACTAACTCCCCATTGGGACCAAGACAGATAGGAGTTTCTGAACACAGACAGAAATGTGCATCCTCAAATAACACCAAACAAATCATGCCAGCGATACAGAATCTATCCCTACCTGTTCCTATAGTCAGGGTCCTAAAATTAGGAACACGGTCCATATGTGCCCTGGTTGCAGATTTGTCTCAGGGAGAAGTCTGGTTTTGTTTTCATTTTGTGTTTTCTCCCCCAGAGCCTGGAAAATAGGGAAGGCCATCAATTACTTTGCTGATGGCTGTTCAGAAACCTCAGACTCCCTGAACATCAGAGAGGAGGGGAGGGCTGACCTTGTCAGGCCCTCACTGTCTCAGGCTACCAGCCCTGGAGGGAAAGAAATGATGTGAAGAAGTTGAACTATGATGTGCCATTCATTTAATTTAAAAGCCAGCTTCTGCCAAGAATCTGCTAGAAAAATAGTGAGCTGAACTGTTCCATGTTGTGCTCTGTTATGGGAGTCCCTGCAGCCTGGAGGACCCAGCCCTGGATGAGGCAGAGCTGGCGTTACACCTTGGAAGAGGCTTAGGAAGTGGCTGGGAGGGGCTTGGGTCACCAGGTTTAGGGGGTGGCGTGAGGGGTCCTGTAGGTCTGTAGGTTTCCAGTGATCCATTCCTCAGAGCCACACTGCCCTGCGTTTGGGCCGTCCTTCCTCCCAGTCACCTGGCCTCATCTCTGGGCCAGTGGGGAGCATTAAGGCACCACTTCCCTGGCCCGGTTCTACCAAGGAAGCTTTTAGGTTTGCTTCTCATCTTGCTGGGGCGGTAACTGAGTGCTCTTATGTAAATATCAATAAACACTTCATCACAAGGCCAGTGAGAGAAGCATATGGAAATTAAAGGCCTTTTCTTGTCCTAGCTGCACATTTTATGCACAGTTCTAATCTCAGTACAGTGCTGTTGGAAGGAGAGAGCTTGGCCATCATCTTGTGCAGAAATGCTAGAAGCACTCCCTCCTGTAAGGAGATGAGGGCATGAAGGTCCAGCTCCTGGGAAGTATCCTCTGAGATGGATACTTGCAAGCACTAACTTATTAGGAAGCGACCTGTAGGGGAACAGGGAGAACAGGACTGGGCAGAGGAAGAAGTAGAACTGTGGTGTTACCACCACGACCTCAGCTGATCCCACGGGTCACTCTGATGGTTGTCAACAGTTGGGATGAGAGAACCGGGCTTTTATACCTCTAGTGTGATCCCTCCTTGGGTATAGGCTGTCCCTGAGAAAAAGACATGACCTTGGGCAAAACGACTCTCTTCCAGCTTGGACAATCCCTAGAAAAGGTCTCAGCTAAGAGCTACTGGCTACCAATACTTCCAGCCTCTTAGAGGATGAGGACTTCAGTCCTGAGGTCAGGGTAGGGGGAAAGCTGGGCCATGCTCCAGCATTCACTACAAAGAATAGCCAAAAAAAATAAAATAAAATCTGACTGTAATAGGTAGTTGAATGGTTTATGTGGGTAGTTCTGGGGCCAGAGGTATGATATTGCCAGTGTACTCGAGGAGGAAGCACTGGATTGAACAGTTTGTTGTTCATGGAGAGTAGATGATGCTTCCAAACATTATCCTATTAATGTCACTCTTAGAAGTAGATTGCCTTTGATTCTATGCTTAAAATTTTTAATGTAGAAGATAAGTTTCCAGAACGAGGCCAAAGACTGATGTCTGCATTTGAATTCTCAGTGTACAGCTGCCAGAGGGTAAGCATTCCACATGTAAACCATCCAGCTCGAAAAATCTATCCTTGGGTAATGTCAATGACCGTGAAAAACAGACCTCTGCTACTAGAGTTAATTGAGAGAGTTCAGGTCTAAATTACTTGATCAGTCATTTAGTCAATGACATTTATTGAGCAAATAACCTTTTATATAAAGGTTGTAGGGCACCACCAAAGTGGAATGCAAATAATGATTACTAACATTTGGCTCATTCTTCATTGTCTGTAGAATATTTTAGCATAATATTATCTCACTTAATGAGCTGTGTTAGTGTCCCCATTTTATAGACGAGGAAGGTGAAGTTCAGAAAACAAGTAAATGGCTACATTCCACTTCTTTGTTCTCAGTGTTCTTTTCTGTAACATAAGGGTTATGCTGATATTACTTATGGGTTGATTCATTTGCAATTGCAGGTGTTCAGTCTACAGAGACAACAGTTTCATGTGGTTCAATCCAATACTATGCAGTGTTACAGTGAGGCTGAGATATTGTGTTTAGACTGCCTTGAAAGTGCTCAATAAATAAATTAAAAAAAAAAAAAACAAGTAAATTGCCCAATTTTAAGCAACCAATAATAAGTGCTATTGTTACACCAAACATTTGCTAGGAATCTGCAGTCCGAAAGGAGTTAGCGAAATGACACAGCGATTACAGCTCTCTCTCAGAGAAGGAGTATCAGAGAAAGCTGGTGTGTGTGTGTGTGTGTGTGTGTGTGTGTAAAACAGCTAAGCAGTCGTGGACTTGGCGTATAGATAGGATGACCTCAGCCTTCAGAAGGATTCTTTGACCTGACACTCAAAAATATGGAGTAGGCTTCAAGATAAATCAAGGGTTACTCTTTCAAGTGATCTCCCTAAAGATGAGGAATCTAGCAGTGACCCCGGACCTGAAGGTGTGAGAGGTAACAAGTCCAAGTGTGATTTAAATCTTAGTTAGCTCAGGACTCTTTCTTTCTACACCAGTGAATCCCTTTGACATACTTTTTCAATTCCTCAGTCTGTCCTTTACCTAATCATCTGTGAGACTGAAGCTCAAGCTATTTGCCGGTAAAGTGGTTCAGCTGTAGACTTATTATCCCTGGAACCTGTTTTCTTTTAAGATGGCCTTTTCTGTTGCACACAACCATATACTATTGTCTAAGACCCACCTGATTTTCCTCACTAGATTTTATAGGTAGTACCCATCCCCCATTGACCAATCCCATTAAGGAATTCCCACACAGGGTCCAATCCAGTTTTTCTGGTAGAATCTAAAGACAGAGTAAAATGCAGTGTTAGAAGGAATTTAAGTTAGGTCTTACTAGTGGACAGCAAGGAAGAAAAGACTAAGAACCTTGGAGACACCATATCTGTAAAGAAATGAATCTTCCTGGTAAGTCATTCTAGTTTCTGTAAAGATGGACATGACGGATGGGGGTCTCTGATCTGCTGTAACAGTGGGTGTGATGGTAGGTGGCTCAGTAGACACTGAGAACCCCCTAAAACTGAGTTTGTTTGAGGGTGGAGGAAAGTAATGAAACCAAGTAGGCCAGAGCACCCATGGGTGTCAGTACACAATGTAAGGTCTAGACAGATGTAGAGGAGGGATCTTAAGAGGCATCAGATTTGTTTTTTCTGGTGTATGGAGGAGCATGGGAATGAGATATTTGCTACCAGGTCTGCTGACAGCAGATAATAGCAGCCAGGCTGCCTCAGTTGGAGAAGTGGGAGTTCAAAGAGGCTCAGTCCTTAAAGACCTGAGATTACCCAGGCAGATGCAGACTCAAAGGGACAAGACAGGGATCCAGTTCCTGACTGGGATATACTTTGGGGATTTGGCTAGACAACTGGGGCAGAAAGTCCATCCCTAGAGCTCGGGTCCCCAGTTGGGAGGAGCCAAAAACAGGTGTGGCTAGGGAGGGAGGGATATTAGATAGAGACTCCCAGAGCAGGACCTTCCACAGCCGGGGCAAAACTGAAAGGTAGCTGGTCAGATTCACCTAAAGGAAGCTGAGGGAGAGCTGGGCTGGTCGGGGAGCAGGGGAATGAGAGGATATGGAACTGGCGGCTGGATGCTGAGCCTCCTGGAAATGGAAGGAGAAGCGTCAGTCTGAGAACTTCTGTTTAGAGAACACGTCACACAGTGGTGTCTATGTTTCTAGAGGATCCAAAAGAGAATTGATGAGACCTTTCCTAGGCATCCAGCCTGAGCTGAGCAATGAGTGTATGTCTGGTCAGAATGAGCCTAAGCACCTTCTAAAGACTCTGATCCTTCCCTCCTCTCACCAGCTAAAGTCCTGTTTCCACAATTAAAAATAACATGTAGCACTGATCTGCTAGCTCAATATTGATACTTGGTTATGGGTCTGTAGATGGAAGTGCATCAAGGGTTTTGACTCATTGTGTTGGTTTCAAACCACCAACCGCAATTTTTCTTACAAGAAAAAAATAAATAAGTACAGTCCACAAGATACCCAAATTGACTATAATGCCTTTCCTTTAAGGTGACTGTGAAGTCATCAGGCATCGGGATTACTACTTAATTCCTTAGAGAGATCAATTATCAGTTAGTGTCGTGGTGCCAGGTTTCTCCTCATGCAAGTAGGCACAGGGATTCATAGTTGTGTTTTTTGTTTTTGTTTCTGTTTTTTGCTTTTTTACTATCCCCTGGATCATGTTGTTTGCATCTGTACAGAATGCTGATAAACACTCCGTGAGTTAAAAAAATAAATATGACCTGTCTTTTCATTGTCTCATGCATAATGAAAAATAGGGTTATAGTTTTTGCATCGTATAAAGCCCCCTTTGAAGGAGAAGAAAGTTGCCCCAAGTTTGTTAAAATAACAATTGGGTCTCGTTGCTTCATAATCATATAATTCTCCAGAATTTTTCAAGAAGTGGTCCTGCTTTGCCATTGCGTTGCCCACAGCTCCGATCTCTGTTCATGAATCTGTGTGTGTTTAGTGTGTGTGCAGCTCATTGTCTGTCTGGTTCCCTGTTGAATCACACTCCCACTGGTGCCGCCTGCTTCCCGTGATCAGCTCCAGGGCTTCTTTGTTTAATACCAACTTGGCACCCGTTTCCGCCATCACCTTGTAAATGTTGGTGCTTTCTGATTAGTACTTTGTGGACTAAGAAAGGACCTTGAGAGGTCATTTAATCTCAAACCTTGCCTTCCAAGAGCATCAGAACAGAACCATCCCAGAGAGGTAAGAACCTAATTCTCAAAGACATGCAGAGAAAGTAATTTCACAGCTTTCTTTACTATCCAACTTCCATATTTTAAAAGATAATAATAACCTTTACAGACAGAAAGTGACTCTTTTTTAAAATCTCTAATTCGGGTTCCTCGTGCTGCCATTTAAATTCTTCTTGGAAGCCCAGGAGGGATGAAGAATGGTTGGTGGATACCCTTTATATTCTGAATGAGCCTCCTAATGGTCCCTATATTTCTCTTCTCCTTTAGCTACCTGGTCATTGATCTTCAAGCATCGCTTTTTTGTTTGGCTTGGTTGCTTGGTTTTTGTTTTTTAGCTCCGTTTCACAGAATGAGGAGGCATGGTGGGTCGGTGGTAGGAGCTAGGGAATTTCAGAAAACCTGACGCCACGCCTGCGAGCACAGCTGCACGAGTACATTAGTCGTCACACACACAAAGGTCCCACCTACATTCCACGCCTCATAGAGAGGTTATCCAGAGCTCAAGAACTAAAAGTGGCACATCTTCTAACTAAGAAAGATAGGACATGAATAAGATTTAACATTTTTCCTGTTCAGGGTTAATTTTCTCCCATGTTCCAAATCATCAAGATGTGACCTGGAAAATACACTTTTTCACTTTCAAATAAACTATGAGTCAGGGTGTCAGCCAGCAAGAAACAGACCACACAGCACGCTCAAGGTAGGGTGATTGGAGGAGAATGTAACAGAGGGACTCTTAGGTGGAAAAGGGTGAGGGGAGCCCCCGAAAGTGGGAATAATGGGGCTCAGTTCTCACTCCAAGGCCTGAAGTGTTGAGAAAACCAGAACCCAGACACAGAGAGGACGGTAGAGAGAGCCCCTGATGGGAACTGGCTTCCTGGGTGAGGGATGCAGCCAGACCACTGGGACTCCATGGCCCACTGCAGCCATTCTTCTGCCAGCGTGCGCCATCCCCAAAGGCGGCCAGTCCCCAAAGGAAGCAGGACGGCTTGGGAGCCTGTCGCTGTGATCCATTTCAGTCAGCCCTCCAGGGCCCAGAACAGCGGGGGGAAAGGTGGAGAGTAAGCGAGGTCATCCAAAATGACTTGTTCTGATTTGCCGAGGTCATCCAAAATGACTTATCCTGGTACAATAAAGAATCAATAGTCGAGTACCGACTGGAAGTTGTCATTGATTTCGGGGAATGCCATCTCCTGGTGCATTATCTTAGAGTTAATGCTTCTCTTATCAAGGGTTGGAACAAGCCTCAGATCTCCCTGCAAGCTTTTTTCTACCAGTGTTAATTATTCAGACATTTTACCCTTTAAGAGTGGAAAGAGTGATTACTTCTCAGGCTTTGATTTCAGCATATTCCTGAATCTGTCCTTTTCTCCCTCCCCTCAGTGGGGAAGCAAATGCAGACTTGTTTTATATCAGCGACGTAGGCTCATATGTTTTTTCTGGTTCCAACCTTTGGACTTCACAATAATGTCTTTCTGCCTCTATGTTTCATAAAAGTGGAAGCAAAGTGTTTCCGAAAGTCTGACATAGTTTAAAGGATGAGAATCTGGCATGTGGTTATTCTTATCCCTATCCTATTTTTATTGGCAGGCTTGGTGACATAAGAGATTTTAGAACTCAAACTCTCTCCCAGGATCGCCTTTCTACCTTGCGGACATCAGTAGCCTGACGTGTAACTTGGATATATATACCCTGCCAGGTTGTTATGGAACAGCTAATAGGAAATGGCAGGTGCTGAAAAAAGTGACGCTTTATTTACCTTTTGATAATGTTTCCCTCTCCAAGTACTGACTTTATTTACTGCTTCTTTACATATTCTCATCAAGCAGCTACTGGTTTGAGTTTAACCTCTCTGGTTAAACGTGTCTACAACAGCAGAAATGTGAATACTATTTTTCTCCTACTGAAAGCAAAAAAAAAGAAAAGAAAAAATCTCCCTAGTCTGTCTCTATCACTTCAACTGTAAAACAAAAAAAGTTATTAATTTTTATTGGCATGAAATAAGGTCAGAAAAGATCCCCCAAACTATTTTTCTGAATTGTTTGGAATTTGGTTAACCTTCTTAAATAAAGAATTAGATTCTTTCAGTCTCTCAGCTGTCTTGTCAAGTATGGCTCTGTTTGTCTGTTTGACAGTAGAACTGCTCAATAAGTTACTTTTTACCCAGAATGGTCTCAGAGGTACCTCTTACAGTCCAGCGGTTGCTCCACAATGGGAAGTAGCTACACTGACCCTGGATGAAGCCATGAAATGGAGCTTTTGACTTTGCCCTGCCTTGCCTGGCAGTAACCCAACTAAGTGTTCGTGGCCTTCATTCGGCCCTTATCTTTCCAGAGAATCTGTCAAAGCACCTCCATACCCTCCAGACATTTTTATCCTGTGTCTCAGTGTTCTCTGGACCACATTAGCTGGCAGATATTTTAGGGCAATAATTAATTAATTTTAATTCATCCCCAAATAACTTACTTAAATTTCATAAAGGCCTCTCAGACACACCAGCACACAGGCGTGTTGGCAGTTTGGGGGCAATTATGCCTTCTGGCATCCTTCAAATCACATGCCCCAGGATGTGGCTAATACTTTGCACTTCTACTTTGTTTCTTACATTTATTTCTTTCAGGTCGTGTAACTCCCAAATAAGAAGGCAGTACTTGGAAATGATAAATGATTTATCTAAAGACACAAATAATGAGAGCCAATCATGAACAGACATGGGGAATGTGCCCTTAGTATTGTGCAGGCTCTGTGTATTTTGAACTATAGGGAAAGAGCGCTGTGTACGATCTTGCACTGTTTGTTGACTGCTCTGGCCCAGAAGTGATACCTGTCACTTCCACTCACAACTAACTGGCCAGAGCACATTGCACAGCCCAGCACAACTGCAAGTGGGCCATCCTACCATGAGCCCGGGAGGCAGAGAGCCAGGAATATTTGCAAACAGCTCTGCCTATGTGTGCCAGGCTCTCAGCGAGGTCCAGGCTCACGGCCTCCCCTTGCGGTCTGTACCTTCACACTGAAGAGTCCTCTACGGAAACCGGCAACTTCAGGAACGTTTCATGAGGTCTCTGGTAAAGAGTGCACAGGAGCATATATGAGGGGAAGCCTCAATTATTCGTAAAGAATCACAAGAGGCCTTTTAGAGGAGATCGTATTTAAGATGTAACCTGAAGGACAAGTTGGAACTAGCCAGAGAATAAAGGATGACCTGCTGTGGTCCTGAGGAGGGAACAGCATATTATGCAAAAGCCAAACACTGGGTGCTTGAGGGGCTCATTTAATTAACTTGACTTTTATCCTAATAGATTGTTTATTTATGTATTACTTAATATTATTCTAAATACATGCTCAACTACGCTTGGCTGCTCTCCATAAAAGGAAAAGTAAATAATTCATCATATATGTTCATTCTGTAGACTCATGTAAGCAAGTTCAGTCTAGAAGGAGAGGGGGAAGGCGGGGAAGGGGAAAAAGAAGGAGAAAAGGAGAAGAAGAGCAGTTTTTTTTTAAGACGTGCCAAGTGCCACATCAGCTGTGATGCCTATCACAGTCTTGCTGGCGGAACAGGTAGTAGTGTTCTACTACTCACCGAGTCCTACTGATGCAGTGGCAGGTTTCTTTCCCTCTTTTATCCTGCAATACGCAATATCGTTTTGTTTTGAAAATCATCATCATGGTGGCTTAACTCAGAAGGCCAGACACCTCCATGGACTGGTCCTGTGACCTGAGCTGACATTAAGTTGGATGATGTGGTTTTCTTCTGTAACAATAACGTAACAATAGCTATCTCTTATTGAATGCTTCTCACATGCCACAGATGGTGGTCAAAGCTTTACACGCATTATGGTTTATTGCGCTTTAATATTTGAAAGTTTAATAACCACTCAGGAAATTATTCATTATGACAACAAATCTATAAGGTGAGTATTATTATTGTGGGGGTTTTTTTCCGTTTTTACAAATGAAAAAAGAGAAGTTCAGAGATGGGAGTAAATTGGCAAGGTCTTAAGCTGAGATCATTTTTTTTTTTTTTGCCTTTTTTTCAGTAGATTTGAGAACCTCAAATGTTAGGAGAAGGATTATGGCAATAATAATAATATGAGACCCAAAATGTATGATAGCCATTGGTGTCCAGTCTCTTGGCTGATATATCTTTTACCTGTGATAATGCCTATTATTAAGAAAGGGATGGAATATTCTCCCTAACCACTCCTTTTGGACTCCTTTTGATTATACCTGCTGCAAAACTATGGTGTCAGCCATATCCATAAAGAAGAACCCAACCCCCAGTAATTCCTGACACTATGTGGAAACAGTGGAAGCACTAGGAAGGCGTGGCCCTTACTCTCCTATTCCCTAGAATGAAATTGTCTTGGTGACACCAGTCATAAAACCATCCAATTTATTAATCTTTTAAAATACAGAGGCTAATGACATTCCTCTCATCTCAGATTTCTTCTGTTGAAAATATGCTGTTGTATTTTATTACTAAGTACATTTATTTAACAATTAAACACAGGTTTGGTTTATAGAGTGACTGGGGTTTTCCTATCAAAATATATTTTCTTTGGAAAATATCTGTATTACCCCTTAATTTTCTGTCTGCCTAAGTCATTATAAATGTCCTCCCACAGATTTCATTGTAGCTGAAATGTAGAAAGAAGCTTTGGGGCCTGAGCGTTAAACTCTCTGCTCCTTTGCCCCTGCTCAGTCATATTATACCGGGGAGAAGTCATGAGTAGGTGGTGGCAGCTGGCAATTGTAGTATTTTAGTGAGGAAGGAAGGATGGGAGGGCGGGAGGGAAGAAGTTGGGATGGAAGGAAGGAAAGAAGGAAAAGAGAGCGAGAGGGAGAGAGGCAAAGAAGGAAAAAAAAATCAATTGTAACTGAAAAACAGTGAGCCAAAAAGACAAAAGGAAAACCCAAGGAAAATTAAATTTGTTAGAAAATGTAACAGGAAAAAATGGTTAAAGGAAATAGTGGAAAAGATGGCCAGTCTTCTATATTCTGAAGACAACATTCAGAGGCTCTGAAGCATTCAAGATGAAGAATGGAACTAAAGAAAAATGGAGTCCAAACTAATGAGTGAGCAAGGCTGGACTCACCCATTTCATCTTCTTGCGTGTTTCACAGTCTGACCTTGAGAAACTGGACCCTAAACCACATATTCTAAGTATATTTTACGCTACCTTGTTCTTCTGAGATGATCTTTTAGTTTCTGAATCTCCAGACACAAGTAAGTCCTGCTCTTTGAAGGTACACCAATATCTTGGTGCTGGGAAGGAGACACCTTTGCTGCCAAGTTTACTGAGACTGAGCTGGAAGGGGTCAGAGATCAGGAGACAGTTGTCATGTATGGATGACAGTTGTACATTCTTTTCTCTCATCGGTTGTGGAGAAAACTTTTCTGGACCTCAGCTCTTGCTATTTTGCTATAATTCTTCACCTGACAATTGCTTCTCTTAATTTACATCAGAACATCCCCGCAGAAGTCGCAGAAGTCTTCCCCAACTTCTTTAAACACATCTTGAAATCTTCCTTCCAAAAATGCATCATGGCCAAGCTCATCTCCTTCCAAAACTTTTCCCACCTCCACGGAGCCTCTCCTGATCATATTTCATGGTTTTCCCTGCTGTGTTCTCATCACCTTCTATCCTTCCCTCTCTTGGAGCCTTCATCACACTGTATTGTACTTACTTATTTGCACTATCTCTCTCCCATACTCAGTCATGGGACCATTCATCTTGGCATCCCCAGGGCCCAGCCCAATGATGGGCATTTGCTTGATAAAAGTTAGTTGAATGAGTGCATGAACCAAGGTTGGATTCAGACGTTCGACAAAAGCGTCTCCTCTGTGCCGAGGTACTTAATCTCAATAGTGTATGGTCGGCCCTAGACACTATATATACATCATCAGCTAATCTAAATACTTTGTATTATAAATGTCTCATAACTTTTCTTTTTTTTTTTTTGATTTCATCCAACTTCCTCAATTTTTTTTTAAATTAATTAATTAATTTATTTTTGGCTGTGTTGGGTCTTCGTTTCTGTGCGAGGGCTTTCTCTAGTTGCGGCAAGTGGGGGCCACTCTTCATCGCGGTGCGCGGGCCACTCACTATCGTGGGCTCTCTTGTTGCAGAGCACAGGCTCCAGACGCGCAGGCTCAGTAGTTGTGGCTCACGGGCCTAGTTGCTCCGCAGCATGTGAGATCTTCCCAGACCAGGGCTCGAACCCGTGTCCCCTGCATTGGCAGGCAGATTCTCAACCACTGCGCCACCAGGGAAGCCCTCATAACTTTTCAAGTACTGATATTTATATTATAAATTTGCTAAAGAATTTTTCTTCTATTTCTGTTAATTCTTGACATCTTGTTTTGTAGTACCTAGAATACAACTAGTTGAGTGGGACCTTTTGCAGAAGGGAAAGAGAGAGGTGAAGTTCCATTCAGTCTCAAATAAACAAAGGACCCCAAATTTGGACTTCGTCATTATCTCCAAGTGAGGCTATGCCTACATTAGAGATACACTGAAATAACTAAACGAGGAGGACAGTCATCTTCCAGACTTACATTTTTTACCCATTCCTGGTGTGCATGCTTCTATTTTTGTGATCTTTATTTTAGCATATCTTCATAGGTCTCTCTCAAGCCTAGGCTACGCCACATCATCTGGAGGTTGCTGTCTTTGCTGGTGAACTCTTCTGATGAGTTATAATGTGAGAATGAGTTTGATATGGTTTCTTCTCCTTGAAAATAGAAGTGTCAGGAGGGTAAGTGTCTTTTCTTCCAGCCATATTCCCACTATCTAGCATGAGATTGGCAATTAATAGGCCCTCAATATTGTTATGCCCCTACTACCTAAAAGAAGGTGAGAAGAAGATAACAGATAGGGAAAATGTCAGAGGTGGAAGGAATGGGAGGGCAACGCTGGTGCGATGGTCAGCAAAAGCCGTTCAGCGTTGGTGCGGGACTCTACAGTTTACTGTGTGCCTTCATATACGTGAAGCCATGGAACTCAGACTCCACCCTGCGTCATCATTCTTATTTAACAGATGAAGACACTGAGCCTGCACGAGGTAGAGCCGAGCCTGAACCGGTCCTCTGGCTTGAAGCTTTCTGCGCTGCTGGCTCCCGTCCCATACAGCAAACATGCACCTTGCTCTCTGACACACCTCGGGCAATAGACACTTTAACCAATGGCGTCTATGGTCCTTCTTAGCTCCAAACCCATATATACAACCCCCTGGATAGATCCTTCTGGATTGCCCAAGCGCAGCCTTTCCAAGACCAATGCACTCTCATCCCCATGCCTGCTCTGTTTCCAGAGTTTGCCATCTTAGTGATCAACATCCTGGTCTTCACAGCAGAGCAAGCAGGAAACCCCAGGTCCCTCGAAGCTCCCCTTACTGAATCTGTGGAATCTATCACCAGATCTGTCGATTTGCCTCCTCACTGCTCCCCAGCTCTGACCCCTTCCCCATCACCATCACCTGTCCTAGCTAGTCCCACAGGCTGCCACCCCAGCAGCCCTGCCTTCTGCATGCATGGGGCCCCGCTTCCGGTCTGCTCTCCACCTTGCAGGCAGAGTGAGCTTCCAACCTGCCAATCTGATGCTGCCAGCCCCCCTTCTTGGACAGCTTCACACGGTTAAGGCAAATCCCCGTGCGGCCGGCAGGGCCTGCTGTCTGTCTCCCTCTCCTGCTGTGCTCTCTGCACCAGCCCCGGGGCCTCCCTTCCACCCCTGGAACGTGCAAGGCTCTCCTCGCCCAGGCCTTTGGCCACGGCTCTGGCTTCTGCTCAGAATTCTCTTCCTACCCTTTTTGCTTGGCCGACACCTACTCATTTTTCAGTGAGTTCCTCCTCTGGAGTCCTTGTCAGCGTTGCAGCTGGTGGGGGTCATTGAATTGACATCTGTCTCCTGTTAGATTGGTGTCATGCTCAGATCATCAGGAAGCAGTTGTCAACAGCATGGCCTCCACGACACCCTGGAATCCCGCTCCTGGAAAACCCATGGGCTCTGCCTTCCCTTTGGCAGCCGACTCTGCTTTCAGGTGTCAGGCCCTCCTCTGCCTAACGGTTGGGCCCCTGGCACACACTGAACCTCAGATACCAGATGGGATTGTTTCCCCAGTCTCACAATCCAGGGACCCAAAATGCAAAAGGCTCAGGGTCATGGTCACGTTTTCCAACCCAGAATCGGCTGAACAAGAGCTCTTGAGGAGAACCAAGAAATGGTAGGGTTTCCCAAGCCCACCCTAGGACGTTTGGTCATGGAACATTCTGAACCAGCTTTCTCTCCCTGGCAATTATGTAAAGAGGCTAAAAGGCTTGGCTGTGACTTGTCAGACTCCCCGTGGGACTCCCCACGTGCACGTATTATCCCACGATCACTCCCTGGATCCGTTCACTTGGGCAGATTAAAAGTAAATCCTCACCCTCTACCTGATCGTGATTTTTACATCTTGCGCCTGGGAAGTAATACTTCTTTCTTCTTTCCTTTATTCAGGTTCTAAGTACCTTTCCCTTAAGAGTTCGAGCTTCGCCTTTTCTGCTCCCAAGTAGCCTCCTGCCCTTTTATGTGCTCTGCCTTCTTATCATAGTGTAATGGCCGTATTTCATAATCTTACTTGAGGATGTTGTGTATCACTGTCCTCTTTGTATTTTTATTGTGTACCCGCAGTTCCGTAAATTAAATATGAGTGTGTGGTTATGGCCAGGAAAATCAATCTTTAAACGAATTAATATTTCAACGCCAGTTGTATAGCTATTTCCCCATTTAATGTGTGCCTTGGCTTAGAAATGGAAAACAGTGAATGTATCATTTTGCAAAAACTTAAATCAAAGTGAAGATAAAGAAAGCAAGCTAAATATGCCATAAGATTTTGAAAATGAAGGTTGGAGGAGAACTAATGCCTTAATTTGTGAGAGTCCAGATCTTTTAAGACAAACAGTGGCAACTTTATTTGATTTCTTTCCCTGCCATTTCATTTTCATGGTATGGAAAGTAAAACGTGAATCACCTATGATGTACTTTCCATGGTATGGAAAGTAAAATGTGAATCACATAACAACCTATGATTGCCAAATAAAATAGAGGATGCCAAATTAAATTTGAATTTCAGATGAATAATGATTTTTAGCATAAGGTTGTCCCAAATATTGCATGAGACATACTTATACTAAAAATTTTATTTGCTGAGTGTCTGAAATTCAGATTAACTGGGCTTCCTTTTTTTTTTTTTTTTTTTTTTTTTTGCTAAATTTGATAACGCTACTGTATAAGGCAGTTGTAAGAAATAACAGCAATTTCCTGAGATAATCTAGCATAATGCCCAACACGCAATAAGTATATTGCTTTCTCTTCCCTTTATTAAGAAGTCACAGGCTATCATTCTGCAAAAAAAAAAAATCTTTATTATAAAGAGAAATGGTTTAGGTTTGAGAGCTTTAGCACCAAAGAAATGTTACTTATTTTTCTTAACACTGGAGATGTCAAAATCACTTCCACAAAGTTGTTTAAGATTTAGTTTCACTTAACATCTCTAGAAAATCAATCCTTCCCCTTCTCCATTAAAGCAAGCCATATTTTAGATAAGAAAATTATTAAACTTTTGGTTGCATCAATGGTTTCCCGCCCACGAGATTATTCCAAAATTAAACTGTAGGCAAGAAATATTAAATATTAAAAATTTTTACTTCTTCATTGTACCTCTGAACAGGGTATTTGTGGTGAATGCATGTATTTTATCATCTTTCTCCATCTAATGAAGGATATGTCTATTGTCATTTGGAATAGTTCTAGGCACTGAGCCAGCAAACTGATTACTAACAGTTTTAGAGAAGAACAGTGATGGGAGCAGTTGAAAGTTAAATTCAGTCCAGTAAATTTTCAAAGCTGAACAGACCCTTTGGAAAGTGGGCTCTCTTTTCTGCCAGTAGGACATCATAAGCTTTCTAGAAGGCAGATTGACAATATGTTTAACAAATTATAAAGCTATGCGTTCTGCTGAGATGAACTGACTGTGCAGAGGGGAGAGGGAAAATAAGGATGCTTCAACTCTCCTTGTTAGTTCACTTGACCCATCTCCATCCCTCATCCTTTGGTCCAGACTGTCGACTCCTTGGGAGAAAGAATTATCTAATTTTTTTTGTACTTAGAGTAACTTGCACTTAGTAATTATTTGTAAGCTGATCTAAATTTGAATGAACTGAGGATATAATTTGGTTATCCTAAATTAATCTAAGAAAAAAAACCTCTAAAAGCACATATCTTTTCATCCAACAATTCTATGAATTTATGCCAAAGAAAGAGATTTTTATATTTACAGAGATATGTGTCCAAGGATGTTTATCACAACATTATTATAGTAGAACAAACTGAAGACAACTTAAATATTGGCTATGGACTGAATTGTGCCTCCCCCAAATTTATATGTTGAAGCCCTAACTCCAAATATGACGGTATTTGGAGGTGGGACCTTTGGGAGATAATTAGATTTAGATGAGGTCAAGAGAGTGGGGCCCTCCTGATAGGATTAGTGACCTTTTAAGAAGAGACACCAGAGAACTTGCTTTCTACCTGTCCCTCCCTGCCACGAGGATGCAATGAGAAGGTGCCTGTCACCAAGCCAGAAAGAGAGTCCTCACCAGAAGTCTACCATACTGGCACCCTGATCTCAAACTTCCAGCCCCCAGAACTGTGAGGAAGTAAATTTCTGTTGCTGAGGACACACACTCTAGACTGTATTTTGTTATGGCAGCCCCCTCAGACTAAAACAATATCCAAGAGTAGGATATTGGTTAAATAAAAGATGCGAAATCCATATGTCAATTACTGTGTCATCATAGTCATTCTTTGAAAGACTTATATGAGAAAATTTTCATCGTATTTAAGTGAAAAATCAGGCTAAAAAACAGTATTAAATATGGTACTATATTTTTTAAACCAATACACTTACACATATTACGCAATATGTACAGATTTTTGAAAAATACAAGTCAGGCACCAAAATGTGAATAAATAATTGTCTCGGAATGATTGAATTATAGATTTCTTTTGTTTTTCTTTGTGCTTTACCATATTTTACAAGTCCTGGGTTTTGAATATATTTTACTTTAGTAATTAGAAAACTCAATTTAGAGTTTTTGTTTGTTTTTGTTTTTGAGGTTGGTTGGTTGTTTTTTTGTTTGTTTATGAACTGACATCCACCCTGAGGAGTGACATTGAAAATGAAGAGGCAGTCCAGGAGATAGTTTCTCAGACCTGGGAGTCTTTCCCCATGATGGCTGAGAGTCCCCAGCTATAGCCAGCAGCCTCTTGCTGTACCAAGAGACAGAGTTCATAGCTCCAGTAGCAACATGAACCCCACCTAAATGAAATGCTCTCAGTTTCCTCTCTCTCTACTTTTTATCTCATCATTATTTCACTTGCCAATTTTTCTGCTATTTCTGCTCATTGGATGAAAAAACTAGTAAGCTAAAAAGAACCAGGAAATCTTTAACAAGTAGAAACAGAAAGATGTTTTAATGAGCGAAAGAGACCTTTAGAAAATGAAACAAAATGAAGGGAAATGTTTCAAACAGAAAATGAGTTGTTTCAGTGGTATGACTTGGCTACCCTACACCTCCCTTTAGACCGATTTTAAATTCCTAGTGCACTCACCCATTTCCTTAATCTGTGCACAATTTGAAAATTTGTCTTGCTATCAAAAATATGTTAGCAATTACACTGCAAACTCAGAAACAGACGTATGTGCCTTATCTTCCTTTGGCTGTACAGTCAGCTCATTAACCAAGACTTTTGCTTCTCTTCTGTGTCTTCTTTTTGTCATATAGCTCATTATAATAGTACATCTGAATAACTGTGCTGCTCTCATAAAATGGAAGTATTTTTATAGCTTACATTCAAAAGCTTCCAGTCTCTTCATTTGTTGGGTAACCTCCAGCCCTTAGCATGGATGAGACCCTTATATCCTGACATCTTATTGGAAATATTGGCAAAGTCATACCTTGTTAGCAAGGTTGGGGTTGAAACCTTCCATGGGACAGTTATCCTTGCCCTCTTACATTGTAACAAGCTATGTGGAGTGACGATAATCCTGGAGAAGTGCCTGAATTACAAAGAAAATGTGTGAAAAGACTGGTGGCACACAAATCCATAACAGACTAAGTCACAAGGAAGAATAGGCAAGAGATCATAAACCACTTCTGAAAAACATACAACAGAACTTTGAAGAGGGGTTAGGACTATTATATAAGAAGGAAATCAATATGATTCTTTATGTAGTTATTTTAAAACATAGTCTTATGGAGTGCATATAAATAATAATCTTAGCAATACCTTCTTTCCATTTCTAGACTTTATTTAAATACCACGATTATTTACTCCAAAATGCAAAGGAAACTAAACTAATTTGGGAAGCATGAAAACCAGTTCAAAACTGCGGAAAACGGAACAGTCTCTTTCTTGGGACAGTTGTAAATGTCCCTTTACCTGAACCACGTTGTAGCTGAGAAACAGTGCAAAAGAATGGAGGTTTAGCTCTTCTCTTCCAATTCCAGAGCTTCTGGAAGTGTCTTTGCTGTGTACCCTGTTCTCAGTCTGACTTTGTTCTCCTGATATCTTTGCTCACTTTTTAGATTTGGAGGGAGGAAGTAAACATTAATTCCATGTATTGTTGACTAAATATTTGGGTCAAACATCTATATGATTTAGAATGTTTTCATTTAGCCTGGCAGTGTGATACTCAGTTGTTCTTCACAGAGAAGCTGATCGAGAAATGTCGTAAGTGGCACTGCCCCTGTTCCTGTTAGTACTGCTATATTTTCTGGTCCTGTTTTCTTTGTCTGATTCCCTGCAATACTAATAATGTGCTGTGTTTTAAGAGCTGGATGAATGAACAGTCATTCAGGACTAGTATAGAGGAAGACAAACACTTGATTGAACAGACCCTCAATGAGCACCTACATGTGTTGCATTTCAAGCACTGTTCTCTAGAATACAAAGCGGGCAACAGCCCTTGAGGTCTCCATAGTCTGGTGGGAACAGCAGAGGTAGACGAATATCTATGATATAATATATAATGTGATGCATGCTGTCCTGGAGGTGTAAAAGAGCACTATGCGAAAATTATACCTTAGTCAACACCTTAATTAATCTTTTTTTATTTCTTTGCTGTGAGGTAAAGGGGAGGGGAAATATTACAAGAGAAGTTATAGAAAAAAAAGTAACATGAAGCAGTGCCTGGAAGTATCATGAGGAGTTTGCCAGACAGAGAGGGCAGCATTGCAGAAAGAAGAGCAAACTGTCTATTTTTTTTTTTAAACACCTTTATTGAAGTATAATTGCTTTACAGTGGTGTGTTAGTTTCTGCTTTATAACAAAGTGAATCAGTTATACATATACATATGTTCCCATATCTCTTCCCTCTTGCATCTCCCTCCCTCCCACCCTCCCCATCCCACCCCTCTAGGTGGTCACAAAGCACCGAGCTGATCTCCCTGTGCTATGCGGCTGCTTCCCACTAGCTATCTATTTTACATTTGGTAGTGTATATATGTCCATGACACTCTCTCACCCTGTCACATCTCACCCCTCCCCTTCCCCATATCCTCAAGTCCATTCTCTAGTAGGTCTGTGTCTTTATTCCCGTCTTGCCACTAGGTTCTTCATGGCCTTTTTTTTTTTTTTTCCTTAGATTCCATATATGTGTGTTAGCATACTGTATTTGTTTTCAAACTGTCTATTTATACTTGATGTTATTCTTCAGAAGAATTTTAGGTGAATACCATTCCATTGGTCCATTTTCTGTTTTCAATTTGCAAATGTTACTTGGGGTGTCAGCTCCAGGATTCTAGACAAAGAGGAACCTGAAGGTTAACAAACTGACTCAAATGAAAACTAACAAGGAGGCCTTTTCCTGCCCAGCCATGGGTACTCTGTGTGTTTCTTTCCACTGAGAAAGATGCATTTGCAGTGAATTGCAGTCCTATGAAGTTTTACTTGATACCGGGATATTCTCGAACACCTCCTCCCTTTTCAGAAAGTTTCTCAGAAAGAAAAATGTTCATGACCTACAAAAATAGCTGATAATGTTCAGTGACTCCTAAGAATATTTGGATTTTCATGAGGCTTCAAGAATAAACATTTAATATGGTCATTTCAGTCTTTGGTAACCAAGGGGAGAGAAATATTTTTGCTAGTTCTGAAGCTGCTGTTGTTGTTACTGACGTTGTTTAATCTAGAATTCCTTTTTGATGCCCTTAGACATCATCCCACATAAAAGAGGCCCCCAATTCTGTCTACTGCAGGCCCAAGACCCTGTGCTATACATTAGTAGCAAAATTTTCAGATTCGCCTAGACGGTGGGGGAGGAGTTGAGCGTCATTAGGGCTGGCTACACCCCAAAGTATACTCATGGATTTGCTTTTGACACATTTCTCCTTCTGACTGTCCTTATTTTTAAGCAGTGGCTACCATTCCAAACTTATTTCAATACACTTTAAATTGGAGGTCTAAAATAGCCTTTGATGAAATTTAGATTAATTTGTATTAATTTCAAGGGAAATGTCAATTGAACACTAAAATCATACTAAGAAAGAACAGAGTGTATAATGCTTATCTTAATGATTGATTAAATTTTACCTCTTCTAGTTGGCCTTTTTTTAATCCAGCAAAGTCTTACTGAGTGTATAATAAGGCAATAACTCACAAACTAATTCATTTGTCCTGGTTTCTTCACAGTCAATGTCACTTTTTCAGTTTTTCCCTTCCAATGAACTTGAAGAAAAAAAGCAATGAGCTTTATATCTGATATTTTTACTTTCAACACTGAATCTCCAAAGATAAAATGGCAGAGTTAAATCATCTATGTAAAAGACAATATGTGTAGAGAGAAAAAAATGTAGCGTATCTTTTTTAAAAAAAAACATCAGAATTCGAAGGTATAATCAAGCTCAAGGTTGAACTTCTAAAGACCAGCCAACTTAGTAAATTTCTTAAAAGCTTATTATCAAGAAATTATTCATATAACTCTCACCAAAACAAATGGCTTTGGACTATAAATGATTTGGAAATTTCATACCAAAATATCATTTCATTCTCTTTTACAAAAACAGTGGTGCCAGATGTAACTTTCCTGACCAGGAAGCCAAATTTCCTCAGCCACATTCCCTGACCAGGAAACCTACCCCACCTCCGCCCCCGACCCCTTCTGTCGTGTGCCATTCTAATTACCACTAGAAAGCAGCTGCCCTAAGTGAGATGTGGATTTTTTGGTGATTCTGGTACAATGGTGAGGAGCCCACACTATAAAAACTAGGTCTGTAAGAATAGATTGGATGGAAGGGTGGATAAGAGGGAAAGAAAGAGAAAGTCGGAGGAAAGCATCTTGCATTATATATGTATTGTCCTACATTTTCAGAGAATGAGATGTTCCCCTTGCAAAATAAAGTCATTATGTGTATATGTGCGTGTGTGTATATATATATATATAAAATCTCATTGATGAATTGTTCACTTAAGAGTAGCAAACAATGAAACGCACTGCAGACAAAAATCCATATTGGTCAGAATTTAGTTTTCTTTTTAATGATTCAAAAGGCATTTCAGAATCTTGCAATCCTCATTTTGAACATCAATCATCATTATATGTTAAACATGGAAGGATCTGCCATTAACCAAGTGTTACTATGTTTGTAAAAATATTTCACAAACAAGAAGAGAGACACTTCCTATAAAAGATACCAGTTTAGGAGCTGATTTGAGCAAGGCCACTTGCTCAAGGATGGATATTGTGAGGCAGTGCAGTGTTTCCTCACAAGTGCAGGGCAGTGCTCAGTTTGGGTGTGAACACATCGTTTAACCTTCCTCAGCCTCTGTTGTCTCTCAGGCAACGTGGGGTGATAAGGTATCCTCTCAGCACAACTGTGAGAAATGCGCTAAGAAGAGGAGAGAAAAACACATCACAAATCAATAGATATTTAATAAAAGATCAACAGAACTTCTCATAGAAAGTGTTCTGTGTTTGAACAGATGATTGATTTTAGAAACTCTGATTCTTTGATGTCATGCCTAGTAAGCTGGATCCCTGCCATGACAATCCTGTCAGTCTGGGGCCACTTTGGTTACTAGGAACCAACTGCCTAAAGACAGCCGCTGCTGAAGTCATGTGGCGTCTGGTAGCGCCTGTGCGTTTCTCTAATTCATCTTTGCAGAATGGAAGACGTTTTCACACAGTTGGATTTAAGTTCCCTGCTGATTCTTCTTCCCCTTCAGATGCCAAGAGGATACGTTGGTTGGAAGTTACTGCAGCCACGCTCGTGAAGTTGGTTCTATGTGGTGTAGGGTGTTTTGTTCACTTCCCATGGAAGATGTTTTCTTTCATTCTGTTGGGAGTTGCTTCTTTACATGATCCCACAGTTGTCTCTCCTGGGGCAGTTTACTATGTGTCAAGTGTCAGGTCTTTAGTTGGCAGGTGCTACTTCTTAGCCAGAACCCTGTAAGAACACTGCAGTTTCTCCGTCTATCAGCTCAGACTCCAGACTTCCCAAGGGAAGGTGAGGCAGAGCTTGCTTTGTGTCCCGACCTGTGGTCATAGAGCCAGTCTTTACTCTGACCTGACTCCCCTGCTGGGAGGCAGCCCCAGGCTTCTAGCAAATACTTGGCAACATTGTGGTGGTCACTTTCTACCCTTTGGATGTTTATTTAGATATTAAAGAAATTGTGACTAATAGAACTGAGAGGGCTACTAGAGAGATAGATTTTTTTTTTTTTCAAAAGATTTTTGACCACAGGGACTGATTGGCTAACAAAGTACTTAGAACCTCTCACCAGGCCCATGTTTACAGTGAGTGTGATGTTGAAGCTTCTGGTGGTGATTCTGTGGACTTGGAGGAAGGAATTAGGTTGCAGAAGACTGACTTCCTTCTTCTGTTTTCTCAACCGTGCTTGAGATTAATATTAAACATAGGTGTGCTGTTAAAAATAAGACATGCAAGAGCATTTTGTACCTGCCTAAGGCTGGATGACTATCCATCCTAGGAGCTAGGATGGTACTCAGTGTGATGTGCTGTCATAAGAGGTATCAGCCTGCACTATTACTGTGACTTCTCTGTCTCCCCAGCTAAAAAGTAAGCACTTTGAGGGCAGTCATTTTATCTTTGTATCTTCAGCCTCCAGCACTGTGCCTGGTATGTTGAAAGCACTGAAGAGATAATAGAACAGATAAATGCACGAATAAATAAGTGAATCTGTAAGAGAGAGATTGGGGGGGGGGGAAGAAATAGAGAGAAAAGGATGGGAAAAGGAAGACAAGAAAGAAGAGAGGCTCTGCACATGCTAAGGTTATGGTTATTTAGTGTGGACAGATGTTATACGAAGAACTAAAACTCCATTCATCACCTTTAAGCCATGTATCCTCAGGGTATATTCCAAGTTTTAGCAAAACTGCCTCCCTTTATTTCTTTACTTTTCACCTATATTATCTTTATTTAAATACAACTCAGCTAGACTCAGGAACGTTGGTTTTGGTTTGAGATGTGTGGAAGGAATGTAGGGCTAATTGGCAACCCCCCCCAAGAGGGCACTAACCTGAATATGTCATGAGTTTTCCATTCTTGACCAAACAGGCAGCACAGAATAATGGCTGAAAGCAGGGTTCCAATATCGGAATCTGCTCTACCACTAATTAAGTGTGTGCCCTTGAACTAGTTATTTATCTGAGCCATCATTTCCTCATAGGGCTGTGGAAGGACTCAAGAAGTTGTGTATTTAAAGCATTTGGTACAGTGCCTGGCACCTTGTACACATGTTCTAAATGTTAGCACTAAAAAGGCATCCCTTCCCAGGAAGGTGGTTGTTGGAGCAGCGAAGAGGAAAAAGAGGAGGGGAGGAAGGGGGGGAGAAGGGGGAGAAGGGAGAGGAGGAGGGGGAGAAGGGGAAGGAGAGGGAGGAGGGGGAGGAGAAGGGAAAGGAGGGGGAGGGGGAGGAGGGGGAGGAGAAGGGGGAGGAGGGGAGGAGGGGGGAGAAGGGGGAGCAGGGAGAGGAGGAGGGGGAGAAGGGGAAGGAGGGGGAGGAGGGGGAGGAGAAGGGGAAGGAGGGGGAGGAGGAGGGGGAGGGGGAGGAGAATGGGGAGGAGTATTCTGAGCCAGCAGCCTCAGCTGCAGCTTCTGATGTAGCCCTGCCTTTGGTGTTGATGACTCTAAGGTGCCTGCTAGGAGCACTGAACACACCATAGAAATCATTTAAGGAGCTGGAGGAAGGAGGGAGTCAGGGTGGTTGGAGGGGGAAGCCTGACATTGAAGAGAACTAAATCTGTACAAGTGGCTATTTTTGTCAGCCCAACCACAGTGGGTGTGCAATCGGGAGTCTACTTTTTGATGCAGCTCTTTTTCTAGTCCCTGGTTTTGCTTAAAGGCGACTCTTCCTCCATCCTTCCCCAGGCTGCTGAACTGATTTGGAAGATTGCTTATGGAGTATTTATCATCTGCAATCTGGAATAGACAACATTTAGATTAGGAATTAGCTACTCCTTTAAGATGTAAAAACAGTCTCATTATCAACCCTAGCAGAGATTCAGCCATAAGGGTATTTCATCCATCAAGACTGCAAACACACCATTACCATTTCAAAAGTGCTTTAGATTGGCAGCAAAGGCTCAATCTGTATGGGGCAGCTTTGGTGAAAATACAGGCTCACATCAGTACACCACCTTGGCCTATCCTCTTTGTTCTTGTGGTGAAACCTTGATTTCAACCATTTCAAAACATTTTCCCATTGTTATCAGACTGGTTCAACTAGAGTCCCTGCTTCCAAAGAGCATTTATATGAAGTTACAAACTGTCTGATGCAAAAGTAGGACGTCTTTGTCATTTGGTGCTTTGAAAATGTTTTTTTAAAGAATTGTCTGAACATTTCCTACCTGTTTGCTATACTGAAAAGTTATTTTTAAGAGCCTGGATGTGACCATGACCATTTCAACACTTGAACCACAGAATCCATAGCGCGATGCCAATGCGTATATCCGCGTGTCCCTGGAAGAAGAAAGCTGAATGCGACTCATTGCCATTGCCTCTGAGTCTTCAGTACCAAGCATCCAGACTGAGCTGATGACCTCTTTAAAGAGGAAATCAGTGCCACTCTGCTGGGGTGTGCTCTAGGGGGTTACCTGGCTGAGTGGTGCATGCGGCATCTCACAGTAACAAGGAAAGACTTTCAGTAGTTTCAGATAAAAGTCAGCCATCTTAGAAAAATATGGACTTTTTTTCTCCCTTATTCTCCCCCCCTAGAACCAGGCAGGTGGTCCATGCAGGCTTGTGCTAATGAATTAGGCAGCTTGTACTGTACAAAGTGCATTTTCATTGCTATGAACAAAGCAGGCTACGGGGGAAATTTGATAGGTGGCTTCCACTCAAAAGACAAAATGCATTTATCTGAAGTCAATTCAGTGGTTTATAATGGACAGCAGGGCCCCTTTGTCTTTTTGTCACAATCTTCCTGTGAACACCACCATGATTCACAGTCAAATTATAGTCACTTTCTACCGCCCCATCTATTTAAATTGCTGACTCCCCAATCTACAGTCTTCACAATTTTAAATAGCATCCAAGAGTGCAGTTCCATTTTTTAACACAATATTTTGAATTTTTACAAATAAGAATTGGTCACCAGGAAGTGACTTTTTGATTATTTCTCGTGCTTTGCTATAGATAAGTATCGGGGCTCTCACAAGTACTTTGATTGCAAGCAGTTGGAATCACATCATTTCCCAGCAAAGCTTATTATTTTACTTATGAAAGTCATTGTGTATCTTACAAAAAATGGTAATAATTTCTCATTTCCCTCAAGAATCTACACATCAGCCTTGATTCTCAGACTGGGTAAAGGGTACTTGGTAAAAACTCAGAGACTGAGGCCCATTTCTCCTTCAGCGAGGCTGGCCTTTGTTCTTTATGATCTCCCCAGGGGCTGATGAACGCTAGACTAATCCGTTTCATTTCTTTAGTGTATTGAGGAAAAGAACAACCCTGGACTGTCTTCTGGGAGCAGTCATCTCACTGTTTTCCCAGGAATATGCATGGTGTAAATACTAGTCATTTAATAAACTAGATTGCCAATTCCTTAATCTCCTTGTTTGCCCAGATGCCAACGAGATTGTTCTTAATGGATGCCATTAAAATAGATTACAGAAACTGGACAGGACTAACTAAAGTTCAAATTTCACGGAAATGACAGCTTCCCAGTAAATCAGACTGCAAGTTTATAGACAAGTTGTTTGATCATTGCTCCTACTTAGAGAATACAGTTGCTGGAGAAATAATTTCCAAATGTCCACACAGGACCACGGTCCTTAATCTGCAATTCCAAAATCTCAAAAACACTAAAGACTGAAACATTTCCCAAGGTTTGCACATAAACTCCCTTGACAATAAAATTTGGCCTGAATTGATAGCCTTTCCTTATTGTATAATCACACAGTTTAGTGTGAATATTGAAACGTTCCTCTGCAGAAATACTACTGATTTGAATTCCCTCCTGGCAATGTTATGCCATGTTCTGTATATACACACTTTTACCTTTCCATTTTTAAGAAAAAAATTTCTGAATCCTGGAATACATGTGGCCTCAAAATGTTCAGATATGAGCTTGTGGACCAGTATTATATTATTCCATATTGATGATGGGAGTGAGGATTTTTCTGCTACCTTGGCTCAGTCCCAAGAGTTGTTATTGATAAAATTCAACAACATAAAAATCATCATATTGAAACTTAAAGTGACTAATTCTTTTTATTAAGGAATCATGACAAACGTTAATGCTCATTCTCTACTGAATCATGGATCTCCTTACATTTTTTCTGACAAAATCCCCTACTTGGAAAAAACCAAAAGGAGTTTGGTTTTTAGATGCTTTTCCTACCATCCTTCACCTTCCAGCCCACTCTTTTGATCCCCTCTTCTTCAGTGTCTAACCGACAAACTATAGGGGAAATACATTCTAAATTAGAGTTTACGACTGAAGTTTGAGATGGAGGTAAACATGGTGGTCAAAAATGAGCCAAATTATAAAAACAGACAAACAGACCAATGGAACAGAATCAAGATCCCAGAAATAAACCCAAGCATATATGGTCAACCAGTATTTGACAAGTGAGCCAATAATAGTGGAGAGAAGGCAGTCTCTTCAATAAATGGTGCTGGGAAAATTAGATATTCACATGTAAAAGAAGGAAACTGGACCCCTGTCTTTCATCATTCACAAAAATTAACTTGAAATGGATTAAAGACTTAAACATAAGACCTGAAATCATGAAACTCCTGAAAGAAACCATAGGAAAGAGGCTCTTTCACATGTGTCTTGGCAATGATTTTTTGGCTATAACACCTAAAGCACAAATTAGAAAATAAAAAACAAGTCAGACTACCTCAAACTACAAAGCTTCTACACAACAAAAGAAACAACAAAGTGAAAAGACAACCTACAGAATGGGAAAACAATATTTCTGAACCATATATCTGATAAGGCTTTAATACTCAAAATATGTAAAGAACACATACAACTCAATAGCAAAAAACCAAATAATCCAAATAAGAAATGGGCAAAGGACCCAAGTAGACATTTTTCCAAAGAAGACATATGCATGGCCAACAGGTACATGAAAAGATGCTCACATCACTAGTCATTAGGAAAATGTAAATCAGAACCACAGTGAGATATAACTTCAAGCCATCAGCAAGAAGACAAGAGATAGCAAATGCTGATGTGGATGTGGAGTATAGGGAACCCATGTGCACTGTTGGTGGGATTGTAAATTGGTGCAGCCACTATGGAAAACAGTGTGGAGGAGTTTGAAAAAATTAAAAGTAGAACTACCATATGATCCAGCAATTCCAATTCTGGGAATATATCCAAAGGAAACAAAAACACTAACTTGAAAAGATATCTGCCCTCCCATGTTTAATGCAGCACCATTTACAGTAGCCAAGACATGGAAACATCCTAAATGTCCATCAACAGATGAATGGATAAAGAAGGTGTGAGATATATAGATAAAGATAAAGATATATATTTCAGCCATAAAAATAAGGAGAAAATCCTGCCATTTGTGACAACATGGATGGACTTTGAAGGCATTATGCTAAATAAAATAAGTCAGACAGAGAAAGACAAATACTGTATGGTCTCACTTATATGTGGAATCTGAAAAAACAAAGAAACAAAAAACACAAAAACAAAACTCAGAGGAAAAGAGATAAGATTTGTATTTACCAGAGGTGATGGTGAGGGGAGGCAGAATTGGAGGAAGATGGTCAAAAGGTACAAACTTACAGTTATAAGATAAAAAGTACTAGGGATGTAATGTACAACATGATGACTATAGTTAACACTGCTGTATGATATATAGGAAAGTCGTTAAGAGAATAGATCCGAAGAGTTCTCATCACAAGGAGAAAAAATTTTTTTTCCTTTTCTTTTTATTGTATCTACATGAGGTGATGGATATTAACAAAACTTATTGTGGTAATCATTTCACAATCTATTTTAGCCAAACCATTATGCAGTACACCTTAAACTTATACAGTGATGTATGTCAATCATATCTCAATAAAAAAAGAAGAAAGATTAAAAATAAAACACACAAATGAGCCAAATTAACATACTATACATGGTTAGTTATTTCTTTTTTTTTTTGGCTGCGTTCGGTCTTCCTTGCTGTGCGCAGGCTTTCTCTAGATGCGGCGAGCAGGGGCTACTCTTTGTTGAGGTGCGCAGGCTTCTCATTGCGGTGGCTTCACTTGTTGCGGAGCATGGGCTCTAGGGCTCGGGGGCTTCAGTAGTTGTGGCACGTGGGCTTCAGTAGTTGTGGCTCGTGGGCTCTAGAGCTCAGGCTCAGTAGTTGTGGCACACGGGCTTAGTGGCTCCACGGTATGTGGGATCTTCCCAGACCAGGGCTCGAACCCATGTTCCCTGCATTGGCAGGCGGATTCTTAACCACTTCGCCACCAGGGAAGTCCCGAATGGTTAGTTATTTCTGATTAATGTCAGAGATTTCTTTGGGAGAACTCTGCTGCAGTAGACCTCAACTGCATATATATATATTATAAAATATTCATATATACTTATACGTACATTTGTATAATTTACATAGTAAGCCAGTTTCACAGTTGTGCAATATTTGAAATGCAGTCGTTATTGTTCTTTTGCTTTTCTATTGTGGTTGTTTGTGTGACTAGACATACCAAAAACCAAAGTTATTTAGAATATACTTTATAATCAGTAAAAAGTATTTTTCTTGGGATATTTAAGCATCATAGACTTTTTATGCAAGAATCTAATGATACTTGCAGCTGGTTCCTAACATAAGTTTGGGTTATAGTTGAGTTTGCAAGTAATTTCTGAGCTAAATAGATAACAATGTGCTTGCATTCCAAATAAGGACTATTAGTTGTGATTGATAATATATGGATTTTGCCAACTATATTAAGTAATGAATGCTCCTTATGGGCAAAATCAGTTGCCTATTCTGCTTAAAATCTTGGCTTCAATTCAGAGTTACTGTGAGACAAGGTTACACCTTCACAGCTTGTAAACATGCCTACTTAGCCGGAGTTCATGAATGCAAATTAGTTGAAAACAAATATTCTCAATAGCATATTTAAAGAGAATGTAGATCCTTTCTGTGATGTTTTCTAGTAGATAGCCAGATTCAAAGTTTAGTTTCAACTATTATAATTACCAACTTCCTGACAGCATGGAAGGTACAGTGACCTTAGTTATGAGTCATAAATCAGGTCCTCTGCAATAGGATGGGAAGATTAGTAAATTAATTAGTACTAACTAGCAGTTGCACATAGAAATGGAAGTGGGTTTGGAATGACATTTGTGGAGAACTGTCCTGCTGTAGGTCCAAGAACAGACAATAGTCTGGATTCCCTCTCCTCAGAAGAATATACAGATCTTAGTACTGGATTTTTATGTAGCTATTAACTCATAGCATTCGTTTTTCAGATTCCTTACTTTTGATGACATTTTTACTGCAATTTAGAAGCACCTCTATTGGGTGCCACTAAAAAATGAGTGAGGTGAGGGGTTTTCCTGTTTTTCAAAATGGCAGCCCTTTACTCACTGCAGGCATGCACCACGGATTTAGAATCAAGAATTTTCAGACTATTTATGCCAAAAATATTTCCCTTTACTCAAATTGACAAACTTTAAACAAATACAATCTTCATAGATTTCTTTAAAGAGTTCTCAACTTGAGGGGCTCTCTGAGGAGGGGGGACAGGGTATCCAGTGTTCTGTATGTGGGGAATCGTGCATTTTCCCCAGAATACAGTCCATCAACTTCCCAGAAGCTTCATGACCCCTCAAAAAATGGTTAAGAGCCCTCATTTTAGAGGAAATAACTACCTACAGATTCTAAACTACAAACGTGTAGCTTACTGTTTTTTATTAAAAGTGTGTACCGGCCCGTGCAACTCGCCCTGAGCTCTGACTCTGGGCAGGAAGTCCTTCTGGGAGTTGATTATCACATCCTCACTTGATTGCTCATTCTACCAGAAGTGACTTGTAAGATTGTTTCCTGATGCTTAAAGAGCAGTTGTCTAAGTTGTCTTCTAATACAGCACCTGCCGGCCCCAAGTCTGTTTCCTCCTTTCTCAGCTCTCCCCAGGGTTTACTTCTCCATTTCGGAGCCAGCCCCTGGCCGTTGGAAACAGGGATGCATTATGGTGAGGTCTCACAAGAAGCCCTGCCTGCCCTCCACCAATCTCTGGGAGAAAAGCAAACCACTCCCAGCTCACCCCTAGCTGTCCTGCTGTGATTGTACACAGACAGCATATGGTGATACGGATTAATTGGTTGCTTTGTCATCATTTTGCAACTCAGTAACAGGGCAAACAGAGTCAAGTCTTAGACTCCCTGGCAAAAGAACAACACACTGAACCAAGAATTAAGCTAAAAATAGTTTTATCATATTAAATTACATCAGTGTTGTAACCCAACATAGAGTGTTTCTTCAATAGGGGCATCTAAGAACATGATGGCATAGGACGTGTTTTCACCCTGATATCACATTTAGAAAGGATATAACTTTAAAGTATTCTTTATGGATAATCATCTCTAGTTTTAATAGTTTAAAAATTATTTACATATTCCAACTATACCACTTATTAAGGTTAAAAGATCCATTTTTCTGTTTTCTTTAAATTTGCCTTTCAAATATGAAGTGATAGGTTCTGGCTTTAGGACATATTGGGATATTTAGTAGATAGGTTTATCTCACCTATCTCCCAAAATGGTTTCATAGGCATCATCCCATAATTACTCCACCCTATTGGGCTCTATAATTTTTTTTCTTGTAGTCACATCTTTCAACCCTCCTGAAGAAGATCTACCTGCCATCTGCTACCACCCTCACAATGGAATTCATTCAACAAATATTTATTAAGCACCTGTTGTATGCCTAGGTTTCACATTAGGCACTAGAGACACAAATGTTAATATGGTTCAGATCCACATCCTCACTTTAAAAACTACGATAATAAGGGAATTAAACAAATATATAAGAGATTTCAATACAGTGTGAAATTGCTATCATATGGTTAAAGACAGAGATACTTGGAAACAAAAAGGAGGAGCACGAAACTTTTTAGGGTGAGAGGAGAGTTTCCCCCAAGAGGAGACTTTTAAATGGATGAGTAGGAATTAAGCAAAAGAGAGTGGGAATGCATTTCAAGCAGAGGAAATGGCCTGGAGGTGCAAAAAGAAAGATGATAAATCTGGAAAATTGCATATGATTTGGTAGGGCTGGGGCTTTGGGCTCAGGGAATAAAGTGCCAGAAGATGAGGGTGGAAAAATAATCAGGGACCAAATAAAACGAGTTCCCTAAAACTGGTATGGGATTTGGATTTTGTCCTGCAGATAAAAGGGAGCCTTGGAAAAAATAGAAAGAATAATCAATCATCAGTTCTATCAGTACCACATAGTTCACCCCTTAATTTTTTCTCCAATTGTTTCATGAGAATTTTATCTCTCCAGATAAACAAAAGAGAGAAACCACATCAAACTGTGCCATGTATAATACTATACACAAAACAGACAGTCAACAAGAAAATACTGATTGATTGATTGATTGATTGATCGATTGGAGCAGTACGCTGCTTCTAGACAGCTATACTTTGGGCCCAGCTTAGTGACTTCATGAGTATCCTTTTGTAAGTACTCATCTTTTGAGGGTTTTAGACTCTGCCTGTTTAAAAAAAAACAAAAACAAAAACAAAACAACTTTCCCCGTGAACTCGTGTTTTTCATCTTCTCTCATCATTTGTTTGATCTTGATACTCTTTGAGGTTGGATAATATTCAAATGGTGATTTAATTTAGATCAAGTTGAAGGCAACATATTTGTATGACATTTGAAATTGTGTCATGCCAAACAGGTACTATTTTTATTGACACTGACCCAGAAGAGCTTATAGGATATCATTTTCTGAAACAGGTTCAGAACCAGATTTCAGGTTTGGAGCTATAAGCAGGGACTTAAGTGTTGAATACTAAGGCTCTTGGAATGCCCCAGATCAAGATTCCCCTCCCAACCCACTAGCTAATGCCTGAAATTCTTCAATAAGAAATTTAGAGCACTGTCCCCTAATACAAAGTAAATATGACAGGGAAGGACACCCGATTAAGCCTTAGTAATCATTCAGACCTAATATAAATAATGTTCATAAAGATTTTCTCAAAGAGCAAGCAAGTTCTTGGGGCTGGGGCAGGGAGATATGAGAGGACCACGAACCAATGGCTGCCAAAAGGAAAGGATAGAGCAGAACAACGCTCGGACGGAGAAACACAAACTTGACCTTTCTCACAATATACTTGGCCAGCCATGCATTCTCCTTGGAGTGCTTCAATAAAAATTACAGCTAAAGAAAATCCCTCAGACTATCTTTAAATCCTAAATACTTAACTTAATTCTCAGAAGATCTTATATTCATCAGTTCTTCCAACTAAGTAAAGCATTTTGGAATTTATGTGACTAGATGTTTTTGAATCTCGACAGGTAGCATTTGCCGCAAGAGGAAAACGAATTCTAAATTGTTCAATGGACTATTGCATCCTGCATATTATAACTTCATTCTAGATATTTTAATTGATGTCTTAGATCTCTTACTGGTTTGAATCGATATATTTTTCTCTTCTTAAGACATGGTCAGTTTTCAGGTCCATTTTCTAACTGTGAGCTGAAATACAGTTTCATTTTGATTATGAAAATGGAAAAATCACCTCAATAAATGAGAACTTTCCTACCTCTTAAGTAGAGTCTTAGGGATAATAAACTCCCATGGGATCTAGAGGAAAGAAAAAGAGCAGAGATCTTTTGAAAATAGTAAAATGACTATTTAAAATAACTGACAATAAAGCTCCCAAATAATGAAATTTGGTGTTATTATTTCTAACACTATGTTTCAACTTCATATGTTTTCTATATCTCCCTAAGAGTTCTGGTTGTAACCTGGCGTTTTGCACAAGCTGACTCTGATGACATTGGTTTGAGAGGAAGGAGACCAGATTTCATGCTTGCCTTTCCAGCCTTTATTCTGCCACTTTCCAGCAAACATCCGGTTTGTGAGCTACTCTGCCATTTCTAGAACAGTGCCACGTGCCGTCATACTTGGGAGCTTTACTTTTAAAAATTTCCTTCTTCCTCTTGTTGCCTGCTACATCCCTGCTCATCCTTTGATTCTCAATTCAAAAGTCACCTCTTTCTTAACTCCATGGACAGAATCAGTGACGCTCTTGTCTGTGCTTATATTTAAAATTGTGCATGTTTTTGCTACCCTGTCCCTGTTTTTACCTTGCATTGTGATTATGGCTTCAATTAAGACTACTTTAGATTTTGCCACAGTTTAAAAAAATACTTGTTCACAATTGATCCTTTTTTTATTAAAGTATAATTGATTTACAATATTATATTAGTTTCAAGTGTACAACATAGTGATTCAATATTTTTGTAGATTTATTCCACTTTAAGTTATTACAAAATGATGGCCATATTTCTCTGTGCTGTACAATGTATCCTTGTTGCTTATTTATTTTATACATAGCAGTTTGTCACTACTGATCCTTGAATCCCATTCCTTCCTTCTGTGTTCAGGTTTCCTTTTCTTGATGTACATTCTTTAGTAATTCCTTCAAGTACAGGTCTGTAATAATCATTCTCGCAGTCTCTTTCTGAAAATGTGTTTTGCTCTCACACTTGAAAAATAGTTTGGCTAGGTTAGAGATTATCTTTACTTAGTGTTCCTAACACCATAAGAAATAAATTAAGACTTCGTACCCATGGTTGGTGCAGCCCGGGAATTTTTACCTACCATGGATGACACTTCCCACCCTACCCTAGGACATTCCAGAGCCAGGGGCAAAAGTAAGCTGGCCTTTTGCCTCTCTGGCTGGCTGATTCCCCCTCCCAGCAAGGAGCAGCCAGATGACACTAAAGTTGCCCGTCCACAACACAGGTTATAAATGTGTGGCAATATTCTGGGCATTTATGGTCCAGGATGAAAACACATGACTGCTCGTTTTTATGTCATTCCTAACTACGACCTGTATCTTCTGTAATATATGTTGAATATAATGAAAAAAAAAACACAAAACCGCATCTGTTTATCTTAAAGAATAAATGTTCCAGGGAGGTTTTGTTTCATTTTTCATACCAATTTCCCTTTAAAAGCACACCCTCTATTTCAAAAAGTTGTATTGGATGCCACTTAGAAAGGAATTGCAGCTGGTTAAATTTAGGGTGTTGAACAAATTCCAATCCAAGAATATTCCTTGGCACTGGGGCTATGGCATTTTTATCTGATTCTAAATTGGATAAATTTTAATTCATTTTAAGTTCTTTGCTTTCTCTATATTTTTCTTCTGAGACAGGCAACTAACCATTGGTATTTATTCTGCCTTTAACACTACAGCTCAACTATGATATTTTGTATACATACTATCAAATTCCCTGAAGTTTTACTTATTATTATACAAATACAACTATACTTTAAAACATATCCATCACTTCCATTAAATCTTGATGAAGCTGTGCCCTAAGAATAATATAGGAAAATAATCACACCATAAATCCTTTTCCATAAGGTAATATGGCCCTATATTTCATGGTATAAGATTAGTAAATTTTGAAGCCCTGAATCTTATTTTCCCATACATTATTTTTCGATTTCCTTATCAGTTTTTTTTTTAAATAAATTTATTTATTTATTTATTTGTTTATTTTGGGGTGTGTTGGGTCTTCATTTCTGTGCGAGGACTTTCTCTAGTTGCGGCAAGCGGGGGCCACTCTTCATCGCGGTGCACGGGCCGCTCACTGTCGCGGCCTCTCTTGTTGCGGAGCACAGGCTCCAGACGCGCAGGCTCAGTAGTTGTGGCTCACGGGCCCAGTTGCTCCGCGGCATGTGGGATCTTCCCAGACCAGGGCTCGAACCCGTGTCCGCCGCATTGGCAGGCAGATTCTCAACCACTGCGCCACCAGGGAAGCCCTCCTTATCAGTTTTTATATTCTTTTTTTTTTTTGACCTCTAATTTATGCTTCCCAGGAGACAATGTTAATTTTTTAAAAATAAAAGGAAGAGAGAGAGAGAGGGAGGGAGGGAGAGAGGGAGGAAGGAAGAAAAAAAGGCCTATCATCTTTTGCTAAGATTGTCAGGAGCAGTTTAGGAATCAGCTGCATAGGGGTACTGTTTGAAGTCTGGGCAAGGCTAGATCCATGAGGCAGGAAGACAGACGAGAAGACCAAGGGCACAACCTTGAGCAACTCTTGGAGAGCAGAAGCAGCCACAGAAATGGCTGGAGCTCTCTATTTCACATGTACATGTGACTCAGTTTCCACACTTCCTTAAGCGAGGAAACGAATCTTGGACATTTCCTATAGGTCTCACCCCACGTCCCACAGTGAGAGCAGCTGGTGAATGCTCGTCATTCAGCCCTCAATCCACTGATAGCTGCTACCTACTATTCTGTGAGCCAGGGATTCGGTGTGGACAAGATAGGCAGAGTCCCTGTCATTCCGTGCTGACGTGCGAGCTTTATCAAGTATGGCCAGGGATACCTCTGGGAGGAAGTGACATTGGAGCTGGAATGGACCCGCTGAGAAGGAGCCACTATATGAGTCGCAAGGAAAGAGCATTCCAGAGAGAAAACAATTGCCAGGGACCTGAAGCAAGAACAGACTCAGAGTGGTTGAGGGGAAAGAAGGGGGCCAATGTGGCTGGAGCCTAATGCATAATGACAGGAAGTCATAGAGGTAAGCCAGATCCTAAGTTCCCTTTGGCCATGAGAGTTGGTTGAGTTTTATTCTGTTTGCGGTAGTCTTGTAGGCTGATTCACTTGATCCTACCTGCTAGCTTGTCCCTGCACTGCTGCAGATCCTGCCAGCATCACCCAGCTGCTTGGTCCTGTTTGACAGAGTCTGAGGAGACTTGGAACACAGGTGAAAAGAAGGCAACACTTTGCTACCACAGCTTGTCTCTCACCTTCTGAATTAAATAGGCATACTGGGATCCCTTCCCTCCCCCATCCAGAAAGATCTGGTGCCAACTACCCACCCACCTAGGAAAAGAAACTAAGTGAATCCTTGGCAAAATTGGAGTGAAGTGAGCATGCATGAAAACTGCATTAATAAAAATAAATGTATAATGAGGAGTTTCTATCCTAAATACATGTATAGTGTTCATTAGAAGGGAGGGAATGAGAGAGAGGATGAATATGAATATTTGAGGCCATCTGTATTCCTAGATAATTCAGACACCAGCCACAAATTTGGGGATCCCCAGGGCCACCCTCACTTCTGATCAACTGGCTACAAATTCAGGCTTTCCCACTACCCCTTCGGATTTGATAATTCACCAAAAAGACTCACAGAACTCACTGGAAGCACTGTGCTTATGATTATAGTTTTATTATAGCAAAAGAATAAAAATTGGGAGAGACACATAGGGCAAAGTCTGACAAGATTCCAACCACGAAACTTCTGTTATCCTCAGGGATGCATTACCCAGTTAGCATATTGACGTGTGACAATATGCAGAGAATTGCCAACCAGGGAAGCTCACCCAAGCTTCAGTGTTCAGAGTTTTTATTGGGGTTTCATTAAGTAGGTATGACTGATCGAATTATTGGCTGGGAGGTTGCACTCAATTTCCAGCCTCCCAATCCTCTCCAGGAATAGATCTGATATCACGTGGCTCAAAGCTTCAACCCTCTAAGGACATGGTCGGTCTTTCTGGTATGATCCATCCTGAGTCACCTCATTAGCATTAACTCTTAAGTATGGTCTGAGGGGCCCATGATGAAAAACAACAATGACACTCCTATCACACTGGAGATTCTCGGGGTTTAGAAGCTCCCTCCCAAGAACCAGGGACAAAGTCCACTCAAATTTTTTCTTACACAGTGGAACCCCTCAAATCAGACTTGTAATTAATCACCCACTCTGTGTAACAGTCCTCAGTACAATTTGGTACAGCTGCTTGAGGAAGGAAGACGCAGTACTCATTGCTTGAATTTTTTAGCCATGGAAAAGCATCATTTTAAAGGTATTATAGATTCATGTTGCCCACCTCTAGGCCTCACTCTTTTTTTTCCAAGCAGTGTTTCTGTGTGCTTCCTTTTCCTAGCTGACAAGGGTCATGATTCTATTCTGTCCTCTACTGAGTGCAAGTTGGATATTTGCCTATGCCTGGCAAATGTTACATTGTGCAGATGACAAAAATATCATGGAAAACACTGAGAAAAAGGCAACCCTAGCTCATCCTTTTGTCCAACTGAAAGCGGTCGTAAATAGAATCTCAATGTCCTTAACATTTAGAATCAGAGCCTGATGTTGACTTTTCAAAATTTTCTTTGTGTACTAGCAAAAAGCACCAAAAAACAACAAATGACGACAAAAACTGGGTGACTCAGTGGGAAGATGATGTAAAGAACTTCATGTCTTATTGCATAATGGGTTAGGAGATGTGTGCCCTTATGTATCAGTGTTCCAGATGACCTTGAGCAGTGCACAGAAATGCTGCCTCCCCCATTTCCCAACATGTGGGACAGCTGTGAGGTGTAGCCTCTGAACGATGACACCACTCTCTGAAAGAGCTGCAATATATCTTTCTCTGGTTGCTAGGCCTACTTTGTCCTGAAGAGCTCCATGGAATATTATGGCCACATGACAGCTGACTTCTAGATGGAAAGTCACAAAATTGAATCACCTGAATGTTTCCAAGCATTGTGTAGACTAACCATCCAGAAAACTGAATTTTCTTCTAGCTAAATTTTATTATCTTGGAACCTCAGTTTAATGCCCCTCCTTATCATTCCAGGTCATTCCAAGTAAAGGTTTATTTGATCACAATTCCAGGGGAAATGTGATATCATCTAAAGGGGTTAGTGGGGTGTTTTAAAAGGGTACCCGGAACTTGTTTAAATCAGGTATGGTAAGACACACAGACATGAAAATAATTGTCATGAAGGAAAAAGTTTTTTATACTTACAGACCCCAAGAAACAGGAGGCACAGCATACCATTCAGGGCCACCTGGGGAAGCACCAGGGTCAGTCAGGAGGCAGAGGGAGTGGAGGAAGTATAGGCAAGTGTCTTTATTGTCATTTCCACTGGAAGGACTGGGTGAGGCAGGGTAAGCAGGCTTAGATGGATGGTTTGAATATTTTCAACAGGCACTTGGGTTTGGGGGCTATCCTTAGTAGTCGGGCATATGGCCCAGGGGGGATTAGAGCAGAATAGTGGCCCAGAGTGTAAATCTGGGTAATGGAGGTGGTTAGGGTGTGCTCTCTGGATTGGGTAGTTTACATATGAAAGGTGCACTCCTAGGGGACTTGTTTGCTATCTCTGAGAATGAGCTAGGCCTGGGAGGGGCACTCTTCCAGGGTCAGCAGGGCCCTAATGTCAACACATCAAATACAGAAAGTAGAAAATGTGGTTTATTACATGGGGTTAGGAAGGGGTCTCTTAGTCATAGGTCCTTTAGCATCAAGATTATTTTTAAAATTCTTTCATTTAGCTTTGACATAACTCATGTATTAAGAATTATATCAAGTCCTAGAATTAACCCAAATATTTAAATATCTTTAGGGGGAATAAAACAGATCTTATCCTATTTCTCAAACTTTAATATTTATACAAATCACCTGTTGGGTTGCCAGATAAAATACAGAATACCAAGTTAATTTTAATTTCAGATAAACAATAAATAATTTTTATATCGGTTAAGTATGACGCATATAATATTTGAGACATACTTGTCCTAAAAAAAAAAAAATTCATTGTTTACCTGAAATTCTAATTTACCTGGCATCCTGTCTTTTTATTTGCTAAATCTGGCAACCCTGATCAGCTGGGGAATCTTGTTAAAATACAGATTCTGATTCAGTAGGTCAGGGAGGGGCCTGAGACTGCATTTCTAACCAGCTCACAAGGTTTGCCAGTATTGCTGTCCCTTGAACCACACTTTGAATAGCAGAACTCCATCAGGGACCTTTTGACTACACTCAGTGTCCCATTACAGATAGTGGCAACCAATACTACTGACCAAAGAAATGGAATTAGTCACCTTAAATTCTACAGTGTAAATGGATTGATTCTCTAAAGGGCAGTACTTGATTATTAACATATCTGCCTTCCTGTTTTGCCAAAGAAGCTAATTTATTTCCTGGATAAAGATTACTTAGGTTCTGATTTATAAATCCTTTGAATTTGCAAATCCAAAGACTTTAGAACCACAATAAAAAAAAAATCCAGGGACTTCCCTGGTGGTCCAGTGATTAAGAATCTGCCTTCCAATGCAGGAGATGCGGGTCACACCCCTGGTCGGGGAACTAAGATCCCACATGCCACAGAGCAACTAAGCCCGCATGCCACAACTGGAGAGAAGCCTGCACGCCACAACAAAAGATCCTGCATGCCACAACGAAGATCCCATGTGCCGCAACTAAGATCCAACACAGCCAAATAAATAATTTTTTAAAAATCTACACTTATTTTTGGAAGAATACAAAGATTATTTCTAAAAGCAAAAGAATGATCAGGATGATTGTCAGCCTACTAGAATATTCTCATGCTCAGTACAAAGCACAAACCTAGATGATATACTTTTTATTTTAGAAAGCAATTGAAATTTTATATTGAGACATTCAACTAAAGCAACTGCAGTTTTTCTTCTGTTTAGGAACAATTTGGTACTTCCATCTTCAAAGCTGTTATTTACATATCAGCAGCTTTGTTCAGCGCCCCTGTTCTTCGGTCAAGTGTGAAATTACAATGAAAAGTAGAGAACAGGGTGGCACCCACAGACAGTAAGATCAAAAAAAGGCAACGAAGGAGTAAACAAGAATATGAGAAGAAATAAACAGTACTGACTAGAAGTCCACACGGATTGTCTCAATTTAAAATGAATTGAATTTGTATGGTCATAATTTTTTTAACATCCTGGATGTTTATTTCCTCATTCGTTTAAGTCTCATCAATTTATAAAATGTTAAGTGGTGGGTTTTTTTTAATTAAGAAAGATACTGGGGACTTCCCTGGTGGCGCAGTGGAATCCACCTGCCAATGCAGGGGACACGGGTTAGAGCCCTGGTCCAGGAAGATTCCACATGCCACGGAGCCACTAAGCCTGTGCGCCACAACTGCTGAGCCCGAGTGCCACAACTACTGAAGCCCACACATCGAGCCGGTGCTCTGCAACAAGAGAAGCCACCGCAATGAGACACCCATGCACTGCAGCGAAGAGTAGCCCCCGCTCACCACAACTAGAGAAAGCCCGCACGCAGCAACGAAGACCCAACGCAGCCAAAAATAAATAAATGAAATGAATAAATAAATAAATTAAAAGAAAGATACTGAAGTAAGTGTGGCCACTAAGATGATTTTAAGTACCTCAACCTTATTCTATCAGAGAAGCTTCAACAGATGCTTACGACCTTTCCCTGTGCTGGACGATTGCACACCACATCTGCTAGAGGAGCTGACTGTTATTGTTTAGGGTTATAATATTTCATTATGCCATGGTGAATTTCAAGCTATTTTTTTATTTCAAAGATCTGCGGACCTTTGAGGGAACGGGTCTTGGGGGAGAGTGAACAGGCTGAAATAAATTAATTAAGTAAACAAAGAATCAAATAAATATTTTTTCCAAACCTACCAAATTTATAGTGTATCAGACTTACTTTGGTTTATTTTAGAAACACGAAGTTTTATGATAATGGTTTATTCTGTTGCGTATACTGTACATAGTACTCCTGAACCTACAATCACTCAGGACCTTTTCCAGATCCATTGATAGATTCTAGTCTGACCTGTGATTTTTCTCCGGAATTTTATGGAAAAAATGATTTTTTAGCTGGGGAATATGTGTGTTTTACAGTAAGAAATGATCACTGTATTTTTATGGACTCTCTATATGTAGTATCATTCCCCCCATCCCAGGAAATGAGCCCACAACTGTTTTTAAGTATAAATACTTAGAAGGCAACCTATTTTTTATTGCCTAGAACTATTCAGACAAGGGAAATAACATTTTAGACCTAAAAACCGTGATATAGCTTTAAAAGATTTTTCTAATATGTATACTTGGCACATACAAAAAGGTAACATATATGTACATTAAAAAATAATAATAATAAATTAAAGACCCATGAACCCACCACCTAGTTCCCCTGGGAGCCAAGCTCACCCCAGTCATATAGCTCTTTTCCTGTGGAGGAAATGAACTACCCTGTGCTAAGCACTCTATAATATACATTATCTCATTTAATCTGTGTAACACTCCTATGCATAGATACTAACATTTCCTTACCATGTTATAAATGAAGAAACTAAAGGGTTAAAAATCTTGTAAAGGGACTTTCCTGGAGGTCCAGTGGTTAAGACTCGGTGCTTCCAATGCAGGAGGCACGAGTTCAATCCCTAGTCAGGAAACTAAGATCCCACATGCTGTGCACCATGGCCAAAAAAAAGAAAAAAAAAAATCTTGTAAAGAATTTCAAGCCCACTACCCAAGTATAGGCTGCACACAGTGACTTCCTCCTAAAGCCTGCAGTATAGAAAGGGGGAAAAGGAGTAATTGTACAGTAGAGAAATCTGACAAACACTACCTCAGCCAGGTGATCTAGGTCAATGTCAACAGCGATAAGTCATGTCGCTAACAGGTACCCTTGATATAATGTTGTCGAGAATGGCATTTTTCCTCTGTGCCCTTCCTACCACAAAACCATAACCCCAGTCTAATTATAAGAAAAACATTCAACACTCTCCAGCTGAGGGATGTTCTCCAAAATGCCTGACCAGCACTCCTCAAAACTATCAAGGTCATCAAAAGCAAGGAAAGTCAGATGAACTGTCACAGCCAAGAGGAGCCTAAGGAGATATGATGACTAAATGTAATGTGGGATCCTGATGGGATCCTGGAACAGAAAAAGAACATTAGGTTAAAACTAAGGAAATCTAATAAACTATGGACGTTAGTTCATAGTAATATATCAACATTGCTTCATTTATTGTAGCAAATGTCCCACACTAATAGAAGATGTTAATAATAAGGGAAATTGAGTTAGGATGTATGGGAACTCTACTATCACCATAATTTTTCTGTTAATCTAAACTGTCCTAAAAAGTAAAGTTTATTTTTTAAATTACATTAAAAGGCAAAAAAAATTGAGTACACACTTCACCAAAGAGGGCATAGGAATGGCAAGTAAGCACATGAAAAGTTGCCTAACGCCTTTGTTCTTTAGGGAAAATACACATTAAAACCACAATTAGATACTACTGGACACTTACTGGAATGGCTGAAATAAACAATCCTGACAATACCAAGTGCTGACGAAGAGGCAGAGCAACTAGAACTCTTAGACACTGCTGGTGGAAATGCAAGATGGTGCAGCCAGTCTGAAAAACAAGTTGGAAGTTATGCTGCTGTCTGATTCTATTTATATGACATTCAATAAAAGACAAAACTGTAGTGATGGAGATCAAATCAGTTTTGCCTGGTGCTAGGGGTTTAGGGGACGGTGTGACTACGAAGTGATAGTATTGGGGGTGATGGAGCTGTTCTGTATCCGGATTGTGGTGTTAGTTATATGAATATAGTCGTGCCTCAGCATCTCTGGGGGATTGGTTCTAGGACCCCCTCAGACACCAAAACCTTCAGATTCTCAAGTCCCTTACATAAAATTGTGTAGTATTTGCATATAACCTATACACACCCTCCTGCATATTTTAAATCATCTCTAGATTACTTATAATTCCATGTAACAAAATGTGAATGCAATGTAATACAATGTAAATGCTATGTAAATATTTGTAAATACAATGTAAATGCTATGTAAATCATTGCCAGCGTGAAGCAAATTTAAGTTTCGCTTTTTGGAACTTTCTGGAATTTTTTTTTTCCCGAATATTTTCAACCCACAGCTGGTTGAATCCGCAGAGGCAGAACTCGAGGATACAGATGGTCGACTACATACACGTGTGAAAACTCATCAAACTGGTCCACAAAACAAAACTCATTTTCCAGTTCTGAATTTAAAACAAAAAGAGAGACACTCTAGAGAACCAGCCCATTGCTATGAAAGAAGAGAATGGCACATCTGAAAGCAGGAAAGCCTGAGCCTCCATTACGGAAGGAGCAAAAGGCAAAGGTTTGTTTGTGGTCCTGATGCAAGGACATTGTCCTTCCAGGAGAGGCTGAGACCATTCTATGGCTTTCAATTACATCATGGCGGAGTCTTCCTTCTGTGGTCAGTGAAATCCCTAAAGGAGATTTCTCAACATTCAAATTCAAGCTAAAAAGTGTGTAACTTTATGCTAGCATGGTTTTCACAAGGTCTTTATTCAGCTAATAAATCAGAGTCTCTAAAAATATAGCAATTTATTTCTCAAAGGAGTTTGATCCAGGCGTTTTAATACTTTTTGAAAGTTTTATATCCATTAAGCTTCTATGAAAAAGACTCCCTGCTGTTTTTTAGCGGTGTTTGCACTGAATTTTGAATGCAACCTCACTTGCATATGGGTGTATGTAATACTTACCTCAGTTCAACGTTGGTGTGGAAAATGTGTGACTGCCTGTAGACTCAGGTACAGGTATTATGCAAAATAAATAAATGGAGGAATGGACAGGGGACTATTGCCACTGTTTCCTGGGAAAATGGCTTTACAGTGTAAGGTGAAACAAGCTTATCCATATTATTTGAATTTTTTGAACTGCCACAGCATCCGTATCCAGACTAATTACAGACTGGTCTGGACAAGGAATTAACACTTAAAATGTCTATTTTGGTTTTCTATTTTGTATAATAAATAAATAAAATGTCTATTTGGGGATTTTTCTCAGTAAACTGTGGTCATCTCTTGGGAATTTTTGTTATTATACCTTCGGAGGCATAATGATCACAGGGTCTCAATGAAGTAAAAATAGGAATGGTAGCCCCAGGTTGGCCAGGTCAGGGTCCCCAGCCCCAGTGCTAGGAACAGAGCTGGTGTCAGGGTGGCATTTCTGTCTCCTCCTATGAGATTATAAGCCCATGGAGGACAGGAGACTTTCTCCTGGGAGAAAATATTTGCAAATCGTCAAACCTGGCAAAGGACTGGTATTCAGAATATATAGAAAGTTCTTAAAACTCAACAGTAAATAAACATAGTCAATTTAAAAAGAGGTAGACTTGAGAGAGCTTGGGTCCCTCGGGCCTACCATCATAACTACAGTTAAGAAAGTTTGGTTGGGTCAATGATTAAACCCTGTGTTAAGTCCTTTATAACCCAGAGAGGGGTCATGGCTCATTCATCAAGTAGAACAGCTGCAGGAAGGCCCCAGCTTGAGCAGAAAGCCTGTGTTTAAAAGGCTGTAGTCACTGATTAGTTAGCAGGGAGATGCCCACAGAGTCGCTGCTGCTAATTTCTGAAGCAAGGTCTGTGCCATCAAGAGCCCGAAGAAGTCACCATGCCCATGATGAGGCTGGCAAGCTCTCAGAAGCCAGGTTGGCTTGGGCCTGCCAAGGCCCAAGCCCTGCCCCTCAGTAGCTGTCTACCTTGGCAAAGTTAATGCTTCTGAACCTCAGCTTCTGGATCCTAAAGTGGAGAAAATACTACCTATGACATAGAGTTAGTGTGACAACTAAAGGTGATGATATATGCGAGACCTAGTACATCTTTGCCAGGCATTAAATGGTAGCAAGAATCATTTATAAAGCAGTAACCTTATCTGCAGGGAGAGGAGTAAAACCTTTGGACCTGCTCTCTATAGACTTCTGCCAAAAAAAGTGCAGAGGAGACCACAGGTGGGGTCAGAAGGGAACTGATGTCTGCAGAGAACAGCCAGGGGAGGAATGGGGTCAGGAGAGGTTCAGATCACCAAACAATACACCCAGCTCCAGAAGGTTCCTGGGCTAGAATGCATCTCAGAGAGCCTGCACCTCTGATGATGGAGAGAATTACCTGCTGTATTAGTTTCCTAGGGCAGTCGAAACAAAGTACCGTAAACTCTGTGACCTGAAACAACAGAAATTTATTTTTCCACAGTTTTGGTAGCTAATAGGCCAAAATCAAGGTGTCAACAGGGGCCATGCTCCCTTTGAAACCTGTAGAAGAATCCTTCCTTGCCTCTTCTGGCTTCTGATGGTTTGCCAGCAATCTTTGGCATTCCTTGGCCTATAGAGACATCACTGCAATTCTCCGTCCTCCGATGGCCTTCTCCCTGTGTGTCTTCCCAGCGTTTTCCCTCTTTGTGGGTCTGACTCTGTGTCCAGATTTCCTCTTTTTATAAGGACACCAGTTACATTGGATTATAACCCACCTTAATGACCTCATTTCAACTCGGTGACCCCCTTACAGACCCTATTTCCAAATAAGGGAACATTCTAAGGTAGTGGGTGTTAGGACTTCAACAAGTACTTTTTTTAGGGGGCACAATTCAACCTAAAACACGTGGTTATGTGAGTTAGAGGTCTTCGTTGTCATTTTGTACTTACAAGTAAGAGATGGCTGCTTGTTTTATAAAGCAAATGTTCTGACTTTCTTGAACCAAGAGAAAGGTTCCATCCTTGAGAGCTCAGTGAAAAGGAAAACTGTTCGTCCACCAAGCCCAGCTCTTTACTTACCACCGTATCTGCACGTCTGCAGTATGAGAGTGGGGGAGGAGTATGGAAAGGGCAGCATCTCCATCCTGCAGAGGCCAGCTGAGGAAACCTGTCCAGAAGTTCAGACTGCCAGAAAATTCTGGATCTTCTCACATTGGACTCAGCCCAGAAGTGGGCAATATAAAGCTTCTGTGCTAGGAAAAGGCTCATCCCATTGTGGGCTGGAGGCGTTCCCTGGGCTGTGTAGTCAGGGCCATGGCCTGAGCACCTGAGGAGCAGGCAGCAGCAGCCTTCTAGGAAGCAAGTGTCCTATGACATTGCACAGGCCAGTGAGTTGCCAAGGTCAATGGCTCCCCCTCACTTCCTGCCATTGCTGCCTTCTCGCTTTCTGGAACCCTCTACCCCATTCCCAGTTATTCTCCGCCCTGAGTATTACCGTGTGTGATATCTTACACCAGTATCCCACATGCATATAAGCTGGGGGTTTATATCACAGAGCTGATACAAGGACAGTCACGTGGACGGTGGTCGACAGCCATGGCTCTCAACCTTGGCTGCATATTTCAATCACCTGGGGAGTTTTTAAACATTTTAATACCTAGGCTTTCCCCAAACAAATTACAACAGAATTTGTTGGAGATAAGATCCCAGCATCAGTATTTTTCAAAGTTTCCTTTGATTTGAAATGTTTGATTCCAGTGTTTGGCCAAAGTTAAAACCCACTGATTTAATGGGAAGCAGAGTACAGGAACTAAGTTACTTACCTAGCTACGACGTCTGACCCTTCCAGTAAGCTAAGTTAGAGAGTTACTGCAGTAGATCAGGTGAGAGAGGATCCGAGCAGTTCAGGATGGAGAGGTGAGGTAGCCTCAAGCAGTCATGAAAGGGGAAATCAACAGAGCTTGGGGAAATTGATAGGGAGTTAAAAGAGGAAGAAGCCTAGATAAGGCCTAAGTTCTATTAAATCAGTATAAGGAAGGCAGGAGGAAGAAAAAACTGATTTTGGTTTTGGACGTGTTGAATGTCCTGTGCTTCTGGAGCTATCCAGGTGGCAGTGTCAGATGCTCAGGAGAGAGGTGGGCCAGAGCTAGCATTTGGGAATCATTGGCAAAAAATGATACTGAAAGCCTTGGGGGTCAACGAGGTTGTCTTGAGAGAGCAGGTAGAGCGGGGAGAGCAGAGCTCTGGTAAACACAGGTAGGGCAGAAGAAAAGGGGCCAGCAAAGCAGACCAAGGAATTGCAAGGGTAGAAGGACAGCCAGGAGAGGGTCACAAAAGACAAAGGAGCAGACACTTCCCGGAAGAGAACTAATGCACAGGTCAGACGATGATGCCAGATCCAGTCTCGTGTTTATTGAATTTGGCAATATGGAGGTCAAGGGCGACTTAGACCATTTTAGCAGAGCGGTGGGGGTGAGGATGGGGAAGCTGACTGCACTGAGGTTGAAGCAGGAAGTAAGGAAACAGAGACACAAGTAGAGATGACTTTTCTGAAAAATTGGCTGTGAATGGGGAGAGACGCTCAGTGGTGGCCGGAGGAGAATGCAGAATTCAGGGAAGGAACCGTGTGTGTCTGTGAGTGTGTGTGTGTGTGTTTATAAGCTACAGGGAAGGAATTAGTACCAAGGAAGAGGTTGAAACTCCAAGAAAGAGATGCATAATCAATACATCAAGGATCCTGACTGGGAGAGAGGAAATGGTACCTGGAGATGGTGGAGTTTTGAGCCAGAGGGACACCTTTGTTTTGTTTACTTTATTTTATTTTTGTGAGCCTAGAGAAACAAGGAAGATTTCTCTAAGGAAGGGTAGGGAATAAAAACATTTTCATTTGACCTTTTCCTTGTAGGAGGCCAGGGTTGGTGCAATGGGGGCTGATGCTGACGTTGGGACACTGACAGCAGAGGAAAAGTGAGACTGCCGGGAACAGAAGGAGCCAAGCAGTGAGTGTGAGCTGCACCCCAAGAGGTTCTGAGTTTCAAAGTCAAGGAAGTCGAGAGTGGTCTTCAAGTTCAAAGGGTACGAGTGGGGCCGAGATCACTATACTAAAAGCCAAGGTCAGGTGCCCTGTGGGATGTGCGTGGTATGGAGGGAAGAATCAAAGACACAGCAAAGAGAGTCCCAGGAGCTGAAGCTTTCTTAGCCATCACCTGGGTCAGTCATAAAGCTGGGAGACCGCCGCAGCAGAACCGCCCTGTCTCTCTGCTCTGAACAAAGCAGGACTCAGCGGTGTCTATTGGGAAAAAGGGAGCAGGAGTTTGGTCAGGAGGCTGGAAGAAAACAGTAAAGTTTTGGAATGTCCACAGAGGAGAATAGAAAAGGAAGCTGATGAAGGAGGAAAAAAAGAGTGGTCCAGTTGACACCCGAGACTAGACATTTGTAGCAGCGTCAGCCCTTGCGGTTGAGTTATTGCCTGCATTTGTGCCTGACAGCCCAGGTGTGGTAGCAAACAAACAGCATTGTGAGGTCAGTCGTGCTGGGCAGGTGTGGCAGGAGTCCAGGGCCCAGGCAGTCGAGGAGGCTGGGTAAAGAATGAGCCAACTAAGTGCAAAAACAATGTTTCTAAACAGAGATTTCAATACAACTCTATAATCATAGGGCTAATGGGTGACTCATAATTATGAAAATTAACCCAAGCCTGGTTTTAGATGGCACTTTTCTACTTTCTAAGAGTAAAATCTCCTGGTTCTTTGCACTCAAGAAGATCATCTTGTTCTGTATTCACTACACGAACCTCTCAGTTTCCACCTTTCTCTCAGAAGGAGTATGTTTTACTCTCTCTTCTCATGGTTGTAGGTCATCAGGTAGACAGAGAAGCAGCTGCAGTTCCGGAGGTACTTTTGCAGTGATTAAATAGTGATTGAGTTGGCAGTCATTGAAAACTCTGGGCCCACAGTTCCATATTTTTTGAAGGAAGAACATTGGTTATTTCCCATGGGTGTTCCCCATGGGAGAACATTAATGGAGAAAAAAGCAGAACTTCACAAACTAACCTGGGTTGACATTTACTTAAAATATGCCAAGCGCTGTTTATCTGGAGTATCTTATTACAGGCCCTAGCTCTGCCAGATAATTAAAGGGCAGCTGGATAACGAGGATAAAATCATGGCAATATCTTCCAGGAAGAACTTTTAGGGCTCTTTCCCATTTGTTTAATGAACTTAGTCTAAAATAAGGAAGGTATTATATTGGGGCCAGGAGAGGGATAGAGTGGGAGCACAGGAGAAGGTTGCTTTCCCTCTTGTTTTCAAAAGAGATGGCAGGATAGAGGAAAGGATATGAATCTTTTTAGTTTTAATAGAAAAATGTTCATTCTTGGCTCATTTATTCTGTTTTATGACATTATATTGCATTATAAAATATGGAAATGAAACTCACCCTGAGGAATAAAGAATGCCACCTTCCTGTATTTTTATTGGAAATTAAGATGTACAATATATTAATGAGAATTTAAGGGGAAAAAAAACCCTGGATAATCTGGGAAGAATCCTGCAAAGGAGCATGCCTCCTGCAGACACTCAATAAATATTAATAGATGGTCATGAGAATTTAAATTTGGTTCTCTGATCCAATTCTGCTGCCTTCTTTCTCCTACCACAGCTCCCTAAAATTAGGCGACCACAGTGTTCAGGGCTTTGAACAGAACATATATTTCTGAAGTTGTATGGAATTAATTAACCAAACTACAACATGGCTGATCTGGAAAGCTGGGATCCACGTCGTTTATTAAAAGTGAGCAAATCATCGTCCCTGTCTTTGGAAGAGGTCAAGTTAGGGAGAGTGTGGTGGAAGAGGTCACACTAGGAAGAGGTCAAGTTAGGGAGAGTGTGATGGAAGAGGTCACACTAGGAAGAGGTCAAGTTAGGGAGAGTGTGATGGAAGAGGTCACACTAGGAAGAGGTCAAGTTAGGGAGAGTGTGATGGAAGAGGTCACACTAGGAAGAGGTCAAGTTAGGGAGAGTGTGATGGAAGAGGTCACACTAGGAAGAGGTCAAGTTAGGGAGAGTGTGATGGAAGAGGGCACACTAGGAAGAGGTCAAGTTAGGGAGAGTGTGATGGAAGAGGTCACACTAGGAAGAGGTCAAGTTGGGCTTTGTCCCAATTCTAAGTGGCATCATCACAGGCAGGTAGCTCATCAGGCAATGATACTCAGAGAGGATTCACCAGGAGCCTTTTCAGGATAAGCTGGTTGTTCAAAGGCCAGGGGTGGTGACTGGAGGGATACCTGAATGAGACCAGCTCAGAGTCAAGGTCTGGGGCAAAGCCACCAGAATTCAGATAAGGTTACCAACGTGGCAGGCAGAAACAGAGAAACCCAGCATGGCCGGGGTTGAGTGTCAGCAGTTTGGACAGCCTCTGCCTGGGACAAATGAACTGATAGGCCACGTGGTCGATTGAGATGCATACCTTGACCTAGTCTTGGTTTTTTCTTCTCTTGGGGCTTTATAAGATCCCCTTTACAAAGATAAAAGCAAGCTGGTGTAAGGAGAGGTCTGGATGCCATGGAAGGTCTACAGGTTTGGAGCCAGACCAACCAAGGTTGAGTCTCAGCCTGAGCACTTAAGAACTCCAAGGACTTAAGCAAATGAACTGAGCCCTCTCTGCCTCCATCCTCCTAACTAAGAAGTGGGGACAGCGATGCCTGTCTGTCAGGTTGTTGTGAGCATTAAAGGAGGTATGAAAGCATCTAGCACACAAGAGTTTCTGAATAAATATTTCTCTCTTTCCCTTTCATGAGGAAACACTCAAACTTAGATGATGTAGGCCTGTAGTGAAATCCCCATTTTTCAGATAGAGCAAGTAAAGCATTCCCTTGCCCCAGGTCTCAGGATGTGGATCTCAAATTTGGTCACTGCAATAGCATCACCTGGGAACTCAGGACCCATCCCAGACGTACTGAATCAGAAACTCATGATTAGAAATCAGAAACCCAGCAACCTGTGTTTTACCAAGCTTTGCAACTGATTCTGCTGCATGCTGAAGTTTGGAAACTCTGATATTAGGATAAATCAGGTCCATAACTCACAGTGTACAGCAGGTATAGAGCTCACAGGCCTCAGGTAAACAGTTTCTATGGGACACAGTCTCATATTTTCCTTCCCAGATTCACCTGGTGTTGGCAATGCTTTACTTTGAGCTATGCAGTGTTGGCCTCAACTAGAGTCCACGTCAAGACGGTACGTGAGTCCTGGACTTGGGGAGATGAGTGGTTCCCCAGATTCTTTCTACTGTCGGACCATTAATTCCATTACATAGCTTCATCAGGTTTGGGAAACAAATGTAGAACTCATCATGTTGCACTGAAGCCAGTTTTTTGTTTTTTTCATAAACAGGAATGGAGTTGTTTTCCAGTTTTACTGAAATATCACTGGCATATAGCATTGTATAAGCTTAAGTTGTACAGCATAATGATTTGATATATGTCTGTATAGTGAAGTGATTACCACAATAAGACTAGTCAACATCATCGCCATACCTTGTTAGAAAAGTTTTTTCTTGTACTGAGAACCTTTAAGAGCTATTCTCTTAGCAGCTTGCAAATATACAATACAGTATGGGGAACTCTCGTCATTGTGTTGCACACCATGAAGCCACTTCTTAATGGGCACCATCACCCACCCCCCTTCCCTTCTTTCTAAATGTATTTGGTGACAGTATCAAACCGGCCACTGGGTAACTTGGGATGCTTTCAACCATTGCAAAACCTTAGCGTCTCAAAGATAGTCATGAACTCTCCACAATAGCAGCCTGGAGAACAAGCTTCCAAGTGACCTGGACAGTTCCGCCTGGGGACCATGAGACGTGGGATCAATCTACAATTTCTGACCCCTGCAGCCCACCCCCGATCTCTCCCCTGCACCCAGTCCTGCAGGCCCTGTGTTGGGCGCTGCCTCGCTGCAGAACTGTGAAATGATTCCCCCAGCAGATGTCTGTCATGCTCTGGATGAACTGCACACCTGCTTCCTCTCCCTCACTGTCTATTTCCATGAAAGAAAAAAATGAAATACAGCCTTGAGTTTGTTGAAACACACGCATTCACAAATGAGCTTCTTTCAACAATGCCCAAGGAGATTTGGAAAACAAAACCAGCTCTTTCTCTCTTGTACATACAGTGGCCACCAAAGGATAAGCATTGTTCTGTCAAGGTCCAACACTTGCTAGAGTGATCGCTGGAACCTTCAGGGAAGAGAGTTTCTGTTTATAATGAGAGGAAAATGGATTAATCAAAACTCTAGCCTTCAGCTGTCAGCACTAGAATACAGTATGTCATGTGGAGTATGAGATGGCTTTGACAAGAATACCATCTTGCTTGCTTTAGTCATTCCTATTTGGAGCAAGCTGATTTAAGCAATGATTTTTCTCTGCAGCAGATGAATGCATACCAACAAAATCCATTAGTTATGAAAGTTGTGGCATCGATTTTAGAATAAAATGATGTTGCAAAAGAAGGAAATCATATTCTAATATCGCCACTGCTGACAGCTGGTACCAGCATCAGGAGAGATCTATTTCAACCAAGCAGTGTGGCCTGCAGGAAAGACAGCAGCTGGAAAGAGGCGATCATGTCCACTTTACCTCCACTTCTCAGTAGAGATTCTGTCCTGAGCCCCAAATTGTCTGTTTGTCTGTTGACAGTGCAGGCAGCACACCTCTAGGTTGAGGGAAAGGCCACTGGTTTGGGCCATTGTATATAGTCTTAAATTCCATTTGCCTATGTTTCCTCTTAGTTGAGAAAATACGCAGTAGTAATCACAGAATAATCCTACTCAATTCCTGTTTGCTGTTTATGCAGCATATATTAGGAAAGTACGTTTTGAAATTTATCAAGGGGAAAATGAGCACTGACTACCTAGTTTGTTTTCGGTGCTTTCCTGCTGGACAGAAGAGTAGAACAGAATTAGTATCTATTCTGGGAAAATCTATCTCTAAGATACACTAGAATACATTCCCCAGCGAGGAATGACAGGGTAACCCCCCAGCACAGAGTCTGAACTAACTGTGGCAAATACCCTAAAGGGGAAGACATTTACCTTTTAGCACAATTCAACGGGCGTTTTTAAGTTTATAAACCTAATGGCTCCCAATTAGGGAATATCCCAAGAATCTATAAAGCAGGAAGAGACTCACGTAACTCTGTATAACTGAGGGAAGTGTGTGTCTACTCATCAGCAAACGTTGTTTACACTGTGGGAAATGAGGTCTCAACCCTTCCCTCGTTATCGTCCCTGACAGGCAGCCCAGCTTCTGCCATCAGGAGGGACTCGTACCCGGGATGGTTCATTAACAGTTTTGTCCCATTGGGTGATAATTGCAGGAAAAAGTACCTGAACTTGTGAAGCCTTCAGATGGAATTATCTGATTTCCATCTGTATGTTGTGCTGACCATAATTTCTATCCAATATCTCTATCCACCTGGGAAGACAGGCAAACAAACAATTACAACAATATGGTTAACCAGCCCTCTGATAGAAATGTGTACAAGGCACAATGGAAATATAGTAGCCCAGTTGCTTAACTCTGCCTGGCATGAAGTTTGGGCTCAGCCTTGAAGTTAGGAAGGGCACTCCTGAAAGAAGGTAAAGAAATGTAGAGTGGAGGGAAACGATCTTCAGTTGGAATACCGCTAGACTGGGTGCTTGAAGCGTGTGTAGAGGGTGGAGAGTAGTTGGAGATGAGTTGGAAAGGCAATCAAATTGTGAAGAGCTCTGCATACCCTCTTGTGGAGTTTGGGCCCCGTTCTGTGGACAAAAGGGAGCTGCTGAGGGACCTTAAGCAGAGGTGGTTCTGTGAATTCCTGGGAGTTTCCCGAGTCTCCTTTGGCAACCTGGCTTTGGCAAGAGGTGGTCCCAGGTGTGGCATCCCTGGCTGAGACTCATAGACCTTTCATTCTCTCCAAACCATGCCTCAGATGCTTACACTCTCTTTAAATAGGACATTTTCCACTGGGGGGTTCCGATCACAGCTCAAGCTCCCTTCTTTATACTAGAGCCCTGGCCCCAATGAAAATGAAAACTTAAGTATGATAAAATAATAACCTCTCCATATATTAACCGTATCTCATCAGAGGCCAACCAACTGTCATCAACTTGGAGGTCAATTGCCTTATTAGTTACCCTTAGGAGAAAAGGAATAGCCCTTGAAACTATAGGGCTCCAGAAACCCTACAGCTTAACCTTATGGCTACAACTCAAAAATATCCCTTAATCAGCAGTCCTGGGATAGCTCAGAAAACAGTAAAAAATATTTTTCTTATACTAATGGAGTTAGGACACAGACACCTACCTATAACTTTCTACCCCATAAGCCATCTATGTCTTCAAAGACCTTCATGGTATTTAATGATTCCTATTATTAAGACATAGGCTGTGTGAGTTTGTGTGTGTATGTTTTAACAGAAAAGGTGTCTTAAAGGAACAATCTGTAATGCCCAACCTGAGCTCCAAGGAAGGAAATCTAAGTGCTGTTATTTGTTAAGCAGAGCAAGAAAATGTTCCTAAACACTGTGAGAAATAAATAAAATCTTCAAAATTAGTGGGAAGGAAGGTAGCAGAGCAGTTGAATACTGGAACAGAGTCATTCGACTGAATTTAAACCCTGTGTCTGTCACTTAACAGCTATGTGACCTTGGGCAAGTTGCTTCTTGAATTTAGCTCTTTCATCTGTAAAATTGGGGTAATAATAGCACCTACCTCATAAAGCCATTGTGGGGATTACATGGGATAATCTGTCTAAAAGGCTTTGCTAGCCAACACAAATTAAGTGCTCCATAAATGATCTCTGTTATTTTTACGAGGGCCAGAGAGATTTCTTGTTTCACTTCAGAAATCAATAAAGATGCAGTCCACCGAAAATGATCATGTGTATTCCGTGTGCATAAAAGCTTATGAACCGAGTCCTTGGCCAAACCACACAACGGTGCACATTTTCTTTAAACAACATGCATTAACTTCTGAGGAAATTGTACTGTTCTTAAATCCGTCCAAATGATATTTTTAAAACATTCCATTGTGATAAGAACTCAGCTACATTTGTTTATGATGATTTGTGTCTTGTTGAAGAAAAAGGCTCCCAGCCATTGGCTGAGAGATGTAACCAGAGCTAGCTTTAGCTGAAGACGGTGGTTTCTCCAGAAGAGTCATCTGAGGCTGCAGTTACTACACGGGAGATGGATGGACAGAAGCTGTATAATTAAGGAAAGGCTGCGTTACCAAAAAGTTATGATGATAAAAAGGGGGAAGAGGATACGTAATTAACCTTTCCAACAGTTAACATCAGTGGTTACCTAAGCCTCTTTTCACAGAACTGCTCATTTGAAAAACATCCAGTTTTGCTGTGGCGTGTTCTTAAATATTTAATTTACCTGCCTGCAGATAAAGTGATTTCCTCTCTTTATTTTTTTGTTGTTGTTGTTGTCGTTGATAGAGTCCTGCTTTTCACCACATCAGCATTCAAAATTGTATTTTATTAAATGAATTGATTTTTAAAGGAGCCAATTTTTTCCCTGGATTCTCTAGGTATAAACTAATACCTGATAAATATGAATTATGGGGAGGTCAGCCTAATGTTTTTGTGTTATTGAAGTATGAGCGTGAGATGGGGAATTTTAGGTTCTCTGACAGCCAGGTCTCAGTGAATGTGTGCTAGGACAGGACAGGCAGGGACAGAGCAGGGACAGAGACCAGGAAGACCTAGGGGTCAGGGTCAGGGTCAGGGCAAGTGCAAGCAGAGTGTGGTTGGAAGATTAAGTTTGAGGGCAGTCTAGCCATGGTCAGAAGTCAAGGTGTTCCAGGAACCAGGCAGAACAGACCATTTGATAGAATATTATAAAGAGAAAGCCTAAGCCCTGATATCTGAGAGGTAAGCATGTTTATCCAATCATGACAGCCTTCAGGAAGGCCTAGGAGCAGAAAATGAAGCAGATAAGTAGTTGGCGTCAGGAAGATCCCATGGCAGGTCACGGAGTCCCAGCCCAGAGGAGCCGAGTGTAGGATCAGAACTTCAGTCCTTGAAGGGCTTGGACGAAAGCTAAGACCACAGTTCCTGCTGAACCAGGCAGAGCATCAGTCAGGAAATCAGAGGAGGAACTCAAGGACATGGGCTAAGAAGAGGAGGCAAGAGCCAGGCCCTGGGGTTCAAGGACTGAGCACACTAAGTTGCAAGGCTGATGCTTTGAGCCACTAAGGTACTGGCTAGAGGACCCTGACCAGACCAGCATTAGCCCAAATCTAGGGCGGGTTGCACCTGTAGGTAAGAGTTAGTCAGGGTTTCTCAGCTTTGGCACTATTGACCTTTGGGACCAGGTTATCCTTTGTTGCAGGAGTTGTGCTGTGCCTTGTAGGATGTACAGCAACATCCCTGGCCACTAGTCATTAACGTCCAGTCGTGACCATCAAAAATACCTCCAGCCATTGCTAAAGGCCCTGCTCTCTATTGCCCAGGCCTGCCAACTGCTTCTATATGCTCACCTATGTGGTGAAAATAGGCTGAGTTTTTGTTAGGGTGGAAGAAAGTATAATCTAATCAACTATAATTAATAGGTTGTCAGAGATCTTCATGAAATTCCAGAGAAAACCCTGTTGAGGCTATTTGTTCCTCCTGAGGAGAACATGATCCAAATTTTACCATTTGATTATTCATTCATCTTATTAGCATATATTACTTTAGGGTGGCTCCAGAATTTCTCCAGGGAAGGGGTGTATGTTACTTAGATTTTTTTTGATGTCACATGGCTTTCAGAGTACTGATGGAAATTGGGAAGAAAGGCCTAAACCTGCCCAGGCCATTCTTGGCAATATTAAATCTTATTACTAGGGTATTTTCTGGGATGTTAGGTAAAAATCTTTCAACTTTTCAAGTATTTTGAGCTGGTCAGTTTTCTCATTTGTTTTTCTGGAGTTTGTTCATTTTTACAATTAATTTTGTACCTAAGACCTTTATAAGAACTTTAAAACTATGAAACTATATGCTAAAATATATTTTTATGCTAACATTTATTGAAAGTATAAACCAAATCACTCATTCATACCAAGGTTTGAGCTATGGCTGATATGAGATATAATAATCAGTGAGAGATTCAGGAATCTAAAGTGGTAGATTATAAAGCTTCTGAAATTCTTAAAAGGAGTATTATGCAAGTCAAGTTGTTAGTTATACTAAATATTAGCTATAATAACAATAATTTTAAAATTACCAAGGGCTTATTATATGCTACTGTACAAAGGGCGTTTACAGCATTTCTCATGAAATCCTTTATAACCCCATGAGATTATTGCTGTTATTATCCCCATTTTATAGGTAAGGAAACCGAGGCATGAAAAGTAACTGGCCTAAGGTCAGTCACAGGTGCAGTGGGTTGTGAAGTCAGCATTTTATCCCAGGCAGTCTGACTACAAAGTCTGCACTCATCATGATTATACTATTCTGTCCATTTTTCTCGTATATGAACTAAAGGAGTTGTATATGAACTATTTCTGCAGTCTTACTTTTCACTCTTTTTTTTCACATTCATCTCATCTTCTGTCATTATAATTATGTATATAAAATAATCATTAATGTATATAGCATCATGACTAAAGCTAGTAATACTGTATGGCATGTTTGAGATTTGCTAAGTGAGTAAATCTTAAAAGTTCTCATCACAAGAAAAAAAAATATTGTAACTCTGTATGTTGACAGTTGTTAACTAGACTTATTATGGCGATCATTTCACAATATATACAAATATAGAATCATTATATTATATACCTGAAATTAACATGTTATATGTCAGTTATATCTCAATGAAAAAATCATATTGAACATATAAATGAGAAAATTCTCATGCCCTAGTCTAAATCTGTATTTGCCTGAGTTATACTTGGCAGTGAGGGCAACAGCAAACTACAAATATAATAATGTGAGATATTAATAACAATGTCTACTATTAATTCACTCCAGTGCCTCCTATATAAAGACCTGTTGAAATTCTTCATGACTCTGACTCAGGGAATCCCCTGCCCTCTCTGCTGGGCTCTAGAGGCAGAGAGCAACCCAAACCCAGTTTGCCTTGGAAAGAGAAAGGGGAGTAGCCCATTAACAATTGGCCAAGCAAAAGCGTTTAAGCAGCTGAGCTCACCATGTGGGAGAGGCGTCAAGACACCAGAGATGCCAGCTTATCCCTAATGCTGTCACCAGCGTAGGGATCACACCTCACTTCCTGCCCTGAGCTCAAGATTACAACTTCCCTGGGGCAGAGGGGCTCTTCACCTGCCTTCCTTGCCTTCTGTCCCCCTGGGGCAAAGAAGGGACGGGGAAGACAGTCAGCCCTCCCCTGCCTGGTCCGGGCCTTTCACAGCCTCCCTTTCATCCCTGGAACAGTGTCTGAAAACTCAGTCCTCCAGGGACTGGCCCCAGCCAACATCTGGAGGTGGTGGTGGACCCCAAAGAGAAGGAGAGTGTAGGCAATGTTGAAAAACACTCAAATTCCAATGTTTAAAAGTACTGTGCATCCATGACCTGGCTAAAAGGAACGAAATGGGGTCATTTGTTGAGACGTGGATGGACCCAGAGACTGTCATACAGAGTGAAGTAAGTCAGAAAGAGAAAAACAAGTATATTAACGCATGTATGTGGAACCTAGAAAAATGGTACAGATGAACCAGTTTGCAGGGCAGAAATAGAGACACAGATGTAGAGAACAAACATATGGACACCGAGGGGGGAAAGGGCAGGGGAAGTGGTGGTGGTGTGATGAACTGGGTGATTGGGATTGGCATGTATACACTGATGTGTATAAAATGGATGACTAATAAGAACCTGCTGTGTAAAAAAATAAATTAAATAAAATTCAAAATTTCAAAAAAAAAAAAGTACTGTGCATTCAGAACAAAACCATCTGTGGCCAGACTGTGGCCCCAGGCTGCCAATTTTTGACCTCTGTTAGAACTTCCCATCATGAGAAGGCTTCAGGGATTCCTTCAGAACAGGAACAGTTTGACCTGACAGGAAACGTGGCTCTCGCTTCAATCACGAGACGTGTGCGTGTATTTTTAAACGCATATTCTTTATTCTCCCTTTAAGTAAATAGATATTTGAAAAAGCCAGATGCGTGACTTTACAGCGTGACTCACAGTAAACAATCCAACGGCAACGCCCCTCAGCCTTGAAGCAAAAACAGGAAACCATTTTGCCTCCCTCCCTCCCTCCCCCCAGCCTTTTATTAATAAATCTGGGGCGGGGGGTTCGGTTGGGAGGACAGAAAGTAAGTGGCTGTATGAATGAGCTTTTAAAAAATGACCTACAGGTGAAAAGAGCCAGCTACCCTCATTTTACACTACAAAATCCCAGGCTGTGCCCTTCTTTAGAAACCATTAAATTATTTCCTATGTTTTCAAAAGCACATTGCTCTTTATTCATCCTCGTGTCCTTATCTACATATGTTTGGTTTGTGTGGGCACTGGGATCTCAGGAGGATGTTATCAGCTCCACTGGTGAATAGATTTGGCTTTTTCAATGTAGAACTCCTAGCTCATGGCATCTTATTTGTGTTTCTCTGATTGCTGCTAACAGGATCCTTTACAAACATCTGTGGTGGGGTGGGAGGAGACTTGGGGGCTGGGCCTGAGGGAGATGAATATAACATGGCCAAGGACAGGTACTGGGCTGATAGTCGTGACATACAGTTCAGAAATCAACATGCATTAATCCAACTCTGTAAATCAGGTCCAGATCATGGAATCGGTTAAAGACCTGCAGAGGAAAGCTCATTAGGGAGGGAGGGCATCTGCTACCTGCCAAGACCCCCATTGGGTGATCTTGGACCTAATCTCTACATCTTCAGCTGGGAAATGAGAGAGGGTTGAATAACTTCTGAGGTTCCTTCCAGCTTTAACATTCTATGACTCTCTGATTTGTTATTCTTTGTGTTACCGAACCAAACTTGGGCGCGCGTACCCACACATAGTAAAGCCAATCCACTGACCCCAGGTTATGGTGATGGAAAATGCAGCATTTATTGCAGGGCACCAAGCAAGGAGTCCAGGGCAGCTAGTGCTCAAAAGACCTAAACTCCATGATGGGTTCCAGCAAAGCATCTTTAAAGCTCAGGTGAGGGAGGGGGTCTCAGGGCATGTGATCAGCTGGTGCACAATTCTCTGGTTGATGGTGAGGTAACAGGGGTTAACATTATCAATCCTTAGGTGCCAGTAGGTCTGGGGTCTATGTGCTCATGATCATCAAGTAGTTAATTTCTTCCATTGGGTGGTGGTTTTAACATCTCTCTAGGGACTTCAGAGAGGAGCTAAAGCAGAAGATATGGGGGAGGCGTCTGCCCTGAGAAGGCCCCATAGGGTCTTGCTCGGTTACATTTGATCTCATGATGTATGGGCTTTAAATGGAATCGACACCAGAAAATTCACGGGAAACGTAGAATCATCTTAAACCCAAGAAGATAAATTCCTTTATTTAATGAAGTCTACATTGCATCAGTGTTAGTTAATTCAAGTAGCATTTTCTCTCGTCCTCTGTTTGTAGTACACCGTGGTACCAAGTGCGACAGTGAATGAATCAAGTGCCTAGGGGCGAAATAGTGCTACATAAACATTAAGCTCAATGGACGGCTGAATAATATCCTATTTGTTGCCATTTGAGCCTTGCATATTTGCAAAGTGCTACTAAGTCGTTTTATTAACCCGTTTAATGTGGCACTTGGCAAATGAGAGGGTGAAACTCTTAGACCAAGGAGGTATGGCAGGGGATGAATATTTCTTGACCCTCTTTGGAATTGGAAATGATGGAGATTATGAGAGAATTGAGCTGAGTCATCCAAGAGACCCCCCTGGAATGGGAAGTCAGCGGCCCATGCCTTCAATGCGTCTTCTTAGAAAACTCACTGACATTTAGTGTCCCCTGGTTCTCGGTTTATAAAATTGGTCTTATAAAAAGTATTGTCCCAGAAACTTCAAGATGATTGGCCAGAGACAACCTGGAAAACTGCCCCCATATAAGCAACCTAAGCCGCCCCTATTGTGTGCAGCTCGCTCCGAGTTCACCCAAGTGCTCTTCCACACGTACTTTGCTTCTAATAAACACTGTTTCTAGTTCAAAAAAAAAAGTATTGTCCCAGTTAATTCTTGCCACCATTTTTTAAAGAATTTCTAGAATCCCAGATTTTTTTAAAGTGATAAATGAATATACCTTATGGTTATATTAGAAATACTCTTAAAAATAGTGTATGTGTGTGTGCACACACACGCATACATGCACACTTGCATGCTTAAAATATCTGCTTTATTCTTCATACTCAGGTTCAGTAGTCACAGTAGAAAAAGAGGACCTAGTATGTATGTAAGCTATTACATATAGAATGGATAAACAACAAGGTCCTGCTGTATAGCACAGGGAACTATATTCAGTATCCTGAGATACATGACCTTCTGCTTGATTTTAAGACAAAAAATTTATACATACAGCTCTTCCAAACAGTTGGCTGGTACAGTGTTTTTGGAATTTATATATCTATTGATTTGTTATTGAGCATGTAATTTGTTACTTCTTCCAAAGAAAACTCCAACGCTCACCTTCTTTGAAGTCTTCTCCTACACTAAAAATCTTGTTATTTGAGATATCTGAAATAAAGTGGGCCTTTCCCCCTCCCCACTCTCTTTTCTTTAGCACAGGATATCAGAAGTGCTACTCTTTCATGCTTTGTACTTATAAACTAACATTAGACTAAAAAACGTATTGTCTAAAATAGTGTCTGTGAGAGTTAATAGCTCCTGTGGGTGGGCCATATGATAACTCTACCATCACTCTCTGTGTGATATTTATAATTATTAGTGTCTCCTTTCTAGCCAACAGTTATATGGCTTAGTTTTCTAATTATGGAGACAAAGAATGAGTTTTCACACAGAGGTATTATTGTTTTTACTGCCCTGGAAAATGAAGATTTATGAAAAGAAACTAATTTCCGTTGGCCTCTGGCTTCCTACCAGTCTTTTAGGTTCAGCTGTTACTTCACCACACTTGAAGGAGGGTAAGAATGCACATCTCTTTGTTCGGGGGATATTCAGTGGTAGCTAGATTCCATGTCTCCTTTCTCTAGAAATCATTCAGATTCAGTATAGTTTAAAATAACAAAGTAAGCTATTCGAATCCCAGCCCAACTTTGTAAACTAATTTCCTACTGGGTCACTTGGAAAGCCAAGTGTAGAGTTTGGCTGACATCTTCCGTTTTAGACATAGCTGCCAATGCTACCCACAGAGCAGGTGATGGTTAGGAGCCAGGTAGCACCCAGCAGCCAATTATACGTAGTTGGATCGCTGAGCTCCCTGGTGATTTCCTCTGCCCCAGTCAGCGAGTACACAAACTGCTGGAAAATCTCCAACACCCACTTGGCTTGTGGCTCTGTCATAGCCTCACTTATTGCTTTCCATGTGGAAGCCGATCAAGGCTTTGGCTCAGGAGGCTCAGGAAGAGAAAGGTGGGCTTTATCCTCAGCCTGCAAAGCAAAGGATAATGCGTTTGCATCACTTCTGTATTCCACAGTCCTCCGTTAAACGAAGGCAGTGGTCTCTATTTGAAAGATACCCTTTTCAAAGAGTACTTCAAATGCATTGAGCACTTACTCTCTTCTGTTTGGAATCACTAGGGTTTAGAGTTGTTTTTTTTTTTTAATTTTTACCATCTTTATTGGAGTATAATTGCTTTACAATGATGTGTTAGTTTCTGCTGTATAGCAAAGTGAATCAGCTATACATATACATATATCCCCATATCTCCTCCCTCTTGCGTCTCCCTCCCACCCTCCCTATCCCACCCCTCTAGGTGGTCACAAAACACTGAGCTGATCTCCCTTTGCTATGCAGCTTACCACAATGTTCATTGCAGCTCTGTTTACAACAGCCAGGACATGGAAGCAACCTAAGTGCCCATCGACAGATGAATGGATAAAGGAGATGTGGCACATACATACAATGGCTTTAGAGTTTTTGAGAGTCCTGTAGGTTGGTATAACTATTCCTTCTGTATCGACAAGGAAAATGGTTGCTCAAAAAAGTAAAATCATGTTTCTAAGGTCACAAAGCTGGGACGCTGTGGCTCTAGGATTTGAATCAGAATCTCTCTTTTTAAACAGTATAGTTACATTTATGCATACATTCTTTGTGCTATTGATACGATTGTCATATAGGTTACATCTAAATATGCTATAAACTCTACCATACAATGCTGTAATTTTGCTCTAAACTACCATATGTCTTTTCAAAACATAAAGAAAGGAAAAAAGAAAAAAAAAAAAAAAGATACCCTTTTCAACTCCCCCTAGTGGTGACCATAGGAACAAAAGATAAAATTCCAGCCACACACACATCTGCACACAGGACAGCTTCAACACAGAATGTTCCCGTTTCTCGGGATGAATAGCCAGGCAAGCTGGCATCTTTACTTCAGGCTGAACTAAAACCAGATTCCTTCCTGGCAGGAGTCTCTCCAGCCAGCTGCAAACTGCCTGGTGCCTGAGCTCCCCAATGAGGACAAGAAAAAGAAGGTTTCAAAATACATTTGGCATGGTGCTCCAATTCCAATCCCATTAATTTTCATTTACCCTTTTCCAGAATTCAGTTCATAGATTTGATTTGAAAGTCGTCAATGAGTTTTATAGCTCTTAGAAAATCTTACGTCTGGCTGTAGAGCTCTTCTTTTTTTAAAGCAGCTTGACAATTTCAGAATATAAAATAACAGGTAAATGAAGAAAAGGTGCCAGATCAGTACATGTAAAACAGCATTGACTGAATTATATAGAGGGTAACTCAAGCCGAATAGTCTCCTTCTCAGCTCAGCACAATATTGAATATATGAGAGCTGTATAAAAATGGACTGCTGCTTCCCAGTGACCCAGTATTTCAATATCCTCCACTACTTTTCAGGATTATGAGTTTAGTCTAAGAATGTTATTGAGATTTATCTAGCACCCTTCTTCCAATTACTGTGCACAATACTTGGGAGAGAGGATGGACCCACCCATTTATTCTGAGCAGTTACTGTGGATAAAGCTGCTGTGTCACTGTAAATCAGAGTCTCTCTGTCTGAAATGTTATTTAATAGTGTCCAGAGCTGTGAGTGGAATCTAGTGGTTGAAACTCAGAGCCAGGAGCCAAATATTTTGTGTTCCCCTGTCAGCCCAGACATTGTGACTTTATTCTGCAGCATCTGACCATCTGTATCCTCAGAGGGAATTGAAAATAAGAAGCAAATTTGACAAATAAAGACCAACATAGCTGCAAGATCCTGATACTGAAATCATTTCATTTTAAATTATAGGGTTAATGTATGTTCCCCATCTCAATTTGCATTATTTCTCTTCTATTTCTTTTATAAAATGACGGCAGACATCATTTAGCTACTGAAAGATGTTAATATTCTCAAGTAGAAAGAGATCTGTAGATTTAAAGCATTCAAGACCAAAGAGCTTCCCAAACGGGACTTCCCTGATGGTCCAGTGGTAAAGAATCCGCCTTCCAATGCAGGGTATGCAGGTTCGATCCCTGGTTGGGGGACTAAGATCCCACATGCCATGGGGCAACTAAGCCCACACATCACAACTACTGAGCTTGTGCACCTCAACGAGAGAGCCCTCGTGCCGGAAGCTACAGAGCCCAAGCGCCCTGGAGCCCACGAGCCACAGCTAGAGAGAGAAAACCCACACACCACAACTCGAGAGAAACACAAAAAGATCCCGCATGCCTCAACAAAGTCCTGTGTGCCGCAACTAAGACCCGACGCAGCCAAAAAAAATAAGGAAAATAAATAAATAAAATAACTATTAAAAAAAAAAAAGAGCTTCCCAAACTTGGGACCAGATTTTCATTCTGTTTCAATGTTTGATTTGTTTAAATTTCAAATCATTAAGAAATTCTCTGCAATTCAAAACTACAGTGAGGTATCACCTCACACCAGTCAGATGGCCATCATTAAACAGTCTGCAAATAATAAATGCTGGAGAGGGTGTGGAGAAAAAGGAACCCTCGTTCACTGTTGGTGGGAATGTAAACTCGTGTAGCCACAGTGGAGAACAGTGTGGAGGTTCCTTAAAAAACTAAAAATAGAACTACCGTGGGATCCTGCAATCCCACTCCTGGGCATATATCTGGAGAAAACTCTAATTCAAAAAGATGCATGCACCCCAATGTTCACAGCAGCACTGTTTACAGTAGCCAAGACATGGAAGCAACCTAAGTGTCCATCGACAGATGAATGGATAAAGAAGATGTGAGATATATATAGATATATATAAGTATACATATACACACACACACATATATATATAATGGAATATTACTCAGACATAAGAAAAGAATGAAATAATACGATTTGTAGCAACAAGGATGGACCTAGAGATTATCATACTAAGTGAAGTAAGTCAGGCAAAAACAAATATCATATCACATATGTGGGATCTAAAAAAATAATACAAATGAACTTATTTACAAAACAGAAATAGACTCACAGACATAGAAAACAAACTTACAGTTACCAAGGGGGATAGCAGGGGGTGGGGTGGGATAAATTAGGAGTTGGGGATTAACATACACACTACTGTATATAAAATAGATAAACAACAAGGACCTACTATATAGCACAGGGAACTCTACTCAATATTTTGTAATAACCTGTAGTGGAAAAGAATCTGAAAAAGAATATATATATACGTATAACTGCATCGCTTTTCTGTACACTTGAAACTAACACAGCATTGTAAATTAACTACACTTCAATTTAAAAAAAACAGAAATTCTCTTTTTATTCCCCATCAGACTAAAGTTTCTTGGTGATTAGCATCGTGTCTAAATCACATTAGAAAAGTCCACCCTTTCCAAACAGTATGTTGGTATAAGATGCCAAGAAATTTTTGATTGTACTTGCTCCCCATGTGTCAACTCATCATGTGTTACTAAGAATTCCAGGGCAGTCCATTTAATTATTCAGATTTGATTGAAGATGAGACAGTGTGCAAGGAATGCCTTGTTGTTTCATTTTGGTTATCTAAACCTCTGAGAAGACCCCAAGCCAGGAGTGCTTTGCTATGACCCCGTGCTATTATGAGATGGCCATTCTTCTAAGTCATCCATCCTAAGTGGCTCTTCTCATCCACTCTTTCTGGATAACTCCTGAGTAAGACCTACTTCACTCAAGTAATTTTCTCAATATTTGTCTTGCTGGCTGGGGGTGAAGTTCAAGTTGAAGTTCAGTTTCATATTGAAAATATTCTGCTGACCATGGCGGAGTGTTTGAAGAGAGTATTTGGCTATTCACTGAAATTTTTCTTCCTCTGGGTCTTTTTTTTTTATTTTACTGCTGTACATTTGACCTTACTACAAGTTTTAGTTTAAGAATCCTTCAAGCAATTGTTATCATCATAAGACAAGAAAGAGAATGATTTTACTATGCCTAAGAATGGTCATGGATTCAGAGCTAATTAGAGTTGTAAGAAACTTTAACATTTACCTTCTGCAGCACCGTCTGATGTGTGCATCTACTCTACAACATAGATACGTCTGACTGATAACGTCCGACATCATGTCTTACAGAACTCTTTCCTGCAATAGCCCAACGCTTTTATGGGGATCCATTTGTTCCCACTTTACAAAATAGTCAGGTCACCATCATTTCTATCCTCCTACAATGGATCCCAGCTTCTGCTTTCCACCCCTTCCCCCATAATTTATTCCCCACACGGCAACCATTGTGACCTTTTTAGACCATAAATCACTCCCCTCTTTACAGTGACTTCCTATGAAATCCAACCCTGTACCCTAGACTGCAGGGCCCTGCAAAACTGACCTTGAGCTCCCTCTCCAAACCCCTCTTCTCTCCTCTTCTCACTGTTCTTCAGACAAATCGCTCATCTCTCAGGTCCTTGAAGAGTCAAGTTTATTCCTACCTCAAAGCCGTCTGCTGGGAAGTCTCTTTCAAAGTTATCCAAGGAAATCCTTCGGTCTTTGTGGTTCAGTGTTACCTCCTCAAAGAGGCTCTTGCTGCCCCACTATCTAAAGATGCCCGCCCATGCCACATCCCCTAACTTTCTGTCCCATTCATCTTTTTTGTTTTCTTTACGGGATCAATCACTACCAGAAGTTACTCCTTTGCTCCCACTCCTTAGGTGTAGGCTCCTAAGAGCAGGGACCTGTCTCTTGTTCACTGCTGTAAGTCATGCACATAGCAGTTTGGTCAAATGAGAAGTTATGGTCCAAGATTTTTATAAAACTTGCTTCCAGTCACGCTATGAGTAGGAACAAACTCCTGTTTCTATGAATATACCATAATATTTCTGATTCCGTGACCTTGCTTATATGCTGTCCTTTCCCTGGAAGGTTGTCAGTCTTACGCATAAGTTCTAGCATCCTTTAAAACCAGTCCAGCTGCCCACCATTTTGGAAGCCTGCCCTTACCTCCTCAGGCTGGGTTATGCAACCAATGCTAAGTACTCCATATGCCCCCTGTAGTCTCTACCATTGTTCTTATCACGTTATTTTATAATTATTGATTTTGTTGCCAGGCAATTCCAGGAGACCAGGATCTACTACAGGGAAGGGAGTGTTTAATTCATCTTAATTTTCCCAGCCCAGAGCATGCCACTAAGCACATGCGCAGTTCAGGTTTGCTGAAGGAGACCAGAACCTTAAACTTCTGATTGTGGTTGACTGTATAGTCAAAATACATTGTGTGTTCTACAGATGGAAGCCATCAATATTTTAGTCCACATTTTATTCCTTACAGTTATTTAGTTAGACCTTCAGAGTTTAAAAAAAAAAAAACCCTCTATAATCCAAGGTCACTCAACTTAAACTGTTTTCAACACCAGGGGAATGTGGCTTGCTGTGATAATTTTCAAAATAATCTGAGGATTGCTAGGGATAATTTAAATGCACAGATAATCCCCAAACCTTACTGGAGAAATTAATTACTCCAAACATTTCATCAAAGGAGCTAACCAATGAGGAACTATATTGATATGAGTTTAAACTTCCTTACATTTCTCTTCCTAACAAAAATACGTGGGAGAAAGGGAGGGAAAAAAGGAATTATAAACAGCCCACATGCTGGATAATGAGCTCCTGAATAATTGAGAACTGCCTAAATTTGTGTTAGTCATTTTTTGCTGTTCCCTAGGACTGTCAAGTCCGTCCTGGGGGTGATGAGAGGCACTGAGGAAATAATAAAATGTGCCGTGCTCCTTTTTCTCCATTCTCAGGGAAGAAAATAACATTAATCCGGTTAACAATTCAGATAAAACCAGAAAGAAAATTGGCTCGGGTTTCACCGTGTTCCTTAATTGAAAAAAGTTTTATGCCCTAAGGGAAGACAATAGCATTTAATCAGGTATTTTTCTGACATTCTGTTTTATGTGATTAGAGATACCTGCCATGAATAATAAGTCATTTGTTTTGTTGGTGCATTTCCAAAATTTCTGGTATCTTGTCTTCTCAGGTAAAGTAACTTTGTCTCCTTAACCTATTTTCCTCTGGCAATGATTTAAACAGCTCATGGAACTTAATGTAGAAGGTGTGATTCCTTCTTTCAGTAACTATTGAGCACCTACTGTGTGTCAGCCATGGCATTAAGTGCCAGATGAGACACATTGTGGGGTTTATGTTTAATGAGACCTTTCCCCATAACCAGCATATTGAAAAGGGCAATGCCATTTTTAAATAAATAAGTATTTCCACATCAAAATGAGGCTTGCAGACACAAAAAGGTCACTTGTTTTCTGCAAAAATAGAGTTGTTCGTAATTAAATCTGAAGGGGGGAAGAAAACCTTAAAACAAATGAAAAAGCAAGGAGGCTTTATTCACAACTTTACAATTAGCACGCTCACGTTTATCTGTTTATAGAATCATAAATTATACTAGATTTTCATGTCAACTATTGTAAGCACAAAAATACTATTATAATCTGATTTGACATAGCTGTATTGTTTGAAATATATACACTCATCTCTGATGATACACAGGGCATGACATTTACCAAAATAAATCGTGTGTTATACAGATGGAAACCATTTATATATATACACATACACACACACACATATATATTCATTTCATTACTAATAATTACTTATACATTTCATTACTAATAATTATTTAGTTAGAACTATAGAGTTTAAAAAAATCATTTTGCTCATGAATCCCTGTAATCCTTAAGGTGTTTTATGACAAATCTATTATTAGATACAATTTTAGAAGACTAAGATATAATGCATTGCTTATGAAAGGTTCTTCAGTGAGTGAGACCCTCTCAGGAAGAATACGCACATTTAAGAATCACCCCAAAACCTTACTCTTATGTACATTGAGAAGATACTCTCTTCCCCCTTGCCTGTGTAATCAATGTTCAAACAACCATCCTAAAGCTCTGTGTAAGGCCAGACTGGCTGCAACATGAGATTTTTCTGGAACTGCAGGATTTTCCATGGGTCATATCTCCTTTTGCCATACGACTAGATAAACTCAGCCGTGGCTCAGCTCAGAAGCTGTGAATTATCAGCGAGTGTGGCTCTCTCCACACTTCCTCTGTTGGATTCATTGGGCCGATTGTTTTGTGTAATCAAACAATTCAGTTGGGCTTCCTCAGGGCCAGCATAACTTGAGGATATCTTCTGAGGGCCTAGATTTGCTTCATTCAGAGTATCTTAAACTGATTATGTATATCCTAAAATAAAAACTATCTTTAAAGAACTGGGATAAAAATGGGAGAGAGTAACACTCAATCATTTGAGAAAAAGACTCTTAAAGCAGAACAAGCATCTCTTTTCCCATTTTTCTTTCACTGTGAGCACATCTCCTAGTGCTCAGGGATGTAGTGTTTTATATAAATTCACAAGTGAAAGTGATAGTAGATCATTGCCTAAAGCTTATATTTTCTTGCTGCATGCTAGTACTTTCCATACTAATCATTTGCTAACTATAAACAAACCCATTCCATTTATGAAGCACTCATCATTTTTGCCTCTAATCATAGTTAGAAAATGAGTCTTACTTTCACTGACCTGTGAAGTAAACCATGAAATAAGCGCTTTGCCCAAAAACAGAAAGTCACTCCATGAAAACACTGAGATTAAAACCTAGAATATGAAGTTTAAATAAATAAAGTGCCATTTTTCAAAAATGCCAAGGGGGTTGGAGGAATGCATATCACTCCAGCAGAAGCTCTCCATCTACTCGATTTAACCAAGTAGCAGGTTAACCACCTTGATAACTAGCCAGATAATTCACCTGTTAGAAGGCTTCCATTCTCTTCTAACATAGACTGACTGGTCCCAGAGCATACTGACAACTCAGGGCTAAGAGGATGCCCACTCACCTCCTCTTCCCTTGAAACCCTGGGTTCCATTACTAAGAGTCTGTTGTATTTGCTTCCCAACCTATTTATGCCATTTGAGGTTATTGTACTTATGCAACTTAATTCAACAGTATGTAAATCTGTAGAATACAAGTACAATAAAAATGGGTTGCTGGGGACTTCCCTGGTGGCACAGTGGTTAAGAATCCGCCTGCCAATGCAGGGGACACGGGTTTGAGCCCTGGTCCGGGAAGATCCCACATGCCACGGAGCAACTAAGCCCGTGTGCCACAACTACTGAGCCTGCGTGCCACAACTACTGCAGCCCGCGTGCCTAGAGCCTGTGCTCCACAACAAAGAGAAGCCACCACAATGAGAAGCCCGTGCACCACAACAAAGAGTAGCCCCCACTCACCGCAACTAGAGAAAGCCCACGTGCAGCAACAAAGACCCAACACAGCCAAAAATAAATAAATAGATATAGATAGATAGATTTATTTTTTAAAAAGGTGGGTTGCTGCTTTTATGAAAACTAAAGTGAGTATTTAGAGATATTCAGTAAGGGTGTGTGGCTTAAAAAAACAACAACTTTTGAATTAGGTGTGGATATGGCAACTTTAAAAGATTGGCAAGAGGAGGAATATAAAAATCGAGACAGATCTTCACACAAATTGCTTAGCATGGGTCTTTCACTCCGCTTTGAAAGAACGAAAACGAGATTGTCAATGTCGCATTTCAGAGTATGGTCTATGGAAGAAAGACAACGCAGAATTCCAAGAGTCCATATCAAAGAAATGATCAGGGCCTTGCTTTGTCTTCCTCCGCACCCAGTAAAATATTGGCAAATGAATGTGCATTTTACATTAAAGTGGCATTTTAAATTATGTATTATTTTTTCTTACTAATTTTCTCACTTTAATTTTTTTCATTAACCACAAACTACTATTCTTGCTCATGTCAGATAACATGGTGGTTGAGTACATAGGCTCTGAAGACAGACATCCTGAATTCCAGATCTGACACTTCTTGTTGTCTGTGTCTTTGGGCAAGTTGCTTAACTATTCTGATCTTCCCTTTCCTCATTTGTAAAATGATGATAATAATAGTATCCACTTCTTAAGTTAGTCAGGAGAATTTAGGAGATAATGCATATTAAGGACTTGGCAGAGTTAGTGTCTAGTAGCACAGTAAGCCCTTAACCAACAATATCAATTTATACATCTTTATTATTATAGCAAAAATTGTAACCCAGGTGTTAGTCAGCTCGGCTGCCATAACAAAATACCACAGACTGGGTGACCTAAACAACAGAAATTTATTTTCTCACAGTTCTGGAGGTTGGAAGTCCAAGATCAAGGTGTCAGCAGGGCTGGTTTCTGATGAGACCTCTCTTTCCTCAGCTTACAGATGGTGCCTTCTGACTGTGTCCTCACCTGGCCTTTTCTCTGTGTGTGCGTAGAGAGAGAGAGCTCTTATGTTCTTTCCCTTCTTATAAGGATGTCAGTCATATAGGATTAGGGCCCCAGCCTTATGACCTCATTTAACCTTAATTACCCTGTCTCCAAATATTATCACACTGGGGGTTAGGACTTTAAAATATGAATTTGGGAGCACACAATTCAGTCTATAACACCAGGTATATTTGTACCGTACTTAAAATGAATGGAACTTAGAAGTAGCTTTGGGATGCAGAAGTGACCCATCATGTAGGATGAACCCCCAAAGAGAGAATATGTTTCAGTCCATAGTGATACAGATTCAGGAGACAATCTTAGTTCCACGCCTAAATATACTGATCCACTGTATGAAACTGCAGTTGTTAATTTCTTTTTTCTCTAGATCCACGTATAAGATTGAATTATAAATGAGCCCCTCATCTACTTGCTTCAAGAGGATCTATTAAAGACTAATATGACATTGCTCAATAGCTAGTCTGAGATTTCTTGATAAGATAAATATCAAGCAGCAAAAACAGACTTGTTCTTCTTAAAATTACATTCATTTGTTCTTCCATTCATTCATTAAAAAGGCAGTCAAAAATTACAAAATTCCAGTTATAAGTAAGTACTAGGGATGTAATGTACAACATGATAAATATAATTACATTGCTGTATGTTATATATGAAAGTTAAGAGAGTAAATCCTAAGTGTTCTCATCACAAGGAAAAAAAAATTTTCTATTTCTTTAATTTTGTATCAGTATGAGATGATGGATGTTCACTAAACTTATTGTGGTCATCATTTCATGATGTATGTACGTCAAAGTATTATGCTCTGCACCTTAAACTTATACAGTGCTTTATGTCAATTATACTTCAGTAAAACTGGAGGGAAAAAGAAATTCATTGATTACCTTCTATGTGCAGACACTAAGAGTTCAGAGCAAATAGTTCTAGAGCATAAACTTAAAGTAGCTCACAGACCTTTGGGAAAGACAGACATGTAAATAAGTAATTATAATAAACCAGAAACACAGGACACAGTTTTTGTTGTAAGATTAACTGCCATGAAAATGTAATAATAAATGTCATTTATTGGGTGCTTACTATGATATTCCAGTTTCCATGCCAAGTGTTTTATATTCATTATCTCATCTAATATTTATAAAAATATTGAGTTAAGTACTGTTATTGTCAACATTTTATAGGTTTAGAGAGATTAGGTGTCTTGTCCAGTGGCTCATAGTTGTGAAGTATTAGAGCTCACAGGAGAACTCACTTGTGTCTAATTCCAGAGGACATTTCCATAACCACAGTCTGTGCTGCCTCTTTGCCCTGGGAGCACAAAAGAGGATATAAATCCCTCTGAGCCAGGGAATACTGAATAGAAGAGATTACTCCTGAGCTGAATCCTGAAGGATAAATAGAAATTGTCCAGTTGGAGGAGGAGGAGGAAGCAGGAAATGTAGGAGGCTGAGTGAGAGACGTGAAGAAACACAGCTTACTCAGGAATGGAGAGTAGGACATTTATCAGGGAATGGCCCTTTGTGAGATCACTATGAGGACAAATGCTCAAGGACCTAGGAAGTCATGCTCTATCCTAAAGACAGCAAGGGACCCTGGAGATTTTTGAGCAGGAAGGTAATGCAAAATGAGATATGCTTTCCATTTTGTTAGGTAACTCTCTTGAAGATATGTATGCTGGACTGGTATAGCAGAGAGTTGTGGCATTTAGAGAAAAGAAGACTGGTTTACTACTACACTGGTCCAAGCAAGAGGTAGTATGGATCTAAACTTAGGAAGTAGGAGGAGAGCTGGAATGTAGAAAGATATATTTAAGAAATAGACTTGCCAGTAGTTTGTGGTTAATCAGATATGGGTCGAGTGATTAGACTGACTCCCAGGTTCCTAGCTCAAAGAATGGGGTGCAAATCTGTACTCTGAGGCAAGAGAAGGAAAACAGGAGGAGGCATGGGATTGGGGGAATGATGGAGTTCCACTGAGGATGACTTCCTTTGAGTTGCTTGTGGGATAACTAAGTGAATGTCACCTGCAGACAAACAGAAATGGAGTCTGGAGCTCTAAGGAAGATGTCAGGGCTGGAAGTGGGGATTTAGGAAGCTATCATCACATCCGTAGATGACAGTTCAAGTCAAGGCAGTAAATGAAACCTCCCAAGGGAGCAGCTCAAGGAAAGAGAATTCACCCAGGTCAGCTCCCAGAGGAACCCAGAGTTGATGAAGACCCTGGGGAGGTCAGGAAGGCTGGAGAACCAGGAAAGAGGAGCATTCTGGAAGCCAAGAGAATTCAAGAGGGTAACAGGAGTCAATGCCACAGAGGTTAAATAAGGAGGATCTCTTAAATATCCGTTGAAGTTGATAATTAGGAGGTCACTGGTGACATTGCTGCAGTGGCTTCGGTGGAAGGTGAGGACAAATGCCAAAAATGGTGGTGGGTAATGGAAGGTGAGGAAGTGGAAACCTCAGGTAAAGAATATATTTTCAAGAACTTGGGCACTGGGGGAAGGACGGTTTGGTGACAGTAGCCAGCGGGGAGGCAGGTTCAAGGGAGCTCTGGTGGGTTCTCCTGGTTACATCTAATGTTTCCAATAATATCCTAACTTTTAAGGATCAAACAGAATCTTAACTTTAAAGGCCTTTGAAAAATACCATGTAGACATTCTTTGCAAGTTTTTGCTTCATTTGCTAGTGATAAATAAAATTTGTCTGCACTTGAAATTCATATATAAGATTTTCCTATGCTTACTGTATGTCCAGCTGATATAAAAGCCTTCACAAAAATATCTGTCCTAAGGAGTATCAAATTTAGCATGCTTTTATTATGCTTTTTCTGTCAATGTCAATTCAGATGTCTTACAAATATGTTAATGATCAGAATAAAGAAAACATCCTACTGCACGTTTCCATGAATAAACAAAGACCAGGTAGAGGAAGAGAGAGTAACCAAATGACTCCTCCCAAAGATTTGCATGTTTGGGGCATTGAGAGAGGGAGATCACCAAAATCTGACTGAAATGTTCAGAGTAGCTAATAGGAGGCAAGATGCTGGAGACTCGATATGGAACCAAACAGGACCCTATGGGGCCTAGAACAGACCCCTCCCCCATATCCTTCAGTCCCTCTCTGAAGTATCTAGATAACAGTACCTGATGCACATTTTCTGAGTTGTTTTACAGATGCTAAAACCCCCACCAAATGGAAGACATTAACTACTTGATGACCGTGAGCAGGTAGCCCCCAGACCTACTGGAGCCTAAGGATTGATAATGTTAAACCCTGTGACACCACCCTCTTACCTCACCATCAGCCAATCAGAATTGTGCACACACACTGGGGCTCCCCTCCCTCACCTTGCCTTTAAAAATGCTTTGCTGCAGTAATTAACACAACATTGTAAATCCATTATGCTTCAATCAAAAATAATAATAACAAAAATAAATAAATAAAAATGCTTTGCTGAAACCCATCAGGGAGTTCAGGTGTTTTGAGCACAAGCTGCCCTGGACTCCTTGCTTGGCGCCCTGCAGTAAACCCTACACTTTCCTTCATCACCACCCCATGTCAGTAGATTGGCTTTATTGTGCACGGGCAAGCAGGCCCAAGTTTGGTTTGGTAAGAGTTAGAGGCCCTTTTTTCTAAGTTTCAGACAAGAGAGGTCTAGAGTTCTAAGAAACAGGGATGAACATTTTCGCGTAGCATGTTCATCCTCAGGTTGGCTCTCAGTGGGATGCTGATGAGCTATAAAGAGCACCTCGGTCCAGGCTTCACTTACTCCTTCGTGGAAGACCATGGACGGGATGGGAAGGCCATCCTCAGTGGGAAAGGACACCCCTCTTCTTCATGAAATGCTGACTGATAATCATTTCAGAGCAACAAACACATTCACGGATCTTTCACCTCCAATTTTCCTGGCTTGTGTACCTGTGCAGGAGGTACCTGGGTGATCCACACTCCCCTGCAAAGTGAGGACAAGGAAAGACTTAGAGTAAAATATTGAGATAACACCTTTTAGGGCTAAAAGTGAAATTTGTCCCAGCAAAAATCAATCGATAACAAGAGATGTTTCAAACACTTCTTTTGCACTTACTGTGTGCCATGCCCAATCCTACCAATGGGTATATCTGCAATTCAGAGAGAGAAAAGAAAGAGAAAGAAAAAATCACCAGGCATGCCCAGCACTTTACATACACTACCCATGTTTACTCATGTTTACTGTGATAGTCCAATGAGGAAGTGTTATCATTCCTTTTTGTAGCAAAAGTCATTGAGACTGGGACTTCCCTGGTGGTACAGTGGTTAAGAATCTGCCTGCCAATGCAGGGGACATGAGTTCGATCCCTGGTCCACGAAGATCCCACATGCTGAGGAGCAACAAAGCCCGTGCTTCACAACTACTGAGCCTGTGCTCTAGAGCCCACGAGCCACAACTACTGAGCCCTCATGCCACAACTACTGAAGCCCACGCGCCTAGAGGCCATACTCTGCAACAAGAGAAGCCACCCCAATGAGAAGCCTGCACACCAAAACAAAGAGTAGCCCCCGCTCGCCGCAACTAGAGAAAGCCCACGCACAGTAAAAAGACCCATCGCAGCCAAAAATAAATAAATAATAAATTAAATAAATTTATTTTTTTTAAAAAAGTCAATAAGGCTAAGAAAAGCCCAATAACTAGTCCAGGGTCACAGAGCTGGTAAATTGCAGTGTCCAACTCAGCTCTTGCCTGAAGCCTGGTCTCTGTGTTGCCCCAGGCTGCCTTCTTGCGGCCAAAAACTTGAGCTAACAAAACCCCTCTGTCCCTCTCATAAATTGCACATTCTGCATTTCTCTGGCTTAATCAGCACTTTAAAGATATTTTTTCCTCCAAAAAAAAAATCTACGCTTTTTTTTTTTATGACCACTAATAGCGCTTGTGACTTTGTAAAGTAAGATGATGAAGTGAAAATCAATGTGTCTCAAGGTAAAAAGTAAACATCCCTACTGTTGGCAAAGGATTTCTCTTGTTGGAGATATTTTCTACCTGTATTAGCATATTTAATAAGTTTTCACTCTCTCCCCAGGCTAAATTGTGTTGACTGTCAGTGTCTATTAAACCTTCCTGCATAGCAGAATCACTTGGGGGAAGCCTCAGGAAAAAAAAAAGCTTAAAAATGCCAGAGCCCCATAGTCAGAACTTCCATTTCAATTATCCTCTTGCAAAGTCCAGGAATATTTATACTTTTTTAATTCCCCAGAAGGTTCTAATGTGCAGCCAAGGTTAGAAATCCCTGAGCTACACCATGTGATCACCCCGTGATACACTAGGAGGTAAATCATGTGTTTACAAGACAGACAAGAATCCTCAGTTAAATGTTCTGCCTTGATCTTCTGTATATCATCAGCCAGATGGTGGAAGATAGCCTGGTGATGGATCAATAACACTTATCAACAAAACTATAGGTCACAGGATGTGTTTGATCCTTACTGATTAAATATCTTAAAATTTAAGCAGTTAGAACATTGAGAAAAAAGAACTTCTTCCTTCTCCCTTCCTCACACCAAACAGTGATGCTTCCATCCAGAGACTGCCGACACAATTTTAAACAGTTAAAATTTAGCTCAGCAACTAAAGTGCCCCAGATTTTCCAGGAAAGTACCAGTTTCAAATATTCTTTCTGATGTTATCATAATTACACTGATACCACATTGATGTGTGCATTTATCAAGTATTTGTTGGCAGCCTATCGTTATTTTAAGTACTGAGGTTAGTTCCTGCTTTTTATCAAACTTACAATCTAGAGGGTTGAGCAGAAATGAAGGAATAAGCAGACTAGAAACAACCAGGACTAGGACAGAAAAACAGGGGGGGTGGGATAGAGACCAGTGGGTGGTTACCTGTGAGTTAGTGATTAGGGGAAGCTTCTCTGAGGAGGTGACAATTGAGCGAAGTGCCGAATGACAAGAAAGAGCCAATCTTATGAGAATCTGGGGAGAGAGCGTGTCCCCAAGGCAGGAATGGGCTTGGTACACTGGAGGCCACTGGAGCTAGAGCATCTAGATATGGACATAGAGGTGGGCATGAGAACTAAAATATTGCCTGCCATATCAGTAAACAAAGGATGTTGCAGCCATCAAGCCATCACATTACAGCCGCCCCCGGCCAGTGAGCCCTGAGGGAACTCAGGATGGAGACAAACGGGCTGTCCACTGCCAAGCCCATCTAGCAGTCAGCCGCTGCAGCCATCCCCAACCGTGCACCCTGAGGAGACTCAGGATGAGAAAACACAGGATACTGGCCCCAGATAGCTGAGGTGCATATCAAAGGAATGATTTCAGTGAGCCCAGACTCTTGCATCTTCCCATACATAGCAAAGCACTGAATTCCTTAACTTGAGATGTCTGGTTTTCTTTTATTAACAGTAATCTTTTGATGTTCTGACAACCTGGTCTTTTGTTGCAAAAGCTCCTATATATCCTGGCTCCCCACTTGCCTCTTCAGAGCACTTCCTCAAAGTGATCTGAGAGTCCTGTATCCTGGGCTTGAAGTCCTCAGAAAGTTCACCGAATAAAACATAACTCTCTACTTTTAGGTTGTGAACTTTTTTTCAGTCAACAAGCAGATGACCAGTCATGTAGGAACTGTTTTCAACCCTGGCTGTACATCCTGGGACATTATCAAAAAAAAAAAAAAAACCCCAAAGCCTAGGCTCACCCCAGATCCATCGATTCAAAATCTCGGGGGTTTCAACATGAGTTTTCTCCACATGTTTCTTGTGTGCAGAAAGGAGAGCCAGGTATGGGGTTTTATTTTACATATAATGAGAAGTAACCAACGGAGTGGCTTTAAGCAAGGAGGTGGCATCACTTAGTGGAAAATGGATTGGAGTAGACTCAGCAAGATGAAAAAAAGGAAATCAGTTAAGAGGCAATTGCAATATTTCAGAAGAGAGAGGTGGTTTGTCCTAGTCTGGAAGAGGTAGGAGGAAATAGTCAGGCTTGGTGTGTTATAGGCAAAGGGTGTGTAATCAACCACACTTACTGGATTAAAGATGGGATGACTCCAAAATTTGAGGTTAAAAAATGGTGTGAATGGAGATATTCTTCACCAGGATGGAGAAGGCTGGGAGAGGAGCAAGTTAAGGATGGGGTAACTAAAATATGATATGTAAGGTCTTCATATAATAAGGCTTTCAAATAAGAAACTGTTGTTCAGCTTGTCTATTGGTCAGCTAAGTGGCAATTATCAAGTAGGCAGTTGAATGTATGAATCTGTAGCTCAGTTCAAGATTGAGGATAGAGATGCAAATTTAGAAGCACCCCTTACATGGAAACTGTTTAAAGTCATGAAGACTGTTTGGGAGTGTCTGGAGAGAAAACAGCCAATTGATAGGAAGTGTTTCAAGAAAAAAGGAATGGCCAATTGGTTTAAATGGTGCTGAGCGTCTGATAGAGAGGTAACAATGGAAAAAGCTTTGCCTGATTTTGGGGTTTGGGAAATGTAGTCAGCGAAGGTAACGCTGTTGACGACATCAAGAGTCTTGCCACAACTTAATAGATACTTTTTGAAAAATAGATCAAGACTGAAAATATATAGGTGAAGATGTTAAAGGTGTGTGTGTGTGTGTGTGTGTGTGTGTGTGTGTGTGTGTGTGTAATGCAGCATCATTACAAGATAAGTAAGATTTAGAGTTTTAATACCAACACAGGAAAAACAGCATATGGATCACATTTCTTTCTAAATTACAGCAAGTGGATACATTCCAAAGTAGACTAATAGTGACTCAGTAAATTTTACATACTGTCTACTTCCCTCTTTCTTTAAAAATTCAGTAGGACCTAAGAGAGTTGTTATGTAAGAAGCAACAGTTACAGGGGAGGCTAGACATTTCAATCAATTAAACAACCTACTTTGGAACTAGAGGAGCAGATTCACAAAAAGACCCCTCAAATAAATAATCTGAATGTTTTCTACCGCTAGTCTGAGATTTCCATTGAAAATTGTGTAATGTGAGTGGAATACTAAGATACTTTTAAAAGCAACTTTAATTTGCTTAAAGGAGAGTGCAATGCGTGATATGATCTCTGTTGCCACAAATGACCAGCTGTTTCAATGACTACAGAAAATCAGACACAGATTACTGTTGCCTTGAATTTAGTCATTATCTATCAGAGATTTTCATTTCCCAAAACAAACAAACCAAAAAACTAGAACTAGAATTTCACCCCTCAAATGTCCTAAAGTGTTCCATATTAAGGCGAACTGTGAAAAATTAAGAGAGTGCAGAATCCCTGAAGATGACTCTAAACACATGCCAAATAGAGTCAAAAACATTTGTGCAACCATTATTCATGTTCATAATAAAGAACCAGCATATTTCTGTTCCTCTTCCTACAGCAAGTGAGCCAGAGGCTCTCTCACATATGCTTATAATGATGCATCAATAACGAAGTTAGCTCCTATAATTTTAAAGTGTATGAAAAAAGGTGAGTCTTTTGTTCCCAATGACTGAAAGATGAATATGTAGCCCGAAGAAGTTGTTGTTCAACTCGCAGTATAGCGTGTAACACCCAGGAAAAATTATACCCCAAAAGTAAAGCTCCCTCCTTGTAGTCATAAATAGATCATAATAGTCACCCTTTTAAAAGGCTCCATCTGGCATGCCTCACATTGAGCACCGCATTTATGACCCATGATCTTTTATATCACCAGGAAGTATTTACTGAGGGAAATATTTGTTCAGGTTTGTTTGTCGTGGGGTGACCACCTGTTTGGAGCCATTGGGATAATCAGTGTTTGAACTATTACAGATTCAGCTAACAATTCTTATATGTGCCTGGGTTTTCATCACAAATACAGAAGAGCAAAATGAAAGATGATCTTAGGTCTAAAAGGATAGAGAGATAAATACATTTGCTCCTATTTATTGAGGCAAACAGCTGGCTGATGTTAATTGTACAGCTAGAAATTTGGTAACTTTCCAAAGAAATAGAAAACAAATTTGTTACTTCGTCACTATTCCTGTGACTTTAGGACAGTTTCAGAAAACTGATTCAGGTCAAATTTTGAAGTAATTATGGTTTTCAGCTTCTCACTGGTGCTACGGGAGAATTTATAAATATGCAGGGCATTTATTGAGAGAATAAGGTTGGGATTTATGTACCTTTTCAATCTAATCAGATTTTCTCTAACTTACTGAAAATTACAAAATCCAAATATCCTATTAAACTCTCCTGGAAATGAATACCAGGGAAATAGTTTTCGATCTGTTGCACAGAATAAATAAGCCAAACAGGGATATTTTAGATCTGATTGTGGCTGAAGTAATTAAATGAGAACTTTAGTTTGTCACCAAATGCTTGTCCACCACCTCCTGAAAAGTATGCTTCTGCGTGCATGTGACTTACATAGAGAATTCCAGTTGCACTTTGCAAGTGTCCAGATAGTTATAATCTGACAATTCCTGATCAGAGAGCTTGCTAGATATTCTTGGAACTGTTTTTACGTGAATGAAGTGGTCAGTTGGGATCAAGTATGTGAAAGTCTCTATAAGCTACAAATAGTTCTATTTATTGGGCACAGAATGACCTCTCTAGTTCATAATGATGGCATGATATGATATATAATATATGAGATGATGAGATAATAAGAACTTCAGATCCTTTTATGCTCCTCATTTCACGATTCAGGTGTTGCTGGCGATGACATTTGTCGTCTCTGATGGAGAATCCTTGCTTACCTGAATTTTTAAGGAGTATTGTTCAAAGTATCTTAAAAGATATTTGAAGGTTCTATGAATGCAGTCTCCACAAAGACTTCTGAAAAAGTACCTATACGGTAGTATGAATCTTCCTATTTTATCATCTCAGAAACCAGAAGTTCTGGTTCCATGCCTTACTAATAAACATAACACTGACAATAAATTATCCCCAAAGCTATGAATGCAAGAAAAAAGTGCCCTCATTTACAAAGGGGTGTCAGCAGCAGATCCCTCCAGGCTCTGTGTGCTCAGAGGAGGCCCCTCTGGTGGTCCCTGCCTAGACTAAGGCGTTTAGCTTTTAACTTCTCTAATTTGATCAGTTTATTCTTCTACTAATATTTTTAATTTTATCACCAAGAAAATGTGCTACAAATGGGAATAGCTTAATAAAGTGAAATGAGGTTTGCGGGATTCTACATCCAGCACCTGCCAGGTTCAGACCACGTTCTCATCCATCTGGGATAACTCTTGCTGACAAAGTGTAGCTCTGCGAAATCAATTACCCCACATCGCTCACAGTAACATGGTCTGAACTAGATGATGATTATGCCATCTGCAGTGGGTCCATGACAACTCCCAAGGGCTTGTCTGTAATACTACTGGGATGTACCCCACGGATATCTTTTGGGGAGTTGGGGAGGAAGAGGTGGACAAACAGCTAAAAGAAGGCTCTCATTGTCTTCCAGTTTTTTTGAACTGTTTCTAATGGTCAAAACTTTCAAAATTTTATATCTGTGTCAAACCATTTTTTAGACCCCTTTGTCATCTGCAGTATTCTTTCTTTGTCCTTCTTCACCCATCTTTTCCCTTCGTAACATGCATACACTGAACCCTCTCCTTCAAAGTATTTTCATCAGGAGGTCGTATGATGGGTCAAGGTTGGAAAACATACAGCGATTCTGCATTTGACCTTGATCCTGAGAGACAACTTACATCTTTTGCATCTTTATAAGTTTGAAGAAAATAACCCTAGGCTTGGAACTCTGCAGGCTCAGCCTAAATGTGTGATCCCACATGCCGCGGAGCAACTAAGCCCGTGCGCCACAACTACTGAGCCCGTGAGCCACAACTACTGAAGCCCGCACGCCTAGAGCCCGTGCTCCGCAACAAGAGAAGCCACTGCAATGAGAAGCCTGTGCACTGCAACAAAGAGTAGCCCCGGCTCGCTGCAACTACAGAAAGCCTGCACGCAGCAACGAAGACCCAATGTAGCCAAAAATTAATTAATTAATTAATTAAAAAATAATAATTAAAAAAAATAATGAAGAGAGTGATTCTTTAAAAAAAAAGAAAGAAAGTCCAATTTATTCAGTGGAAAATACAACAGGCTACATTTCTATATTTTATTCAACTATAATTCATGAATGTTTACAGAGTTCGGTCTTTAACTATGGGACATTATGTCTCTTGGCCCATAATTTTTGGTTATTAAATAGGTTTGAATCAAAGATTCCTGAGATAGCTTGTTTATTCCTATGTATGTTTGTAAACAATCCCCAGTGAGGTCAGTAGCCCACTTGAGTCTGTGGCCCTAACTCCCTAAGGCTCCATATTTGAGAAAATACAGTTATTACCTTAGAACTCCATAAAAGGTCTAATACCTAATTTGTCTGTTGGGAGTCAATAAAAATAAGTTTTGGGACTTCCCTGGCGGTCCAGTGGTTAGGACTCCATGCTCCCAAGGCAGGGGGCCCGGGTTCGATCCCAGGTTGGGGAACTAAGATCCCGCATACCGTATAGTGCGGCCAAACCAAAAAATAAATAAATAAATAAGTTTTGCCAATGACACAATCTCTACTCCCTTTTCATAGATTTTTTTTTGTCCCCAACTCCCCAAGGGCAAGGATGAAGTTGGCTGCAGTTGTGTTTATTATTATAACAGATAGAATTTCAGATTCTCCTTCTCAAGTGACACTTCGTAGAGCGATGTTGCTTTTACTGATGGTAAAAATGGCCACTAATGTTCTGGTGTTTGGCTTCCAATAGTAAGGATGGCATCTGAGAATTAAAACTTCCTTGCAAGTTCAGAGTCTTCCTAAAAGAAGGAAACTTTTATTCCAACTGAGGTTGGTGCAAGAAGCTCTTTGTATAGTTTTCCTCACATTACATTCATTCTGTTTCCTAGGTGAGATGATTCACCAGTGGCTCGAAACATGAAAGGGAAATCCTAACTTGAATCCTGTGTTTCCCCTTAGGGAAAACAATGCAGGCTAAATCCCTGTTAGACCTGGAGAGGATGGCACCAATGCTAAGTCCCGCTAGAGTCCTGTGTTTCAAAGATGCCATTACTTGTCTGAAATAGAAGTGTTGTATAGCATATTGGGTCATCACAAACCCCCTTTTTTAGATGCTTGTCCCAAAAACCTAAGATATCTTTATTGACAGCAGTGTCCCTTCTTCCTATGTTTGTAAAAAAATAGAATATATTCACTGATCTCCCCTGAACCCTATTTTGGCGAGCCCCCTTGGGAAAATGGATATTGTACCAACTATAGTTTGGGTTTTAGACCTAAACTTTTAAAGTGGCTTGTATTCAGGCTTGGAGCAGGCGTAGAAGTTTTCCAGATGGACCCATTGAGGGCTATGAGACTGAACCAAAAAGCGGCAACATGGCCTCATTTCCCATTGTACACATTTGCTAAAACAAATGCAGAATCATTTAAGCCACTTCCTCCGGGCTCTACGGAGGGAAAAACTTAACATTTAAAGGAAAAATTAAGTAACTGATTTCCTTATTAAGTCTCTGTAAAAGATGAGGTTATTATTAGTCCTGTTAGCCTGCCCGGATCTCAATTTGGATAATTACATTCCTCCTACGTAATTTATCCCTGTAGTTTTAATTGGTTTCAGAATTCGACTACATTTCTCTTCAATCGTTGTGTCGTGTTGTTATTTGGTATCAAACAGCTGTTATGTTCTACCACAGAGCTGAATATTTTTCAGCAACTGATGCAGTGATTTCTTTCCTAGAGGGGCAAGTAAGGCAATTTGCAAGGGCTTTGAGATAACAGATAATCCCTAAATGCATAGATGTGTGACATTAATTATTGATAGCAATGGTTACACTCATAGAGTCACTGTTCTTAAAACAACACAGAGCATCACCTTTGGTCTGCAAAGACACATATGCAGAGAAAAATCCCTGTTTCTATAGGTTTTGTCTCTGGGTTGACATGCACTCCTAAGTATTAATGATCTTTCTTCTGCCTTGCTAAGATCATACTGGTTTTAATTAAATACATACTGCAGATACGTATTTAATTAAATACGTACTAAGAACAGATGTTCATTTTGTTTTTTAATCAACTTAGAGGAAGTTGGTTAGGTCATTTACATGTATAAAAATGTGCTATGTAGCCATTCTCCCTTCGATCACTTGTTTGTTTATATCCGACTGGAGATGACAAAGATTGAAAGTCTGCAACTAAAAGCTACTCTGAAGTCTGACATCAGTGTGTCAGTGAATTCGGTCGTCCTCTTAGGGACCCATGTTATTGCCAGTGCTGTTGTCAAGTGCCATGTTTGACACCCCTAATGGAGACGAGCAATCTCTGCCACCCATTATGGTTTTCACTTTTGGTTAGCTTTCAGCCTCAGGGTAGGTAATAATGACCTAATTTGTAGACATGTAAGCAGCTCCCTTCTCTTTTTCACATCAGAAAATGGTTTCTCTTTGCTTTTTTGATGAATGGGGTAGCACGTCTGAAATATCTTCTGAGAACTGATGTTCATTAAGGTTGATTTCTACCCAAATGTCCTTCAGTTTTATCACCCAAATCTTTGGAAGTCATGGGACCTGGGAAAATGCGGTCACCGCCAAGATACACATGGTCACTGCTGACAACTGTAGCTCTGTGTCAGTGGCCTTGACCTGTGGAAATAAACAAGGCAGAGACCTTTTTGTTCACTTCAGGGGACATATGACAAGCAAGGACAGCATGGAGTAGTCAGCACCAGCAGCAGGGAGGTCAGAGCCAGTGGTTACTGACCTGGGGTGGGACTGCTGAGAACCAGCCAACTCCACTGTCTCTGTTTGTCTTTCATGGACAGGCTACCCCCATTACATTTTCTGTATTGCCCGCTACTCTCACACCTGACCTGCATCAGATGCCCATGTTTTGTTTTATGACTGTAGCATCTCGCCAGCTTTCTTCCAAACTTCCCTAATGGCTGAAAAATCCCAGAAGCATGGCAGCCACTCTAAATAATTAGGAACTACGTACCCAAGGTAACACCCTATCTGGACCACTAACATCACAGCTCTGTAAACGGGACATAATAATACTGTCTCCTCTCTGTAATCCTGTGACCTCACAGGTCTAGCAGACGAGGAGCAATGTTGAATGCCTGTAGACAGTGACACCAGAATTGAGTGTCTTCAAGATAGTTGTGGCGTAAGGACAGGTGGACACAAATGCTGAGAGAAATGTGAATGACAGCCCAGTACTGGGGGTCGGTGGGCATGTCTGGCAAAGGCAGAGAGAAGCAGGAAGCATGAATGAGGAGTTACAAACTGCGCTCCTACCAGGCTGCTGTGATAATGGGGTCAGAGGGGCAGAAAAAGCACAGAGGAGGCAGTGAGTAAGCCTGACCTTGAGCAATAGCTTTACCTTTCCATCCCGGGAGGAGAAGGATGCATGTGCAGGCAGGAAGGCATTTTCAAGAGATAGAACTCTGTGCAAAGGCATGTGAGACTACCAAATGTGAAATAGATAGCTAGTGGGAAGCAGCCGCATAGCACAGGGAGATCAGCTCGGTGCTTTGTGACCACCTAGAGGGGTGGGATAGGGAGGGTGGGAGGGAGACGCAAGAGGGAGGAGATATGGGGAAATATGTATATGTATAGCTGATTCACTTTGTTATACAGCAGAAACTAACACACCATTGTAAAGCAATTATACTCCAATAAAGATGTTAAAAAAAGAAAAAGGCATGTGAGAGTGGTGTGTTCCAGGAGGAAAACAAACAAACAAAAAACACACAGTGGTTCAATACGGCCAGAGTGAGCGGAAATGAGGGGACATAGCAGGGTGTGGGGCAGGTCTGGAAAGGAAGTAGAGTCTGGTTGTGATAACTACTTTGGGGCCATATATGGAGTCACACTCATCCCCAAGGCATTGGGAAGCCTTCAAAGGACTTTAGATAGAGGAAGGGTGATGTGATCACGTTTCTGTTAGCAGAACTGTAGAGTGTGTGTGTGTATATATATATATATATATATATCTGTAGATAGATACAGATATAGAAGTGGAGAGATTGTAGGGAGGCAAAAAACAAGTTTTAGGGAGCTTCCTTAGTGGTCCAGGGCAATTGCTAACAAGAGCAAGTATGCCTGCCTTCCTCCCTTCCTCCTTTTTTTTTTGTAAAACCTGAATATTACTGCGTATCATTCTCTTTACTCACTGCTGTGATGGAATACGGAACCTAGAAAATCGAATCTGTTTTGAGTTATAAAGTATCACCAGCCTATAGCAACTGCCGCTGGTCACTTGGAAATAGGATTGCAATGGGGAAGATGTAAGTGCCTAGGGGCAGTAAAAATAAAATCAAATTGATTCTTCTGCTGATGAAGATTAATATTAGTATTTGATTGTACTTATATCAAAGGTTTTAATCAATATTGTGCTTCCTTTTCTACTTCCTTGCTGTCCACACAGCCCCCTTCCCCAGAGGTTTAGCTAAATTAACTACTGATTAAGCCATAGCATTTGCAGATGACTTGTAAGGCTTTGCTATATTATTAACAAAATGAAAGGAATGGCAATCGATTTGGAAAGTTCATTCACTCAATGAACAAAGACTATTTGAACATCTGTTATCTGAATTTGTCAGCTACTATGCTAACGATTGGCAATACCAAGATGCAAAATAGTGTCCCTGCTTCTTGGAGCTGGAGCAGCGGCCTGGGAGGGGTAACTAAGGATCTGATCGAGTGCGGGTATTGAAAAGAAAAGTACTGGATCCCCCCCAAAAAAAGAAAGGAAAAGAAAAAGAAAGTACTGGATCCCAAGGCTTCACGGAGTAGTGGATCTTTTCGCTCCTTAGAATAAATGTTACAGTGAGAATATCACTTCAAATCAGATTAAAGATGAGACATGACAGTGACTAGGTTGGTGGGCACTGGTGCCAAACTGCCTGGGCTCACATCCCAGGTCCACCACTTACAAGCTCACCTTCTTCACTGGTAAAGGTGGATCCTCACATCATAAGGGTAACTGTGAGGTTCATGTGGGTTAATATCTATGAAGTGCTCAGATCAGTGCTTCCTGCACTGTAGCTGCTCCATCATTGTTATTTATTATTATTGTTAGGATCAAAAGCCAGGCAACTTACAATAGCAAAGTGGAAAAGCAAAATAAAGTTCAACAGACCAGATATATTAAGGAAGAGATGTCTTCTCCAGATATCTGTCCTCTCTCTACAGAGGTAAACTTTCTCCCTTTGGCCATGGTTCTAATGAGAGAGTTAACATCTCCGAAATCAGACAACCATGAGAAAGAGATTATTGTTCTTGCTTTCCAAGGATAACATGGTGGGGTGTGGGACTCCTAAGGGAATTATAGGATGGACTTTCAGAACATTATCTTAGAGTACAAATCCGTCTTCCTGCATACAGCTGTGTTTTTAAGAGTTATTCCTGCCGCAAATAAAGATCTTGGGAAATTGATAGAAAACAGTATATATTGTTAGCCCAATCTATTGACCCAGTGGTGTTCTAAATTAGCCCTTTTTACCCCTCATTTACCAGATTGATTCACGCTCCTCTCAACCTCAAACCCATTTTCAGTCTGGTTCTTTCAATAATATAACCATACTTTCTTTTAAAGTATGGAACCCTACCAACATCATCAGGTCCTGGCGTTTACAAACCATTTCACAGAATGCTTTCTCTTCAGTCCGCATGCACGAAGCCTGCAATGGTAAGCTTTGTGCAAAAGAGGACTGATCATTAGAACCTTTTATAAACGTGGTCCTTCTCTATGAGCGGTCAGGGTGAGGTAGGAAGGGCACTGGGCTGGATGAGGAAAAGTGACCTGGCTCTAGTCCTGGCTGTGACCTTGGAAAAAAAACCCACAACTTGTGGGGCTTCAATTTCTTCATTTGTTAAACAGTGGAGGTAGATAGACTATGTGAACTCTATGGTTTTACTCCCTTTCAGGCTCCCAACGAATGAAAAGTGATGAATGTTTTAATTAGAGATACAATGAAGTGAAATGTAAGATGATTTCATTCATACATTCAGCAAGTATTTTTTTTTAATTATTTCACATCAGCCTAGCCCACTGCTTTATTTATTTTTTTATAAATTTATTTATTTTATTTATTTATTTTTGGCTGAGTTGGGTCTTCCTTGCTGCACGTGGGCTTTCTCTAGTTGCGGTAAGTGGGGGCTACTCTTCTTCGCGGTGGGCGGGCTTCTCATTGCAGTGGCTTCTCTTGTTGCGGAGTATGGGCTCTAGGCGCGTGAGCTTCAGTAGTTGTGGCACGCAGGCTCAGTAGTTGTGGCTCATGGGCTCTAGAACACACGTTCAGTACTTATGGTGCACGGGCTTAGTTGCTCCGTGGCATGTGGGATCTTCCCGGACCAGGGATCAAACCCGTGTCCCCTGCATTGGCAGGCGGATTCTCAAGCACTGCGCCACCAGGGAAGCCCACAGCAAGTATTTCTTGAAAGCTTAGTATGGACCTGTACCAGGTACAGGGCTCGGGGCATGGTGGTAGCAAGGGCTACCCCTTATGGAGTGTATATTCTAAAGGGGGAGATAGACAATAAAGAAATTAGCAAAATAATTTCAGATTGTTAGAAGTACTCTGAGGGAAATAACTGAGTAAGGGCAGAACGAGTAGCAGAAGGGGGCTCACAGGTCTAGAGAGAGTGGTCACCTGGTCAAGGATCTTCCCCCTCCCCCCCACCTGCCCCGCAACCTTCCCCTCCTCCCCACCCCCGTCTCATGGATACTTTTGTAATCATGGCCCACAATGAAGAGTCTGCCACAAAGGAAAAGGAAGAGAGGTTTCCAAGAGAGGACTCAGCCTACTGCAAAGACCCCCACAAGGAACAAAGATATTTGAGATTTTTAACACAACCCACCAAGCCTAAATATGCACCCACTAACAGTCAGTGGGAGATTTATAGCTGTTTTTGAAAGCTACAGAGATATGGTTTCACAGCATGCAGACGATGTCCATGAAGTCCTATATCTCAAAACATGCCTGCTCCCCAAAGAGCTCTTGAAGTGAAGTATACGACCCATATACTGTGTGCAAGCCAACGCGAGCAAGCTGATTTCCGGAATCCGAGGTTGTTGTGAGAATCACGTGGTATACTCTTCAGTGAGTAAGCCCTTGTAAACTCCCACTGTAGGTGTGAGTTACTATTATGCTTCCTGCAAAGAGAGACATTACAGACGGCATCTGCAAGGACCGTCCACTTCCAGACGTTCAGCTTGGTTCTGAGGGCAGCTCTGTTCTTCCTGCTTCCGTCGTCCTTTGCAAATATCAGACTAACCTTGCCTGGGAGTCACAGCATCACGAAGGTGAGATCTGCCCTTTCATGGCTCATACAGACGTTGGCGTTTGACTTGCCAACTGAGTCCCCGGAAACTGCTTAGCATCTCAAATCAGAAAACACCATCTCAATGGCATCTGGGCAGTCACTTCTCTATCACACAAATGTGAGACAAGAATAAATGTTTGGGTCACATGTTTCTCCAGGAAATAATAAATGAAGAAAAAAAAAAAAAAAACTAGGTTAAAAATAAGCCCAAAGAAAGTGAGTGTTTTTCTAAATCTTCTATTGAGTTAGTAAGGGATTTTGGGAGAAATAAACCAGAGAGAAGGAAACAGAAAGGCAAACCCAGTTAGTAAAGCAGAGATGCTATTAAAAGGACTGAAAAATTGCTAATACGTCCTACCATGGCAATTTTCCTGATGCTAACCTTGCCAGTAGTTTCAACGCAAGTTAAACAAGAGCCAAGCACCTTCGTGTGGCAGTGCTTCTGGGTTTAGCGAAATACAGCCTTCCATTTGAACTCACTAAATCTTACACACCAGGGATCTCACTTCTGCTCTGAAACATAGTCTTCTAATACGAGCTCCAATACCAGGTAATCGAATGAATTCTGTCTGCAATTCCCTGCACATCACTGATATATTTCAGAATATATACTTTGATCAGAGATACCTACATCTGTGTAATAATTATTTCATAGTATTTTTTGACATTTCATAATGTTCCTAAATAAAAATCTTTAGATGACAACAAATGTTTGAACTAGTAAACGATCCGTTTCGTGTCATAGTTTTAAAAAACACCTGGTTTGCTCTTACACTGTTGGTGGGAATGTAAATTGGTGCAACCACTATGGAGAACAGTATGGAAGTTCCTTAAAAAACTAAAAATAGAACTGCCATACGACCCAGCAATCCCACTCCTGGGCATATATCCGGAAAAGACGAAAACTCTAATTCAAAAAGATGCATGCACCCCAGTGTTCATAGCAACACTATTCACATTAGGCAAGACATGGAAACAACCTAAATGTCCATCAACAGATGAATGGATAAAGAAGATGTGGTATATATATACAATGGAATATTACTCGGCCATAAAAAAGAATGAAATAACGCCACTTGCAGCAACATGGATGGACCTACAGATTATCATACTAAGTGAAGTAAGCCAGACAAAGACAAATATCATATGATATCACTTATATGTGGAATCTAAAAAAAAAACGATACAAATGAACTTATTTACAAAAGAGAGGTAGGCTCCCAGACATAGAAAACAAACTTATGGTTACAAAAGGGAAAAAGGTAGGGGGGGAGTAAATTGGAAATTTGGGTTTAACACAGATACACACTACTATGTATAAAATAGATAAACAACAAGGATTTACTGTATAGCACAGGGAACTGTATTCAATGTCTTGTAATAACCTATAATGGAAAAGAATCTGAATCGCTTTCCCGTACACCTGAAACTTTGTAAATCAACTATACTTCAATTAAAAATTAAATAAATAAAGTATACGGGAGAATGTGGGGAAAAAACCCACCTGGTATGGTACCTGGCATGGAGTGGGCAACTCAGTGTTTCTTGAATGAAAACTGTTAAGTAGAGTCTTTATCTCTAAGAAGCGTCATCGTAACCTAATCCCCATGCTAACCTTGAATGTGATCCAGAATTCATATGCTTTGTTTGCGAATTGGAAAAAAGTTCTGGAGGATGTTTGCAGTTAGAAAATATTAGTCACAACACATTTTTAGTGTGTTTGGAAGAAGATTTTTTTTTTTAATTTATTTATTTTTGGCTGTGTCGGGTCTTCGTTTCTGTGCGAGGGCTTTCTCTAGTTGTGGCAAGGGGGGGCCACTCTTCATCGCGGTGCGCGGGCCTCTCACTATCGCGGCCTCTCTTGGGAGCACAGGCTCCAGACGCGCAGGCTCAGTACTTGTGGCTCACGGGCCTAGTTGCTCCGCGGCATGTGGGATCTTCCCAGACCAGGGCTCGAACCCGTGTCCCCTGCATTGGCAGGCAGATTCTCAACCACTGCGCCACCAGGGAAGCCCCTAATTAAGTTTTTTTAATTAAAAAATATTTCCTGGACTTAGACAATTACCTTTTCTGTGTCTACAGAGATTATCATGTTTTCCTTAAATCTGTAAATGTGATAAATGATATTAATACATTTCCTAATACCAATCTTTGTATTTCCAGAATAATCTCTACTGAGTCATGAAGTTTTACTGTTTTAATGTGTTGCCAGATCCTAATTGTTCCTATTTGATAAAGGATTTTTACATTTATTTGCGTAAGTTCTATTGAGTTCTTAGTTTCCTTTTTTGTGCAGTGCTTGCCAGATTTTGGTATGCATGTTGTACAGACGCATCCTATAAAGAATTTGGGTAGGTTCTTTATTTTTCTATGTCTTGGAGAAGTATAAATTGCATGGGAACTAGATGATCTTTAATGATATGATAAAATTCCCAGCAGGCTTGATGGATTGCCTACTCCACATCAAACACTGTGCTTGGTCATTGGAGATAAAGGGATGAATGAAAGATGGTCCCAGCCTTCAAGGAACTGGGACGTGATAAGCATGTCATGGATGTGATAAGCATGTCAATAATATATTACAAAACGGGATTATTAGTTTCTATAATAAAAGTATAAAGAGTGATTTGTTAAAGAAAACAGTGAACTATGCTCCATCAATGATGGGGTTACTCATGAGAAAGGCAGGCACAAGCCTAACCAATGCAATTTCAGGAGCCCTAACCCCCTAAACTTGCCTCCAGCTGCTGAAGTTCCTTCAGTAGGTGACTAAAGACTTCTTATTTCACATTATTTCACATTGTAAGTCTTGAAATGCAGCTGCCCCTGGGAGAGATGGAACACCCTTTTTGTTTACACTCAGAAAGACATGATTGATGGACATCTGTTCCTGATGGTAATTTTATTTTTTTTAACTTTTTTATTTTATATTGGAGTAGAGTTGACTAACAATGTTGTGTTAGTTTCAGGTGTACAGTAAAGTGGTTCAGTTATACATATACATGTATCTATTCCTTTTCAAACTCTTTTGACTTCCCTGCTGTCCAGTGGTTAGGACTCTGCGCTTTCGCTGCTGGGGTCCAGGTTTGACCCCTGGTTGGGGAACTAAGATCCCACATGCCACGCGGCCAAAAAAACAAACAAACAAAAACAAAACAAAACAACAACAACAACAAAAAACCTATAATACCACCTGATGGTAATTTTAGTACAGAAAAAGAAACAGTAAAGGTTGTGAGTTCATGGTAGTGAGACTAGTGAGGAGGTCCCAAAAGGGAAAGAAAGGATTGTCAACAGTAAACTTGGGCTTCCCTGGTGCTGCAGTGGTTCAGAATCTGCCTGCCAATGCAGGGGACATGGGTTCGAGCCCTGGTCCGGGAAGATCCCACATGCCGCGGAGCAACTAAGCCCGTGTGCCGCAACTACTGAGCCTGAGCTCTAGAGGCCGCGAGCCACAACTACTGAAGCCCACGTGCCACAACTACTGAAGCCCGCCTACAGCCTGTGCTCCGCAACAAGAGAAGCCACCGCAATGAGAAGCCCGCGCACCGCAACGAAGAGTAGCCCCCGCTCGCCGCAACCAGAGGAAGCCTGCATGCAGCAACGAAGACCTAACACAGCCAAAAATAAAATAAATTAATTAAAAAAAAAAACAAGTAAACTTTGTCAATTTTACTCCTTTGTCTGCGTATCTACCTGTAATGCAGTCAGTGAAGAGATTAGCTTGTTTCTTCACCAGTGTCTGTCTGCCTCTCTCTCTCACATTCTCTCACTCACTCTCACCTTTCTCTCTCTCCCATTCTTTCACTCTCCTTGTAAATTTAGTAGAAGAATTATACAGAGAAGTACACACACACCAAAAAACGGATAACTTGATTAATTTTCACCAACTAAACACACGCATGTAACCCTCAGCACCCTCAACTGCCCTCCAATGAGTACTCTCCTATTTTTGACCTTGATGTAAATAAAATCATGTAATGTATGCTTTTTTTTTTTGTATTTGGTTTCTTTTGTTCAATATTATGTTTGTGAAATTCAGCCATGTTACTATATGTTAATTCGGTTCTCATTGCAGTATAGTATTACATGTATGAATACACCACAATTTATTTATCTGTTCTTACATGGGTAGTTTTCAGTTTGGAGCTATTATGAATTCTCATACTGCTATAAACATTCTTGTCCGTGATTTTTCATTATCTTCCTATCGGGTCTACACCTAGGAGTGGAATTCCTAGGTCATAGGCTAGGCAGATGTTCGCCTTTTATAGGTACCGCCAACCAGTCTTCCAAAGTGGTTATGCTCGTTTACAATCCCCCCAGCAGTGGTTAGACTTCCATTTGCTCTGTATCTTCATCAATACTTGCTAATGCCTATCATTATCATTTTAGCCATTCTGTGCAAGCCACACGTGAAAGTTAGTTTCAGTGCTTAGTAAAGCTTTGGCTAATTATGATTAAAGGACTCAACTGTTTTTTTCAATAAAAGGAATGGAAAGTTTTTAAGTAGTCAAAGATTTCATTCATTCAGAGGATAAACATCATCCTACTGAGGCCAATTTTCATTTCAGTCAATACTGGGCAAAGTCCTAACATTATCACGATGCACTTTTTAGGTTTAAAAATGTTTTCCAATTGTCATGTTGCTGCTTTATTCTGTACACCATAGTTCTAATAAATGACATCTCTAAGGGTGTGGAATAATAATTGTTCCACATAAATGATGCAAAGTAATGAGCCAAAGAATAGTTTGTGAATTACAGAGAAAACAGTGGGTTGAACTGTAGTAATTACTGAAAAATTAAAGAAGTCAATCAGAAAGTCAATAACAGATAAAGAGGACTTAAGCAGAGCAGAGAAAGGAAAGAGTTTTTTATTGAGGTTGGAGAATTCCTGGTAAGTTAAAGGTCATGAAGAGGGAGTTTCAAAAAATGTGCACTTTAAATTGTAGAAAGTCTACTCCACCAGGATCAGTGCTCTTTAACAAAATCTCCCCAGGTAAGAGTGACAAGCAACTCTAGACATTAAAGCAAATACTGATCGCATCCTCCTTTTATACTGGGGAGGGAAGAAAATGGAAGTGAAAGAGACAGAAGCAGAAGAGTTGGAATGATCTGAAATGGTCTCTAATGAATATTTTAATTTTTTAGTACAAACTCGTCCCAGAATACATTCAGACATGAGGGCTAAAAAGATAGGAAAATGAGGTTTTATCCCGTCCTATTAATTCTTAAAGATAAAGTATTAAATATAATAATATGTACTTTCTTTTTTAGTAGCACTTACCAGTGTTTTGTTTATTTGTCTTTATCCCTCATGGACTGTTCACTCAGAGAAAGCAGGGACCTTTGACCATTGTTCTCCATTGCTTATCACAGCACCTGAGCTACTCAGTAAATATTGGTCGAACACATGAATGCACAAACACACCGTCTAGGTTAACACTTTCCTTTGGTTTTTATTGACTAATCTCCAAATCTTATCTTTCATATCTTATGTTTTAAAATAAAGGGGGAGGTGTTAAGATCTAGTTCCATTATCCCAGATTTCTTGTCCTAAAGGAAAATTTTGCACAAAGGGTTCCACAGAGCAGGAGAGAGAATGAGAAGGCCAACTCTGTCCTTGAAGAAGTCAGGAGAGGGCATGAAGAATTTCCTAAAACCCTAAGAGCAAACCCCCAAATTGATACATTAATATTAAAAGTTTGTCAGAACTAAACAAAGGTATGGAGAAACCAACATAATATAAAAGAAAAAAATACTTGAATACAGTTTTTTTTAATTACCTGTAAAAGATAATAAGAGAAAACAGAAAATAAGAAAGATAAATTTGTCACAATTAAATGACTCAAAGTTAGATCACCATAAGTAGGACAAATTTTAGGATATTTTATAGAGAGAAAAAAACTTATAATCAGCCATGCTTGAGACCAAGAAGGGAAGCTGGGATAAGATGGATCCTTCTAAAATGAAAATAGATTTCCTTAAAGAGGAAAGATTGGACAGATTTCTGCAAAATGTGATGAATAGTAATGCTCATTACCGTGAGAAGTTAGTGAAGATAAGCTTCTTGGATTTAAGCTAGATCCCTGAACCCGGGTCCTTCGCAAATTGCACAGCTGCCAATGCATCAGCCTGGTTTTATTTTAACAACATTTACAATTTCCCTTTCAGTTGCAGCAAGGCTGAGGGACCATCTGAACAGATAATGAAATAACTGTGAAAGTTCAGAGCATGCTGAACAAAACAAAATATGTTTTGCCTGATTTATGCAAACTAAACATATCGTCAAGGTTTTGAAGCAGTTAGTCCAAAATATGCACAAAATACAGCATTTTTCTCAAGTAGCCTGGCAGCAGATGAATTAAATGGAAATGTGTCTCTGAAACAGTTTAATCAGATTGTATAGATGTGCTGAACATTTTGATAGTTTCGTGATCTGAATTCATGAATAATGTCTTTTCCTTAAGGAATACCCTATCAAGTTCACCCTAAAACCACAACTCTTGCCCCTTGTTAATGGAGTTCTTCCATTACAGATTCTAGAAGTGCCTTTATTTTTGAAACCTCTGCTAAAAAGGAAGTGAAATTAAATACATTGTTTACTCCTTTCCACATGAAAAAACAAACCAGATCGATAGTGGGCCTCTGTGACTTGCTTTCACACAGAGAAGGTCCAGGACTTTGTATGTCTGAGGAGGGCTTTTCCACCCCTGACCATGGCTGCAGTGAAGAGGTCAATGAGTTCTGCAAATATCCAAAGTTGGAGAATTCTTTTTTTTTTTTTTTTAATTGGAGTATAGTTGATTTACAAGGTTGTGTTAGTTTCAGGTGTACAGCAAAGTTAATCAGTTATACATATACATATATCCACTCTTTTTTAGATTATTTTCCCATATAGGCCATTACAGAGTATTGAGTAGAGTTTCCTGTGCTATACAGTAGGTCCTCATTAGTTACCTATTTTATATATAGCAGTGGGTATATGTCAATCCCAATCTCCCAATTTATCCCTCCCCCCCGACCTTTCCACCCAGTAACCATCAGTTTGCTTTCTACATTTGTGACTCTATTTCTGTTTTGTAAATAAGTTCATTTGTACCCTTTTTTTAGATTCCACATATAAGCGATATCATATGATATGTGTCTTTCTGTGTCTGACTTACTTCACTTAGTACGACAGTCTCTAGGTCCATCCACGTAGCTGCAAATGGCATTATTTCATTCTTTTTTATGGCTGAGTAATATTCCATTGTACATACGTACCACATCTTCTTTATCCATTCCTCTGTCGATGGACATTTAGGTTGCTTCCATGTCCTGGCTATTGTAAATAGTGCTACAGTGAACATTGGGGTTGCCTGTATCTTTTCAAATTATGGTTTTCTCCGGATATATGCCCAGGAGTGGGATCACTGGGTCATATGGTAGTTCTATTTTTAGTTTTTTAAGGAACTTCCACGCTGTTCTCCGTAGTGGCTGTATCAATTTACACTCCCACCAGCAGTGTAGGAGGGTTCCCTTTTCTCCACATCCTCTCCAGCATTTATTGTTTGTAGATTTTTTCATGATGGCCATTCTGACCAGTGTGCGAAGTTGGAGAATTCTTAAACCCAACTGTCATACATCCTAGCGTGTTAGATCCTGAAGGAGGTCGCAACCTGCAGAAAAATAATCTTCCAAGGGGGAAAAAAAACCCACTGTCCCTGGAGAAGACTTGAAAGGATTTTGAATGAATAAAAGAGTTTCTGCTGTGTCGAGTTCTCAATGGTTTTATATTTCTGAAGGAGCAAATTGTGATTCATAGAGCAAAACCTCTGGTAGGGCTATGACAAGTGGTGCTTAAAATAGTCTTGCTCTCTCCTTCTCTCCCAGCACTTCCGCCTCATCCAGCAGGTTCATTCAAGGCCTAGCCTGTAGAAACTGGAAAACAAGCGATGCCTACTGTAACTGACACCTTAAAAAGACATGGCAGAACATCCCAAATAGTCACTGATTTTTCTATAATGCCCTTGGAGGAAGCAGAGTAGCCCAACTTTTGACGCAATAATATCTCGGATTTTGATGTGAAGAGTTTCTGCTCTTATGAAAAGAGAAATGTCATCATTTCTCAACTTCTTTGATGGTGGCTGATGAGATTTCTACGTCCCTTGCTTTTCACCTTTCCTCATTGGACTCTGCAATAGTCAGTCTACACCTATCGCATTAACATTCCTTTCAGTAACTTTCCCAACAAAAACCCAAGGAATTGGACTTCCCTGGTGGTGCTGTGGTTAAGAATCGCCTGCCAATGCAGGGGACACGGGTTCGAGCCCTGGTCTGGGAAGATCCCACATGCCACGGAGCAACTAAGCCCGTGGGCCACAACTACTGAGCCCACGTGCCACAACTACTGAAGCCCACGCACCTAGTGCTCCACAACAAGAGAAGCCACCGCAATGAGAAGCCCGCTCGCCGCAACTAGAGAAAGACCGCGCACAGCAACGAAGACCCAGCGCAACCCATTAATTAATTAATCAATTAATTAATTAATTTTTTTAAAAACCCAAGGAATTATTTCTCTTAGACCTAATGGGTGACTTACCAAACCTTCTCCACCCCTTGTCGGCCTTCCTGCTGGATTTACTATTAGCAACAGTGCCAGTTTTTTTTGTTTGGTTGTTTTTTCTTTTGCTGAGAACAAATGCTTTTATTCACTCATTCATTCAATACACGTCCACTGAATGTTTACTCTGAATAAGCAAAAAGACTCTTTCTTAGCAAAAAGACTAAGTAGGCTTTTACCTCGGGGGTCAGTCTGGCCAATAGTATGTTGTAGAACTGTTAAAACATTAGCATGAAGAACTTTATTCAGCAAAGCCCAAACACATTCTACTAAGAGCTAGCACATGTATTGGTCCCTCTGGTCTCCACAACGTCCCTACAAGTAGGTGTCATCACGTGATGCTCCTTTTTCAGACGAGACACGAGAGGTAACTTGCCCATGGCCACAGAGCTAGAGTGGCCAGCTGGGACCCACACCACACACCGCTGCAGCCCGGCACAGCTGTCTAAGAACCAGGGGGATAAGGCACTGCCCAGGCAACAGGAAGATTAGTTTTTGAGAACATCCTTCTCTGAGGAATGGCCACCTCTTCAGTAGCGAGGTCAGCGCAGTGGGGAAGGGCAGTTGGGGGATGACAGCCGGGTCCACTCTACGCACTTCACGTAATCCTCAGCGCCCAGGGTGCACCCAAGGCCCTCAGCAAACTCGGGCGAGTGTCCTGTCGCGGGGCAGACTCCCCGACTCTGGGGGCTGTACTGGGTCCGAAGCCTTGTCCAGCCAGTCAGTTTTATTGGGGATTCCTTGGTGATGGATAAAAAGTGAAGATGATTAGAATGCCTTGCAACTCTCTCCTTATAGAAATCTGTCCATTTTCTCATCACAGTACTGCTGGACATGTTTTTATGCACATTCTCTATCATGTTTTTAAATCTAATTTAGTAAAAAAAAAAAAATTCATAGATTATATCAAATTCTGTGCCAATAAAATGTTTCATAAACATCTTCATGGATGTCTCCTCTGTCATCAAATGGGAAATTTGAGTAGGGGAGGATGGATTGACTAACAATATTGTTATTTTACAAATGAAGAAATGTGTGAAAGGACAGATATGATATACGGCTTTACCCAATGGAGTTAATGGCCCATAATTTAATGCCAGATTCATACCTTTGAGTTTCACTCTTAAAATATGCTGCTATTCTAACTCAAAGTGGGAAAAATTCTTGCAGCCATTCTCTTTGTAGGCAAAGCAAATGTATGATCCTCTAACAAAAATGAAAAAAAAAAAAGTAATATCATGGCCTACCACTGTAGTGTGGAACAAAAATATTATATAACTTCTTTACTAATGTCAAGATTTCTTTTCCTGACAGTCAAATAACTTGCTAAATTTAAATCTCTTACTCCTACTAAAATGCATCAAGACTCATTTCAAGTCCAATATTCTTTGTACCTTAGGAGAGAATTTGATTTGGATTAATTATACAACGGGCAGCATATAAAACCAATGCAGTCCTAGTTCCACTCCTGATTTGCTCTGTGACTTTGAAAATGTCAGTTTAACTCCCTGGGGCTCACCTGGGAAATGCAGAGTCATACCTCCTTCACACATCGCCTTTTTTTTTTTTTTTTAATGGGACCTCTATTAAATCTAGGCCTTAAATTTTCACTATTTCCTAATTTGGGTCAAGGTCTTTTTTTTTTAACATCATTATTGGAGTATAATTGCTTTACAATGGTGTGTTAGTTTCTGCTTTATAACAAAGTGAATCAGCTATACATATACATATATCCCCATATCTCCTCCCTCTTGCATCTCCCTCCCACCCTCCCTATCCCACCCCTCTAGGTGGTCACAAAGCACCGAGCTGATCTCCCTGTGCTATGCGGCTGCTTCCCACTAGCTATCTATTTTACATTTGGTAGTATATATAAGTCCATGCCACTCTCTCACTTCGTCCCAGCTTACCCTCCCCCCTCCCTGTGTCCTCAAGTCCATTCTCTACATCTGTGTCTTTATTCCTGTCCTGCCCCTACGTTCTTCAGAGCCATTTTTTTTTTTTTTTTTAGATTCTCTATATATGTGTTAGCATACGGTATTTGTTTTTCTCTTTCTGACTTACCTCACTCTGTATGACAGTTTCTAGGTCCATCCACCTCACTACAAATAACTCAATTTCGTTTCTTTTTATGTCTGAGTAATATTCCTTTGTATATATGTGCCACATCTTCTTTATCCATTCATCTGTCGATGGACACTTAGGTTGCTTCCATGTCCTGGCTATTGTAAATAGAGCTGCAATGAACATTGTGGTACATGACTCTTTTTGAATTATGGTTTTCTCCGGGTATGTGCCCAGTAGTGGGATTGCTGGTCATATGGTAGTTCTATTTTTAGTTTTTTAAGGAACCTCCACACTGTTCTCCATAGTGGCTGTATCAATTTACATCCCCACCAATGGTGCAAGAGGGTTCCCTTTTCTCCACACCCTCTCCAGCATTTGTTGTTTGTAGATTTTTTGATGATGGCCATTCTGACTGGTGTGAGGTGATACCTCATACATATTGCTATTGTAAGGACAAAGTAATATGAACTAACATAGTGCTGGGCCAGGTGGGTGGGAAAATCTTTTAGGTAATTATGATGTAAGTGTTTCAATTAATTGATATTGAGTGAATATATTTTATGATGATATTTTAGAAATGCTTTATTTTCTAAATCTGATGCTAATCTTTAGGCTGCACATTTCCCTTCAGTAGCCCAACATAAAATTCTTCCTCTTCTGTCCCTCCTGATAACACCTACCATGTACCAGGAGACACTGTATTTGTTCAGTGTCTTTGCTCTCATTCCTCACATTTGCTTAATCAAATCTTTCCAGTCCTTTTATTCACAGCTCCTCTCCTTTCCATCTTATCTTCCAGTGTAGCCCCTCCCAACCTGACACCTAAACAACTGTGGGTTCGAATCCAGGCTCCGCTACTTACCAGCAGTGTGAAACCCTTCTTATGGGTCTCAGATTCCCCAGTGATAGAATGGAGCGTAAAACCCAGAACAGAGAAAGTAAAACTCACCCTGGTAACAATCAGGCTGCGATAACAGACAGAGTCAGAGACAAAGTCAGCACAAAACAATGATTCTTCCAAGGTCAGCCACCAAATGTCTTACCACTTTCTTTTTGAATGATTACTGCTTTCTTATCAATGACCTTCCCAGCCCCACTTTGTTCCTGAAAAAAAGATTACTGAGATAGCCAATTGCTAAACTACCTTCACTTTTTGACAACCAGCCCGGAGCTAATCCCATTTCAGGGAATCCCAAACCAGAGCTGATCCCCATTCACTTCAGCCCCTCCCTAGAATTTTTCAGCCAAGCCCAAATCCTACAAAAAGCCCCTGCCTACTCCCTCTTATCGAGACACTCCACCATTTCCCATGGCGTGGGCTCTCCCTCATTGCAACAAGTTGAATAACCCTACCTTGTGGGACTGCAGACATTTTCCTGATTGTCTTTATTAGATGGGATTTAGCAGCAAGGAATAATATCATTCCCTTAAGGCTGGTGAGAGAATTAAAAGAGATAATGTGTCTGAAGCACTCACGGTGATGGGTGTTACATAGTAAGCACTCAATACATGCCAGCTGCTCTTCTCTTTATCATCGTCATCATCATAACACCCGTCTCACTGAGGTCTGCCACCAGTCTCTTCCCTCGCAAGTCACCCTGCATGGGGCTTCAAATTATTCTCATCTATTTATACTCTTATTTGAATTTTTCAGTGGTTCTCCACTGCTATCAAATAAAGTCCAAACTCATTCTCAAATCCAGCCCCTGCTATATTGACACCAATGACCTTTGTCTTCTACCAAAAAGCTTCTACTCCACGTGGCTGTTTTTTTTCTCCTGGTTCCCAAAGCAGAGCTTACATGTGGCCTGTACTCTTCTACTCAAGACAGATTCCCATCTTGTAATGGCCCTCTGACTTCCTTTCCAAGTCTCCAAATACTGCCCATCTTTTTTCATCCCACTACAAAGCCCTCCTCCTCCAGAAGGTATCCTCCTTAAGCTCTCACCCCCTCTGATCCGGACAAAGCCTTGTTTATTTCATTCAACTTGCATAAAATTATATACTTCTTTGTATGGTTACTTTTCTCACAAATACATTTCTATCAGTTTGTAAGCCCTCAGCAAATACTGGATCATATATCTCTTTTTATTACAAATAATTTTTGTCATGAGTAAATGATATCTTTTGAATAGACAGCTTCACAAATCAACTCTTCCGTTTCCCTAAGAAGTATATTTATTCCATGAACTCCTTTCCAACTAATTTACACAATGAATTTCTCTAAATATGTGGGATTTCCAGGGTCGGCTCCTCAAACATGTTCAAGGTGGGATTTTCAATTCCAGACTTCAAAAAAAGGCATAATTTGCACATAGTTACATTGCCTTTTTCTGTCTCTCTGTTGCAAAATTGCATCTAGAAATGCTTGCCTGTATCTGAGCTATGACTTCTTTTGCTCTGTGGTAGTTTGAACTTTTCAGTTCTCTTACTTTGTGAAATAGCATCATAGTGAATTTCTAATTATTTCTGCCTCTAATTCTGTCCCCCTGAATTAAATTAATACTATTTTCTTTACCTCTTGAAGTTTTCTAAACCGTTCAGCTTATCCTCTCTAAATTTATTACCCCACTTTTGATTCCCTCTGTCAGATCAGTTTATAATAATCTCCCATTACACTCATTCTGACTTATTCAGACAGAACCATCCTATTTTCCTAAAGTTCATTGGTTTTGCTAGTTTCTTCTCAACATGATCTCCTTCCTTTGAGACGCTCTTGCTACAAAGTCCAGGGCATGTTTCTATTCTTATTCATCCTTTTCATACAAGCCAAATATATTTTTTTCTAATATCCTTGAAAAGAACTGTCATCTACTAAGGTTTTATTATAGTATTCCTTAGCATGTTCTAGCATTCTTTTCTTAGAGATTTAAATACCCCTACCCACTGAATTAGGATTATATTTTCTTCCTCAAATTTCATTTCTCAAAAGACAATATTCTCTAATAGACAAAACAAAGAAGTTAGTGGCTTTGTCCTATTATGACTTGCCTTTAACCATGAATATTCACTGAACCCTCCTATTCCCATTCTCATCTGGTACCAAGAACCATCATCCTGGCCCCTATGTACTCATGAGGGATGTTGTCAGGATTGTTGCGTTTGCCTGTGAAACCTCCTGATCTATTCTTAAAAAGTATTAAATAAATGTGTAGTAGTTATTATTAATAAGACTAATGACTAGTCCTGTTATTACTCTGTTCGTATTCTAACATAGGACTGAAGAAGACCTGTACAACTCTGGGAGGGGGTGGGGAGACAACAAATTCAGGTGCAAAGACCTAAGTTCAAATCTTAGCTCCAACCCCTTATAGCCAGATGACCTTGGATGACACTAAGCTGCTCTGAACCTCAGTTTCTACTGTAGATAATAGCAACTATGTAATACAGCTGTTGACGTTTTACACAAAAGTGAAATATCAGAATTTATTAAAGAATTTGAAGCTAATGATCTCATCCCAAGGAAGTTTCTACACTCCACTAAACTGATTCCTCAGTTAACACACACACACACACACACACACACACACACACACACACACACACACACACACACACACACACACACACACCCTGAGCCCCACAGTGTACGGAATTGGGAAAACTAGACAATGATTAGTAAAATGTAGTCCCATTAAATTCACCTTCTATAAGCAGTCATTGATCCTTCTTTACAACAAAAGTGAAAGGAAGAAAAAGCGAGAGAGAGAAAGGAAACCACGCAAGTCATCCTTTCCTCTTGCTTCTTCCTTAGCCCCTCCCCCCATCCAATCAATTGCCAAGTCCAGTGACTAAGGTGGTTTTCACCACCTAAATATATCTCACACTCACCCCCTTTCCTGCATCTTCGTCCCACTCCCCCCACCAACATCTCATCCTAGGCTACCGCCAGCCTGCCAACACCATTTTTGCCCCTCTCCCATCTATTTGCTAATCTGATCATGTCACCATCCTCCTTGAAACTGTCTGATGACTTCTAGGTCACTGTAAAGGGCCATTCTTCAGGGAATAGCAGTGTGTACCTGTAGCTGCTGCCCTTTCTCATTTAACAAGGCTGATACTTTTGCCTTGCTGGCACTTGTCATATTCTGTATTGTTTGCTGGTTAGTTGTGCATTTGTCTTATGTTCCCTCTTTTCTGGTAAGTTCCTTGGTGGGGAGGGCCAGTGCCACACACATGCCAAGTGCTTGGCGTCTGTGTATTGAATGATGTGACAATCTAGTTGCAAAGACAAGCCACAGAGGTGAAAGAGTAGAGAACAAGTGTGAGGCAATACCTTCAGATTCTGTGCTATTGGCAGTATACTTAAGTGTTGTGTGAGGTGTTCTTATCTTGCTTGGAAAGAAGCAAGTGCAGTCAGATGTCTTGCTTACTTCCCTCCACCTCTACCGTCCTAGTCCAAGCACCACCATTTATCATTTGGACAATTCAATCTCTCTTACTACCCTACCCCCTACCTTCTACCCAGTTCAATCTTCGGTAGCAGCCACAGTGATCTTTTTTGAGTGACTATAAATCAGATTATGTCACTTCAATGTTTGAAATTTTTAATGATTTTCTATCAAACTTAGAATAAAATCCAAGCTTATTATACGGTCCTCTGAATTCAGACACCTTCTTCGTTCTCTGACCTCTAGCTCTTCTGTTGTGACTGGGAAGGTCTTTGCCAGGATCTTCCCAAGACCTAGATCCTTCATGTCATTCACAACTCAGTTTAAATGCTACCACCACATTTTCTGCATCACCCAAAGCTGTGGGATATTTATTTACGTGAGAATGGTCTGTCTCCCACTGTGTCCCTCAGCAGCTCACTGGAGTATGGTACCCTATCTATCTAGTCCACCACTGATCTCCCAGAGCCTAGACCAGTACCTGGCTCCTAAAAAAGCAGGTGGGGAGGTTGGATTAACATATACACATTACTGTATATAATAGATGATCAATAAGGACCTATTGTATAGCATAGGGAACTCTACTCAATACTCTGTAATAACCTATATGGAAAAAGAATCTGAAAAAGAATAAATATATGTATATGTATAACTAAATCACTTTGCTGTACACCTGAAACTAATGCAATATTGTAAATCAACTCTACTCCAATATTAAGTAAAAATTTTAAAAGCAGGTGCAGGATATTTGTTCACTTCCCAAGCACTCCCTCATATCTGAAGCCAGTCATTTTGCAAATCCTTCATCTCCGCTTTCATGAACGTGCTCTCTCCCTCATAAGGCATCTCTGTAACTTAGGAGCCTCTTTAATACCCTCTGTTTGCTCAACATTTATGATCCAGCAGATAGCCCGAAAGAGAAAGCCACCATGAGTCATGCTGTGCAATTTCGAGTACCTTGAGAGAGGTGATATTTTTCACAGTGTCAGCTGCAGTACTTTCCAAGTGCTTCCCTGTTGCCATGGAAAAGGCTTTATGAAGCAAATCCAGCCAAAGAGAAGCAGGTTCTCCACGGCTCCTGAAGTCTGTGCACAGTCCCACCCCCAAATGGGCCCAGCAAAGGACTTGCTCGTGGCAGGGCCCCAGTCAAGGCTGATCTGAGTTAAATGGACTTGGGACTTTGATGCCTGTCATACGTACTCTGCTTCCAAGTCCCTGTCAAATGCCAGTTTCCAGGATTGCAGGTGAAAGTTTCATGATAATCTTTGCTGGAAACTAAATTCTCTAAAGACCAACACCGGTAATTTTTTCTCTACCCATAATAATCCTTAGAGCTCACATTTATTCAGCACTTACTTTCATTGTGTCACTTAGTTCTAAAAACCATCCAGGTGGCAGATACTATAATTAGTTCCATTTTACAAAGTAAGAAATCGAGGCTCAAAGAAATTAAGTACATGATCACAGGTGACACAGAGGACACACACATATGACCAGACCTCAACCCAGATGCCGCCCTGGGGACCACTGGCTTCACTTTCCCCTCCAGGGGGGGTTTCCAAGAAGCCTGCATGGATCCTTCAAGGACTGTGCAGGAGTCCCCATCTTGTAGCTGGCAGAGGTTGATGGTCAAAAGGCAGCTATATCTTTGTCTCCTGCTGTCCCTTTGAACTCTATGCATTATAAGTAATTTTCCTCTTCTCCACAGACCCCATAATTTTTCTGCTCACTCACAGGTAGCCACTTCGTGTGGCTGTTTTAATTGAGACATGAGAGAGTAGGGTCTAAGGTACTAGTTGACACTCAGAAGTTGCTTGAATCTGCTCTCTGGGCTTAGCTTGCTTTGAGCCACCTTGGCCCCGCCCCTTTCTTGTGTCCACTCCCCATGGTCAAGGAGAGAGACAAGGGAATAAGACAGTTCTTACTTGAACTAGCGCCCCTGAAAACCGGCTCCATGCTTCCTGGCCTGGCAGATGTTTAAAAGCTGACTCTCTCGCACCTCTGTGTCCATGACTCTCTGGAGGACCCCTGCTGGATTCTCCTGCCCTATTCCCTGGCCCTCCCGCCCCGGCCCGCTGGTCACTCCCTGGGCTCTGCCATCACCCTGTGTTGTGCCTGAAGACCATCGCCGCTGGGGTCCTCCTGCCCCTGAGACAGGACTGGTGGGTGTATCTAAGAAAATCCAGCAACCCTCTCTCCTGCTTGGACCACAGGCACACTCATGTCTCTTGTCCCCCAAACTCTGCAAGTACTCATCTCAAAGCAGCAGTTTTATGGACCTGAGACCAAAGCAGTGAGTCTTCTCTGGATATGCGGGTTCATGGTGTCCCGGTTGTGGCATGTCCCACAGCTGCCCGCCCCCCACTAGACTTGCAGTGTAAGAGATGGCAGCTCCCGGGATGGGGGAAGGGGTGGGGACCCAGGGCAAGCCTGAATCTAAAGAGCCTCCTCACAGCCCCCTTTCTCTCTCTTCTACACTCTGATTTCTTTTCTTTTCTTTTTTTTTTTCATTCTCGTAAGATATACATAACATGAAGTTTGCCATTTTAACTGTTTTTAGGTGTGCAGGTCTATGGCCTTAAGTACATTCACATTGCTGTGCAAGCATCACTGCCATCCATCTCCAGAACTTTTCATCTTCCCCAGCTCAAACTCTGTACCCGCTAAACACTGCCTCCCCATTCCCACCTCCCCACAGTCCCTGGCAGCCACCGTCTGCCTCCCGTCTCTTTGAATTTAACTACGCTGGGAACCTCATTGAGCGCAGTCCTACAATAGTTGTCCTTTCGTGACTGACTTATTTCACTTAGCAAAATATCTTCAAGGCTTATCTGTATTGTAGCATGTGTCCAAATTTCCTTTTTTAAAGCTGAATAGTATTCCATTCCACATTTTCATTACCCATTCATCCATCAGTAGACATTTGGGTTGCTCCCATCTCTTGGCTATTGTGAATAATGCTTCTATGAACATGAGGGTACAAACGTCTAAGTCCCTGCTTTCACTTCCTTGGGTGTACACTCAGAAGTGTAATTGCTGGATCATATGGTAATTCTATTTGTAATTTTTTAAGGAATCACCATACTATTTTCCACCGTGGCTGCATCATTTCACATTCCCACCAACGATGGACAGCATTTCAGTTTCTCCACAATCTCCCCAACACTTGTTATTTTCTGGTTTTGTTTTTGTTTTCTTATAATAGCAACCATCATGAGTGTAAAGCGGTATCTCATTCTGGTTTTGATTTGCATTTCCTTAATGACTAGTGAGGTTTCGTGTGCATTGACCATTTGTACATCTTCTTTGTAGAAATGTCTATTCAAATCCTCTACCCATTTTTAATCAGGTTTCTGTTGTTGTTGAATTGTAGGAGTTCTTTATATATTCAGGATATCAATTCCTTATCTGATATATGATTTGAAAATATTTTCTCCCGTTCCATGGACTGTATTTTCACTCTGTTGGTGGTGTCCTTTGATACACAAAAGTTTTTAATTTTGAGGTAGTGCAACTGATCTATTTTTTCTGTTGCCAAAGCTTTTGGTGTCATATCCAAGAATTCATCCAATGTCACAAAGCCTTTCCCCTATGTTTTCTTCTATTGGTTTTATAGTTTTAGCTCTTACTTTTAGGTCTTGATCCACTTTGAGTTAATTTTTGTATATGGTGTAATGTATCTAACTCCCTTTTCAAGGTTCTGATTTGCTATGGGTCTTAGCATCACGGATTTTCTTTAGAAATCTCATATGCAAATTTTTCTTACACTTACTTTGTATCCAGTATTTATCATGCTGGTACTTCAGTCAAAGCTGAGTCAGGAAGAGTCTAATTCTAACAGCTGTATGATAGGAATAGCGCAAGTAGAAACTGCAAATTATCGACTCTTCCCCAGTTGGATTCCATGTAGCTTAAATCCAACTAGAGCAGAAGGTCCACACGATGGAGTTTCCCACCCTAACAAAAGCAAAAACGGAGTAAAAATTTTGATATCTGTGAACAGTAAGGAAAGGCAAGAGGAGTATTCCACTTGTAGAAGGGAAGACTGAGGGGTGATAAGAATAGTTTTCAAACATATGACAAGGGTTGCAGACAGCTGTTCCCTTACTTCACCGAGGAAAGAATAAAAGGAAATAAGTTTAAATTGTAGCATGAGGGATTATTTTAGATATATCCTGAGAATGTGTATCTAGGTTACCAAGGACGGTAAATCTCTCTGTCTTTAGAGATTTTTCTTTTTAAAGGAAATAGAAGACTTAATTGGGGTTGGGGATAAAATAAATGACTCAAAGTTTCTTCCCTGTTGAGAAATGATATTGCAGGAAAAAAGCCCATGTTTTGAAAGGAATCAGTTTCCTTATCTGACTAGTCAGTAATTTTGAACACTAAATTAAAACCCACAGTGCTCTCAGCTATAACTTCCACATATGTTGCTGCCTATTCCCTTTATACAATTTCTGTGTCATTTACGATAGCTAAATGTATGCAACAGTAATAGCTACATGGAATCTTTATGTTACTTTTGCTTTTTCCTTCTCTGCTGTATTTGTTTTATATTTGAATGTTGCAAAGAAAGGATCAAACAGCATTAAACATTTCTTTGCTATTATGGTCACCTATGGTTTGCCACTGTTATGAAAGGAAACTGGCTCGAATATCTGTAACATCAGATAATTCAAGAATCAGTTTGGTTTTGGAATATAGCATCTGACTTAGCAGGGAAAGATTGACCTTCTTATGATAGGTGAAGGTAAGGAAAGCTGGCTGTTAGTAAATTTAGTTTGCATCCTTTGCTCAGGAGGAGAAGGAAGAGGGGAAAAGTAACTTGGATGTATCTTGGGAAGTCAACTGGACATGAGATTTTTTTCCATAGTTAATCCATTAAATAATCAATGTGTGAGCTGACCTAATAACATTAGCAATCCCAGTTCTTTTTTTTTTCCTAGTGAATTCAAGTCACTTTCAGCTAGGTTACACTTGGAATGTTTACCTTCCCACTGAGTTATTATTACTTCCTTACTAATGCAGAAAGTGAACCTCTCAGATGTTGCAGAGTTATAGTTGGCTTTTCCCCTGAAGCTCATCTCTGGCTCTAACCTCTGCTTGCCTGTCTGGCCTCATCTCATCCCATTTCCCACCCTGTCTCAGCCCCGCCCTCTTTTCCAGAAGTAAGTCCTCTATGCCAAACACGTTGCACTACGTATCTCCTCCGTGCCTTCTCAGATGGCCATTCCTGCCCTGAACACGTAGTGATTGTACCCTTCAAGTCTCTTCCAAGCCTTCCTGCTTCTCACACTTAACCCAGGCTGAGTGGCGTTTTTTCACGGTACCCAGGGTTTCCCGCATCACGGAACTCTACACTTGTACTTGTCCATGTACGTGTCACTCCGAACATTATCTCCACTCTCTCTGAGCTGCTCAGTGGAAGGGCTGTGACATGTTCATTCCTTGAAACCCTTGCATCTGGCATATAAATGTGTGCGGTGATTAAATGAATAAATTATTATCCCAATAGTAACTAGCAATTCATTTAAACAAGTACTGATAGCTGTTGGATTGGTGGGGTCCGGGGGATTGTTTTGGTTTTGGTTTTGGCTGCACCATGTGCCATGTGGGATCTTAGTTCCCTGACCAGGAATGGAACCCACGTCCCCTGCATTGGAAGCACAGAGTCTTAACCACTGGACCACCAGGGAAGTTCCAGACTTTTGTTTTAATTCAGGAAACCAAATCTACCCTTGAAAATACAGCGTAAAGATTGTTTAAACCTATATACTCGGCCATGATGAAAAATTCTAACCAAACATTTCCTTAGCCATGACCTTAAAAGAAATGAGTAAATTAAGGACAAATGAGAAAAACACCTCTCTCAGTTGCTACACCAGCACCCAAGAGTTGTAAAGAGATCCTAACCGCCAACTTTTTATTCATTCACTTAGTCATTCAGCAAACATTTGTGAATGCCTCCTTGACATTTAGAAATAGGTTATGGTACCAAATGCTGGAGGTACAAGTCTCAGAAAGGCCTCATTTCTTCCCTAGGAAAGTTCACTTTATGTTCTGTGCATTCAAATTCCAATGAATATTATTCTTTCTTCAACAAAATATCTTTTTAATTGCAACCACATAGAAAAAGAAAAAGGTGGACATGAGGAGTAGTATGACATATGTGAGGGGAGAACAAGGTCAAAAAACACAAGTTCATTTCTAACCAATTTTCTCATGTGGACTCAGCTCAAATACTGATGGTTGAAAAAATATAATCAAATCGCATTCACGGCCTTAAATTATTATAGTGTCTTGTTAAATAACGCGATGTGAACATGTGGGAAAATAACCTAGTTTTTACAGTATTTCAGTGCAGTTTTCTATTTGGTCTAATATCCTGAGTGCTTGGGTTGTTACAGTAATAAGTATCCTAGAAGTACTTATGCATATTTTGATCAGTAAGAAATGGATTAATGTCCATGCTTGGAGGCCATTTATCACATGGCCCAAGCAGAGAAGTTGGAAAGAGTTCTTGGATCTTTTTCTAACGTGCATAGTTGATTAGAGCAGGTCTCCTCATCTCAGGATTTCGTTTGAGAAAGGACAGATTTGCGCCTGCAGGGTTTCAGTGTTTATCCAATCTTAAAACCCTGGACATGTTACAAAACAGCACATGGGCTTCCATCTGTTTGCTCTTTCTACGGATCTATTTTTTGGAAGGATTGAAAAGATTTATTATGCTAAAAATATATTCTATTCTCTAGTTTCCAAGCCAAGCTAAGATCATAAATTTTCCAAATCCTCTAAGGATTGAGGACGCTATATTCACCCGTTCTTTAATACTTTAAACCTAGAAAGTCCCTAGTACTACTTAAGCCAAAGTCCCAAAGTAGAACATAAACTAGCAGTAATGCTGGTGCCTTTTCTTTTCTAGCACTGAGAGAAAGCTTAACATTTTAGATAGTTTGAAAATACCCCTTATGTTTCTTATTTCTGCCTTCTTCAGATCACTATAATATTATTAAACATAAATGCATGTAGGCTGTACGTGCACACATGCATTATCTCCAGGTTGATGTTACAATTTTCTGTTTGACTGTAACCTCTGAGGCCCCTCCAGGCCTCCCGTGATTCATTGTAACTTCATTCGCTTTGTCATGGCTCTGCCCAGGGAAAATTCTGCATATCTGCCCCCAAAGACTAAATTGTGTCTGTTGAAAAGTGAAGGGTCGAGTCAGTCATTTATTTTGGATAATACTGCCCAGAAGTATTCCCCACATTTTAAATATGTTGGAGGCCTGAGTTATTATTACGAAGACAGTCTTACATTATTTATGTACATGGAGATGCTCACCAAATACGTTAATATTTAACCGAATTCAGTAATTATCCAGCTCTCCACATTACTTTGGAAAACCAGCCTAGACTACAGAAACGACTTCATTAGTAAACGGTGGATAGACTGGGCCCAGTTGAAATATTCAAAATAAATAGAAATCTACTAATATCGCCAGGGTTGTGTTCTGTGCTGCAGTGCTAGAACAGCCTCTGTGTAAAGGATATACGGAATGAATAATAATGAGAGCGAATTATTATTTGCACAGTTCTTCAAAGAAATTTGTGAAAAATGTTTTCTCCTAAATTCTCACCACAACTGTATAAGGAAAATCTTGTTTTTACCACTTCACAGATGGTGAAAGTAAGAATTAGGGAAATGAGGTGACTTGCCTCAGGTCACCTTAGTACTAGGTGATGGTTCAGTGCTTCTAAATCGCACATTCTTTCTACCATGTACAGTTCCAATATTAGCTTTTATTATATTGTTCTCTTTGGCTTTGTAAACCTTTTTCTAGGCTTTGATGATTTAAAATAAAGAAAATAAAAATAATGTATCTGTTTGAAATTTAAATGTCCAAATGATTCTTTTTATGTGACTGGCCCTTGTAACCTTTGATGTAGGTATACATCCTTATATGAATTCTGAGAGACAAAAAGTGAGAAATCGTGTCAGGAATTCTTATTCTTTATAGGGATAAAAGGGTAGTAGGAAAAGAAAGAGATGGAACAAAAAAAACAAAACCTGTTGCCCAAAACAACGACAACAAAAACTAGTTATTCCATAAATGGTCACCAGAAATTGCTACTGCTTGTCAACTGAGAATATCCAGTGTTCTTCAAGATCGTACCTCTTCTGCTTTTCACTAGTTCTTCTGCTTTTAGTGTAACACAACCCACTTCATTGTAGTCTTCTTGCCTTCATATGACGTACTCCCCCTTGTGTTGCTGTAACAGTAGAAATTCTTAGAGCTGAAAAATGTCTTCATAGCTATTTGCCAAAAAAGAAGGGAAGGAGGAAGGGCAGGAGTCCTCATTTTCCTGTTCAGAAGGTAACCAAAAACATAGGTTATCCCCATGTGTGGAAATATGCTAACCCACAGGTGTTCATCAAGATGCACTTACCAAAGAGAACTGTGTAGGGCCATTCAAAACCCATCCTAGTGCAAATTCACTGTGGAATAAAAGGATCCCTGGGACATTATCTACTAAATAGAACAAGCCAGCCAACCCCTTGCCCATGTAAGAATTATTTAAATTCTCATTACTATCCATTCCACCCATTCCAGGTGTATCTTCTTCCATGTTTCATTTATTCTCTTAAATCCAGGTGCATAGTAACTTTGCATTTTAGTATCTACTTATTATCCTTCATGGTTTATGAATTGCTTTTCAGTCCTATGTACTCGGGCAAGCATCTGGCCCGTTGGCAGGTAGGCACACATGCCTCTGTCCTCCCATGGGTCACAGCACGGCTGAGAATCAGCACCTGGTCCCCCAGCTCATGCTTCAGACACCATTTTAATCTCACCAAGGCAACATCTTTAATGTCTTTGTGACGCTGGGTGAAGGAAAGCGATGAAAATTTGAGTGAAAGAAAATGAGACTCAGGGCCTGAGAGTCTAATCTTCATTTGGAAAGGGGTGGAGATTGAGATATTCTGCAACTTCAAATAAGATCCCTAGGCTGACCCAAGCTTTAGCTCAAATCTTGAGCCATTTAGGTTTGAATTTCAAGCAGTTTCTGTTTTGCTCTCCTTATATATCAATGCCATAAAATAAGCATCAATTTTAAAAAGATGCTTAACCTTCTTCTGCTTTAATAACTCATCGTATTGGGAACGCTCCATAGCCCCTTAGTAGTCGTGCTGACTGAGGCACCTGGCAAGCCAGATCCTCAGGTTATGAGCCACTGTTGTATGGTCTTGCCCTTACATCCCCACAGCGTGAGCTGTATACTCACCAGGAGTCAAAAAGGACTTTATCACTCACAACGATAGCAGTAGCCAGGGCATCAGCATTTTCTTGTACTTGTTCCCCTAGGCCCAGTTCTTTCAGAGTGGCACAGAGAAGGCCAGGTGACACCGGAATTGCATTACAGGAGATGAACCCTAGGTTTAAGGATCCAAACTCTTTAATAATGAACGGTAAGCAAACTTACCTTTGCTTTGAAGGGACATACTATCTATCTTCCAAGGCTGTTTGCTATCCAAGCGTCTTTGGGGAAATGGTCCAGAACAAGGGGAATCATGCTTCTGCTCATCGACATGGAGAAACTCCAGAGACCCTTGGAGAATTGTTTCCCAAAAGTAGGTAGAGGAGACGTTAGTAGAAGGAGAAATATGGATTATCTTAAAAGATAAATACTTAATGGTAAAGTTCTAGAAGGAGTTGGGAGAACTAGAACCAAGAGCATTGAAGGGATTGTTGGTTTTGGAAAGGAGAAGAGGTTGTTTCTAACTAGAATAAGAGAGAGCAAGAAAAGAATAGGTATATTAAGGGAATTCCCTGGTGGTCCAGTGGTTCGGACTCTGCGCTCTCACTGCCGAGGGCCCAGGTTCAATCCCTGGTCAGGGAACTAAGATCCCACACGCCTCACAGCGCAGCCAAAAGAAAAAAGAACAGGTACATTATGGTAAAAGATTAAAGAAGAGAGGTGGAAAGCTGCAGGAACTTTGATCAGAATACGGTTTTCTTTGGGGGGAAGGAAGAGATGAGGACAAATGTGAAGATCTACCTGGATGGTTTGGAGCTGGGAGGAGAGGTAGGTGAGATGGAAAAGATGTGAAAGTTTCCTAAGTTTTAGATAACTACTGTGGGGCATGTGACATGCTGTCAACAAAGGCTGGATAAAGGGAAGTAGTGAGGGTCCAGCTGCAGAGAAATAGATTGTCACCCCTTAGTGGGGCAGATTAGAACAGTTTCTGTCTTCGACCTGTATCCCTCAGCCCTATGAAAGCTGAAACAGGAGAAGCAAATGGTAGAAGCTATTTAGGTTGGGAGATAGCAGAAGGTCTAGGGGGTGAGGAATTCTCAGTTACTAACATCTTTGACTGTAGGGCTCAGAACTGAGGAGAAAAATAAAGCTAAAAGGGGGCTGATGGACCGGCCTGGGGGTGAGAGGTGAGGGAAATTTATCATTAATTTAAAAATATTGTTGAAGGCAAGGAGCTGTCCAACAGAAGTGTGGAAGAACAAGAGCTGGAAGGTGGAAGTGTTGTGGTTGCAGAGAAAGAGTGTGAACTTTGGCAGAGGAGCTATTCTAAACGAAAAGGGGACTTGGGAGTGGCTTGTTGAAGTGGAGCTCAGATGAAACCCTCTGGGGAGGACGTTAAGGAACTGTGCAGTCAGGAGGAGAATCAATCAACTGAGTTATAATGAAGGCAGTGAAAGACTGTGTAGACAGCAAAGGGATCCACCGCCTCTCCCCCTGCCCCTGAAGTTTGTATCTTTTCTTAGACTTTCACTTGGCCCTTGTATTCTGTCACATCAGCACATGTGGTTTTGCCCAAGGGGTCTCAAGTATACACTTGATAGAGATCAGATACTTTTTTTACACAAAAGCATTTTTCTCCCCACTGGGTTATTTGTTGTTGTTGCGTTTTAGGGGTTCTTTTTGGGGGGAGGGTGGTATTCTTTTTTTTTAATTGAAGTATAGTTGCTGTACAATATTATATAAGTTACAGGTGTACAGTATAGTGATTCACAATTTTTAAAGGTTATACTCCATTTATAGTTATTATAAAAATTGGCTATATTCGTCATGTTGTACAATATATCCTTGTAGCTTATTTTATACCTAATAGTTTGTACCTCTTACTTCTCTACTCCTATATTGCTCCTCCCCCTTTCCCTCTCCCCTCTGGTAACCATTATTTTGTTCTCTGTATCTGTGGGTCTGCTTCTTATTTATTATATTCACTAGTTTGTTGTATTTTTTAGATTCAACATATAAGTGATATCATACAGTATTTATCTTTCTCTGCTTATTTCACTTAGTAGAATGCCCTCCAAGTCCATTCATGTTGCTGCAAATGGCAAAATTTCAGTCTTTTTTATGGCTGAGTAGTATTCCATTGTATGTATATACCACATCTTCTTTATCCATTCATGTTTATGGACACTTAGGTTGCTTCCATATCTTGGCAATTTTAAATAATGCTGCTATGAACATTGGGGTGCATGCACTGGGTTTTTTAAGTAACACTTAACTGAGAAGACATATTTGTGGCTTTGTGAGTCATTCAATTTTCCATATAAACTAGTTATTTCTAATTATCTATCTGTGTATCTGCGTGAGACATCTTTTAACCTGTCCAGGAATCATGTATGTTAAATTTTAAACTTTGCATCTCTAAGTGGCAAAAATATCTCATGATAATGATAAGAAGAAAATATTGGGAGAAGAGACATCCCATCCTGCAGATTACATACTATGAGATGACTCTAGAATTTTGATTAGAGAAATGTTTGGAAAAACATTGCTACTGGAAGAGAAGCAATTCATAGGAGAAAACAGCATGTGATGAAGTAGATAGGGCATGTATTTGGATCAGACCTAAAGAGAGCTGAGGAGCAGCCTTGACTTGACTTCCTGGGAGACACTTTTCTGAAGGACTTATTATCAACTGATGAGAACTCACAGCGTAATTTGAAGACCTTGATGTGGAGTGGAATCAAACCAAAATTCCTTGCTGGAAGTTCTCAGACACGAACTCCAAGCCAGTCCTGGAGCAGTCTTCCCAGGAGCTGTGACTTTCCTGAGGCATCTTCAGTCCACTATTTGGCCAGGAAGAGTAGAGTGAGCTGGGTATCCAGAATACGGGTGAATATGAAGGATGCACCCAACCTAGTCAGGCCTTGCTATAAACGAAATGAGGTGAGGTGCCCCCAGGGATATTCCAGGGAAATAATTACTATGACGATTGTGGAAAAAAATTAATCACCATCTTTGAATATAATTTAGGGAGTCAGAAATATATATAGCATCACCTTCTTGTTTCTATCACTCTGCATTGATCCCTGCAAACAGGGCAGTTGATTCCTCCAAATCGCGCGAGTGCTGAATAGAAAATTGGCAGGACAGAGGGGGTCGTGCTAGTCCTCAAGTGACTGTTCCTCTAGTGAGGCTCATTCCTCATGTTCCAAGAACAACTGTACATTTGAAGAGTCACTCAGAGGTCCTGCATTACTGGGGGGAAAGATTAAGTGAATGAAGCGTGCATGCAGGGCAGAGGCTAACCAAGCAAATGCTAACCAAAGCCACTTTGTTCAAAATATTTCAGATTATAAGCACACTACTAAGACTTCACATTAATGCTGAGTGTAATGGGGTTTTCAAATGTTTTAATTTAGAAATAAGAGATTTTATTATAGGAAGAAATAATATACCTCACCATCCTCAAGATTAAACTAAAACCAGGTATGGTTTCATGGTTGCGGTAACTTTGCCTTGTCAGGAAGGAGAAAGCAATAGAAAAAAAAAAAAAAAAGGTAAAAGGCTAGGCATAAACTCCAAGATGCTGAAAGAAAGATGAATGGTGCCCACGGCAGAGAGTTCTGAGAATCATGTTTTCTTTATTACAACTCTGGCAGGATAGCCTATAAACTAATAGCCTCTGTCTTTGATGGTTGGCATTGAGAGTTATGGGAACTAGACTTGGCGGTACTTAGAGTACTTCAAAATAAACACCTGCACTTGTTCTGAAGTTTTCCATGCAAAGAGTTCCCGGATGTGTGACTTCCAAGGGCCCTGGAGGTGTAAGCAAGCTAGAAAGTACACAACTAGGAAGTACAAATCACACATGGCCCAAGTAGAAATTTCACAAGTTTCTGATTAAGGAGGTTGGTGTAGTCAGCCAAACTGGATAAATCAGATGAAGAACTACCCCCTGCCCTGACCTTTGCAAATTCATTTCTAGAAAATATTCCTTTATTCACACACTCATTTACTCCTTCAGCAGTCCTACCAATAGTTAACTATATTCCAAAGACAGTATGCAAACTATAAACATAAACAGAGCTCCGTGTACAAGGATCCGTGTTTGGCTTTCCCAGTGCATGTCAGCCTTGGGCTGGCTGCCTTTTTCTTTGGCTCTTCATAACAATTCATATTTAAGATCCTTTATTAATTTGGAGTATAGCAGCAAAATTTTCAATCGCGATATTCTGCTCAAAGAATTCTCTAGATTTTAAGTTAAAACGTCAACACCAGATCTATTCCATTTCCATTCTCCTGCCATTGTTTGTCTTCTCTTGAATTTGCCAAGTGCCTGTGAAAGAGGTAACAGAAACTAGCGTTCAGAAAAATTCACCATAGGTATATTATTCAGAATTGTCACATTGCAGTTATAATTTTGCTTTTTTTAAAAAAAAAAACTGGCTACAGTTTACAAAGTAAATTTATTTTAAAACAAGCCCATTTTCACTTATAATTAGTGAAATAACAATGACAGTGAAAAAGCTGGATGTTTCTCCGGAAAAAAATTCAAAAATGGAGGTATTTTGCAAGAGCGATGGCACACCTGTTACTGTGGCCCTGCAGCAGAGAGATGCTTGTCGCAAGTGGTGGTGTCAACCTAAGTTAACTCTTTCTTCTGGGAATTTTCCCTGTTTGCTAGAAATTTTACAAGTTAGGGTGTCCTTTTCACAAAGAGCTACCCTATGCCAAGGAATCTGAAAGCTACTCTGTTGCCTGTTTATCACCTTTTTCTACTTTCACTGCCCAAAACATTATCAGCTACTCTCTCCCTCTGTACTTCATATTCAAGGTGGACCTCAATAAAATATCCACCGTAGGCACTACCATTCAAGGTTGGAGCATAGTCGCTTTTAATTCTAAGAAAAGGAGTTTGAGCCCAGCTTTATCCATTCAATGCATTTAGAATCGTACATACGTGGTACTCTGGGAACCAGAGAGATCTTTGCCGTTAAGCGGCCTCCGGGCTGCAGCTCTCGAGAACAGCACCCTGTAGCTGCCCTTTCCTCACCGTCAGAAGAGCCTCCTGAGGTGTACGGGTCTGTCTCATAGCAGCCACGTCCTTTAGGTTACCTGGCGCTTCTTGGCAACTAGCCCCCCCCCCCCCCAGAGGTACCTCCTTCCACTAGGGGTCTTGTCCCTCTGGTCATGGACTGAAAAACCATGATTTTTAGACAATGAAAGACTTTAAAGTTTAAAACGTATTATCTCGCTAGCTAGTTAATAAAATGTTGTTGAGCTAATTAGGAGCATAGCAAGATCTACTAATCCCATAGCAATCCCACAGTAAGGGGAAATGTTACAGACCTTGAAAAACAAATACTTTCAGGCATTTGAAAACATTTGCTCTGCTAAGTTCAAAGCTTTTTTTTTTTTTTTTTTTTTTCAGTGTATTTAGGAAAGAAGTAATTTACCAAGAACGAACCAAGACTGTAAAATGTTTTATTAGCAAAGTTTGGGTCTGGATTGACATTTAAACAACACAGCTATATTTCTTTAGAATTATTTATGGGTTTTGATTTATACATCACACTGGTCTTCCCTCTTTAAATTATATTAAGTAGGTTTTATGGTATTAATGTTATCTTGAGAAAATGTACTCTTTCAGCATATGAGTTAATACAATTTAATGAGTATTAACTAATTACTTCAGAGTAAATGTTGTAGGTATTATTGCTATTTTATGGTACGGTAACTTCACCTTAAAATTTCTGGATCTAAATTGTAATATATATTATAAGTCTACGTAGACAGTAAAGTGGATAATAGTATATAAAATGAATAAAATTTTATACATAATTTTTCATAATTTCATAATTTTTCTAAGATTTTAGTCAAAGAAAAAAATCCTTGATTCATATGAAAGTTACAAATTTTTGAAGCCAACATGAATTTGGGATGTTGAATAAGCAAGACAATTCTCCCCCAAACTTTATTTTTTTTTTTAGCTTATTGGCATTAGCTCTAAAAGATTGTGATTTTTAAAAAATTTTCTAAGTAATCAAACTTATTTTCAGCATTATCCTAAAATTTTTTTAATTTTTATTTAAAAAGTAACCTAACATTATAAACTATTCAAGACAACAAATTAAAACAAAATATTTTTTACATATATTTATCTGTTTTCGTATATAAAACAACATATTTATGTATAATCTATTATATATTATGTAATATATAAAACAATGTAATATAAACATATAACTATAACTTATATATTTATAGATGTAATTTTATATATAAAACTATATAAAAATATATTGTGTATATGCTATATATTTATACATATAAAACAATATTATCTAGATAATAATAGTAAAAAATGACCTTTTACAATAAGATGCTCATCATCCAGATACAATTATTTTCCATTTTGCATAATTCCACGTACTCTTCTTATTACTTATATATTTCCTAGGTGAATCATGATTTACATAATATTTTTATTCTATCTTCTCTAGATTTATACTATTTTCCATATTTATGCATAGTCATTTTTATTTTTTAAATTAAATGATTTAATATCATCTAAATGGCAGAACACAGGTTTACAAGAGTTGTCTCTCCTGTTTTTTAGAAAATCTCAGATTCCACCTCCATTCAACAAACATCTTTTGAACACCAACTGTGTGCCTTGCTATGTAATTTGTGAGACATTACTCTAGAAAAATGAATAAGACACCATCTATGCCTTTGAGGAAATTATAACCTAATAAGGAAAAAGCAAAAACATACCCCCAAAATGTCCAATAATTCCTACAAGTGCTATTTAATAAAATGTTCATTTTACTTTGCCCAGAGAAGGCTAGGAAAGGTAAGCAGTGATCCTCGAGCTGAGTTTGGAAAGGCTCCAGCATTAAAATTTGAAATGTTTTCATGATCTGGATTAGAATTCCACTCCAGAAACGACATGAAAATCAGCTCTCTCAGGAAGAGATTGGAGCTAGAAGCAACCTTCAATGTTCTCTTGCGATGGCCACGCACTCCCCATGCCTCCTCCCCCCGCCCCGCCCTGCGCCCTTTACAATATTGCCCCCAAGTGGCCTTTCAGCCTCCACTTGAACATGGGACCTCCCAGGATGCCAACCTTGCAGGCATCTTTCAGCCTCATGGCTAGGATTGTGCGGTGCTTCTGCAAACAAGTTGCTTTACAGTTTCCAGCCCTTGATTGATACTTTAACTGTTTAGTTTCTTAGGTATATATTAACATGTTCATAAACTCAGTATTCTTGCATCAAGATTCTGTATCTCTTTTTGCATTTATACAACCAATCAAGGGTGGGAGATCACTTTAAATATGTAAAATATGAAATTTTGATTTCATTTGATAGAATCATTGATGCTACCAACCTAGGAGTCCCTGGTTTTCTCAGAAGTCACTAGGATTTCCCTATGCTCAAACTGAAGAAAATGCAAAATAAAAGTGATCGTCCAAATAGGGCAAGTCACAAAACAACAAACAACACGTTTGCCACAATAGCCTTGGATATTCCAGACAAATAGTTGGTCGAGGGCATCAGTGGATGAATGTTTTCCACATAAAGTCCAGCCAGTCCTCTCAATTCTCCAACTCACTATAAATAGACTGACCTTCCCTGATATTTGCTTCAGCAGGAGAGCTAGGGTAGAACAGAGGTCCCTGTGGAAAGTAAATTAGATTCCCTCTCCCTTAACACTCATTCTTATCATATATCACGAGGCAGGACTGCCCCATTGCTTAAAGCAGCCCCCTTTTCATTCATTTCACGTGTGTGTTTCTTCCTGCATTACACTGTATCTGGCATGAATCCTAAATACTGCTGCTGCTGGGGAGGCTGTTATTTACACCAGCGAGGCTCAATTTGCACTTGGAATATAGCAAAATAACCAGATGCTTTCTATCTTCATTTTATCAATAAAACCAGGTCATACAATCAAGCCCTTAACTAGGAGATTTACCTGTTTTCCAAATACGAAAGGGATTGGAGCTTTTGGCCCCGACAATCCCAGCCCTTACTGGCTACTTGATTTATCAACCTCGGTTTTCTTATCAGTCAGGTGGGGATTACAGTACATACTTCAGAGCAGTGCTTTTCAAACTCCCTACTGAAGGACCAGTTTCTAATTTTTTTCTTCTCTCCTTTCTTCCTTTCTTTGTAGTTTCCGATTTGTTATGGACCAATACTTTCGTAAAAATAAATAAATAAATAAATTAGGATAAAGATCATGCTCTTGGCTGTTTTGGCAGTGTCAAATTGCTGTAAAAAAAAATTCTAAATGCTTACTCTCAATTTCTGTACTGTACTTATCTTGTCACAGATTAGTGACAATTTGCAGATGGGCAGGGGTCCACAGACCATACTTCGAGTAGCATTGCCTTAAAGGACTGATTTGTGATTTACTATGTAAAGCACCTAAAACAAAGCAAGACATTACACAAAATCAGTCTAAATGATGCTACTTTCATTTACTTTCTCTAAAAGTTCGTTATTCAGATCATTTGTTAGTTGATTCATCTACCTATTCATTCAACAATTACTTATTGAAAACTTATGAAGAGTTGGCCACTGTGTTAAATGCTGAGCATACGGTATTGAAAAAGAACCCCATTTCTACCCTCAAAGAGCTGAAAATGTTTTCACTAAAATATCCAAAAAATTTGAGATTAAGAACCTAAAATTATAAAATCATTGCACCTGTCTTATTTTTATGCCTAATGTTCTTTTTTTACTTTTCAGTATTTTCATCATCTTTGGTATTATTTAGTGTACATCCACGACACACACATATGCGCACACATTATTTATTTTAGGGCCCAGATAATTGTGAATTATTCTTTTTCTTAGCCTCAGAAAGAGAATTTTCCCTCACCAGTCTCGTAATTCTTTACTTTACAGTACGTTAATCACAATTCCTTTCAGTTTCATTGGGATTAATTCTATTAACCTTCTTTATGATTCTAAGCATGAATATTATATGACTATAAAATCCATTTTTCCTGAATACAAGCTCTTACTTAGTGTGTCAATCATCATTTAAAATAGATTATGTAAACCAGCATTCTGCTTACTTTTTAAAATCCCCTCTGCATTGAAAATTTTTTTTAGACATTTCAAGTGAGAAAGTTAAATCTCTTTATTGCTTTGGAGAAGAGCTACCCAAAAATACTTTTTAAAAATAGGAGCTCTACTATTATCCATTTTTCAATAGTTCTTCAGTAGCACAAGAAACCTTTGTCTTTCTATCACCACCACAGTGCAACATGAGGCGTGGGGGGCAGTCTTCCAAAAACTGAGACTTTGCGACAAATAATAAATGCTGGAGAAGATATGGAGAAAGGGGACCCTCCTACACTGTTGGTGGGAATGTAAATTGGTGCAGCCATTATGGAAAACAGTATGGAGGTTCCTTAAAAAACTAAAAATAGAGTTGCCACATGATACAGCAATCCTACTCCTGGGCATATATCCCAGCAAAACTAACATAATTCAAAAAGATACACGCACCCTTATGTTCATAGCAGCACTATTTACAGTAGCCAAGACATGGAAACAACCTAAATGTCCATCAACAGATGAATGGATAAAGAAGAAGGTGAGATATATATATATATAGATATATATATATATATATATCTATATATATATATACACACATATATATATGTGTGTATACACACACACACACACACACACACACACAATGGAATATTACTCAGCCATAAAAAAGAATGAAATAATGCCATTTGCAGCAACTTGGATGGACCTAGAGATTATCATACTAAGTGAAATAAGTCAGACAGAGAAAGACAAATATATGATATCACTTATATGTGGAATCTAAAGAAATGATAGAAATGAACTTATTTACAAAACAGAAATAGACTCACAGACATAGAAAACAAACTTATGGTTACCAAAAGGGAAAGGGGGGTAGGGACAAATTAGGAATTGGGGATTAACAGATATACACTACTGTATATAAAATCGATAAACAACAAGGTCCTACTATATAGCACAGGGAACTCTACTCAATATCATATAATAACCTATAATGGAAAAGAATCTGAAAAAGAACATATATATGTATATATATAATATGTATATATATATAACTGAATCACATTGCTGTGCACCTGAAACTAACACAACATTGTAAATCAACTAGACTTCAATTTAAAAAATATGCTTTTAAAGAAAAAAAAACCTGAGACTTGGAATCTGCAGCCTAACATCCAACAATTCTGTGTGTCCAAAATCAAATCAAATCACCGAGGTACAGTGACTTCTAGTTGTGTTCAATATCCAGCACTTCGTCAAACAGAACCCTGTGCATCCTGAGGACAGGGACCATACATAGTCTGTCTCTGTATCCCAACATCTAGTACCGTTGTGACACCTAGTAGACACCAAATGTCTGTTAAGTAAATGTTAAGTACAATGCTAGCAATTTTTCAGATATGGTTGTGTATCTACCTAATTTTGCTGTACATATTAAGATTGTTTTTGCCATTTAGATTTAATAAATTGCAAAAATTCCTGTTTACCCAGAGGAGCCAGCTGAGTAATTTCTGGTGCAAAACTCAGATTCTGCTTTATAAAAAAGAAATTATTTGATGGAGACTTTTATGGTATACAGTAGTCTCCACACAATCCTATAAATCTCAAACTCCAGTTAATGTGTGAGTGCCAGAGGAGAAATGTTAATGGAATAGTTTTATAACCCTGTATGAACGAGATGCAGAAAGTTAACACATGGCATAAATTGGGAGAGGCTAATTATTCAAATCACTTCTCATTGTGTGTGTGTGTGTGTGTGTGTGTGTGTGTGTGTAATTAAAATATAAAGCAGGACTTCTGTATGAGTATCAATCTTAAAGTTTTCTTCTTTTACAGTCATTTGATCTTGTACAGTCATTTGATTGGGAATCCAGCAGTGTGGATTTGTGGCTGTGTCTAATTCTGTGTCCCATACAGCACCTCTCATCATTCTCCAGCATATATCTACAATGAATAACTCTCCGCTGTGACTGGCAGTACCAAACCCATGGCTCTCAGACACAGACGCTAAAGTACATCCTGTAAAAAGTTGATGATCACCAAACTTGATTATTGTACCAGAAGCTAAAACTAACGCAGCAAAGCCTATGAAACACGTGAACATACAGATCCTTTCTATGGAATGAGGTAGAACATCTCCAAAAGTGAACTACAGAAAATTCCACCTCTCCTCATTTCTACTAACATCTAAACATAGGACCTTCTCAGCATTACTGCATTACATCTTCTTGTACTTACGGACCTCCTCCTGTGTCCTTAACCCTGAGACCTGGGCATGACGGGGTTACAGTGAAGTCTAGTTACGATAGATAAGATGTACCATCTGGAAAAATTAGTGACAGGACAATAAATTATAAAGTGTCCCTACTATACTATTTAGCACTTTACATTTTCACATTCACTTTGCATTATTCTTATAATTTGAGGTTCAAATGAATTTTGATGTTGGAGAAGTTGAAACAACCTTAAATCTCTGTAAAGGATTGGACACAGATACCAGAGCTAGATCTTTCCTCTAAAAACTAAACTTGGTGTACCTCTCAACTGAACTTCCATCACTTTCTAGTAAAGGGCATGAACCCTTCCAGAGCAGAAAGTCTGCTCCCCCAGGGCTCCCAGAGAGCATCTATGTACTAAGGTTCAACAGCTCTGAAATGTCAGATGGCTCCACGTGAGGGAAGAGAAGATTCCAATACTACCATTGGCGTGATTTGTTCATGAAGCCATTGTGCGGCCAGGCAACTCCCCTGCAGGAGAAAGCTGATATTTACCTGAAGTGAGCAATGAGTTTCTTTCCTCTTTCTTTCCTTCCTTCCTTCCTTTCTTCTTTCCTTCCTTCCTTCCTTTCTCTGCCTACATGGATATTGAGCACTTGAAATGTGGCTCGTTCACACTGAGATGTACTGTAAGTGTAAAATACACACCAGATTTTGAAGATTTAGTGAAAAAAAGAATTTTAAATATCTCTTTAATAAATTTTATGTTGATTACATGTTTAAATGATAATATTTTAGAAATACTGGGTTAAATAAAATATATTATTGAAATTGATTTCACCTGTATCTTTTTAATATTTTTAACGTGACTACTAGAAATTTTAAAATTAAGCCTGTGGCTCACATTATATTTCAATTGGACAGTGCTGCTTTAGACAATGTAAGTTAGTATGAAATTTATTCCAGATGATTTTTACTTTCTCAGAATCTCTTCATTGTTGGAATCTTGTCAGGAAAACCATGAGAAAAAGTATTAATTCTGTCAGCAAAGCTTAATGCTTACCATGCATCTTAAAATCCTATAAGTTTCTTTCTGGAATGAAAGGGACTTCCCTAGTGGTCCAGTGGTTAAGACTTCACCTTCCGATGCAGGGGGTGCAGGTTCGATTCCTTGTCGGCGAGCTAAGATCCCATATGCCTTGCAGCCAAAAAACCAAAACATAAAACAGAAGCAATATTGTAACAAATTCAATAGACTTTAAAAAACTGGTCCACATCAAAAAAAAAATCTTTAAAAAAACAAACAAACAAAAGTAACTGAACGAAAGAACCATATCTTATGTTTCTGTTGAAGTTCCCTAGAATGGCACTCAAAAATATTAACTGATTTACACTAATTAAAAAGGCTGACAGTTCTTACAGATGTAACTTAAGCAAACAGTTTTGAAAATACTTTTGAAGGAGATTTTCTTCCCAGATATGACTTTTTAGAACAAATATAATCCTCTTTTCACTATTGCACCATGCTTTTCATGACCATTTCTACTACTTTTCTACTAATCAAAAAAGAGATTTATATTATTTGTCAGCAATATTACATGTTCATTATATTTCTTGCTTTGTTTACACTCCTGCTGCTCTGATACAAACTACAGTTGAAATATTGCAGACCCTATAGTTCTGTTACATTAATCTTAGATTTATAGCCAAATGTATTATTAAATATTTATGTAGGATGCAAAAACAATCAATAGCCATACTCTTTTTTTTTTTTTAATAGCCATTTTCTACAGTGGAAAATCTACCACTGAATAGGTTCAGTGTAATCATTCTCAGCACAGGATAGTGGAGATGCCCCAATAGAATTTGATGGTTAATTTCTCAGTCTTATTTCTCTATGGAAAAGTATTCTATAAATGAATGCCCAACAACAGTGAGCAAGCATTAACAAATTATTGAGTCATGCGTGGTTTTAGAAGTTTGGTCATTTGTAATTTATAAAGTCAAGACTTCCGTTGTTATCAGGTCACTTTTTAGGTTAATAGGGATCATTTACTTCTGGGTCTCACATACATAAAATTCAGAAAATAAGTCTGATTTTATTGCTTTCTCATTAACACGATGTAGTCAATAGCATCAAAACACTGACTATTTGGAGAGCATTTGCACTAGCATATGGTTAATACATCCACCACCTCTGCATATAGCAATAAGCTTTTTTTTTTCTTTTGTAAAGTGAAATCATTGGTTTCTATTCAACTCTATTGAAATGAGCACTAAATTTGGAATCAGTAGGTTTGGATCCAACAAAGCAGAGTTGATACTTATTATCTGTGTTATCTCGGGCAACCCGCGTATAATAGACACTGTTTATTCCTCAACAAAAGCCCCTTTACTGGGTGGGTACACCCATGCTCAACTGCTCTGAGTGTTGGCTGCTAGCAGAGCAGAGCTGCCCCCTGTTCACAAAAGGCCAAGAAGAGCTGCCTTGCCCAAGAGTTACACATCCTGCCCCATCTCCACCAGGGCAGCCTGCACAGGGTAGAAAAGGCCACCTCCCTTCCCTAAGGTGGGACCAGTTCTATGATGCAGCATACTCCAGAGCTCCCTGCGGGGTCAGGGCTGCAGCTGGTTGCCCGCTGATACCAAGTTCTCAAGTAGCTTTTTTCCCTTGCTCCACCCTGCTTTCCTCACTCCCCTTCTCCTGAAAGCGCTCTTCCAGTATATCAGTGAACAAGGATCCCCATCTCAGGCTCTGCCTCTCAGGAGCCTGAACTAAAATACCTTCTAACCTCTGAACCTCAGTTTCCTTATCTGTAAAATGAAAGTAATAGCTGACCCATGGGAATGTGAGAATTCAAGATATATCATATTTTATGAAAGTGTTCTGTACCCTGGAAAGAATTAAACAAATGTTAGCTATTGCCCTCGGCAATGTTACTACTAAAACGAATGGTAACAAGCTGATTTTTGTAACTCTCTGGGATTTACAATTCCCACTCTCCCAAGATGTGCTATAAATGCCCCTTTTGGGTGCATCAAAGCTGACAAATCCTTCTCTGCACCTTCACATAAGCCTGACTTGAATGGAGAATTTCCCAGTTGCTTTCAAGTTCTACTAATTTTAAAATTCTAAGTGGTGTTTTTTCATGCAAGTATATAGACACTTCTGCAATATTCAGCTTTCTTATCTCACCCTTCTCACTATGGGATATTATTCTCTGATTAGTGTACACAAAAAAATTGACCACTCATCTGTAAGTCTACAACATTTCCTCCCAGTTAAATTAGAAATATTTAGGGTTATTTCGCTTCAGTTCCTAAGAGATTTTTACTTATTTATGGGATATTTATTTACTTATTTATTCAGAGCATCTAATTGCTTCTTGGACTGGTCCGTCTTAGTCAGGAAAGCTATGATGTCATTCCCTGAACTGAATCTTGTTACCTTTGAATATTATGCATTTTTCCTACACAGGAAAAATAAAATCAAAAAGAGTAAAATCTCATGTTCCTACATGCACACTGGGCAAATACAACTCAAATAATATTCAATTGTCCATTATTTTTTTTTAAGCGTTAGAAGAAAACTATTTAAAATTAAGCTTTTGATGTTCATTTTCAGCCTAAGGATTGTGATGTTTTGTAAAGGCTGACCCCAGACCAGTACTTTTTCAGATTTTTACAGTGCCTTGAAGAACTAGAATTCATTCATTAGCTCCACTTGTAGCAAGATGCCAAGCACTGTTCTAAGAACCTGGTGAGCAGAAACATAAAGAATGTCCGCTGTCTTCATGCCTGCAATGTAGACAGTGAGACCAGCTAAGCCAGAGAATGAGTCCATGTAACTGTGACAGATGCCGTGAAGAGAGTGGACATCGGGCAAACCGGAGTTTTCAGAGGAAGCTTCCCAAAGGAGGGATCATTAAACTGACACTGGAGGAGAAGTAGGAGGAAGTAGAGGAAGGAAGAATATTCCAAGCAGAGAGATTAGCATGTGCAAAGCCACTGTGGCAGGAGGGAATAAGGTCCATAAATAGGGCTAGAGGGCCTGAGATGAAGACAAGCATTAAGTCTAAGAGCAATAACCCAGAAAGGTTAAGAGCAGAATTGAAAAAAAGGAAGAAGGTCACTCAACTAGGAGTCATCTCCAGCCAATGAAAATGTATTTTGTGTCAACTCACATGCAAGGGGTTATGCCCCCCGCCCCTTTTGGTGCAGGAAGCCTTCCCAGTAGGGACTTGCCAATACCTCTCAACTCCATCGCACTAGTCCCTCAAGAGCAGTGCTTTTCAGAGGTCCCTCTGGTACCTTGCAGAGGTCACCTTTGGTCCATCTTGAACTGCTCCCACACCAAGGCAACTAAAAGCAGTTAGAGCCTTATCATACAGCTACATTTGTTAAGACTAAAATCTGTTCTCCACCATAGCTTCCTAGGTAATATGGCAGACGGGAGAGAAGATGGCAGAGTAGAAAGACCTAGGTAATATGACTGGCATTGCAGTTTGGTTTTGCATACACAGCTCTTCAAGACTGGACTATCTCTCCACCTCCATGACTCATTTCTGCCTGAATCATTACATTCCGGCACCTCCAGACTGCTTTTGGTTTCACCAAAATTGTCATCAAAATTGGCACACACCATGATGTTTCAGGCTTCTGGCCCTTCCTCTCCATCAACACTCAGCTTAGACAACCCCTCCCCAAGGAAGCCTTTCCTAGCCTCTCACTGCCTCATCCCATAACAGTAATCTGCCCCTCTTCCATGTCCCAATATCATCTTTCCATATTCTTTGTTGAATTTTCCATGATTTTAAAATTACACAGTTATATATCCGTAGCTCCCCACTAGATTAGAAGTTCCACAGAAGCAAATCCATGATCAGTTTTGTCTCCGTATCTCTAGGGACTAACATAACTAGTTATTGGACACAGCTAAGCAGGCAGTGGGTCAGTTTGCTCTCCAGACCCATTGAATCAACTGTCCAGGAATCGAGACCAGCACTGTCAAATGGAAATATAATAATGCAAGCCACATTGTCAATTTTCTAGTAGCCACAACCAAAAAATGAAAATAAACTGGAGAAGTTAACATTAATAATATATTTTCTTTAGCCCAATATATCCAACAAATTATCATTTCGATGTGTAAACAATATAAAAATTATTAATATTTTCTATTATCTTTTTATTATACTCAGTGTCTGAAATCTAACGTATACTTTACACTCACAGCAGATCCCAGTTTGGACTCATCACATTTGAAGTCTTCAGTAACCACACGTGGCTAGCGGCCACCACACTGGACGGTGCAGATCTAGACAGCATCCAGGTGAGGTCAGCAACAGCAATGACAGCAACAACCACAAGAATACTGAGAACAAGTTGAACAGAGCTGATGTGGACCTCATTGAAAAGAGCCTGAAGGAGTCAATTTGAGAATCTGAGAATTTAGAGGTTTGAATTATCTGATTTGGCTTTCTGTGCTGATGGGACAAAATGTTTCCATCAGTTGCTACATAATATCTGGAGATAGTTTAAGGACTGTTATCACTTGAAAAAACTCAGGAATTCCTCTATGCTGCATAAATCACTTTTCTTGGTTCTAAAACTACAGATGATATGAGGTAGCTGGGGGCAGTTACAAAGCACTGTACAATGCAACAATTTTTTTTAAATTCTGAAAGATAGTATTCCTACTTCAGTGGGGAGAGGGGAAGCCAACAGCTGGAATATTTTGCTAGTAACAACATTTCTTCCCTTGTTCCCAGAATCAACATTATAGCTTATCTCGCTTGATCAACTTATTAATATCACAGAGGGGCTAAGATTCAACAAAGGAGCCTGCCCCCCTCCTCCACCAGAGAAACGTATGGAAACACAGAAGTAAACTATATGATAGAAAGACTCTGAGTCTCTGGAATATGCCTATTCATCTGTTGCACCTAGTTCAAGGACTGACATGTATTTATTGAGAAATAGAATCTTTTTTCATTCACTTTTTTACTCATTTGTTCAATAAATACTTATTGAGCACTCATTATGTGCAGACCTTGTGCTGGGCCCTGGGACTATACAATCATTGCCTTCAAGGAGCATACAGCCTCTAGGGGAAGTCAGACATTGAACAAGTCTGTGATATGCATGGTGAAATGTGCGAGAGCTTTTAGATACAGGATGGAACCTGATCCAGGGGGTCAGAGAGGGCCTTCCAGAGGAAAGGTTATTTAGGGGAGACCTGAAGGAAGAGTGGGAGTTGGCCAGTTGAGTAGAAAGGGGCAAAACAGTCCAGGCAAAGTCCAGGCTTGTGGAAGACTCAAATTTAAGAGAGCGTATGGTGGTCTTGGCTTCCAGAAGCTAGACTTTCCGGGAACTAGAAGAAGTCCATTACGAGTGGAGGGTAGAACTTAAAGGCTAGAATGGCAGTTAACGAGGCTTGAGGAGGAGCCCAGGGGTCAGCTCACAAAGAGGCAAAAATGTTAAAATAGCAGGTGCTAGAGATGGTTGGTTGCAATCAGTTCACATGACTGGAAGCAGGGAAGGCATGGCAGGGTGTCTGCCTGGAGATGGAGGTGGGTATGTGAAATGGAAAACACAGGGCAAGATGACAGGCAGTAAATAGACGAAAGGGTAAAGAAGAATGAGGATTTTTTTTTTTTTAATTAGACGATTTCATTAATCACAGTGAAAAAACAAGACTGGGTTTGACCCAATTATCAAAGTGCAGTAACCTTGGAAGGGAGACTCATTTATTGAGGAACAGGATTTTCAGGCCCTGTGCATATAGTATCTTATTTAATTCTCCCAACAGTGTATTTTGCAATAAAAAAACTGAAGTTCAGAGTTGTTTTGTAACTTGCCCAAGGTTATATGCTAGTAAGTGGTATGCAAGGGATACAACCTCAGGTCTGTCAAGCCACAGTGCACAGTCTTCCCACCAGGCCCATCAAAAAAAGGGAATCTTAGCTGATCTTTAAAGAGTAACCTTTAGAGTTCAAATGGGGTTCAGTCTCTGACATTTAAAGTTATATTGGAAAAGTTGTTAGACCTCATCTGTTTGGCCTTAGTGTTAAAACTGAGAATTTTACTAGTTTCATTACCTTTCTACATGCATAAGTAGTCATAATATACATACAGTACTTTGAACTAGCAGAAAGAATGGTGACATATAAATCACATGTTGATTGTTACATTTCAAAATCACATAGTTCCCATTTTTAAAAATTAGAACATGTTTTAAAATATGTTAAAAAGATTCACTACGTTAAATTGCACTGGTCCAATAATATTTTATGAGATGTATATTATAATTTTAAGATATGTCTTAAAAGAAGACCGTAATCAAGTCCATTAAAAAAGCACTACACTAATTTTATAAAAAGAAGAGTATTTTTGCAAGAAAAAAACATGCTTAGATCAGGGAGCAACTTTAACTCTTTACTGTCTTTTTTTTTTTTTTTTTAACATCTGTATTGGAGTATAATTGCTTTACAATGGTGTGTTAGTTTCTGCTGTATAACAAAGTGAATCAGCTATACGTATACATATATCCCCATATCCCCTCCTTTTTGCGTCTCCCTCCCACCCTCCCTATCCCACCCCTCTAGGTGGTCACAAAGCACCAAGCTGGTCTCCCTATGCTATGCGGCTGCTTCCCACTAGCTAGCTATTTTACATTTGGTAGTGTATATATGTCCATGCCACTCTCTCACTTTGTCCCAGCTTACCCTTCCCCCTCCCTGTGTCCTCAAGTCCATTCTCTACATCTGTGTCTTTATTCCTGTCCTGCCCCTAAGTTCTTCAGAACCATTTTTTTTTTTTAGATTCCATATATAGGTGTTAGTAAACGGTATTTGTTTTTCTCTTTCTGACTTACTTCACTCTGTATGACAGACTCTGGGTCCACCCACCTCACTACAAATAACTCAATTTCGTTTCTTTTTATGGCTGCGTAATATTCCATTGTATATATGTGCCACATCTTCTTTATCCATTCATCTGTCGATGGACACTTAGGTTGCTTCCATGTCCTGGCTATAGTAAATAGAGCTGCAGTGAACATTGTGTTACATGACTCTTTTTGAATTATGGTTTTCTCTGGGTATATGCCCAGTAGTGGGATTGCTGGGTCGTATGGTAGTTCTATTTTTAGTCTTTAAGGAACCTCCATACTGTTCTCCATAGTGGCTGTATCAATTTACATTCCCACCATCAGTGCAAGAGGGTTCCATTTTCTCCACACCCTCTCCAAAGGATTAATCTTCAAAATACACAAGCAGCTCATGCAGCTCAATATCAAAAAACAAACAACCCAATCCAAAAATGGGCAGACGACCTAAATAGACATTTCTCCAAAGAAGATATGTAGATTGCCAACAAACACATGAAAGGATGCTCAACATCACTAATCATTAGAGAAATGCAAATCAAAACTACAGTGAGGTATCACCTCACACCGGTCAGAATGGCCATCATCAAAAAGTCTAACTCTTTACTTTCTGATATGCAATTAGCCTTTTTTTTTTTAATTATTCTTTTTTTAAAATTTTTTATTTTTATTTATTTATTTTTTTAATCAGTCATCAGTTTTATACACATCAGTGTATACATGTCAATCCCAATCGCCCAATTTTTTTTTACTGAAGTTGTTAGATTATTTTCCATAACTGCATTTTTTTTAAATTTATTTATTTATTATTTATTTATTATTTATTTTTGGCTGTGTTGGGTCTTCGTTTCTGTGCGAGGGCTTTCTCCAGTTGCGGCAAGCAGGGGCCACTCTTCATCGCAATGCGCGGGCCTCCCACTATGGTGGCCTCTCTTGTTGCAGAGCACAGGCTCCAGACGCGCAGGCTCAGTAGTTGTGGCTCACGGGCCCAGCCGCTCCACGGCATGTGGGATCTTCCCAGACCAGACCAGGGCTCGAACCCTTGTCCCCTGCATTGGCAGGCAGACTCTCAACCACTGTGCCACCAGGGAAGCCCCATAACTGCATTTTTAAAGTGTTAAGGCACAGACAGTGAACAGGAATGTTCCCACTTTGTAGAGCTAAACTGGCAGCACAAATGTGCTTTTCTCCAGAGCTTCACACTGTGCTCGTAGCCCTTTAGTAAAATGAAGCTTATCAGGAAAAGATTTGGAAACAAGGTGGGCAGTATATGAGGTTTCAAGATAGTTGTCACTGTATTTCTATAAGGCTCCCCCACTGGAACCTACTGTGATTACCAGTGGCCTTGCAAAGTGACTACAGAATGGGACCTCCTGGGAATCTGGCTTTTATTGTGGCTTCTGCTCCTCCTGAGTGCATATTGTCTTACACCGGTATGAGCTGCCCCTCTCCCTGGTATCTTTCCCTCAATAAATGCACCTCTCCAAAGGGAATAATGTTCTCTGTTTTCTGCACCCTTTATCTCACGTAAATTACTCTTGGCTTCAAGAATGGCGCTTTTAATCTTGTTTTCCTCCATCACAGATATAGGATTACACAAATGCTAAACAATTGTTCCTGCAAAATGTCTTCTTAGATGGGCCCTAAAACCTTTGGTTTTCATGATAATGCCTCCAATTTTTAAAGCATGAGTCTTTTAAGGAAAAAAAAAGTCTGAGCGTGAATCCAAGACATAAAAGCGTTTGGTCTTGGTCTTACCAGGTCTCTATAAGGAAGAAAGAGGGTAGAGTGGTTTGCTATGGTTATTGCCATCTTTTAGAGGAGGAAGCATCAAAAGGAGCTAATCTGAGATTGATCAAGGGATAGCAAACAAAGTTGAAAATGCTAGTGTGGGATATTATGCAGTGCTGTTTTCTTATAAGTTTTCAATGTTTTGATGCCTTTTTAAAATAACAGCTTTATTGAGATATAATTCACATCCCATACAATTTGCCCATTTAAAATGTACAATTGAGTGTTTTTAGTATTGTCAAAGAGCTGTGCATTCATCATCACAATCAATTTTAGAACATTTTCATTACCCATAAAAGAAACTCTGTATCCCTTAGCCATCACCCTTCTATCTCTCCATCTCCCTTGCCAGCCCTAGGCAACCACTAATCTACTTTCTGTCTCTATAGATTGGCCTATTCTGGGCATTTCATATAAATGAAATCATATGGATACAATACATAGTCTTTTGAGACTGGCCTCTTTCACATAGCATAATGATTTCAAGATCCAGTCATATGTAGCATGTACCAGTATTTTATTTCTTTGAATTGCCAAATACTATTCCATTGTATGGATCTACCACATTTTATTTATGTATTCATCAACTAATGGACATTTGGGTTGTTTCCACCTTTTGGTTATTGAGAATAATGCTGCAATGAGCATTTATGTACAAGTTTTTCTGTACATATGTTTTCATTCCTCTGAAATACATACCTAGAAGTGAAATTGCTGGGTCATATGATAACTCCATGTTTAACCTTTCGAGGAACTGTCAGACTGTTTTCCAATAAGGCTGCACCATTTTACATTTCCAGTCGCAGTATATGAGGATTCCAGTTTCTTCACGTCCTCACCAGTACTTTTCTGTCTTTTTGATACTAGCCATCTTGGTGGATGTGAAGTGATATCTTGTGGTTTTGATTGGCATCTCCCTGATGGCTAATGAGGTTGAGCATCTTTTCATGTGCTCATTAGCCATTTGTATTGATGCTCTTTTTAAATCTATTTCTCTGCCGGGTTTTAAAAGTAACACCACTTAAATGCCAGGTAATGACCAGAGTCCTTCAAATAAAGGATTGCCTCTTGTTTGTATTTGCCTCTATAAAGCTGTCGTTCGCTGTACCTGGAGAAGCAGTGTCCCATAGCAAGCAGGCCCTTTACTGGTGTCTGAGGAAATATGTTTTAAAAGAAGACATTGTTCCTACCCCTAAGGTATTAAGGAAATTAAAAGACAAAGTCCATTTCCTTGCCCTCTGCTTAATCCAGCCTTAGTCACAAGAACAGATGAGTATCTTTCTCAAATGCGTGATAAACCAATATGACTCTTGAAGGAAAGATTTCCTAATTATCTGGCAAATGGTCAAGTTCACACCAGCAAGACAATTAATTCACTTTTGCCCGAATCCAAATAGCTTAAATAATCAATGGGAAGGTATTTGAAGTTAGGGCTTGGAAATTACCAAAAAGAAAATAAAAACACATATAGTTCCATTAAATTTGAATTTTGATGTCAGTAGTTGGTGAGATTACAAGGTTTAAGTGTTAGAAACCTGGAAAAGGACCTAAGCTTCTCATGTCACAAATGGAAAAATACAGACTTAGACACTGAGGCACTGACTCAGATCCGTACATGATACTGGAGGAGGTAGAAACAGAACACACGTGTCAGGTCCCCCTCACCCTCATTCAGTATATTTTCCATAACACCAGACTGTTTCTCTAAGATCCCTTATCAATGAATTTAAATGTATATTAGGAAAAAAATGTTAAGGACCTGGCTTTGTGGAGATGAACTAAGAATCAAGTGTCCTGGAAGAGAGAAGCCATTTCCTGTATGACTCAAATTTGAGGAAATTGACTGGACTGGATGCATTCAGTTGTATAGAGCTGCCCCTCAGTGGTTCTCAAACTGCAGGTCTCAACTCAAATGGGGTCATGAAATCAGTGTGTGTTTGTGTGTGTGTGTGTGTTTGTGTGTACTGGCTTAAACAGTAAAAATAAAGTTCTCTTCCTCCTGCACTGTTGATGGGAATGTGAATTGGTTCAGCCACTATGGAAAACAGTATAGAGTCTCTTCAAAAAACTAAAAACAGAGTTACCATATGATCCAGCAATCCCACTCCTGGGCATATATCTGGAAAAAACTATAATTCGAAAAGATACACGCACCCCTATGTTCATTGCAGCACTATTCACAATAGCCAAGATACGGAAGCAACCTAAATGTCCATCTACAAATGAATGGATAAAGAAGATGTGGTATATATATACAAATGGAATACTACTCGGTCATAAAAAAGAATGAAATGATGCCATTTGCAGCAACCTGGATGCAACTAGAGATTATCATCCTAAATGAAGTCAGACAGCGAAAGATAAATACTATATTATATCACTTATATGTGAAATCTAAAGTATGACACAAATGGACTTATCTACAAAACAGAAACAGACTCATAGACGTAGAAAACAAACTTATGGTTACCAAAGGGGTAAGGGGGAGGAGAGGGATAAGTTAGGAGTTTGGGATTTGCAGATACAAACTACTATATATAAAAGAAACAACAAGGTCTTACTGTATAGCACAGGGACCTATATTCAATATCTTGTAATAAACCATAATGGAAAAGAATATGAAAATATATATATAACTGAATCCCTTTGCTGTACACCTGAGACTAACACAACATTGTAAATCAACTCTACTTCAATAAAAAATAAATTTAAAAAATTTTTTTAAATGTTCCCTTAAGCAGAGGCAGGGAAGGATGTAGCCACAAACATGCAGTGATCTTCAGGGTACCAAAAGGCCACATACCACAGACATCTCTCTGCCAAAGTGTGAGAAATTTACCTCATTTCCTCCATCTGTAATTTGGATTAAGCTATTGTTGAAATAACAACAAACACTTATTGAGCATTTGCTATGTGTGAGTGCTCTACACCTATTAACTCCTTCATCCTACATTCAGCCTACGGGTACACAGGTGGCTACAAACTTGCTCAAGATCACACCACTGGTTAGTGGCAGAGGTGGGGTTTGACCCCAGATAGACTAGTTCCAAAGCCTGCCTTACCAACTACTGAACCATACTGCCTCCAGAACTGGTTAGGGAGCATTTACTATGTGACTATTGACATGAATTAACTGATTCAGTTTCTTATTCCAGGAATCTAGTGGGGCATCTCCTTTTTGATGCTACTTTATTGGGCACTGGCAGCTCTAAAACTTCTCTCTATATGGCTTTGGGAGTGGACATTTGGTTGGAGGATGGGACCCTCGAGAATACTTCTTGAAGCTATGCATAGAAAGAACACTGTTTTAAATCTAGTTCTATGTTTATTTGGGGAGGCTTCACAAGTAGGCTGATGGAGATGGGGGTCATGCCATTGCTGGTGTCCAGGTCTAGAATATGGGGTGCCCGTGCAGAGCAGGTTGGGGAGGAGGGGCAGGAAATGGAGGACACAGCAGTGAAGAGTCCCTGGCAGCCCAGGTCAGCCGGTAAGTATGAAAGAGACAAGAGGAAGAACGAGGGCCAGAAACAAATGTGGCCCCCTTCAAAACCAAACCTAGGGAATTCCCTGGTGGTCCAGTTGTTAGGACTCCGCGCTTCCACTGCTGAGGGCCCGGATTCAATCCCTGGTTGGGGAACTAAGATTCCCCGCAAACGAACAAACCCAGAGGCAAAGCTCACTGGGCATGCAGGGCCGGCCAGTTATAACCTGCTCTAGATTTGCCTTATTAGGGGAGAAATAATTAATTACATGGAAAGAGGTTTACAGAGGCTGGAGTCCATGTTCGACTTTAAAAAAAAACCTACTACAATGCCAAAATTTAGGGACTAAAATGAAAATCTGCTTGTGCAAACATCTGAGACAGTATTGTGTCCACTGAGCAGATGCAAGCTCTGCTTTCTTGCACAAGCATAATTCTGCTGCCAGAGTGAGTTGTTCCTGGAGCCATGTGGCCAAAGGCACACCGGCTAGAATTGTACCAGCAGAGTGCAGACAAAATCTGCAAATAGAATTCCTTGTAGGCTCTATTGTCATTCCGGTGTCCAGGCCAGTACTCTCTTTTTTTGGAAGGACAAGAGGGGTGAGGTTGCTTAGCAGATCCCTTCTTTACCAAATCAGGGAAACAGCGTACTGTCCCTGCTACCAGCTTTATGAAGGGAATGTGCCGAAAAGCTCAGGAGGGCTCCAGACTGGTTTTGTTCCCGGCTTGATTCCAGCTGTTATCTCTAAGCCTTTGCTCGTGCCATCCTTCTTTCCAGAAGTGCCTTCCCTGCTTTAATCCAGCAGTAGGTGTCTATTATTTCTTTTAAAACTTGGTTTAAAATTTCTTCCTTCTCCGAGAAGTCTTCTGTGATTATAATGTTCTCCCCACCCCATATCGTTGTGGGATCAGTCCACCCAGTACTTGGATAAAATTTTTATCACTATTTAAAAACACATTTATACAATAGAAAACAAACAATACTGAATGTGTTAGAAGATACTTGAAAATATGCGGTCTTTAAGAACATTCTAGAGAGTCCTTTGGAACTGGTTCCCACCTAACCAAAAGATTATGCATTCAGTTAGTAAAAGTTTGAAAGAATTTTTTATTTGTATCATCATATATCTTGCCTATTGTGGGTTCTTGTTGCATGTATTAATTGCTTGATCATCTTTCAGACTGTAATTACTGTTTGTTTTTTTGTTGGTGGTCGTAAGCTTGTTTTGTTTTATTTGTTTAATCATTCTCAGGTAAGGTAACCAATGGCCAATATAAGAATTTTTATGTATCCTAACATATAGTTATTACTCTATGATATTAGCTTATCCATATTGCCTATAATTACACCCACGTTGTTGTCTTTTGTGTATGTGTGTGTATAGTATATTATAAACTACTCCAGATCAAGGATTCTGTCTTCTTATTTTTCAATAACATGAAAGTACCTCACAAATACATACAGATACATACAAATACATATGACAGTTGCTCACAAATAAGTATGTTAGTAAGTGAATTGTCCAGTTTAGAAGAATCCACACATTGAACTCATCTCAGAAAGCTAGAAAGACACAGGAGGGTTTTTTCTTGATGTGCATTCATTTGTTCTCAAAATAGTACAATCCATAACGAGGAGAGTGACTTTTCTTCCTTTCCAGCTTAAGTGCTTGTCTTGTCTGAGCAGAGCCCGTTTATAAATGTTGAGCTCCTATGCATTGGCTGATGTCCCCAGTGGAAACAAATCAAAATGATCAAATTGACAAATTGTGATTTTTCTGTATATTTCTAACCTCAAAGCCATTATGTCATTGTTATAATGCAATTTGGGTAAAAATAAGAATTTGATCAGAGCCATGCAATTTAAAGCCAAGAAATGCATACTAGCTCCTCTTGCAGCCTTTCAGAGGTAGTGACAGCACCACTCCCCAGAGATGGGTCTTGAGAGATGAAAGCTCACCAGAGGAGCCTGTTAGCTCACAAGCAAATGCATTGAGACTTGGCTTCTTAGAGCCAAGGTTGCCTTTGCATAGCAGAATGTGCGTGGGCGCTCTGTCTGGTTTTGACACTGACCCTTCCTACGTCAGGACTGGACTGGATGCTCCCTAACAAAGGGAAAATCCCGATTTGCTTGACCTGAAAAACGAAGCAAATCGAAGACTAATTCTCGAAAGTTCATTACAAAGTCCTATTAAAATAAATGTTCTGCTTAAATCCTTCTGTTAATTAAGGTGATGTCCTAATGTCCCATGAATGCTCTGTGAAATGGGGATAGTTTATGTCTACTGTGGCCAAAGACTGTCTTTATCAGAGTTGTTACCAAGTTAAAATGCTTGGTTGGGATTTTAGTTCATTGAGAAACACTAGAAATTTGAAACTCAAAAAACTTTGTGAAATGGCCGCCATTTTTAATTTCTTCAAGTCTAGAGACAAGCCGAATTGAATTTTTTCTTTAATTAGTTAAACAAATCATTAGTTTTCAAGTATAAACAGAGATGTTAAAAAGAAATAAAATGCCAGTATTTTAAAATGCCACTAAATTTAACATATTTATAAAATGCCACTAAATTTAACACTAAAGTTATAAAAGACAGCAATTTCCACAGTTTTCTCATCTATAAAAAGGGGATTCCCTCATAGCTGGTACTCAGTAAGTGAAAGATGTTATATTTATTATTATTATAATTAATCAAATCACCATTCTTTTTTAGTGGGGTATAGTTGATTTACAACATTATATAAGTTTCAAGTGTACAGAATAGTGATTCACAATTTTTAAAGGTTATACTCCATTCATAGTTATTATAAAATTTGGCTATATTCCCTATGTTGTACAATATATCCTTGTAGCTTATTTGTTTTATACATAGTAGTTTGTACCTCTTAATCACCTACCCCTATCTTACCCCTGCCCCCTCCCCTCTCCCCATAGGTAACCACTAGTTTGTTCTCTCTGTGAGTTTGTTTCTTTTTTGCTATATTCACTGGTTTGTTTCATTTTTTAGATTCCACATTTAGGTGATATCATACAGTATATGTCTTTTTCTGTTCCACTAAGCATAATACCCTCCAAGTCCATCCATGTTCTTGCAAATGGCAAAATTTCATTCTTTTTTATGGCAAATCACCATCCCTGCTTACTTTCTCTCCAGTTTGTGAGATTGTATTATATTCTGTAGAGTTAAATTTTTATCTCTGAAACCCACACAAACGATCTCTTATTATGTGCTCATGGTGGTTCTAGTAGCTTTACATATAACTGTGGTATCTTCCCAATAACCCACAAAGGTCAGTATATAAGCCTCACTTATCCTAAGAGAGAACGAAGGTTCAGAGAGATTAAGCCACCCACCCAGAGTCACAAGATAGTGTTTTTTGCACTCTTCCAAATATCTTTTTTTTAAATTGCAGCATTTATTCTCAGCATTATTGCAGCATTATTCTCTCAAAAAAAAAAAAAAAAACAAACCATACAGTAACTCAAATTAAGCCGATTCAGTGTTGCCTGGTAGGGAAGATATGATTTAATTAACAAATTCTAATGGTTTATGAGCAGCATGTCATTTGTTTCTATGTAAGCAACACTCCTGCAGGGCTTGTCAGTGCTGAAAACAATTTGTCCTTTAAGTATTTTAAACATTCCCTCTGTAGTCTGGTTTGCACTATTAGTTTTACAATATTAAGAAAGTGTTTTACCAAGCAAAAATAAGCCAACCCAGCTTGGTCCTGTCAAAATGATAATAAATTCTGAATTAGTGGAATTTTTATCAGGTTGTTACATATTTTAATGGATTTCACAATTCATGTCAGATTATTATGCAAGAACCCAAGTCAGTTAATGCATCCAAAAAAAAAAAAAAAAGTCAGGCTTTGTATCAGCTTCCCTATCAGCATAGCATCCTTTAAGCTGTCATCCCACCTGGGCACTCACCATCATGTCGTCGTTAGTGGTCCATGTTCTAAGAGTTGGAATTCTAAGCTTCTGGGATTAGCAGATGCAAACTATTATATATGGGATGGATAAACAAAAAGGTCTTACTGTATAGCACAGGGAACTATATTCAGTATCCTGTGGTAAACTATAATGGAAAAGAATATGGAAAAGAATATATATGTGTAACTGAGTCACTTTGCAATACAGCAGCAATTAAACACATCATAAATCAACTATACTTAATAAAATTTAAAAATGTATATTCTAAGAGTTGGCATTTTACGCAGAGGACATTTCATTCACTGGAGGGGTAAAGGTCCCCTACATGGACCCCCAGCCTCTGAGATGGTGACAGAGCCCACATGGCAGCCTGTCAACTTGTGAAAGTGTGACCAACTGTGGTGAGTGTGCAAAAAGCACATAACCGTTTTTTGCACACTCAATCCAGGTGGAAAAGTAAGGAAAAATCACTGTTTTCTAAAACCCAATTCCATCCTGCCTCCCAATGGCCTCAACTGATCCCTGATCCTGGTTCAAATCAACTGTAGCTTCTATGCAGAAACGCAGGGTGATGGGTAAGATTTTGGGAATCAGAACCTAAATAATACAGAAGTCACTAAACGGATTGGTTCTCTTCATCAGGTTGAAGAGTACAGTGTCTACCCACTATCCACCCATAGGACCAGTGTCTGCCCTCTCATGCTGCTCATCAAGAAAAACATGTGCTAAATAGATCTATGAAAATATGAAACGGGTATTTTGTCGCAAAGTCCATCTTTTATATCTTGAAAGTGGGCTATTTATTCTGAAAATATATCTTCTCTTTCTCTCTCCTGGTTCATTAAAAAAAAAAAAAAAAACAGAAACAAAAACAAAAGCAAAAACCCTGTGTGAGTTCCTTTAGTAACCACCTTCTGCCTGCTGTCGAGGAGGTATGAGTAATTTATGGAGCTTACATTAGGGTCAACCTGAGTGTCTGTTACCTACAGTGTGCCCGTGTCGGAGGAGCGTAAGCATTGAGCTAATGATCCAAAGATAGAGATAGGGAAGGTTTCTGTTGCTTTCAGTGAATGCAGATGTGTCCTGATGTGTAGTTTACCAATACAGATATGGAAATTAACCGAAAGACAGACGATAACTGGAATAGTATTCTATGTATAGTATGTGGTGTGGAGCCATTCCCAGCACTTCCTCTTCTCTCATTGCCCAGCTTGATTACCCATCTGATGTTTCTTTAAGAGCATTTGTAAAGGAATAGGAATTGCTGCTGGCCAGGCTCTCTTAGAGCAGCCCTGCTTAATTAAGTCTCTCAGAAGGGATTCTGTTTGGTTTAATGAAATGGGTGTGAGAAGGAATCAGAACCAGCGTTAAATACCTATGAAATGTGTGTGTCCTGCTGACACATTTTGACACATTTTCAAATCAAAATCTCTAATAATAAGCTCATCAGCTCCCCAAACCTCCGACCTGGCAGAGTTCTCCTCCCACATGGCCCACCCTTGCCTTCTCTTCTCCACCCGCGGCCACTCTCCTGGCAAAGGCCTTCAGAGTCTCTTCCCAGAATTATTACAGCCAGCCCTTGGCTGACCTCTGAGGCCCACACACTTCATCTTGCTATTGGCAGAGTTAGAGCCGTACAACTATCTCAGCTTGTGTCCCCTCCACTCAGGAATCTGTGAGGGCCCCTCACCATTCCTGCCCTCATTCCCCATCTCTGCAGCCAACAGTTACCCACTGCTTGGCCCCCAAAGGCTAGGGACTCTGTCCCCTTCGCCATGCATCAGATAACCCCCTGCTCGCTATAGGAGTACTCTGCTCCAAGGTATCCAATTCCCAGGCCAGGGCTTCGGCTTCCTTTCTACTCTGCCTGATTCTTCTCAACCCTCTCAGAAGGACTGGCGTTCTCCCTTCAAATTCAAGGGCATATTTTATTGCATAGATTTTGTGAGAAAATGTATGTTGAGTGCCTATAGCATAGTGCTTAGCACTCACTAAATTAATAATATAAATAATTAAGTATAATTATAATAAGTATAATAATAATAAATATATAATTAATTATAATTATATATTTATATATTTGTATAATTATATAATTATATATTTATAACATGTAATTATATAATTATATATTATAGTTATTAATTATATGTTATAATTACACTTATAATTAAGTATAATTATAATAAATTATTATAATTATTAATTATAATAATTATGTTAATTTTATTATAATTATTTTAATTGTTATATAATAATTATAATTAAGTATAATAAATAATTGTGCTAATTAATAATAATGATCATGATGATTATTATGATTATCATTATTAAATCCCTTAGAATAGTCCTTGGCATGTAATAATTGCTTAATAAATATTAGTCTTCTCCCCTCTTTAAGTTGCTTACATTATTTTTATATATATATATATATATATTTTTTTTTTTTTTTTTTTTTTGGCCGCGCACTGCACGGCATGCGGGATCTTAGTTCCCTGACCAGGGATCAAACCCGTGCCTCCTGCGGTGGATGCACGGATTCTTAACCATTGAACGGCCAGGGAAGTCCCTATTTACATTATTTATAAGTAACTCCCCAAACTATAAATGGTTTTCCTTCTTAAAAGCTTTTGACACTCAGAGTTAACAACACACTAAACTCTTTTACGCATTTGTGTGGAATCCTCGTCTTCCCCCTCTTCAGCTCACTGCCTCTGATTTATTCTCTGGTCTCCTCTGAAGTGTCACCTCCTCAGCAAAACCGTCTGTGACCACCCTTCGTAACCCTCTTCCAAGCCTCCTGTCTTCTCTAACTTCACTTCGTCCCGTTTCTTTATGGTGCTCAACTTGTAATGTTTGTTTGTAAGTTTGTGTGTTACCATCTTCCTCTCAGCCTATACGATCATGTCCATGAAGGCAGGGGCCATGATGTTTGATTCACCACCAGATCTTCCGCTCCTGGCACAAAACCTGTCCCATTGTGGTCACTCAATAAATATTGATTCAATTAACTGTCAATTTCAAACCGAATTTGCAGAATTGACATTTACCTTCAGATGGTGAAAATGGGGACTGTCAAGAGTGGTCAGTAATGGAAGAAGCCAACAAATAAGTCTGAGTATGTTGAGCATTATGACTTTAAAAAAAAAAAAAAAATTCTCATTGTGAAACCTGTACCGTATTGCTCCTGGAATACGTTCCCATTGCTCTTCCCATGCATGGCTTGACAAGCCATCATTCTCAGGTCCAGGTACAACCAAGAGCGTTCTACTGGAAAACAGAACCATCATCTGATCCAAGCATTGAAGGGCTCCACGTTCAGTAGAGTCTCCTGTAAGAAAACTCAGTGAAGCCAAGCTTCAAAGATGGGAAACTTACCTTTAAGTATGTTTGCACAGATTTATTTCTACTTCAATTTCAATTACCCAGTTTAAATTTCTACTGAACACCATTGCATATCAAGCGCTATATAGCCATACACAGATCACATTTTCCAGGCCAGAGGTACTTGACTTGGAGAGTTAAAAACCTTAAAAGGAAGACTCATAATGTTCTTATCATTACAGTCGCTCTGTTTGAGCACATTTCACACAGAACAAGCCTCTGTGGAATATACCTTTGTCCAGATAACACTCTTGGACCTCTCAGGATCCACTTGCAGGGACATTCAGAGAAGTAGGTGTTTCCTACAAGCAAACATAACTGCCTCTGTGACACCCTCCACTCTATGAATTATTTTGTAAAAGAAAAGCAAAATTCTCATCTCACTTATTTTTTAATGATTTAAAGAAGGTAGGAAAGTATTGTTTTTTTATAAGGGTGGGAATCTCAATTAAATCAATTGTAGGCTTTGAAATTAACTCAGGTCAAGTGTCATCTTCTTGACCCCCACTGTATGCTTGGTGCCTTTTTCTGTGCTCTCATCACCTCCTCCATGTACCTGCATTGCACACTCTCACAAAAGATGTGCTCCTTGAGGATAAATACTCTTTCTGCTCTGAATTCCAAGGAATTTCTATATCCCAAACTATGTCCGGCACCCTGCCTGGCACAGAGTAAGAGCTTACAAACTAATAATGAACGAATGAATGAATGAATTAGTCCGTGAGTTGGAGATCTGTTAATCAATTGCTCACGCATTTATAAGCCTCTTCATTTTCCTCTATTTTAGAAATCATTCTATCTACACAAGTAATACCTGATGAATCTATCACTGAATACCATATTGTGAAGCATATGGCTTAATATGAGATGTCAGGTAACTCCAGATGTGAATATTTACTCAGTTTATAGGAAACCATTCTTACCTTTGTTCTGGGCAGTAAGTACTTTGTGAGCAATTCTTTAAGCTTCTGGCCACAGATTTTCTTCTTGATAATAAATAATGGCTCTCGTTTCAACTTAAATTAGTCAAATGAGTCTGTGATCTAAAAAGAGAGCTTTATAAAAAGCAGCCCACGGTATTATAGGCCACGTTTCTCATGAACATAACTACTGAGCTGGGATACAATTTTTCTCCTGCTTGTTAGGGTTTCAAAAAGGCGAACCCAATAAATCCACTCACATTTAAAGTGAACTATTGGCCTGCGATAGACATGGTGTGCCCTGAACCATCCATCCAGTGACAAAATTCCCATTTCAATGCCTCCTTCTCTTTTGTGTCAAATGAAGAGGACATCACTACTGTTGTTTTCTAGACTGGAGCAGGGGAACAGTGGGCATTAGCTCTGGGTATATTCCAACATTACTTGGCTGTTATCTTCTTTCCATCTTTTGTCTCACAAGGATGGCAAAAGGATTCACAGGAAAAAGTCTGGCCAGTTCTTTGAAATGGATAACATGAACATGGCAGATATCCACGTCATTGATCAATGAAATAATAATCTACAGTCTACTTGGTTTGGGGTTTATTCTAGTGTTTTCAGTTTAATTATGGCACATTCATGTTTTCCAGTTCTAATAAGGACGTTGTTATTAAAAGAGACCCTTTGAAGCTTAACTGTCTATTTTAAGGGAACATTAAAAAAAATACTACCTTAGTTGCCTGAGTTACCGCCCAGACGGGAAGATGTAAAATGCATCGTTGAATTGATCTGGTGAGAAAAGTAAAAGCCCTCAAAATAGAGCTGGTGGAGTATCAGGAGAAGAACGTGTTTGTACCAGAGGTGCACATCCGTGTCCCTGGAAGGCTGTGTCCACGCCCTGGAAGATGGACGTGGGGTTCTTTCCTATATCCCAATATCACACCACCCATCACCAACCAAACCACTCTTCAGTGGGATAGTGTGCCTTTCTTCCTCCAAAGTCCTCATTTATCAAAGTCAGAACTAAGCAGGTGCCAAGAATTGGGGGGTTGGGAGGGATGTAGTACAGGGTAGAAGAAATTGCTCACCCAAGAAAGTGACCCTCCAGCCCAAGCCAGCATCACTGCCATTGGGAGGAAAAGCATCCCACTCAGGAAGCAGCGGGAGGTGAGAACTGGGGTGTGGTTCAGTTGCCCCCCCCCCAACCCCGTGCGTGATGACAGCAGCAGGTTTAAATGGCCTTAAGAGGCAAGGAGCAGTGGGTCTGTGCCTCCAAGCCGCCAAGGGGACTTGGAGGGAGAAAATCAGACAGCAGGAAAACTCACAGACTCTCTTGGAGGGTTAATCTACATCAGGAAGGGGACATGGTCATAGGGCTGCATTCTGAGGGCCCCTTGCTCCATTAAAAACATTTTTTTAATTATATTTTATGGCTGCATTAGAATATAATCCAAGCTTGGGATTTCCCTGGTGGTGCAGTGGTTAAGACTTCGCCCTTACACTGCAGGGGGCGCGGGTTCGATCCCTGGTCCCGGAACTAAGATCCCACACGCTGCATGGCGTGACCAAAATAAATAAATAAAATTGAATCTAAAAAAATCCAGGCTCAATCATTATTATATATTAGTTGTGAAATTCATGTCTTCTTCTGATTTGAAGTGAATTTAAAATGAAAACATTGGGAATTCCCTGGTGGTCCAGTGGTTACGACTCGGCGCTTTCACTGCTGTGGGGCCAGGTTCAATCCCTGGTCAGGGAACTAAGATCTTACAAGCTGGGTGGCATGGCCAAAAAAAAAAAAAAAAGAAAACATTTAGTGGGTCCCTAAAAGTATCATGGTCCTGGGCACGGTGGGCACTGTGTCTAAAGGACAAGGCAGCCAAGTCAGGGAGAACTTGAACCTTCCTCATACTATATTCTCTCTGAAGGAAACAAGGTGGGACAGAATGGGAAAGTGTAGGGTAATGGCTCAAGTATCACTTCTTCCTCCTGTAAGCTGCATGACCTTGGGCAGATTAATTTTTCTGAGTCTTGGCTTCCTCATAAATTGTAATTATGAGGATTTAAAGGAGACATATACAACATACTTTGCCTACTGCCTGTTTTAAACCACTAAGTAAATGGTAGCTATTAATAGTGACAGCAAGTGTGTGATATATAGGAAAGCACTTAAACAGAGTCAAAATGGGTAGCTTCTAGTTCTTTTTTTTTTTTTTTTTAACACATTAGCTGTGTGACCTTAAGCCAGGCACTTAACCTTTCTGAGTCTTAGTTTCATCATCTGTAATAATATCCACCCTGCCAACCTCACAGGATTGCTGAAAGAACAAATAAGATAATGGATGTAGAAGCATGTTTATTAGAGTTAAAAGCATTACATACAGGAATTATGGTTATTACCAAAGAAGTAGAAAATTATGGAGAGGGAAGTGCCCAGTGCCTGGCACACAAAAACTATTCAGTAGATGTTTATTAAATGAATGCCTCACAAAGCTTTCAACATTCGAAACACTAAAATCTCCACTGCTGTACTTAATGGTGAAAAGCATTGCAAAGGCAGCTCAAGACAAAAATAACGCATACTTTATATGAGAAGGCGATTGTAACTAATAACCCTTAACTATAACTTTCACCAACATGTAAGATTGCAGGCTTCTGGAAGGTACACATTACTTGTATTTTTGTATCTTCCACATTTCCCATCCCAGGGTTGATACAAGATAGGCACTCAGCACATGCTTGAAAATTGAATTGAATTGAATTTACCCAATAGGACTTGCTCTTATAGCCAATCTTAATCTCTCTTCATACTGAAATATTCTCAGTTCCATTCTTTCCCCCAAGTTCTTCCTTTGCTATTTGTGTAAGACTCTCAAATTAAGGACTTTCAATACGTATTGCTTGAATGAATAAATTAATGTTTCCCACTGTAATTTTATTTTAAATTTGTGTTGCTAACCATACAACCAACAGATGCTTGAGAAAATATACTTTTTTATTATGGGAGATACAATAGAATAGTTTAAATTCATATGGTATCTTAATCAAATCAGACTTCAGAATTCCACTCATGATTCTTGGATGGATGAATCACCATACAAGCCCATTGTACCTTGGAGAAGAATCATGACCAAATCTAGGAGTTTCTCAGGGATGGGACCAGTCCTGCATGCTCTTTTCCCAGCTTTGGAGAATGGCCCTTCAGTGTTCAAAAACAATGTGCTCAAGCGTAAAGATCTCTCGTGCCAGCTTGTCAGCACCATACAGCCTATTGAATCTTTGAAGCTGTGACCACTTGCCTGTTACGAGAGAGTGTCTTTAGAGAATTAGTGTGTGGTGCATTTTGTGAAAATTGCTCCTTTTGGCAGCATCTGAGAATAAATTGACATCCCAGTGGTGCAGCTGTGATGATAATTGACTGAAGTTCTCAGCAGAAAGGGCACTGACCATCTTTCTCCAGCCAATAGCTCTGTCAGAAAATCCCCATTCCAAACACCTCCCCGTCAGCCTTTAAAAGGTAGATCTCTGTCACTGGCTTTCTTTGATGTGCATCTTTTACAGTTTTATCCTTTCCTCCATCAGTTCTAATGTGGTGTGGTTGCTGGGATTGCCCCTAGATAGGTGTTTGGATGTTAATCAGCTTTCATTTGGGGGGAAAAAAATTGAAAGGAAGTCTTCCGATTTCATTTATAATTTGTGGGAGGTTTCTGTGACTCTTGTCTGTCCTGAAAATGATGGACGGTCACTTGTAAATTATCTTGAGTGGTACATAATAGTTCATGACAGCAAGATATTCTACCAGGAACAGAGAACAGCTTTTCAAAACAGAAACGTTTACCTTCCCATGAAAAAAATAGCATAAAGTAGAAATGGGGTCTTCATGCTGGGCCTAACCTTATCTCATTAGCATAAAGCAATTCAACTATTAAGGTGAAAAGAAAGTCCTGGCACAGAATCTTCTGAAATATGCAAGGGGGTTAGCTTACCTGCTGACCACAACTTTTACATTTCCTGAGTGGGCCAACTCTGTCGAGCATCTTTTTGAAGGGTCACGTCTCCTCCACATATAGACTGTGTCTGCACATTATTTTTGAATCCCCAGCGCCTCCCCAGGCCCATAGCAGGAGCTCAGTAAGTGTTCTTTGGCTGAGTGGCTCACATAGGCTCAGCTGTGTGCCCTGAATTGGCAACCCCAAACTTGGCCCAACAAAAGGTCAAGTTCTACCCTCTTCCTAGACACCCCCCCCAGTCACGTCCACGTCCCACCAGGCCCCAAGAGGGGTCTCAGGGATGACTTTTATCTTCAAAACTCTCATTCGTTCAAATCCACACTTGAAAGGGATCAGAATGGCCAGCACTTCGGTGTAGACGTTTCCTCTTCCCCGACAGACCGGGGAACAGGACACCAGGCAGCTTCATTTATTCGTGACTGCCAGACACAAATGCAAGGGACCATCCCCCGCCCACCCGCCCCCATGTAGCAGAGCCAATAAAAAGGCACTAGTTTTAGAGTCAATGTGACTTTGAAACCTGGCTCTGACATAGGCCATGCAGCTTTTGATTTAATAAACAAGAAACAACCTTGCTCAATTTTGTTTTCTCGTAATTGGGATACTAAATACAAGTGCCCCCAGCTCTACCCCAGGGATTAGGTGAGATACACGGAAGAGCCTGGTGCAGAGAAGCTTCTCAGCGAGTGTTGGTGGCTCTCCCCAGGGGCCTCTGGCAGGGTCAAGCCCACCAACAATCAAACAGGAGCCTATGATCGTCAGTGATGAGTGCATGGCAAAGAGAAGAAGGCATAATCGGGTGCTCAGTGTTTGTGTGACAGCCACGGAGAGGGGGATCGTGATGCAGGTCCATGATGCTACACTGCATAGTGGGGATGCCCTCCCACAAGAGCCTTTCCATTTAGCACAGAGGGAAATCCATGTCTTCCTCTGTAGGTCACTCTGGCGATAGTGCTAGGGATGCAGTCCGAGGTACCCACCCAGGTGGTACATCTTAGCTGAGTTCCCTTACATCCCCTCCTTCGCTCACCTAATCCACCACAACCTCCAAGCAAACACACAACTGAGGCCAAGAGCCTCTTCTCCTACAGATTCAAACTTCTCCCCTAGAATAGCATTTCCAGAAACTCCTGTTTTCTGATAGCAGGTAACGCGTTGCTTCCAGTTTTGACAGATTTGGTATTCCGTGCAATATACCTAGTGATGTAGCCTTTTCCTTATTTCCAGAAGAAGCATCAACAGGCAAGTGGGGACTGGCCTACTCATGCTCATTCATATCTGCAATTTAAAATAAATTAGGGTTATTTGCTCTTTTCTCTGGTGGAGATTGTCTTTAACTTTTTTCCCCTTGGTTTCTGTAGTTTGTGTAATTCTCATTAAAAAATATATATAGGGGGCTTCCCTGGTGGCGCAGTGGTTGAGAATCTGCCTGCCAATGCAGGGGACACGGGTTCGGGCCCTGGTCTGGGAAGATCCCACATGCCGCGGAGCAACTAGGCCCGTGAGCCACAACTACTGAGCCTGCGCGTCTGGAGCTTGTGCTCCGCAACAAGAGAGGCCGCGATAGTGAGAGGCCCGCGCACCGCGATGAAGAGTGGCCCCCACTTGCCACAACTAGAGAAAGCCCTCGCACAGAAATGAAGACCCAACACAGCCATAAATAAATAAATAAAATTTAAAAATATATATATATATCTCTCTTCACCACTGCCCAAAATTATTTAGGAAGAATCCTAGGCAATGTGGCTTTGCCCAGAGTGATCAGGAGTAGTTGGAGACATTCCACAGTTGTTGAAGATATCTTAAAATGAAGCTGAGGGATTCCCTGGTGGCGCAGTGGTTGAGAGTCTGCCTGCCAATGCAGGGGACACGGGTTCGAGCCCTGGTCTGGGAAGATCCCACATGCCGCGGAGCAACTAGGCCCATGAGCCACAATTACTGAGCCTGCGCGTCTGGAGCCTGTGCTTTGCAACAAGAGAGGCCGCGACAGTGAGAGGCCTGCGCACCGCGATGAAGAGTGGCCCCCGCTTGCTGCAACTAGAGAAAGCCCTCACACAGAAACGAAGACCCAACACAGCCAAAAATAAATAAATAAATAAACCCAAAGTTTAAAAAAAAAAAAAATGAAGCTGAAGGCTCCATGCTGTTCCAGCCGCCGATGAACACAGACGTGCCAAAGGCTCAGCCTGTCTGAGGTGGTCCTGAGCAGAACTTGCCCACTGGGACAGCCAGATGGCCTGTCAGCGAGTCCAGTTTCCACCCAGGTCTGTGTCTAGGGCTTCTCCCCACCCACTGCGCGTGAACAGCAGGCAGGGCCAGCTTTGGGAGGGCAACCCAGCCCCCTGCCCATCAAAAGGTTGTCATCTCCGACATGGAATGCATGGACGCAGAGACCTAGAGGAAGAAAGTTGTTCAGAGGCAGAGCCACGACAGGACCAGCCGAGCAGATGAAATGTTTACATTGTGGATGAGGCTCTTATTCGGCTTCTAGAACCAAACAACATCTGTCACAGTCCTTCGGGGCCCAGAGGCCCTCATCACCTCCATGTCAGAAACAGGAGGGGGCAGGCCCGACTGTGACACCATCTGTGTGCCAGGGACTCGGGCCAAAAGGCCTGGCACACGTGGGCTTCATTTCACTCCATCCAGTCTGCAGCGAGGAAATGTCTTGGAACGGATAAGCAGAATTTTCCTCCTCTCTCTCACTTACATAACCCGCCACAAGCCCCAAGCAAACACACCACTGATAATGTGCAGCTTTCCTGAGTCCACGGAGCTTCCTTCTACGGAGACCCTCTGACCTGAAGCTCACCTCCTCCAGAGCTGCCCTCTGAGAACAGTGAGGGATGGCACGCTGTTTTCCACAGAGGAACCCCCCTGTCCTCCTTGGGCCCTTGCCGTGTCATCAGCCACAGCCCAGCTAGGGACCTTCCCCAGCAAGGCTCGGATGACAGATAATCATCCTGGGCAGGGAGAGGACCGGCACATCTTCCGAGTGAAAACCGCGAAGCTGCATCTTCTCCCTCCTATCCGCTCCCCCTTGGCCTTGACCCTCCCTTGCTGCTCAAAGTGTAGCCCGTGGCCAAGCAACATCTGCATCACCTGGGGGCTTCGTAGCTCTGCAGCATCTCAGACCCACACACACACACACGCACACACACACACACGCACAGAATCAGCATCTGCATTTCAACAAGATCCCCGGACGATTCCTATGCACAGTCACATCCAAGAAGCCCCACTTCCGGGTCTTCTGTTCAGGATCGGATGTGTGATTATTTTATATTAGCTTCAAGTGGAAGGAAATGTCTGCTTCTTCCAAATCTTAGAAGAAAAAATAATGAAGACACTGAAACATCTGTAGACTGAAAAGCACCACTACACAGAAGTTAGTTGTTAACACTCACAGTTATTAGGCAGAGCTCTGGCTACCTGTGCCCTGCCCCCAGCTCAGAGAGGTTCTGGAGAAAAGAGCCTGTGTTCGTTACATAGAAGCACACAGACCATGGAGTGGAACGTTTCCTGTGAGGCCCTGGCCCTCACTTCTTCCTTCTGCTGCATCCAGAAAAGAGCCAGTGAAAACCACTTGGTACTTCCCTGTCACTCAAAGGCCATTAATTTTTTACAAGATGAAAAGTACTTTTTCCAAAAATAAAACCTGGAGTTATCATTTCAGTAAGCTGGGGAAGTATACATTCCTTTTTATAGCTGCAAATGAGAGCAGTTCCATAACAATTCTAAATTTCTTCTTCTAGTTTTTTTTTTTAAGTACATGCGTTGTACTTTATTTTTTATTTATTTTTTAAAATTTATTTACTTATTTATGTTTGGCTATGTTGGGTCTTCGTTTCTGTGCGAGGGCTTTCTCTAGTTGCGGCGAGCGGAGGCCACTCTCCATCGCGTTGTGCGGGCCTCTCACTGTCGCGGCCTCTCATTGCGGAGCACAGGCTCCAGACGCGCAGGCTCAGTACTTGTGGCTCACAGGCCTAGTTGCTCCGTGGCATGTGGGATCTTCCCAGACCAGGGCTCGAACCCGTGTCCCCTGCATTGGCAGGCGGATTCTTAACCACTGTGCCACCAGGGAAGCCCTAAATTTCTTCTTCTGATGCTACAGTCTTCTCTCCTTAGCAGGAAAAAAAAAAAAAAACATAGGAAAGCACTCAGGTGTCCTTTAGACACTCAGGCACACCTGTGCCCGACAGCGCTCTCATCAAATTCCTCCGCGGCGGGGACGATTTCTCCCATGTAACCGTGCAGCACTGCCTTTACCTCTCTAGTCCTCGGTTTCCCCTTTTGCACTAAGCTGTTATAAAAGCTCAGATGCCTTCAGGGGCCACCCATGGAATGAAAGTGAGTGAGGGGGTGAGGAGGGACTTGGAGCAAAGGGAGGAGGTAACATGAGGACATGGGTCAACGCTGGGTGACCATCCCCACTCACTCCATGGTCCTGTTTGGACTTCCCAAAGCTGACACGGCACATCTTTGTTTTCATTTTAACCGTACCAGTTCTGCCGAGAACTGTGTGTGTGCGTGTGTGCATCAGTGCCGTGCACTCGGAGTTCCTCTGCCACAGGGGGCGGTAAGGAGACGCAGTCATTGATCCCAGGAGCTAGCGCTTTCTCTGGATTCCAAACAAGATGGTCTGCCAGCAGAGATTCCCAAGGCGCAGCTTGTTTACGTTTTGTTGTTGCCGTTGTTGTTGTTGTTTTGTCCTACAAAGCATTTTAAGAAATGTTTTAATTACTTGGAACATTTAAAAATCAGGAAATTTCACATCTTTAAAAAAAAAAAAATCCATATTTCTGGCTTCCCTTGAATTGGAAAATCTGAAGACACCCTTGTTTCCCTGTGGCAGCAATCAGCTAAATATATAGCCGCATCCCACCCTCTCCGCTCCCCACCATCCCCTCCACTCCCCAGAGTCTCCCGCTGCCCAGGCCTCACTCCTGATTATGACTCACCTGCGCCCAGAAGGCATTTCCGTTTCCAGCCCCTTTTTACAGCCTGATGCGAAGCTGGGTTCCCAGTCTCAGGGCTGGTGTGTGAGAGGCAGATGGCTGAGAACATGCCTGGTGGGAGGGTCCACTTGATTTGGTTTACAAAGCACTAAAAATGTTTCTTTATCTCAGAACATCAGATGAAAAAAAAAAAAAAAAAAAAAGAAGGAATGCACTGAGAAGAAAATTAAACCACTGTGTGGTGAAACGCCATAGCGATTAAACGGGGTGCCAGCCACCAACGAGCACCTAATGGCAGTTTAACTAGCAGGTTCCTCTTGCTGTCAGTCTTCCTTTGGGCCTCTCCCTGGCTCCAGCCTCCCCTCAGGAACTTTCTGCGGTCCGTGCTGTGTACCATCTAGGGGCAGACCCTTTACGTCCTCACGGATCCGGTTGCAAGGATGCTCTCAGCCTCTCAGTTTACCCACTTGCCCCTTGTTGCTGCCTTGCACTTTAATTATCTAAAAGCAACTCATTGATTGCTGTTCCTTTGTTTTAATTTTTATTATTAGTTTTTTCAGATCTGTAGAAAAGAACCAAGGACAGCATAACTTACTTGCTTCCCAACTTTTTTTTGAAACCTACTCATTGCTACCCGGCTCCAGATTGTTTTTTCCTAAGGAATGAAATGGTACAGGTATCCCACTCTGATCACTTTCTCTTCTCTCAGTTCCCAGAGGTTACCCGCAGCCTAAATTATCTTTCTCTCACATTATTTAAAATAACATTGTTTAGATTTTTTTTTTTTTTTTAGCAAATTGGTGAATAGTTTGTTTTTTTTTTATTTATTTATTTTTATATTTATTTTTGGCTGTGTTGGGTCTTCGTTTCTGTGCGAGGGCTTTCTCTAGTTGTGGCAAGTGGGGGCCACTCTTCATCGCGGTGTGCGGGCCTCTCACTGTCGCGGCCTCTCTTGTTGCGGAGCACAGGCTCCAGACGCGCAGGCTCAGTAGTTGTGGCTCACGTGCCTAGTTGCTCCGCGGCATGTGGGATCCTCCCAGACCAGGGCTCGAACCCGTGTCCCCTGCATTGGCAGGCAGATTCTCAACCACTGTGCCACCAGGGAAGCCCCAACATTGTTTAGATTTAACCATCGGATACAGGTTCCTTTTTAAGTGCTGTGTAGCGTTCCACTGGAAGATACGGTATGATTGATTTTAATCTCTTCTTTTCCTGATGGACATATAAATTGTTCCCAACTCTTTGTTATTACCAACAATGCTGCAGTGAATGTTCCTATAGTTGTCTTCACACACACACGTGTACAAGTCTCTTTATATGCCCGGAAGTGGAATTGTGAGTCACAAAGCAGCACTTCTTTACCTTTATTTTCTCACCAAATCCTTCTCCAAAATGACTGCATTGTCCAGCTCTTTAGCAGCCATGATGTAAGAGGGCTTCCTTTCCTTTCGCTTTTCTACTACTTGGCATCATCAAGGCTCTTAATTTGGGCCAATCTGAGGGTGAAATGACATCTTGTCATTGTGTAAATTTTTGTTTTTCTGATTACTAGGGAGGTCGAGCAACTTCTCATGTGTTTAGGGACCATAGGAATTTCCCATTCTGTGAATTGCCTGTTCACTGATTTTACAATTTTTTTTTTTTTTTTTTTTTGGCTGTGTTGGGTCTTTGTTTCTGTGCGAGGGCTTTCTCTAGTTGCGGCAAGCGGGGGCCACTCTTCATCGCAGTGCGCGGGCCTCTCACTGTGACGGCCTCTCTTGTTGCGGAGCACAGGCTCCAGATGCGCAGGCTCAGTAATTGTGGCTCACAGGCCGAGTTGCTCCGCGGCATGTGGGATCTTCCCAGACCAGGGCTCGAACCCGTGTCCCCTGCGTTGGCAGGCAGATTCTCAACCACTGCGCCACCAGGGAAGCCCTACACTTGTTTTTTTTCCTATCAGGTTGGCCTCTCTGTATTGACTTGTAGGCCTGCTTTCTAATTCCAGTAACAAATTTTTGAAGGTTCTGTGCCTCACAAATGTCTTCTCTCAGTGCTTTTTTTTTTTTTTTCCTAATATGGGGTCTTTTGTTTACAGAGGTTTTGAATTATTTTAGTAAGAGAAAAACAGTTTATTAACATGTACAGCACACATACATGTGGGAAAAATTCAGTGAGGAGTAACTCAAAGGGGTGGTTAGAACATGGGGCTTGTGCCGTGTCTTAACAAAGAACAGTATATTTGTAGAGAAGTGACAAGACAAAGGAAAAGGGGTTTAGGTTTTTAGGGACAGGAAACTGTGGAAAGGTAAGTGTATGGGGGGAAACTAATGGAAGATAAGGGTTATTTTAGTAAGGTTTGTTATGTAGATTCCTCTTACTCCTTCTCTGGGCTGATAAGAATCTAGAGTTGTCTCCCATGATTAAGAATCTAAGAGTTGTCAGAGGTTTTGAATTTTAATGTAGTCCAGTTTGTTAATATTTTCCTTTATGGCTTATGCTTCTTATGTCTTAATTAAGAAATTTTTTCCTGGGACTTCCCTGGTGGTCCAGTGGTTAAGAATTCGCCTTCCAATGCAAGGGACACGGGTTCCACCCCTGGTTGAGGAACTAAGATCCCACATGCCACGGGGCAACTAAGACCACGTGCTGCAACTACTGAGCCTGCACACTCTGGAGCCCGTGCACCACAACTAGAGAGAAGCACGTGTGTGCCACAACGAAGATCCCACATGCCACAAATAAGACCTGACACAGCCAAATAATTAATTATTCAATTAATTAAGTTGGTCACACATATTTGGTATAAAAAAAATTTTTTTTCCTACCTTGAGATCATAAATACATTTTCCTCTGTTATTTTCTTAAAGTTTTAAAGTTTTACCCTCCACATTTTTTTTTAACTTTTATTTATCTTTGGCTGCGTTAGGTCTTCGTTGCTGTGCACGGGCTTTCTCTAGCTGTGGTGAGCAGGGGCTACTCTTCGTTGTGGTGCGTGGGCTTCTCATTGTGGTGGCTTCTCTTGTTGCGGAGCACGGGCTCTAGGCACGTGGGCTTCAGTAGTTGTGGTGAGCAGGCTCAGTAGTTGTGGCTCGCGGGCTCTAGAGCACAGGCTCAGTAGTTGTGGCGCATGGGCTTAGTTGCTCCACGGCATGTGGCACCTTCCCGGACCAGGGCTCGAACCCGTGTCCCCTGAATTGGCAGGCGGATTCTTAACCACTGCACCACCAGGGAAGTCCGTACTCTCCACATTTAAATCACCGATCCTACCAGAATTTGTGTACATTAGGAAATAGGAATCTATTAATTTTCCACTTTTATTGAAGACTTTATTTTTTCCACACCAATCTGCAATATCATCTCTATCATATATTTATTTTTATATATATTTGGGGCTGTTTCTGGGCTCTCTATTCTGTTTCATTGGTCCTTTTCAATCTATCCCACATTGCTATTACATGCCTTAGTTACCAAGGAAAGCTTCCTAACAATGGCAACTCCAACTATTTTTTGTATTTCAGGCTTATCTTAGTTCTTCTTTTTCTCTTATTGAAATGATAGTTGACATACAATATTATGTTAGTTTCAGGTGTACAACATAGTGATTCAACATTTAAATACATTACAAAATGATCACCACTATAAGTATAGTAACCATCTGTCCCCATACAAAGTTATTACAATGTCGTTGACCATATCTCTTATGCTGTATATTTCATCCCCATAGCTCGTCTTAATCTTTGGCTCTTCTGTGAGAATTTTAAGATCGGCTTATGGTACTTCATGAGACTCTCTATTGGGATTTTGATTGGCATTGCATTGCTCTAGATTAATTTGGAATGTTGTTTTAAAGAGATTTTTTATAAGGTTAAGGAAGTTTCTTTTTCTTTATAGTTTGGTAAGAATTCTTCATCCTAAATGAGTGTTGAACGCTATCAAATTTTTTTCAGTGTCTACTGATATGATCGTATGTTTTATGACATAATCTCTTTTAATCTGTTTATTGTATTTCATTAATATTTCATGAATAGATTTTAAATATTAAACTATGCTTGCATTCCTTTTTTTCTTAAGCTTTGGGCCCATCAGTTCCATGGTCCCTTTTTTCTAATTGAAGTATAGTTGATTTACAATGTTGTGTTAATTTCCACTGCACAACAAAGTGACTCAGCCATACATATACATGCATTCTTTTTTCTACTCTTTTCCATTATGATTTATCCCAATATATTGAACATATTTCCCTGTGCTATACAGTAAGACCTTGTTGTGTATCCATTCTATATGTAATAGTTTGCATCTACTAACCCCAATTCCTAGTCCATTTCTTCCCCACCCCCACCAGCAACCACAACTCTGCTATGTCTGTGAGTCAGTTTCTGTTTCACAGATAGGTTCATTTGTGTCATATTTTAGATTCCACATACAAGTGATATCATATGGTATTTGTCTTTCTCCTTTTGACTTACTATGATAATCTCGAATTGCATCCATGTTGCTGCAAATGGCATTATTTTGTTCTTTTTTATGGCTGAGTATTCCACTGTGTGTGTGTATATGTATATAGATATAGATATATATGTCTCACATCTTCTTTATCCATTCAACTGTCGATAGACATTTAGGTTGTTTTCATGTCTTGGCTATTGTGAATAGTGCTGCTATGAACATAGGGTTGCATGTATCTTTTTGAATTATAGTTTTTTCCAGATATATGCCCAGGAGTGGGGTTGCTGGATCATATGGCAACTCTATTTTTAGTTTTCTGAGGAACCTCCATACTGTTCTCCATAGTGGTGGCACCAACTTAACATTCCCACCAAGAGTGTAGAAGGGTTCCCTTTTCTCCACACCCTCTCCAGCATTTGCTATTTCTAGACTTTTTAATGACAGCCATTCTGACCAGTGTGAGGTGGTACCTCATTGTAGTTTTGATTTGCATTTCTCTAATAATTAGCAATGTTGAGCATCTTTACATGTGCCTATGGGCCATCTGTATGCCTTCTTTGGAGAAATGTCTATTTAGGTCTTCTGTCCATTTTTCGACTGGGTTATTTGTTTTTTTGTTGTTGAGTTGTATGAGCTGTTTGTATATTTTGGAAATTAAACCCTTGTTGGTTGCATTGTTTGCAAATATTTTCTCCCATTCTGTAGGTTGTCTTTTCATTTTGCTTATGGTTTCCTTTGCTGTGCAAAAGCTTGTAAGTTTGATTAGGTCCCATTCGTTTATTTTTGTTTTTATTTCCATTGCCTTGGGAGACTGACCTAAGAAAATATTGGTATGATTTATGTTAGAGGATGTTTTGCCTATGGTCTCTTCTAGGAGTTTTATGGTGTCATGTCTTACATTTAAGTCTTTTTTTTTTCTTTAATTTATTTATTTTATTTATCTATTTTGGGCTGCATTGGGTCTTTGTTGCTGCACACGGGCTTTCTCCAGTTGTGGTGAGCGCGGGCTACTGTTCGTTGCAGTGCCTGGGTTTCTCATTGCAGTGGCTTCTCTTGTTGCGGAGCATGGGCTCTAGGCATGCGGGCTTCAGTAGTTGTGGCTCGCAGGCTCTAGAGCGCAGGCTCAGTAGTTGCGGTGCACGGGCTTAGTTGCTCCACAGCATGTGGGATCTTCCCAGACCAGGGCTCGAACCCGTGTCCCCTGCATTGGCAGGCGGATTCTTAACCACTCCACCACCAGGGAAGCCCCATTTAAGTCTTAATATGCCGGCATTCCTTGAATAAATTCTCCTTAGTCATACGTACTGCTGAACTAATTTGCTAATATTTTATTTAAGAATTTTTCATTCATACTTATTAGTGAGATTAGTCTATAATTTTCTTGTACTTTCTATTCACTTTTATTTGTTAGCCAAATGAGTTGGGTAGCTTTCTCTTTTCCTGTTCTTTAAAATGGTTTGTATAATAAAGAGATTATTTGTTCCTTGAAGATTTGTTAAGCATCACGTATAAAACCGTTCGGGCTTTGTGTCTTTTGGGCAAAGTTAGGCTTCTGTTTACTGATTTCAGTCTCTTCAGTGGCTGTTATTGTATGCAGACTCTCAACTTCTCCTTGAGTCATTTTGGTATTTCATTGTTTTTTAGGAAATTATCCAGTATCTTAGTATTCAATATTACTGGCATAAACATGTTCATCATACTACTTTATTTTTTAAATTTCTACAGTATCAGTAGTTACATCCCCCTTATAATTTCAATATTTTTCTATTACTATTTCTACTCCTCTGTCTCTGTCTCTTCCATCCTCTCTTTCTCCTGCCTTTTTTACTTTTTCATTTACACATGTCATCACAAAACTCAACTCTGAATAGTAATTTCTTCTGCTACAATTTTGAAATTATAATTCAATTCTGAGATGGTAAGTTGGGCTATTTCTAAATATGCATGATTTTAGGTAGAATGTGCTGCCAGAAAGATTGTCTCCTGGTATTTTAATCTCCTATTTTCTCTGGTATTTTTCTAATTCTGACTAAAGACATCAATGTTGCAACTTGGAGTACAATCAAACCCCATCTCCCAAACCTAGGGCTTCTAAACTAGCTGTTTTGCAAGAAAAAAACTTTTTTATCCTTCCCTGCCTTCATATCCCACAAATTATCTCTCTCTATATCAGAAATAATTTTAATTGCTAAATTTCATCTATCTTAAAATATTGTTTAGATTAAACTTGTTAAAAGAAAAATGTGTTCTTTTTTAGGTATTTGTTCATATATTCTTGTGCTTAACTACAAAGAAAGCCCGTGAGCTTTTTCACTTGCCTCCTAATCTTCATACCCTGCCCTCCTATGCCTCACCCCTCTCCCCCAGCTGTGCATTATCACCTCGTAGAATCTGGGGACTTGTTGCACCTCAAAGTCTCTGACACTTCTCTGTTATCCCAAAGGCTGTTCTATCTTAGTCTCTCTGTCTCTTTCCCAGATACCACAAAGAAGAGTAAATCAAACAGAAAGCAGTTGGGGAGTGGGGCACAGCATTCCTGTGACAACCTTCTGGCTCTTGGCCAAAAGTTGGACTTAAAAAAATCTCCTCTTGGGACTTCCCTGGTGGTCCAGTGGTTAAGACTCCGCACTTCTCCTGCCAGGCCCAGGTTCAATCCCTGGTCATGGAGCTAAGATCTTGCATGCCACATGGCATGGCCACAAAAAAAAAAAAAAAAAAATTCTCCTCTTTCTTTCCTAGACTGTGTGCCTCCCCCAAAGAGTTAGACATAAAGCATGTGTCTCTCTGGGAAGCATAAATCCCCACCAGCTACTTGGCTCAGAAAGAGATCCTTTTCCCAAAGCATGTTCCTGCAGGAAGGGAGCAGAGCTGCCTGCACCTCTGAGCTCATTTGGCTTGTACCCACAAAGCCTAGACCTGCCCCAGCCCCAGTAGGGTAATTGCCCTTGACACTTCCCCTGGCAATGACGGTTCCCCAACTGTCTCAGAAAGTTTCAAGTAGCCCAAACTCTGTCAGCCGAACTAAATAGCAGCAAGTTTCAACAGATAATCAGCTTTCATCACAGTGGCAGCTGGCACATTGTGAACATTCGGTAAATATTAATCAATAGCTATCCAGTGGCACTGAAGAGAGACAAAAGAATAATCTCATGGCTTAACCAAGGTCACACGAAACAGACGCTGGGGCCTCATTTTCCAGGGATGGCACGTGTTCCACCAGGTAGAGCTGCTTAGGTGGGAGAATCTGCCCTATGCCAAAAGCATTTTGCTTTTACAGGCAAGCTCTCCAGGACAAAGGACACGTTCTGCTTATGGTTGATCTGTATTAGTGAAAGGGGATTATTAAGGATGCCCTAAGCCAGCCTCATAAGAATCTTCTGTAACTATTTTCTGAGCCATCAGGTAAGGGAGCTGAGGCAGATCCTGACTGTGGATTTTAAAATGAAACCACATTAGCAAATACCTCGTTCCCCAGAATGACCTGTTTGTCTAATACAAATACAATCCAGTATCACATCCTACACAGTTTTCTATAGCCAAAAATTAGTCATGGTGGTGATAGATCTTGACTACTTAGTGAACAACCTTCCAAGATCTAAAAAAAATGGAAAATATTGTTTAAAAATACAGAGAGAGAAAACTTTACCAAATGACATCGTAAGTTTAGTAGAGAAAACTTTACCAAATGACATAAGTTTAGTCTGTTTGCATGGGTGAGGGCCTGGCCTGGTTCCTGACTTTCTTGGACGGTCCAATTTCAAACAGTCACTCTTTGTTGAGCATATCAGAAGATGGGCCCAATGTCTAGCCAAGAACAGGAAAAGGGCTTCTGATCAAGAGTCACTGTCTGGGGCTTCCCTGGTGGTGCAGTGGTTGAGAATCTGCCTGCCAATGCAGGGGACACGGGTTCGAGCCCTGGTCTGGGAGGATCCCACATGCCGCGGAGCAACTGGGCCCGTGAGCCACAACTGCTGAGCCTGTGCGTCTGGAGCCTGTGCTCCGCAACAAGAGATGCCGCGACAGTGAGAGGCCCGCGCATCGCGATGAGGAGTGGCCCCCGCTTGCCGCAGCTAGAGAAAGCCCTCGCACAGAAACGAAGACCCAACACAGCCATAAATAAATAAATAAATAAATAAGTAAATAAATAAAGAGTCACTATCTGAACTGAGTGGATTTGCCCTGCCCGCTGCATATAGGCGGAGCTAAAGTCTCCTGGTAAAAGGCTTCCTTCCAGGGAAAACTGTTGCTCCAGGGATATTTCCAGCTCTACTTTCCTAAATGCTTTCCTCTCTGATTTAACTGGTCATCCCTCTTGGATCTTACTCCCATCTGCCCACAGACAGGACCCAACTCAATCCTGCCCCGACTCCCCTCACTCAGTGAAGTCCAGCTCTGAAACCCAGACCTAGGCCAGGGCCCTGGATTTGTTCTCTCCCCAGAAGGGGCGCTTGGATATGAACAGGCTCGAGGGAGGGAACAGCCCACCACAATTCTTCAACCTGTGCCCTGGTTCCCGGAAGTGCGCTATTTGGAGGATGCACCCAACAAACAGAGTCTGCCTCACCCCACCTGTGTATCTCATCTCCCCAGATTTTAAGCTCCTTCAGAGAAGAGCCTTTACACTTTCATCAGGTGTTTCGCACATGACAGGCTCCTAATAAAGATATCTTGATTGATTTCCAGTCAATTTTTTAACTTACCTATAATCACAGTCATGATTATAAAAGGTTGTTTTTTTTTAAACAGCTACTGAAACTTTGCTTTTATTTTTTTTTTAAGAAGATCTTTTTTTTTTTTTTTTTTACTTATTTATTTATTTATGGCTGTGTTGGGTCTTCGTTTCTGTGCGAGGGCTTTCTCCAATTGCAGCAAGCGGGGGCCACTCTTCATCGCGGTGCGCAGGCCTCTCACAATCGCGGCCTCTCTTGTTGCGGAGCACAGGCTCCAGACGCGCAGGCTCAGTAGTTGTGGCACACGGGCCCAGTTGCTCCGCGGCATGTCGGATCTTCCCAGACCAGGGCTCGAACCCACGTCCCCTGCATTGGCAGGCAGATTCTCAACCACTGCGCCACCAGGGAAGCCCTGAAACTTTGCTTTTGATACAAAAATATTCCTGGAGAACCAAGACTGAAGTCATTCCTTAAGGCTTTGACTCAAACTGACTATTGCTTTTGACACAGCTATACATTTTAAAGTAAGAAAAAATTCCATGGATGTAAAGGTAAATTATACTTAGCGCCTTGCTATCTCTTAAGCCTCAGACTTGCAAAACAACAAAATTAAGCTCCTTGTTCCTCAGCAATAGAGGCTTCTATTATGATTCCCCAGTAAGATCACGAACATAAACTGCTGCTGCCTCTCAACAGAGGGAAGCATAAGCCAGTCTCTCTCCTTCATAATTATTTTATTTAGAAGGCATAGAAGAGACATATAGAAAAATAACAGTGTGAAGAGTACAGGGAGAACTCATTCCTTGGAGCAGGTTTTAAATGAATTAGAAATGTATTTTCTCCATCTGCTGCTGCTACTGCTCTTATGAAATTCGGGCTTCACAAATTGCGGTTTGTATAACACTAACTCTGGGACTCAGAAAATCTACTCAGGATCTGTAACCTGAGGGAACTGTTCTGGATTACTTCTGAAAGCTCCACAGCACACTAAGGGACATACGCTCTGTAAGGCTTCCCTGACATCTGACAGGTAGTACCACATTCTTGTCAGGGGAGAGGGAGGATGTTAGCACCATAGCACCAGGTACTGTACCGTATTTCATGTTTGAAAATCCTTCACGACACTTAGGTGTGACTACCCCCAGCATCCCTTAATGGAGAGATTCTCATTATCCAGTTAAAAAGACACACTCACTGAAGCTAAAAACACAGGATCATGGGACAACAAAAGATAAAACAGGAATTTAAAGGTACATTCTCACCACAGCCTCTCTCAAGGAAAACAGACATCTCCCTAATCAAAAAGAAATAAATAAAAACACATGAGCAATAAATAAAACGAAGTGATAAAAGCAAAACTCAGCACCTAAACAAATCCCATTGTTTTTCATCTTCATTCTTCATTAGGCTTGGAAAGGGGAGGGAAAGAGGGATGGAGAACAAGTTCTCTAATTTTCTCTCAAAAACTCAGATTCAGCTTCTCCAGTTCTAGAACATTCTCTGTAGCAGAGTAACCACAGATGGCCAATCTACCTAAATACAAATACCTGAGTCATTTCATTCATTCTCCCAACAGTGCCAGGCACTGGGACTACAGAGATGAAAAAACGAGGCACTGAGGAGCTTCAAGTCTAGTGGGGAGTCAGAGACACTGGCAATCACAATAGACATGTCCATGCTTTAACAGAAGAAGGTATAAAGTGTGGCGGGGCAGAGACAGAACTCAGAACCAGTAAGTCTCAGCCCACGAATCTAATGCTCTTCATACCTGTGAACCTCAGGTTCCCTCCCCAGTTCCATTACACCCTGAAGACCACCTACCACATCCGTTTCCACAAGTCACCACAAGAATCACAGCCCCAAACTTGTGCAGGTAATAGTGGATGTACATGAACTTTGAGTACCTACTCTCTACAGGGGGCATTATTTTATTTACTCCTCACCACTAACGCATTTTCCAGATGAGATCATTGAGACCCAGAGAAGAAGTTACATGGGGCCAATATCAGATAGTAAGAATCAAAGGAGCCACCTCTGACCTCAAAGTCCATGTTCTTTCCATTACATTTCACTGCTTCCACTGCTTTGCCCATAAATAATTATCAACAACAATGCTGAGGTAGCCCTGTTTCTGTGTACGTAAGTTTAGTCTCTTTAGTGTAGATTGCAATCTGTTGGCAGAAAATTAACTTTCAACAATGGTGACTCATTACATGCATCTTACGATTGGATTACACTGGAGAATCCTCAGGAATCCCAAGCATAGCTCTCCTACCATGAGACTCTTGGCACAAATCCCATTGTCCTCAGGGCCAATGCAGTTGTGCAGGGGGAGACTGAATCCATATGACACATAGTTCAACAGGAGCAGTGACCAGAATTGTCACCTCCCTTAATTCTGATCATGTCAGGCTAAAGTATCTTATATAAATGCTATTGAAATGGGACACCAATTTCCTGCATTGATACAAAAATCTTAGTGGTTATAAAACCATGCTGCTTATGTATTTTTTTTAATTAATTAATTTATTTATTTTTGGCTGCATTGTGTCTTCATTGCTGCGCTCGGGCTTTCTCTAGTTGCAGCGAGCGGGGGCTACTCTTCGTCACGGTGTGCGGGCTTCTCATTGCTGTGGCTTTTCTTGTTGCTGAGCACGTGCTCTAGGTGCACAGGCTTCAGTAGTTGTGGCACACAGGCTCAGTCATTGTGGCTCGCGGGCTCTAGAGTGCAGGCTAAGTAGTTGTGGCACATGGGCTTAATTGCCCCGCGGCGTGTGGGATCTTCCCGGACGAGGGCTCGAACCTGTGTCCTCTGCATGGGCAGGTAGATTCTTAACCACTGCACCATCAGGGAAGTCCCTATGTATTTTTAATGTAAAATAAGTTTTGTTTCCTTGGAACTGTGAAGATTGTGGCCAGATGTCACCATGAGGCATCGATGTCAGATTTAAGGAATAGAGCTGGAGGTGATACTATTTACTGTTTACATTTGCAGGATAGTTGTACCGTATATGTGCAGGATGGGAACAGGGAAGTTGTCAAGATCCTGGATAAAGTTCCGTCACTGTCTTAAAAATTATCATGCATGCTTATGTAGCAAGAGTTGGAAAGGAGGAAGATTAATAGCAAAAGGATATGCTAATACAATTATTAATGGATAGGGTTCATAGGAGACAATTCTCAGAAGTGGCAACCATTGGGACTTCCCTGGTGGCATAGTGGATAAGTCTCCGCACTTCCAATGCAGGGGGCCTGGGTTTGAGCCCTTGTCAGGGAACTAGATCCCACATGCATGCCGCAACTAAGAGTTCGCATGCCATAACTAAGGAGCCCGCCTTCAGCAACTAAGACCCAGTGCAACCAAATAAATAAATAAATATTTAAGAAAAGAAATGGCAACTATGCAGCTTAGATTGTAGACGACCCACCCCCTTTCCAAGATGTGCATCAAGAAAACCAAGGCTAAAAATTCAGGTAAACTGGGCTCTTATAAATCCATTTTAGCACCTCCATATAACACCTAAAATGCAGAGAAGCACTGGATGAATAAACGACCAATTGAATGCATGATTTCATTAACCATTCATTCATGGTTCATAAATCTTTGTATTGTGGAACATTTTCTGAGATTTAACTAAAGATGGCCGTGGTCCAGACAGAGGAGGTGACACTTCAGCCTAATCTGAAGGAATGCTCAGGCCACAAGTACCTAGGGATATTTTCCTTTTAAAGAACCAGTAGCACTCAGGATTACTATATCACATTCACTATCAACCATTATTCCTTAGTGTGAATAATTTAATCAGATGTCACCCTTGTAATTAATGACTGATCCAATGGGAGTTTTGATTGGCTCTGAGTGGAGAGGAGAGAAGTGGGGAGGCTGGCAGCTGGATCTGAAGGTGTGGTCCCAGGTCCAAGAAGCTTGAAAGAGGAGGTGGGTTAGAAGATGGGGGGAAAGCCAAAGCCATCATTTCCACACCCTCAGCTCTGCTGCATTCCACTGTCAGTGCCCCTTGAAAACACCAGTAGGAGAGGAAATTTGCAGTTGCTCCCTAAGCTTTATTAGGTTTCCATCCTAAACTTCTCTCTCACTGGGGATTATTCAGTATCGATATTTTCCCACTACTGGGCTCTCACTGCATGATTCCTGGGACGCAGGACACTCACTGCTCTTCCCTAGTCTGAAGGGAGAGAGAAGGATGACTGGGTATATGCAAGGGGCTTCCAGGAGCGATGACTACAGGGCAGAGCCCCCCATCATCGGGAATGGCAGCGAAAGTAAGAAGCTTCCAGCAGGGCCACCACCCATGGAAAGTCAAAAATGACCTCTTCAGCAAACTGGAAGGCCTTGCCACAAATGTCTAAGCCTACTTGATCCTTGTCTGTCCATCTTTCTTTCTCTCTTTCTTTCTTTCTTTTTCTTTTTTTTTTTTTTCCATAGGAAAACTGGATTTTCTCAGTTAATCTGGAGTCACATACTACATACCTGGCACATGTCATGTGTTTCACATAAATCACCTCACTGAACCCCCTACACCCTGAAAAGTTGGCAGATCAGCCCTGTTTTGTTAGATGAGGAAACTGAGGTTCCTAAAGGTTGCATAGCTTGCCCAAGGTTTATGTCACTGCAAAGTGGCTGAGGCAGGATGTGAACCCATGTACAAGACTCCCCAGCCTATGCCCTTTTCCCTCTCCTGCACCTCCTTGTAACCTAATTCTATATCTCACTCAATTCTTATTTAATTTTTTTTCTAAATCCCCTATGAAAATTGTTGCCTGTGAAAATTTGTCTACCATCTGATAGCTCTGGACACAAAGCCATTAGGTTGTAAATTAAATTAAATTACTGTTCAAACAGGTATGCAAAATAATCTTTACAGGCAGCAATATGCTTAAGGAAATGGTCATGATAACATTTCACTTCTGAAACTATGAGCTTTGCAGTGCCAGCTGATCAACCCTCCAGAATCTTTAATGATTTTGTCTTGGACTCCTGCACAGCCAGAAAATTTGGTTTGACCTTAGGATGATGGATGTGGGTGATTTTGATCCTAGGACTGATAAAAGAAAGAAGTTTATGCAAGTTCACAAAAAACAAGATGGCCGTGACTCAGTGTGATTTGCTATTTATGAAGAGATTTTTTTGCTTTCGTGACAGATTTATCTGCCCTGACATTTATTCTGCTTATTAAAAAAAAATTCATACTCATCAGTTCGCTATCTGGGCATGATAAATACATTTTGTGTCCCAAGTCCTATTACACTAAGTTTATTTTCCATTCCAGCATGGGGCAGAAAATATATCTATGATTTGTTCTTTCCAACTCTGTTGATTGCATCATCATGTGATTTTTATGCATTTCGTACTTTTAGATACTTTACTTGCACTTCTAGGACTTATACCTATTTTTTTTTTATTTATTTATTTTATTGATTTTACTTTTGGCTGTGTTGGGTCTTCGTTGCTGCACGTGGGCTTTCTGTAGTTGCAACGAGCAGCGGCTACTTTTCGTTGCGGTGCCAGGACGTCTCATTATGGTGGCTTCTCTTGTTGCGGAGCACGAGCTCTAGGCATGCGGGCTCAGTAGTTGTGGCTCGCAGGCTCTAGAGCACAGGCTCAGTAGTTGTGGCGCACGGGCTTAGTTGCTCTGCGGCATGTGGGATCTTCCCAGACCAGGGCTCGAACCCATGTCCCCTGCATTGGCAGGCGCATTCCTAACCACTGAGCCACCAAGAAGTAGGACTTCTACCTATTTTAGCATATAAAGTCCACAATATTAGTCAACACAATTCAGACCTAAAATTTAATCATAATACCTTTCACAAAATAACAATAGCTCTAAATGAGCTGTGCAAAATGGTTTTCTATATGTATCACCTTATTCAATCTTTGTGTTTATTGCTGATCAAAATTAGTTGAAACTAGCAAGTCATCATATCATTACCTCACCTTTTTTTTTGGCCACCTAGCAGATAATACAGGAAAAAAAGTTTAGGTGATATCTACACAACACCAAAATGTGTAGCCAGTTTCTTTTTTCTGATCCAGATGTCTGTTGTTATACAAACTTAAAAGCCAAATAGTTTGTAGTGGTTACCAGAGGGCAGAGGGAAGGGGGAGGGGCAAGTGAGGTGTATGGGATTAAGAGATACAAACTACTATGTACAAAATAGATAAGCAACAAGGATATATTCTACAGCACAGGGAATTACAGCCATTATCTTGTAATAACTTCTAATAAAGTATAATCTATAAAAATACTGAATCAGTATGCTGTACACCTGAAACTAATATAATATCGTAAATAAACTATATTTCAATTAAAAAAAAAGAAACACACCTTAAATTTTTTTTAGGGGCTTCCCTGGTGGCGCAGTGGTTAAGAACTCGCCTGCCAATGCAGGGGACACGGGTTTGAGCCCTGGTCCGGGAAGATCCCACATGCCACGGAGCAACTAAGCCCGTGTGCCACAACTACAGAACCTGCACTCTAGAGCCCACAAGCCACAACTACTGAACCCACGTGCCGCAACTACTGAAGCCCGTGGGCCTAGAGCCCGTGCCCCACAACAAGAGAAGCCACCACAATGAGAAACCCGTGCAGCAACGAAGACCCAACGCAGCCATAAAATAAATTAATTAAATAATAAATTTAAAAAAATAATTTTTTTTTCAAACATGCCACATAGTTTGATTGAATTGATTTGCCATGTGGACATTGAAATGTTCACAGAGAACAGAGTAAGTTCCATGATATTATAAAATCAATTTTGAACCCAGGGGTGTGCCGATCCGAGTGATACATTGATAAAGTCATGTATCAGCCCAGTTGTCCATTCTTTCATGCTACCCACCATTATTGAGCCCCTGCCCTCTGCCAGGTACTGTTCTGGCCAGGCTGGCACTTTCCTTGCTCTCTTGAGCTAATTATCTAATTAATAAATCTCAGAGAATAAGTGCTATGCCAGGAATTGAAATTAGAGGTGGAGGTAGGTAGATGATGGAAGTCTCCCTATGGAAGTAACATTTCACCTGAGATCTGAGTGACAAGAAGGAACCAGTGATGCAACAACCTTCAGGGCAAGCATCACAGGTGTAGAGACAAGCAAAGATGCTAAGAGGTGAAGGAGTTTAGCAAGAGGTGTGTGGTCGGGGTGGGGCAAGGAGGAGGAGATGAGGTCATAGAGAGGAAGGGCAAGGTCACCGTGGGTCTTTACAGGCCAGGGGAAGGAGTTTGCATTTTATTCTAAATGAGAGAGGAAGACATTGGAGGGCGTCAAGAGGAAGGGTCTGATCTTATTTACGTTTTTAATGTTTGAAACATTTAAGTGACTATGCTCTAATTCTTAGAATACAGAACGAATGAGTTGCCTGTTGATTAGATCAAATTACATGACGTCACGTCACCTCCTCCCTTCACTTTTCCCCTTGCAGCGTGACCACAAAGAAGCCATATTTTGACACCTTCATCAGTCTTTTCAAAGACCTCTCTCATGGCAGCAGCACCCTTGTCAATTCATCTTGTTTTAGATGCTCACTGATCTAAACACCATTTGCCAATAGCCTTACGTGTGATTCAAGCAGGTCTCCATCACTTTCTGTAAGTTCATGAAATCCTGCCTCCTTCTCAAGAATTTTAATTTGATTGGGTTATTTGTATGGAAATATGTTAATATAAATGTTTTAGACATTACATGAAATATCTAAAAATCTTATATATTCTGGTATAATGTTATAAGTCATAATCCTAGTTATTACTTTAAAATGTATATCTCAGAAATAACTAATTTTCTTGTCAACTGCATTATTATGAACTTTCATCAAATCTTTAACTGTGGTCATTTTTAAGTCTTTTGTCATTTACAGACAGTTCTGGGTGTACTCTGATGCTTTTGCAAATATGTTCCTATAAAAGGGTTTCATCTTCAAGAAATTCATGGAAAAGACTCTGACAAGTACAGGTTTCTGGTAACTGACTGTACTGTTGAACTGAATGAATAAGCATTTTCAGAACTCTAATGAAAAACTGATGAACTCATAAAAGTGCTAACAAAAGATCAAGATGAAAAAAAAAAATTAATTACATGGGACTGAGTGTACTGATGATGATGAGTATAATTTTTGTGACTTTCTGTCTGAATTTAAAAAAAAAATCCCACAAGGGCTCAGAGGCAAAGAAAAAAAAAAAAATTTTAATTTGACTTTACAACAGGTTTGCATTGCGTATTTTAGAGCATCTGAACACTCAGGACACAGGCATAATGGTATGGATAGAGCCTAAAGTTAAGGGAGGGACATTTGAGAAGCACTGTAAATATTCAGGTGAGCATTTTCATGTTTTGTTTCCTTAGATCTCTTAGCTGCAAGGGCTGAGATAATAAATATTCCTACAATCCACTGGACCCTGTCCTTCAGGCCCCTAGAAAGTGGTTGGGAAAATGGACCAACAGTCATGAAAGAATCAGTGAACAGAATAATACTTACTAGCCTTCTATGATGTGATAGGCAGACCAATGGCCCTCCAAAGACATCTGTATCCTAATCCGCAGAATATGTCAACATGTTACGTTATGCAACGAAAGGGAATTACAGTTGCAAATGGAATTAAGGTTGCTAATTAGTTGACCTTAAAATAGGGAGCTTACCCTGGATTATCTAGGCAGGCCCCATGTAATCACAAGGTCCTTAAAGTGGAAGAAGTCAAAAGAAAGTCATAGAAAGATGTGACAATTGAAGAAAGGTGTAGAGAGATGCAACGCTGCTGGTTTTGAGGATGGAGGAGGGATCCATCAGGACCCAAGGAATGCCAGTGGCCTTGAGAAGCTGGAAAGAGCAAGGAAATAGATTGTCCCTTATTGTCCCTCCTAAAAGGGATACAGCCCTGTCAACACACTTTGATTTTAGCCCAGTCAGACCCATGTCTAATTTCTGAACTACAGAACCGTCAGATATCAATTTGTGTTTTTTAAGTTGGTGGTAAATTGTTACAGCAGCAATAGAAAATTAATACAGGGACTTCCTTGGTGGCACAGTGGTTAGGAATCCGCCTGCCAATGCAGGGGACACAGGTTGGAGCCCTGGTCCAGGAAGATCCCACATGCCGCAGAGCAACTAAGCCCATGCACCACAACTACTGAGCCTGCGCTCTAGAGCCTGCGAGCCACAACTACTGAGCCCGCGTGCTGCAACTACTGAAGCCCACGCACCTAGAGCCCATGCTCCACAGCAAGAGAAGCCACCGCAATGAGAAACCTGTGCACCACAACGAAGAGTAGCCCCCTCCCGCCACAACTAGAGAAAGCTCTCGCGCAGCAATGAAGACCCAACGCAGCCAAAACTAAATAAATAAATACTTTTTTAAAAAAAAGAAAAGAAAATTAACACAGTCGAATAAAGCTCCATGTTGTAGAATAAGTTAGGAAGCACAAGAGGTGAAGATGAGAAGGATAAATACAGAGTCACAGGCTAAGGGGTTCATAGAGGAGGCGAATCTTGGTCCTGAAAACCTATGATAGAAAACCTTTTGCAGAAGGTAAGACTAAGCAAAGCTTTTAACATCTTTGGGGCCAACACTCACGAGCAGCCTGCCCAGATTAGTACAGGGTACAGAGTGTTTTTGAATGATTTCTGGATACATTTTAAAATATTTGGGCTAATTAATATAGCTGCTGATTAAGGGAGAGATTCTGTTCCTAATTTTAAAAGTCTATATTTCATAACCATTTAATTGTCATTTATAGCTCATCAAATTAGCAGGACATAATATCCTTGAGCTTTTATTTTTTTTTTCAAGTTTCCAAAGTAAGTTTCTGTAAACTTCCTTGGAGGAGTTATGATGAAGCATCAGCTATACTCTGGCAGAGTTTTGTTTTGCTGAATGTTCCAGACTAAGAGAAAGTTAGCTCAGGAAATTCTCTTCAGTGGATATTGATATTTAATAAGCTTGACTCTGATGACAAGTTTCAGCCGGTCCCTCTTCCAGAAAGTCAACACTGTCCCTGGTTGTCTGTCACATAAGCCAGTTTGGGAAGGATACCATCACCTGAGTTCTTTGCTGTGGGAGTTGCTGTGGGTTCAGCATTTGTCTCTAAATTTTCTCCTTCCTTAGGACAGATGCAATGTGTATCTTTCACCTCTGTGTCCACCCCCCTCCCCCTGCAAGCACGGTATCTTTCACAAAGCCAACGTTAAATGATATTTCATGAATGAAGTAAATGAAGTACTCTAGTTATAGCCCAGACGGTGAGCCAAGTAGCCTTTTCAGATTTATAATTATGTATATAATTATACATACTTGCATGTGAAACTTCTGCATTTCTGCATTTCTGCAGATATGTGTGTCTGTCAATATACAAAGGTCATCCTAATACATCCAGTGTTGTCAGCCCAAAATATCAGACTGCTGAGCACTAAATTATGAGATCGAATACACTAACGCCAATGATCCAGAAAATATTTCAGAAGAAAGCGCTGTATCGAAGAGTCAGAAATTCTCTTTCTTGCGGTACTTTTTCAAAATGACTGATTTGGACACGGTATCTTAGTTGAGGGTCTTCTAGAGCTAGTCTCTGTCACTAGAAAGAAAAAGTCAAGATATGAGTCACTCAGAGAAACTCAGATTGTCAGCCTGATACAGACCTCAAGACAGAAAATTTCTTTTCCCTTTTGTTGTTTACATCTATTTATCCCTAATGGGCATTTTTAAATCATTTTTTATTGTTGTTCTGGACTGCCTTATGGAAAATACAGACTACAATTGTGCCTATGAATGCATAGATTTAAGTAACATTAGTGCATTATCTAAATTCTAGACAATTCCAGACTGAACTTTTTCATTATGTCATTACAGTATAGGAGATTGCCTTGATCTTTCCTATCTGTGCCCCTATACTGTGACAGAGACCACACCTCATTAATTTTATATAATTCCTTATACCTAGAATACAGTGGCCTTCAAAATTTTTGTTGAATTTCACTCTGTAGATAATGGAAAACTAATAAAACAATGCAAAATCAAGTGAAAATAAGAAAATTATCTAATTCATTTTACTGTTTGATGTTATAATAATAAAACTGGATAATTAAGGCCTCCAGATGCTAACTTATGCAGTTTAGCAGGTTAATAGAGAATGTAAGAAATTATCTGAACATCAAATCTAGAAAAACAACTTTTGCCACTGTCAAGATCTTTGAAGTATAAATCATCTTCAGCTTGAATTATCCACAGACTATTCCAATCCTCTGTCTTTGTTTTGCATGTGTAATCACAGATCAAGATTAAGTGTTTTATTTAAGAACCTATTTAAAAGACAGTGGTGGCTAATCATTTAAAATTAGCTCCTTGACTGGCACTGCGAGCCATGCACAACCAAAGCTGGGGCTTGATCCTCATTACTCAGATTGATTGCCCACTTCTCCCAAATTCATTCATTCAAAACCCTGTCTCTAGCACGCCCTCTCATTGGGGCTGTCTTGCTCTCACCCCTGAAAGCATTATTGCTTGGGGAGGAAAGATGGCTGTTTTAAATGAATCCAAAATACGGGAAATCTATATAAAATCCCATGAGTAAAAGAAATTCTCACCCTAAGACTGTGTTCTTTATTTATAATTTTGACTTCTCGGATGCACCCTATTCTCAGATATTGGAGGACTTGGTGTGCCTTGGAGGAGACTGTAACAGACCCTGGGGGAAAGATAGAGGTGCCCTGGGCAGTTACAAAGCCTGTATTGTGCTTCAAAGGCAGTCACCTCTGATAGCTCTAGATTTTTAAGGATTGCTTAGCTTTTCTAAAAGCAGCCTTTGGACTCTGGGAACTGTCTTATCTGTCTTCCGTTTCATACTTCAAATTCTGTCTTTTTAAATGGGGATTTATTTCTCTATGGAATTCAAGAGGATTTGCATGTCTAACAAGGACGAACCTCTTTGGAAGGAACTGAGGAGGATTCTTTGTAACCACTGACGTATCTGACAGATTACAATTAGACAGAAAACACCATTGACATTGAAACGCTGACCACTTTTTTTTTCTGGAATAGCTATTTCCTGGACTGCATTGTGGAAGCCAAAGCAACATTAGCTTAAACTATACTTACCAAATATATTGAAATTAAGCCAGGGCTCTTATCAAAACCAAGCCAGTAGTTTCCCTCGCTTTTTCACATTCCTTTCCAATTTTGCTGAGCTTCCTAGACATTTATTTTAAAAGGTTGTTTCTTCATGGACTCGTGAACATTACTTTACTTTTCAGACAACTTTACAAAAACTGTATAAATTCAACACATATTCAATAACTATCTCCTGAATATTTACTATAGACTCAGGATTACACCAAGGCAATCGAATTCTAAGGGCTTTTCTCAGATGTAGCAATGAGCTTGGCTTCTGATACGTTTATTCTAGACTTTCTTTAATTTAAGGACTTCTCCAAGTGAAAGCCTGTCAGCTTACTTTATCTTTTTTGCTCCAGAATAGTGATTTGCCCAACTGAAGGGCAATTGCTTTAGCTGAGGACCTTTATGCTTAAGTACAAGAAACAACGAAGTATAGATTCCATTTTTAAGTAGTAACTTTAGTAGTCCTGAATGCCTGTAAGTTGCTTTTGAAACCATCATTTGTTTCATTGTTTTGGCCCTTTGCATCACTCTAGTCTGGAAGCAGTAGGTCAGAGAGGGTTGTGGGAATCCAGCCAGCCAAGCAAGGATAGAGACCTAGAATCTGGTGGGAAAGGCACAGACACCTGCCACAGAGGATAGCTCTGGTGACGCAGAGAGGAAGATGCAGCAGACTATCCCAGGAGAATGACCATCTCAGGTGCATTTTAGCAAGCGACTGGCAAGAAACAGTAGCAGGGTTTCAAAAAAAGAGGCAGAACTCTGCCCTGGGGACATACAGGCAATAGTCAATATATAAGAGTCAGACAGCCACACATTGTCCTTTCTGAAAATATAAGCAAATATGTACATAGGTTCCTATTCTCAGCACTCTTTTTTTACAAAATTTTATATTCTTTTCCATTGTGGTTTATCCCAGGTTATTGAATATAGTTCTCTGTGTTATACCGTAGGACCTTGTTGTTTATCCATTCTATATATAACAGCTTACATCTGCTAACCCCAAACTCCCACTCCATCCCTCCCCCAACACCCTCCGCCTTGGCAACCACCAGTCTGTTCTCTATGTCCATGATTCTGTTTCTGTTTCATAGGTAGATTCATTTGTGTCATATTCTAGATTCCACATATAAGTGATATCATATGTATTTGTCTTTCTCTTTCTGACTTACTTCACTTAGTATGATAATCACTAGTTGCAACCATGTTGCTGCAAATGGCATTATTTCATTCTTTTTCATGGCTGACTCGTATTCCATTGTATATATGTACCACATCTTCTTTATCCATTCATCTCTCAATTCCTCACCACTTTTTTTACACCAAAAGTAACTTTTTTCTACACTTTGCTTTTTTCACTGAATGAATTCTGAAGATCACACCATCACAGTCCCCATTTCTTTTTTACAGCTACACTGTGCTCCATTGTGGATGTGCCTTGGTTTAAGGTACTGAAGAACATTTGGGCTGTTTCCAATCTTTTCTTCTTACAGTATTAGAATTAATAGCTTTGTGCATAGGTCACTTTGTGTTTTTGCCATTTTATCTTTCGGATAGATTCCTAGAAGTGGGTTTGCTGATTCAAGGTGTATGTACTTTTGCTGGGTGCTGCTATATTCCATTCCATAGAGGCTGTGCCATTTTGCATTCCCATCAGCAGTGAAAATCAAGTGTAGATGATGTTATGTTGGAGAAACAGGGTAGGAATGTGAGATACTTCAAATCTGGTGCTTCCGTTTTCTGTTGAAATTGAAAACAGGGTCATCAGTGAATCAAGACAGAGGTAAGTGTGTAGTTGGCATCTCAAGAGGAGCAGGGAAGCGTTGGAATAGCTGAAGCTGAGCAACAAGGTAGGATGGAACTAATCAGTAGTTTTGAAGGCTCAGCCTAGACTCTGGTCTTTGAGTTTCTCCTCGCATCAGTCAGCATAGTAGAGCAAATTTCTTCAGCAATGGTTCATGGACCAAGTACAGGACTTTAAAAATGCAAGTGGAAGGGCTTCCCTGGTGGCGCAGTGGTTGGGAATCCGCCTGCCAATGCAGGGGACACGGGTTTGAACCCTCGTCCAGGAGGATCCCACATGCCGCGGAGCAACTATGCCCACGAGCCACAACTGCTGAGCCCGCGTGCCGCAACTACTGAAGCCCATGCACCTAGAGCCTATGCTCCACAACAGGAGAAGCCACCACAATGAGAAGCCCGCTCACTGCAACAAAGAGTAGCCCCCGCTCACCGCAACTGAAGGGGGCCCACGCGCAACAATGAAGACCCAACGCAGCCAAAAATAAATAAATAAATAAATAAAATTTTTTAAAATGCAAGTGGTTGACTTAATCTATGTCAGGGTTGGGGTGGTATAGACAGGGCATCCATGGCACTGAAGGTATTGTCAAGAGAATGGATTCTAGGCTGGATGAAAAAGGAAATGAAGCTAATAAGGGTCTAATGAGGAAGGAGTTAAGGGACCAAAGTCCATGATGAAGAGTCAAAGATGGGTGTTGTAGGAGAGGAATGAGAAAGCCAGATGAACATGAAGCTTGGATCAGAGTGTGCAGTTTTAGAGTTTGAGATTTCAGATTTGGAGCAGTGCCAGGTAATAGCAAGGTCCTCGGGGGCCATGGGAGTCAACAGATGAATTGGACGGGAATTGAAGTTCAGAAGGTTGAGAAGCTTAGAGACAAAGGCATTAGAAAGACATTGGAGTCCCCTGGGATAGGGCTAAAGTTGACCAAATTATTTGATTACTGACGGAAATGTCTACTATTATTTCACTCTGATAGAGCCTATTTCCTAAGAGTTCATAAAATAATTGTTAAGTGAACAAATGAATGAAAAACCCAGCTGCTGTAGAAAAGACGTATCAGCTTTTAGGAGATAATATGGTTTAGGGATATTAGTGATATCTACCATCAGTATTTGGGATAGTATTACTGACTTCTTCTGTGATTTTGTCTCTGATGGCTGACTAGTAAGGGAAATTGGCATATATCTTTCCCTGTGTCTTATTTTTCTCCATATGTGAAGAAATATATAGTAAAAAGATGTATAAAGGAAAAGTTGGGAAATCAGAGTTTTGCAAGGGCCCAGTATTGTTGCTAGTGATCTGTGACCTTTGGCAAGGCTCCTTTTTCTTCATAAGAAATGGTTTTGGATAATCTCTTCATTCACTTCTAACTCTAAAATTCAGGTGTCTGTGACTATGGAAGTTGAAGTAAGTCAGAAAGTAAAAAATTCCAGTTGTATTCATACATCTAGTCTGAAATTATTTTGGTTTCAAATTGTTTTGAAGACAAATATTGAAACTCTTGAATTGACCTTTTAAAACTACTTAAGGGAAATCATGCCAGTTTCTTGACACAAAATAAGATTCAAAATGATAGAAACACCACTCAAATATTCCATGACCTTAAACCAAAGGTTACCGCTGAAAAGATGATCTTCCCCATGAAAGCTAGACCTCTAAGAAGTCAGATCTTGCAATCTTGATCAGGTAAATAACATATAGGTTTCCCTTTCTACCTATTTTAGGCTTAAGAATGAAAAATATATTTCTTTATACAACAAAAACTAAATTTTATGTAGCACTTGCATGGATAAGACACAGCTCTTTGCCCTTGAGATAATTACACGCTAATAGGGGAGATAAAACCATGTGGCGATATAAACAAATAACCACAGTCCAAAGTAGGCCAAATCCCATATGAGTAGTAGAAGTAAAAATAGATCCCCAGGTTATTTTTTAAAGGTGTTGAGAAGTAGAGAGTAATTGAAATATTCCCATTTCTCATTTCTTATCTTTAGACCATCTTTTTTCCATTTTCAGCTCTTTCTATTTTTATCAAAATGATTTGCTTTTGTATACAGAAGTTGGCTATATTGCCAATTATTTTTATTCAAATGATGTGCTTACAGGTACGTATAGCATTACTAAGATGCACAACTACAATGCTATTTTTAAGTGTAGATAGAGAATTTTAGACTCTTTGCGATTCAGTTAAGCAAAGTGGATTGTCCACTTTCTGTATAATATTAATCTCTCCCCATTTTTCGATCTTGGACATTTCAAAGTTCTTTAACAATTAGACAAGAGAAAGAAACTGAGATACAAATTAAATTAGCTTAGCTGGATGCCTCTAAGTAGCTTTGATGTTTTAAAAAAAGAAAAAAAAACCTTCTTCATTGGTGCTCCCATAGCACTTTATGTGAACTTACACTTGAAAATGCATTGCACTGTATGGTAATCCTTTGCTCAAATGCCTGCCCTCACCTCTTACCCTTTACCTGCTTCTTCTCTCCTCCATCATTTCCTTCCTCCCTTCTTCTCTTTCACCAGAATAGAACATCTAGGGGACAGGAACCTGCCCTATTCACTTTTGTATTCCTTGTACCTTGTACAGAGATAAACACTGGACAGGTGGATGGATGGATGATGGGTGGATGGATGGATGGGTGGGTGGATGGATAGGAGGCAACTATAACTGAACTCTTCCACAAGATCTGGAGAACCACACAGGATTGTCTTTTAACCATGAAACCACCTGCCAAGTATCGACCTCACTTTCAATGAGTTTCTGACTCCTGTTCTAGCAAATGGTTTATTTAAATGGCCTAAGAACCAATGTCTCTAAAAGTTTCTCAAAAACTCTCCTAAGTTAAGCCTGGCCTCTGAAAATGAAGATAACTGGAATATTTTTAAAACTCACTGCAGACTGATGAAATGCACTCTTCCAGCCTTATGGAGGGGTCTCTCTTCTCCTTTTGCTCCTTCCAGGCTGGCCATCTAGAAGGTTCCCAATTAACAGGATCTTGCAGTTCTCTGCTTCCCTTTAGCCATTCAGATGGGATTTAAAGAAAGACACTGGAAGCGTAACTGCAGAAAACAGAAATAAAACTCAGAGCCTTAGGGGAATATTTATGTGCTAAAATTATAAGCAGATTAGAAAGTTAGGTGAATTTTAATGATGTGGGGCATCTTTATAAGGAAGAAGGCTCTCAGCAAAAGAAGAGGGATGACACCTCTGCAAAGTGCAGGGGCCTCTCAGGGCAGGTGACCGCAGTCCTCCGCTGTGAGTATGTGACTCTGATTGCCCAAAAGCGCAGGCATTGCAATGCCACTGATTGGTCACCAGGAAGTAGAACATTTCAACTGCTCTGCGTCTGAGACACGCTTGCTTCTAACAAAAGGGCCTTCAGTCAGACACCTAAAGTCTGTGGCAGCACCCCACTTTAACCCGGAACCCACCAAGAACTTTGGGAAGGCTGATTATTCAACTCCGTCCAGAACTCATGCAGAGCGCTGTACTCAGCAAAAGCCACCAGACCATCGGGAATTCATATAAGTTATTTGAGATGAAAATCCAGGGTGCGGAATCCCTCAGGGCCACTGCCCATAGGAGGGAAAATGCAGGGTCAAATCCACAGGATTCACCCTCAACGAGACCTTTCTCATCCATCATTGGAAGCAAGCCACTATTCAATTTTCTCTCTTCTTCCCCTTGATGCTTCTGTCAAGTTGTCAAGCAGCACTGGAGCTGCCATTTTCACTTTCAGATGAAGATCTTAGGCTTCATTTCTGCATATAAGTAGAACTGTTCACTGTATTTAAAGAAGGTTTAGGGGAGAAAAAAATACAAAGCAAAATGAGAACTTGGCATTGTGCCTTTTGCTCTTCCTTCTCCACTAAAGAACACTCATTTCTGATGCCTTAATTTCTTAAGCCTTTTACCGTTTTTACCCTAAGCCTCCTATTTGAAGAAGCCAATGAATCTTTTGCTTTTTTATTCCCCTATAGATCTTAAGACTCTAGCTAGTATCTAAAACACTTCCAGGGACTTCCCTGGTGGCGCAGTGGTTAAGAATCTGCCTGTCAATGCAGGGGACACGGGTTCGAGCCCTGGTCCGGGAAGATCCCACATGCCGCGGAGCAACTAAGCCCGGGTACCACAACCGATGAGCCCGCACTCTAGAGCCCGCGAGCCACAACTGCTGAGCCCACGTGCCACAACTACTGAAGCCCGCGTGCCTAGAGCCCGTGCTTCGCAACAAGAGAAGCCACCACAATGAGAAGTACGCGCACCGCAACGAAGAGTAGCCCCCGCTCACTGCAACTAGAGAAAGCCTGCGCACAGCAGCGAAGACCCAGTGCAGCCAAAAATAAATTAAATAAATAAATTTTTTAAAAAATAAAATAAAATAAAACATTTCCAGGAAGAGATTTGGATCATCTCCATTAGTCCTAAGATTAGGTAAAATTAAACATGATAATTTAGAAAAAGTATTTGTTTCAGTTTCTTTACAACTAAAATATTCAGTAGCTTCGAAAGAGTTTAAAAGATACTCTGTAGAATTCAAACTACATAATGAAAGAAAGCTGCTTCCGTGATTTTATGTAAAAAATCATTTCCTCTCTTAGAGTAGAAGCTGGTTTGCAAATTAACGAGGTGGAGCCAAAATAGAGAATTGCATTGTAAGTGAGTGACTCACAATGTTTTGACTTTTTAAAATATATCTTTCCTGACAGCAAAGACTGCCTTGTCATTTGATTGCTTTCTAATTAATGTTAAATTTTCCATTATAAATTTCACACTTTTGCACCAGAACTACCACTCGTGACCTCATATTACCTGTCCTTGAAGGGACACACTGGGCAATTATAACTGTGGTTGTCTGTGATTACAAAGATTTATCTCTTCATATTCTAACCCCGAGATGTGGTACAATCAGTACCACCATGAGAATGCTTCCATTAATAGCAGCGAAGCAAATCAATGTTTGTTTGCTTGCAAGTAATATTAGGTACTTGCTGATAAGCATGTCTTCCTTGCTACTTTTATTTACAAAGAATTTAACCAACCATGAAGTATCCTCAACAAATAAACCCAAGGTACAGTACTCATAAACTATTGAAAATTCTATTTTTTAAAAGAGAAAAGTGTATGTCATGCAAAGTGGAAGGTGGATTGAGCAGATAAAGTCAATCCAAGACACAAAATATGCCCAGCAGAGCAGACCCTGCTTGAAGTCCCTGCCTAGAGGCTTCACGCAAACTTAAAAGAAGACCTTGACCTGGAGAAATACTGGGACCCATTTGGATTCTCTGAACACACACACAAAAATGTTTGCAAATAGAAAATCAAAGCTATATTTTAAAGGCTTCAAAGTCAGACTATGCCAGAGGTAGGTCCTGAAAGCATCAGTGCCTCTCTGCCTATATACCACCATTTTTCATAATTTAGATTCGAGGTAGCCCAGGGTGGCCTCCCTACTGTCTGTGAACCCAATAGACAAATTTTTAAATTAACCTTGGTATTCACTGAATGTTATGTGATAAGATTTACATCTGGAACTAATCAGTTCTTACATTTAACTTCCAATTCATTTTTTCCTCGCTATTTGAGTTGAGGTAGAGAATTCATTTTTTCCCAACCTCCTAAGACGCTGGTGCTAGTACATCTGTCTACAGAACTGTCCTTCTCCACTTGAATTGAGACTATGTTCAATCGCTTCTTCTGGCACGTCCTGCTCTAAGCTGACTTTTCCGTAGGTGTTTTTTCCCACCATCCCTGATTCATTCAGCAAATATTTATTGAACGCCTCTCCTCTGCCATGCACTGAAGGAGAGCTTTGAACAGTGAAGGAATATAAACTTTTCATTCTACCCCTACTTAACTCCTCCTTATCCTTTATGTGAACCATCACTTCCTCAGGAAAGCATCCCTGACCTACAGTCTAGGTCAGTCTTCTTTGTTGTAGAGCACTCAGCCTTTCCTTTACAGAATGTATTTGTTCGTAAATAAACTCATTTACTGGTTATTTTACTAATGCCTGTCTCCCCTACTTAAGTACAGGAACCACGTCTGATTTTGCTCACCAGTTTATCCCAGCGCCTGGCACACAGCAATGCTCCGTTAATTGGTGAATTGATTGGTAGGTGATGAACAGATGAATTGATGAATGAAGCGTTGTTTCTTCCCTCCAAGGGCTCATAGCCTCTGACAGAGAAATAAGCATAGCTCAGTGTGGAAAAGTAGGTTTGGGGCAAAATGATAAACAGCTTTGCTAAGGTGTTTCAACATTATCTTGTAGGCAATGAGAAGCCAACAAAAATGTCAAAACAATTAAGATAGTGTTTCAGGAGGCTTCCTGAGGTGGCAGGATGGGAAAGGGGGAGTAGGGAGGCCGGAAGAGCAGGGAGGGGCTGCAGTGGCCCGGGTCATGGAGGATGAGATTTACACAAAGGCAAAAGCCGCAGAACAATAGAAGTGGAGGGGCTGAATCACAGTATCCAGACATCCCTCTGCTTTCTTAGGAGATTAATAACCTTTGCAAGGCATACCCTCCAGAGGATGATCCCCTCCTATAGAGAGAGTAGGGCCTGGCTTGTAAAAACTCTCTGACTCAGGAGACCCACGCAGCAAAAATATCCTTGAGCCAGGGGCTGATCCAAACTTGGGCTTGACACACGTGACAATATCAGCAGAACACCAGTTTGCTACGTTTCTTCCTGGCCATTTCTCAGACAGTTTCAGGAAGGTTGAAACTCCAGGTTAAGTCAGACATTAGTCAACCAATATTTATTTAGCCTGGGCCGTATATCAGGAAGTGGGGATAGAAGGATTAGAAAGATGGGCATGAATGTGGCCACTGTCCTTGCGAAGTTTAGGGACTGATGAGCAAAACAGCAAATGAGCCCATGCAGCTCAGTGCAGTAAGTGTCCTGATAGGAAAGGCACAGAGGGCTGTGGGCACAGGCAGCAGCACCCAACCTGGTCCCAGGGGACACGTGGTCCCAGAGGACACGTGATCTAAGCTGGGAACCAACTGAGGCCAAGAGTTCATCGGTAGAGGGCTTCCCTGGTGGCGCAGTGGTTAAGAATCCGCCTGCCAATGCAGGGGACACGGGTTCGAGCCCTGGTCTGGGAAGATCCCACATGCCGTGGAGCAACTAAGCCCGGGCGCTGCAACTACTGAGCCTGCGCTCTAGAGCCCGCGAGCCACAACTACTGAACCCGAGTGCCACAGCTACTGAAGCCCACGTGCCTAGAGCCCATGCTCGGCAACAAGAGAAGCCACTGCAATGAGAAGCCCGCGCACCACAACGAAGACCCAACACAGCCTAAAATAAAAATAAATAAATTTATTTTTTAAAAAAGAGTTAATCAGTAGAGAAGTAGTAGAAGAACATACCAGGCAAAGGGCTCAGCATGTGCTTAGACTCATAAACAAGAGAGAACATGGCATGTGAGAGGCAGTGAGAGGAGTTCTCGAGCCTAGGAGGGGGAGGCAAGTGGTCGAGGAGACAAAAGGGGCAGGAGGTGACGGAGAGCCTGTTGAGTTAACCGGGGACAAGATCACCCACTGCCTTGTGATCCACATCAGGAATTGAGCTTTATGGTGAGGGTGATGGGAGATGGGCTTTGCATTTTGGAAAGCTGATTGGTTCCCGGGTGACCAACACACTCAGGAGGAGCAGGGCATGGGGAGAAAAGACAGTTCCAAGGCTGAGGCCTTCATCTGGGCCAGATGATGGTGGCCCGCACTCGGGGAGCAGCGGAAGGGATGGAGAGTGACGAATAGGTGTGAGAAATATTTCAGAGGTTGATTTGTCAGGCTACGGGTCTGATCGGTGAAGAGGGAAGAAGAGGGGAGGTGTCCGGGATGCTGGCATCACTGTGGGACAGTGGGGCCTTTCACTCTGCAGAGAGCGCAGAAGAGGAATATTTAGGCGACAGAGGAGAGATGGTGAATTCGGTTTGAGGTATGTTGGTAAAAAAGTACCCATGGGACAAGCCAGGGAAAGTACTCAGTTGTTCGTTGGGTCAGCAGATCTGGAACTAAGCACAGAAATTTCCACAGTCTTTGCGGCTGCTCTGGTTGATCGTCGTTCCCATGTTGGCATATTTCATAGCAACCTGGGCTTTTGAGTCAGAGGCGACCTTGGTTCGAGTCACTTATGAGCTGTGTGAGCTTGGACATTACATTACTAAACCTATTTCTTCATCATAAACCGGCATAATGATATTACCTACTTCATAGGACAGAGAAAGAAATGAGATAATGCTTAGCCTCAATAAGTCTTTAGTGGTGGGTGGTAGCACTTAGCCTCAATAAATCCTTACTGGTGGTGGTAGTGCGGCAGGATCACCCACCCTGGAAATGTAGGTTTGAGCACCGCCAGCGTATAGATGGTATTGGGAACCACTGGAAGAAATGACGAAGAGAAAGAGGCGTGTATAAAAGAACATCAGCATTGAAAGGATATGTAAAGGACATACACAGTGGAGATTGGGAAGCAGCCAGGGGGGTAAAAGGAAAATGCAGAGAGTGCCAGAACGTCATGGAAGCCGAGGGAAGAGGTATCCAGAAGAGGAAGAGGATCAGTAGACTAAAATCCTACCAGTGGGTCAAGAAAGGTAAGGGCTGTCAAGTGACATGGAATTCTGAGACAAGTAGGATCAGTGACCCCTGAGACAGCAGTTTCAGGAGAAGGGCCGAGACAAAAGCAAGATTACGGCAGATTGAGAGAAGTTGCTAGATACGGATCACTATTTACTATGCAAACAGTTTTCGGAAAAAGAAAAAAAAAAAAACAGCACAGGGCAGGGGCATAAGAGAAAGTTAAAAATGTTTTCTGGCTATAGAAATCTGATTTTGCCTCAGTGCTCTGGTTCAGTGTGTTACAAAAAGACCTTCAGGGCCTGAATGTGGACGCCCCATTCTAGCTTTTTATTGTGCATTGACAGCCACTGGCAAAGGAAAGGGAAAAGAATCATTCTAAAGTCTTTTCCTATAGAGGAGCCTTCTTGAACACACCATCCAAGCATAATGTGTTTATTCTGTTCTCAAGCCTTTTTTGAAAAGGAATTAAAATCTCTATAGCATCAGTAGCAATTTTCTGCAGTGCGTGCGTATTCACATGGAGAATTCGTTTTCCCATTTAGAGCATTAAGAGGTCTCTGTTGAGCAGACACTCTGACAAGAGCCTACATCTTTAGGCTCCACTTCAGGGTCTTCTCCATGACCTCTGTGAATTCAAGACCGGCCTTGCCTTCCCAGCAACACTAGCAAAGAGAACGCACAGATTCGGGATGTGCTTATCCTTGTGTGGACATTGTACGGGATCTGTGTTAGGACCTTTAGCCTCAAACCAAACAAGCTTTATTTCCTCCAAACACATGTACACACACACCAGCACACACTCACAGACACACACACAGTCATACACAGGCACACACCATTCAAAGCCTTTCACCTGGAAATAGCATTTAACAGCCAAGGGAACTAAGGCACCAAATGATTAGTTTTTAGATAAGCATCACTGATCGAACCAGAGCCAGATCCCTTCTCATTAGCCAGCACTGCTTCTTAGCCAGGGTTTTCGTCATCTCCAATTTTCAGCATCATCTCAATGGCGTGACTTGCAGCAGGTGATTCTTACTGTACAATCTCAAGTTTGCAAACCACTGCACTAATGCCTTCTTTACCAGGACAGTCTCCGGAGCCAGACTGGCTAGATTCAAATCCTGCTTCTGCCACTTGCCAGCTGTGGGCGATTCACTTAATCTCTCTGTGCCTCCATTTCCCACTTCGTATAATAAGGACAACAGAATCAGCTGGCAGTGTAGTAGGGAGGACGACACGAATTAACATATGTCAACTATTTAGCCCTGTGCTTGGCCCTTAACCACTTGGTCTTTCCTTTTCCCTTCTGTAAACTAAGGATGATAGTTGTACCTACTTTCAAATATGTTTGAGACACTGATATGAGCTGATGCATATAAATGCTCAGTTGTCACTTTTAAACATCTCCCTCCATTTGATTTATGTCCCCATCAAAGCTTGCCTGGAAAAATCAGGGTAGTTGGTGGGCTAGTTCATCAAAATTTTTGTGCATCTTCATGGTGGGTCATTTTCCCATTGATTTAGTCCCTTAGTTTATTTTACTTTCCCCACTTTTCATGTTGTGTTTGTAACAACTCAAGGCATGAAACCCAACTTCACATGGAAAGGATCGTCGTGGGTTGTGGTGGATGGGAGATGGGGTTTATGGCTCTCCTCTTGTATGAAAATACATGAGGTGATCAAAACAACTAAGTTCAGGGAAAACCTCCACAATATTTACAGTTTCATCACTCCAACATCCATAGGCTTTGAGAGACAAGTCACAAAGAAGGTGGACACATGCCCTACAGTGACCTTACTTATTAACTCAGTTCAAAGTGGAACTAGCTTTTATTTTTCATATAAATTTATTTTTATTTTTTACTTTTCATATCCGGTATATGTTTATTTTTTATTTTTCATATCCTGTATCTATAAAAGATACATATATCCTGTATATGTAAAAGATATTTATACAACCTATCACATGCCATGCAGTGTTCTAACCACTTTAGATATGGTATTTATTCTTTATAACGACTTTGTCATGTGGTACTAATATTATCATTATCCCCTTTTTATATGTGAAGGAAACTGAAGCACAAAATGAATAAGTAGCTCAAGGAAGATCAATCCAGTAATAAGAAGCACAGCCAGGAGTTGGACCCAGAGAGTCTGGAGCCAGAGGCTACATATTTAAGTGTCATGTTGCCCATCTCTCAATAACTAACACCTGAGATAACTCCAGAGGATGCTCAACCCCAGGTTTTATTTTATAGGCAAGGGAATAAATGTTTAGGAGAAAGCGTCTGACCTTTTGAGCAGCCTCACATACCTAGAAACTTAGTTATTGCTCTTTTGCTCAGAAATGCACCACTGATTCAAGTGAGATAAAGCTTAGCAACAAAGCTAATTTAAGTACCAAACTGTGGTACTTCTTCTCTTTAAAGTATACGATTTCTAAAGCAAAGATACTTTTTATGTAACATCTGTATTTCCAGAAGAAAGCTAGGTGAGTTTGGGAGAGAGCATGATGGAATAGAGACACCTACTGGTGAGAATGAGCCTCACTTCACAGATTTCTATCATTTACTTTAAGAATGACTGATTCTCACCATTATTTGAAATAGATTGGATATGGACAAGATATTATATTTTTAAAGGAAAAAAATCAGATGTCTCCAACTATTTTTTTTTAAAAAAAACACTTAGGTTGTAACTTCTGCTCTAGAATAGTTAGCTCTGTTTTTCCATCTCCCACTTTTTAAAAAAATTTTTATTTATTTATTTATTTATTTAAATATGGCTGTGTTGGGTCTTCGTTTCTGTGCGAGGGCTTTCTCTAGTTGCGGCAAGTGGGGGCCGCTCTTCATCGCGGTGCGGGGGCCTCTCACTATCGCGGCCTCTCTTGTTGCTGAGCACAGGCTCCAGACGCGCAGGCTCAGTAATTGTGGCTCACGGGCCTAGTTGCTCCGCGGCATGTGGGATCTTCCCAGACCAGGGCTCGAACCCGTGTCCCCTGCATTAGCAGGCAGATTCTCAACCACTGCGCCACCAGGGAAGCCCCCCTCCACTATTTATATAACAACTCAAGCACAGGATCTCCACTCTCCCTTATAGGAATACCAAGCTATTGATATATCTTAAGATCTTGCATCAATCAGCTCTGAGGCAAACACCAGGCTGGGTGCAAAGTCCCTGGGGCCCTTCATTACTCTCATTTCAAGTCAAAAGACCTTAACTGAACACTTGCATTCCAAGGAGAGGTGAGAGAGAGGCTTCTCCCACAAAGCATTCCCTTCTCAGAAGCCAGGAGCCAAGATGCCTTGAGGCATCTAGACAGGTGCTTTCCATCCAGTCTGCAGCTCCCAGGAATCAGACCTGGTCTGATCAGATCAGATATTCTTGTCTCTTCGGGGTCACTTCGATGTTACTTTGATTCCCCAGAGATGACATTCTCCCATCAAAAATGTCATGAATGTGAATCATTTGAATTCTCTCCCATACCATGTCAGTTGGTTGAGGTTGGAATTGTACATTGAAAATTGGACTTTTCTAAGCTTTTTCTAGGAGAAAGAGTTCAGAAAGGAGAAATGGGAAAAAATGGATGATAGAAAATGACATTTAGGAGAGGAGAAAACTTTGTAGGGAGATGGCAATATCACCCTTTGGCTTTGGTTTCATTAGTTAAAACACTTTGGATTCTGATTAAACTTTCTAAGCTTCCTAGCCATAAGCATGTATAATTGAAAAGTCTTGATGGCTTTAGAAGAAATCGTTCTTAGTTGGGTTGTTGGGATGCAATAGGGTTGGGTTACAACAACCCTTTTGTTTGGTTTTAGTTTTGATGTGGAATGTGGAGTCAAAGTAAGAGACTGTGCCTTCCTGAAAGTGCAATTGAATGATACAAAAGTGATTAAGGCATCCAGTGATCCAAACAGGATAGCTTCATCTATGGGGTTGGATGAGAAAATTTAAAACAAGTCCATGAGAGACATGCACACTGGCATTAAGAATATAGCCAACTATTGAGATGTAACACTGAATATTAAAATAAATTCATGAATACTACCAATTAAATTTTATTTATTAAGCACCGAAGTGTAAGCATTGTGTTTGGAGCTCTAAAGAAAACAGATCTCAATCAGATCTGTCCTGACCCTTGAAGAGTTGTAATCCAGAAGGAGAGATGAGACAAATGACAAATCTCTGAGACAGTAGGGGGAAGCCACTTGAAGAGTGAAACAGATAATGGCAACAAAAGCATCCATCACTCCTTGAACTCCCTCTTCCCCCACATCTATTTCACCCCCAGAAAAAAAATGGGCAAGACAGGAGGTAATTGAAACAATTAGAAGGTTAATGCAGTTGTTTAGGAACAAAAAGTTGAAGGGTTGAATTAACAGAGGGTTGGGGGGGAGAAGAGATGGATGGGGAAAAAAAGATCTTAAAGGCTGAATGAATAGAATTTAGGGACTTGGATGTAGAGCTTTGGGGAGAAGAGTTATACATAAACATAGATCTATACACAGAATAGTAGAGCTGGGGGGGGGGGGTACTTTAATTCCAGGTTAGAAAAATGAAATAAAGGCAGCACTAACAGAAACAGAAAAATCAAGAGGGGTTTGCTGCAGGAAGGTGGGACAGAGGGTGACATCTGAGTTTCCTTTTCCAACTATCTGTAAGGCTAAAGGGACCGATGGATATGTAGGTGGAAATATCGCCTAGGAGGTTGGAAACTGGTCTCATGAAATGATTTCTGAATCAGGAGATCCTTGGAGAGCATCCATGAGATTTTGTGAACCCCCTGAAACCCTATACAAAGAAATTATACTAATTTGTTTAATATTAAGGGTTAATTCGAAATCGTCTTTACTCCCGTGTGCTTTTGTAGGTTAGTTTAATATAAAAGACTATTGGTTATAAAGGAAGTTTCTAGACATAAAGAAAAGTAAATCATTAAGTTAAGAGGGAAAACATTTTCTGGTGAGAATTTTTCGATGAGTACTAAAGTTGAGGAATGATTTAGCTGTTTAGAGAGTGAATAAATCAAAATGAAATACACCCATCTGCAGCTAAGAGAAACCAAGAATCAAAGGGTTGAATTTAGCACCAAATATACTTTCAGTGGAATGAGAGGGAGTGTATGCTACAATCAGTTGGCTAAAAGTCATCAATATGTGAAATATCACCCTTATTATAATGTTCACAATAAAAAAGAAAGCCAAAAAACAGACAGTATAAATTAGAGGGAATTTATTTATACTGTCCTCAAATGAGCATATGGTCATTTTATTGAAAATAAAGACTAAATTCCAAAGTTAAAGGCCTGAAACCTAGTCAAGAAATCAAATCTATTTAAAATGTCCTCAACTGGCAATGATATGCCACATATTTAGGTTTTAGTTCAAGCATAATTTTTATTCTGGGGACTTCCCTGGTGGCACAGTGGTTAAGAATCCACCTGCCAATGCAGGGGACACGGGTTGGAGTCCTGGTCCGGGAAGATCCCACATGCTGCGGAGCAACTAAGCCCATGTACCACAGCTACAGAAGGCCGCGTGCCTAGAGCCCGTGCTCCGCAACAAGAGAAGCCACCGCAGTGAGAAGCCCGCGCACCGCAACGAAGAGTAGCCCCCGCTCGCTGCAACCAGAGAAAGCCCACGCGCAGCAACGAAGACCCAGTGCAGCCAAAAATTAATTAATTAATTATTTTTAAAAAGACTTTTTATTCTGCCAATGGGGTTGAGATTAGGCGAGAAAAAGGATATTATATACCGTTTATTTAAGCAGTAAATTTTTAAAAGAATGATGGTTCCTTGTACCAAAACATATTCCTCCAGTAATATCAGCCTTATAATTAGGCATAATAGGTGAATGTTTTGTGGTATAATTTAAAAGTTTCCACAAATCAAAAATATCTCCATTGCCTGAGATTCTGCTGATATATTCATTTGGGTCAGGATATAATCCGACTCTCATGGTGGTTTCAGGTTGGTAGAACAGGAGTCAGAGCTAAAGACAGGTAGACAGATGTTTCCATGGAGAATGAAAACGACAGGGCAAGGAACGGGCAGCAGTAGCGTGTGCTATGTTGGAGAGCCCTGAACAGCCCCAAAGAGGCTGAGAACTTGGCCTTGCTAGGAAAGGGAGGGGAAGGCACCAACATGAAAGGTGCAGAGGGGAGAAGGGGAAGCAGGCTGAAGAGTAACCAGGATAAATATAACTTGCCCACAACGTCTCCCAGGCTGGCCTGGGTGCCACTATGCAATTGAGCAATTACACTCATTTTCAACCTACCTGGTCATGATTTTGCAGAGAGCAAATTAGTTCCTTTCAGCCTATTTCTACTGTGAATTTTGATGTTCTTTGTGTATCTGCCAAATATGTGGTACCTGACAATCTCCCAACCATATCATTAGGATGAAAACTTTAAAGCAAAAAGACCAAGCAGCATAAAAGTTGTGCCTCTTGGAGCAGTGCTAGGTCATCATCTGCCTGTGCTTTGTTTCTGCTTAGACTTTCAGAAGCAAACACTATTTATGCAATGAGAGGATGCGGCTGTGGGAATGACACCATGGAGTTTTTCTTATTATGATCACTATGTTAACTCTTTTATTTATACAAAAAGCTTAGAATTTGTTTTCTTCAGCTTAATGCCTTAGGAAATAAGACTTAGAAACTCTAAGGGCCACAGATGGCATTTGTTGGATTTGTATTTGTGTAAATAAAAATTTGATGAGAATGACACACATATTCAGTGGGCATTCTTTGGGTTGACTACACAGACCTGGACAAAATCCTATAAAATGCTTTTTTTTTTTAATATTTTTTATTTTTGGTTGTGTTGGGTCTTCGTTGCTGCACGCAGGCTTTCTCTAGTTGGTCGAACGGGGGCTCTTCGTTGCGGTGCGTGGGCTTCTCATTGCGGTGGCTTCTCTTGTTGCAGAGCATGGGCTCTAGGCGTGCCGGCTTCAGTAGTTGTGGCATGCAGGCTCAGTAGTTGTGGCTCGCGGGCTCTAGAGCACAGGCTCAGTAGTTGTGGCACATGGGCTTAGTTGCTCCGCGGCATGTGGGATCTTCCTGGACCAGGGATTGAACCCGTGTCCCCTGCATTGGCAGGCAGATTCTTAACCACTGCACCACCAGGGAAGTTCTGAAAATGCTTTTTAAGGATTTCTAAACCAATGTGTAAATAATGTGGCAAAATGAATTTTGTATATTTTATTGTATTATCTAAATGATCCAAAACCATAAAATAGTACTCTGATATTATGAGAAAACTGATGATTCCACCTCTCCTGCTGCCCAAACCTTTCAGCCTCCTAGAGGCCATTTAATGTAGTACAGCTGGCCGATGACAGCCAGAGCTCATTAGATTGCAGTTGGATGTGCTATCTTAGTATAATGTGTTTAGTCATGCTCTGCCTGTTTTGAGAGGTCCAATATTAGTTTCTTGGCATATACAAACCTGGCCTGACAATTAGGAGACCTAGAAGCCTAAAAGACAAAGCTGTGCTCAATAATCAACTCTGCAAACAACAGCTGTGGCCACAAATAAAATAGCCTTTTATTTGTAAGTAAATAGTGTGGAAAGGGCTTTCGGTCACCCATATCCTCAAACACAGCTAGCAATACTTACCATCGTCTCCAAAGGAGAGATACAGCTGTTTATGTATAGAAATGCATGTATCTGTATGTATGCATATGTTTCACCATAGAATTAAGGTACTTCTATGGAAAATGTTCACCTCTTCGCATATTTATGCACCTTCAGCACTACATGGGAGAACAGCTCCACCTGATTTGTTGTCCAGCTGGCGTTCCCCTAGCCCTGTCCACTAAGTGGTCTTCTTTCAGGAGGGGCCACCTAAGGCGTATCCAAAGAACCCCAAGGCTCCAGAAACCCCATTTTGAAAACCGAAGAAGTGATTTTCACTATGGAGATGAAGAAAGATTTTTTTTTTTAGAAGATGTAGCTTTTAAACTAGGCCTGATTCAAAACAGTTGTATACCACACAGAACACAGACTTCTGAACAGACACTCCTTCCTGCCATTAGAAGGAAAGGGATGTGTGGTAGCCTTCGGACCTGACCTTCCACCTCTCTTTCCATCTGGGGTATGTGTTACAGGCTACAAGAAATAAGGCATGGCCTTATAAGGCAAGGCTGTGACAGGGTGACCATGTGTAAGTCAACAACTGACAAACTTCTACCTAAAAAGTAAGAAATTCAATCATGAGAATGTTTAGGCTTTATATGAAACTTATCTGAACATTTATCGTAATATAGTCAGTGTATTTTTATATGTAGACAAAATATCTTGGTGGTTGAATTTTGCCTTACTAGCCAGGAATCACTATAGACCTAAGTCTTCATCTGTGAAAACTATTTGTGGAACATATGTAATACTATTAGCCACCATTAAATAAGTACCTACTAGGTGCTAAATATATTTAAGCTCTAATCCTGACCTTATCAGCTCTATTACCTGAAGAGTAGACGCCTCATAGCTGAGTGACATAACTGGGATTTGAGTCCAAAACGTGACCTAGAAGCTAAGGTTGTAGTTTACAAGGATGGAATCAGTTATTTTAAAATTAACTATGTAAGTCGTATATAACTCTCATGTGATAAATAAACATTTACCTAATCAAAAATTGGGTCTTTTACTTTGAGACAAATCACATAATTGAAAAACCCACATGATATTTAGAAACCGATATCAATCAGTGGGCTATCAATAATGTTAACTTCTATTAAATCTCAAATTATTTAATTAAGAGGTTAATAAAAAATGTCTTAAACTGGCAGTAATGACCAGGCATAATTCAGTCTATGGCATTTCCTTATAACAAAGATTTATAACCTTATAAACCTTATAACAAAGATTTGCTAAATATATTTGCTAAGAAATATCATAAAATAAACCACTTGAGGGGCTTCCCTGGTGGCGCAGTGGTTGAGAATCTGCCTGCCAATGCTGGGGACACGGGTTCGAGCCCTGGTCTGGGAGGATCCCACATGCCGCGGAGCAGCTGGGCCCGTGAGCCACAATTACTGAGCCTGCGCATCTGGAGCCTGTGCTCCGCAACAAGAGAGGCCGCGACAGTGAGAAGCCCGCGCACCATGATGAAGAGTGGCCCCCACTCGAAGTAGCCGCATAGCACAGGGAGATCAGCTCGGTGCTTTGTGACCACCTAGAGGGGTGGGATGGGGAGGGTGGGAGGGAGGGAGATGCAAGAGGGAAGAGATATGGGAACATATGTATATGTATAACTGATTCACTTTGTTATAAAGCAGAAACTAACACACCATTGTAAAGCAATTATACTTAAATAAAGATGTTTAGAAAAAAAAAAAAAGTGGCCCCCACTCGCCACTAGAGAAAGCCCTCGCACAGAAACGAAGACCCAACACAGCCAAAAATAAATAAATAAATAAATATTTTAAAAAACAAAATAAAATTGGGTTTTTAAAATTTCCTCACATCAGAGAAATTTCTTGTTGCTAACTTGACCGTTTTAATATGGTATCCTATAGTGTGTCCTTATTTATCTTTTTCCTACATCCCTCTGGGGCGAGTGACCTTTACAGCTTCTGGACCCACGCGTTCTAACTGGTACTGGGCTGCTATTTAGAATACAGGTGTTAATTATCTACTTCAGAAATTGTAGCTATTTACTTCCAACAGTAAATACAACTTAGTTCCTCCCAGTTAAGAACGGTTTTTCCTGCTGACGAGGGTTCCAAACCCCTATGACGTTCCCTCTCCTTTGCAAATACCATTAAATTCACTTTTGAAGGGAATCTATGTTATGGCTCCTTGAGTGTTCTCAACTCTGCCTCTCGTTAAAGACTGGACCCTTTCATTGAATAATACAACTAAATTGTATTAATTTCCTAGGGCTTCTGTAACAAACTACCAGAAACTGGGTGACCAAAAACAACAGAAGTTTATTCTCTCATAGTTCTGGAGGCTGGAAGTCTCAAATCAAGGTGTCTGAAGGCTTTAAAGAGGAATCCTTCCTTGCCTCTCCCTAGCTCTTGATGGCTGCTATCAGTTCTTGGAATTCATTGCCTTATAGCCACACCACTCAATCTCCGCCTCTGTTGTCACATGGCCATCTTCCCTCTGTGTGTGTCTCTCTGGATTTCTTCTAAGGACACCAGCTATTGGATTGAGGGTCCACCCTAGTTGAATATGACCCCATCTTAATTAATTACATTTGCAAAGACTATTTCCAAATAAGCTCATATTCTGAGGTTCTGGGTATACATGAACTTTCAGGGGACACTATCAACGCAGTATGCTGACTTTTCCAAAGGACTAGATATTTATCTCTATCAAACTCACCAGTCAGCAACATCTACAGACATGGGCTAAATAGCAATTTCATAGGAAAGAATGTGCTAACTTCAAACAAGAAATGGTAAGAATAAAGTTCTTCTACCTCTAACGTTATATACTAGTTAATAATTCTGCCCCAAACTCTACAGTCCATGTTTTTTTAAATGCACTTAGATCATAACAATATTGGCATTTCTATAGAACTTTATAACTTCCAAAACACTTTCACGTGCATTATGTAATTTCCTCATCACTACAACCTAGTAATGTAAATGAACTTGTCATGATTAGCCCCAGTCTATACTTGGAGAAATTGAGGCTCCACGTCTTGACTCAGGTCATGCAGTTAATTTTGTAATGCAGACCCGGGAGGAAGGTCAAGTGATCTGACTCTTCACCCAGCATTCTTTCTACTGCCAAGTATGCGAAAGTGTTTAAAGTAATGACTGGGAGAGCGAGTCTGGTCAAGGAGGTCTGGGTGAGGAGGTCTGGGCGTGAGTAGAGACCATTTCCCCATCATCTGTGAAGCTTTTTTCTAGCTAACTACATCCACGACCCTAGAATCTCTGAACAGTGCTGAAAATCCCCGCAAAGCCTAACAACACATCCCTGCTTCCAAAACTGAGATCCACTGGTTAAAAATCTACAGAAGAGCCTCCTAAGCTGATTTTTTTTTTAATTGTTTGGATTTGTGTCTGAGGTCAGAGCTTCTCAAACTTAAATGTGCATATGAATCACTTGGGAATCTTGTGAAAATAAGTTCTGATTCAGTGGGCCTTTTGGATGGAGCCTGAGATTCTGCATTTCCAATGATCTCCAAGGTGACGCTGCTGATTCAAGGACCGCATTTTGATTGATAAGCTCTTAAGTAGCCTTCATGATAGAACCCAGGAAGGACTCTATCCAGATAACAGAATGAGTCTATGTGATTGTAGAAAGTGTCCACGTCCGACAGCTATAAACAGCAGGACCTCTCTGCCCAATTAAACACCTCCTTAATCCCTAATAAGAACAGACTTGCTTGAGCCCATTTAAATCATGGGTCTCCAATGGTTGCTGTCAAAACAAGCCAAACAGAAATCCATTCAAGGCCCTTGTTTGTGATGCTCGGCTTCAGGCCGTGAAGAACACCTGTCATCCATGCAACAGAAACATCCGTGAGCTGCTGCCCACTGGCCCAGGGACAGCACAGCAGCCTGCCCCCAGGAGCAGGTATCAGGTGAACCCTGCAAGTTCTCTGCGGTCACAGCTGGATTTGGCTCCCATCTAACCTTCTTCCCCTTGGCAGAGCTGCTTCATTTCAGCATGACCCTCGTTAAGTCTTCTGTTTTCTGGCATTCCATAATGTCGTCTTAATGATGTTGACCCCAAAACTACTTTCTAGAAGAGGTTTGCTGCAGAGATTCATTAAAAGGAAAAATAATGATTGCATTACAGTTTTTGTTGTTTTCTTTCTTTGAAGCTGCTGCGACAGTCTTTAGATATGGGGCTAACGGTGGAAATAAATCCTTGCAATTCCCTGTTAATGGTGATTTATGAGCTGGTGAGGCCGACTAGGTGTCCAGGGAGCACAGCCAGTTTTTAATGGCACTTGAATTCTGTAAATGTAGAAGGCTTCCTTGCAGAAAGTGGAAGTTGGAGTGGGTGAGAAATAATTCAACAAATGAGCATGCTTCTTTTTTTTTTTTTAATAAAGTGAATGGGTTTGTTTTTTGTTTTATTTATTTATTTATTTATTTTTGGCTGTGTTGGGTCTTCGTTTCTGTGCGAGGGCCTTCTCTAGTTGTGGCAAGCGGGGGCCACTCTTCATCGTGGTGCGCGGGCCTCTCACTATTGCAGCCTCTCTTGTTGTGGAGCACAGGCTCCAGGTGCGCAGGCTCAGCAGTTGTGGCTCACAAGCTTAGTTGCTCCGCGGCATGTGGGATCTTCCCAGACCAGGGCCCGAACCCGTGTCCCCTGCATTGGCAGGCAGATTCTCAACCGCTGCGCCACCAGGGAAGCCCAAGTGAATGGTTTTTTATAAATTTATTTATTTTATTTTTGGCTGCATTGGGTCTTTGTTGCTGCAAGTGGGCTTTCTCTAGTTGCGGCGAGCGGGGGCTACTCTTCATTGTGGTGTGAGGGCTTCTCACTGCGGTGGCGTCTCTTGTTGCGGAGCACGGGCTCTAGGCGTGCGGGCTTCAGTAGTTGTGGCACGTGGGCTCAGTAGTTGTGGCTCGCAGGCTCTAGAGCACAGGCTCAATAGTTGTGGCACACGGGCTTAGTTGCTCCGTGGCGTGTGGGATCTTCCCAGACCAGGGCTCGAACCCGTGTCCCCTGCATTGGCAGGCAGATTCTTAACCGCTGAGCCACCAGGAAAGCCCCCATAAATGGGTTCTTAAACTAGTTTTTGCCCTCTGTGATTTCAGAATGTACACTTAGGGTAAAATTTTATAAAAGAAAATAGTTCTGGCAAATAATATAGTGTGTGTCTCATAATGTTTTCATGTACCAAGAAACTGGTATTTAAGAGAAAAATTTGTCTGTTTCTATTTCAAAACCTACAGTTCTTATTGGAATTCTTTAATATGAGGAAATATCATTTTCAAAGACAAATGATGATTTATTGAAGTCAAGGATCACTCGGAGTTTCTACCTGTGTAAGATAATAATGGAGATCTGTCGAGGCTACTCGGTCTCCCTGATAAACTTAGTCATAAACATGGCAGAGTCCTAGAATTCCCATCTGCACAGCAAGTAAGGTTGAAATTCCAGCTTATAGAGCGGTCCCTCGGCATCTGCGGGGGATTGGTTCCAGTACACCCACGGATACCAAAATCCATGGATGCTCTAGTCCCTTATATAAAATGGTGTAGTACAGCCGGCCCTCCCTATCCGGGGTTGCAGGACCCGTGGATACGGAGGGCCGACTGTAAATATTTGTATAATCTATTCCCTTCTTGCCCTTTCCTACTGTCCTTGCAATGGAAACTTCTCTTCCTGTCTTCATTTGCACCCCTACCCCTATCTGTCCCACACATCCTAGTTTGTGCTCTTCTAAATGCAAATCTGAACGTGTCATTCCCTTGCTTAAAATGTCTATGGCTTCTCCTCCTGACAGCAGTGTCCTCAAGCTTTAGCGAGCATCAGAATCACCCAGAGGGCCTGTGAGAACACAGATAGCTGGGCCTCCCTCCAGAGGTTCTGATTCCATGTACATGGAATGAGGCCTGAGAATCTGCATTTCTCACAAGTTACTACATAATGTTGATGCCGCTGGTGCAGGGACCACACTTTGAGGAAAACTGGTCTTCATAAGGAAACCCACCAAACTCTCCATTAATGCATCCAGCACCCTTCAGGATTTGCCCATTGCCTAACTTCCCAGTAGCGCCCCACCCCCGCTCAGCTCTGTTCGTCCGCCTGCATCAGTCACACCAGACTCCTTGGATCCCAGAAACCAGGGCTGTCGCAAGCTTGTGAAAGTTGTTTGCTGCACAAATGACAAGAGGCATCGTTCACATTCTAATCTCTTTCTTGGCGCCCTCCGGAGTAGACCAGTGCACAGCCTATATATACCCTTATACGCAGCAGCCCTGAAACCCCCAGAGACTCCTATGGAGGACCCCAGTCAAACAAAATTACTTGGAACTTTCTGAGCGAACCACATAGTCTGGGCTTTGAAGCTTCACTTATCCTGAGAGGTCAGCCTATCGTGCCCGTTAACCCCTTTTCTGTGTGGAAACTTCTACCCATCCTTTAAGGCCTCCCTCACAAAAAGAAGATTTATGATTAGAATTGTCCTGAGAGCAAGGAAACATTTTTCCAGGAGGAAAAAGAAGGATGATAGAGCTGTAAATACTCCACTGTTCAAAATACTCTGTGTTCAAAATCTGTTCTTTCTCCCTCAGGTTTTCATGAATTATCTTTTCAAAGAACTAGAATATTGAAGGAGAATAAGAAGGAGAAGAGAGAGGGAAGCTTCTTTTCATTTTCTTATTTTGTTTTAGGTCTTCACACATGTAAGATATTTATTTATATAGGCATGGTATTTTAACAAATTATACTTGCAAATAAATATTAAATGCAACATTTGTAAGTTTACACTTTTATGAAGTTTTTTGGTGACTTTCCTCTGATGTTTTACTTTTGGTTACATGGAACAGTGACGTGTGTGTGTGTGTGTGTGTGTGTGTGTGTGTTGCATATTCTTTTTTATTGAAGTATAGTTGTATGTATGTACTTTTTAATAGTTAACCTACACTATTAATTCTTCTCAGTGGCTTAACATTTATTGCACAAACCTGAATCCACCCATATCTATACAGGGAACTATCACTTTATTCACTGGTTAGATTAACTGAGGCTCCAAGTCATACTCAGCAAAAAAAAAAAAAAAAAAAAAAGTAATATAGAATGACTACAGCACTTTAGGAAAATGTACCCTTCTGTGAAGGTGAAGCTGAAAGTTAATATACAGTCAAAAGCAGGCTTCTCAAAGAATAAGGTAAAAAAAATTTTTTAAAAAGCAATCTGCTCAACATAATGAAAAAAAAAAACCAGAAAGGATTAATAAAATTACAGAGCTTAAACTAGGAAATGATTATTTTGCTGAAGTTGTAAAGTTGGTCTGTTATCGCAAAATGGGATATTTGTAATATGAATTTCTATCGTTAAAAAAAGTCTATTGCTGGTTAAAGCTTTTAGGCTGACTTTGGACCATGTGGAAGCAAGAGAAAATGACTAGGAACCTATCTTATTCTTCTTGGGTGATTAGAAAATATTTGGTTTCTTCAAGGTCTATTCTCCTTTCCTCCAGTCCCTTTTTTGGTTATTCATTTATTTAAAACAGATTTGCGAAGTGTCTGCTCTGTTTCTACCTATAGAAAATCGGTAGTCATTCCCTTCCATAATTCGAAAATCCTGTTTGAGAAACAAAACTATCTTCTGTGAAACTGTCAAATGATTAGTTAAGAAGGTTGTAAGGTTTTACGGGTGTAACAGATCAAAACTCTGGCCAACTGAAGCTAATACAGGGCGGGGGAGAGACAGCTTATTGGAAGGAACTGTTCCAAGGCAGAAACTGAGGGGCTTTGTCGCTCCTTCTTCTGGGACACTGCCACTAATGTGACGCCATCCAAGCAACTCCTAATCTCCAAGTCTCTCAGTTCAAACTTCAGATTTGCAGGAGGAAGAGAAGCCGATGGGGCCAGCCTGGAGCAAGGATTGTCCCCTGGATCAACATTCCAAGGAGGTAAGGTTGCCAGATCAAATACAGAATGCCTAGTGAATTTCTTATAAACAACAAATACTTTGTTGTCTCATACAAAAATTTGATTCAGACTTAACTGGGCATCCTGTATCTTTATTTCCTAAATCTGGCAATCTTGCAAGGAGGCAGCTCTCTGAGTGCAGGCAAGGCTGCAAAGGGAGACCATGTGAGTAACTGCAAGAAGTGTGCGTGACACCTTCTGTGCATTTGGTAACCCAAGAAATAGAGGCTACAGGCATTCGGAGGAGAGAGGCCAGTGTCATCTGGAGTGCAAGGGAGGGCTTCCTGGAGAAGTGGCAGGATTTGGGCAGATGGAGGACAATGGGGGAGGCAGTGCCTGATGGGATGAAAAGGAATGACATGCCCAGGAAGCAGTGAGGGTCCCAGCCTGGCTGGAAGGGGGAATTCAAGCCAGTTCAACCACCAAGCGTGAGTAAAAAGGAATGGAAAGCTGAAACCGGCTGAAAAACACATGAAAGCATAACAGTCTTTACAAGGGTCTCAAAATTTGAATCACTTACTGATTCCCCACCCACATTGAGGATGAGTCCCACTGGCACATAAATAACAAACCCCTTACGTGGTTTTCGAGAGTAACACGTGTTGATCTTTATTTTCCTCTTGCTCACCTTCCCTGAGTTCACTCAGCTCAGCTAAGTGGAAGATGCGGCATCTTAGGAGCTTGGCAGCTGTTAAGAAAAGTCCAACTTAGGGAATTCTTCTTGATTCATTTGCACCAAGTAATAAAACTGTCTTTCCTCATGGCCCTCCAACTTATGCCATGCACATGAATACGCTCTCTTTGTAGGATGTCAAAAGGACCACCATCTAGGCATTGGAGTCACACAAAGAATGAGGAACTTCTTACGCTCAACAGGAATAGATGTACAATTTGGGAAGTTCTCAAATAATTACAATAATTAACATTTTGGGGGAATTCCCTGGCAGTCCAGTGGTTAAGACACTTCACATCCACTGCAGGGGGCACGGGTTCGAGCCCTTGTAGGGGAACTAAGATCCCGCATGCCATGTGGCGTGGCCAAATAAACAAATGAATAAGTAAGTAAAAATAATTAACATTTTTTAGCACCCTACAGCTTGCAAAGTGCTATCATGTATTTTATCTTATTTGTTCTCATATTAGAATTCTTCAGAGAAATAGAACCAATAGAATATATATATATTCAGATTTTTCCGTAACATCTTACAGAAAATCCGAACGAACTTTTTGGCCAACCCTATATATGTCAATGCATATATAGGGGTGTGTGTATTTATATATATATATATATAGACAGACAGATAGACAGACATTAAGGAGCTGGCCTCACACAATTGTGAGGACTGGCAAGTCTGAAATCCACAGGGCAAGACAGCAGGCTGAAAATTCAAGTTAAGAGTTGATGTTTCAATCTTGAGTTCAAAATCCACAGAGCAGGACTTCCCTGGTGGCGCAGTGGTTAAGAATCTGACTGCCAATGCAGGGCACGCAGATTCAATCCCTGAATCCGTGGATCCCACATGCTGTGGAGCAACTAAGCCCGTGCGCCATAATAACTGAGCCTGCACTCTAGAGCCCGCGAGCCACAACTACTGAGCCCACGAGCCACAACTACTCAGCTCGCGTGCCTAGAGCACGTGCTCCGCAACAAGAGAAGCCACAGCAATGAGAAGACCGCGCACCACAACGGAGAGTAGCCCCCGCTCGCCGCAACTAGAGAAAGCCCGCCCGCGGCAACAAAGACCCAACACAGCCCAAAAAATTAATTAATTAATTAAAATTTTAAAAATAAATAAATAAAAGCAATGGCTTTTAAAAAAACCCAAATCTTAAAAAAAAAAAAAAAATTCCACAGAGCAGGCCAGGCAGACTGGAAACTCAGGCAAGGTTTCTGTGTGACAGTCTCGAGGCAGAATTGCTCCTTCTTTGGAAAACTTGTCGTCATCTTAAGACCTTCAACTGATTGGATGAGGCCCACCCACATGATGGAGGATAATCTGCTTTACTCAAAGTCTACTGATTTAAACATTAATCACACCTAAAAAATACCTTCACAACTTCCAGACTGATGTTGGATCCAAGAACTGGGCACCACAGCCTACCCAAGTTGGCACATAAAATTAGCCAGCACAGTCCTCAAAACAATGCTCTATAGGTAAGCAAAACAAGCCTTTATTTTCCACATTTTCTATATGGGAATAATAAGCCCTAGAAAAAGCTAATTGTGGTGCCCAAGTCCTCAAAACTAATAGAATAATCAGAAGCAGGATTCAAACTCAGACCTGTCAACTTTAAGTCCCTTACTATTGCCTCCCCTCCACCCACCAGGTGCAGTAGAATCCCTGAATCTTTGTTTCTTTATCTATAAGGTAAGACATGGCATACTTCAAGATTTCATCTAACTTGATTGTCCTATGATTTTTTTTTTACATTCTAGGTATCAAGTTAAATGAAATTCTGTTCAAAGGATATACTCCACTAATTCTCTTTCTCGTGTCCTTCCCCCAAAATCTGTTATTCACGCACTAAAGAGAAGAGTCTGAACATTTATGGTGTGCTTTCTTGGAGTTAGGCTGAGCAGTCTAAAGAAAAGAGCCATAGTTCCTGCCCTTCAGGGGCCAATAGAGGCAGTAATGTTTTTGTTTCACCAAGCTTGGCCCATCTTCATTTTTACTCTCTGGCTCCTGAAGACTTTGTAAGAACAAATTACCTACAAAGAGGTTCTCTAATCACTGGAGTGAGTGTAAGATTAAAGGTGTCTCCATCTCACTGTTGCTCCTTTCTTTGCAGAGTTACTATGAATGAGATTAAAGTTCCCGTCACCAGCCTTCTACCTAATGACTTGCTTCCCAAAATCTAATCTTCTAAAATAAGAAATATATCATGGGTAGTGAAACGCAGCTTATTTCAGGAGATACCAAGAAAATATTACAACAGTATCTTTAGTCATAAGATAGCCAAAACCTCTCCTCTCAAAAAATTGGTTTTGGATCTGAGAATAAAAACCAAAAGAAAAATTCCATAGTATGTAGAACTGGATTGCTTCTCACATCCCACCCCATCTCAAATGAAAAGCATCATGCAGGCTTCCGGCTGACATCTGCTTGTGTGTGGATGACTAAGTCTTTTGAAACCCCTCATTCAACAGTCCACAAATGGGGGGTGGGGGATTGAATTCCTGGGCTCCTGTTATCCATGGGTCCAAAATAATTAAAAGTCAACTGACCCTTTCAGTGGTGCTGGTTCTTTGCATGAGTCATGTGGTGCTAGCCCATAAGGGATTCATGCTTGTATATGCAAATCATCAGAGAACTTAAGCACAGAATCTCATTTGTCCTGGGAGGGCAAGGGGATATTTGGGAGAAGAAAGGGCTGGTCATCAACCAAGGGCCCCCAGCCTTAGAGGAGAGCACCATGGTTTCAAGGAATATGAGATATTAGGACTGCAAACAGTCCTAGATTATTCTTCCTTTGGTGCAAATCACAGGATTTATTTTCTGGTTTGGTGAGTCCAGTAGTCTTCTGGGAAACAGCTAGAAATAGAAGATAGGTAGATGAAAGTCATGATATTTTTACCTACTTCTCACTTCTTCCCTCAACAAATGGTTTGGTCTTTAGCTTACAGGCTCAGAACTGTCATTGTGCTTTGTCCTTTTCCTGAAAATAGAAGAAGTTTCATGTTTCTAATCTCATCACAGACCTTCTTCCTGCCAACTTAAATAAGTTGATTCTCTCCTGAAAATTCTTATCATCACGTTTCCCCATGTTGTTTTCTATTGCTGACCAGGTTTTGTTTTTTTTAATGTACTATATTCCACTAAGAAGATAACGCAGGAGTGCTATGTAGTTAAGAGCTTATAACTCACTCAGTTTCACCTCTCAGCACATATTTGTCAAAGAAGGAAGGAGAGTTTGGGGGAGGTGAGGGAGAGAAAGTATCTCCACTGACCTCAGTGCAAGGCACCCAAGTTCCCATGTGTTTTGGGGGAGTACTGAAAGTTGGTGAATACAAAGCAGATGATCACTCAGGAGGCCCAAGCTTGAAAACTTTCTGCATATTTTAAGACTCAAGGCAGGTCAAATTCACCCGAAGCGCCTCAGTCTACCTCTTTCTTTTTTAATTGTGATATAATTGACTATAACATTGATTTAATTTTAGGTGTACAGCATAATGATTTGATATCTCTCTATATTATGAAATGATTACCACAATGAGTTTAGTTAACAACCATCACTTCACATAGTAACAAAATGTTTTTCCTGTGATGCGACTTTTAAGATCTACTCTCTTCACCACTTTCAAATCTACAACACAGTATTATTAACCCATGCTGTACATCCCCGGGACTCAATTTATTTTATTATTGGAAGTTCATACCCTTTGACCAGCCTCACCCATTCCGCCCACACACCCAGCCAACCTCAGTCCAGTTCTTAAATATTGGCAAACGAGATGGTTCAGTCCTAAGGCAGATAAGCTACAGTTATCTGGGTTTGGCATGCAAACCACTGGCGAGGTGAAACAATGTGCTTGAAAGTCTTTCAACTATGAACATGAGATAGGTCTCCAGTTGTATTTAAATGGGGGAGAAGCAGTTTGTGTTCATTATTCCCTCCCAATGCTGACCAAAGGCTTTTTCCAGACACAACTCCAGCACGTATAGTACTTTACATTTTATAGATGCTTCATGTGCTTGACCTAGTCTGGTCCTTAACAAGCCTCTCAGGCAAGTGAGGCAAATGGAAGGCACCTCATTTTGCAGATGAGGGCACTAATGTTTGCAGAGGAAACTGGCTTGTCCGCGTGGCCACGGAGGTAGGGCCATGGGTTTTATTTATTTTTTAACATCTTTATTGGAGTATAATTGCTTTACAATGGTGTGTTAGTTTCTGCTTTATAACAAAGTGAATCAGCTATACATATACATATATCCCCACATCTCCTCCCTCTTGCGTCTCCCTCCCACCCTCCCTATCCCACCCCTCTAGGTGGACACAAAGCAACAAGCTGATCTCCCTGTGCTATGCGGCTGCTTCCCACTAGCTATCTATTTTACATTTGATAGTGTATATAAGTCCATGCCACTCTCTCACTTCGTCCCAGCTTACCCTTCCCCCTCCCCGTGTCCTCAAGTCCATTCTCTACGCCTGCATCTTTATACCTGTCCTGCCCCTAGGTTCTTCAGAACCTTTTTTTTTTTTTTAGATTCCATATATATGTGTTAGCATATGGTATCTGTTTTTCTCTTTCTGACTTACTTCACTCTGTATGACAGTCTCTAGCTCCATCCACCTCACTATAAATAACTCAATTTCGTTTCTTTTTATGGCTGAGTAATATTCCACTGTATATATGTGCCACATCTTCTTTATCCATTCATCTGTCGATGCACACTTAGGTTGCTTCCATGTCCTGGCTGTTGTAAATAGTGCTGCAATGAACATTGTGGTACATGACCCTTTTTGAATTATGGTATTCTCAGGGTATATGCTCAGTAGTGGGATTGCTGGGTCGTATGGTAGTTCTATTTTTAGTTTTTTAAGGAACCACCATACTGTTCTCCATAGTGGCTGTATCAATTTACATTCCCACCAACAGTGCAAAAAGGTTCCCTTTTCTCCACACCCTCTCCAGCATTTATTGTTTGTAGATTTTTTGATGACGGCCATTCTGACCAGTGTGAGGTGATACCTCATTGTAGATTTGATTTGCATTTCTCTAATGATTAGTGATGTTGAGCATCCTTTCATGTGTTTGTTGGCAATCTGTATATCTTCTTTGGAGAAATGTCTATTTAGGTCGTCTGCCCATTTTTGCATTGGGTTGTTTGTTTTTTTGATATTGAGCTGCATGAGCTGCTTGTAAATTTGGGGGATTAATCCTTTGTCAGTTACTTCATTTGCAAATATCTTCTCCCATTCTGAGAGTTGTCTTTTCATCTTGTTTATGTTTTCCTTTGCTGTGCAAAAGCTTTTAAGTTTCATTAGGTCCCATTGGTTTATTTTTGTTTTTATTTCCATTTCTCTAGGAGGTGGGTCAAAAAGGATCTTGCTGTGATTTATGTCATAGAGTGTTCTGCCTATGTTTTCAGTTTATTAGTTTATTTTTGTTTTGAGGTGCAGGTCCTGTCCCTATTCTTTTGTCTCTGTGTTTTCTTTTCTCTTTTGCCCTACCCAGGTATGTGGGGAGTTTCTTGCCTTTTGGGAAGTCTGAGGTCTTCTGCCAGCGTTCAGTAGGTGTTCTGTAGGAGTTGTTCCACATGTAGTTGTATTTCTGATGTATTTGTGGGGAGGAAGGTGATCTCCACTTCTTACTCCTCCGCCATCTTGAAAGTCTCATCAGGCCATGTATTTTAATTCCTTGTCCTGTGTTCTTTCCACCGCAAAACACCCACTATCTTCAAAAGATATAAAATCAACAAGTTGGTAAATAGGGGCAAATCTCCACCTGCCTTACTTCTCTCACAAACAGAAATCGATGCAACCAACTTTTGGGACCCAGTAACGCCAGTGCCAGGAGCCCTATTCTTACCTCTGTGTGATCCTCTGAAAGTCTGTGTCTATAAGTGAAGAATTAAATCATTATCCAGGCAATGCAAAAGGGAAGAAAAGTGTTATCCAGAAAGAATGTCTATTCCCAGTAACTAAATGCTTGGAACATACAGAGTATGATGTTTTACAAAGCCTTCCCATTTGAATTTTTTATTTCTTAAGCAACAAAATTATATTTTGGCAATTCAACCAAAAGGATGGGCTCAACTGTGACTTGTCCTTGGTTTGGTTTGCAGACGTGAATGGAATTAGCACAATGTTTTAGTTGAGAAAGAGACTCGCCATATGTTAGAGGTGAAAGGAACCTTGGAAATGATGTAATCCAAATTCCAAGGGGGTTGACGGATATCACCCAGGTAACTGTTTGGAATTTCCACTTCATTTGCAATATACAAACGTAAGTCTATTTGCTGGAGCCGAAAGAGCCAGCTCTGGAGGCTGGTTATTAGGGGTGACAGGATTACAAACCTAACTTGTGCATGGTTATAATAAATGAAGCAATACGTAAATGCCATAAGGGTTTGCTCCACCAAAGTAAATATCCATGTTTAGAGGTGTATCCTGTAGCTTAGAGCAAAATTTCACATTTGTTCTATTTATTGTGTTAAAAAAAAAAAAAGAAAAAACTCTACCATAACACAATAACCTTGCATTTGGCTTATTGCATCACACATCATCCTTGGTATATATTGAATAATTTGTCTAAGGTGCTGTCTTTCTTGGAGAATTCCAAGTTTCACAAGATATTTAAAATAAACCATTCCTTTACATTGATAGCAAATGGGTTTTGACAGATTGAACATGAGACAGAAAATAATGCACTGCAATACCTTATAGTTTAATATGAATGTGGGGTTGCTAAGGGCTTGAGTGTTTGGATTTTTTTTTCTTTAGTAGTTCCTTTTCTTCAAGAATGTCCTTCAAATCATGCTGTGCACATGCTAAATTTTCAGGTGTTAAAAGTAGCCATATCCATTAAGTTGCCATCAACCAGACCATAGACTAAATTAGAACTACACAATGTTCATTATTTCCCAAAATTAGATACCAAAGTAAAATGACCTACGATCTAGGTCAGATTGTGGAGTCATGGAAAAACTGAAGGTCCACCTTGGATCTTCTACTTTGTTCTTTGTCTAAAAGGTTGGAAAATAGTAGAATGGTTTCATTTGTATTTCTACTTTTCTCTTGCTCTTGGAGGTGATAATCCTAAATAAAATGCATCCAAAACAGGCAGGTGAACAGATAAGAAGATATGGAAAATCTAGAATATGGATTATCAGCACAAGAATGCTGGCAGCAATCCCAGTACTTAAAATGCCCAAAGGTATATCAGGAACAGTGTGACCTTCTAGAAAATACAGAGGAGCCTAGTTCCTTATGGTAAGAACGTAAGAGTAGGTGGAATCTGACCAACGCTTCCTAAGAATATTTAAGTGACAGAATATTGTAAATGTCCCCCTTCCATTGGCCCCTGAGGGTAAAGCTTTGAGGTGAGCATTCCCAACTTGTCCTTAATAAACCCTCTGAATCCATTATCCATGGGTTTATCTAAACCTTCTTGAGGGGATTTCTAACTTTAGCCTTCACAGTCTCTGGAGCAGATGAAGAGAACCTTTATTCTACTGTCATTCATTGATCCACATTTTTAAAGGAACTCCTGAAGTATACTCAGGTAAAAAGTACTTAATTTTGTTTAAGAAAAAAATATAAAACACTAGTAATTCAGTACTGTTCTTTAAGCTAAGAAAACATAAATCTTTACTTAATATCTGCAGTGCATTCTGGAACAAACTATGGTTTTCACTATAAAGTGATTTAAGAGGAAAGATGGGAGCTGGAAGAAACAGGAAGAAAAAACAACGAAAGGTATAAATGAGGCATAAGAGGAGAAAAGATTAAGGTTAAGGAGAATAACCCAGAAGTAGAGAAACTTAGAAGGACAAAGAGGAGAGAAGTTCAGAAGTCCTGATGTCAGTTATAGATAATTTTTTCACAGTCTCATGTTTACTGAGATGTGTGGCCTCAAGATATTTAATCATTGTCTACTGCATGCTGAATTTCTAAATTAAACAGTGTCAGGATATTTTTCTCAGAGCTACAAATAATAACTGAGACCAGTAATACCTCTTGAGGTCATTGGCAAAGGTCAGATGAAACCAAGCCAGACCTAACCTAGAATCACCAAGAATCACGTGTTCCAGACGCACAATCTGTACTAAGCAAAGAAGTGCTTTATTCTGTTGCCCTCAAACCTTCATCTTCATGCTTTGTCTTATCAATCTAGAACACTGGGTTACAGTGAGGAAATCCCTGCTTAAGCTGTCTATACCCTGCCTGGTTTTACAGATTTCCCACATACCTGTTCTTGGTCTTCGTCTTTCCAGACTGAAGTCCTGTTCATTTCAGCCTCTAACACTATGAGTAATTTTCATTTATTTGGTGATGTCTGTGTGCCGGGTAATCTTCACAACAGCCATGAAATATCTACGATTGTTGTCTTCCTTCGACAGATCTGTAAACTGAGGCACAGAGAGGTTAAGTAACTTGCCCAAAGTCACACAGTAAGCGATAAAGCCAAGCTCAGAGGTCAGAATGACTGACTCCAAAATTCACTCACTGATCCTCTTTCTACTTCTTATTGAGTGCTTCCTCTCTCCTTCCACATCTGATATGGTGCTGCTCTTCCTCTGCCCCACGGTGATCCCTGAACCGAGATCACCATGGACAGTCTTCAAGTTCTTTGTTCTGAAAGCTTTCTCAACTGAATGAAGTTAGCTCATAATCCTCCTCTCCCACCTGAGGCTGGCCAGAAGGCCACATAGCCCAGGATGGAGGCTCCCTGACTTGGTTCAGCCTTCAGTGCTTACCACACAAATCGTACTTGTTCTTTGCAAACATTGTTGTACTGAGGCCATATTATCTCTCCACGCATAGGTCTGCATTCGCGTTTTTAGTTGTAGAATAAAACTTCTGGCAATCATGAATTTTTTCTAACTTATATAACATGTATGGCAATTCATGTAAGGAAACATAAACTAGGTGGTTAAGAGAGAAAAATTACAAATAACTAAGAGAGGAGAGATGACTATTCCCCGAAAACTCTTCCAAAGGTGCCTAAAAACAATAGGCAAGGGGGGGGGGGGGTGGGGAGAGAATGGATTTTTTTCAAATGGCTTAGACCCTAGAATTTAAAAGTATATTACATTAGGCTTCTTTTTATTACTGTTAATTTTTACTGAGAGTAGAGTTGCTTTACAATGTTGTGTTATCGTCTGCTGTACAGCAAAGTGAATCAGCTGTACATATATGTATATCCTCTCTTTCTTGGATTTCCTTCCCATTTAAGTTACCACGGAGCATTGAGCAGAGTTCCCTGTGCTGTATAGAACGTTCTCATTAGTTATCTATTTTATACACATTAGGCTTCTAAGTGAAATGAACTCATAAAAAGTGAATGTGTTTGTATTAGTTGGAGAATTTGGGGTTGTAAAGTGACCTTCTTGGAATACCTTTGAGCAAGACATATCGTTTAAGGAATGGTGAACCCATATGTCTCCTAGCTGCCTAAGCAACTAAGAGGCCTTGCTGACTTGACTTTCTTTTCTTTTCCAGATCTTGGCTATCGTGTCCATCTTGTTCATCGTCCTCTCCACCATTGCGCTGTCTCTCAACACGCTACCAGAGCTGCAGGAGATGGATGAATTTGGACAGCCCAATGACAACCCCCAGTTAGCCCACGTGGAGGCCGTGTGTATCGCCTGGTTTACCATGGAGTACCTTTTACGGTTCCTGTCCTCACCAAATAAATGGAAGTTCTTTAAGGGCCCGCTGAACGTTATCGACTTGCTGGCCATCTTGCCGTATTACGTCACCATCTTCCTCACGGAGTCCAACAAGAGCGTGTTGCAGTTCCAGAACGTGAGGCGCGTGGTCCAGATCTTCCGAATCATGCGTATCCTCAGGATCCTGAAACTCGCCAGACACTCGACGGGCCTGCAGTCCCTGGGTTTCACCCTCAGGCGGAGTTACAATGAACTGGGCTTGTTGATATTGTTCTTGGCCATGGGGATAATGATATTCTCCAGCCTGGTATTTTTTGCCGAGAAGGACGAAGATGCTACCAAGTTCACCAGCATCCCGGCCTCGTTTTGGTGGGCCACCATCACCATGACCACTGTCGGCTACGGTGACATCTACCCAAAAACGTTATTAGGGAAGATCGTGGGAGGCCTCTGCTGTATCGCGGGGGTTCTGGTGATCGCCCTTCCCATCCCAATCATTGTGAACAATTTTTCTGAGTTTTACAAGGAGCAGAAACGCCAGGAGAAGGCCATTAAGAGGAGAGAGGCTCTCGAGCGGGCCAAGAGGAATGGAAGCATCGTTTCTATGAACTTAAAAGATGCCTTTGCTCGCAGTATGGAACTGATAGACGTGGCTGTGGAGAAGACGGGAGAGTCGGCCAATACAAAAGACTCCACGGGTGATAACCACCTCTCTCCAAGCCGGTGGAAGTGGGCCAGGAAGGCTCTGTCGGAAACAAGCTCCAACAAGTCTTACGAGAATAAGTACCAGGAGGTCAGCCAGAAAGACTCCCACGAGCAGCTGAACAACACTTCTTCCTCCAGCCCACAGCACCTGAGTGCCCAGAAACTGGAGATGCTCTACAATGAAATCACCAAGACGCAGCCTCACGCCCACCCGAATCCCGACGGCCACGAGCAGCCCGAGAGGCCGTCTGCGTATGAAGAAGAGATAGAGATGGAGGAGGTGGGCTGCCCGCAGGGGCAGCTGGCCGTGGCGCAGACCGAGGGCATCGTGGACATGAAGAGCACCTCCAGCATCGACAGCTTCACGAGCTGCGCCACCGACTTCACGGAGACCGAGAGGTCGCCCCTGCCGCCGCCCTCCGCTTCCCACCTGCAGATGAAGTTCCCACCCGACCTCGCCCGGATAGAGGAGCACCAAAGAGCCAGGGGCCCCCCATTCCTCACCCTAACCCGAGAGAAGGGGCCCGCGGCCAGGGACGCCAGCCAGGAATACGCTCCAATCGACGTAACTGTGAACCTCGACTCCAGCGGGTCCCAAGGTGGGCCCCACGGCCCCTTGCAGTCGGACAGCGCCACCGAGAGCCCGAAGAGCTCGCTGAAAGGCAGCAACCCGCTCAAGTCCAGATCGCTCAAGGTGAACTTCAAGGACAACAGAGGCGGCGCCCCGCAGACCCCACCCAGCACGGCCAGGCCACTGCCGGTCACCACGGCGGACTTCCCACTCAGCGCCCCGCAGCTCATCAGCACCATCCTCTTAGAAGAAACCCCCTCCCAGGGAGACAGACCCTTGCTGGGCGCTGAGGTTCCGGCACATTGTCAGGGACCCTCCAAAGGGCTGACGCCTCGGTTTCCCAAGCAGAAACTCTTTGCTTTCTCATCCAGAGAGAGGAGGAGCTTCACGGAAATAGACACGGGCGAAGACGATGATTTCTTAGAGCTCCAAGGGACCACGAGGCGGGACAAGCGGGCAGACTCCAACCCGAACTGCTTTGCAGATAAGCCTAGTGACGGAAGAGACCCTGTAAGAGAAGAGGCCTCTGTGGGCTCTTCCTCTCCACAGGACACAAGTCACAACTGTAGGCAAGACATTTACCATGCTGTGGCGGAAGTAAAACAGGACAACAGTCGAGAAGGGTGCAAGATGGAAAACCACTTGTTTGCCCCAGAAATTCATTCCAACCCAGGAGACACAGGGTACTGTCCCACACGTGAAACCAGCATGTGACTAGTTACAAAGGCAATAATAAAAGCAAAACAAAAACAAAAACAAACAAACAAAAAAACTTGTTTCTTAAAAATGCGGTTAATAATGCCTGTGAACTAAAAAGTGGGAAACCCCTCCCCCCAAAAATGTGCATAAAATGTTATTTTTGCATGGCATGAACAGTTTAGTTTAAGTACTGTTTAAATAAAGAATCAAGACTGCATTTTGTAACAAACAAACAAAAATGACTGAGGAACAGTGAACAAATAAAGAGAGCTCTATTACGAACCGGTATTCTGCAATGTCTGACATTTTTGATCCTTTCATTTCAAATTGTAGACAGAGTTTCGACTTTGAGCTTTTCTGTTACAGTGAATTTGAGAATTTGCACATGAAAGGATGAAATGTCGTTGCATGAGTTCGTAATTGCCAGGCAAGGTGCTTTGAGCTTGCAAAAGGCGTAACTTTGTAAATAACGGGGCTTGGGATGCAAAAGTGTCAAGAACAGATGGAAACAAGTTTCTGAGACACAGGCACTTCCTTCACAGCTACTGCCTGGAGGAGCTGTACAGACTTCTTGTTGCAAAATTGCAACCTGTCTTAAACCATCTCACATATCTTGCTTTGGGTTATGAAGCTCTTATAAGTACATTTGTTTAAAGGAATACAGTATTTTTATTGACTTGTGATATAACTCATAGGGTGCATTTTTCTTTTTTGCTTCTGCTTAGTTGTGGCATTTGTGGTTTTATTTATAAATCATGGAACTAGGCAAGATGTAATGACCAGATATCCAAAAACTTGGAATTGCAGTTTGAAATTTTGCCAGTCAATTATATATCACTAATATCATGGGGAAAAGTATATATCATGCCACAGCCTATTACAGAAATGCATTTTTTAAAAAACCTGAACATACTTAAAAGGTGATATTACACAACTAAACTTTTTTTTAATGGCCCTCCACTTTTGGAAAGCAGTTCTTTAAAAAAAAAAAAAAAAGGGGGGGGGGACTTCCCTGGTGGCACAGTGATTAAGGATCCGTCTGCCAATACGGGGAACACGGGTTCAACCCCTGGTCCCAGAAGATCCCACATGCCGCAGAGCAACTAAGCCCATGCACCACAACTACTGAGCCCGTGCGCCTAGAGCCCGTGCTCCGCAAGAAGAGAAGCCACCGCAACGAGAAGCACGCGCACCGCACGCAACAAAGAGTAACCCCCGCTCGCCGCAACTAGAGAAAGCCCGTGCGCAGCAACGAAGACCCAACACAGCCAAAAATAAATTAAATAAATAAAATTTTTAAAAAATGTATGTTGGCCATCTAAAGACGACTGTATTTTCCACTTGAATCCAACATAACCTTTCCTATCTAAAGATAGAATGTAGACATGCCAAAATGGGAATTCCAAAAAGTGACTTTTGGCAAACTAAAAGCAGCGTTATTTAAGTAAGACTGCCACCCCACCCACCTGTACCCCATAGATAGAGTTGGGTTTGGAAATGAGTTAACATAAAAAGAACCCTGGCCTGGGACTTCCCTGGTGGTCCAGTGGTTAAGACTCCACGCTTCCACTGCAGGGGGCACAGGGTTCCATCCCTGGTGGGGGAACTAAGATCCCGCATGCCGCATGGTGCGACCAAAAAAAAAAAAAGAACCCTGGCCTGATAATGGGTCACCCAGTATTTCCCAGTGAGGGGAGAAAACACTGCCACCTGGGGAAGGCCACAAATGCCAGTAGCACCATCCAGTGATTGCAGCGTCTAGAAACACCCCCTCATGTTTCCAACGCCCCCAAGAGATGGAGGATTATCCTAGTTGAAAGCAATACTTCCAGCATTTTCAACTGAGAACAGTGAAATCCAGAGGCGTTAGGATACTTGCTAGTGATTGTCCTGTTAGTGAAGACTGTGCTAAAACCCAGGTCATTTGGATCCACTTTGCCTCACAGGAAATCAAGGCTCTAGCTCGATATGCAACTACCTGATGGGTGATCCTGGATGAGCCTTGAAAACCTCTCTCAGTTTCAGTTTTACCCTGATAAAAATCAAGACAAATTATTTCTAAGGTACCTTAAGACTGCAAATTAATATGATTCCTTGATCTCTCAGGAATGTGCAAGTTTGCCTCCGCATAATGCATTTTGTACGTGTGTGTGTGGGTGTGGATGTATAGTTCAGAGAAATAGGAAAATTCTGGGCCCAATTTAAAGCACAACTTTTTGTTTAAGGAAAAAAAATTCTAAATTTTATTCTATTTTTAAAAGAAAAAAAAAAAAAAAAAACCCACCAGAAAAAGACAACCCAAATATTTAGAACCTAACTTAAGACTTTAAGGAATAACATGTCTTTATTAACAAAATCTGGTCATTATGTCTCAGATAAGAAAACAAGTTTTGATCTTGGCTGAAATCCAAGCAGCCCTACTGCTAAAAATATTTTTAAACATTTCTTTTTCACTGTGCTTATTAGAATTTCCTGATGGTTTTTATGTTTGTTTCAGAACACAACCTTTAAGAGTTTATGGTCATTAATCATTGATATTTACATCACTCATACTTATTTCAGTGTCTAAAAGTAAATGTTGCTCAGTTTTTGTAAATCTAGAGTGTCTGAATTTTCTATATATAGTTTTCCAAGTAAACCGATATATCTGCTGTTAGACAAATAGCAAATAAGTCATGAAAATTCTTTTCCTTACATAGTCTCGTGAAGCAGTTATTTTGTAATGTCTCTGTACTGATGAATCCGCAGTTTTTAAAATTTATCTGATAGTTTACTAACGCCGACCTTTCTTATGTCTATTAGGCCTTTAACTGTGAATCCTGCTCCAGAATGCTTAATGTTAGAAATCTTTCCTGGATAAGGAATTCTAGACATTCTCCCCAAAGGCATTCTCCCTAAAAACTTTTCCCCTTTAATATTTGTCTTAAGTTTTAAAGAATTTTCAAGAACCTCCTATGGAAAGTTTAACCTTCAATTCTTCTTAGCCCCTCTGAGCCAAAAGTCTTCAGCTAGGAAACAATAAAATCTCCTCTAAAAAAACTGACTTTGTTGTTTCACAGGGAAGCACCTAGGGTTCCCAAAATGCACTTGTGCAGTGCTTCCTTAACCTTTTCAATGAACTGCACCTAATGCAGAGAATGAACCTATTTGCCTGAACTGGTCTGGGAATATACCAAGCACAGAGTTCTTGCAAAGTCTTATGTTTCCCCTCAAAAAGTCATGAAAATGCTGCATTTTACTTCGTAACATATGTTTCAATATCAAAGAAATAATGTTTTCTCTTACTTACCTACTAGTAAAATGGATACTCTTTGAACTTCAAATACCTCTTTTGTACCCCCTGGAAAACACATCCCCAGTTTGAGAAATACTGCATAAGTGGTGGGGACATAGGCTGGTTCCCTGAGGGGCCCTGGAGGTTTCTGCTGCTGGGACAGCTGCTCATTTTCACCTAGCTCAGTGACCAGGGACAAATGTCAACAAGGAAAGACTGTTTGAATGAACTCAAAATAACACAGTCCCAGGCACTGTTAATTCAGTTCTGCTGGCTATCCTAACGGGTGTAAATTGCCACAAGATTGTTTTAGCTTAACGCTTGAGATCGATCACAAGAGGATAGAAATGGGTGCACGGATATATGTCTTGAGTTGGGTCACAAATACAGGAGTGACACCCTGAATGCCTAGTGTTCACCTAATTAGTCTCTAAACATTTTCACTAGAAATTTCTCCACTCCGGCACAGCCAACAGCTTTGAAGCAAGCATTTAGATCAAGCATTATCCTGATATGAACTAGATTCGGTAACAAGAAGAATAGTGCCAAGCATCTGTTCCCATTAATTTCTTGTCAAAATAGTCTCACTGTCACGTAGACATGAGGAAAGTCAACAATTCAACTATTTTCTCTTGGAATTTGAATAGAAAAAAAAAAAAAAGCCTTATGTATGTAGAGTATTTTAAGAGTTTTTGGTCATGCTTTATACTCATAACAGCCTTCTGAATCGGGTATTATTTATCAATAAAAGACCAGCGAGATTAGGAATCTTGTTCAAGTTCACACTGGTCACTGGTGAATAGTAGAACAAGACCTCATCCACATCCTCTGGCTTCAAGTCCGGCATTCCAATAAACAACAGGAAAATATGTATAGTTAAGGAGGTTTTTTCTACTAATATTTAAAATTACGTAAATAAAAGCAGAGGTGCGTTTATCATCATGCAGTTTTCTTAAAGCAGCAGTGGATCATGCCAAATGGTAATGACTTGAGATAAATGACGTTGACCATCTTTAGCACATATGTTTGCCCATTCGGGATTCTGGTTATAAGGTACACATTCCTGGGTCAAAGAGAAGAATTTATTACTCATGATGTAACATGAATACACATTAGGCAGAGGGCTGAAGGAAGCCACTTGATTTTCTAAAAAAAAAAAAAAAAACTTCAGAACTATTAATACTTCAAAGTTCAAAAATACTGTCTAATAGATTTTGATCGGCATTTCACTATTCATTCAGTAAATACTAGGAGAGCACCCCTATAATCTACAGAAGGCATTGTGCTTGGTGTTAGTGTACAGCCCCCAGCCTCCTGGAGCTTACTGCCTTGCCCATTTAAAACCAGGCTGAGAAAAAAAAATTTTTTTAATAATAAATAAAAATTTTAAAAATAAATAAAGCCAGGCTAAGGATCATTTGGGTTACTGGAAAGTGTCTCTTCTGAGTATGAAAAAATTATTCAATTATCAAACCAGGGAAGCATGTGACAGGAACAAGTGAAATGCTTTTCCGAAGAACTGTTTTCCTAAGAAATAGATGGATGGTATAAATGGAAGACGGGTACATAATTATTTTTGAATTACAGTTTAGATTTACATTTGAGATAACAAATTGTTAATCTGATTGAGTAAAGTTCTGGGTTGTCTTTCCTTATTATCTGATAAATTGAAAAATAATTTTTTAGTTACATATACTGCTTGTCAGAATAGCTAATAATAGTCTATCACCAATAACTAGAGCAAAATTTGATGCCAGTTAAAAAAAGATCTCTAACAAATTTTATATTTTAATAGTGTGTTGATGGTTATTGGGTGAAAAACAAAACATTTTAATGTTTTTTCTTACTTCTTATTGACTATAGGCAACATGTTAGCAATGTATCACTATTCTGTTTAGTCTTCTGAATTTCTAAATGAAAGATGTTTAAAATTCAGTAATTAGGGGCTTACCTGGCTGTCCAGTGGTTAAGACTCTGCACTTCCACTTGTTGGGGAACTAAGATCCCGTATGCCGTGCAGTGTGGCCAAAAAAATTTTTTTTAATTTTTTTTAGTAAATAAATAAAATTCAGTAATCAAAAGTTGCTTAACTTGACTCAAGGAATTTATTCACTTAGGTCCATGTGAATTTGAAAATATATTGAGTAATTTTCCACTGCCACTGTCCTCACCCAAACAGAACTAAAAAAAGAAAAAGGAGACTCTACAAAATCTAAGTTAAAAAATGCAAACATTCAAAGGCCCATCCCCTAATAAGAAAGAGGAAAGGTCTCAATTCCAAAAACTTGGTGAACATTCTATATTATTGAAGTTACCACTCATTGGAATATAATGCTATTCTTTAGTGGCTCCAATTACCATTTCTTCTACTTGACGTCTTAAAACAGCCTGACAATTTCATAAATCTTATTTACCATTGCCATTAATGCATAATCTCTTCCTTATTAAGTCTGAAAGGGTTGTAGCCTATAAATATACATATAAATAAAGGAAGGTGAGGGATTATCTTCAGTAATAAGACAACCCAAGGCCAGCAAAAGATACAAATACCACCAAAATGAAGAAAGCCTAAGAAATATGTCGGTAAACTAAACGTGTTTTTAAGCAGAGAAATTTATATTCGGTACAAGTATATATATATATATATATATATATATATATATATATATATATATATATATATATATATATATAAGAATATATATATATATTCTTGTATATAATTTAGACTTAATACTTATTAACATGAAATTTGCAATTGAGACCATAGTTTCAACTTTAATCTCTCTCCTGAAGAAATGATTTCTTATTATCTAACAGATACTTCCATATTTCTGGGATAAAATATTTCATTCAACAAACATTTATTTTCTACCCTATGCCAGAAATTAATTTACGCACAGTTCATTCCCTCAGTTTTACAGTCTAGCAGAGATTTCATATTTAAAGAGATTATATTCCCAAGTGAAATCCAATTCCACAGTGTGAGCTGGAAATAGTATGGCAGTATGTTTGAGTTTGTTGCCTGAGAATTTCTGTTATCCACTTTTATTTTCTCTCAGACTCAAGTTATTTATTTTCATTCCTTAATCTAGAATCTGAACGACCACCGCATAAGCTTTCTTAACATCCACGCATAAAATTATAGTAGCTGTCTGAAAGCTAGTGACAATTTCTTTCAATGTAGATATTGCCCACTTCAGCCAAAGGACATATGACTCTGGCAAAAATGATGTTGAAAATAATTGTTTTATACTCCCGTAACTGTTCTGTTTGATTTTTTTTAAATCCTAGCCTGTATGCTGTGGGAGAAGCCATCACTACCTGCTGGTGAGGAAAGCTTAATGCCAGTCTGAGCAATATAGTTAATCTCCCATCCACTGTGGGTAATGCTGACAAGTGATATAGCTGAATAGCTTTTCTTTTAGCTATTTTTGCTCCATTTCAACCTAAAAAGACTTCAGATTGAATACCAAACTATATAGACTTTCAGATTCAAGACTCAGAGAGATAGACACAGAATACTGGCAACAGAGGTAAATACACAGATTCTGGAAGGATGTCAGGAGCCCGCCATCCTGCTTTTTAGTCTCTATGTTGAGTGCCCTCTAGTGGTCAGTTTGAGAGAAAGTGAAATTCTATTTGCCAAGAAAGGATGTGGTAAGGAGGATTTGAAAGAAAGTTCTCTACAGTTTTCCACCTTCTATTACCCGTGCATATAGTCAAAAGCATAACTATGTCCCAGATATTTTTTTTCAGTGATCATTTCTTGGTTTTCTTTTTCTTATTCCAAAATATCTGATAAAATTGTTGCTGCCCTCTGCACAGCACTTTCAAAATAGTCCTACTTGCTGCCTCCAAATCAAAACAAAATCACCGGATTAGCTAACTATTTAGCAGTGTCCTAGGCTGCTCTCTGGATACACAGTAGTAAATGCTACTTTGACCTTTCTGCCATTAGTGAAAAGATAAAGAGAACTCAAAGTGCTGACTTTTTTTTAAGAAAAACAAACCTGTGAAGACAAATCTACAGTCTCCATTCTACTTGAAGATTACAAGTAGAACCTGAAATATCCCTGAATTGACCCTGGTGATAAAAACAGGTGGTTTCTAAACTTCCAAGCCATATCTGTGGGTACTGGCCAGAAATTCTATTACAGCCACTTCTGCCATCTTTAAACCAAGATGCTCCTAACATTCTTATTTGCGCATATGGATCAGGCTATGATTTTAACCTGCAGATTATACTCACATCATAATGTTTAATTGAAAAAAAACAAAACAAAACAGATACACAGAAGGTAATCTGTTCTAATATTACCCAAATTACTTATCCAGCAAAATGTTATCACCAGAATTAACAAATATGCATATACTATGAAAATCTCACTAAAGAATTTGCAAAATTTTCCTATTTTTTTCAAAGCCAAAGAGACAAAAAAAAAGAAAGAAAGACCTGCAACTTACAAAACACTGGGTTTGTCATACAATAGCCAAGTTTCAAACTTATGCAATTTTAAAGAGGTATAATATTAAACCATTAAAAATTCAATAGTGAATGTATAAAAAAGGTTTATTAAGCAAATGTAAGGTACCATTAGCACACTGAAGCATTTTTAATAACCTTTCATTTAACTGCATAATGACTATGTCTGCTCTTAGCACCTTGCTTTCAATCCGAAAGATTTTCTGTTTCATATTGTTTCTTGTGTGCCACCTTGCTTGCTTTGTTTTGTTTGAAGAAGTGAGGGTAAGTTGGAGAATGGGCTTAAAGGGGAAAGTTATTGGACAATTTACTAATATTATGTTCTGTGCCCTGGGGTGCAGAGTGGAAACCATTTGTGGAAGTGACTTGATCTTTTCACTCCCTTCCACCTTCTTTTCAAGTTTCATCCTCCTGGTTTGGAAACAGATTCTTTTGATCAAATCTCAGATGGTATCATCCAGATTCTTCATTTCTCTCCTGTCTGCAGTACGCAGTAGCAATCCTTCCCTAGGATCTGCTTGGATATACAGGACTTCAGTGTCAAGTCAAGGGCAGGATCAAATGAGCCATTAGCAATAGCAACTTGGCGCCCAAAGTCAAGATCAGAAACCTTAGAGAAGCCTGAGGACAAAGGAACTCTCTGCACCATGTCATAATATGATTTGATCACAAAGCAATGACACGATGTTTTCTCCTACTAGTAACAAAAGAACAATAATTTTTAAAGTCTCTATTAATTTCTTGAACTTCAAAGGTAAATAACTAGGTTGATGAGAAAAGTGGTGCCCAAGTCACTAAGTTATCACAAGATATCATTCTAAATGCAAACTTTCACTAAAATTTTATGTGTAACCGATTAGTGTGTGTTTTCAGGGCAGTATACAAAAGGGAAAATACCAATATTACCCTTTTCATCATTTTCAATGGTAACAAACATTTTGATCAGGGAAAACTGATATTACTGTGGTAGTTTTTATATGGTTCTTGGCCAAAACCATAATGGTGATTTAAACAAAATTTTAGAAAAAGATTATTAGGGGTGGACAAAAGGCCATATTGAAAAATAGTACTTTACTGTGCATCCAATGAGAAATAAGTCATATGTGGATTAAGATTTTTTAAAGTTTTTTATGTAAAAATATCTTTAATGGTCATTTGAAATTAATATTTCTCATCTTACTATAGATGAGTTTTTAAAAGACTATTATAAATTAAATGAGGTAGTATATAGTAAAGCACCTAGCACAGTACCTGAAGACAAATAGGATTTTTATTTAAATATTCCAAAAGAAAGCAGCATTCAACTCACATTTGTGTGCTAATTACTTAGTCTTCTAAAATTCTTCTGTGGCTTCCTAAACAGTCAAAATTTTAAATGTGTGTCTGAGTGTAAATGTAGGTTTTTACTCACTGTTACCTTAAAATAGACAGCATTTTATTCGCTAATTATATATATATATATATATATATATATATATATATATATATATATATATATATATATATATATATATATATATATGCCATGTGGCTTTAAAGACAGATTGACATTATTTGGATAATGTCCAAATTATTTGGATAAATAACATGCTTTGAAAACTTATGTAATGCAATTTTTTTTCCCTGACAGCCGTAGATTTTTAATGTTTAATAGAGAAACGTCAATTTCTTCTAGAGAAAAATCAGCTTCCTATAATTACTGACTTCAGAGATATTATACATTTGAAGAGCCTTTACACCGTCCTTATTAGCACAAAATTAAATACTTAGTCATTACGTGAATATTAACATACCGCTCCATTTTTCTGCTTTAAATACATGTAGACCTAAGGATATATTTCACAAAGTAATTCATAACTGAATTTTGTTCCAGATTTACAGTAATTGGCTGTTTGCCAGATTAAACTCTAAAATGAGAGCAAAAGCTTTCAGTATTAAAAGATTCTTCATTAAATTTTGGTTTTGGAACCTGGAGTTTGGACCATCATCATTTGTTTTATTTATTTTCTTGTGTTCAAATCTTATTGACCAAGAAAGGTAACAGAGGAAGAGCATCGTTTTCTATTTCAACTTATTTAAAATGCCAAGTCACAAAAATTTACCTAGAGCCCTTATTTCCTACGGGTGATGACCAAGGACTACATATAATGCAGCACACCTAGTCCTTACACTGATTAAATGTAACTACTCCAACCAAATCAGGGTGACCACCGTGCAACCAGGGAATGCAACCAACTCGAACGTTAAAGACAGACTTCCTTTGGGTAAATCTTCCACTGACTCTGCAAAGGAATTTCCAAGATATGCTAACATTTCACCTTCAGAGTGTCCAGTATTCATCATTGGTAAACTCAAAATAATACTTTGATTTTCACAAAGTTTTGTTTGGTTGGTTGGTTTTCGGTTTTCTTTTTGGTTTTTTGCCTAGTAATTTTATGAAAGCTTTAGTATATGACACATCACTTAGTTTGGAGTTTCAGTCAATGAATTATGATGCTTAAAAAAATAATCCATGTTCTAAAGCATAATTGCATGACAGTTTAGATCTCATTACTATTTAGTTATAGCTTAATGAATACTGTATTCCTACCTGTTTTCTCAAGAAATAAAGTTCCAAGCTTATTAAAGAGTATTCAGATAAAGCATTATGCTGCCCAAGCAGCTCACTAAATGCATTTATTACCTGTCTCTACGTAGCTTATGTAAAAACTCAGTGTCGACTGCTCATGTCTGATGCTTTTAAAAGCTACCAGCGTGATTGTCTCATCTTATTGTGTCAGCATACTATGTTACGGTATCACGTATGGAAACCATGGTACAAAAGTAACTGTATACTGCTTGCTCAACATCTAGCCCAAAAACAGTTCTGAGGCAGTGCAATAATGCCTTTAGTTAAAACAGCTTACTATTTGAATCCTTTCGATCTGTGCATTCTTTACCATAAATACTGAAGTCGTGTTTTTTAACTGTCTTTCCAGGCTCATAATAAAAATCTCTACATCATATCTACATAGTCTAAATATGTCGAGTAATTTAGTTTTAAAAAGTGTTGTCTGTTAATAAACTAAAGAAAAATAGCTGCTGATTTTTCCAGATAACTGCTTAATTTATTTCCCATTGCCAATGTAGACCTGCCTTAAATGGTTTCTTTCACCACAGTTTTGTGTAAAATAAAAGGAGGGTGTGGTGAAGGCTGACCTGTCTGACATTAGCTCTTTTCACTAGTCAAAGGATATACGTTCCTCAGAAGTGACACATTTAGTGATGTCCGATTGTCAAGTATACATTATTTTCATTTTTGTCTTCAAAAGCTAAAGTTGGATATCTACAAAATTAACATATATAGACTTTCAAAGACTAATGTTTTGGGGGGAAAGTGGGACTAAGAGGGAGGAAGAGGAGATAAGGAGATGGATGAAGGGAGAGAGAAGGGGTAAGAAAAAAAGAAAACCTAGTAGAGAAAGGCCAATCTCCAAAGGAGTTAAATAAGGGAAACTGAAGTTTATGATGCACATTTTTTTGAAAAGTTGATTGGCTTTTGGGAAGGTTATAGTGTTTGTGTGTGTGTGTGTGTGTGTGTGTGTGTGCATGTGGACATGAGTGAGTTTAGAATCAGGAGTGGGAGCCTGAACTATCTTCTGGTTTTTTGGTTAACTAGAGTCATATATTATTAAAAACTAATGTGTCTAACCCTCCAAACTCATTAATTCAATGTTTAATGTTAGAATTATCTTCTGGTTAAACTCAGGACAACTCTGTGAATATTCACAAAGTAATTTTATGAAAACTTATGGTGAAACTATAAAACTATCAGTAATTAATGCACATAAAAAGCCTTGCCGGGAATAATCGTGGGTGATTTCCCAATAAACAGGTTGATAAACAACCTGATTCTTTTTTTCTCAAGTTGTAGAGATTTTAATAGTTTCTATTAAGTCCCTAAAATCTCCCAGATTAAAAACACTCAAAACTATTTTTAAAACCTAAGGAACATTGAGTGTCAGAAATTCAAAGCTAAATAATAGTTCTTAAAATTGCTGTATACGTTAAACGATACAATTTCATATTTCTAAGTTACATATGGTATTAGATTTATAGGGACTGTCGCGTGAAGCATCATTCTCTTTTATTAACTTTAATGTTTTAGAGCGTTTTCATACTATCTATGAATGCTCTGAATGCCACAGGGGAAAAGAAGCACAGTCAGTATTTTATTTTTGAAGATTTCTCAGTTGGGTTATCCTGTCCAGTCCACACACATAATAGCATTAGCATTTCATCTTATACTATATTGAGATATTTTTAATATAAACTCTCACTAGAAGCCAGAGCTTATGTATGCATAGGTGGTAACCCTTGTCTAGTCTCATTCATCTGCCTCAACGTACTTTATTTCGTTCTATTTGCAAACAAAATGTTTCGATTTCTGTTTTGTAAAGAGGATACGATGTAGCATACTCGTGTTTGTTCAGCCGTCCATCTGCACCATTAATACAATGCCTTTCTCTCCCGTTTAATGGTGTTTGTATCAGTGTCCCCATGTCTGCTGCATTTTAACTCCATAAAAAGAAAATGTGATTTTGTATTAGTCGTTTTGCTGATCAACTCAATATTTCTGCACCAGTCAGCATCCTTATATGCATGTAGTGGTCTGTACAATTGTTCCACATCAAAATACTTGTTTACTTTGTGTCAAAATGTCTATAAAATTGCTGGCATTGTTCTCCATTCCAGTCTGGTAGAGTAAGCAAGATAGAAAATAAATGTGTAAATGAATCATCTGTGTCATTTCAGTTCTCTGCATGAAGCCACTTCACATCAAGCATGGCATACATGCCCGCCACCCAACAATCTATAGTTTCTTGACACCTCATTACTGACTATTGAGACACGAAAGTGTAGGATAAAACTGCTAAGGCTGGGAAAAAATAAAAGTTGGATCCATTGCCATTGAGTACTCTCCTTTTCAAATGAATCCTTTTAGACAGCCTACGGATAAATCACTTGGTTTCTTTTTTTTTTTTTTAAATTCAATGTACACCACCTTACCAAAACTCTGGGGTGAGATCATCAAAGAATTTTGAGATTGTCCCCCACTGCCATTCCTAAAACCAATTCAGGAGAGTCCCTGTCGAATAAATCAAGTCTTAACTCCTGACCCCAGGGCCAGCTTCATGGATGGCTGTGTGACCCATGCATTTACACAGAGGTGCAGGTACTTAGAAGAACCCTGCATTTAATTTAATGCCCTGCTGTCACCATCTTGAAATCCTGAATAATTTTTGAATGAAGAATCCAGTATTTTCATTTTTCGTTAGACCCCATAAATTATATAGCCAGTCCTGCCTGACCAGGGAGGCAAATGATAAGACTGCCAATTGAATCAGGCTCTCCAAGGCAAGAGGTGAACAGATAATGAGGAGAGAGGCTTATTTATTTAATTATCTCTTACATAGCACTTACCACGTGCCAAGTCCTATACATATATTTACTCATTTAATCCTCATAGTACTAGTACTATAAACATCCCCATTTTACAGAAGAGGAAATTGAGGCACAGAGAAGTTAAGTAGCTTGCCGACGGTCACACACAGCTAGTAAAGCCGGGATTTGAACCCAGGCAGCTTGGCTACAGAGTTTGAATGCCTGACCATTTAGGCCAATGCCAGCTCCTGTTTTGCAATGCTGCCTCTCCAACAAAGAAAATTTCCTCATTTTGTTTGTTAATAGAGTGTGGGGGACATGCATTACAGTCTTTACCTGAAAGACCTTTCCTTAATAGTCTAAACGTTTCAAGGATGATACCTCCTGAGAAATTGTAAGTCTCCACAACAACATTTCCCTGCTCTTAATGCCAAGGACGCTTGTCTGAGTTAAATTAAGAGATGGCTATTACTATTAAGAAAAATGTTGCCAGTGTATTTGTGACCCAACACAGCTATGGCTACAGAGTGCCTGGTCTCTGTACACCTAAATCCTGCCCTGAAGACAGAGGGGAAAGGAATGACAAGGAGAACCGGCTGGACTTGGGCTCGATGACACTTTCCTCCATTTGCTCCCTCCTAACGTAGATACCACCACCATCTTCCTAAAGCAAGAGGGCCCCATCCTGGTTGTCATTTCATTTAAAAGAGAAAGAAGCACATAAAAGATGCATTTTTATGGACATAAGAGGTTGGGGCTCGTGATATAGAGAAATTCAGTGCTGGCTTCTGAGAATTAGACAAGAAGCAACGTGTTCACCAATCAATCTGCAAGAGTCCTTCCCTCTGGGCTAAAGTTCAAGGTCCAAAGCTGTGGATAAGGAAACAGGGTTCCCCCAAAGCCTGCTGTACCCACACTCCTCCAGGCTTACCTGTGTCACCCAGGAGCGTTCCTTCCAATCAAAAGGTCCATAGGCTTCTCTGATCATCCCAGAAGGTCGGCAGCCCCCAGGGTAAGGGCCATCTAGCCAGGGAAGGAAATATAAATCTTCTCCCACATAAGCTTCTCCATCTCATCCACCACACTCCATTTCCCAAACTCTACTTTTCTGAAAGTTCAGGGGACACAAGACTAAGAGAGAAAATAATGAGGGGTAGTCAGGGGAAGAGCCACCCATTCCTAGAATTCCATCTATCTCACAAGAACTGGAATAGAAGCAGCCTTCATCTCCCTCCCCTTGCTGACCTCGTTGAATGCTAAATTCTCACCCCTTTGCTATGGTCCCTTCTTTCTGCTCCAGTGCACCCTATTCAAGCTCCACCCTCAGCCTTAGAAAAATAAATCCTGCAGTGCGCGATTTGGGCCACAAAAATGATGGAGGTGGGAGGGGGCATAATAGCATGGCATCGACTCTGAGCCAACTAAAAAGGATTTTTTTCCCCCTTCTCCATCTTTTCCCGTGTTCAACCTCATGGAAACAGATGGGTTTAACAGTGTGACTCAGGCGGCTGCAGAATAGCAGAGACAGCGCTGGGGCCAAAACTGAGCACGTTCCCTACTCCAGCTCCAGGGTTTTCATTTCTCAACCCTTATGGCTCCTCTGAAAGTTTTCTAAGATTATAAAGCTCCCTGGAAAGAGCTTTAGAGCTCGATTTGCAAAGTGGGCAACAACCCTAATCAGGGCAAAATTTTATGTGGAAACCTCTGATTCCATTGGCTGAAACACTGTGACACCTCAGCTGACTTTGAATTTTGTCATGCCTCACATGCAAATGAAACCAGCAAGACGCCAGGAAGCACTGGCACAAAGTTGGAAATATCGGAACTCATCACAATGCTCAAGGTTGTAACAAGGCACAGGGTTTCATTCTGGTCTCTATAACTCACAGATAACCTTCAGAGCAGAGACACCATGACCACTCTGGCCAAAGTAAAAAAAAAAAAAGGAGAGAGAGATGAAAGAGGGCTAAAAAATATGGGGGAAGAATCTGAAAAAGAATGGATATATGTATATGTATAACTGAATCACTTTGCTGTACACCTGAAACTAACACAGCATTGTAAGTCAACTATACTCCAATAAAAAATAAAAGTTAAAAAAAAAAGAAAGAAAGAGACCTGACCTGAGAAACAGCATGTACATGGAAAAAAAACTTTTTAAAATTATACCACCATACTGCAAGACAGGAATAACACCCACATGATAACATAAATATTCTGTTGAGTGATTTTTATAATAATCAATATTTAAGTGTTCAATACGTATTGTGTCTTTCTGTGCTAGGCACTGTGCTAAGTACCAGAGACCCAAAATTTATAAGAGGGGGTCCCTGCCCCCAAAGAGCTTACAGACGTCATCAGGGGGGTGACAAACAGCTGGCACCAGTGTAGCCATTCCTTCCAACCCCCTGCCCTCCCCCTTGTCAATAACTAATCATGCATTCCTTTCCAGTGAGCCAGGATACAACACCTAAGTCAACCACCACCAGCCAGGCAGAGCAGATAATCCCCAAATTACTTCATGCTCCTTTATCACCAGACAGACAAAGACCCTGATGTCTCCTTCTACAGTGATGATCATGATAACTGTTATCGTGGCAGCAAACATATTTGGAGAGCCTATTATGTGCCATACCCTGTTCTAGAGCTTTATATGCGCTACCTCCTTCAATTTCATTTCCCTAAAGTGGTTGGTTAACAGAAATTTTATGTGGTCATCCCTGGAGACTCATTTAAAAGAAATGGGAATAAACTCCAGTATGAGGAAATCAGATGTCCTTCAGACGAATTTTCCACAAGTGATAGATGTTTCACATTAGCGATAATGAGAGAGCTGGTGAGATCTGCTTCCCAGGATGTCTTCAGAATTAGGATAGATTCTCACATGGCTCTAATGAGAAGTGCAAACCTGTCTGAATGAGGAAGGACAAACCAGATGACCTTTCGGTGCTCTTTTCATTTCCAAGATTCTATCATTTGTGGTGCTCCAGAATCAAATTTATTTTTTTGCTAAAGTCTGTGGTAAATTGTATTCATTAAATTGTCTCCACATCCACTTAGCACAGATGACAAACTGGCAAAGGGAGGGGGAGGCAAGCAATTTGCAAAAACATATTTTTAAACTTCTATTAATCACATATCTACATTTTTTGTTCTGAAGCACAAATCTTGTTTGGAGAATTACTCTCAAAAATACCTCAAGGCGGGCTTCCCTGGTGGTGCAGTGGTTGAGAATCCGCCTGCCAATGCAGGGGACACGGGTTCAAGCCCTGGTCTGGGAAGATCCCACGATTGCCACAGAGCAACTAAGCCCGTGTGCCACAACTACTGAGCCTGCACTCTAGAGCCCACGAGCCACAACTATTGAGCCCACGTGCTACAACTACCAAAGCCCGTGCTCCTAGAGCCTGTGCTCCGCAACAAGAGAAGCCACCTCAATCAGAAGCCCACGCACTGCAATGAGGAGTAGCAACTAGAGAAAGCCCACGTGCAGCAACGAAGACCCAAGGCAGCCAAAAATAAATAAATAAAATAAACAAATTTATTAAAAAAAAAAAATACCTCAAGGCAAGTGCTAGACATGATGCAACGGTAAAGTCCTGGAAACTCACACAAAGGAATCACTGTAACATGTGTGAATAAATTAATTTGTGGCAAAATGCCTTATTTTAGGACAAGTGTAATTTCGTGAACATTTATTAATTGTAGAAACCAGCTGATTTCAAAATTCCAGTGTTTTAAAAAAGAAAAACAATGAATAACATTAGTAAAATCAATGAATAACAATGAATGAAAAACAAGAAGCTAGAAAAGCAGTTTACAAATTATCAAGATCATTATCAAATCAAGAAATACAGCAGGAAAAAAGATATAGCGTTTTCTGCCTTTTCACTGATAGAATTTTCAGTCTTTATTTCTTCCTTTTTCCTTTTGCATGGCATTTTGGAAAAATCACCAGGGGGACTTCCCTGGTGGCACAGTGGTTAAGAATCTGCCTGCTGATACAGGGGACATGGGTTCAAGCCCTGATCTGGGAAGATCCCACATGCCGTGGAGTAACTAAGCCCGTGCACTGCAGCTATTGAGCCTGCGCTCTAGAGCCCGCGAGCAACAACTACTGAGCCCACGTGCCACAACTACTGAAACCTGTGTGTATAGAGCCTGTGCTCGGCAACAAGAGAAGCCACCGCAATGAGAAGCCCACACACCACAATGAAGAGTAGCCCCCGCTCACCGCAACTAGAGAAAGCCCACACGCAGCAGCAAAGACCCAACGCAGCCAAAAATAATTAAAAAAAAAAAAAAAAAAGGTGATTGTAATGATATGTCTTGGTCAAGGGTGCACAGTTGATTTTTAAAGTCGTGGTATGGTATTTCCAGTTACTGGTTTAATTGTGCCTGTAGATTGTCACCCAAGTCATTATAAATAAATTTAATTAAAAAAAAAAAAAGAAAGAAACTGAGCTTTGGAAGCAAGAATACTATTTTAATAATTTAGATAAGGAATGAGGGTCTGAAATACGACCCAACAAGACTCAAAAGGAATGAAAAGAATAAATGGTACTTTAGAGAATTGCATTTCATACGCATTGTGTGCTGTTGTTTCCATTTGGACACTTTGTATCACAAAAAAGGAAAAAAGTTCACATTAGCTTAAAGAATAAAAGGAACCTATTGGTTCAGAATTTGAAAACTCCAGTGCCAGTAATAACTTCAAGTGTGGCCTGTTCCGTGACTCAGGCCATGTGACCACAGCCCAGAAGCTCTGCATCCTGCTACTCTGCCATCGGTGGGGACAGCTTCATCCCTTGTCACCTCACCAAGCTCTAGGCTCTCCCCTCATCACTAAATGAGAGCTGCCTCAGTTTCAGGCTTCATGTCCTTGCACAACTTTGTGACTCTCTTTAGGAAAAATAAGAAAAACAAAATTACGTGCAAAGGAGAATACTTTTTGATTGCAAAAGGAAATCACAACAAACTACAAATGTTAAAAGCTGACAAATACCAGAATATTACAAAATTAGCAGCATACTTTATTATTGGTTAACTGCCTGATACACGCCTAGGATATCTTCTTTCGACACTTTAGGCTACATAATCTGTGAACATCTCTGCATGTGATGATTTTGTAATATTTTCCTTTCTTTTTTTATTTTTGACTGCACCCCATGGTCTACGGGATCTTAGTTCCCCAACCAGGGATTGAACCCAGGCCCTCAGCAGTGAGAGTGCGGAGCCCTAACCACTGGGCTGCCAGGGAATACCCTGTAATATTTTCTGTGGAGAGTATAGACATTAATTTAGTCCTTCTCCTATTGGGATCAATTTTTAAAATTTATTATTATTATTTCCAGCTTATAAAAGACCTTTTTTTCTGTACCATTTCACAACTTCTTTCTGGAAATGCCCCTTTTGCAAATTCCTCCAGAGTTTCTTTTGTAGGTAGCACTTCCTATCCCACAGAAAGCACAGTCCTTTGACCCTGCTAGTCACGGCCTCCATTGGCCAGTACTGAAGCAGCTGGTCCTCGGCCACCCCAGCTTTGCTTCACACACCCAAGCAGAGAGTAGAGCAGCCTCTTGGTGTCAGCAGCAACTTCTTCTTGGTGTCATAGTTAGGGTCTGCATGTGCAACAAGTTCTACCATGACCTGCGTGAATGTGGTTATTACCAGCCCCAGGACTACCATCAGGACTGCAGTAATGTTATGAAACACCCCCAAAATCGTAGTGGCTAAAATTACAAGTATTTATGTTTTTTCACTCATGTGTCCACAGGGGAACTGGGGGGGCTATGACTCAGGCAATGATTCTAGGTTTAGACTGATTCCACGGCTATCGCATTCTGGGGCTGAGTGGCTACCCAGGGCTCATTATTCTCATGGTGGATGGCAGAAGTGAAAGAGGGCTAGCCAAACCATACAAGTGCACTTAAAGCCTCAGGTAGGACAAGCCATACATTAAATTTGTTATATCATTGGTGAAGGTGGTCGTATGACCAAGCCAAACATCAGTTGAGAAAGAAGATATATTCTGTCCAAGGAAAAATCATGGCAAACACAAGGAGGGAAAGAAGAATCATGAACCAAAATCACCATCTACCAGACTCTTCCCTCTTGGGCACAAATGATTCATTCTTATCCAGCAGGGAAAATATCCTCACTCTCCACCAAGACACTCCAAAATGTAATCCAATCATTGCGTCAGGTCCATAATCTCATGATGTTCATCAGGTCCAGCTGCAGCTCTACTTGATCTGGAGACTATGAACTAAAAAGCAAGTTATGTGCCCTTGCACATCCATCATAGAGTAGCAGAACAGGGATAGGGTAACTGCAATAAACACTGCCATTCAAAAAGGGGAAGAATGATAGGCATACAGCAAATGCTGGTCCAAAGACATTTTGAAATCCTTTGGGACAATTTTTGCAAGTTCTCTACTGTAGAGCTAGGATATACTATTTGATTAGTTTCTGGTCCTCCTCCCTGGGAATACCTCTCTACAGCTCTCCAATCTACTGTTTTCCATGAACATTATTCTACAGGGAAAATTTTGGATCTCTCTTTCCTTTGGCCTTCCTCTTCCCTGGGGCAAACTCTCTGACCCACTGCTCTGGGCACTGGGTGAGGTGGTAGCCTCTGGTCTTCTTGGCTTACCTATCCTGGTGTGGAATCTCTGCCCTCGAAGTATCCTGGGGTGAGGGCTGCCTCACTTGGGGTAGAGCCTCCATCCCATGGGTAGGGGCTAAGTGAAGGAACCCCAGACTTCTCAGCCATACTCACCAAGAATTTAGCCTCTTCGACTCAAGTTGAAGATGAGAAATGCTGGTATCACGCCCCTCCTAGTGAGATATGGTTCCCCTTGACTGGGAGCTCAGAAGAGAGGGAGTGCTACATTCTTGGCTGGAGTGGAGCTTCAAGCTGAACTGGGAGGGGAGGGAGGGAGGAAACATGTAATGGTTGAAACATCAGAGACTGTCCTTATTCTTAGCAAGTTTCAGTACATTTTCTTGAATAAATGTTTCTTCATTGACTGTATGGACAATTTCCAGAAACTTTAAGTGGTTATTTTAAAATAGTTTCCACCAGCTTTCCTTGAATGGGTCTATGGAGCTGCTTATACTGTCATCCCAGAAACAGCCCCCAAGAATCGTTTTACATCTTGAACAATCACAGAATCCTTTAGGCTAATGATACATATAACAGCAGACCTCTCTCTAAATTTTGTCGTGTGTGTGTGTGTGTGTGTGTTTTAGTATATTCAATTCCAGTCAACTCTAAGAATATTCTTTGAAAGATGCATCTCTCCGTAATTTCAGGTACTTTGGGCGTATCTAGCTTTCACAGGACCATGCCCTTGGTCTTATTTCTAGAACCATTTTTTGTCCTGCCAAAAAGACTTTTCAAAAATCTTAACAGAGGGTGGCCACACTTTAATGTGGTTATTGCACTGAGATGGAGTCTTGTAAGCCTTTCTAATTCAAAGAATTTTTCCATTTTATCTTTTATTTCTTGGAGATTAAAAGAATTTCCATTTTTCAGCTTTGTATATTTCAGAATTTCTGGGTTCTCTATATCGCTATCAATTCTGCTTGCAAACTATCTAGATCTTTTCCGAGCTCATCTCTTTCTTGTGGCACCTTCTCAAATGTGGCTGTTATAAGCAGTTCTTGACATCAATGTTCTATCTTGACACCTCACCCAGTGCCATGAGTTCATTTGATACATTTTTCTTTCCTGTTATCATATGCAACAGTTTTATCAAATGTTTCTCCACTGTATAACATGGGTTACCATTTTTCCAACCTCCTATCTTTGCTGTTCACTGCATGGCCTCATAGCCAGTGCCACATAGAGTGTTAAGGCAGCACCCTAATACTGATACCAACAAATGTACCACTCTTGGTTCGGTTAAGAAAATCGTGTTACTGGAAAGTATTACAGGAATCAAACAATTTAATAGAGGTATTAGAGCACACACACTGTGGGAAGAGCAAGAGAAATGAAAGGCAAGAAGATTGCAACCTGACGCCAAAGCAAACAGTTCTCACATTTCACCAGGAAACTGCGACAACCCCTGGGTTTCTCTGAGGAAGCTTCCACCAACTCTCTCAGTCTGCAGCAGTGAAATCTATATCCCCGAGAAGAATGAGAAGCTGCAGTGCTCATCTACAAAGACCTCACAAGAAGGATGACCTCTCCTCCCGCCACCTGCTAAATCTCATACAAGTTCCTCTCACTGGCAAGTTCGAACCCAGGACCACACAGGGAAGAAGATTCTGGGAAGTGCAGTTCTTGGTAGAGTAGACCTTGGAAGAGGTGGTTGAAAACAGCCCGTCCAGCATGGAAAGTGAGCCCCAGTCTAGAGCAGCAGGCCATGCCTTTTGTATGTAGCTGGGTCTGCTACTTCCTACCCAAGTCCCTGGAGGAAAACATGAGCCTTGGAGGAAGGAGTTATAACTGTGAGGGGCCCTGAGGTGTTAGTTTCATGAACTTTGTGATAAAAGAGCCTCTGGGATTCTTGGCCCTTGCCAATAATGAGCTCATAAGCCAAACATTTTAGTGTGTACTCTTAGCATAGTTTAAGCATATCTAATGATGCCACTTACACATACACACACACACACACACACACACACACCGGAAAAAAGGTTAATAAAAGCCAAAACATAATTAAATACTGAAAATGATATAGAATGATACTTGGAGAGCTAGAAGAAAACTTAGGGGTCCCCAAACAACTCTCTCATTATGTAGGAATTGAAAATAGAAGAAAATCTTGAAATGAAATAGATATAACAGTGTCTTAATTGGTGAGGCATGGGATCATGTACAAAACAGTGATTTCACTTCTGAGGTGTAAGTGTCGAACAGTAGAGATGATTTGGCCAGGGTCATTTTAACAGACACTGGGAAGAGGGAAGGGGAAGCGGGTTTTGTGATGCAATGTGAAAATGGAAATTAGCTATTGTTTTCACTTTTTCCCCCTCCAAATTATTCCACCCACTTGATTAAATGGAGAGGAAGCAGACATTCTTTAAAGTTCTTAAATGCTCTGGATACTAAAGCAGGAAAGAAGAGCAAGGTTGACGTGAATGAGAGATAGTAATCTGGTTGTTGGGAATTCCCTGGCAGTCCAGTGGTTAGGACTCCAGGCTTTCACTGCCGAGGGCCCAGGTTCAATCCCTCGTCTGGGAAGCAAGACCCCACAGGCCATGCAGCACGGCCAAAAATAATAATAATAATCTGGTTGTTTATAAAAGAGGGAAATAAGGGTTTGCAAGTCAGCAGACATGGACCCACCGTAGGCTAATGCCCTAGGTTAATTTTGAACAAATTAGAGTCTCCAAACGAAGGGAGCATTTCTGTCCAACACTTTGAGGAAAAAGAAGCAAACCACAATGTACTGAATTCATAAATAAGCATCTTTCACTTCCGTTCTAGGTTTGGGAGCCATTCAGCCCTATTTTTCTCTATGTAAACAAGGGTTTCTCAACCTGTCTACATTCTCAGCCACTGACATGTTTGCTGTGGAGGTGCTTCCTGTGATTCTAGAACGTTTAATAGCATCCCCAGGTTCAGCCACTAGATGCCAGTAGCGCTCCCCAGTGGTAACAATCAAAAATGTCGCCAGGTGGCACATCTGGGCAATGCCTCTTGGCTTATCTAACTGTGCCTCTAACTGTTCTAGAAAGGACCTACCAAGAGGCATTCATGATTCAGAAATCCTTTCCTTTGGCAGGGCCACATTTCCCTGGTTAGGAGTAATTACAAATGAGCATATAATCAGAAGCCTCTCCTTAACTCTTGGAGACACTGTAGATTGTGTTGCATTAGCTGCCCAGCAAGATCCTTAAACTCTCTGGCCAAAGTTTTGTTTGTTTGTTTGTTTGTCTGTTTTGGCCACTAGGCTTGTAGGATCTTAGTTCCCTGACCGGGGTTTGAACCCTGGCCACAGGCAGTGAAAGCACTGAGTCCTAACCACTGGACTGCCGGGGAATTCTCCAAAGTTGTTCTTGATAGCAGGATAGCCCTGGATTATCTTTTAGCCGCTCAAGGAGGTGTCAGTGCTGTAGCCACACCACCTAGTGTACCCGGACTGACACTTCTGGGGAAGCTGGAACTGTTACATGAGATCACTGAGCAAACCACTTGGCTTAAAAAGGTGACTGCCTCAACAAGGTCTTTCTCTGACTTATTTAACTTTGGTTTGGGTCTTGTGGCCTGTGGCTCTGAAGTACACTTCAAACCTTGGGAGCTATCTGGCTTACAGTTATGATAATAATCTCCCTGATGTGTTGTATTCTCTCAAAAGCTTTAAAGCCTTCTTCAAAGCCGCTGACCACCAAGTGATCACCCTGCAACTAGAACATCCAGAAGGGAACAGAGAGAATGACTGACTTAAAGACTGTGAACCTGGAACCATAAACTGTGACTGTCACAAGAATTAAGCAAAATGCCAGGACCGACGGACACCACGCTGAAGACCACTAAAGCTGAGAGGACTACAGAGCCTACAGAGCAGTAGCTGAGGATGGCACTAATGCCTCACATCTCTCAGACTGAAAGTTTGATCAAAAGGGGAGAATTGTTAAAAAGAAACACACGGACCCAAAATGGAGTCACTAGGTGGGTAAGGCCCACCTAGACTTAATGCCTAACCAAACTGCAGTTTCATCCTCTCTCGGTAGTGCAATTTTAATCCAGTCAGTCTGGAATTTCCTGATTCCAGTACAATGAACCCCCTGCCATTCCCTCTCCCCCAAAAGAAGATGAACTGTCCTGAAACAATCTTTTCTTTTCCTTTGCTAATAGCCTTCCTATCCATCCCAGTTCCTACCTATAAATGCCTACCGTTTTGTACAATGCCTCTGAATGCCGTTCTACTTGCTAGATGGGATGCTGCCTGATTCATGAATCAATTAATAAAGCCAATTCTCCCTTCAGAAAAAAAAAAAAAAAAAAAAAAGGAAAGAAAAATGTTGCCAGATAGTTGAGAACTTATCTAGACTAACAACCAATAAGATGTATGGTTCAGAACTACTAGGGAGGAAAATTTTTCCTTCTACCCTTCTTTGGCTGGTCTAATAATTAAATTGACATAAGATAGATTAACAGGAGGAAAAAAATTGATTTTGTACATATGGGAGCCCCATACAAATATGAGACCTCAAAGACAGTCAGGCAATTGAAGCTTATATGCCATCTTGAGCTAAGGAGTGGGATGGGACCTGGGGCTTCAAGTGGGAGGAGGGCAATTCACAGGCCAATAAGAAAAACACGTTTGGTAATTAGATGTCTGCCCTGCCATTCAGGTAAGTATTCCAGATAAGAAGTTATCTCTGGTAGCAGCTCTGTTTCTGGGCCAGGACCCCTGTCTAAATTCTTTTAGGCAGTTAAGGGGACATAACAGTGTTTCTTGAGTTTGCTGGGTCTTGACTGCCTTCAGCTTAAAGTAGTCTGTGTACCAAAGTGGCATGTTTTGGGGGTGGCCTTTTCTGCTCCCCTTCTGAATGATGACATTGCATCTCTGTTATACCTCGAATTGCTTTCTTTGGTAAAGTTTAAATAATGTTCCTCTTGTTAAAAGATAAAGAGGCATGTTAAAAATTTTAAGAGTTTATCTGAGCAAACTCCATTCGAATCGGACAGCATCCAATCTAGCAGAAAGGAGCTCCGAGGGGCTGTACAAAATGAAAGCTTTTTATATGCAGAAGGGAGTGGGAACAAGGAAGGTATACTAGGTTAAAAAAGAAAAAAAAAAGTGGTTTGGTGATTACCAGGTTACTTTCCTTTTGCAGACAGTAGAGGTCTATCAGGCAGATGACCTAACTAGTGCTGATTGACTGGTTGCAGATTCCATTTCAGGGAGAGCCAAAAGTCTCAGTTTGGTGATGGGGGTTTAGCATAAGCAACTCCATTTGGGTCCTGTTCTCTTATTTTTAACACTCTGTATGAAGAATCTTAACCAAGATTCTTAACCAAGGGAATTAACATATTTCAGAAAGATTTTCAACAGGCAGGGATTACAACTAAATGCTTTCTTCTTGACATTCCATCAACCATCAGTTAAATCAACTACTGAAGGGCAGCCAGTAAGGCCACCCCAAAATAAGCCTCTTTAGCATAAAGATTATTTTGAGCTGATTATTTTTAAGAAAGAGCAAACATAAGAGAAGCTCTGAAAACCAACTAGAAGTTACCCTTTTTAAGGGAGGTTTACATTTATAAGGAAAATCTCCATTTATAAGGGTGTCTCCCTCTTTGTACCAGGGATACAGAAGATGAAGCTCTTACAAACTGAAAAATAACAACCTTACCCTCGTTTGCTGTGCTTTTTTTTAGATAACCTCCCATAACTGGCCTCCCCATCCCCCAGCATCTTTCTTTGTCTTTAGCTGAGGATGGTATTTTAAAGTGGTGGCGGGCTTCCCTGGTGGCGCGGTGGTTAAGAATCTGCCTGCCACTGCAGGGGTTCCGGGTTTAAGCCCTGGTCCGGGAATATCCCACATGCCGCGGAGCAACTAAGCCCGTGCGCCACAACTACTGAGCCTGCGCTCTAGAGACCGCGAGCCACAACTACTGAGCCCGCATGCCACAACTACTGAAGCCAGTGCACCTAGAGCCCGTGCTCCGCAACAAGAGAAGCCACCACAATGAGAAGCCCGCGCACCACAACAAAGAGTAGCCCCCGCTCGCCACAACTAGAGAAAGCCCGCGTGCAGCAACGAAGACCCAAAGCAGCCAAAAATAAATTAATTAATTAATTTTAAAAATAAGTAAATAAAGTGGTGGCTTGGGGGAATTCCCTGGCAGTCCAGTGGTTAGGACGCTGAGCTTCCGCTGCAGGGGGCATGGGTTCAATCTCTGGCCATGGAAGGAACTAAGATCCCGCATGCCATGTGGTGCAGCCATAAATAAATTAATTAATTAATTAAAAATAAAAAACAAAGTTGTGGCTTGGGCCGCTTTGGGGAGTTTTGCTTAGCTTTCCTAGTATCTGCCATGTATACAGGAAGTATATATGTTATTAAACTTCCATTTGTTTTTATCTTGTGAATCTGTCTTTATTATGGGGTAAGAGTGGGGAATGGAATCTCGGCTAAGAATCTAAAAGAATAAAGGGAAAATTATTTTTCTTCCCCAACACTACATTACTCAAAAAGATTACGTTCCTGGTTAATTAATAATTAACTATCCCGTTGTTCTTGGGTATTTCTGTTTCATTTTACTAAGCAACATTTGTATGTAACTGTCCTCTTGCCTGAAATCTTTTCTGGAACCAGGTAGGGTTTAAATAAATCGATAAACTAAATAACTAATAAATATAAGAATCCCATGTAAGTAGTGTTTTTTTGTGTTTTGGGGTTGTTGTTTTTTTTAATTTTTTGGCTGCATCTCCTGCAGAGTGCAGGATCTTAGTTCCCCAACCAGGGATCGAACCCACGCCCCCTGCATTGGAAGCGTGGAGTCTTAACCACTGGACCGCCAGGGAAGTCCCTATCACCATATTTTAAAAAAACACTACTGGGACTTCCCTGGCGGTCCAGTGGTTAAGACTCCACGCTTCCAATGCAGGGGGCGTGGGTTCGATCCCTGGTTGGGGAACTAAGATCCCACATGCCATGCGTGATGTGGCCAAAAAAACAAACAAATAAAGAAAGAAAGAAAGAAAGAAATATGGTGATAAGGTTAATTTGTGTATCAGGACCCACAAAATGGAAACCACCCAGTAGCCAGGCCCACATTACAAATCTAAACCTAGGTCAGCCCATACTCACAGGAAAGCCCTGTCAAAGAAACCTAAATACACCAATCTCAACTCTGCAACCCAGCTTTAGCTAGCTTATCTTATCTTAGAAAATAGGACTTGTTAGCCTTATAAAGAAATCCCAGCCAATCATGCCCTGTTTCCACCTGCCTCTTCTAACATTTATAAAGTTCTTGCCCAAAATCCCTCAGGAAGAGTGCTCCACTGCTTGTGAGGCACTGGGTTCCCCAATCCGTGGATTGTTTTCCCCTAAATAAAGGACATCAGACCTATTACTAAACTGTTTCAGCTTTGTCATTGGACAATGGTAAAGTTGAGATTAACAAATTCTATTTCCCATGCATATGAAATGACCCATTGAAGTAGATGTCTAACATCTCTGCCCTTTTGCTTAAATGTCTATGATCAGATCCTGGTGCTAGTGGTGATTTCCAACAAAGAGAGCAGCTAAGAACCCCCAATTAGAAGGAAAGAGCAGAAAGATGCAGAAAAGAAGTTGGAATTAGTAAAAGAGTTAGAAGGAGACCCAGGAAGGAGGAAGGAGGGACTTGCAAGGGGAGAGATGGTGAACTCTGTCAAATGCTCTATAGGGACTGAGGAGTGGTCGTTGGATTTGTGGATTAACAGAGGTTCCTGACCACAAAATCTAGAATCTATAAAAAGAAAGGCTGATGAATCTGGCAACAAAAATGTTTAAATGGCAAAGAGACCATGAACAAAAACAAAGAACTGGAAAAATTTATTTGCACATAACCATGAAAGAGCTAATTAACTTATAAAGAGCTCTTCCCAATCAGTAAGAAAAAGAACAATGCAATAGAAGAATGGGCAAAGGACCCCAAAGAAGCAGATTAACAACAACAAAAAGAACTCCAAAGGGTTTTTGGATGCCTAGAAAGTACTCAACCTCATTCAAAAGGAATGCAAATTAAAACAAAAATTAGATATCATTTTTTTCTCCTATCAGAATAGCAAAGATCTGTTTTAAATAACAATACAAAGTATTTGGCCATTATGTAGGTGTTAAAAAATTAATAAAAAGAAACCTCAGGCACAGTTGGGAGACCAGCAGAGGGAGCTCTCATGCCCTGTGGAGATAGCAGAGGCCAACAGGAGGAAGAAAGACTCCCCTTCTTTCCCGGCAAGGACTCAGCCAATGAAAAGCCAGGGACTTTTTGTTTTTCTAGCCCTCCCAAGTTCCTTGTTCTCCCTATAAAAACTTTCCCCTTCCCTTGTCCTGTGGGGACTTGCCCATGGTTCGCCATGGTTGCAGACCCCAAATTGCAATTCTCTGCTGATCCCAAATAGACCCATCTTTGCTGGAGAAATATCTGGCAGTCTATTTGTTTCAGGTCAACATAGGAAACTGGCATTCTTACACACTGTGGGAGTGTTAATTGGTATAAATTCTTTGGAAGAAAATTTAGCAATATCTATTAAAAGATGAACATCTGATTTGCCCTAGCAATGCATCCTTTTAGGAATTTATCTTAAAGAAATGTTCCCATATGAGCAAAAATACACGTGTACAAAGAAGTTCACTGCAGCCTAGTTTAAAAGAGCGACACTGAAGAGACCTAAATGTTCAGGACTTGCCACCCCAAAGATGCTGTTTTGGTGTATTCATTTATTTCTAGCTGAAGGCACTTAAAGAATTGCAAATGCAGGGTAAGGCTTTCTCTGAACTCCCCTTATCTGCCTAAAGACAGATTCTCCAAAAGGAACTCAACTGTCATAAGACCCCTCCTCCCCCCACTTCCCTCCACTCTGCTCCCCCCTTCATCAACCAAGGGAGATTGACTCTTATCACAGGGGAGGAGACTAGAAATTGACACCACACCCAGACAAACTTTGTCACAAACTGTCATACCTCCCATCTATCCTTCTTAGGTCCCATTCATCCATTGTTCCTAAGAATCATTTATTCTCCCCTAAAAGATCTATGTCTCTCTTCCCCTTCCCCTATTAAAATGATATATAAGCACCCAAATCTCATGGCTTTTTTGGATATTCACTTTTTCTTTTTTCCTGTGGTGCCCCAGTGCATGTAATATTAAAAATTAATAAATGTGTTTTAGACCTTTTCTCCTATTAATCTGCCTGTTGTCAGTTTATTTCATACACCCAGCTATCAAATCTAGGAGGGTAGAGAGAAAGCCTTTCCTCCCCTGCACCATTAATACCTAGGTGGTTACCCTAATCCCAGCACAGAGAATGAATTCCATAAAGCTGTTTAAAAAAGAAAGAAAATTTAAGACAAGTTCCTAACTGAAAAAAGAAAATGGTAACCATAGTTGCCTCTGGGAAAGAGGCTGGGTGATTGAGAGCTGGATTGGGGAGGAGATGTAGTACTTTTTGCTGTAAATTTTTTGTGCTATTTGGATTTTTTTCATGTGCTTGTAACTTTTTTTTCAAATAAAAAAAAAGTTGAAAAAGTTTCAGTAAAGCGGGAAAGGCTGCAGCTGGAGTGCAAGGGAGTAAAAGGAAATCTAAACTAAGAAATGCATGGAATGGAGGTAGGGGTGCAGCATCTGGGCTCATCTTCCCTCCCTTTTCTTTAACCCTGATCACAGCCCACCGTGCTCCTTATCACCGTCTCAGGGTTGGAGAATAAGGCTCAGGGAATAAGGCTTCTTTACAAAGTCAGAAGGTGTTACCGAGGACAAGTTCGCTCCGCTCGCCGCATGACAGGCCAATAAATCGGAGACCAGGTGTTGAGACAAGGAAGACGACTTTATTCGGAAAGCCTGCGACCAAGAAGATGGCAGAATAAGGTCTCAGAATAACCATCTTTTTTTTTTTTTTAAATAACCATCTTATCAGGGTTTGGATGCCAGTATCTTTTATAGAACAGAGAAGGGGAGGAGATGAGGAAGTAAAGTAAAAAGGCCATAAGATTTGCAAATGTCCCCTGGAATGGCCAGCCTCGGGGAGGGGATGTGTTAATTTCTTCTTTCTTGCAGCCATTCACAGGTGGACAGGGTCCAGATGTTTCCCTGAACAAAGGCACTTTGGTTTAACATTCAGGCAGAGGAGCAGGGTTCCTTGAGGCCGGCAGTTGTGTATAGACTGTATCCTTTTAGTGAACAAAAGCAACAGGATGCAAAGGTTAAAGTAAAAGAAAGAGAACCAACATGTCAGATTTGGCTCTTCGCTGTTACAAAGGGAAAATGATCAGCGAAAGGTCAGGCGATGGATTCGGTGCCTTGCTGGGCTGACTCTCAATTGGCTGTGCAGACTTCTAGCCCCTTCCTTTTCCCCACCCTCTGCCTGCTGAGAACTTTCTGCTCCCAGATGTGCCTCCAAAAGCACCTCCTGTGAACATTTTCGGGGACCTTGGATTTTTCTCTTAAACTTACTTGAAATTGCCCTGGGAATTTCCTAGATACTGAAGCACTGAAAGCAATGTCATAAAAACAGGCTAAAAATTCTTCTTTGTGCAAATGGAAAACTTTGCTCTCGCTCAACAAGTAATCAGCCATAGTCTCCAAAGAGCCATTTCCTTTTTGTGAGAACAGAAGCCCATTTCAGAGACTTCATAAATGTTAACTGTTTTACAAACGAGCCACCATCAGAAGGACCGCTCCACCATTAAAGATGGAAGCAGCAACCCAGGAAATAAGAGACTCGCAGGAGAGGGAATTCCTTTAGCTCTGAGAAGTCTTCTACACTGCCTTTTAGGCTGCAATATATATTTTTTAAAATGGATTTATTTATTTTTGGCTGGGTTGGGTCTTCGTTGCTGCGCGCAGGCTTTCTCTAGTTGTGGAGAGCAGGGGCTACTCTTCGTTGCGGTGCGCGGGCTTCTCATTGCTGTGGCTTCTCTTGTTGCGGAGCACAGGCTCTAGGTGCACGGGCTTCAGTAGTTGCAGCACGCGAGCTCAGTAGTTGTGGCGCACGGGCTTAGTTGCTCTGCGGCATGTGGGATCTTCCCGCACCAGGGCTCGAACCTGGGTGCCCTGAATTGACAGGCAGATTCTTAACCACTGCGTCACCAGGGTAGCCCCTAGGCTGCAATATTTTTAAACGGGCCAAGCAATTCCAAAACCCAAAATATTATTAATCATTTAATCATCAACAGAAAAATCAGGCTGATTTAAATTTGTGAGGGAAAAGATTGCTTTAATAAGATCAAAGCACTCTTTTTTCAGATGAACCAGGATACAAAGAGTTAAAAGTCAACCGTCCTTTTTGCAAAATATAAAAGCAACACAATGTAAAACTGTAGTTGTAAAAGCAGAAAAGATCTGGAGCAATTATTTCCTCTCCATTAGAAGTGGATGGTAGTGGGTTTTAATCTTTTTTGAGTCACAGCTGTTTTTTAGACTCTGATGAAAATGCAAATGGTTAAAAATTCAGGTCCAAGAGTTCAATGGCCTGAATTCAAATTCCTGTCCACCATGTATTAACTTTGTACCTTAGGCAGCTAATTTAACCCTTCCAAACCACAGTTTTCTAGTCTATATAATAGAAATGATAATATTAACTGTTCAACAGGGCTGTTGTGAGAACTAAATAACTCACCTATAATGCTTACAGGATTGCCTGACACTTAAGAAGCACTCCATAAATGCTCCCTATGACTCCAATCACAAGGACTCAAGCATCCAAAAATGCAGGGATTTCTGGCTTTAGACAGGGCTGGATGCAGTGGCTCAAATGATACCCTTTTGTCTCCTCTGCCTTCTCTCTGTTGCCTTCATTCTCAGGCAGGCTTTTCCAAACGGCAATGTTCTCTCAGAAACTTGAATGAGAATGCATGCCTCCTTAATATTCCCAGAGAGCCTGGTTGCCTGTATGCTCTGCCCAACCCTGAACCAATCATGGTGCCCAAGGGAATGCAAAGCTCTGATTGGCCTGGCCTAAGTCAGCCAGGATGGGGAAAATCACCCCTACCCAAGTATGGACACGGAAAGAGGGGGTGGGAGGGTGGTGTTTCCCTGAGAAAAATCAGGATGTCATTCCAAAGGAAAGAGTGAATGGAAACTGGACAAAGAAAACAACAAATGACCACCCATTCCAGGTTAATAGCCTTTATTTTAGGTGATTAACCTATCATTAGGGATTAACCTATTATTAGGGAAATTGAAGAGATTCCATAATTTTCTCTTTTATCCATTCAATGCTTCTTTTCTCTTCTTTTCTTTTTTTTTTTTTTTTGGCCCTGCCTCACGGTGTGCTTATCCTCTGAACACCCTTGTTCATATTTTTCTTAGGCTAATCAAAACACAGGATCTTAGTTCCCAGACCAGGGATTGAACCCGGACCCATGCAGTGAAAGCGCTGAGTCCTAATTACTGGACCTCCAGGGAATTCCCCATTCAGTGCTTAACAGTTCTGAACATGAAGAAATTTCTTCTTTTGTTTAACTTTGAATCTTTAAGAGAAATTAAAACTCATTTTCTCTGAGAGTCAAGAGTCATTTCCAAAAAGAAAACTTGTTCTTACCACATTTGACTCTGTGGTGTTTGGTTTTCTGGCTCTCAATTCCTTTGTCAGTAAAAATGAAAGGGTTGGCTTGGGTGATCTCTAAAGTATCTTCTAAACATCTGTGATTTTGAAGAACAGTAGCAATGATTACACAGAAAATTTGCCTGTTACCATCAAGTCTATGAACCCTGGAAAAGTCTTCCTTTAATCTGGGCTGGTTCTTCAGAGTTCATCTCTAAGCAACAAATACTGGAGTGCATTGATTTAGAGGGCAGAGACTGGATCCAGAGTGCCTAGTTCAAACCCTGCTTCTGGTCATTACAGCTGTGTGACTTTGAGCAAATTGCATAACCTCTCTGTTGCCTTTTCTGTAGATTTAATAACAGACCCTGCCTCATAGGGCTGTGTGAGCATTACAGAATTTATACATGAAAATGTCTGACACTGTTGTGTTAGTAAAGGTGTTGCCCATTACTAAGCAAGCAACACCTCTCAGAATAAAATCACCTTACCTATAGAGGAACAAGGATAAAAATTAGGGTGGACTTCTCATCACAAATCACACGTGCAAGAAGAAATTGAAGCGAAATATTTAAAGTGTTGAAAGAACAAGTCAATTATTGGTTACATAGACATACATTTTTATCAAAAATCCATGGATCTGTACCTTAAAATGAGTGCATCTTATTTTATGTAAATGATAATTCCTCCATAAAGTTTTTTAAAGTCTACCATAAGCCAGTTAGCAAGTGAGGGCCTGGGGGATTTTACAAAAGAGAAGGAAGGTTGGTGGGAGGGCTTAAAGCATAGTCCTTACCCCTCATGACTTTAAAGGCTAAAAGAGCTAGTCATGGGGTAGGGAAGAATAAGTAGTGCAGTGTTTTGAGCAGCCTAAGAAAAATATGAGCAAGGGAGTTCAGAGGATAAGCACTCAGCAGTTCCTGGGAAGGTCAGGCAAGGTCTCTGGAGGATGTGACATTTGGGCTTAGGCCTAGAGAATAAATGAGAGCTTGTTGCCATTTATACCGTTGTCTCCAGCTACCACCTTGTAACCCATGCAGCATGGCGGCCTGAGGAGTCACTGCTTTCCTGAATAGCAAACCCACTCTCTTCCACGAGGCCTCCTGCTGTGGAGAGCCTTCTGAAATTTCCCTGCTGGATTCAGGCTGAGAAAAGACAACGAGGCTGAGTGCTGCTTTGTATTTTTTACTCTGCCTCATCTAGAGTTTGCAATTTCTTTCCCTTTAAATTTAGACAAAAAATGTCCAGAACAGAGTCAAATTTCAGTTGATACTATTTCACTGTGATTTAGGTTTCTTTTTCAAAAAGAACAAAATTATATGCGGAAAAAATTCAGGTATCAGAAAGACCCAGAGACTTCCCTGGTGGTCCAGCAGTTAAGATTCCATGCTCCCAGTGCAGGGGCCCGGGTTCAGTCCCTGGTCAGGGAATTAGATCCCACGTGCCGCCATTAAGACCCAGTGCAGCCAAATAAATAAATATGTATAAATAAATAAATAAATAAATAAATAGATAGATAGATAGAATCCTGGTGTGTTGCTTTATTTTTTTAAATTTATTTATTCTTTTTTTTAAAATTAATTAATTAATTTATTTATTTATGGCTGCATTGGGTCTTTGTTTCTGTGCGAGGGCTTTCTCTTGTTGCGGCAAGTGGGGGCCACTCTTCATTGCGGTGCACGGGCCTCTCACTATCGTGGCCTCTCTTGTCGTGGAGCACAGGCTCCAGACGCGCAGGCTCAGTTAATTGTGGCTCACGGGCCTAGTTGCTCCGCGGCATGTGGGATCTTCCCAGACCAGGGCTCGAACCCGTGTCCCCTGCCTTGGCAGGCAGATTCTCAACCACTGTGCCACCAGGGAAGCCCTATTTATTCTTTAATATTTATTTATTTATTTACTTGGTTGCGCTGGGTCTTAGTTGAGGCAGGAGGGCTCCTTAGTCGTGGCTCATGGGCTCCTCAGTGGCAGCACGTGGGCTTCTTAGTTGTGGTATGCAAACTCTTAGTTGCGGCATGCGTGTGGCATCTAGTTCCCTGACCAGGGATTGAATACAGTCCCCCTGCATTGGGAGCGCGGAGTCTTAACCACTGTGACACCAGGGAAGTCCCTGTGCTCTTTTTTTAAAAAAAAAAAAGAGAGAGAGAGAGAGAAAGACCCAGAGGCCATTGTTCACTTTGTTCTAGTTTTGTGTCCAGGCTTGAAATGTGTCCTACGATTGTCGCCTACATTGCTGTTTTCTAAATGTGTGACGTGTGCTATGACTAAAAATTGGAAAATTAAACACAAAGTGTTCATCTTTGTTTTGGAAAACGATCTTCCTGGAAGATTGGCTCCCACCTGTCCTCTCTAGTCTGTCTTCCCATTCACCTCTCTTTGCTCGTCCCAGCCCAGTCCTCACGGCTCTTCCAGCCCCAGCAGGATCCACCACTTCTTATGAAAATGTACCGAGCTACCTTCAGAGCAGCTCATTATGAGGCCCCTTCCAAGTCCCTGAAGGAGCAAGTGCCTCAGGCCCTACACCATCTGGCTCTGCCCCGAGGCTATTTCATGGGACAGGAACATTCCTTAATCTGGGGATAGCTGGGGGGTCTTTTCAGCCACACCCCACAGCAGCTCCCAGGCCTATGGGGGAGGCGTAGTTAGGAATGGGCAAACCCATCCTTTTTCTCTTCCCTCTAAGTCAACCTATTGCTGAGCACCGTATTCATTAGCTCTGAACAAACCTTAATATCTGAACACACGCTTTAAATGTTAAGCCTAATTAAACCGATAACGCTGCTACTTTTCCTTTTGTGTGTTAATGGAGACACATACAGGAACTACTAAAATAATGACTCTCATTAGAGGAGGAACAAAATTAGCATTTATAGGTTCTAATTAAATTTTGCCTTCCAAATAAGATGTTTTTTTGCGTTTCACTAAAAACAGTGAACTTACAAACTGGAGAAGGAAATAATAAAATGCCCAAATAATTAAAAGGAAATGGATGCAAAAGGGGCACCATTTTCTGTTTCACGGTTTCTGGTGCTTACAGACTATCTAGAGTGCCATGAGCCATGGGAAAGCCAGATCCACCAGGGAGATAAAACAAGATAATAAATGTGAACATCCTTTAAAAAAAGGTGAAACATCTCTCTTAAATATCAGTTGCTTATTATTATCATTGCTGCTGTCATAATAACACTAGCCCTTGGGGTTGGAGAGAGAGTCTGTATGGACCACAGAACATTAAATGCATAAAATGGAAATGGTTATCACTTTCAGTTCTTCCAGGGTTCGGAATATCAGAAGTTGTTCAAAGCCTTTAAAAATCAAAACCAAAAATACTCCCTTGTGGAATGTACTGTTTTAAAAAAACAACAACAAAAAAAGAGCACTTGGAGCCGTAGAATTTCACCTGGACTTTGTATAGCACACTCAGACAAAAATAAGCCTTTATTTTCTTCCAAAACGCTCTGCAAAATGCCTACAACTGCTTAGTTACTACCAAAGGAAAATGTCTCCTATTTTGGTGGCCCTGCAGCTTTTCTCTCCCTAATTAGAGCCTCCATATTGTCTGGCCATCTGCTTCTGGGTTCTGCCCAAGTTGTGGTAATGGAAGGGGTATTTTATGATCTCATCCTTTTAGTGGGAGGATAAATTCTACATTAGTCTGTTCACGACAAAAGACCTTTGGGAGAGACACATAGGCTCCCCATGGTGCTTTCCGTTTAGCAGCTAAACATTCCTCCTGGCTGCTAAGGTCATGGGGGTTCCTGTTTGACCATCTCACAGCCAGCTAACACGAAAATGCCATATGCAGAACATTCTACATACTCTCAGCCCCTGTTCTTATGTTGTCTCTTTCTACTTGATTTGCTATTTGACAGAAACCTTTGTATTCTCTCCACTTATAGCTGCCCTCTCTTACTGAGGCAGGAGAAAGTTGGGCTCCAGGCTAGACATTTACAGTTGGCCTCCTGTTCACACTTGCTGGGGTAAGAAGATGGGCTCCAGGCCGATTACCAGCCCCCTGTTTACATTTCCTGAGGTAAGAGAGAAACGGGCTCCGGACTACATATTTATGACCGGACTCCTGTCTATATTTCAAGATCTGCACTTCGACATAAGAAACAACAACAGGAATAGCGTAGATAACCGGACATGGGACACTTTTACGGCAGGGACAGAGAGGGGCTAAACCCTGTTCAAAGATCAAGAGGTCACACATTTCCCATCCTTGGGGCAAGGGAAACATTGCACATGCGCAGAAAGGCTCCTTGGGGGTCAAAAGGAGGGGGCACCACCCCATAATATGTGATGCTAAGGCCGCCCCATAGGCCTCTGGGCTAGAATCCATCTTGGAAAAAGAGTTGCGCACGCATATTGAGGAGGGTCCTAGGGCAGGTCAGGTGTAGAAGAAGAAGCCAGATAACTGGGCAAAGGTAAACAAAGACCCGGAAGAACTGCCCTGTATAAATGACTTCACCATCTCTTTATTGCGTTCCTCCTAATTAGGGAGGATGGCCACACCCTTTCTCTCCTTGAGTATCTCTGCCTCGCTTCTGTCTTAACTAAACAAACTGTTTCTCTGTGCGCTCTCCCACTTGTTGTTGTGCTGTATCTCTAATAATAAACTTTGTACCTGTTTTTACAGTTTTTGCCTCTTTGAGAAATGCATTTTTCCCTGGGGGCAAGAGCCAGGGGGTGTGGTGGCTAGGATTCCTGGTTTTCATCCAGGCTACCCAGGTTCAGTTCCTGGACAGGGAATTAAGATCTCGCTTCATGCCACCACTTAACTGCTGCCTCTCTGAGATCATTACATTGAGTCATTTTGGCTCTTCGATACAACCCTGTTTGGGTAACCACCAGCCTGGACTCACCCTTTGACCCCAGTGTCTCATTTATCCACACGCAGTCAAACACTCTGGTACATAGTTCCTAAAGATAGCCTTCAACAGTTCCTCTCAGCCCTGTACGTGCATTTTCCTCCTCCAATCAACAGGTGGAGTCTACTTGTCTACCACTGAATCTGGGATGGCCTTAGGGCTTGCTTGGACCGAAAGGGCATGGAAGAAGTAACACCGTGCTAGCCTGGGCTTGGGCCTTCAGAGACCTAAAAGCGTTTGCTTTTGCTCTTTTATTTTTATTTATTTATTTTTTTCGTCGCACACCTCGCGGGATCTTAGTTCCCCGACCAGGGATTGAACCCAGGTCCACAACAGTGTAAGCGCCGAGTCCTAGCCACTGGACCACCAGGGAATGCCCATGTTTTTGCCCTTTTAAAGCACAGCTGTCATAGAAAGAAGTCCAATCTGTCCTACTCAAGAGAGGCCATGAAGACAGGCTCTGGAGGAGGCACCGTCCTCTGACTGAGCAGCACCGGGCTCCACAGTTTCCTGGTTCTTATGGATTTAGTCCCAGCAAGTACCACACTGGTGCTCTGTGGAGAGCAGAGAGAAGAATCTTAGATTTGAAATCAGAAGAAATTCCTGAAGCCAAAAGAGCAAACACACTAAGCCACATTCATGCATGTTACTTGTATTTGTACAGTAGCTTTCAAACCAGCTTCTTGGATCTCTGGCCCTCATCTCATCTTGTGCTTGGCTCTTTTGCATGTTGGGCTTACAAGTGAGCTAGTAAGAAAGAATTTCATAGATTTTTTTTTTTTAATTGAATGAGGGGAATTATACTATGTATTCTATTGTTTAACCAAAGATTTCATTACATAGTGACCTCTACTGGGAAGAGTACATGTATCACCAGGGCTGACAACAAAAAGTAGCCAATTCAGTCTGTTTGGTCAAAGAACTGGTTAATTTGGAAAGGCAGTGCTGGTCAAATCTGTTATTTAGAATTAAGGCCCAATTGTACTCCGAATCTTTTTATTTTTAAAAAGATTTTGTGAAATATTTCAAACTTATGAAATATAGAAAATAATATAATAAATACCTGCCACTCAATCTTGTCAAATCTTAACATTTGACCATATTTACTTGTTAAAAAGAAAATCACAGGCCCCAAATGATGCCACTTGTGCTAAAGCCCATGATGCCAAATCTAGGCTTAATACCTGGCTTGCAGTTTTGACCTTCCCCAGAAATGTAATCTTAATCAACCAGTCTAGAATCTTCTGGTCAGCCCCAATGACTAATCTGTCATGTGGGCCCTCTCTAATCTCCCTCAGGAAGAAGAGGCATATCTGCATGATAAAACCCTTGCTTTTCTCTTCCCTCCCAAAAAGAAGGTGTTAACTTTCTCTTAAACAAGGTAATATATCATCCTTTTCCACTTGAAATAATCTTGCTGTGAGGGAGAATAACTGAATGTGCTGTGATAACCTCAGTCATTAACTGGGAGGACCCACAGCACCGCCTTCATACAGCTGGCTATGCACTTATTTGTAAAAGTTGATATGCATGGAAAATTTTGACTTTAATTCTTTAGCAGAAGAAAGGGGAGGGGGACCTCCTGTGGATCCAGGAACCACTACCAAGAAAATGAACTCTGGCTGGTGTCTGCTGCCTTGGGGAGGCCTTCTAGGGAGAAGAGGGAATAGTACGGAGTCAGAGTGCCTGCTTTCAGGTCCTGGGTCCCTACTTTACTAACTAGCTAACTGACTTACCAGTCTTGGGTGAGTTAACACTCCTCTCTGTGCTGCAGGTTCATCCTCTATAGGATCCTAATAGTATCTACCTAATAGAATAGCTGTGAAGATTAAATGCGATAATTCATATAATGCACGTAGAAAAGTTCTTGACATCCATTAAACATGCAATAAATTTTAGGTGTGGTTGATATGATCATGATCATTATCATCATTAGTTTCCGGCTGAAGGGACTTGGTCTGACCTCCTATAGAGAAAGAGGGCAAAGACAGAAACGGAGGTGTCTGGTTTTTGTGAATCAACACAGCAAATCTTGAACCATTTTTTAAAAAAAATAAATTTATTTATTTATTTTTGTATGCGTTAGGTCTTCGTTGCTGCTCACGGGCTTTCTCTAGTTGCGGCGAGCGGGGGCTACTCTTCGTTGCAGTGCGCGGGCTTCTCATGTTGCAGAGCACGGACTCTAGGCACGTGGGCTTCAGTAGTTGTGGCACACAGGCTCAGTAGTTGTGGCACACGGGCTTAGTTGCTCCGCGGCATGTGGGATCTCCCCGGACCAGGGCTCGAACCCATATCCCCTGCATTGGCAGGTGGATTCTTAACCACTGCACCACCAGGGAAGTCCCAACACAGCAAATCTTAAAGTACTATTTAGTACTTAATAGCTGAAGTTTCAAATTCTATAAAGAATTTTACTGGTAAGAATGTAGGCCCCAACAGTTTGAAGTATGGAAGGTTCATGATGGCTCAAGAAATTCAGCCTATTCCAGCGGAAAGTGGCCCAGGTCCCTACCGGTCCTTAGAACAGTCAGCGAGGGACTTCTACACCTCTAGGATAGGCTAGGGTCTGTGGCCCCTGTCCAGCAGAAAGAAGCTTCAGGAGAAGAGAACTTCAGCCCCTTACCCCTTAAGAATAATGGTGTAGAGTCTCTCAGGGGGGAATGAGACAGGCTGGGACCTGGGACCCTCCGCTGAGTGCACCTCTCCTTGAACAACAAAATACAAAGAAATTTTAAGGGACTAAAAATAACTGCGTGCATGGACAGAAGATACAAAGAGACCAAAAAACCCAACTGCCACTTTTGAAGAGCCCAGAGCAAAAACAGGGTACTGAGCACAGCCCCCCTGAACTCGACACCACCAGAGAGTGGGCAAAACACCTAAGCCACCCCTGTGGCCCGACCCCTGGACACACCCCTACCCTCACCCCATATAAGGAACAAGCTCGACACCCACCTCAGGGAACACACAAGCAAGGGAACCTGTTGTCTGTTATCTCTCCCCCCTGCTGCTGCAGGAGGCCCAATAAAGCCTTGCCTGAAAAGAAAAAAAAATGTTTCCTATTATTCTGAGTATCAATTTTTCTCTAGCCACGTCTTAAAAAATGTAACATACATTCATTCAATAAATATTGATTGAATGTCTACCATGTGACAGGCACTTTTCTAGGCATTAGGAATACAGTAGTAGAAAAGACATACAAAATGCCTTCCCTCATGAATCTTACTTTTTAAAGAAATAAACAAAGAAAGAGGAAACTAAAATATAATACTATCAATTAGTGGTACATTCTATGTAGAGTATTGCAGATGGGAGATATTCAGATAGAGTGGTCGTGCATTCAGATAAATGCTCCTTTGAAGAAAGGTGGCATTTGAATGAAATGGGTTGTCAAGAGATCTATTCAATTATTTGAAGGAATAATCAAGTTAGAGGGAATAGCAAGTGCAAAGGCCCGGAGGCAGCAAAAAGCTTGGCTTATCTGAGGAATAGCAAGAAGGCCAGAATGGCTATTTTAGAGTGAACAACAGGCAGAATTTTTGTTTGTTTGTTTTTAATATATATATTTATTTATTTATTTTTGGCTGTGTTGGGTCTCCGTTGCAGCGTGCCATCTTTCTCTAATTGTGGAGAGCGGGGGCTACTCTTCATTGTGGTGTGAGAGCTTCTGATTGCAGTGGCTTCTCTTGTTGCGGAGCACAGGATCTAGGCTCCTGGGCTTTAGTAGCTGTGGCTCGTGGGCTCAGTAGTTGTGGCTTGTGGGCTCTAGAGCGCAGGCTCAGTAGTCGTGGCGCATGCGTTTAGTTGCTCCGCAGCATGTGGGATCTTCCCGGACCAGAGTGTGAACCCATGTCCCCTGCATTGGCAGGTGGATTCTTCACCACTGCACCACCAGGGAAGTCCCAACAGGCAGAATTTTTAAGAGCTATGCTTAGAAACATAAGTAGGGGCAAGATTATGCAATGCCCTTTAGCTCTTGGTAAGGAGTTTGGGTTTTATTCTGAGTGATAACAAATTATTACAGGTTTTGAGAGGTGAAAAAGAAAGATTGTGGTAAAAGCAAAGAGATTTGTTAGGAGATGACTGTGGTCCACATGAGATATGAGGGTCACTTGGGTGAGGGTAGATATGAAGATGATGGTTAATAGTCAAAATCTGGATCTACCCTGAAGGTAGAGCTAACCAAAGCTATTGAAGGACTAGATGTGATGTGTAATGTAGAGAAAGAAATCAAGGATGACACCTTGGCCCAATTAATTGGCTAAGTGGACAGAAGTGCCATTTACTGAGGGAAGACGAGGAGTGGGTCTAGTCTGACAGGGTGGAGGTTATATTTGGACTTGTCAAAAAAAAATATTTTTTTTTGGCCGTTGCACGCAGCTTGTGGGATCTTAATTCCCCTAACAGGAATTGAACCTGGGCCATCAGCAGTGAGATCTCGGACTCCTAACCACTGGACCAGCAGGGAATTCCCTGGACTTGTCAAATTTAGATGCATAATAATCCAAGCTGTGATGTACAGTAGCTCAGCAGAAATGTTGGGGAGGTGGATTTATATTTGGGTCTCAACATGATCTTGACGGTTTTAAACAATGGGAGGAGATAAGATCAACTAGGGAATTATAGTAAGAATCCAGAAGTTCAAAGGATAAGGATCAGGGCATTACAACATTACGAGTTTAGCAAGAGGTAGAATGGCCAATAAGGATTACTGAGACGTGGCTAATGAGGTGTAAGAGGAATCAGAAAATGATGGTTTCCTATAAGCCAAATAAAGAAAATGCATCCAGGAGAAGGGCGTGATCAGCTGGGTCAAGTGATGCTGAGTTTTCTATAACCCTTAGACATCATGGAATCATCTTAATAGCTGGTATCTGCATATATATATATGTATAGTAGTTTATAACATCAAAATGTGTTTGTTGGTACAGTAATTATACAGGATATCGTGTGAAAGAAGAGTGTTATGATAAATTATAGCATATGTTGTATGCTATGTTTCACTTAGAAATTCATAAGCCACCTTAGTGTATGGATTAGTATATAGCTCTGAGAAGTCCATGTGGGAAAAAAAAACGGATACTTTCTTAAATCCAGAAATTTCCCAAGTTGTGTTTTAGAAATTGGTGGAGAACGAATTCAGATCTAGAGCTCTGACTCCAGAGCCTGAATTCCTAACTGCACGGTACTGCACTGCCCTATAGTTGTAGACACTAGCCATATTTGGCTATTTGAGCACTTGAAATATGGCACCTCCAAACTCAGACGTGGATAACTATAAAATATACACAGGATTTCAGACGTTTAAACAATGTAAACTAGCTCAATAATTTTTTATATTGATTACAGTTTGAAAGGATATTTTGGATATATTGGGTTAAATAAACTATGATATTAAAATGAATTTCACCTTTTTCCTTTTTTAAATGCAGCTCCTAGAAAATTGAAAATTACATATGTGGCTCATTCATTTTAATAAGTAGAGGCTTTAATAAGTACAGACTGTCCATAGAATTTACTTCATAGAGCTGTCATGGTCAAGAGATTTCCGCTCGTTTTTTTTCACCAGAATACCTTGTGTTATCCAGAGTTGGTTCATTTCCAGGCGGAAATAGGTAAAAGCAACATTCTTCCCCTGGGTCTTCAGCTGTTTTCAGACATATTCTTCTACTCCCACACAATGTTCTTATCGCTTTCACTTTTGGCAGATGCATTTTATTAAAAATATTGGCTAATCGGTGACTTGTACAAGGCATACACCAGAAGCCTTTTTTTTTTTAAATAAAGCAACAAAATTAAGTGATCATGGAGAGTCAGTCCTGGACTTCAGCGTTTGACTGCATGTCCTTACAGGGTGAACCATCACCACGCTGATGTCTATAGTCTGACAGTTAGTCACATGCTAATCCTGTAATGCTTGAGAAACACCATCTAAATATCTCAAGGGGCTACAAAGATCTTCTAAATATTTTTAAAGCTCTAAAAGATTAGAATTGTCTAACATAATGTTTCCCTTCCTGAAACCTGCTTCATTTTAGTTCTAAACATTCCTTCAGTCCGTATTAATTTATTGCTTCTGTAAAGGGAAGCAGTCTTCATGAGTAAGAAGCTTCTTTACCAGTAATGATATATTGTGTCCACTGCCTCAAAGTGGAGTGGAAATCTGACACTCATCTAGGGTCATTTTCTTTATGCAGTTCAGTAGCTGTCAACCCTGGTTCTGTACTGGAATCACCTAGGGAGATTTTGAAAAACACAAATGTTCTAACCTTGCCCCTAGAAATTCTGATTTAGTGACTATGAAGTCTACCTCAGCCAGCTGAGAAAATCTGATGCAAAGCTCAGCCTGAAGACTATGTGAGGACAGCAAAACTAATGTTTTGGGCTCTCCAAAACTTATTTTTTTTTTTAAAAATTGGGGCTTCCCTGGTGGTGCAGTGGTTAAGAATCCACCTGCCAATGCAGGGGACGTGGGTGTGAGTCCTGGTCCGGGAAGATCCCACATACTGTGGAGCAACTAAGCCCGTTTGCCACAACTACTGAGCCTGCGCGCTAGAGCCCGCGAGCCACAACTACTGAAGCCCACATGCGTAGATCCCGTGCTCCGCAACGAGAGAAGCCACCGCAATGAGAAGCCCGTGCACCGCAACGAAGAGTAGCCCCCGCTCACCGCAACTAGAGAAAGCCCGTGGGCAGCAACGAAGACCCAATGCAGCCAAAAATAAATAAATTTATTTTTTAAAAAATTAGTTTGCACCCAGGTCTCTTTTTTCTTCTCTCTGCCTGCAAGAATACTAAGCACCTCTCCTCAGACCTTCTTACGGAAATGTCCCCAACTGGACTATATTCTTTAAGGAGAGGAATAACATCTTTACGTTTACCCTGCACCATACTAGTCAAGTGCGCCTCACGTAATTGGTACTCAGAAGAAAAGCTTGTTTCAAAAGTACATATGTAATTTGGATAATCATAAGACATTTGTAAGTGCAGAAATAAAACAATTTACATTATTCATAATGAGACCATTGGCTTATATTAGTCACAAATATTCAACATGGCAAACATAAGAATTTAAGAAACTTACAGGTTTCAAAGTGTTCTTTAGAAAATAGTCCAAGGCAAAAACAGTCTTGGGAATTGGAATAGCACAGGGAATGTCATCTAGGCTTTATGGGAATCTATGTCAGTTAACTTGGGCTGCCACATAATATACCACAGACTGGGTGCCTTAAATTTATTTCCTCACAGTTTTGGAGGTTGGGAAGTCAAGATCAAGATGTTGGCTGATTTGGTTCTAGGGAAGCCTTTCTTCCTGGCTTGCAGACGGTCACCTTCTCACTGTGTCCTTACAAGAGATACAGCCAGAAGGTGGCCATCTCTGGTGTCTCTTTTTATAAGGATACTAATCTTATTGGATCAGGGCCTCACCGTTATGACCTCATTTAACCTTAATTACTTCCTTTATAAGGAGCCCTGTTTCCATGTACAGTCACATTGAGGGTTAGGGCGTCAACACATGAATTTTTTTTGGCGGGGGGGAATACACAATTCACTCCACAGCAGAATCTTTCCAGAGTATCTCTGTCCAGTGGTCATCCAGCCAATACATCAGTGTTCTAGTGGTAAGAAATCAGTACCTGCAATACTTCATTGTAGGAAAGCTCTACTGTTTAGAAATCACATGTGATATGAACTCAAATTTGTATCCCCCCCCAAAACTTCAGTCTTTGGTTTCATGTTGTACTCTTAGGATCATCACAAAACAAATCAAATCTCTCCCTTCGTAACAGCCCTTTAACTAGAGATAACTGTAGCAATTATGGATCTCAGTCCATAAACTCAAGTTTGCAAGAAATATAATTTCCTAACTTGAACTACTAGAATCCATCTCCTTTAAAGCAGTCACTAAGGGAATGATACATTATAAAATTTTCTGCCAAAAAAAAATTTCCCCATCTCAGTTTATTAATTACAGGTAAGTTTTACTGAAATGCCATGTGTTTGATTTACCTATCATAACATTTAATTAAAATATATATGGCTAGGGACTTCCCTGGTGGTCCAGTGGTAAAGAATCCGCCTTACAATGCAGTGGACGTGGGTTCGATCCCTGATCAGGGAACTAAGATCCCACATGCCGTGGGGCAACTAAGCCTGCACGCCACAACTACTGAGCCCCCTCGCCTCAACTAGAGAAAAGAGGGAAAAAAAAACCCTGCAGGCCACAACTAGAGAAATCTGCGCACCACAACGAAGAGACCACACGCTGAAACTAAGACCCAACGCAGCCAAAAATAAATAATAAATAAACCTTAAAATATATATATATATATATATATATATATATGGCTAAAGTGTTACTGGGACTTTGTGGATTATAAGTTTTATTTTACTATTTTACACTTATCACAGCTGAGTTTTCTGATCATAGCGATGTTAAAGTATGATTTCAGAAGAATAAATCTATCATCCATCCTGATGGGCAGGTTTAAAAAATTAATTTATGGGCTTCCCTGGTGGCGCAGTGGTTGAGAGTCTGCCTGCCAATGCAGGGGACACGGGTTCGAGCCCTGGTCTGGGAAGATCCCACATGCCGCGGAGCGACTGGGCCCGTGAGCCACAATTACTGAGCCTGCGCGTCTGGAGCCTGTGCTACGCAACAAGAGAGGTCGTGATGGTGAGAGGCCCGCGCACCGCGATGAAGAGTGGCCCCCACTTGCCGCAACTGGAGAAAGCCCTCGCACAGAAACGAAGACCCAACACAGCCGTAAATAAATAAATAATTTAAAAAAATTAATTTATGAGATACCTCCTCCTCCAGGTCTGTTTTCTGGCCCGCAATCCAATAAGATTATATTATTGATTTTCTGTTGGGATAAGATTTTAAAATAACTTTTTTACCTACCCTATTAGGCCAGTGCTTTTTTTTCTTTCTTCCTTTTTTAAAAAAAATTTATTTTATTGAAGTATAGTTGATTTACAATGTTGTGATGCCAGTGCTTCTTAATTTTTCTTCAGTGAAATGCCAGCAAGGAAAGAGGACAGAGAATGCAGTACATGGCTGGAAGTAGCCCCAAACTAAAATTTTGTTGAAGATTATGATTAAATCCTAATCAAAAATATACGTTTTTCATTCCACTTCATTATACATCATTGCTTTAAGTATAAAAAATGTTTCACTTCCCTGAATCTTTCAGTAAATTGACTCCACAGGAAAATACACTATCTTTGCTTTGTGGCTTTGAATAAATTGGTTGATACACTAAGAATAACCGTTAACTCCCTGCTGGGAGGAAGAGGAGGAGGCTTGGAGGAGAGGAAGAAGGCCCCATCTCAGAACCTTGCATGACAAAAAAAAATTCAGTTTGGAAACCTGGGGTTTGTTTACTAAGTTCATAATGTACCTTATCCTTTATTCCCTTAGACCTATTCCTCCGTATTGTTTGCAAATAGGACTTACTTTCCATGGGACCATTAGAGTCTGAAGGAACAATTCCTTCTGACTCATCACCCTCTTTCCCAGTAGCATAAATGTCCTGCTTTTCCAGCTAATGTTATAGAGCACTTACCTAGTACCTGGCTTGCTTCTAAACTCTTTACATTTATCAATCCCTTTCATCTTTTCAACACGCCTATGATGATGGTATTATTAGTATACCCACTAAACAGAAAAGAAAACTGAGGCATAATTAATCCAAGATCACACGGCTAGTGGGTAAATGGTAGGGGACATTCCAACCTAGGTATTCTTTTTTCTTTTTTTTTTAAACCTAAAGGGAGCAAATATTATTCATTTATTTTTGGCTTCGTTGGTTCTTCCTTGCTGCACGCGGGCTATCTCTAGTTGCGGCGAGCAGGGGCTGCTCTTCACTGCGGTGCGCTGTCTTCTCATCTGTGGGGCCTTCTCTTGTTGCTGCGAGCTCTAGGGCCGTTGCAGCACAAAGGCTCAGTAGTTGCGGAACGCAGGCTCCAGGGCACGCGGGCTTCAGTAGTGCACGGGCTTAGCTGCTCCGTGGCATGTGGGATCTTCCCGGACCAGGGCTCGAACCCGTGTGCCCTGCATTGGCAGGCGGATTCTTAATCACTGTGCCACCAGGGAAGGTCCCCAACCTAGGTATTCTTAACGGCTATAATATGGTGCTTTAAGGACTCAACGTTTCAACTCCGGCCTTAAGGCAATAATAAATGTGTAAAATTAAAACATAAAGGCTTTGATAATGTTGGATGTGTTATAAACAGAAAGGTTTTTAAAGGAAACTTTTTATTCAGTTATAACCCATATACTGAAAAGTGCATATATCATGTTCAATGAATTTTCATAAAGGACCACACTGATGTAACTATCACCCACCTAGAGAAATAGAACATAACCAGACCCCCTTCCCCCAACGCCCTCTTGTGCTCAAAGGTAAGTTTGAAAATTCAAAATAAGTATTCACTTATCGTTGTAAAGCTGAATGCTATAGTCTATTTCAGGCCCTGAATAAAATTCATTCCAATAATAATATACTCTTCCTAGAGCGATAATTCGCAAAATTTGATCCCCAGACAAGCAGCCTCAGTATCAATGACCTGCGAACTTATCACTTGCAAATTCAAGGATCCCAATCCAGATTTACAGAACAAAAACTGTGGGGGGGGAGCCCGGCAATCCGTGTTTTTACCAAGCCTCGGGGCTTATTCTGATGCCCGTTAAGGTTGGAGAAGCACGGATCTAAGTCTGTTGGAAGAGTTCTGGTTTGTGATCGCATAGTAACTGTTAAGTGAATACCAGGATCTAAAGTGTTACGCTCGAAAAATAGTGACAAGTTTTAATCACCTATCTCATTTTTGAAGCAAACTGAGGGTAAAATGTTTTTCCATTTTAACTAACCGTGTTGTTGTTCTAGTCAGTGTTGCATTTTAGCACGAGGATAAAGCAGCCTCCCCGCTCCCCGACCTCCTATTCTCTCTCCGCATCCAGCCAGAACTTGTCTAGTTTACCAACAAAACGGCACCCCTGGGTGGCGGGGAATTCAACATCCAGAGGCGGGAGCAGATTTCTGCCAATCAGAAGCCAGGTTCGAACCGCTCGCCCATCCCGGTGGTGTGTGATTGGTGGTTTCCCGCGGGCGGAAGCGACGCCCCCCGTGGCTCCGCCCCGCGCGGCGCAAGCCAATCGTCGCTCCGCGCAGGAAAAGACTGAAGCCGCGCCAGAGTGTAATATGGCGGAGAATACCGCCTCAGCGGCTCCGAGCCCGCGAGGGCTTGCGGACGGGGAGGATGCGGGTTCCCCGGAGGAGCGGATGGCGGAAACGGCGAGAGATGGTCAGGAGCAGTTTGAGTGCCAGGAACTGCTCGAGTGCCAGGTGCATTTGGGGGCCTCTGAGGAGGAGGAGGACGCGGGCCTGGCGGCTGAGGCCGAGGCGGTAGCTGCCGGCTGGATGCTCGATTTCCTCTGCCTGTCTCTTTGCCGGGCCTTCCGTGACGGCCGCTCGGACGACTTCCACCGCACCCGCGACAGCGCCGAGGGTGAGTGCGGGGCGCGCCCGGGCCGGGGGCGGGAACCGCGACGGGCTGCCGAGGCCTGGTTTGCGGCGCTGTCCCCCAGGGGTCGGGGATCGGGCTGCTGCGGCTCCCGAGCGGAGGGCCCCCGGCTCAGAGTTGAACGTTCGTTCGAATCCCGCATCCGCCTCCTCTCAGCTCCTCAGTTTTGCTCAGATTCATTAGAGTTGATAGAGGGTTAAGTGAGTTAAAATGAACAAAACTGCACCTAATCCAGTGTCCAGTTCCTTTTGTCGCCTGTGGCGCTTGTGTTTCTTGCTTTTTTCGGCTGAGATACAACTGTAAAGGCATTTATTTAGCAAGTCACTGTGACCTAGGCATCAGTGTTTTCTATTACTTTGGGAGCTATCTAAACCTCGTTTAGCCCGCTGGCTCCGTATAGGCTTCAGAATAAAAGTAACTGACAGTGAAATCTACCACCTACACAAGACAGCCTGTAAGCGATGGACAGAGGCCTTGACGCCTAGAGAAGGCTAGCTGGCTTTTTGAATGATAACCGAAAGATGCTCTGGTATTTTTTTTTTTAAGTTATTTTATTTTATTTATTTATTTATTTTTGGCTGCGTTGGGTCTTCGTTGCTGCACGTGGGCTTTTCTCTGGTTGCAGAGAGCGGGGGCTACTCTTCGTTGTGGTGTGCAGGCTTCTCATTGTGGTGGCTTCTCTTGTTGGGAGCACTGGCTCTAGGCACGCGGGCTTCAGTAGTTGTGGCACACGGGCTCAGTAGTTGTGGTGAGCAGGCTTAGTTGTTCCGCGGCATGTGGGATCTTCCCGGACCAGGGCTCGAACCTGTGTCCCCTCCATTGGGAGGCAGATTCTTAACCACTGCGCCACCAGGGAAGCCGATGCTCTGGTGGTATTTATATGAGTTGGCCGTCTACTTATTGCAGCCGAACGCAACCCCAAGATAGTATTTAATAGGAAATCAAATACCTCAGAAAACCGTATTGGTACATTTCAGCTTCACGGTTATCCCGTGAGTTAGGCAAGTAATCTCAGTTTATAGAGGAGTGAACTAGTTAAACAACCTAAAGCATTGATAGGTTAAAGGGTTGTACCAGACGCATGCCTTATCTTCCAATTCAAGAAGCTTTCCTCCGTATCACAGGTAACACTAGAGCCATGGTTAATTGACATTAATTAGGGTGTTAAATCCTGGAATGAAGCCAGTTCATTTAATAATTCGCATTATTAAAAAGTCCTCTTTGGGGAGGGGGCTAAAATTATCTATGTGGTAATGAATTTGAATTGGAAACATCAGTATGAACTCCTGTTTATAACATATAGAAATATCTATGCATATTATACGTATATAGACACAGGTCAGGATATACTCATATGTTTCCTTGTTCTGTCAGATGAAAGCGTGTAGAAGCAATGTAACCCTAGCAGCAAGGGGTACACCTAGCACTCAAGTCTTGGTTTGCAATACCATTCTCCAGAGAAATGGCCTGATTCTGGGACTGAGACAGGAAATATACAAGTTGAGCCTGGAGCATCGTGTAACAGAAAGTAAGAAAGTGCTAAAAACAAAGCAAAACAAAACCCCCAAAGAAACAAAAAAACCCCCACAATTATGGGAATACAAAGGGACACGGGAGCCAACCGCAAGGGCTCCCAGTGGCCAAAGCTGAAGTAACTCGAGCAAGAAAATACAGTTGACCCTTAAACAACACAGGTGTGAACTGCACCTGTCCACTTATAAGCCAATTTTTTTCTCAGTAGTAAATAATACAGTATTGCGCAATCTGTGGTTGGTTAAACCGGGAATACAGAGGGCCGACACTGGGATTTTCACCCGCTCAGAGGGTCAGCACCCCTAACCCTGGCATTGTTCAAAGGTCAACTGTAGTGTTGGATTATAACCCAAAATACAAAATAAATATCCATAAAGTTCATACTGATGTAAACAAATGGTGGAATAAATATACAAATGGAAGAAGAGACAAATCTCCGACGCAGAATTCCAGGTAATTCATGTAGCTACTCTGTCCTCAAGGAGGTAGAGCATAACTCCCCACTCCTTAAGTGTGGGCTGTGAAGAGCACAGTATAGAAAGGGGGAGAAAGGAGAGAAAGCTGACGAACACTGGCTCACCTAGGTAGTCAAGGTCAGCATCAGCAGTGATAGCTAGTAGCATGTACGCTTGATGCAGTGTGATGAAAATGGAACTTTGCCGCTGTGATCCTCCTCCCCAAACCCCACAACTCTAGTCTCATCATGAGAAAAATATCAGACAAATCCCAATAGAGAGGTACATTGTACAAAATACCTCAAAATTGTCAAGGTCATCAAAACCAGGGAAAATCTGAGAAACTGTTATAGCCAAGAGATGCCCAAAGAGACATGATGACTAAATGTCATGCGGTGCCCTGGTTGGGATCTTGCAGCAGAAAAAGGACATTAAGTAAAAACTAAGGAAATCTGAATAAAGCATGGACTTGAGTTACTAATGTATCAATATTGGTTAATTAATGTAACATGTAATACTAAAGCAAGATGCTAATAACAGGGGAAACTGGGTGGAGGGTATATGGGACCTCTTTACTATCTTTCTTCACTACATTATGTATATTTAAAACCATTCTAAAAAATAAAGTTTATTTAAAAAAAAAAAAAAAAGGACCTTGTAAGGTTCTAGCCCAAGACCCAAGGAATAACCTAGGTCATCTCCATTATTTGAAGGTTAAAGGCACAGAAACCCAGAAAGAGTAAAACTTTTTCAGGTTGCATTGCTGAAACATATATGCAAACTGTGAACATAATATTGTCTCGGTATTCCATTTTTGACTAAAAGGACTCCCTTTTATCTCTTACAGAATTTCATTTACTCCGCTTTTCAAGATTGTAAGCATATACAACTCTGATGCTTCCTAGAAAATTCTTAGCTCTTTCATTCCAACTCAGAATTATTCTCCCACCTCACTTATCTCAGATAATGCCTTTTCCAGACTGATATTCCTAACCTATTTCCACCGTGGGAAGCAGTGTAGAATTGTAATTAAGAGCATGGACTCCATAGTAAATTGTCTGAGTTTGATTCCTGGCTCTGCTGGTTTATAGCCATAAAACTTGAAGCAACGACTTGGTACCACCAGTTCCTGTGGTACCACAATTTCCTTATCTGTAAAATGGTAGTAGTAATGGCATCTACCTCAAAGGGCTGTTGAGAGAAGCAGATGAACTGATATGTATAAAGCAAGGTTTCCCAACCTCAGCCTGTTGACATTTTGCACCACATGATTCTTTATTCTGTGTATGCTTGAGGGTGGAGGGGGAATGAGGTGGAGGATCTCCCGTGCATTGCAGGATCCTTGACCTCAGCCACTAGGTGCCAGTAGCACCCCTCCCACTCGTGACAATCAAAACTGTCTCCAGACATTGCCACCTGTCTCCTAGGGGACAAAATCACCCCTAGTTGAGAACCACTGCTAAGTGCTCAGAGTAGGGCCTGGTATTATAGTTAAGTGCTTAAATATAGTTGTTACTGTTGCTGGTCATTAGATCCTCCCTAATGTAGTGTTTGGTTACAGGTGTGGAAAAAGCAGATAGCCAGGTTCAACCAGGGTAGGTTTACATTGTTTTTGTTTTGTTTTATGCCTAATAGGTACAAAGAGCAGAAGGGCAGTGGTGTGTAGGATATCTGTAATTATCGCGTACGTAGACTAAATATGGAGGGAAATGAAGACAGAAAGGATCTGACTTTTTTCCCTAGAATAGATTAGGTCTTTCTTCTGTTTTGCTCCTATACCATACTTACCCTTTATGACACATTAAAATTTTAATTAGTCTCTTGCATAACTTTTTGTTTAATTCGTGCCTTCTCAGACTAAAACCTTCCTGAGGAGCAGGGACTGGCTATCTTATTATTCAGACATCAGTCCCTACCACTGGCCAGCAGTAGATGTTCCGCCCATGTGGAATAAGTTGTGTTTAAATTTTATGTAAACTTTGTGCTCTTTTTGAATCCTATTTAATTATATTATGACTATATTTGTCCAGATAATCTCTGGTGTAGCATAAGGTTATGGCATATTAAAATTGAGGAAATAAATAGAAATAAATGTATTTATTTGTTTTATCTGCTTAGCAGCTGCAGGACTGTTTTTTGGTTTGCTGGTTAATTTAATCTTTGTCTTTTATTGCTACCTGGTAAATTCAGTGAAAACCAGGATTATGGTTTACTCAGTGTTGTATGTTCTTACTACCTAGCATAACATCTGGGTGGGTGTTCAAATATTGGGGAGATTAATATTAATAAATGTTTTTAAAATAAAGCTTTGTAAACTGAACAGACTCTCGCATAACTGAAACCTTGACAGAAATAATATATTTCCTATAATATTAGGCATTTTAAGGTATAAAGTAAGTTTCCAGGTGATGATTTGACACATTTTACAGTTTGGATCTAAATCTCCCTTTGCATTAGTGTAGACTGCTACCTGTGAAAGTACGTAGTTTTCAAAATTTATTATTCTGCCTGTGAAACATCAGTTTTATTTTGAAGGAAAAGTCTTCATTGTTACTCTTTTTTGTTCTTATTTCCTAAAAATTGTCTATAAATAAAGCATACACTCTGAATTTATGATAATCTTTGGGTGATATTTGTAACTTATTTCTCCGCAAACCACACAGAGGCACTGCTGGGTCAAGTTTGGAGTTTTGTTTTGACGTTTTAATAAAATTCACTTTCTTCACTTTCAGCTATTATTCATGGATTGTCCAGTCTAACAGCTCATCAACTGAGAACTATATACATATGTCAATTTTTGACAAGGATTGCAGCCGGAAAAACCCTTGGTAAATATGTTTTTATCTTACATTGGACATATTTCAGTCTATGCCTAAAGGGGAGACAATGAGAAGAAACAGATGGGAGTAGTCCTTTGTTCTTGAGAGTTTGCTCACGTGTGCTTGGCATGTACATCTCTACACAGATATATTTAAAGCTAGTAAAAGAAATATAATCCCTATCTTCTTAGAGTGATGGTTCTCAAATTTTGGCTTGCTTCAGAGTTATGAGAGAACTTGTTAAGGAACAGAATGGTGAGTCCCCTTCTCCATCATGAGTTTCTGATTCAGTAGGGTGAGTGAGGGGCCCTGGAGTTCACATTTCTAGTAAGTTCCCAGGTGATTCTGATGTTGCTGTTGGGGGACCATGCTCTGTGTACTCTGTCTTAAGGACATCACTGAATTGGACTATGGTGACTTTGTGGTGACTCTTATTACTATCATACATACTCTGTTGCTAACTGGCAACTATGATATTTGAAACCTCTTCTTTGAGCTTGATTTCAGCACTTACTTAATAAGGGAATACGAGTTTATATCTCTAATTATCTCTCTCCCGTGTCCTCATAGTTTATTTTAGATTGTAATGGCCAGGCCGGGTTCAGTTTATCAGTAATGGCTAATATTTACAGCATGGTTATTTAAAGGACCTTTTGGTACAAATAATTCCATATTGATAGTGGTTTTCTTACAATTTACAAAACGCTTTCCCGGCAGTGTCCAGTGGTGGGCAGTAATCGCACGGAACTGTTCATTTGTAACCAGACTGTGTGGCAGGAAACCCCACCCTATTAGGACCGCTCTGGGAGCCTGCACTCATCCAGCTCTGGCTCATGTGGCGTGCTGTGTTGTGGGGGTGAGTTGGAGCCGCACAGTCAGTGGATTAGGGCTAGAGGCAGAGCAGACGTGCGGGAGACGGTAGGGAGGTAGGCTGGGCTGGTGGCGGAGGACGAAAACGGGCCGATGTAGACCACAAGCTAACATGGTTCACAGAGCTGTCTGGTAAATTAAATGTGACAGGATGTTCTAGAAGTGCCTGGCTGGGCTTCACGTATAGCAGTTGTTCATTATATTCTTATTTTCCCTTCCAACAACCTTTTCTCCCAAAACAAGGGTGGAAAAAAAAAATCCCTCTTTTGTGTCTGACCCCACGGTTTAATCTTGAAATTCACCAGGGTGCATCTTAGATATAATAGGCCGGAGTCAGTGATCAAGAACCACTATATTTCAAGAGAGGCAGCATTTAAAACTTCATTTTAGTTTATGTATTGGATCTTCAGCTACACGTGACCCTGCATTTCAAATGGAGATGTTTGTGTGTAATTTGCTAAGTAGTTACCAGCCACTGTGAGTCTTTGATAAGAATAAGCTGATAAATTCTGTTTTAGGAAAGTTTAACAGTAGTACAAATATTATCTCATTAAATATTCACATAGTATTTATTTACAGCATTTTATAGGTGAGAAAACTGAGGCTTAGAAAGGCAAAATAACTTTTTCAACACCACACAGGTAGTACGTGATAGAGCCTGGAATAAACTCCAAAGTTTTTAAAACCACTATACAATATCGCAACAGATTGTATATGGTGGTGAGAAAGAGGAAGGAGTAAAACGATGACTCCTTAGGTTTTTTTAAAAAATAAATTTATTTATTTATTTTGGCTGCGTTGGGTCTTCGTTGCTGCGCGCGGGCTTTCTCTAGTTGCGGCGAGCAGGGGCTACTCTTCGTTGTGGCGCGCGGGCTTCTCATTGCGAGCTCAGGCTCTAGGCGTGTGGGCTTCAGTAGTTGTGGCACACGGGCTCAGCAGTTGTGGTGCGTGGGCTCAGTAGTTGTGGCTTGCAGGCTTTAGAGCGCAGGCTCAGTAGTTGTGGTACACAGGCTTAGTTGCTCCGCGGCATGTGGGATCTTCCCAGGCCAGGGCTCGAACCCGTGTCCCCTGCGTTGGCAGGCGGATTCTTAACCACTGCGCCACCAGGGAAGTCCCTCCTTAGGTTTTTAAGCCTTGGTGATTGGAATAATGTTGGTAGAGAGATAAGTTCTTGACTGATCCTGTTTCAAATATCTACAAAATATATAACAAGGATTTCAAGTAGTATATGCGAAAATCAAATTTCACAATAAACTAATTTCATGCTCTATCTCAATGAAGTTTGTTATACTGCAGTTAGACTTATAAACCATTTAAGAATTCTGTTACTGTGACACCTTATATAAAATATAGTTTATTTCAGCTCTTAAAATCAGTATTTTAGTGGAGAAAATCTTCAGATGTTTTGTGGACTCATATATAGCCTTTTCTGTTTTTTTTTTTTTTTTTAAATTGATTTTAATGAGGAAATTAACTTGAAAAATCTTCCCTAAACTGGTATATACGAGAGCAGTGCCTGGCACATAGTATGCGCTCAGGCAATATTTAAAGAAATGAGTTTACAAAAAATTAACAAAGTAAAGTTCTTCATGGCTTTCTAAGTTACTTATTTTTATTTTGGTTTTAAAAGATGCACAGTTTGAAAGTGATGAACGAATTACACCCTTGGAATCAGCCCTGATGATTTGGGCGTCAATTGAAAAGGAACATGACAAGCTTCATGAAGAAATACAGAATTTAATTAAGATTCAGGTATGAGTATTACTTTGTGTTTATTATTATTATTTTGCTAGAAAATAAAAACAACATCTACAGAAACTAAGAGCCACGTAATAGAAGTTGGACGGTAAACCTGTAGTAAAATTTAATATAATCTTTCTCTTTAGAAATTTGACCTATGATTTATAGTCTTGACATGAGGTCTAAGAGCTGGGACTTAATGTTTTCTACCTAAGTGCATATTGCCCCCAGGTTGGAAAATATGCCAAATCTATTTAAAGATTACTAAACAACTTTCAAAAACCAGTGGTTTATGCTCTCCCATTTAAAGATTACCTTTTATTTTTATTTTTTTTAAATATTTTTTTGGCCACGCCACATGGCATGTGGGATCTTAGTTCCCTGACCAGGGATCGAACCCGCTCCCCGTGCAGTGGACATGTGGAGTCTTAACCACTGGACCACTAGAGAAGTCCCTAAAGATTATCAAATAATAAGAAATGAATGGGTTTTTGCGATTAAGAGAATGTAAAATTTTAACTATGTAGAGAAAATTTTGGTAGGAATAGCCTATTAAAGAGTGAGAAACCAAAGAAAGTCATTCAAAGATATAATAGCAGGGAAAATATGTTTTGCTTACAGGCAAAGTATGTACTCAGGAATTTCATACTTAAATAAACTTTTCCTAGTTTTTAAAAAAATTTTCATGGTTGGGTAGGAGAAAATCCAGGTGGTGTCCCACCTTCTCAGGAACTAATTATTGATGGTGTGGTGACTGTCAATTAGAATTAAGACCTGAAGAGAATGGGCAGAAAAATGACTGCTGCTTTTAAGAATTTCAACCCAGGGCAAAGGGATTTGTCATGTTATCCCAATCTTTTGGAGTTCTAGGGGAAGCAGGCCTTTGCTAAATATAGTAGTAAAGTTGAACGGGTTACCATAAAATACATAGCAAACGTGTAATAATATATTGCTTACTGTTTGCCAGATACTGTTCTAAGCACTTTTATATATAACTCTTTAATCCTCACAACTACCCTATGAAATAGGTACTATTATTTTCACCATTTTACATTGGTGTAAAGAAACTGAGGCACCAAGAGGTTAAATAGCTTTCCCAAGTTTACAGACCTACCCAGATGGTAATGGTGGCCCTATATCTTACCACATATGGTATCAAAAAGGCCAGTTTATAAAATGATTATGCAAAAGCGTCTGGCTTCCTGAGTTTCTATTAGAGATTTTCCTGGGATCCTAAGTAGCAGCTTTGATATATCCTAATCATCACAAACACCATCCATCCACCTCTTCTCTCACTTCCCTTTCGCTCAAAATTACTATTTAGGTGGGTCCTCAATATACACAATGTAGCTCCTGATCTATGTATTAATTCCTGTCTTTAATATCATTTATCAAATCAAAATTATTAAGCTACATAAGAATATTTTAAATGAAGTAGTTTAGACTTACCTGAGTTATTTCAATATTAAACAACAATTAGATGTTTTAAAAAGCAATCTAAGGTATGTATTTGTCATCCTATCTTTTAGGCTATAGCTGTTTGCATGGAAAATGGAAATTTTAAGGAAGCAGAAGAAGTCTTTGAAAGAATATTTGGTGACCCAAATTCTTATACGGTAATTATTTAAATTAGAATCAGAAGTTTGGAGCCGTTTATGTGGAATAAGGAAAATTGAAAGAACATTGGAGGAGAAAAGAAATGCTTTCGCTTTTAAACAGTATAGTCCAACAGAAATATAATGCCAGTCCCGTATGTGATTTTAAATTTTCTAGTAGCCACGTTAAACAAGTAAAAAGAAACAAGTAAAAAGAAACGAGTAAAACTAATCTTAGTAACACTTTATTTAACCCAATATATCCAAAAACATTATTCTTTTTAACAATCAATGTAAAAAGTATTGGTGAGATATTTTGCACTCACTTTTTTGTACAGTCAGCCCTCTGTATCCTGGGTTCCATATCTGGGGATTCAACCAACTGCAGATCGAAAATATTTAGGGGGAAAAAATTCCAGAAAGTTTCAAAAAGCAAAACTTGAATTTGTCACACACTGGCAACTATTTACGTAGCATTTACATTGTATTAGGTATTTTAAGTAATCTAGATATGATTTAAAGTATATGTGAGGCAATGTGTAGGTTATATGCAAATACTACACCATTTTATACAAGGGACTTGAGCATCCTTGGATTTTGGTACCCGAGGGGAGTCCTGGAGCCCATCCCATGTGGATACCAAGGTACAACTGTACTAAGTCTTTGAAATCTAGGGTGTATTTTACACTTAAGGCTAAATTCAGGGCTTACACCTTTCTAGGGCTGAGTAGCCTTGTGTGGCTAGTGGCTACCATATTGAGCAGTGCAGGTGTAGGGAATGCATTATAACTTGCTTATTTTTCTGGAGGTTTCTTATCACTAGTTTTTGTGTGTATGTGTAATGTTAAGGTCAATAGAAGTTAATTTTTCAGTATTAAAAGCAAAGTTATGAGAGCAAATTAAGCTTATTCAAAGAAATGTAGTTTTATACAGTTTTTAGTGAACTCGTTATTGAACAATAGCATACCTTTAGTAGAGTACATGTATCATAAGTGTATAACTAGGTGTATTTTCACAAAAGGAACACACTTGTGTGGTGACCTCCTAGATCAAGAAACAACATCACCAGCACCCTCCAGGCCCTATCCTTCCCACCTTCTCAAGGGTAACCGCTATCCGGACTTGTAACATCCAAGATTAGTCTTACTTATTTCTGAACTTTATATAATGGAATCATGTAGCAAGTTTATATTTGTAAGAGAAATACATGGTGTTGCTTATAACAATCGTTTGTTCATTCTCATTGCTCCATTGTAGGAATATACTACAATTTATCCATTCTCCTGTGGATGGACATTTGAGTTATTTCCATATTTTGGCCATTACATTCCTTTACATGTCTTTTGTAGAAAAAATATATGTGTTTCTATCGGGTATATACTTAGGAATAGAATTGGTGGGTTGTAGGATACGCACATACTCGGTTTTAGTAGATACTGCCAGAGTTTTCCAAAGTAGTTATTATCAGTTCCTCCAGTAGTGTGGGAGAGTTCCAGTTGCTTCACAGACCTTATATGTGGTTTTCATTATAGTCATTCTGGCACATATGTAGTGCTATCGCATTGGGTTTTAATTTCTGTTTCTTTGATGATTAATGAAGTTGAGTACCTTTTCACATGGTGGTTTGGGGGAGAGGGAATCACCTTAATCCATTGAAGGACTGAGCCTTTAGTAAGGCTTATTCTAGCTCTAATTTGCCCCTGTTCCTACAGTGTACCCCTCCTGAGATTTCAGCTGGAAGCCTGGTACGTTTATTGGGTTCCCTGCCCTTACTTTTTTGCCTTAGCACTGTGAGACTACTGAAAATTCCACTCTGCTTGTACTTCACAGAAGAGGAAACTTTATGGCCAGTAAGCCTAAGAGAGAAAGTGTTAACCTCACTAATATTTGTAATCAGGTTAATACCAAGTAATATGTTGAAATAGCATTTCCTATACTTCTGATTGGCAATGATTAAAAATGTCTTAGCATACCAACAGTTGGCTCAAAGTGTGGAGAAATGATAAGAGTGCCATACCTTCCTCTCAGAAGGGTAAATTGGTGCTTAAGCTTTGGAGAGCATTTTAACAAAATCAGTAAGCATGCATTCCAGCAATTGCACTTCTCTATAAATACCCTAGAGTAACTGTTTTTACTTTCACTGCATGCTTTTAAAACCATGAAGCTTTATTAAAAAAATAAAAACTGAAAAAAGAAAACTAGGCCCTACTGTGACAATTGTTCTGGGATAGAGCTTGAGAAGTGGAATTTTTTAAAAAGCTTTGTAGCTTTATTGTGCAACCAGCATTGAAAGAACTATTGTCTAAGAAAAACTTGTACTATGCCCAAGAAGACATGTAGGAAAATGTTTAATAGCGTTGTGGTAATAGAAAATAACCTAAATGCTTTCAGCAGGCTGGAGGGAAAGGTGAATAAATGGTATATATTTTTAAAAATTTATTTTTATTTATTTATTTATTTATTTTTGACTGCGTTGGGTCTTCATTGCTGTGCGCGGGCTCTCTCCAGTTGCGGTGATGGGGGCCACTCTTTGTCACGGTGCAGGGGCTTCTCATTGCAGTGGCTTCTCCTGTTGCGGAGAACGGGCTCTAGGCATGCGGGCTTCAGTAGTTGTGGCACACGGGCTCAGTCGTTGTGGCTCGTTGGCTCTAGAGCGCAGCCTCAGTAGTTGTGGCGCACGGGCTTAGTTGCTCCGCGGCATGTGGGGTCTTCCTGGACCAGGGCTTGAACCCGTGTCCCCTGCGTTGGCAGGCGGATTCTTAACCTCTGTGCCACCAGGGAAGCCCCTAAATGGTATTTTTGATCAATGGAATACTGTACAACAGTGAAAGTAACTAGTAATTCTATAAATATCAAATCAACATGGATGTCATAAACATAAGAGTTGAGCAAAATATAGAAAGTTTCAAAATACACATACTATAACACCATTGGTATAAAGTTAAAGCCATGCTAAACAATGCTATATATATTGTTTATGGATGCATACGTATGTAGTGCATGGATGCATGGATATGCTAAAGTTCTAAATTCAGGATAATGGTTACCTTGAGAAGAGGAAGGCCAGGGTGGGGGAAGGGTGCCATCAGATTATGGTAGAGTAAATAAGGCTTGTATTATACAGATAATGATTTATTTCTTAAACTTGGTAAGGGATATTTAGGTTCATAAGGTTTTTTAATCCTTTTGCATATGTGTAAAATATTAAAATTTTGTTAAGTCAAAAAATATATTGGTGGGCATTTAAAACGGGAGCATTTTTAAAACCTCTTGAGTTTTTGTTTATAAAGTGATTTTTTTCAGTTAAATAATATGACATAATTTCTAGTATTTATTTGTGATTTATGTGCTAATAAGTTTCTTCTGTTTTCTTTAGCCTTTAAAAAGGAAATTGCTTATGATAATCTCTCAGAAAGATACATTCCATTCCTTTTTTCAACACTTCAGCTACAACCACATGATGGAGAAAATTAAGAGTTATGTGAATTATGTGCTAAATGAAAAATCATCAACCTTTCTAATGAAGGTATGCATATTTCAGAGAGATTCTAAACAGACTTAAGAGTAATTGTTACAATAAAGGAGAATACTTGAAATAGAAATTCTTAAAAACTAACCAGAATTTTATTTAGTGATTTTGTAGAAGAATGTGGTGAAATGTTATAATTAGTGAATCTAAAGGGTTTATTGGTGATCTTTGTAGTATTTTTACAACTTTTCAAAGTAAAAGTTGGGGAAATTTTTCAAAATAGAAAGTTGAGGGGAAAACTTATCAAAACGAATTAAGAAATAGCTGAAAAGAAATAGTTTAATTAAATTTAAATGAAATTTTTAGCATATTTTTGGGAAAAGTCAAGTTGGACTGAAGAAGGGTCATTAAAATTTTTTTTTATAACATTTTCTCCTGTCTTAGCCTCAGAAAGTTTTAACTTAATATGTTATACTAGAGCATTGATTAATTTGAGATAGTTTTATTTTAAAATACATAGAATCTTTAAAAATTTTTTTTAAAGTAACCTTTTATCTTAACACTGTCTAGAGAGCATTGTCCGTATCACGTACATTTGCAAGGAAAGCCCTTCTCCATAATGCTTATAAACCAAGCAGCTTGCTGATGGTGATATCATAGCTACTGGGGAAAATAACAGCGCGCTGCCCTTTATTGACCTGTGACGAGACACTTGGGTTATGACTGTCAAAGAACAAGAAGGCTTAATTAAATGTTACTTGTTTTAAATGTCTTAATGCATCCCTTCGTCTCCCGCAACCCCCTCTTTAAGGCAGCAGCAAAAGTAGTGGAGAGTAAAAGAGCAAGAACAACAGCTTCTCAAGATAAACCTAATAGTAATGATATTGAATTGGAAGCTGAAGCTAATTTGGATATAGGAAAAAGGTTTGTAAATTCATTAGTATATTTTTTGTCTTATGAATGCAATACCTATGTAAAAGTGATGCTAGCGAACCATTGTTAATAAAAATGATTATCGAGTAGTAGGTGTATTGGTTCACTGATGGCTAACATTTGGATGTTTGGGAGTGCTGTAGAGTTAGGGCTTACGCATATCCTGTTACATATGCTAAGCAAAAGTAGAGAGAAAATAGCACTGTGTAGCTAGTGTGAGTAATATCATTTATCATTCTCAGGGAACATGAACTCTAGAACAGTGTTGAGGTTGAAAGCCTGAGTCATCTGTGCCCCTTAGTTCTCAAATCCTACATGCCCTCATGTGACTGTTGTAACTGAGGGTTATTCTAATATGTTAAAATATTGTTCTTCTTCTCTAAGGGTAGGCTAACTGCTTCATCTGGTGCGCAAGTGCAGAAAAAGTGATTTGCTCCAACGCGGGAGGGAAACAGGCTATGTCAGTCCTACAAGTTGAGAGACAAGAGTTCAGTTTCTAAAATTATTTCTTCTTTAGGGATTTTCAAGGGTAATTTTTACAGAATTGGCTTTTACCTTTTGCTTTAGAAACTAACTCTACTGAAGAAGATAAACTCTACCATTATAATGATCTCTTCTATTGAAACCATGGTCCATTCCTCCTCTTCATCCACCCTTAAACCAAGGCCAAATAGTCAAATCCTTCTGGTCTCTGGATGGATGTATCTGGCAGTGGATGTAATATTACTCTTTTCTTGGGACCATGACTTAAGCGCTGTAAGTCCCCATCTTAACTACTTATTGAGAGGTGGGGATTGGAGTCCGAGTTGGATGGACATGGCATTGGTCACACCTCAGGACTGAGCTCAGTCTTACTGTTCTTTTTGTCCCTGCCTGTCAGAGCGTGATCTATTCCTACTGCTTCATCTCCCCAAGGGCTCTGTTGAAGTCTTATTGCTCATTGGGTTTTTCCTAAGACCCATTTTGAGAAGTAGGGATTTCATTTTTATTGGCTCAGTTATTTCATTTTGTTTAGGAAATCAAAGTTGAGTAATACCAAGACGCAATGCATTCTGTGGCCCAGCCTTCCTGCCTACTGTAATACTGCTTTAAAGTAAAATAAGATTAGAACTTACCATGATTCTTGCGTATAATGAACACGTTTCCTATGTATTCTCCTAATGTAGTACTATCCACTTATTTCAAATGCCCTCCTAGACACAAACACAGTTCAGTGTGTAAAACAGAGCTCTTGATGTTCTCATCTGTCTCTCTGTACCCTAACTCTCCTCCTTTACCTCACACATCCAGTTGGTTATCTCCCCAAGTGTTACGAATTCCATATCAGAAGTGCCTCTCTAATCCATTCTTATCATTTATATCCTAGATTATTACTTAGCTTTGTGCCACACAAATCCATTCTTGATGTGACTTCCAGGGTTAGCTTCCCATAAAAATAAATCTGTTTAACTCACTTCCCAGCTTAATAACCTCTGTTGGCTTTCTGTTTCTTACTTGATGAATTAGATTTTATTGCATGGCTTACAAAGCCGTATATAGCCCCTTTCTGGGTTTTTTTTTTTTTGTTTTTTTGTTTTTCCCTCATATACACCTTGTCCCTAAGCATTAACCCCTCCCTGCCCACATCCACGGCACTTTCTAGCTACACAACTTGATCTTCAAATATTACAAGTTCTTTCATGCCTTGACTCTTGCTTCAATTTTGGATTTCCTTCTTTCTCTTCAAGGTAAGCTCTTATTTGCCATTCAAGGTCTAGCTCAAAGGTCACCTATAAGAAGTCTTGCTGAGCTCTGAGCAGACTTGTCACTTCTGTGCTCCCACAGCACCAAGTCGTACCTCAATAGGAGGACTTATCTTCGAGAATAACATATCTGTTTACCTGTCTGTATCTCACTAGATGGAGAGTGTTTTGGAGGTTCTTAAATAGCTTTGAATCCTTGGTGCCTAGTTCATTACCAGGCATGCATTACATCTTGTAGTGCACTAGACATAGGGAGAAAAACCAAAAACTAGAGACATGGTAAAGATAAGAATCAAGCAAATATCAAAACCATCCTGGGAGTCAAATTCACCAGCTTCAAGGCAAGAATGAATAAGACGTAAGTAAAGCAAGGATAGAAACAGAAGTGTGATTTCAAGGTCAGACAAATGCTAGGAAAGATGAAACCCTCATGCTGTCAATACTAGATGAAATATTTTGTTCTGGTAAAGCTTATAAACTATTTGAGGCAATAAGAGTTACAGACTTGAAACAGAAACGGTAGCAGACATTACATAATTTGTTGTTAAAGTTTAAAGATAGACTTAAATGCTGAAGGAGTTTGAGGGACAGCTTCAAGAAAGTGTGAACATGGAGCCGGACCTTGAAGGATGGTTAAGGTTTTTACAGGTGGATGGAAGAAGAAATGTCATTTCAGGAGAGAGGAAGAGTTGCAGTGAAGACATCGAGCTGTAGATGGTCATGCTGTGTTTGTTGGAGCTAATTTTAACTATAGCAGAGGAGAGGAATTTTATTAAAAAGTCCAGTTGGAGACTGCTGGGGAGGATAAGAAATTAAACTTGAATTCATAGAAATAAAGATCCATGAGAGAGTTTTTGAAAGAGTGACATTGTGAATGCTCAGTTACAGCTCAACTCTGCTGAACTTATGTTTGGGGAAGACATTGATTTAATGTCTCTGGTAAGCACATCTGGGCAAAAATTAGCCATGTTGTAATGGACTGTAAAGGTCTTAATTTTACCAGAGTTTCTTTCCAGAGATACTTTTTATAAGTTGAAAAATGGCTTGATTATGTGGAAAGTACAATCCTGATGAAAAGTTTCTCTTGTTTACATTCTTACAAATGTTTTCTTCTTTTAAAGTGTTAGTGACAAACAGTCTGCGGTAACTGAATCCTCAGGGGATACAGTATCCTTATTGAGGTGAAGTAAACTGACATTTTTCTTCTCTGTGTTTAAAATCTTTGAAGCAATTCATGCAAACCTAGGTAGGTTATAATAACTGCCACGCAAATGGTATGGTTTGAAGAATTATCGCAGGGTCCTGCTTACCTCCACAGATATTTAAGACCCTGATGGGTCTTGAAAGGCCAAACTATGGAGACCTGCCTCTTGGGATCCTGGGTTGTTTCACATTATTTCTACAAGGAGTGCACGTGGAGGGAGTACTTGAAGTTAAAGCAAATAATTAGTAAACTCTTACTCTGTCAGAAACAAGGGTGTGCTGCTGTGGCAGGAAGGGGATGGAGCTTACATTTCTGATGAATGCCCCAATTCCGATTTTATGAAATTACTCAAAAAACTGTTTAATCTATTAGAAATGCTATAACAGACAATGCAACATGTTCAGAGAGCAGAACGTCTGCATGAATGATTTCATGGTGTAGAGCAGTTGGGACGCTAAATGGAACCGTGGGAGGGGGTGGCTGGCTTGGTGTGGAGGAGGTCACTGGAGATGAGGAGTTGAGGGGCCAGTTTGTTCTCTGGGTTATCCATGAAAGCACGGAAATAATTCATGGTGATGGCAGCACTCGGGGGTAGAGAAAGATCTGCGAATCATGGGAGGTGCTTGGAAGGCTAGTGAAAGATTATGGAGAATGGTAGATAGCGATACACCTCAGTGGCATGAATCCTCAAAGGCTAAGGTTTCTGTGGAAGCAGGATCCTGAAGGTGGCATCCATTAGGAAATGGAAAGTATAGAGACCCACCTCTCGGACCCTGTGGTTTGCGGAAGATGAAGCTAATCTCTACTTGAGGAGGCCACAAAGGAGAGAAATATTGTTCCCAGGGGAGAGCTAGACTTTAGACAGGCGAAGAAGTTGCGACTGGCATTCCAGAGAGCACAATAGAAAGTTTGGGGAGGGCGGGAAAGCATTATTAGTAGGTTGCATAGAGCACTTATAGGGGTCAAAGTATAGATTTTAGGTGGTGATAAAATAGCTGCCTAAGCTTAGTTGAACTTTTTTTTTTTTCATTTTAGTTTGTTGCTTTGTAAATTGGAATAAAGCGAACATTGCAGGTTGTCAAAAAATTCTGCCACATCCTGTATTTCCAAACAGTCTTACCTTTCCAGAAAGCCCTTTTTGGAATCTATGAAGATAATCAAGTGATATCTACCATCATGTATAAAGGAATTTTGGAATTTCTCTAATTGGAATGCCAAAAGAATCTTGGTTTCTGAGTAGATGAGATGGAGAAAATAAATGGGAGAGAGGGAAGTCTGAAGAAGAAAAATCTTAAGAGGCTAAAGATTAAGATGGGGCATTAGTGCAAGGAGAGCACCAAAGGGAAACAGACCAAAGTAGAAGCAGGTTCTAGATAGAGATTGAGACAAATCATCTACCTTTTTCTATAGCTTTCCTAGTCTTTGCAGAACAAATCACAAGCTTTTGTGTTTCATTTAGGTCTCACAAAAATCTCTTCTTATCTAAGTTGAAACATGGAAATCGACAACAAGATGTTAATAAGAAAGAGGAAAGAGTGGAAACTCTTCAAAGTAAGTACACTTATTACAGTTTTCCGAGTGGAGAATCAAAACGTCCTTGAAAGTGATCCAGCCCTTGACCGCACCCCACAACACACAAACACACATCAGAAAACTAAAGCACGAAGGGATTAAATGTTATGATTTCAAAGGGTTAATTAGAGGTGGTGCTTAATTTAGAAAGTTCCAGTTGGTTCTTGTTATTTACAGTAATGTTCTATAAGGTCATTGTGAACACTTAGTGAATACTGAATGATTACAGGGGAATACGGGGTTAGGTTCTTTTGAGCCTCTGGTTACAACATTTTGGTCAACTATTCAATACATAACCTTGTTTCATGTGTTTCTGTTTACTTATTTAGGCCGCACCATGCGGCATGCGGGATCTTAGTTCCCCGACCAGGGATGGAACCCATGCCCCCCCACAGTGGAAGCACAGAGTCTTAACCACTGGACCGCCACGGAAGTCCCTGTTTCTGTTTAAAGAAACCTTATTTAATATACATTGTTGATTCGTTAACATTGAACCCAGGCCAACCACACTGTAACTCATGCCTGAATGAAGCTTACCTAACCACATATTTTTCTCTGTAAGGAACGTCATACATAGCCTTCTTGCACTCAGGAACACTAGACAGCACTTCCACAATACACTTGGGGAAAATTTTAAACAGCAGAATTACCCCCAAAAAAGCACAAAAATACGGCACTGAATAGACCGTAAAAAGAACAATTATTTCTAGCCTGGAAGCTAAAATAAGAAAGTAGAGCTTCACTTTGTTTAACCTCAGCTGGGAACATGAACTCAAATATTTTGCCACTCTGTGCATGTCCACCGGTGTCCACAAAAGCACTGCAAGTTTTGATTTTTGTTACAACTTTCAGCAGGTAGGTGAATTTTCAAATACCAGAATCCATGAATATAATGAGGATTGACTATGTATAGACTCTGGCATTGCAGATTGCATTTAGAATTTATTCCTCATTGCATTTAGAATTTATTATCCTTATAAAAGGCATTGCTAGGTTTAAAAAACAAGCAACAATAACCAAAAAAAAATCTTAAAAGCAGTCCATAATTATTTTCAATTATAATATAATTGTAAGTTCCTCCTTGGTATATATTCATTCAAAAAATGTTTATTGAACCTGTACTGTGTTCTAATGCAAGGATTTTTAAACCTTATTGATCCAAATCTAAATACTTACCGATCAATATAAAAATAATAGATGTACCAACTTGATTCCAGGTACATAGTATGCCTGAAGTAAATATTAATTGAATAAATTTATTCATAGCTGATGGCTGATGATAGGGCCACTGTTAGCTAGTATTTGTAAATTACAGCTCTAAAACATTTACATCTGTAGGTATTATTATTGTCCTCACTTTAAAGATGGTAAAGTTAAACTCAAAGAAATATTTGCTTCATGTTGGTGGAGTTCCTAGCTGCAAAATGGCTGGGAATCATAATTCTAAAGTAAAATAATTTGGGGATTTTCCTGGACTTTTAATTTCATAATACAAAGTTCAAAGAAATGGAAGCATACACTTTTTTATACTCTAGCTGATCAGTAATTGAACCAATGAAGACCGTAATCACATTGTAGAGTGGCTTGACGGTGACTATGGATATTGAACCTAGAAGATCATGTGAGTTTTAGTACATTTCTTGACTTTTTGTTAGATGTTAGTAATACATACATATACATTCCAAAAAAGTCCAATTTGCTTAAATGTTACCTAGGTATCTTTTTCCTAATAGAGGATATTTATTTTGTTCATGCTAAACATTTAAAAAAATTTTTTTAGACATCTTTTAAAAACAATTTTTTTTCAGTTTTGTAAAATTGCTATGTACTTTTAAAAAATCAAGTAATTCAGACAAATTGAAAGAAAAAAAATCACTTAAATTCTTTCTATGCAGAAAAGTCTCACCGGCATTCAGTGAAATGATTAATATTTGAGTTAAAAGATTTTTATCTATAAACTCAATCCTCAAAACAATCTGGATCAGTACTTTTTTTTTTTTTTTTAATCATTCCCATTTTACAGATGAGGAAGCTGAGACAAAAAGAGGTTAAGTATAAAAAGCCCTTGGTCACACAGGTCATGAACAGAACCAGAGCCAGAATTTGAAATCAGACATTTCTGACTTCAGAGCCCATGTCCTTAAATGCTAAGATAGATAGACTGCCTCAGTGGAAGAAATAGATAGAATCAAAGCAAATAAAAATTTATAAAAATGTGATGAGGTTACATATGTACTTTAAAATATATTTACATTTAATTTTTTGAAGGTGAAACTGAAGGATTCAATGAACTTCACATAAATGCTGTTTCATAAGAAATATATCAGTAAACCATGTGATTCCTCCAAAATGAAGAATAAATAATATGAATTGCTTTGATAGGGTGGGTCAGTTTGCCTCTATAACTATAAATTTCAACTTTAGACTACTGATTGATTTCAGCTGTAATGGGTGAGATTAGCACAAAAACTTTGGCTAAATGTAGTATTCTTTGGAAATACTTTTCCTCACAACTTTGCAGATTTTGCTCCATTATTTTCTGACTTTATGAGTGCTGCTGTGGACAGTCTGACATCAACCTGACTTTTTCCCCCTTTGTATATGAGTTGCGAGTTTTTCTAATATGTGCATTTAATGCTATAAATTTTCCTTTAATTACTGCCTTAGTTGCAACACATATGATCTGTTCCTGCACTGATACCATATTGTCTCAATTACTGTAGTTTAGTAATAACTCAGCGTGTGATAGGGCATTTTCCTTCATCTTTCTGTTATTCTTTAGGAGTATCTTGAGTATTCTTGGTGTTTTGGTCTTCCATATTGTGAGGGGGAAGAAAACCACTTTATAGACGATTGCAAGCAGTGAAGCTGCTACCACTCCATAGGTGCCAAAAGTGGACAACAAGACTTGGGTCAGAACCAGACGGTTTATTACAGCACAACAGATGGCAATAGCATATGGCATCAGCGTAGTTGTGCTGGTTCCCCTCGCCAGGTCCCAAAGACAGTGCAGTGGGCCCAGGCAGTAGGTTGTACTGCAAGGAGGAACCTGGGGCCAAGGGCACTTTGTGAGTAAGCAGCAAGCAAAATGTAGCAAATAATCCAGTTGCCTTCCCCAGGAGAGAGTTAGTTACATGGTGGTCAGACTGTGGTTCCCTTGACCTATTTTGGTGCCTGACTAACTGCAGAAACTGTTTAGTATCAGGAAATGAGTAAGCCTTGTTGTGCATTCAGCAAGAACTGAAGGGATGCTCAGGGCCCATGATGGACTAACTCTCCTAATACATAATTTTAGAATAATCTTGTTAAATTCTACAAAGAACACTGTTGAAATTTTGATTTAAAATTACATTGTAATAGTAGACAGGGGCTTCCATGGTGGCACAGTGGTCGAAAATCTGCCTGCCAATACAAGGGGACACGGGTTCGAGCCCTGGTCTGGGAAGATCCCACATGCCGCGGAGCAACTGGGCCCGTGAGCCACAATTAACTGAGCCTGCGCGTCTGGAGCCTGTGCTCCGCAGCAAGAGAGGCCGCGATAGTGAGAGGCCCGCGCACCGCGATGAAGAGTGGCCCCCGCTTGCCGCAACTAGAGAAAGCCCTCGCACAGAAACGAAGACCCAACATAGCCATAAATAAATAAATAAATAAATAAATAGTAGACAGTCTTCTTTTTTTGTTTTTTTAAATTAATTAATTAATTAATTTTATTTTTGGCTGCGTTGGGTCTTCGTTGTCGTGCACAGGCTTTCTCTGGTTGCGGCGAGCGGGGAGCTACTCTTCGTTGCGGTGCGCAGGCTTCTCACTGCGGTGGCTTCTCTTGTTGCGGAGCACGGGCTCTAGGTTCACAGGCTTCAGTAGTTGCAGCACGCAGGCTCAGTAGTTGTGGCTCGTGGGCTCTAGAGCGCAGGCTCAGTAGTTGTGGTGCATGGGCTTAGTTGTTCTGCAGCTCCAGGGCTCGAACCCATGTCCCCTGCATTGGCAGGCGGATTCTTAACCACTGCGCCACCAGGGACGTCCTAGTAGACAATTTTGGAGAGAGCTGACACAATTATATTGTCTTCCTCTACGTGAACAAAAAGCATATTTCTTTATTTAGATTGTCTTATGTATATATATTCTTATAACTTGTATATGGGCATGCACACACGCATGTATATAGTAAAGCTTTATAATTTACTACATACAGATCTTGACTGCATTTGCTGGATTTGTCCCTAAGAATGTTATATATTTTGTTACTATTGTAAATATTATCTTTTGACTATTTTAATTAAATATTTTAACTGTTGCTAATGTACAGAAATACTATTGAGTTTTGTTTATTGATCTTATATGCAAACATCTTGCTAAACCTTTTTTAATTCTATGTGTATATTCTTTTAGGTTTTCTATACAGTTGACCCTTAAACAACATGGGGATCGGGCACCGACTCCTGTGCAGTCAATGCATCCTGCTATCTCTGCCTCAAAAACAAAAGAATTGATAAGTGACTCACCTGAGGGCAGAAAGCTGAAACAGTTAGCATAGAATCAGGACTCAAACCCTAGTTCTTTTGATTCCACATATTGTGATCGCTAATCGAACACAAACTCTTCCCCACACCTAAAGATCTGTAAAATGAAAATACAGGTACTATGTTTATTGAAAAAAAAAAAATCCGTGTATAAGTGGGCCCATATAGTTCAAACCCATGTTATTCAAGGGTCAACTGTACACACAATTTTCTTTCAATAATTACCATTCTGTTTCTTTTTTTTTTTTTTTTTTCCATTCTGTTTCTTTTGAGTTGCATATACATTAATTTCTTGTCTTACTAAACTGTGAATAAGAGGGAAAGAGGGAAGGGTTTACTTCTTACACTGTGTCAAATACTCCTTAAACATTATATTAAGAAATTACAACAATCCTATAAGGTAAATATTATTCCTTTTTTAAACAGATGATGAAAAGGCAGGCACTAGGAGGTGAGATGACATTTAAAGGCATAAATGAATCAAGATTCAGAGCACATCCTCTCTGATTTTTTTTTTTGTTGTTGTTTTTTTGGCAGTTCTGTAACTTTGACAATCAGCAGTTAGTCCGCATTCACGCTGTCTGTAGATTTTTGAAAGTCGTGATAGGTACATAGTTAACTAACATATAGAGCTTGTTTGGTGACTCTTCATCCTCATTACGTTTTCTGAGACAACTGCATGCAGACAGATACAGTATGGGACATTCCTTATTCCTTTGGCTCAGACAGCTTTATTGAGCCTGGTGTCAGTGCTCACATATGGAGTTTTTCCAGATCTCTTTGAGTGCCAGAGGAGCATACTTCTTGAAACCCACTTCATAGATACGCTTGTGCATGTTAATGGTGTACTCCCTGGTCACCATCTCATTGATGGCAGAATGGCTTTTTTTAACATAAAAAAGACACCTTTATTACTCTCATCACTTAGGAAATTCCAAGGGTTTTAGGAGCCAGAAACAAGAGGGGACAAAATATGTATTTCTTATTATAAATCACAATTTCACACAAACCAAAAGGGTTTATAAGAACACATGAAATAACCCCCACTGCTATACACATCCCTTTTATACCTTCTTAAGTGGCGGTTTGACTGACACAAAGATCTAACTACTTCATAACATATAAGAATAAGAAGCAAAGCTAGATATAGACTATACCTCATGACCAATGCTTGAGCATCCTGTCTTACTTAGAAATGACCCAGATATCCAAAATTATACTTACCGTTTATACTAGATTTTAAAGTTAACTAAGAATCTTGGGCATTATATTTAAGCTGACCTATTACAGAACCTAATTACTGCTGCTATCAAAAAGTTTGTCAGAATTATACTTCAGTTTAATTAAACACATATTTTTTTTCTTATTATCTATTTTATACATATTAGTGTATATATGTCAATCCCAATCTCCCAATTCATCCCGCCACCCCCGGCCCCACTTTCCCACCTTGGTGTCCCTACGTTTGTTCTCTACATCTGTGTCTCAATTTCTGCCCTGCAAACTGGTTCATCTGTACCATTTTTCTAGGTTCCACGTATATGCGTTAATATACGATGTTTGTTTTTCTCTTTCTAACTGACTTCACTCCGTATGATTGTCTCTAGATCCATACACATCTCTACAAATGACCCAATTTCGTTCCTTTTTATGGCTGAGTAATATTCCATTGTATATATGTACCACATCTTCTTTATCCATTTGTCTGTCGATGGGCATTTAAGTTGCTTCTATGACCTGGCTATTGTAAAAAGTGCTGCAGTGAACATTGGGGTGCATGTGTCTTTTTGAATTATGGTTTTCTCTGGGTATATGCCCAGTAGTGGGATTGCTGGGTCACATGGTAATTCTATTTTTAGTTTTTTAAGGAACCTTCATACTGTTCTCCATAGTGGCTGTATCAATTTACATTCCCACCGACAGTGCAAGAGGGTTTCCTTTTCTCCACACCCTCTCCAACATTTGTTGTTTGTAGATTTTTTGATGATGCCCATTCTAACTAGTGTGAGGTGATAACTCATTGTAGTTTTGATTTGCATTTCTCTAATAATTAGTGATGTTGAGCAGCTTTTCATGTGCTTCTTGGCCATCTGTATGTCTTCTTTGGAGAAATGTCTATTTAGGTCTTCTGCCCTTTTTTTTCTTTTTTTTTTTACACTTTAAACATCTTACAATTTTATTTGTCACTCATACCTCAGGAAAGGGGAAAAAGAAAGTAAATATATTAGCTTGGTAGAGTCTTTGGTAGAATTAAGAATATAACTGGCCAACACCTTGCAATTCTGTAGTACAATATCACAAGCAGTGTATTGACATTGATTCAACCAAGATATAAAGTAGTTGCATCACCACAAGGATACCTTGTGTTGCCCTATTATAGCAGATAAAACTGTTTTAAAAGTTTATTTTTTACTTCTGGTCGGTACTACTATAAATTCTAAATAATATGTTTGTATTTGTATTTCTTTCAACAATTGCTCTTAAACTAGGAACTTTAATACTCACTTCCAGAGTTTTATTAGCTTTAAATCTACTATTGGTTGTCTTCATAACTCGAAATAATATACTGCTATATTTTATTTGATTTTAGATAATACCTCCTGACTCCCTATAATGTGAAAGGAGGAAATTGCCACTCCTTCACCTCACTTTTCTTCTCCTGCCCACGTTTTCTGCCTTCTCACTGCTCTCCTCTATACCCTACTTTTACATTGTCAAGGTTTACAATATTGTACATCTTTTTTTATGTTAATTAATTTTATTTTTTTTTAACATCTTTATTGGAGTATAATTGCTTCACAATGGTGTGTTAGTTTCTGTTTTATAACAAAGTGAATCAGCTATACATATATCCCCATATCTCCTCCCTCCCTCTTGTGTCTCCCTCCCACCCTCCCTATCCCACCCCTCTAGGTGATGATCACAAAGCACCGAGCTGATCTCCCTGTGCTATGCGGCTGCTTCCCACTAGCTATCTATTTTACATTTGGTAATATACATAAGTCCATGCCACTCTCTCACTTCATCCCAGCTTACCCTTCCCCCTCCCCATGTCCTCAAGTCCATTCTCTCTGCCCATTTTTTGATTGGGTTGTTTTTTTTAATATTGTGCTGCATGCTGTTTATATATTTTGGAGATTAATCCTTTGTCCATTGATTCGTTTGCAAATATTTTCTCCCATTGAGGGTTGTCTTTTCGTCTTGTTTGTAGTTTCCTTTGCTTTGCAAAAGCTTTTAAGTTTCATTAGGTCCCATTTGTTTATTTTTGTTTTTATTTCCATTACTCTAGGAAGTGGATCAAAAAAGATCTTGCTGTGATTTATATCAAAGAGTGTTCTTCCTGTGTTTTCCTCTAAGAGTTTTATAGTGTCCGATCTTACATTTAGGTCTCTAATACATTTTGAGTTTATTTTTGTGTATGGTGTTAGGGAGTGTTCTAATTTCATTCTTTCACATGTAGCTGTCCAGTTTTCCCAGCACCACTTATTGAAGAGACTGTCTTTTCTCCATTGTATATCCTTGCCTCCTTTGTCATAGATTAGTTGACCATAGGTGCGTGGGTTTATCTCTGGGCTTTCTAGAATGGCCCTTCTTCTTGACACCCTTTGCAGGAGTGATTCTGCCAGGCCCAGGTTGGAAAGGAAACACATCCCTGATCTTTGCACTATATCACGCTGCTTCCAGATTCAAAGGAAAAAAACTAAACAGAGTTCTTTTTTTAAAAAAATAGCTAACCAGTAGGTAGGAATTTCATGGTAACCTTTAAAAATATTCTTCTGGGACTTCCCTGGTGGTCCAGTGGTTAAGACTCCATGCTTCCACTGCAGGGGGCATGGGTTCGATCCCTGGTCAGGGAACTAAGATCGCACATGCTGCATGGTGTGGCCAAAAAAACAATTATATAATTCTTTTAATGTGAGACAGTTTTTGATGACAGCATTTCTACTTTTAGGTGGAAGAAAGAAAAAAGAGAACAGTAGGCGAGCCACTGAAAGCAAGAGAATAAGTGTTTTAAACAGTCAGCCTCTAACTCCTGAAAAACATCGATCTAGAAAAAAACAGGTATTTGTTTATTATAATTAAATAATACTTAATGGATATTAAAGTCATAACTTGAATAATTGTGATTATTTCACATTTCTGTTCAACCCTAAAAAATCTTGAGGATAAAATGTTTTCTCTTTGCCATCTTTAATTTTGCCATCTTAGATTGGTTGACCAATTTGCCTATTCAAAGTTCAGCCACATTTTAAAGATATTCTTAAGCTGGGTGTTAGTGACATTTATTTAGAATTATTGTATTACTGTCATCATAAAATCAGTTCATCAGATGTAGGGTGGAACTTAAATCTACTTGGTAAGTTTTTATATTTGTATCTTCCTAACATAGATTCTATTTATTTATTTACTTATTTAATTTATTTATTTTTGGCTGTGTTGGGTCTTCGTTGCTGCGTGCGGGCTTTCTCTAGTCGCAGTGAGTAGGGGCTACTCTTCGTTGAGGTGCACAGGCTTCTCATTGTGGTGGCTTCTCTTGTTGCAGAGCACGGGCTCTAGTAGCTGTGGCATGTGGGTTCAGTAGTTGTGGCTTACGGGCTCTAGAGCACAGGCTCAGTAGTTGTGGCGCACGGGCTTAGTTGCTCCGCAGCATGTGGGATCTTCCCGGACCAGGGTTCGAACCCGTGTCCCCTGCATTGGCAGGCGGATTCTTAACCACTGTGCCACCAGGGAGGCCTCCATAGATTCAATTTAAATAAGATTTTTCTGTGCTTTAAAAAAAAAAAAAAAGAAAAAATATCATTTGGTAAAGAATTTTTCTATTCAGAAAGCTAAAATGGGTCCCTTTTAGGATTCATTTCATTTGTTTGCCCTCTCAGTGATTATAGTCCTGTGCCATCCATCCAGTTTCTGAAACCATTGTTTACTATATTTTATCTGGTTTTCTAGTTGTTCACAGCAGGTGAGTAAATCTGGTCCTTGTTTGGTCATGCTGGCAGTGGAAGATGATCCTATACTTTTCTTCTTACTCTTCTTTATTTAAGATGCTTTTTTTTTTTGATAAGCTATTTGCAAATGGTTCATTGTTGAGGTGCTGGGCTAGGGTCAAGTTCTAGGTTACTAGGGATATCTCCTGTGACTCAAGTTTATTTTGACCATGGCTTCTCCCCCAGTGAACATAGCAGTCAACTCCAATTTTTGGTTTGCTTCCTGCAACTATTGCTTGTCTGCATAATTCCTAATTTAGGTGCACCACCTCTACTTTTTGGAGGTAATGCTGATTGAGGGAGGCTCCTGCTGTTGCAGACCAGGGATTTAAGGTGTGCACCTCAAGATATGTTCCTTACTTTGGAAATGTGTACACCACGGGCTTTCTGTGATCTGTAGGTAGAGTGGCTTGTGCCCCACTTCTTCACATACCTTTTGTCAGTTTCCACCAATAATGGACCCCATTCATCTGTGTTATGGTTCAGGACAAAGGGTTCTCTTAATTTTATGAGTTTGGGATTTCATTTCTTTCCTTGTTGCTGTTGGGTGAATTCCCAAAGGAGAATGAGGAAATGGTGACCTTATGCCACTATATGCAACCAAAAGTCACATATATTTTTTTGTCTTTGATTTTTTTTCCCCCACTTTGAATATGATGTGCCAAGATATAGATTTTTTGGTGTTTATCCTTCTTTGTGTTCTCTGAGCTTCCTGGACCTGTTTTGTTTTATTTTGTTTTTTCAATAAATTTATTTATTTATTTTATTTATTTTTGGCTGCGTTGGGTCTTTGTTGCTGCGTGCGGGCTTTCTCTAGTTGCGGTGAGCGGGGGCTACTCTTCATTGCGGTGCGTGAGCTTCTCATTGCGGTGGCTTCTCTTGTTGCGGAGCACAGGCTCTAGGTGCATGGGCTTCAGTAGTTGTGGCACACAGGCTCAGTAGTTGTTGCTTGCAGGCTCTAGAGCACAGGCTCAGTAGTTGTGGCGCACGGGCTTAGTTGCTCTGTGACATGTGGGATCTTCCCGGACCAGGGCTGGAACCCATGCCCTGCATTGGCAGGCAGATTCTTAACCACTGCGCCAACCAGGGAAGCACCTCCTGGACCTGTTTTGATGTCTGTCATTAATTTTGGAAAATTCTGAGTCATTATTACTTCAGATCTTTCTTCTTCTCTTTTCTTCTGGTATCCCATTATGTGTATGTTACACCTTCTGTAATTGTCTTACACTTTTGGCTACTCTTTTTTCTTTTTTTTTTTTTTTTTTCATTCTTTTTGCTTTTCAGTTTGGGAAGTTTCTATTAACATACCTTCAAGCTCACTGGATTCTTTCTTCATCCATGTTTAGTCTGCTGATGAGCCCATCAAAGGCATTCTTCATTTCTTTTACTGTGTTGTTGATTTCTAGCATTTCCTTTTGATTCTTTCTTAGGGTTTACATATCTCTGCTTACATTTACCCATCTGTTTTTACATGTCCATTTTTCCCATTAGTGGAAAAGTGCACATTGGCTTATTAACTATATTTATTTAAAATTCCCGGTCTGGTGATCCCAGAATCTCTTCCATAGCTGAGCATGATGCTGCTTTGTCCCTTCAGATTGTGTTTTCTGCCTTTTAGTGTACTTTATCATTTTCTGTTGATAGCTGGACATGATGTATCAGATAAAAGGAACTGACGGTAAATTGGCCTTTAGTGTGTGGTTTTATGTCTGTCTGGCTAGGAGTTAGGCTTTGTTTACTGTTCGCTGTAGCTGTGGGTGTCAGAGACAAAAATTTCTGTGTTTTTGTCTCCCTTGTTGTATTTGTGTTTCCCTAGAGACTCCTTCTTAGTAAATAAGAGTCTGAGGCAGCTCTTTCAGCTGAGGCACTTGTTATACAGGAACCCAAATAATGTCGTGATGAGGTGGGGGAGGGGGATAGGAAACACTCTTTAGTTCTGTGATTGTCTCATTCTTTTAATGAGCTTGTATCCTGGGTTAAGACCTTCATATGTGCTTCTCAGCCTTTATTTCCCCCTCTTGGGTGAGACAGGAGGGCTAGAGGGGGCTGAAGTTGGGTGTTTCCACAGGTCAGTTAGGCACTGGCAAAAATAGTGTCTCTTGAGGGCAGGCTTTGTTTTATTTTATTTATTTATTTATTTATTTATTTATTTTGGCTGCATTGGGTCTTTGTTGCTGCACGTGGGCTTTCTCTAGTTGTGGCGAGCGGGGGCTACCCTTCCTTGCAGTGTGCAGGCTTCTCATTGCAGTTACTTATCTTGTTGAGGAGCCGAGCTCTAGGCACACAGGCTTCAGTAGTTGTGGCTCGTGGGCTCTAGAGTGCAGGCTCAGTAGCTGTGGTGCACGGGCTTAGTTGCTCCGCGGCATGTGGGATCTTCCCGGACCAGGGCTCGAACCCGTGTCCCCTGCATTGGCAGGCGGATTCTTAACCACTGCGCCACCAGGGAAGTCCGAGGGCAGGCTTTGTTAATGAGAACAGAATGCTCTGGATGTATTTTGAAATGGGTATTTTCCTCCTCCCCCTGCTAGAAGCAGGAGGAGATTATTCTGTCATCTTCACCCTGAGAACCTGGTGGGGCTTTTGGAGAGAAAACTCACAAGTTTGTGGGCCCCCTAAGATTGGGCCCGTGGAGTTTTTAACTCAAGCTTGTTCACAATGAGCCTCCCTCAATTTGTCCATCACAGTTAAATATTCCTCCCAGTACTGGCCCCAGCTGTGAGCTGCTTCTCCTGGCCTTCTGCTTCCAGTAAGCTATGATTCTCTGTATCCACCTCTCTGTTTGCCCTGTGACATTAATTTTTTGACGGATCTAGGAAGAGTTGTTGACTTTTCAGTTTGTTCACCTTTTTTCTTGTTGTGAGGACTGGGGTGATATTTCCAAGCTCTCCAGGTTGGTCTAAAATCCGGAAGTCTCTGCCTCATACATTTTATCTTTCCCTGTTGTTCTTCTGGCAACAATTCTAAATGGGATTATAGGTTTTATTTATAGATATGTATCAAGAAAAGTTTCTGTCTTTTTATGTATTTGAAATGAAATATGGAATATCAACTACATAACGTAGAATACAGGTGATATCGTCTATCACTATTTACTATGTCAAAAAAGAATTCTGTGTCTGGTTTTATTTTTAGCTTTCCACTGTTGGCTTTTTGGTGGGATAATTTGTTTCAGATGAGTGAATGATTTTATCTTACTTTGTGTTGAGATTTTGGTTCTTTAAAACTTTTTATTGCGGCAGTCTTGCACAGTTTCTTCTTGGACAGTTTCTTCTTGCTGCATTTGTATGTTAAACAGACAAAGATATTTTTGCCTGCCTCATCACAATTTGAAAAGAGGCCTTCCTTTTGTAAATTTATTCAAGAAGAAAGTAAGTACCTTTCTAGAATAAAGACTTTTTTCCCGTAGATGGTATGTAATGGGAATTACGATACAATATTTTTAAAATTACAAATGATATCACTTTTTAATATACATCATGTTTTATTTTAAAACATGTCTATACTACATTGAGCACCTACACAGGTGTGACCAAGAAACCCACTATCCTGTCTCAGCAGGCAATGGGTCCAATGTGTGACTTGAGGTTGACTGTTATTTTTCACAGTAAGAGAAAAAAGAGAGGATAAGAAAGATGAAAAGGCATTATTCCCAACTCCTATTCAGGAATCTGAGTGATGAAATGGAAGGATATTTCAGTTTATAAAGCTCTTCCAAAGCCCCTTCTCACAGTCAGTTGATGTTTAAACACGGAACCTGGGTTGGTGGGCCAGCTAGATTTGAGCAACACAAGGCACACTGTTTAAAATAACTTCCACACATTACTGCAAACAATGGGGGGAGCGGGCTGTACTTTCAGACTGATGGTTTACTTCTTCCTGTTTTATGAACCTGTGAAGTTTAGAGGATGTAAGAACTGCACAGCCACAATCGTGACACAGTGTCTGCTCAGTATAAAAACTTCTTGTTTAGGGGAAAGAATCCAGTTGGCCTGTGGGAAGAAATGTCCTGAGTTGGATGGTGCCAATACATAATATTCAGTTATGACCCCACAGAAATATGTGGTTTACAGTGAAGACTAGGAATCAGATCTCTAAATCCAGCTGCTTTTTTATGTGATTATGTTTGCCTCCTATATCTTTCCTCTGAGGCAGAAAGTAAATGTTAGAAAACTGGCAGATTCTAGTCTCAGAGACACACACAGGGTTTCTTTCTGTTTGGGGACCACTCTGGTTCTTGGTTTCTGGAACACTTAAGCCTCTGGCACCATTGGGCCTCCAGCAGCCTCCTCAGCATCACAGGCTGAGATCTCCATATTCCTGAGCAAAGTAGCCAGTCGGAAGGTCTTGCATCATGGGAAAGCGATGGGCCCTTAGCTCTGGCTCCCCATCATCTGAGGGAAGTGAAGGGGGCAAGTAGGGGCACACCTTTGAGTCACCAAGTCATCTATGCAGAAGGCAGTAGAGCAAGCCTAGAGCTTACCCGGTGGCCTTGTGAGAAACAATTCCTTCTCCAAAGTATAGACTTACTGGTACTTCCCTGGCGGTGCAGTGGTTAAGACTCTGCCTTCCAATGCAGGGGGCGTGTGTTCAATCCCTTGTTGGGAACTAAGGTCCCACATGCCGTGGGGTGTAGCCAAAAGTTAAAAAAAAAAAGTATAGACTTACTATTTATGATCTAAAATAGAGGTCTTTGAAATGATTTATCTGGACCAGTGAAAGGTAGTTGCTCACTACATATTATCCAAGTTTAGATTTTCTACTTGATTATTCACACCAAATCAGGCTTTAAAAATAGGCCAAACTAGGCTGGAATGTGTACATTTCAAAAGATCAGAAACTGTAAAATGCTTCTGTCATTTACTGACATAGCACTAGACCCAAGGATTCCATTGGTGTAAGTAAATACCATTTTTAAAGCATTATCAAAGCATTGTTTTTTCCTCTAAAAGGCACTAGAAATGATACACAATTTTTTAAGTATAAGTTATATAAACTTTTTAACCTTACGGAAAGAAAAGATTGGTGCATTTTAATTTGTTGTATGCTGTTTGTATCTTGAGTTATGGGCATGGCTAGGGTTGTTATGATTCTCTTAGCTGATTTTATTTTTTATTTTTCAAATAAAGCAAAAGACAAAAGAGAATAGTACTAAGGGCACAGTTTTTGCTTGTGTCCTGAAATACATTATCTTTTTTTTTTTTTTTCTTTTTTGCCATACCGCAAAAAAATGTCTTTGTCTAGAGGTTGATTAGCTGTGCCCTTGTAGGCAGCACGGTTGCTGATAGGTGGCGGCTCAGACCCGCAAGAGGTATAATGATGGACACGGACACTGCCAGTCTTATGGCCCTGAGCCATACACAAGATAGTTTTCATCTCACGTTTGTCTACAAGCATCTGGAGGTTCTCTTTGATAGTGTATCAGACAGCTGAGCTGGACTTTTTTTTCTTTAATTATAATAAAATACACAAAACAAAATTTGCCATCCTAGCCATTTTAAAATGTATCGTTCAGTGGCATTAAACACATCTTGTGCTACCATTACCACTATGTATCCACGGAGCTCTTTTTATCTTGCAAAACTAAAACTCTATACCCGGGGCTTCCCTGGTGGCACGGTGGTTGAGAATCTGCCTGCTAATGCAGGGGACACGGGTTCGAGCCCTGGTCAGGGAAGATCCCACATGCCGTGGAGCAACTAGGCCTGTGAGCCACAACTACTGAGGCTGCGCGTCTGGAGCCTGTGCTCCGCAACAAGAGAGGCCGCGATAGTGAGAGCCCCGCGCACCGCGATGAAGAGTGGTTCCCGCTCGCCACAACTGGAGAAAGCCCTCGCACAGAAACGAAGACCCAACACAGCCAAAAATAAATAAATAAATAAGTAAATTAAAAAAAATAAATAAATAAAACTCTGTACCCATTAAACAATAACTCCGCATTCGTCCCTCCCCCCCAAGCCTCTGGCAACCAGCTTTTCTACTTTCTGTCTCTGAATTTGACTGTTTTAGGTACCTCATATAAGTGGAATCCTACAGTATTTGTTCTTTTGTGTTTGACTTGTTTCACTTAGCATAATGTCCTCAAGATTCATTTACATTGTAGTATGTGTCAGCGTTTTCTTCCTTTTTTAAGGCTGAATAATGTCTCATATTTATATACCACATTTTGCTTATGCAGTTCTCCATCAGTGGACACTTAGGTTGCTTCCACCTTTTGGCTATTACGTGTAATACTGCTATCAACAGGGGTGTACAAATTTCTCTTCAAGTCTCTGCTTTCAGTCCTTTTGGATATATACCCACAAGTAGAATTGGGTCACATAGTACTTTTAATTTTTGAGGAACCACCATACTATTTTTCCTAGCAGTCACACAGTTGTTCATTCCCATTAACAGCACGTGAGTTCCAGTTTCTCATCCTCGCCAACACATATTATTTTCTAGTTTTTTTGGTGGTGGACATCCTAATGGGTTTGAGGTGACATTTCCTGGTGGTTTGGATTTGCACTTCCCTAATGATTAGTGATGTTGAGCATTTTTTTCAAGTGCTTATTGGCCATTTGTATATCTGTTTTGGAGAATTGTCTACTCAAGTCCTTTGCTCATTTTAAAAATTTTATTTACTTGTAGTAAAACATGGCATAAAACTTATCACCTTAATCATTTTTAAGTGTATGATTGACTGGCATTAAATGCATTCACGTTGTTGTGCAACAACTTCGGAACTTTTTCGCCTTGCAAAACTGAAACACTAGACTCATAAGACAGCTCCCCATTCCCCCTCCTCCTCCCATTCGCTGGCAGCCACCGTTCTACTTTCTGTTTCTGGGAATTTGACTACTCTAGATACCTCATGCAAGCGAAATCTTACAGTATTTGCCTTCTTGTGGCTGATGATGAATGGATTTTTAAAGCAAATGTGAGTCAGCTGGGGAAGTTATTCATAGTTCAGAAACGGTAAATAATCACTCAGATGATCATATTGCTCCTCAGCATGTCAGCAGAAGGAGTAATTAGTTGGTCACCTATAACAAATGCCAGGTGTCAGTAATCTTCTGTGTATAATACTGAATTTGACTTTTAAAATTCTTCAGTCATTTTCTCCAAAAACAAAATAGTGTTTTTTTAACTAGTTTGTGTTAGTTCTCAAAAATCTGTTTTAGAGAAGATTTGAGTTTTATGCGTGTGTGTACTTTGCCCAACATAGAACAGGGTTTTCACTGAGTTCATTAGGGAAGAATTAAATATTCATAAGTTCTCGTTGGTATTTGTGAATCCTACATATCTCTAATCTATTAACAGTTGTAGAAAAGCATCTTAAGAGACAGTGTGGGCTTAAAGTCAGACGAATTGGGTTTGTGTTTAGCTCTGTCGCTTTGTAGCTGTCTGATCTTGGGCAGCTGAGCCATAGTGTGTTCATGTAAAATGAACAGTAATATAGTCAGGACCCTTGACAATATCACCACAATAAGATCTTACAGAAATCTAAGATATGTTTACAGAATTTCTTCCACCGTTAAGAAATTGTAACATGATACTGATAAAAAAGTTGTATTTATAGTAGATATGTTATTTAAAGAATTGTTTCTGTGAATAACTGTTCTATTTTTATCTGCTTTTGATGGATGTTAACTAGACTTATTGTGGTGATCATTTCACAGTATATATAAATACTGGATCATTATGTTGTACACCTGAAACTAATAAAATGTTATTTGTCATTTATACCTCAGTTGAAAAAAAAAAAATTGTTTCTGTGAATAACTATCTTACTTTTCATCAAAAGGCGTGGCTTTGGGAAGAAGACAAGAATCTGAGATCTGGCGTGAGGAAATACGGAGAGGGAAATTGGTCTAAAATACTATCACATTATAAATTCAACAACCGAACAAGCGTCATGTTGAAAGACAGATGGAGGACTATGAAGAAGCTGAAGCTGATATGCTCGGACAGTGAAGACTGAGTGTGTTTGCAGAGCCTGATGAGACGACAGTTAAATATTTTGATCACTGCATTTTGCTTGAAACTTGGTGGTCATTAATGTAGCTTAAAATTTTGTTTAAAGCATTACAGTATTTTTCTGCGGCACAGTCATTTAATATGAGGATTTGTGCTGTAAGAGCAAGATTATATACCATCATTGTATTCTTTAAGAATCTTTTCACTCTGATAAAAAAATAAACTTTTCGAACCCTAGTGCTTTCAAAACTCCTACCTCCAAACCCTGTTCCAATAAAAAAAGTGCAAGCCTGGTAAGAGAAAAAATATATTGCTGTTAACCTATTCTGTGTCTGTGGGCTGATTTCAACTCCATGACACACATAAAAGTCAAGTTTCTAAATCAGTGAATAGGCCTTTGACATAATGAGTAATTATTTGACTTATGGCCTTAATATATTAATTACTAAGATATTTGCTTATAGAATGATAAATGTACAAAGTAATCTGTGAGTTATACTTAAATTTTTCTTTCGGTAGTTTCATATAAAGGAAAAAACTTGACAATAGTAATACCCATAGGACAGAGTTTATACTACTACTAAGAATAGCTTATGTCTCATTTAGGTATATTTGATTTTTGTTCTAGTGTTAAAACTTTGACAAAGATGGTTTTACATAAAGGTTCTTTATAACCTGGTACCATAAATATCAATTTCTCTGATATTTTCATTTAGTTAGATAAATATTGGGCCTAAATAGTATTCTATAAGTGCTTAAATGGATTTTAACCATGATCATTTTTTTTTAAATTTTTTAATTTAATTTTATTTATTTTTTTATACAGCAGGTGCTCATTAGTTATCCAGTGTATACATATTAGTGTATACATGTCAGTCCCAGTCTCCTGGTTCATCCCACCACCACCACACCTGCCACTTTAACCATGATCATTTTGACGACTGTGACAAATACTAAATAAACAAGATCATGCATACCTTATTAGACAGTTTTGAGTTTTCACCAGCATATTCTCTAGAGGATTTAGTAAAAAACTAGAATTATGTAGCATTTTGAGTTTCGTATGCTTTATTTAACAAATGTGTGAAAATGCTTAAGCATTTGCTTAAAAAGTTAAATGATTATTTTGTAATCTGTATTTCTTTATTAGAGTTTTATACATTACTTTCTCATTGTTCCTGAAGTTGTTGTCCTATACGTATAATAAATAGAAATGTGGATAATGTTTCCTGACTCGGTCTGTCCTGTTACACTAGTTACTATCACCGTGTTTATTGCCGACATTTTGATGGTTAGTGCCAAAGCTGACGGCATGAGCCAAAATAGACCAGTTGGTCAACCTCATTCCAAACATACCCTAAGTCATCAAATCTAAGTTGATACAAACTGTAAGATGCCCAGTTATTTTATGTGCCACTAAAAAAATCACTATCAGTTATACTATAATATGGTTCTTGATTGGAATTTTATTTTACTTTAATTAAAAGAGCTGCTATAGATTTACGTAAGCACAGATTTTTATCATATAACTTGTGGGTGCATAAAAAAGAAAAGCAGAATAAATTGGGTAATTGTATTCCTAGTACTTACTCATTTTAATCTGAATCTTTTGAATTTTTAAATTGAAATTTGTTGAGATAACTATAGATTCATACATAGTTGTAAGAAATAATAGAGAGGTCCCTTGTACACTTGTTCCAGCTTACCCCAATGTCAATTTGTAAAACTATAGTATATCACCATCAGGATATTGGCATTGATATAATTCACCAATTTTATCCAGATTTCCCCAGTCTTGTACCATGTGCGTGCAGTGTGTGTATTTAATTCCAAAAAACTTATCATTTGTGTAGGTGCATGTATCTACCACAGGCAAGATACTCCAACACTGTGAGGATCCCTTCTGTTGCCACTCAACTCTCTCCATCATTCCTCCAACCCCTGGCAACCACTAATCTGCCCTCCATTTCTAAGATTTAGTCATTCAAAAGGTTACATAGAGAGTGACAAATGGCAGAGTAGGGAGCTCCAAAGAGTCTTCCCGTGTCTGAGGCAAGTAGTAAGCTGACAAAAACTGTTAGAATCAACTTTTTGAAACAAATCTAATGAAACTTAAAACAACTGGGACACGCTTAATGAAGAAAGAGGCTACTAAACTTTGGTAGGAGGATTTTGGTGTTTTTGCTTACCCGGCTTAAGGCGACAAGTGACTTGTGTTCTTGGTGTGGCTTGATGCTTCAGCAAGGGCCAATACAGTGCTCGGGATTGTGGTGGTGTGTTTTGACCTGTCTGGCGGTTCCCTGAGGGTTCAGTTCAGAGATTTGCCTTTGTTTTGCCCCTTCTGAACTCTTTAAGGGCTTTGAAAACATTACCTACATCTGCCTGGGGTCAGGGACAGCAGACAGACTGAAAAGCCTGGAGAGGAAGGTACATGGGCGGTTAAGGCTTTGAAGGACTCTGGAGTAAACCAGGGAATCCAGAAGGTGAGGCGCATGCCCAGGACTAGACGCGGTCTCAGCAAAGACCTGGGGGGACCCTAGGCCTTTACGCTGAGTGATCTTTAGGCTTCATAAGTGCAGGAGGTGGAGGCTAAGGCAGAGTTGTAGGTGGCGTTGAGCGAGTGCCCCAACTCAGAGCCAATCTGCCAATGCTGGGAGCGTATCTTTCTTTTTGATGTAAGGAAATTAAATGAAATACTCTGTATTCTTTGCCATTTTTTCTTTCAACATGATCGTGTACGTAGCTGTACTTGTCATTTGCATTTCTATACAGTAATGTTGTATAATTCTATCACAGCCATTCGTTGTGCTGTTGAGTCGTGGAAATAAATGAAGACGACTCAGAAGAGAAAACAGGCTGTTTATTCAGCGCTTGCTGTAGCAAGGGAGTCAGCCACCATCACTTGTGTTTGGCAGGGGTGCAGGCAGACGTTCACAGTGGGGAAGCTTTCTAGTGAAAAACTAAGGCTTCAGGTGCTCTCTGATTGGACATTGTTGGCATGAGGAAGCTGAGTCTGGCCGACTAGCAGCAGGCATCTTTTTTTTTTTTTCAATAAATTTATTTATTCATTTATTTAATTTTTGGCTGCATTGGGTCTTTGTTGCTGCGTGCGGGCTTTTCTCTAGCTGCGGCATGTGGGCTTTCTCTAGTTGCGGCGAGCGGGGGCTACTCTTCGTTGCGGTGCGCGGACTTCTCATTGCAGTGGACTCTCTTGTTGCGGAGCACGGGCTCTAGGCGCACGGGCTTTGGTAGTTGTGGCTCGTGGGCTCTAGAGCGCAGGCTCAATAGCAGTGGTGCACCAGCTTAGTTGCTCCGCGGCATGTGGGATCTTCCTGGACCAGGGCTCGAACCTGTGTCCCCTGCCTTGGCAGGCGGATTCTTAACCACTGCACCACCAGGGAAGCCCAGCAGCAGGCATCTTATGTGATTGTTTGGGGGAACATATTTGGCTTTCTCTGATTGGTCCTGAGTTGCAAGTAGGGACCAAAAATAGGGATGTTGGCAGTCATCAACCAAGTCCTGCCCATTCTGGGTAGATAGCTGCAGGGATTTAGTTCGGTGTTCTAAACTCATTGCTGCAGAGGTTGTGGCTTGGAATTGTCCTATAAGGTCTGCCCATTGTCAGTTTTTATATTCAGTCCCTGAGTTGTTTCCAGTGAATGGCTGCAAGGCTTTTCCAATTTACATGAAGTGTAAAATTAGGAATAATAATATTACACTGTTCCCTAAAGGCGATTCTCAACTCTTTCAGCTCTTTCCTCGAGTATTGATTTTTATACTTACTAAAAATATGCTTATACTGCTGTTTGTTATTTTTCAGTGTGAAGTATTATATTAGTGATCCCCCACTACATAGGATGACATTTTAGGTCTCTTGTGCGCTCCCCCTCCACCCTCCATAAGCACACAACTTGCACCCATACAGATGCTTCTCCCCAGTTCTTCCAGCGTATTTGCATCAGTTTTTGGTTAAACCAATATTCAGTGTTTGTATTATAACTCTGTTTTTTACACTTGAGCTGTGTGTACTCATCACTTATTTATCTCCAAATTCTCTGACCAATTTGAAGACCTCTGAATACATTGAAATATGTCATTCTATTGACATTTTTTTTTTTCTGGTCACGCTGTGCAGCTTGAGGGATCTTAGTTTCCCGACCAGGGATTGAACCCTGGGCCACGGCAGTGAGAGCGCTGAGTCCTCACCACTGGACCGCCAGGGAATTCCCAATTTCATTTTTTTTTTTTTTTTTTTTTTTGGTTGTTTTGTTTTGGTGACAGCCCTCCTACTCCTTGGTGTCTGTTTGCCCTCCAGGCTTGCTGCACAGCTGTCAAGCTTACATCTCCCTTATCTTGGCTCTGGGCGTCCCAGTCATCTCTCTCCTGGTTTGAATTCCCTGTTTCCTGGATCCTCTCTCTTGGTTTTAACTCTCGTTTATCTAGAGCATCTCATCCTATACCTCCTGAGAAAATATGCATAGAGTGAAAAATGTTTATATCATGCATGTCTGAAAATATCCTTTGTCTAGCCTCACATTTGATTAATAATTTTATTGGATATAGAATTTTCAGTTTGGAAAACATTTTGTCTCAGAATTTCAAAGGCATTGCCCCGTCGTCATCAGCGTCAAGATGTTGCTTTAGGTAGTCTGATACCATTCTGATTACTGAGCCTTTTCATGTCACCTACTTTTTTTTCTTTTTCCTCTCTGGAAGCTTGTAGATTCCTCCAAGTATTCAGTGATCTAGAATTTCATGGTAACATGCTTTGTTGTGAGTCTTCTTTTCTTTTTTAACTAATGAGCCAGGCACTCAGTGACTTCTGAAATCCCTGTGCTAAGTTCTAAAAAATATTACTGTGTTATTTCTTTGCTAATTTTCTCCCTTCTGGTTTTTTTGCACTTTCTTTCTGGAACTCCCATTACTCAGATGTTGGATCTCTTTGACTGCTCCTCTAATTTCCTATCTTTTGTCTCCAAATTTCTATATCTTTAATTTTTTTTTGTTTACTTTCTGGGGAAAGTGTCACAAAACTTTACCTTCAAAGTTTTCATACCATATATCTACTATCAAACTTTTTAATTTACAAGAGCTTCTAATTCTCTGAATGTTCTTATTTAGGACGTTTTGTTCTTATTTCATGATTGATATCATTGCATCTCTTCTGACCCTGGCAGTGTTTATTGCCTGAGTTTTGTTATATTGCTTGTTTCTGTTTAATTTTGGTTTCCCTCTTTCTTTGTCAATGGTTTTCCTCAAATGTCTGGTTGAACTCGGCTGTCCATTTATATTTATGAGTATGAAGAAGCTGGTTGGAAGCTCTGTGAGCACTGATGGGTGCTCACAGGTCAAGGTAGTGATTGGACAGGCACTTGGCTATTGCAGCTGCTGGTACCTACAGCCATTTTCTTGGATGATCTATTTCCTCAGAGCGGAATCTAGCAAACTGTTCTGAGCAGGTGAGAGTAGTTTTCTCAGAGCACTTGGATGAGGGACCTAGGGAGGGGGTGGTCACCATTCAGAATAGATACTTAGTCTCCATTCTCAGTTGTTGCTGGTGTTTCCAATCTGGAGTCCCCCTGCAGAGAGTAAACCTTCTGTCTAGCTGTTGCCTGGCTGCAGAACCACCTAAGGCTCTAACTGTTTCTTATACCAACTGTCAACCATTCCATTGATGGAAGCATCTGGATCCTTAAGTTCCTGAGCCTTTCCAGGGTGCTGTAAATGACCTTGCCCACTGAAATTCCCTCCTGTAGACATTTGGCTTTCTCCTTTCTTCTGCTTTACTAGTCCTGAAATTTTGTGACCATCTCTTTTCAGCGTTTTTCTCTCAATCTCCTTATCATTATATTTTTTGTCTTTTAAAAAAATCCTTTAACTGTAATTTTATTTGAAGGTAAAGGAAGTAAATATATGTTCAACCTGCCATGTTTAATTGAAAAAAAAATACCCTATTTAGGACCATCTCACAAGGCTTCTGAACTCTATACCCCTGAAAGGCTGAATCTTGCCTTCACACTTTATTAGTAGCTTGACTTACATAGAAATGCTAGTTTCGAAATTATTCTCACCCAGAACTTGGAGGCTTTACTCTATGACAGCGGTCCCCAACATTTTGGGACCAGGGACTGGTTTCGTGGAAGACAATTTTTCTACGGAGGGGGTTGGGCGTGTGTGTGGGGGGGATGGTTCAGGCAGTAATGCGAGCGATGGGGAGCGATGGGGAGCGATGGGGAGCGAGTGGCAACTGAAGCCTCGCTCGCTCGCCCGCCACTCACCTCCTGCTGTGCGGCACTGCTCCTAACAGGCCGCGGACCGATACCCGGGGTTGGGGACCCCTGCTCTATTAGACTTCAAGTATTCACTGACGCTGATGAAAAGACTGTGGTCTCTCATGGGGATTCTTGTTCCTTTGTAGGTAATCTGTTTTTCTCTCTCTGGAAGGTTTTAGTCTTTTCTTTATCCTTGATTTTAAATTTTACAAGTTTGTCTCTAGGGGTGGGGATTTTAAAAATTCATCTTGTTTGTGCTGGGTGGGACTTCCCCACCCCAAGAAGAATGGCTCTTACCTCTGATTCCACCTTCTTTTCTACATGTTTTAAAGGGTATGGTCGGGCTTCCCTGGTGGCGTAGTGGTTAAGAATCCACCTGCCAATGCAGGGGACATGGGTTCCAGCCCTGGTCCGGGATGATCCCACATGCCGCGGAGCAACTAAGCCCATGCGCCACAACTACTGAGCCTGCGCGCCACAACTAGTGAGCCGGCATGCCACAACTACTGAAGCCCATGTGCCTAGAGCCCGTGCTCCGCAACAAGAGAAGCCACTGCAGTGAGAAGCCCACACCCGCAACAAAGAGTAGCCCCCGCTCGCCGTAACTAGAGAAAGCCCGCCCGCAACAACGAAGACCCAACACAGCCAAAAATATAAATAAATTCATAAAAAAAAAAATAAAGGGTACGATCCCTTCATTCTGGTTTATCCATCAGTAGAATCCCATGTGCTTTCAATCTTCAAAAAAAATCTTCAAAATCTCTGGGCTGATTCCCACTCCCACCTTCTCGTCTATGTTACAGACGTATTCTCTTCCGTGAATTCTGTAATCTCAATGAGATTTGAGGAAGAAGGTAAACATGTATATCCATCTGTCACCTTGACCTAGAAGTTTCACTTCTCTTTCAATATACTCATTACCAGGTTGCTTATACTTCAGAATGCTCAGGTTGTCTAAGTCAACTTACAGTTATTTGTATGAAACTTCACTAGAATATTCTTAGAGGGCAGAACCAGTTTTATTTTACATCATTTTGGTGCATACCTAGAAAAGATGGCTAATTAAAGTTCTTATGCCAGAGTAGAACTCAACAACTTAAATTATTGCTATGGCTTTTTATGCATAATTGCAACATTCTTGAATAAAAACATTGCAAGAAAGGCCCTAAAAAAAGAATAGTGAGATTATAGTTCACCTTGTTCCTTTTTCTACTCTTTTCTTTTCCCTTCTCTTATTTTTTTCTTTTTCCACTTTTCTAAGTGATCACCATCTCTAATTCCTTTCCCCTTCTTTCCTGAGTGGGTATATTTATTTTTGTTCAAATTACTTTTCTCGTGCACTTTTGAAAAGCAGCCTATTAAGTAATGCTAGGGCCCGTAAATCATTGTAGAGTGTCCGTGGAAAGGACCCCAAGATACTTGTTAAAAAGGAATATCAAAGAAGTCTTAAATTCTTTGATCTTTATCTCTGAAAATAGAACTTTTGGTTCTTCATTAATCACTTGGACTACATGTTTCAGTTCTGTACTGTTTCCTTTGCTAGAACTAATAACAAGCTTTTCAAGACCATTATTTAATATTATGTCTTCTAGCCCATGAAATTCTTCTCAAGAACAGAAATAAAAATATGCTTTAATATGAAAGTAATTAATGGCCATGTACTGAAAGCTAAATATGTAATTTGAAAAATTGATTTTATACAACTCAAATATGCTAACTATTATAACACATATTGGAACCATAAATACATCATAGCTTTATTGCTGTTAATCATCATAACTATGCCTATCAATTCTGAAGTGTTTTGTTTTGGTTTTGGTGAAATTTTTGTTTATTCTCTGACCAGTCCAGAAGATTTAGGTATTTTCTAGTCAAACAAAGAAAGAGCTTTTAAAAATGTGAACAGAAAGTTTATTTACTGGTATAAGATTTTAAGCAACATTGAAAATTACCCAAGTATGCCTTCAAAAGTTTTGCTTTACAGATCTTAGAAATGGTCTTAAAATGTTAATAATGAACTTATAGTTGAAGTTCCCAACCCTGATGAGACTTAAATTTTCATTATTAATCTCTGAAGAATTTAATTTACCACAAAAACAATTCTGACAGTTAAATGAACATATAGTCAGAAATATTGCTACTCTCAGCATTAAATACTGGGGACTTTTCCATCCCTGTTAAACTTGCTCTTGTCATTATGTCATTACATGATAAGTACCAAGAAATATGTATTTTAGTAGATCATTTCTTAGTAAATAATATTTTATACAAATGAAACCAAAGGAATTTCATATACAGGCATACCTTGTTTTATTGTGCTTCTCAGATATTGCATTTTTTTAAACAAATTGAAGGTTCGCGGCAACCCTGCATCGAGTAAGTCTACAGTGCCATTTTTCCAAAGGCATTTGCTCACTTTGTATGTCTGTGTCACGTTTTGGTAATTTTCACAATATTTCAAACTTTTTCATTATTATTCTATTTGTTAAGGTGATCTGTGATCTTTGACGTTACTACTCGCCAAAGGCTCAGGTGATGGTTAGCTTTTTTTGGCAATAAAGTATTTTTCAATTAAGGTATATACATTGTTTTTTAAGAAATAATGCTATTGCGCACTTAACAGACTTCAGCATAGTGTAAACATAACTTTCATATGCACTGGGAAACCAAAACTTTCTTGTTACTTGCTTTATTTTGGTGGTCTGGAACCGAACCCAAATACCTCCGAAGTTTGTCTGTAGTTTAAATCTTGAGATTCAATTCTCCAAAGAAAGTATCCTGAATTTAAAATTTGTTTCAGAAACGAAAAGGGCTTCGCTTTTACAGCACGGTCTTTGGCATCGACAGGCTCTCCGTCGAAGCTGAGTTCTGGATGAGAAGCTGAGATTTGGCTCTGACTGCAGCCCAGATCCTGCAACAAGGCACTTTGTCTCTGGTCCATTGATTTTCCAATCATAAAATAAGGAGACTAACACTTCTCTGTGTGTGTGTGGCGGGGAGGGGCATGGGGGAGGGCGGGGATCATAGCATTTGTAATAAATCTATGCCTTCCATAATCTATACCTCTGCCTTCTACTCCAAACAAAAGAAAATACATGCTGTAGGGAAAAAAAAAAAAAGTAGTAAGTTTACTTCAATTAAACTTGAAGTTGGACTCCAAAATTATTTTAGTCAACTTCAGGCTTTAAGCCTTGGAAATAATTTTGGATATTAATGATGGTAGAATGTCCATAATTAAAGAAATTGTTTCATTCATTGGTGCCAAAATTTCACTTCATGGAAATTATAAGATTTAAAGGAACTTGTGCTGACCTAGAATGAACATTTGATTGATGATTTTCAATTAACCGAAGAAAATGTCTTCTATTTCAAAAAAAAGGTATTTTTAGGGAATTCCCTGGCGGTCCAGTGGTTAGGACTCTGTGCTTCCACTGCAGGGGACACGGGTTCTATCCCTGGTCGGGGAACCAAGAGCCCGCATGCCGAGCAGCGCGGCCAAAAAACAAAAACGAAAAAGAAAGTATTCTTAGCAGAACTGTTGGTTTCGCATAACAAAATGCTTACTAAATCTCAAACAACTTGTCCTGTGGAAAATTATTTGTGACAATTTGCTTGAACTTATTATTTCAGAATTTATGGAATAATACATGGGAAATGTATGTGTGAGTGTACATATATCTGTAGACATTTTTTAAAGAAAGAAGTTTTTAAGGGATTACAGAATAGAAAGAAAGAATGCAAGATTCAAATCGTGGGTACCCTTAAATGGCAACTTACCAATAAATGGACCACTAAAATGTAGTAAGTTTAGTGCAAACAGATGAACACTGTGTCCAATGGGCCACCTATTGAATGAGGAGACTCCAGGTGACAGATCGAGGACAGAAAACCACAGGAGACTTTAGGGTGGGTCCTTAACTTAGTAAAAATGAAAATAAAGGCACTGTGTTTCTTGAGAACTGGCCCCCAAATTTCCTTTCTCTACTTCAGAGTGTGGCAATGACATATGTTCAGGAACTTTGGCCAAAGAGTTTTTAAAGAATTATGAAGCGTTGGGCATGACTTGCTAGTATTTAGCATGTTTACAAACACACTTTGAAATACTTATATCACGATCTATATAAAAATAAAACTGTGAACAGCTGGGCAGGAACATTGTTCTACTCGCCGAACTTTTTTCCAAGTTCCTTGACATCGAGGATTGCCAATTGCTTGCCAGTGGAGGGTCTGATTTCTGAAATGATAGTTTGAAAATGTGAGTTACGCTAAAGCATACCAAAGAAAATTCTAATTTACAGAATTATAAATTGAGGTTTGTTGTTTTTTGGGTTTTTTTTAGAAAATGATCACACCTTGAGTCTTGAAGTGTATTACAAATTGAAATTTTTTAAAGAAGGATCACAAAACTGAGCTTCCCTTCTTCAGGTTCTGTCACAACAAGTTACCAATTAATCCCTATTTGAGAACACCCCCTGTGGAGATTGTAGTTTGAGGTTCCTGCATTCGTGTCTCTCACTTGCTCTGAGTATATGAAGCGCTACGTAAGGGAAGATGGATTTCTGTTTTTCGTACATTTAAACTAGAGGGGTCTGCCCTTTCTGCCTGTGGACGCGACCGGGTAAGCATCGTTGACATCTGCCCCCTCCATTGCTGTCATGTCTAAATCAGAGTCACCCAAAGAGCCCAAACAGCTGCGGAAGCTCTTCTTCGGAGGTCTGAGCTTTGAAACAAACGATGAGAGTCTGAGGAGCCATTGTGAGCAGTGGGGAACGCTCACAGATTGTGTGGTAATGAGGGATCCAAGCACCAAGCGCTCCAGAGGCTTCGGGCTTGTCACATATGCCGCTGTGGAGGAGGTGGATGCGCCCATGGATGCAGGGCCACACGAGGTGGATGGAAGAGTTGGGGAACCAAAGAGGGCCGTCTCAAGAGAAGATTCTCGAAGACCTGGTGCCCACTTCACTGTGAAAAAGATTTTTGTTGGTGGCATTAAGGAAGACACTGAAGAACATCACCTGAGAGATTATTTTGAACAGTATGGGAAAATTGAAGTGATTGAAATCACAACTGACAGAGGCAGTGGCAAAAAGAGAGGCTTTGCTTTCGTAACCTTTGATGACCATGACTCCGCAGACAAGATTGCCATTCAGAAATACCACACTGTGAATGGCCACAACTGTGAAGTAAGGAAAGCCCTACCGAAGCAAGAGATGGCTAGTGCCTCATCCAGCCAAGGAGGTCGAAGTGGTTCTGGAAACTTTGGTGGTGGTCGTGGAGGGGGTTTTGGTGGGAATGACAGCTTTGGTCGTGGAGGAGACTTCAGTGGTCGAGGTGGCTTTGGTAGCAGCCGTGGTGGTTGGGGATATGGTGGCAGTGGAAATGGCTATAATGGGTTTGGTAATGATGGAAGCAATTTTGGAGGTGGTGGAAGCTACCATGATTTTGGCAGTTACAACAGTCTTCGAAGTTTGGACCCATGAAAGGAGGAAACTTTGGAGGCAGAAGTTCTCCCCTACGGTGGTGGAGGCCAATACTTTGCCGAACCATGAAACCAAGGTGGCTGTGGTGGTTCCAGCAGCAGCAGGAGCTATGGCAGTGGCAGAAGGTTTTAATTACTGCCAGGAAACAGCTTTGCAGGAGAGGAGAGCCAGAGAAGTGACAGGGGAGCTGCAGTTTACAACAGATTTGTGAACTCAGCCAAGCACAGTGGTGGCAGGGCCTAGCTGCTACAAAGAAGGCATGTTTTAGACAATACTCATGTGTATGGGCAAAAAACCTCGAGGACTGTATTTGTGGCTAATTGTATAACAGGTTATTTTAGTTTCTGTTCTGTGGAAAGTGTAAAGCATTCCAACAAAGGGTTTAAATGTAGATTTTTTTTTTCTTTTTTGCACCCTTGCTGTTGATTGCTAAATGTAATAGTCTAATCATGACGCTTGAATAAATGTGTCTTTTTTTTAAATGTGCTCTGTAAAGTTAATCTACTCTGAAGCCATTTTGGTAAACTACCCCAACAGTGCGAAGTTAGAATTCTTTCAGGGTGATGCCAGGTTCCGTTCAAAATTTATTTACAACCTGCTTTGGTGGAGAAGCTATTGTCTTCCGAAACCTTGGTGTAGTTGAACTGACAGTGACTGTGTTGTGACCTGGAGTTCACCGTGAAAAGGGTCACCCAAGCAAAGTCATGGAGTTTTTTGGTTATTAATATGATTGTTGGCACATCCTATGCAATATATCTAAATTGAATTATGGTACCAGATAAAGTTATAGATGGGAATGAAGCTCGTGTATCATCCATTATCATGTGTAATCAATAAACGATTTAATACCCTCTTAAAATAAATAAATAAATAAATTAGAGGGGTCTAAACCAAACGATCCCTTGAAATCCTTTCCAGCTCTTTGATTCCATAATGAAAAATGGGAGCAGTGAAAAGAAAAAAGCCATATTATTGAAATTATTATTTTTAAAGTTACTGGAATTTCAGCCAGGGTTGAAGGTGCTTTACAGGTACAAATTAAATGATAATATTCATTTAAAGTTAAAATATGGATGAGGTAGTCAGGAAAATATTAAGTCTAAATATTAAGTTTCTATTTCATGTGAATTCCTTACCCACTTTACTGTTTGTATGTGTACTCAATACAGAGGCTGTTGGGCACAGGAGACTAATAAACATAAATTCAAGTTATTAAATATTAAAATATACTATGGGAATAATGATTAACGGGGAAGGTCCATATTTTTCTTTCAAATCTGTATTTTTCCCAGTTCTGTCTGACATACTTAAAACCATAACCCATGCCCATCACAAATTCTACCCTTCTTTTGGTTATGAATAGTGTTATCGGATTTAACTAGTAGATAAGTACAGGACTGGCATGGATTTTTAGGGTGGTAAAATGTTTTCAAGGGTCAATTCTTTTGGACAATCTATAGATTTCTGTAGATTTCTGTGATATGATGATTTACAAGAAATATATATTTGGTCATTCAAATGACCAAAATATATTTGTCATGTATATTTGGTCTTTGTCCACCGTTCCTGGCTGACAGCTCCCAAAGCCGTTGGAATTTCCTAAATGTTGAGAGTGATGCAAATGTCTTGTTTATGTGAATGAGGTGATTTTTGGAAGCATCTGAAGTTGAGAGTTGGTTGCCTGGAGAACTAACCAGGTGGTTAGAGGGTTGGAACTTTCAGTCCCACCTCCCATCCCCAACCTCCAGGGAGGGGAGAGGGGCCGGAGGTTGAATCAGTCAATAGCCAATGATTTAATCAATGATGCCTACATAACGAGGCCTCCATAAAAGCCAAAAGGACAGGGTTCAGAGGGCTTCTAGGTTGGTGAACACGTGGAGATGTGGGGAGAATGATACCCCTTCCCACACCCTGTGCATCTCTCCCATCTGGCTGTTCCTGAGTTATATCCTTTTACAATAAACTGGTCCTCTAGTAAGTAAATGTATCTCTGAGTTCTGTGAGCCGCTCTAGCAAATTAATCAAACCTGAGGAGGAGGTCATGGGAATCTCCGATTTACAGACAGTTGGTCAGAAGCACAGGTAACAGCCTGAGCTTGAGAATGGGATTTGAAGCGGGGTGCGGAAGGGAATGGTCTTGTAGGACTGAGCCCTTCACCTTGTGGAATCTGATGCCATCTCTGGGTAGAAAGTGCCAGAACTGAGCTAAACTGTTGGATGCCCAGCTGGTGTCCCACGAATTGCTTCGTGTTGTGCGAGGAGAACCCCCTGCCCCCCACACTGGGAGCTGGGTGCTCCGAACATCAAAAGAGTTTCTGACCCTGCAGAGCTGGGCACGCGGCTACTATCTCAGTCATGATGTTATGACTACCCCACTGAGCAGTGATTCTGAAATTTTGCTGTGGGTATGAATCACCTGGGCAGGGTTCAGCAGACTGTGACCCATGGGCCAAATCCAGCCCACCCCCTTGTGTAGTCTATGAGTTAAGAATGATGTTTATTTATGATCAGCAATTCCACTCCTGGGTATATATCCAAACAAAACGAAAACACTAATTCGAAAAGATACATGCACCCCAATGTTCATAGCAACATTATTTACAATAGCCAGGTCATGGAAGCAACCTAAGTGTTTATCAATGGTTGAAATGGATATGTGGTATATATATACTACTACTCAGACATAGAAAGAATGAAATTTTGCCATTTACAATAACGTGGGTGGACCTGGAGGGTATTATGCTTAGTGAGGTAAGTCAGACAGAGGAAGACAAATACTGTATGTTATCACTTATATGTGGAACCTAAGAAAATAAAACAAACTAGTGAATATAACAAAAAAGAAATAGACTCACAGATATAGAGAACAAACTAGTGGTTACCAGGTGGGGAGAGGGATGGGGGGGAGGGGCAACCAGGGGGAGGAGATTAAGAGGTACAAACTACTGTGTGTAAAATAAATAAGCCACAGGGATATATTGTTCAGCACAGGGAATACAGTTAATATTTTGTAATAACTATAAATGGAGTATAATCTGTAAAAATTTTGAATCACTACGTTGTATACCTGAAACTAATATAATATTATAAATCAACTATACCTCAATGAAAAAAAATAGCAATAGAAAAGAATGATTTTTATGTTTTTAAAGAGTTGAAAGAAAATCAAAAGGATATTTCATGATACATTAAAATTATATAAAATTGAAATTTTAGTGTCCATTAATACAGTATTATTAGAGCAAAGACAAGCTCATTGGTTTACATAGTGTCTACGGCTGCTACTGCGCAGGTCTTCGGTAGTCACTTGTGAGCTTGGCCTGAACCCCAATATCCAAATTCGCTCATGCATCTCTGATACAGAGCCTCTAAGTCCCAGACTATGAACTGGGTCCTGGACTCTGGAATTGCCAGATGGAATGTTCTCCTCACTGTTTTGATTCCCCAAATCATGCCTTGATCTGCTACATCCTGGTCCGCTGTTTGGGACATGGAGAGGACAGACCTCCCCAAATGAGTACCAAGAAAAATCCTCCAACCAGTTTCCCCCCCTTACCCGTCAGAGTCCAGGCCGTCTCCAGAACATCGAAGGCTCGCAGAGTTCATAGCTGGAGGCTGACAATCCACACACACCGTGTAGCCCTCTCGGAGATACTGCATCCATCGGGTCAGGGGCCGGTTTTCCGTGGCGCAGTGGGGAGTCAATGACTCTGTCTTGAACTCCATACAGTATCTAGAGCAAAAAAAAAAAAAAAGGAGCAATGTCACTTGCTGTTAATTAGAAATGGCCTAACGCTGGAGAAAGGCTTAGGAAGCCTGGAACCCCCCTAGGACATGGGACAGCCTGGAGAAGGTAGGGTGTTGTATGGTCACAGGTCACAGAATGCCTTGTCAAGTTTCTCATTCGCTGAACTATGATGTCTGACTGACAACTGAACGTTTTTGCTGTGTTTCAGTCCATGGTTGAATTAGCTGGTCAACACGAATTTGCAGAAACTTGTTTCGTATTCTGTTTAGTCTGACCACGAAATTGTGTCTAAAAGCACATTTCAGCAGGAAAATTGCCCTTGATAACTTTGCTGAGATTTTAATGAATTACAGAAATTGAACAAGACCTTGCTTGAGCCTGAGAACATGTGAGCCCCAGGACGGCTAGTCCTGGATTTCCAGGCCAGCACTTGGTGTTTTTCTGCCCCACAAACATTCCTGGGGCCTTCCCTGTTCTCCCCACCTGGCTCACCTGCATGATCTGGGCTAATGAGATGAGTTTTGACTTGAAGTCAAGCATCAAAGTTACACTGGGCATCACAGATAAAAGGGCATGGGAAGCTGAGACATGTTTTTCTGTAACAGACTAGTGTCACCTTATACTGAGCTGCGGGAAACACTCTATTATGTGACTAGACTCTAAAAGCTCTGGGGGCGCATCCAGACATGGATGAATATTTTAGAGTCTTGTACTTAAAAGCAACACAATTTTGCAGTTCTTCAGGGAAACAAAACAATGTGGCATTTTAGGTCCTAACTATGCTAAAATGGGCTATTTTTTTTTTTAATCCATACAATTATGAGCTGTAAAAAGTTAGGTGGAAAGTGTCTGGAGAATCTGCTTCAAAGAAGATCTTTAATGACGGTAAGTTTTATTTATTCGGTACCTTAAGGTATTAAGGTAGGAAATTCTATTGACGTAGCTTCAGTCAATTTCAGACAGCTTAACCCTGACATCTTTTCAATGATATTTTCTCATTAAATTCTCATAGCAACCCACGGGATAGGAATTAATATTCTCATTTTACAAGAAGGAAAAACTGAGGAGCAGTGAGAGGTAGTGAGGGGATTAGAACATGCAGTGCGTCTGGCGTCTCTATTCTGACCGCAGAAGGGGGGATTTCTAATGAGGTCAGAGGTTCCTCCCAGCCTGAGCCATTAGGTCTTGATAAAATCCTCAGAGCTCAGGTGGAGGCCACGTTCAAATTCACCAGATGGAGGCGGTGCTGGAGTCCACAGTCCCCTAAGGGCTATAAGATGAGTGGCCTTAGTGGGATTGACAAAATAGTATCATCTCATTTTTATACAGCATGTTTCTTCTTAGGGATCAGACCTCAGAAACAAATCTTTTTTAAACATAAAACAGGGAAGGGACAAGTACTTCTGAGTTCTGTGATAAAGAGTCACATTTGTCAATGAACGAATAACAGAAGAAAACCCATGTAGCAAGTTACCTTCGTGGGCTGAGTTGACCGACCAACAGGAAAAACATAAGTAAAAAAACCAGCAAGTTACCCAGCATCCTCTGTGTCTGTGGACCACTGCGGGGAGGCCGCTTGTCTTGTTCGCTCCTTGTTGAATGCAGAGGTAGTTATAAAGGCAGGGACTGGAAAAGGAGAATGACCTTGAACATGTGAAGCCTGAAGTACCCAGAGCGACATTTCCCAAACTTGGTTTCAAACCCGTCTAAAGCCTTCCATCCCTAAATCTATGGGACACCCTCAAGGAGTGAAAGGAGGTGAAGTCAGAGTGCCCAGAAACGAATTCCATAAAGCTCTGTGCAGTGCAGCTGGGTAGGTAAGGGAACAGCAGGCTTTTGATAAGCACGCTTGTCTGCAGTGATAACACCACGTGGAAAGGCAGGAGAGGGGCCAGGAAGCACAGCCCAGAGGGAATAATAAAAAGATGGGCAGGGTTGGGGGAAAAAAGTAAGGTACTAGAGAAAGGGAGAGGATTGTTTTTTAATGGAAAGAAGAGAAACAGAGAAGAAAAGGGAAAGATAGAAAGAATAAAGGCAAAGGAGAGAGAGAAGGAAGGAAGGAAGGTAAGAGAGAAAAGGGGGTAAAAGGAGAAAAAAAAAAAAAGACAACCAGAGAGAGGAAATGAGAAAGGGAAAAAACAAAAGGAGGAAAGGGTCAATGCTCCCAGGTGTTCTGATAACCACAGCCTGGAAGTTTCACCATCAACCATATAGCCCAGGGTGTGACCACCAGGTGCCGGCCAGCCTAGCACTCCCTCCACACCAAACTCAGAGAAGAAAGGTCCTAAAGCATCTCTCCTCGCCCCTCTCCCCACTCCCACCTCTGACACTCTGGGTGGGAGAAAAGAAAACAGCCAGAAATCTTTCCCTCCCACCTCTGCTCTCTTATTTTGTTTGTCTACCTCCCATTTCATCTCTAAGTCTGGGGGGACATCTGTTGCTCTGTGTAGCACCTGGAGATAACCTCTTGATTCCACCCTGCTGTCAATTCAAGAAAGACAGGGTTTTGCCTTGTTCATCACGGGAGCCCTCACACATTTACACGCTCAATAAATATGTATGCGAGGAATGAATGGGTCGATGAAGGAATGAATGAAGGAATGAATGAATGAATGAAATTGCCACCAAGGTTCACGGGTCCTACTTCCCTGAGGTCTTCTGTTCTATACTGAGCCTTGCAGCTGAGATGGCTCAACCATCCTTCTTAGCTCCCCTTTCAGAAACTGGACCATCCCAGGAAGGGGAGATACCAGCTCAGGTTGACTTCTGCGATGCCCATCATCAACAAGAGCACGATGGCGTGTGGGTACCAGCAGCAAAATAGAGGTTTCAAGCCTGCATGTTCATCTTGCTAAGCTCCTTCCTGCCACAAGATGGCAGCCTTAATTCTTCTTTAGAGTTTCTGAATGAGGAGTCATTTTTCTACTGCATGGGAATATAAGACAAGCGTAGCCACTTGATCCTAAGAGTCGCAGGCACCGCTTTTGTCCCGTGTGTCTGAGCACCTAATCTCTGCAGTCTGAACGCTACCCACATCTAGTGTAAACTATAGACTCCCAGCCGAGTGGCTCTTCCTCGCTGTGCTAACATGTTTGTTTTCCAAAGAGAACATGCCATTCTTTCTAAATGTGACTGTAGCTTTTGAACTTCCAAAATCCACGGACGGAATCAAAAAGGACAAGTGAATGCATGTACGTTAGGATCCTTCTCTGTTTCTCTTAGACCTAATTATCAGAAACACAAACAGCTAAAGGCTTTTCATTTTCTCACGTATTGTTTTCATTTCTGTTGTTCTGACACATTTATAGGCTTATTCACTAAGTGAAGAATGCGTTTACTGCTACATCCACGTAGCATTATATCATTATATATCATTATATCATTATATTATATTTTCAGGATGTGTTTCTTTAGTGCAAAACATTTGTCTGAGCTCCTAATTTGTACTGCAGGTATTATTACAAAAGTTCAAAGGCAATGCACTTAATGTGTAGCTCGGGGGGTGGGTTGGAAACTTGGTTAGGAAGTAGAGGGCAAGTGTATGACTATAGCTTCTGATGCAAAATCTGAAGAAGAAGTTCTAAGATATTAAAAATAAAAGCTAAAACAGTGATGCACCTCTAAGTTTCCAGGCATGATGCTAAGTGTTTTTCATGTGTTAGCTCATTGAATTCTCATACCCCCGCTCTGAGATAGACCCTATTATTTCCCCATTTCACAGATGAGGAAACTGTGGCCCAGAGAGGTTAAGAAACGTGTTCAAGGCTCATGTCTAAATGTGGCAGGCTGCCTCTATTGCAATGCAGATGGCAAAGTTTCACTCTTTTAAGTTTCAATATGGCAGCATATTACCGATGAATTGCTTAAATTCGGCTGTGTTTTCCCTTTCTGTGTCTGATCACTGCCCTTAATGCGAAGTGAGATTTGAGAGAGGAGAGAGGGAGATGGTAGCCCTGACCCTCGGATTTCCCTCGGGCATGGGGGAGGGGCGGGAAGTGTGGTCCAGGAGGTGGGGGAGGGCTCATGGTGGGCGCAGATTAACGCCTAGAGCAGCATGGCACCTTGTACGTGTGTAGCCTGCTCGTTTACAAAGTGCTTTCACGTCGTATGTTACCGATCTTCACCAAAGCTTTGTCAAGAGGTGTTCTGAGCAGGTTTTCTCATCAGAAGACTGAGGCTCATCGAGGTTAAGTGAAGGGAAAATAAATAGTAAATGACCAAGCCGGAGCCCCAGTACAGGCACTAGCTTCTTTAAGACTTACTATCCATGCCCAGTGTCAAGCCTCTGTGGTTATGACCCATCACAGAAGCAAGCCAGTAACCCTGGACCTTGTCTCCTTCGTGTCCTGCCTCCTCCAGCCCGGGCTTGGTTGGGTGGCACATTCTATTGAGGGGGGCGTCCTTCCCTCTGGCAAGAGTCTAAAGTAAACAAGCCAGATCTCCTGGCGAGCTCTGAACCAGCACCACTTTTCAACATCCCCCAGAAATTCAATTTTTCATTACTTAAGAGCAGTAAGTAATTTAGAAATGATTTTTGCCTCCAGCCCCGCTTTTGCCTCTGTGTGGAAGCACGTAACCGGTGCCCCAGGACAAAGGCTCTCAATAAACGCCAGCTCCCCCTCCTTTCCCCTTCCTGGCAACAATATTCAATGTAATAGATTCTTTGTTAACAGACTATTTGCCAGCTTTTCTGGCATCCCATCAACCTACCACTGTTCGCTTTTACAACAACTTCCACTTCTGAAAGCGTGGCACTGCACATACTTACTTTGAACATGAAAGTAAATTAAATTTGCTTTGAGAATTTCATAAAGCCCTCTGACACAATGGGGTGTCACCAAAGCAGGCTTAGAACCACTAGTCTGTAGATATGGTGTAGAAGACGACAGAATGAAAATTTGACAAATAACACCAGCCTGGAAGTATACGGTTCATGATAATGCACAGCAATCTCGCAAGAGGAAAACGCATATAAACAATTGTCAGTATGGGCAACAAATATATAATATGGGTTTTTGCATTTGTTTTTATGATAGAAATAGACTCATGATACGCGTTAAATGAAACAGAAAGAATGCAATGGCTACTTGATCATTAATAAGAGTGTCTCAGTGATCATGTTTCATTCACTGGCCTTGCACGGCCTTTATATTTCTACTTAGTTACCAGATTCTGTAACTGCGAGTTTAAAATATAATACTACTACTAATATATGAATATTAATGATTTACAATATCAATATTAATTTGCAATATAATAATAATAATAACTAATGATAACACTTAACAGCAAAACACTATCAAGTGGGGGAAAACCCACAGGATTTAGAGCCATGAGATCCAGGTTTAAATTCTGGTCCCTTTACAAATGCTGTCATCTCACTGAGCTCCAATGTCTTCATGTGTAAACCAAGAATGATGACACTGTCCTACCTCCATGACAGGCAGAATAATGGCCCCTCCCCAAGATGTCCATGTCCTAATCCCCAGAAGCTGTGAATATGTTATGTTACAAGGCAAAGAGGAATTCAAGTTGTTACTCAGTTCACCTTAAAATAGGGAGATTATCCTGGATTATCCAGATGGGCTGAATGTAACCACAAGGGTCCTTCAAAGAGTTAGAAGATGTTATCGTGGAAGAAAGGCACAGAAAGATGCAATGTTTCTGGCTGTGAAGATGGAGGAAGGGGGCCATGGGAAAAGGAAGCTTCTGGATGATGGAAAATGCAAAGAAACTGATTCTCTCCCAGAGCCATCAGAAAGGAATTCAGCCTCACCTACACCTTGATTTGAGCCCAGTGAGACCTGTCTGACTTCTGACTATAAAACTCTAAGATAATACGTTTGTGTTGTTTAAGTCACTAAGTTTGTGATAATTTGTTACCTCCAGCTTTCTGAGGTATTGACAAAAGGTAATACAACCACACCCAGCGTGTGTTCCTCTAGAACATGTTTTCCTGTGAGTGAATCTCTTCATTTTAGTGTCCTTCACCATTCTGGTAGGCTGAGAATTTCACAGTTTATCAAGTCCTGGTTCCATGAGGATTAAAAATATTATTTCAGTTCTTCCTGAAATAATAAAGATCAGAATGAAAATAAATGAAATAGAGACTAAAAACTGTAGAATATATCAATGAAACTAAGAGCAGGTTCTTTGAAAAGATAAACAAAATTGACAAATCTTTAGCTAGACTCACCAAGGAAAAAAAGAGGACTCAGATAAATAAAATCAGAAATGAAAAAGGAGAAGTTACAACTAATACCACAGAAATACGAAGGATCATAAGAGACTATTATGAATAATTATACACCAACAAATTGGACAACCTAGAAGAAATGAATAAATTCCTAGAAACGTGCAAGACTGAATCACGAAGAAATAGAGAATCTGAATAGACTGATTACTGGTAGGGAAATTGAAACAGTAATAAAAGAATCTCCCAAAAAACAAAAGCCCAGGACCAGACAGCTTCACTGGACAATTCTGCAAAACATTCAAAAACATTTAGTAACCTTCTCAAACTTTTCCAAAAAGTTGAAGAGGAGGAAAACCTTCCAAACAAATTTTATGAATCCTGCGTTACCCTGATACCAAAACCAGACAAGGACACTACAAAAAAAGAAAATTACAGGCCAATACCCTTGATGAACATAGATGCAAAAATCCTCAACAAAATATTAACAAACTGAATCCAACTATACATTAAAAGGATCATACACCACAATCAAGTGGGATTTATTCCAGGGATGCAAGGATGGTTACATTGATTTGCAAATCAATCAACGTGATACATTTACAAAATGAAGGATAAAAATCATATGATCATCTCAAAAGTTGCAGAAAAAGCATTTGACAAAATTCAACATACATTTATGTTGTTGATGTCAACAAAATGGGAATAGCAGGAATGTACCTCAACATAATAAAGGCCTTATATGACAAACCCACAGCTAACATACTCAGTGGTGAAAAGCTGAAAACTTTTCTTCTAAGAGAGGAGTAAGACAAGGATGGGCACTCTTGCCACTCTTATTCAACATAGTATTGGAAGTCCTACCCACAGCAATTAGGCAAGAAAAAAGAAATAAAAGGCATCCAAATTGAAAAGGAAGAAATAAAACTGCTACTATTTGCAAATGACATGATACTATATAGAGAGAACCCTAAAGCCTCCACCAAAAAACTGTTAGAACTAATAAAAGAATTTGGTTTCTCATAGGAACAAACTATGAGAAAGAGAAATTAACAGAACAATCCCATTTACACTTGCATGGAAAAGAATAAAATACCTAGGAATAAATTTAACCAGGAGGTGAAAGGCCACTACTTTGAAAACTATAAGACACTGATGAAAGAAATTGAAGAAAATACAAATAAATGGAAGATATGCATCTTCCTGTTCCCTTTCCTGTGACCTGCATCATCCTGCTCTGAAGAGATCCAGGGCTGGGAAGGGGAAGGGGTCTGGGCATCCTGGTGCCACAGTGAAGATTCAGATGTGCTGCAGGAATACGGTCTGGCAACCAATCCCTATAACTGAACGGTGCAGTTGCTTTTTCTGATAGATCTGCCATAGGCTGTGACAGCCATCCAAAAAATCAATAATGTCCCACAGCGACTTCCTCCCTCAGCCTTTCTGTAGTGTTTCTGCAGAGTGCCTGAGCTGAATGAGAGCTCGTTCTGTGACCGTTGCTGTGAGCCCTAAATTATTTCCCTGCGAGCTTAACTCAACTGCCGTATCCATGAAGGGCCTCTGCACTGGCCCTGCCACTACCCACTCCACTCCCCAAGAGATCTTTTCAAATCACAGATCTGATCACATTGGCACCTGCAGAAAACACCCCAGTGGTTTTCCACGGCTCTTAAGAGAAAGACCAGAATCCTAAACAGGGACCCCAAGGCCCTGCATCCAGGGGGGTGTCAGCCCAGACGCCTCCCTCTCTGCTCCCCACACACTGGCCTTCCTTCGGCTTCTCAAATGGGCCTTGTGCCTCCCCCGTGTTATATCAATCAGCCAAAGATGGGCCCTAGTTTGTTTATTTCCTCACAGCAGGCTGAGACCTGTTAGCCTCAAAACCTACTGGCACCAAACTCAAAATTTTATACATCCAATTTGTTTTTAAAATAGCCAAACAAGCAGATTTTTAGTCATTTAGGTCCTGCCTGTTTTGCATACCCTGTGAAATTACACCCAACATCTGCCGGCCGTTGATAAGGTAAAGCCTTATGGTTATAAGACCCCAAGCCATCATGGCACCTGCCCTCTGAAGCCCTCTCACCCAGAGACTCCAGACCATGCTGCTTGGCTAACATCACCTAGACACACAAGCTCCTGGCAGATTCCTCTCTTCCCCTTCTGGATGGGGGTCGCCACATCATAGCCTCTGGACATCCCCTCTCACGCAACCCTGTAAGGTTGTTGCGTGCTACTGACTCTCGTGGTCATGCGCTTTTCCTAATCAGTCCCCAAATCCCTCAAACGCCCTACACCTGACTGTCTGGTTCGCCACACTGGTCTCTCTGCCTAGCTAGCTCTGCATTTCTCAGCCTCATCTCCACATCCTCAGGGAAGTCGCTCCCCTCCTGGCCTCTGGGGAGCCCCTCCTCCACCAAGGCCAGGGGGAACCTGCTTACGACACACACTCACAGCTCCCTACACCTCTCCCTTGTTCAGTACCTGTGGCACCAAACTGAAGCTGTAATTTTCTGGGATTAGTTTCCTAGGATTATCTGCTTATCATCTCCCCCTCCCACTAGACTGTGATCTACCTGACAGCAGACTGCATGTCAACGTTTTTCCCCCGTTGTAACTGGCACTCAGCCCAGTGCCTGGCATCGAGTAGACTCTCAATAAATATTTGTGTGTGGAAGGAAAAGGAAAAAATGGCTTAGTGAGGGTCACGCTGACATGGAATTTTCCAGGTTCCTATGAAAAACATGTGATCTTTGCTACCCTGAGAAATCAGTGTTTTGCTCTCTCAGATTCAATCCCGATTAACACCCCTGTTTTGGCCTTTTTGTTTATTTCTGTGTGAGTTGCCTGTGGCTCCTGACTCGTGATCAAGCCGACTCCTGGTCTCCTGGGCCACTCCACAACCAGAACGATCTTCCCAAATCATAAATCTGATCACATCAGCTCCAGTCCAGTCGGCTTGAGAGGAGAGGCAGGTGTTTTAATCATTTTATCATCCTTTCGGAATTTCTATTTTTTCTACTATTTTCACACATATGCAAGCATTCGTGATTCAACAGGAATGACCTTGAAAGGTGAAACAGGGTTATCCTTACTGGACACATCCTAGCCTGAGCGAAATATTCTCATCCTACCTAAAGTCCTTTGTGGTCAGCTTGACTGAGTTTGCTCAGAAACCAGAGCGCACGTCCGTTACACAGGGCGCACGCACAGCGGCGAGGGGCCACCGCCGGGTTATAACTGGGAGGGGGTGGGAGGAGGTGTGAGGAGACCTTTACACAGCTGGCGTATAATTCCTTGATCAAGTATTTCCTGAGCTTCCTATCTCCTCTGGGCAGACTGGCCCATCCCATTCCCTGCAGCTCATGGAACTTTCCCGGCCTGGCACGTGGCCTTCTACGGGACGGACGGGACGGGACGAAGGGATGGAAAGTCACCAAAGACCCCAGGGGCAGCGATCGGGGAAAGCGCAGTACCGAAGGCGTGCCCGCAGTCCTGGCCCTGGTGCGTCGCGTACTCCAGGCAGCCGGCTCTCTCCTCCAGGGCCGGGCAGGGCTCGCCGCCGTTCCGGGGCTCCTGCCGCACCGCGCGCCTCCGCACGCGGGCCGTGGGCCTGCACTGGTCCGCACAACCGCTCCAGGGGCTCCACTCCCCCACGATGCACGGGCGAGCTGAAAAACAGCACGACGGGACGCACACCTGAGCAAACCCAGCGCCTGCCAGGCCGGTCCCGCCAACGCACACAGTCAAGTTCAGCCCGCGTACACTGCGCCTGGACCCGGCCCTGGATCAGGAGGAACACCCCAAGTTGACACTGATGCCACCCGCCCTGATGGTGAACTGATAAATGGGTATCTCTCAGAGGCAGGCGGATGTTCCAGGATCATGAAGATGGGTCTGAGCCAGGACACACCCGAGTAAAAGAGACTGATGCCTTCAGGGTACTTCCTCTTACTCCCTGGGCTTAGATCAGGTCTTTGCTCTTGTTTTCCTTTGATTGTAACTTTATCCTCCTCTGGCCAGAACATTTTTATGGTAACAGTAATACACATTCATTGTAGAAAACATAAAGGAAAAAAAAAAAATTATAAAAAAGAAAAGGTGTTTCTCCCACCAATCAATCATCCCATCACTTACCCAGGTCAGTTCTTATCAGGAAATGTGCCTCCATAAAACATGACTTAGGCCGCACCAAGGACCCCTATCCAGTAGGTTTCTCCTGGGGGCTCTAGTCTCATCCTCCATGGCTCAGAGACTCCTACACTGTAAGAGGCGAAGTTCAGAGACCAGCAACCAGGGCCCACAGAGGGTAAGAATACCCATGGTCAGGCATGAAGAGGCAGAGTCAGGGTGAGAATTTGGCTTTCAATGCTCTGTCCAAGACTGTAAAATCAGTGTGGTTGCACATTTAACTTTTTCATTTAAAATCCCAATGAGTCTTTTAAAAGGACTGTAATGAGCTTTTAAATTGAATTACTTGAGGACTTGAAATTGGATATAAGAAACGGACAAGGAGACAGAAGATGTACCCTGAACCGGATGCCAAAACTCTTTCTTTCCCACAAAATGTGACCCACTTTTCCCAATCACCCTCATACTTTCCAGTTTCCAGAGTCTTCACCACGAAAACACCTGAACTTCTTTGAAATCTGATTGGACTTCCAACAGTTTGTACCTGAAAAAGCTCATTTTGCCTCTCAGCAAACTGTAGTTTAGGGTTCATGGCGTTTGGAAGCTGTATCATTTGGTAGCACATAACTACACCTGACATGAAAAGGGTCACATACAACATAAAGCTCGGTCAGTAATCCAAAAATTTCAAACTGCTTTAAAACATGCTTTTATTAATCATCTAAAAACTCATAGGCATCACATGTCAGCTACCTAACAAAGCAAGAATGAGCCACATGAGAGTTGGTTCCCAGTATCTGCCATGCACACATCCTTTGGAAAATCAATAACAGGTCACTTCCTGCTCTTCATCTCTTTTTGACCTTCCCATTTTATTTTCACAGTCCCCCGATTTAATTGGCCCATAGAACCAGAAGGCATTTAAAGAGGCTGCCAGATTAGGAGCTGGTTGAGAAGGACACCTTCTGTCCTTAATTCCTTTAATAACTCTTTCTCCCCCAAATCTCTTCATCCCTGAGTCTAGCTAGTCCTGCCCCGATATGTTGGACTTGAACTACACTTAATAATACACTTAATTCAAAGATTAAACATTTAGACATCACTATAAAATACAACTTTGTGGGATTTCCCTGGTGGCCCAATGGTTAGGACTCCACGCTTCCACAGCAGGGAGCACGGGTTTGATACCTGGTTGGGGAACTAAGATTCTACATGCCGTGTGGCACAGCCAAAAAAAAAAAAAAAAAAAAAAAAATAGTTATAGCCTAAGTAGGGAGCACTTTATTTTTTTATTTAAATATTTATTTATTTATTTATGGCTGCATCAGGTATTAGTTGCAGCGTGTGGGCTTAGTGGCATCCCCTGCATCGTAGGGCTGATTCTTAACCCCTGGACTACCAGGGAAGTCCTGGGAGCACTTTAAAAAAAATACAACTTTGCCATGGCTTTAACTCAGAACTTAGTAATATGGCCTTGGGTTACACCTTATCCATATGGTAAAAGTTGACATGGGGGGATGAATTTAGTCTCTCAGTATTTCTTCAATATTTGTGTCTCATGTCTCATAAATGTTTATTTTATTTGGTTTGACCAATAGGCAAAGTCCTCAAATCGCAGAATCATTGAATCAACTGTTGTTCCTATGGGTTAAGGTTTGTCCTTGGCAAAATACTATGCCCTGTCTTTCCAATTCATGACTTTAACAGCCTCATAAAGAGAATCGGAAAGTTCTGGGGCCCTGAACAATAACATCTCGGGGACTTTATTGTCAGAGAAAGTGAAAAAAGTTCACATAGAGTTTCACCAGTGGAAAGGGGTTCCACAAAATATTTTGAGTTGGAAGATGAGTCTGAAGTATTTATTCTTATTCTGCACAAAAAATTCTATTATTAATTAACTTGTGAACTTTTGATTATTTGGATTGCGATTTGTCACAGGTGATGTTTGGTCACGGAGCTTGGGAGAAGTACAGAAACTTCTGACAGATTTATTACCACAAGTCATATATCTCAACTGCATGACACAGATTTCCTTTTGAACTCTTTCGTTAGTGTTCTTGTTCCCTTCCCACTAAAGCTTACCTAACTCACATCTATACTTAGCATATGAAAATATTCTTTCTTCAAATCTGACTTTCTCATCCTTCTTATTTCCCTGGCTGTCACTGGGGGCTGGCAGACTGTTACCTAGTGAGTAGAATGATCTCCTGACTCCAAGTTTGCCCCAGCTTCCCTGTGTCTTAATACTTGGGATTTGATGACATCATCCCGCCCCTTTTAGGGGAAAGAAGCCCAGATTTAATGGGTGCCTGGAAGAGCGGCAAGCTCTTTTTTTCTCCTTTGTTTCAACTCAACATAGCATTCAGGTTGAGTTTCCCCAGAAGCCGACCCTGAGACATGGATCTGAATGCAAGCAATTTATTTGGGGAGGTGATCCCAGGAAAGATAATAAGGGAATGGGGAACAGAGACAGAGAAGAAGACATAGAAGAGAACAGAGGTAGGAAGTAGACTCCTAAGCTTCTACTTTGGGTCCAGTGGGCACCTCTGGCTCTGGGCTCACAGGGCAGTGAGACAGTGGATAGATCCGGAGCGCAAGGAATCATTAAGCCCTTCATGATGTACCAGCTAGTACCCCTTCCTCTGGAGCTTTCTGTTTATCAGACGTCCCCACTACGGCCACAAGGAGAACAGCCAAGAGCAGAAAACTAAGTTATACAGTTCAATAACGAATCCGCACACAAGAGTAGGGTACATTTTTCCATGTCCTAACAAGGATATCCAGTCATATCGAAGTACAATTACCTTAAAAGATGTACCACTAATCTTTTTTTTTTTTTTTTAATGACTTTTTAACCTCCTTCCATGGCTTAAAATCCAACCTCCCTGCATGGCCCACAAAGTCCTGGGTGACCTGCCTGTGCCTGCCCGTTGCTCCCATCTGGAGGCACCCCAGTGCCCCCTCTGCCCCAGGCTCCACCCACTCTGGCCTCTTCACCCCTCTGCCACACCCACCCAGGCTCTTTCACACTCTGGGACCTTTGTCTGTGTTTTCCCTCTGCTGGAATGTTCCTCCCACACTGGGCATGGCTGGGTTCGGCTCATCCTTGAGGTCCAGCTGAATTATTTTATTTTCAGGGAGTCCTTTCCTGGCCAGCTTATCTAACTAGACACACACAAACACACACACACACCCCACAAAATTATTTCCTCTCAGAGCTCTGTGCTCCTTGCCTTCTAACATCTCCATAATTCAAATTACATATTTCCTTATTTTGTTTATTGCCGAGTTTTTTATTTCGTGCCTAGCACTTGGCACTCGGCAGGTGCTCAGTAAATATTTGTCGAATCAGTGAGTGAATGAATGAATGAAATGGCATTGGGTGCGTTCCTCCTCCTTTCTAAATGAAATTCTACATCCAAACAGACTCTGGAAGTAAGGAGCCAAAGCACTGACAGAGGCTCTAGGGTGGGAAGGAAAGCTGGTAGAAGGACAGGGGCAAAGTCAGAAACTCCCAGAGCCAAACACAGAAGACATTCCTAAACTGGGCGAGAGCTGTCTGGGCTCTCCCGGCGATGGCGGCCCCAAAGGGTGTCCACTGGAAGGAACATTGCTTTCCATGCCTTAAGGTCAGGTAGAGCCCAGCTTCTCCTGGCAGCCACAGTCTGTCAAGGCCTTCTTAATCCATTTATATCTCCTGCCAGTACCACATCTTGAAAGTGACAAGCTCTTTTAATATTAACATCTGTGGCGTGAAGTGGTATTTCCTTTTATTTGAGTCCAGTTTCCCTCGCTTGAGAATTTCAGAATATGGTGGAAAAAAATCTGTGTTTATCTTATCTGTTCCACTGGTGGACTTACTGTTTCACTAGACCCCCTTTTATCTTATCTGTTCCACTGGCGGATTTACTGTTTCAGTAGGCCCCCTTCCCTGCAGCCTCTGGACACATCTTTCTATAGACGTTTCCCCTCTCAGAATTACCACTGGACTTTCCCCATTCCCATTCACAGCCCGGTGAGTGGCGGCAACCAGGACTAAACACACTATTCTCAGTATGTAGGTACCAAAGGGTAATTTAAAAAAAACTTTTGTTTTCTAATGCCTTTCTTGATGATGTCAAATACACACACACACACACACACACACACACACACACACGGCAGCAAACTGAGCTGAAAGCCAGGCTCCTTCATTTCCTAAGTAGAGTCTGGATTATTTCTTCTTAATGTAAGGCCTTGCTTATCTTCATGTAGCCTCACCTTGGTTAATCACAGACACTCAAGCCTTCCTCTTTGTAATCTGGCCCTGCCTGCCTGGCTCCTTGCCACCTAAAAGTTGAAGGCCACCCACGATCAAGCGCTTTCGCCCTCACATAGTTAAGTTCTAATCAGGTCTAGTCCTTATCATTCCTAAGGAAATATTCTTTTCACACTTTATCCGCAGCAGTACCATTGATGCGTAACTTCTGTTTCTCGACAATCTACGGAGGAAAAATAAAACCGTCCCTTTACACACACACACACACACACACACACACACACACACATATCTCAGGGTGACACAATTTGAACTGTATGTCATCTGCCTTTTTCCCTCTCCTTATGTATGTGTACCCCTTTCCCAGGAACCCTGTCACAACTTCTCCGAAAGACGAATGAGAGCATAAATATTGCCCAAGTGCCTATGGACCCCCTCAAAAAGCACCAATAAAATGATCAAGTATTTGTTTCCTCTTGCAGAAACTATGTTATCTGGCCCCTGGTAGGTTTTTTTTTCTTTTTTTTCTTTTGAGACATTAACTGGAAAAGTTTATGAAATGGCAACAAGACAGTGACATGAACTGTCACCTTAGAAAAACATAATTTTAGACCTTATGCAAGCCTGGGGGAAAAAAGGGAATCAGAATCAAAAAGATAATGATGCTTTTTCTGGGTAGTAAGTTTCCAGGTAAATTCTTTTCTTCTTCTGTGTATTTCTACACTTTCTGCAACAAACATATATTTTGTGATCAGGAAGGAAATTTTTTTTTTTTGGCCGTGCCAGGTGGCTTGCGGGATCTTAGTTCTCCAACCAGGGATTGAACCCACGCCCTCCGCGGTGAAAGCGCAGAGTCCTAACCACTGGACCACCAGGGAATTCCCAGAAAATGTTATTTTTAAAAAGGACATGTGGCTATGCCTCAGATGGCACTGCCCTCTGAAGTCACAGGTAACATCCTCCAGGTGGAAACCAGTGGTCATATTATTTTGGACAAATGTTTGTAAACAACACTGCGATAGCTCTTAGGGGATTGCAAAGAGGAGTGGGACACATTTTTTCACCCTTGAGGGGCATACAGTTGATGGAGAAAGAAGACTCACTCACTTTACCAGTACTTACATGGAGCTTACCCTGCAAAGTCCACAGCTTCTCATAAAGGCTAGTTTCTCCGAGGCAGTGAAAACGTAATGTTTAAACGTGTGGGCTCTGGACCCAGAGCTGCTGGGTTCAAATCTCACTTTATCACTTAATAGCTGTGTGACTTTGGACACACTATTTGACCTTTCTGTGCTCTGGTTGCCTCGTCCATAAAGTGAGACCAAAATGAAGAATACTTGGGTGGGTTGTGAGACCTAAGGAAATTGAGAGCTGGGAGGTACCTGGAGAGGAGGGAAGGTGCAGAGTAAATGCTGGGTAAGTGCGGACGACCTTACCCTCCTGGACTGCACACCCAGGGCTGCAATCAAATCGTGTCCAATTCCTGGCACCAGGCTCTGCTCATTATTTCTGCAGAGACAAAGGCAGGGGAAGCCACACACCGTCTCTCGGGCCACTATGGCTCCAGTAAAGCCTTGGCTTTCTAAGTCATCGTAGACTGTGCCATCCTTTTTTGGGGGGTGAGTTTGGGAGTGCATATTTTCCAGCATGGCACCCCTTCTCCCTCCAGATAAGATGTCAGCAGATTTTGGCCAGTTGGTTTCTTGGATTCCCCATAAATCTAGGAGAAGACACTGGGCCATAGAGGCGACTCTATTTTTGTTCTGCTCCACTTGGGTTAATGATTACTCTGTCCTTAAGTTGCTCATCCAAGATCCAATGCAACCTACTGCTTCTACGGTCTTAGAATGCAGACTCCATGAACCCAGCTGATGAGTTAGAGACTGCGTGTTATGAGGCTGATAAGCAAGCCTTCCAGGAAGTTCTTTCAGGGCAGGATAACTCAGATCTGTCCCCTCCTCGGTCTCTCCCCATCCCTGATCAGGCTCAGCCAGTGGAGAATTCTCTATCCTTTATCCTCTGTGGGGTGGGGGGTGTTTATGAAGATACGTTATTGGTGTTGAAACCCATACCATCAACATAATTAGATTTTTCTGAGATGATTAATTTCAGAACTGACTTTTTTGGGCACTTTAGTAATTCTTCAGATTCAACTTATTTTTAGTTTTTACTGAGTAAAAAAATAACTTTCAGACTTCCCTGGCGGCGCGGTTGTTAAGAATCCACCTGCCAATGCAGGGGACACAGGTTCAAGCCCTGGTCCGGGAAGATTCCACGTGCCACAGAGCAACTAAGCCCGTGCATCACAACTACTGAGCCTGCGCTCTAGAGCCCATGAGCCACAACTACTGAGCTCTCATGCCACAACTACTGAAGCCCGCGTGCCTAAAGCCCGTGCTCCACAACAAGAGAAGCTGCCGGTGATGAGAAGCCCGCGCACCACAACGAAGACCCAACACAGCCAAAAATAAATAAATTAAAAACAACAACAACAACAACAACTTTCTATTTAGGAAAAAAAAAAAAGTTCCAGTACGGTCATCTCTTAGCCACACCAAAAAATAATGTGTTTCTCAAGATGAAAAAATCAGAAGGGCTAGAAGTAAGTTCCACTGACACAGTTACATTTTTCATTCACGTTTAATGTCATTTCGGTCAAAACTGCTTCGGGCAGCATCAATAGTTAACCTAACATTAGGTGAGAAGGAAGTGGATTCTAAGAGGCCGAATGGCCCTATGTACATAGAGTAACTGGAGGCTCTGCGCCGCTGCACCTTATCGGGTATGATCAATTACAGCTGTGAGTTGCCACAAACAGATGGGGTGGACGGCAACTTGAAAGCAGGCGGCGTGGGTTCAGATCTCACTCTGCTGCCCACCTGTGGTAACGCTGTGACAGGAGAGCCCTCTGAAAGCCCCAGCTCCTGCGGCTGGAAAACGCTAATAATGCGGGCCCACCTCCCCTGTCTCCAGATCCCCAAGTCAGCACAGTTGTGACACTGGTCCAGGGCTAAGGAGACCGAGCATGTCGGCTCCGTCCTGCCCTGCACTCTCGCCCTCAGCTCTGAGGCCAGAGCAGGCTTGGGCTCGCCAAGTGGGCCACCTTCCAATTGTCTCTATTTTCTTACTGCCTTCCCGCAAAACTCCAGGCACAGAGAATCTACCAACGAGGAGCCTTTTCCATCCCGAGTCTGTCTCTGCCTAGGCCTGCGAGAGCCTCTGTTAACTCCCTGGGGAAGGGCGTTTCAGGCTCCTGAAAATGCTCCTTTAAAAATCCTAGCAGGCACCATTTCCTTTTCTGGCTTGGGCTTCTTTGTCCGCAGCTCACAGCCTCCTCCTAGCCACAAAGGTCCTGGGATATCTTTCTGAGTTCCCCCGGAGATGGTAAGGTCTTCTCTCTTCTGCCATTACTTCCCCAATAAATCCTCAGTCCGAAATGATAGGCTCTTTGTTTTAATATCTCTGGACTGAAAATGAGGGTTTTATTTTTGACCAAATAGAGACTTGGAGGATTCTGCAACTCCTCATAGCGCTGTTAGGGCACACGAAAAAGCCGGTTTTCCTCCTGACACTCGCCTATCTAGCTGTGTTCACTGTCTGTCTTGTTCCCCAGGTGAGCCTCAGGGCCTAGCCTAGCGCTGTCACAAAACGCTGACGCCCACAGGGAACACTGAACAGCCATGAGATGCTTTCTTCTTAGAACTCCCCTTCCCCTTCTAGAGGCTTCTCCCTCATTCTCTGGGACCAGGCTTGCCCATTACTTCCTCTGGGAAGTCTTCCTTGAATTCCTCTGGTCTTCTGAGCTTTTCCTCTCTGGCTTCCCGGATCCATTATTTTGGCAATGAGCATATTGCAAATGGTTTTGTGTGTGTTTCCCTACTCGACTCTGAACTTCCAGGGGGCAGAGATTGTGTCTTCATTGTTTTTGTATTGCTGTGCTTACCACAGACCGGGGTCCATTATCTGAACTGCAGGAAATTCTGTATTTACCTTTAAAATGTAGGCAGATCCCTTGAGAGAAAAGGTTAGTGAGAGAGGCTGCCATGGTGGAAAGGTTTGAGTGACCCAGGTAACTGAGGCAAACAGGAGTTTAGGGAGGATTCTGCGGGGAGGGAACAGGGGACGCCTGGCCCAAGGGTACTACATTCCCTAAGTAACTGACTCTTCACCTTACTTTAGTAGTAAAGCACCCTGGCCTTGGAGCAGAAGAGGGAAAGAAGCTTATCAAAAAGATCAGTATTCTCAGGTAAATCATTAGCTTTCAATCAAGATTTAAAAAATCTTAATGTTTTTCAACTGTGTTCTTTCAGCAGCAGGCCTGGGTGACCGTCCTGCGGTGGGCTGGTGGCCTCTCCCGGCAGAAAAGAGGCAGACGGGGTGCTAGTCTCCCCCAGGCCTCCGGTTTCCCGGGGAATGACACAGCCCTGCAGGTTACCAGGAAGTTGCTGAGGACCCCACAACGCTGGGCTCCTTGAGGTCAAACCCTAATGTATGTGTGGCTTTTGGGGTGATGTGATTATCAGGGAGCAGGGCTGCTTTTATTTCCAGAGCTGGCTTTTCTCAGGTACGCCTTGTTTTTCAGGACTATACTCACCATGTCTTCCTTTACCTTTTAATTTAATTAAATCAGCATTTGTTGAGCCTATACCAGGGGCTGTGATATTGTGGGAGATTTAAAGATGAAAAAGATTGACCCTAAAGGAAAACCGGCAAGATTAAAACATACTAGGAACTTTGGGATAAAAATCTTTATCATGCTATATGGATAAAATTGAATTCAACCAATATATGGAACACCTCCTAGGAGGAAGGGGCTGTGCTACACGCTGGAGTGCAGGTGAGGACAACTGTGGTCCTCCAGGAACTTGTTCTCCAGAAGAAAGTACCCTCCCAGGACAAGGCCTTGGCGCCAAGTGGGATAATTACACGTTCCCCCCCTCATCACCCCTCTCCAGGGTTAACAGAATGCACGCGGCGGAACCCGGCACAGGGGTGTGCCTCTGGAACCTGTCAGCGCCATCTCTCCAGGTGGGAAGTGACCCTACCAAGCCGCAGCTCCCAAGCGGAGGGGTTCATTCGGCCGAGGTGGCCAGCACCCTTCCAGACAGCAGGGCTCCAGCCCCTTCCACCCAGGCTCTGGTGGGAAGGGGGACATTGGAGCCGTAGGTCTAGATGGAGAGGACTGGGAGATCCCTAGATGGAGGGGGCTGGGGACCCTAGGATGGAGAGTCTGAGGTGCACCTAGAGAAGGGGGTGCTGGAGGACCCTGGATGGAGGCGTCCGGGGTGGGCCGGGATAGACGGCACCGGGACACCTTGCTGCCGGGCTGCGGTCCCTGGTGCGGGACCCTGTGCCCCTCCGCTGCGGGCGAACGGCCGGTTGCCCACCCTCGGGCCCGCCACCCACCTGGGCACGCCCTGGAGTAGTCGAAGCAGCAGTCCCCGGTGAGGCGGCAGGCTTGGTCGCAGAAGCACGTCCCGTAGACCCTGTCCTGCCTCCAGCCGTGGGCGAAGCAGGCGGGGTCCCGGCCGGGGCAGCAGCGCCCCGCGTCTGCGCAACCGGCCAGGGCCCCGGGCCACAGCCGCGCCAGCGCGCACAGCGCCATCCACAGGGTCCTCATGGCACGCGCTCCGCGCAACTTCGGGGCGAGTGCTGGGCTTCTCGGAGAGCGCCGGCCCCGGAGCAGCCCGGCCTGGCCCTGCCCCGCGCCGGCCCCCGCCCTTCCCGCCGCCCCTCCCCAGCCCTGGCGGCGCGCCCGTCCGGAGCCGGGCTGGGAGGGCGCCTGAGCCCAGGGCGCCCGCGATCGACGCTCCGGGCCCCGGCCCCCTCCCCGCCGCGACCCCGCCCGGAGGCAGCGGAAGAGCAGGTGCTCTGGGATCCCGGCGGCCCAGCGAGGTGCCGGGCCGCCAGCAGCCCCGTCAGGGCGGCCACCACATCTCCTGGTTCCCAACTCTGCTTCCTGACGTCTGCGGACACGTTAGCCAGCGGGGCACTTTGACTCCAAGGCCAAGATCCGAATAGCGCTTGATGTGCCCGTGCGGGGCTCAGCCGCACCGTGCGCGCGGGTCACCCAGGCTTCGCCCAGGAAGCCCACGCTGCGCTTTTCCCGGGATGCCAGTCCCCCGCCCCCGGGCCACGCAATCGAGAGCTAAGACTGAAGAAGCATCCTTTATTCCTGCAGCATTTTATAATGGGATTTTCCTGCCCCAGAAAAATGCCACTTTGCTTCACAGAAGAGGCAATTAATGATACATAGAATATAAACGGTGCTCTGCTTTCTGTTAATGCAGATTTCCCCAAAGAAATGCTGCTTGATGATATTTTAGAAATAATTTCCGCTTTAATCGAGTGCCAGCCTAACTTTCCATAGACATTCTCTTCCACCTTCCTCTCCAAATATATTGTATTTTCTTTACTTTTTTTGTTAACCGAAAATCCTGGCAGTTCCATTTTATTTTATGTTCTTACATCATTTAAACTATTAATGGTTTTTGTAAGAAACCAGGAATATAAAGTTGTCTGTATCTGTGAGTCTGAGAAATCTAATTAATTTCAGAGCTAATTTTTTTCCTCTCTCATGTAAAGACTTCTCAAAGAGGAATTCCCTTTACTCTTTAGAGACTAGGAAAGTAACAAAAGAAAAAAAAAAAACTTTGCTATGAAAGTAGTAAAACAATACAATAATCACACATTAAAAATAAGCAAAAAAGTTGTGAAATGAAAAAGATTGAATACATTATAAGAATTGTATCTTATGAACTGTAATCACAAGTGAAGTTTGACAAGTGCACAAAGCAATTCTTTGTTTTCACTGTCCAAGGAAAGCATACTCTAAAATCAAAAAGAAATCCTTTCTTTGTGATTATTTATACTAATAAATCCCAGGCTTGGAAATACTTTTGTTTTCCTCTTTAGGTACATCTCTCTTTTTGCAATTTAATTTAAAGATATTCACTTTTTTATATTTTTAGTTCTTGGTAGTTGGTACTAAATAGCTTTGTCAGAAAATTATACCCTCTGCCTTTACCTGTGTGGTAGGTTTTATTAGCAGCTTTGTACTAACTCATTCATGTAATTTATGCCCCACTCCTTCCCTAAGGCTGTCTGCTTTATGGAATGCCTTTAGCTAGAGACTTGTTCTGTAATGCCTTAAGAATCTAGGAAAATGTAAAGGAAAATGATCCACTGACAAACTCATTTTCACATATAGAAAGTAGAAGCTGACCTCCGGTTTAAGAGAATTAAAAACATAATGCCAAATGCTTGCTCAAATACTTTTTTATTCACCTCCTTTTCCCCCTTATACCCAGACAAAACCAAAACCTAAAATCAAAAACAAAATGTTGAGGGTCTGTGATCAGGGAGGTTGGGTCCAGTTCTGATTCTACGATCTTGGACAAATTGCCTCAGGGTCTTCATCTCAAATATAGAACACTGAACTTTTTCAGATTTCTGTGAGCTGTCTATAGAAACAAGGTGATGTGGGTAAACTGAGCACAAAGTAGGCACTAAATATCTATTAGGTACTGTCCTAATGCCCACCCCACTCCCACTTCATAATTTAAGCCTGAGCCAAGTAACAGACAAACTCAGTTTTAATAGTGTGCAAAGTAGGGGAAAGCACAAAGTTAAAAAGAAGAAACCGCAAATACAGTAGTCCCTCAGTATGGGGGTGGCAGTGGAGGAGGGAAGTCCCCTTCCCTCCCTCCTTCCCCACAGATACCAAAATCTGCAGGTATTCAAGTCCCTTATATAAAATGACATAGTACAGTTGCCCCTCCCCCTCCCAGTATCCACTGGTTCCGCATCCATGGATTCAACCAACCTGTCGCTGGTCCAACGTAGAACCCGCGGATACCGAGGGCCGGATGTAAATGCTTACTACTTATCACCAACCATAAAAAAGGTGCTTGTCTGTGGTAAGTGACTTTGAAAGAAACTCACAGTTTCAAGTTAAATCTTGCTCTGTCTTGAAAACATCAAAATAAGTTTTCCCTGAGCAGGCCCCTACAAAGGAAGTAGTTCTTGCCGGAAGGCAAAGTCAAGGGGACACTGACTTTTAAAGCAATGGAGTTCATATTCTTACTGGAAACCGGGTGCTGGTCAAGTGTAAGTCACTTTGTTGTCCATGTCTTGTAGATTTCTGGAGAACAGAAATCATCTCAGTGATCGTGTGGTGAATGTAGGAAGTAATCAAATGCACCTTAAAAGACACCCTTTCTTCTGAAGTGTGGTTTTTGAAAGCTGCCCAAGATTGGTAAATATACTGAGGGGAAGAGAGGCTTTTCTGTTCACCAGATTTCAGAATGCAGTAATTTTAAAGGACGTCCACACATATGACCTCATTCGACCTTGCATAACTGTGAGGAAAATGTTGGCATCCCCGTTTTGCAGATGACAGAGATTAGACATGTAGCTAATTAGTGACAAAACCAGAGCAGAACTAAAATTATTCCTTCCAAGACACTGCAGAATTCTTCCCCTTACTTAAAGCTTGGTAGCAGTGGTGGTAAGATGGTAATGGAAAGTAAGGACAAGTAAGATTAAGTGCTGTACTAAACACTGTAACTAGCGTATGTGGAAGTGAAAATACAAATCGTTTCCCAAAAGGTTTGGATACACGTGAGATGGATAGGGAGTTATAAAAGGCATCCAGGATGCTCTGAGGGCTGTCAAGGCAATCTCTTGAGATTGACAGATGGAAGAGTTGATTCTTTTTTTCTTCCTTCCAATTGTATTGAGATATAATTGACATACAGCACTGGATACGTTTAAGGCGTACAGCATAATGATTTGACTTACATACATCATGAAATGATGACCATAATAGGTTTAGTGAATATCCATCCTCTCATATAGATGCAACAATAAAAAATAGAAAAAAGTTTCTTTCCTTGTGATGAGGACTCTAGGATTTACTATCTTAACAACTTTCATATATAATGTACAGCAGTGTTCAGTATCTTTATCATGTTGTACATTACATTCCTAGTACTTACTTATCTTATAACTGGAAGTTTCTACCTTTTGACCGTCTTCATCCAAGTCCCCATCCCTCCACCCCCCGCCTCTGGTAGCCACAAATCTGATCTCTTTTTTCTATGAGTTTGTTTATTTTTGAAGTATAATTGACCTCCACACTCTGATAGTTCTTGGTACACAACATAACGATTCAATATTTCTATACATTTCAAAATAATCCCCATAAGTCTAGTAGTCATCTGTCACCCTACAAAGATATTACATAATTATTGACTATATTCCCCACACCGTACATTTCATACCTGTGACTCATTTATTTTGTAACTGAAAATTTGCACCTCGTAATCTCCCTCACCTATTCATCTCCTCCCCAAAGCCCCCTCCCCTCTGGCAACCACCTATTTGTTCTCTGTATCTATGACTGTTTCTATTTAATTACGTTTATTCATTTGTTTTGGGTTTTTTTGGTTTCACATCAAATAGAATAGTTGATTCTTAGGCAGGTTTGGGGGCATTTGTTAGAGGTAAAATACTGCATGGATATCAATAACATCATATTTTGTTGACGCTCAGACACCTTTAACTGTAAGATTCACCATTATTTTATGTAATACTAAGAGATACTACATAAGACAAAACACTGTCAATTAAAGTATGGTGCGTACTTATACGTGGATTGCAGTATTGTCTTAGTCTGTTCGGCTGCTATAACAAAATACCATCGACTGGATGGCTTATAAACAACAGGAGTGTATCCCTCAAATGTTCAGAGGCCAAGGTCAAGGTGCTGGCAATCAGTGTATGGTGAGGGCCTGCTTTCCGGTTTACAGACAGTGCCTTCTAGCTGTAACCTCACATGGCAAAAGGGCTAGGACCTCTGTGAGGTCTCTTTCATGAGCGCACTAATCTCCTTCACGGGGGCTCATAACCTAAGCACCTCCCAAAGGCCCCACCTTCTAATAGCATCACCTTGAGCACTAGGTTTCAACACACGAATTTGGGGGAAACATAAGCATTTAGTCCATTGCAAGAATGGATCTCACTTTCAGAGATGTTAAAACACATGAAAATGTGGATCTTAGAATTAGCGAAAAATTGAAAGAAGTAACACTTTCATCACTTTACATTTTATAATGTGCTTTTCAGGAAATCCCATGGGGCAGATATCGTTAATTTTCTCATTTCATTGGAGGGGAGGTTCAGAGGAGCTAAGTGACCCCCCTCCCCCTAGCACTCCAGGGCCCAAGCCGAGTCCTCCCTTCATGGCTGGCATGGCTTATCTGGTTGTAGCCATCCCCTTTCTGTGGGTGAGGCGCTACTCCAGGCTGAGGGCCAAAGATGGGTAAAAACTGGTCCTTCCCTAAGGAGACTGAGGTCTCATGGAGACACTAGACATGTAACGGTCATCACAGTGTTTTGTGATGAGGACTGTTCTAAAAGGGGGTGATGGGGGTGTCTGAGATGACTGACACGGGAGCTGGGCAGGCAAGGGGAGATTGAATTTGGGTTCTAGAAGATTGGGTCACTATCAGTCCCTTACTTTCTCCCTGCAAAGTGCAGATTTAGCCCCCAGGAAAAACTCGCATACCTTTTAGGAAGGTCCTGCCTTGATAGGCTGATACTTATTCATCTAATAATGCCTAAAGTGCAGGCAAGAATCCAAATCTGCTTGTTAAAGATTGGTGTGCTTCACGGACCTTGAGCAATTCCTCCCCTACCACCTTATAGCAAGCAGTCAAGGACACCATTATCAAGGTTTATGGTGCCAATTTTGTGTCTTTGACCCTACCAATACAATGGGGTGGGTATGAAGGTGGTAAAGTAAATTCATTTGTTGCCCATAAAATATTCATTCTCGGAATTCCCTGGCGGTCCAGTGGTTAGGACTCCGTGCTTCCACTGCAGGGGGCACGGGTTCCATCCCTGGTCGGGGGCATTAAGATCCTGCATGCCGTGCGGCGTGGCTGAAAGATAAGATAAAAAATAAAATAAAATTTCATTCTTCCCTCCTTTTCTAACAGCCCCTAAAATTTCCTTTTCAGAGGGAGAACCCTTTCCCTCTCTTACGTGACAGCAGTTCATTTTGGGTGGATTAACCTCACCTCAAGTGCCGGTGATGAGCTCTGAGGATTAATTCCATCCTCAGCCTATGGACCAGTCCAGGGATTAGTCCAATCAGAGCCCCAGGATCGGGAGGTTTGTTCGTTCCATAGATGACTCAGTTTCACCTTTGACCTCACTGGATGTGCATGAGGACACATATGGCCTATGTGAAGCCACCTGAGATATTAGCCAACAAGCCAGGGAAGGCAGAGCCAGGGGTCACAGGGCTCTGATTTTTTTTTTTTTGAATTTTATTTTATTTATTTTTTTATACAGCAGGTTCTTATTAGTTATCCATTTTATACATATTAGTGTATATATGTCAATCCCAATCTCCCAGTTCATCACACCACCACCCACAGGGCTCTGACTGAATGACACTTGAAGTCACATTTCCATCTTTCAATTCCCTGCCCCAAGAAATCCCTCTTATAATTTATAGCAGTTTGTTGAAAAAATTTCTGTGACTTAAAACAAAAGCACTCAACAGAGGTGACGTAGAAAGTGAAGAGCTCAGGTTTTAAAGAGAAAAGTAAATTTGAACTATGGTTCTATCACTTACTAGCTACATAACATGGAAAAAATTATTGTAAGTCCTTCAAGCCTCAGTTTCCTGATCTGTAAAATGGAGATAAAGAAGGAAAGGATTAAGCAATGTCTAGTTTAGTTCCTGATATATTAGAGCAAGTTGGGAATTAATGATAATTATTATACTTCTTCTCTGGACTTTAACGCAAAAGACATGCTTTAATTATAAGCAATAAAATTCCTTTTCATAAACTATTCATGTTCATAATCATAAACTGTCAGACCATAAGGTACAATTGCAACAGCTCTGCACTAGGAGTCCAAAGACCTGTCCTCTAGATCTTGCCAATGAGTGACCTTGGGCAGTTCATTTAGGCTCTCCGGACCTTGATTTCTCTTATATAATTTGAAGGTGTGAGCCAAGACAATCTCCAATGACCCTTTTAGCTCAAAGATTCTAATATTCAACTTCAGTAGTGATATAAGTCATGACAGAGAGGTCTTGCATGCTTTCTTTGACCCTAACATTAGGCTGCAATTAACACAATTGAAGAAGTCCTTTTGCAGAGTCCAAGTCTCTCCAAGTTGAGATCAAAAGGGCTTATTTGGAGACAGACATTTATGTCCACAGATTAATTAAAAATTCATCATAGATGCTTGCATGGATGTGTATGAGTCAAGGAGACTATGGTAGAATGACACGGTTTGAAAAAATCTAATTTAGGAATCAGGAGATGGGAATTTTGACCCATAACTCTTCTAGCTGTATGCCTTTGAGGAAAGTATTTAATTTCTCTGTGTTCCAGAATCTCAGCTATCAAATGAAGGGCTTTGAGAAGCTAAGATCTTCGATGGATCCACCACTGATTCTATGACTATAATCATCTAGTTCAGGTCTAGACAAATTATGCCGATTTTTGTATAGCTTGTGAACTAAGGGAAAAAAAGTTTTTAGGGAGTTTTCTGGTATCATGTAAAAATTAAATGATTCTCATGTTTCAGTGTCCATAAAAATTTTATTGGAACACAACCATAACCGTTTGTTTACATATTGTCTCTGGCTTTTTTCACTCTCAAGGGCAGAGTTGAATAGTTGCAGAAGATAAAAGCTATACAGTCCACAAAGCCTAAAATATTTACTATCTGGATATTCACAGAAAATGTCTGGCTGACCCCTAGTCAACATGACCAGCTCTAAAATTCATGAACTAATATACCTTAAACATTTTGTAAACTACATAAACATTCCTCTGCATGGAAGGGGCTCATGTAAAATGGAATTCTGAAATTAAAAAGGCACAGTCAGAAAACTTCCACCCTGCAATCCTTGTTTAGGACCGTTGAAGCTCTGGCTTGTGCCTAGTTGGGCCCGAGTTGTGAGGAAATACTGTGGAATTGTAAGCAAAGCTTAAAAAATGAAAAGGAGAAAAATCATCTGGATGACATTAAAGAAGCCATGTAATTTACTCCTTTTACCATAAAATCACCTTTTTTGAGCCACAGCAGGGATCTTTATAGTAGACTGTTCTTTCTACCTACATGCAAAACTCCCACTAAGTCAGCGAAGGGCATGAAGCCCTCAGAACTGCCTGCCCCACAAGCCAGGGAGAAATGTGCCTCTTCAAGGAAGAGGAATGTTCCTACTCACTTCGTTCTAAGAAGCAAGTGGGAAACCAGTGCGCTCGCTGGTGTGCCTGGCAGCCCTGTGTGGCTGTGAGGCAGTCCACGCTGCATATTATGACTTTGACTTTGATCCTAGACATTTGCTTGAGAGAAAACATGTTTTTTGCACGTTAAGCCTCCAGATATTCTCTTATTTATGGAGAATAAGGGAGCTACCATTTAGCAAGGCCTATTTGGTACCATGAACTATATTACATTCTTAATGTATTTTAGTTTGTTGAAGCTTATGAGGCAAGTATTACTACCTATTTTTGACAGTTAAGGAAACTGAAGTTTGATGACGTTGAAAAATTTGCCCAAACTAGAGACATTCAAACCTGTTCTGTGCAATTTCAAGAGTCTACATTTTTTTCTACTCAGAGAAGTATATAATCAACACTGGATTTCTATTAAAATTTCATAGGCTTTTTAGGATAAATAGCTCGACAAATGGCGCATAGACTATTAAATAACTGAAGACGTTGAACCCTGTGGTATCATTTCCTGTTAACAGTTCCTTAACTTTTTTTTTTTAGTTACAAATTTTTTTTCTTAGGATGAGAACTTTTAAGATTTACTCTCTTAGCAGCTTTCAAGTGCACATACAGTATTATTTTTATTATTATTTATTTTAATGGGATCTTTTTTCCTTTTTATTTATTTATTTGTTTGTTTATTTATTTATTTTTGGCTGCATTGGGTCTTCATTGCTGCACGCGGGCTTTCTCTAGTGGCGGCGAGCGGGGGCTGCTCATCGTTGCAGTGCATGGTCTTATTGCGGTGGCTTCTCTTGCTGTGGAGCGTGGGCTCTAGGTGCGCGGGCTTCAGTAGTTGTGGCTCATGGGCTCAGTAGTTGTGGCTCGTGGGCTGTAGAGCACAGGCTCAGTAGTTGTGGCGCACGGGCTTAGTTGCTCCGCAGCATGTGGGATTGTCCCGGACAAGGGCTTGAACCCGTGTCCCCTGCATTGGCAGGCGGATTCTTAACAACTGCACCACCAGGGAAGTCCCATGTACAGTATTATTAATTATAGTCACCCTGCTGTACATTCCATACCTTATTTACATGGCATTTATTTTATAACTGGAAGTTTATACCTTTTGATCACCTTTACTCGTTTTGCCCACCTCCCACCCTAGCAACCACCATCTGTAGCTATGAGCTCAGTTGTTTTTTGTTTGTTTGTTTTAAAGATTCTACATATAAGTGAGATTGTACAGTATTTGTCTTTCTCTGTCTAACTTATTTCACTTAGCATAATGCCCTCAAGGTCCAACCACGTTGTTCCAAATGGTGGGATTTCCTCTTTTTTATGTCCAAGTAGTGTTCCACTATGTGTGTGTGTGTGTGTGTGTGTGTATTCTTTATTCATTCATCCATTGATGGACACCTCGGATGCTTCCATGTCTTGGCTATTGTGAATAATGCTGCAATGAACATGGGACTACAGATTTCTTTTCAAGTTAGTGTTTCCGTTTCCTTTGGCTAAATACCCAGAAGTGGAATTGCTGGATTATATGATCATTCTATTTTTGATTTCTTGAAAAACCTCCATACTGTTTTCCATGGTGACTGCACCAATTTACATTCCCACCAACAGTGCACAAGGGCTCCCTTTTCTCCACATTCTTACCCACACTTGTTATTTCTTGCTCTTTTGATCATAGCCATTCTGACAGGTGTGAGGTGATATCTCACTGTGGTTTGATTTGTATTTCCAACAGTTCCTAAAATTCTCAAACATTTAATTAATGATAGAGAATGTTCAATTTGGGGTCGGAAGAACTGGGTTTTAGTGTGTTTTTGTTTTGCTACTCCCTGTTTGCTTAAACTCCACGAGTCTCAGTTTTCCTCACCTGTAAAACAGGAACAGTAAGATCTACCTTGATAACAGGGCTCTTATGTGAAAATGCTTTGTAAGCACGTATCGTTATTACTTGGTCACTGTTGGATTCTTCATATATATAATTTTTACATTAAAATTTTAGCTGTTAATATTCTAAGAAGTAAATGGGAGCATGCCTCAGAGATTTAAGTAGAGGTAAATACAAATAGGTGTAAATACTATTGACCTAAAAATGTAATTTTTTAAGAAAAAAATGATCTCTTTTTAGTAAGCTCAAAAGGATAAAATTATTACCACAATGAACAATCATCTTCTAATTTTGTGTAAGATGCTGTGCAAAGAGAATGGTACAGCCACTGTCACAAACCCTCTAGGAGTTTGCATCTCACTCAGACGCAGCAAAAGTTTAAATTTCATGCCCGCATACCACCCTGCGCGCCTGTCTAGATTATAACCATCAGAAAGATTTCCCACCAGTCTCTGTTCACAGCCTTCCAGGAATCACCGAGGATGCTGGACACAGCTTGGCAGTAGACTGCATGTCCAGCAATTACTGCGTCCGGGCTACTCCACTTGCAAATATCTGACAAATTGGAAAGACCCACCGGCTTCCTCCTCCCGCCTCTGCGAGCTGTTCCGATCAACAGCGCCATCTTCTGGCTGGCCCTGGGAACTGATTCTTTTTCTTCGTCGGACGAGCCTTTCGCCAGCCATCCCCCTCATACCTCTGTATTTCACAGTTCACAATTCAGTTCATTCCCTCCTAAGAAATCATTCTTATACGTGTATACACACGTTCTCTTTCATTCCTAGATTAATTTGCTAGGGCTGCTGTAACAAAGTACCACAAACTGGGTGGCTTAAACAACTGACATTTTAAAAAAATTTTTTGGCTGCGTTGGGTCTCCGTTGCTGCGCGTGGGCTTTCTCCAGTTGCGGCGAGCGGGGGCTGCTCTTCATTGCAGAGCACGGGCTCTAGGCATGCGGGCTTCAGTAGTTGTGGCACACGGGCTCAGTAGTTGTGGCTCGCGGGCTCTAGAGCGCAGGCTCAGTAGCTGTGGTGCACGGGCTTAGTTGCTCCGCGGCATGTGGGATCTTCCCGGACCAGGGCTCAAACCCGTGTCCCCTGCATTGGCAGGCGGATTCTTAACCACTGCGCCCCCAGGGAAGCCCAAACAACTGAAATTATTGTCTCACAGTTCTGGAGGCCAAAAGTCAGAAATCAAGCTGTCAGTTTCTTGGTTTCTTCTGAGGGCTGTGAAGGAAAGATCTGTTCCTCGCCTCTCTCCTTGGCTTGTGGATGGTCGTCGTCATAGTCACATGCTATTCTTCCTGCATGCAGGTCTCTGTGTCCAAATTTCTGCTTTTTATAAGGACACGAGTCATATTGGATCAGGGCCCACCCTCATGACCTTATCTTAACAACTATATCTGCAATAACCATATTTCCAAATAAAGGCACATGCTGAGGTTCTGGGGACTAGGACTTCAACACATGAATCTGGGGGACACAATTCAACCCATAGCAACTTCCCTCCTCTTTCCTTCCAACTTGCTCAGATCCCTCCAGGCATTTGTTTAATTCTCATTCTCTCCTCTGCTCCTCCTCCTGCCTACTCATTAGCCTGCACATTATCTTATATGATGGAAACCCATAAGAACGGGCATGTCTAGGAAAAAGAAGGCCATGTGCTTTGAAACCTGACCTGGGTGGAGATGTGAACAACCCCCCAGATCACTCAGGATCTCTTTTCCGAAGCTCCTTACTTCCTCACCCTCCTTTATTTAAACTAGCTTGTTCTCTTTTCCTTAAGCACCACCATTCAAAATAAATATTTCCTACACAGCATTTTTCTGTTTGAATCACTAGTATTCAAACCACATTGTGTTCTGCTATATTTTCATTGTCAATGTGTAGCATTTTAACTGTTATAAAATATATTGGAGTAAAAGTCCCTCTGAGATGGTAACTCCCCTTCCCCATTCCCCCCCCCCCCATCATTGATATAATTCTCTTTCTCTAAGTATTTGTGTGTTGGCCACTATGGTAGGTGTGGGAGATACAAACACAAGTGGTCATGAGGTCTGCTATAAAGAAACATACAACCTAGATGGGCAGATCGACATAACTAATACCCTAAGTCTTATAATAGTAGTATTTATAAAATGATGTGGCAGCACAGAAGACGGAGTGATTAATTAAACATTAGGAATCAAAAGTCATCAGCCCCAATCCATCTAGTAAAGGACAGCATTCTTGGTGAAGGTAAAATTTCCTAATAGTTTGAATGATGAGACAGAAAGGCTGGCCTGCAGAAGAGAAGGGCGTTCTGGTACACTGGGGGCAAACTCCAAAGTAGATGGAAGATGCGAGTGGGATAATGGATGAAAGAGTCTTTGAGCATCTTCCATCCAACCATTGGCCTCCATCTACTGCCATGGATTAGTTGGAAATTGTTAAAGGTCCAAGCATGTTAAAGTGATGGATGCCATCTTTGACCTGAGGGACACACACATTGATCAGTGGAAATGAGTGAAGTATTTCTGAACTTCCTTAAAAAATTGCAACTCAAGCCTCTTCATCAACTTACAAGAGTCATTATAATCATCCAGCCAATGAATTGTTGACACGCTATTTCATCTACCCTCAGATGACTATTATGAACTGCAATGTGACCAGTCATCCACAGTAATTTTTAATTTTCTCTTGGTAGTTAGTTTCATATCATTTCTCTTGTATCAATTCTTCAGTTTGTTTGGGACTCAATTATTTCAGCATTTGCCATATACTCTCCAAGCTGAAACCTGGACACACTCATAGCAGGCTTTAGAATGAGTCTTTTGCAAGAACAGTCTCAGAATCCCGATTTTCACTTGCATCATTTGATTGTATCCTTAAAAGCCAGAAGGAATATGTTTTGTTTGTTTGTTGTCTTTGATGCCAAGGTTTGATCAGGATCTTGCAAACAGAGTCCCTTATTACCACTGACTTCTCACTGTTACTTCTCCCCAGTTAATATGAGGTGAAAGCATTCATGACCCATGTTGCTCCAACCAACTCCTTCCCCCGACCCCAGAATGGCTTCTTATCGCCCAAACCGTGGTGCAGATCCAAGAAATATCAAAATGTTAAAGCTGAGCGAATTAGAGATTATCTTATCCAACCACATACTTTTACAGTGAGAAAACTAAGGCCAGAGACGTTATAGGACTGACAAGATGATGCGGAGCCCAAACCATAATTCAGGTCCCTAGATACTCAGTTTTGCAATTAGTGTTTCCTGTGTGTTTTTGTTTCTTTCTGTTCCAGCCCTCACCTCTCTCTCTATGTGAACCATGTTAAGGATTTTTATCCTTATCCAAAAAAAGATAGGGAATCCACTGAGTGAGCATGATCTGATAGATAAATTTTTTTAAAACTTCCAGTGGCCGGTAGAGGATGCATTGGAAGGAGCACTGTCACAAAGATGTGTTATTGTGTTTGTCCTGATCCCAACGCTGAAATGACCCCGCATGTGTGTCTTGGATTCCACCTACCCCGGCCACAGCTCAGTGTCCTTGGATGGACACCTGATCCTAGGGCGACCAATCAGCAGCTCTAACAGAGCCCACCCAAAGAGAGAGGTATTGGCCTACTACTCTCTCGCCAGAGATGCTGATTGAGTCCCTGGGACGGACCCCGCAGGAATCCGTGTTTAGAAAGCCGCAAGTGATTTCAATGATCAGCCAGATTTTGGAGCCACTACTCTAGGGAATTTGAGTTAAGAGACACAGAAACAACTGTTGGCTGTGGTGGGTACTGAACCAGGATTGTCGTGATGTTGGAGCTTGAGACCCATTGGGGCCAAATGGCGACTGAGTGCTTAGAAGACACTGCTTGAGGGGTAGAGGAACAAGAGAGGCAGAGAAGAAAGAGAGGGATCTGCTATACTTCATTTCATATCCCCGTAACTTCTAATAATATTGGATCTTTACACTAATCCTTCCTTCCTCTGTCCTGTGTGTGTGTGCGTGTCCTTGCTATTGGAACATCCATCACGTTGGAGGAGGTCCCTAGGCTCAGAATCTTCCCTAACCTTTTCTTCCCTTAACTCTCTATTCTTCCTCATTTCCTCCACCCCAACCCAGACCTTGGTCAAAGCCTTCCTCTCTTCCCAGAAACTGATGTTACTAAAAGCCTGATAAGGGTTTGGTGTGATATCTATAAGCAGGCACATTTCTATTTGAGAATCTTCCCAGGATTCCTGTAGCACAAAGAATGATGGGTTCTTGGAAAGTGTAGGGACCAGAGAGGGCTGGGGAAGAGGCTACTTATGATGGACATGCTGGGGGCTCCTTTACTTCACAATTTTCAATCACACCATGTGATTGAGATCAGACAAGCCTGCCCAGGAAGCCCTGATTTCAGCATCTACTCAGACCCTTTAAAATTCAATCCCATGTCACCCACCCTCATGAACAGAAACTTTAGTCCTGACCTCCTCAGATAGCTCCAATCTGAAAATCATGTTGTATTACATGGTCCAAGAAGTAGCTCCTTGTAGGTAAAACTAAAGGTACCAGCATGGAGGAAGACAAGTGGAAGCTTCTATTCAAAAATGGGTCAAATTGAGGGGAAGAAGAGTTATCAACCTCAAGAAAATTTATTTCTAGTCAAGTAATCCTTAATATGCGAATACACACATACAAACACACACAAAGTTAGAGAGAGACAGGGAGATGGGTAGTCTGGAAGAATTTCCACCAGAATGTTAATTGAGGTTATTTTTGGATGAGGTAGTCCATGGCTTTGTTTTGATTTTTTTGTGTGTTTGCTTATTTGTATTTGTCTTAATGTTTTGTAATGAGCATTACATTTGCAATAGTGTTGTACTAGTGTGGAAAGAAAACAGAAGACTGAAAAAAATTTTTTCTAAGAAAAAAAGAAAAGAAAAAAGGCAAGAAAGAAAGGAAGGGAGGAAGGCAGGAAGGAGGGGAGAGGGGGCGGGAGGAGGAAGAAAAACTTCAGAAAAGCTACTGTTATTGTTTGGACCCACGCTTAGCCCTGATGTATGTGTCCACTTGCTCTACAAAGTGATGCTTTCCCAAACTGTGTGTGTGAAGTGTGGAGGTGAAATGCACCCCCAAGAAGAGGAGAGCAGAGACAAACCATCTGCATGGGGGGAAGCTGCTCTTCGAACAGAGGATTTACTCAATAGTAAAAACACTTTGTTCCTGTTTCAAGTTTAAATTATAGCCACAGCGATATTGAGAACCCGATGAAAGGATCTTTCAGGTCAACTTCAAAGCGGAGCTGAGACGGGAGATCTGTCAGTGGAGAGCTGGCCTCACCTCACTTCCATCTCCTCTCCCCACCTGCCCACTCACTTTGTAGGTTCTCTGGGGGATTTAACTGATGGAATCAAGATGGGAGACTTCACCCAGGCTGCTCTTCTGTATTTTTCTTTTCCTTTTTTTCCTCACTTGCTTATTTCCTTGTGTCTGTTTACTCTTTAGAGACCTCTCTCTCTCTTTCTCTCTTATCCAAGAGCCTAGGATGAAAGGTCCTTAACACCAGAAGCTGCCTGGCTGTGTGCACACAGGGTGTTGAGTCTGTGACTCACAGTTCTTCCCTGGTTGACGAGTGGGTGGTTTGCCTTCCTGGGTCCCAGGCCCTAGCTGGGGGCTAACCCAGAACTAACTTCTCACTAGCTTGAACATTGGATCATCTCAGCTTACAGGAATCCTTTTAATTTTATTTTTAAGATTATTTGGAGGATCCCTAAAGGGCTCTTGTACTTTTCTTTAGAAAGATAAATTTATTTTAATATCTTGGATACTGATAAGCCTAAAGCAATATCAGACAGGTCAAGATTAAATGAGCATTAGAATTATCAAAACTGCAATTTAAATTCCAGGCCTCAGAGGCCAACATTTCAGAGATGGGCATTTCCCTCCTTTACTAATAACAGTAATTAACCATTGTATTTTGTTTGTAATGCACACAAGGCATTTCTACATTATCTTAGGTGAACCTTTCTACAGCCCTGAGCAGGAAACAGGGCATGTATTGTATTATCTCCAGTTTACAAAGGTGGGAAACAGAAATTAAAAGAAATTAAGTGACCCTTGGAAGAAGGTAGCCCCTGGGACAGGACTGAGGCACAATTTTTCCACACCTACCACCACTCAGTCCTGTCTCAAAGAGACAGAAGCTCCTTTCTTGGAATTTATTTCACTGTCTGCAGTGCATCCATGGTCAGGATGGTGCTGGGGAAGAGTTTGGAGGCTCTCTAAAATAGATTTCCAATAAAATTGTATGTTTCACATTTTTTCCAAAGAGGAAATGCAGATGGCCAACAGGTACATGAAAAGATGCTCAGCATCACTAATCATCAAGGAAATGTAAATCAAAATCACAATGAGATATCACCTCACACCTGTCAGAATGGCTATCATCAAAAAGAACACAAATAATAAATGTTGGCAAGGATGTGGACACCGTTTCCCTTGTACACCGTTGGTGGGAAAGTAAATTGGTGCAGCCACTGTGGAAAACCTTACAGAGGGTTCTCAAAAAACTAAAATAGAACTACCATATGACCCAGCTATTCCACTCCTGGGTATCTGAAAAAAAACAAAAACACTAATTCAAAAAGATGCATGCACCCCAATGTTCATAGCAGTATTATTTACAATAGCCAAGATATGGAAGCCACCTAAGTGTCCATCAACAGATGAATGGATTAAGATGTGGTGTATATATATTACATATACATATATATATAATGGAATACTACTCAGCCACAAAAAAGAATGGAATTTTTCCATTTGCAGCAACAGGGATGGACTTGGAGGGTATTATGCTAAGTGAAATCAGTCAGACAGAGAAAGACAAATACTGTATGACATCACTTATATGTGAAATCTAAAAAATACAACAAACTACTGAATATAATGAAAAGAGCAGACTCCAGATGTAGAGAACAAACTAATGGTTACCAGTGGTAGGGAGTGAGGGGGCAATACCGGGCTGGGGGGAGTGGGAGAAAAATAATAAAAATAAATAAAATGTATCTCCAATAAAATTGTATGTTTTATGTTTAATAACATTATTTATAAAAATGTTTTAACATGTATATGTCATTTTGATCAATCCTTATAATATTTGAAAACTCACTCCAGAATAAAATTTTTATAGTTACAGTCTTAGAGACATGGGAAACCTAGCCATTTAAGTTTATATGCATATTTTTATTGTAAAACATTATGATAGGGTGGTTATTAAACTTTCAAGCATAACCAGATAATAGGATAAAATTCTATGGGAGAAGTGGGTTGGAAATACAAGTTCAAGGAAGCAAAGAAACATTGCAAACTTTCCCACGGTTAGAGAAGGGTTTTTCCATGTTTTACAAACGGATGACAGTGGTTTTAAAATAACTATGGTATCTGTAGTTCAATGAATGTATTTAGGAGAGTAATATAATAGCGTTATGTTTAAGTACCAATATTTATACTACAATAGAAACTGTATCCGTTGCATCAAATTACACCACTGATAAAAAATTTTAGAAGTCAAATTTTTTTTAAGCATGAGCGTTACCCCAAGTTTATAACATTCTTTGGGTAACAGGGGAGCATAAACAAATATTTTGAAAGCCAACACATTAGAGCACCCGTTGTCTCATCTGAGGGTGAGAGGAGCAGTGAAAGGTGTGTGTCTTAATGAACTATTTAATGGGAGAGAGAAACTTTTAATGGAGTAACACAGATCAATGCCAATTTGGATATGAGACTTCATTTTGGACTAAACTAGATCCAACTTTTTAAAAGCTGAAAGTGACCCAAAAGCTGTGGGATGGGGGATTTGACAGAGTACTTTTTTAAAGGCATCAATTGGATTAAAAAAAATTGAACTATTTTGTGTTTGTAATTAACCAAGTTCTGACTGTTCAATAAACCACTTATATAATATCTTTCCACTGAAAAAACAGGACTTTTCCTTTAATTAATGCAGCTGAGCTGTGTGAAAGGGCTAAGGAGAACCACAGTGGGTTGCCTGTAAATTGAGGCAGCCTGAATTATATCACTTAATGAGGTAGCTGGGATTTAAAAAAATTCATTCATGTAGCCATGAGTAAATACACTTATTGCTATAATGAGATAGGGTTGGTATACATTTTATTCCAGTTTTTATATGAGCACTGGGAAAATGTTCATATAAATAAGTATATGGAAATGAAAGATATTTTGATATAGCAAGTCCCTCAGCTCCTTGAACTCTTTTAGGGCATTCTGTAATCAAGTTACTTTTGATCATCAGTTTACAACTTAAAAAGGTCATCCTTCAATTTTGTTGAAAGTAAGTATTTGGAAATCATCTGAGTTACAAAAATATGTGTTCCTTGATCATTAGAATCACTCACTTTCGGGACTTCCCTGGTGGCACAGTGGTTAAGACTTCATGCTCCCAATGCAGGGGGCCCGGGTTGGATCTCTGGTCAGGGAACTAGATCTCACATGCATGCCGCAACTAAGAGTTCACATGCCGCAACTAAGGAGCCCATGTGCCGCAACTAAGGAGCTGACAAAGCTACAACTAAGACCTGGCACAACCAAATAAATAATAAAGTTTTAAAAAGATAAAAAAATAAAAAAGGGCTTCCCTGGTTGTGCAGTGGTTAAGAGTCCGCCTGCCGATGCAGGGGACACAGGTTCGAGCCCTGGTCTAGGAAGATCCCACATGCCACGGAGCAACTAAGCCCGTACACCACAACTACTGAGCCCACGTGCCACAACTACTGAAGCCTGCACGCCTAGAGCCCGTGCTCAGCAACAAGAGAAGCCACCGCAATGAGAAGCCCACGCACCGTGACAAAGAGTGGCCCCCCTTGCTGCAACTGGAGAGAGCCCACACGCAGCAGCAAAGACCCGTTGCAGCCAAAAATAAATAATAAATAAATAACTTATTAAAAAAAAGAACAGAACACAGTTAAAAACAATGAGATTAAAAAAAAAAAGACCTTTACAATATATCAAAAAAAAAAAAAAAGGAATCATTCACTTTCTCCACATCATCGCCAATGCTATCTGTCAAATGGTCCTTTGTTAGGTTCTCTAGAGGTTTGTCAGACCCAGTACAACGCAGCGTAGCTAGATTAGAGATGGATGATATCTTTCTTTTGTTAAGATGGAAGAAGGACAGTTATAAAAGCAGAGGTGGAGGGCTTCCCTGGTGGCGCAGCTGTTGGGGGTCTGCCTGCCGATGCGGGGGACACGGGTTCGAGCCCTGGTCTGGGGGGATCCCACATGCCGCGGAGCAGCTGGGCCCGTGGGCCACGGCTGCTGGGCCTGCGCGTCTGGAGCCTGTGCTCCACAACGGGAGAGGCCGCGATGGTGAGAGGCCTGCGTACCGCGATGAAGAGTGGACCCTGCTTGCCACAACTAGAGAAAGCCCTAGCGCAGAAGCGAAGACCCAACACAGCCAAACGAAGACCCAACACAGCCAAAAATAAATAAAATAAATAAATTAAAAAAAAAAAAAAAAAGCAGAGGTGGAAAATGAGCATTTTCTGGCCTACAGGTACCTTGCTGGGCAAAGACATATAAAGAAGTATATATGTGGATGTTGATGATTGAATCTGATTCTCTTAAGGCTATCTGTGAGCTGCACAACGTTTGGAAAGATTCTGTGTATCCCAGGGTCATACGTTTGTGAAATAATGGAAAATGTGTATTTGTCTCTGCCCGCAGTTCCTGGCATAGAACTTCTGAAATCCTTGTAATTTCTTGGGTGATAGGAGCATCTTTTGTTCTGATGAGGTGACTCTGGGTGGGCTCCTGGATGAGAGCTGGTCACCAGAAAGACCAAGCCATGATTAGAAGTTTGGAATTTTCAGCTCTGTTCCCCTTTCTCTTGAGAAGGGAGAAGGGCTGAAAATGAAGTTCATGACTGATCTTGCCTCTGTGATGAAGCTTCCATAATGTCCCAAAAGCACAGGTTTCAGAGAGCTTCTGGGTTGGTGAACAGGTTTCAGTGTTGGGAGAGTGGTACCCAGACAGAGCATGGACGCTCCATGCCCCTTCCCAAATACCTCGCCCTATGCACCCCTTCCACCTCCATGTTCATCTGTATCTTTTATCATATCCTGTTATAGTGAACTGGTGAATGTAAGTAAACTCTTTTTCTGGGTTCTGTGAGTTGCTCTAGCAAATTAATCAAACCCAAGGAGGGTGTGGTTGGAACCTCCAATCTACAGCTGGTTGGTCAGAGGCCCAGGTGACAACCTGGGCTTGCAACTGGCGTCTGAAGTGTGTGTGTGTCGGGGGCAGCGGTGTGGGGCAGGAGAGAGGGTCTTGTAGGACTAAAGCCCTTACCCTGTGGAATCTGATGCCATCTCTGGGTAGATAGTGTCAGAGCTGAGTTAAATTGTAGGACACCAGCTGGTGTCACGAAGACTTGCTTGTTGTTGTGGAGAAAACCCTCCACACATTTGGTGACCAAAGTGTCAGAAATGAAGTGTCCCGTGTGAGCAGTAAAGGAAACACACAGAGAAGAAACACACAGGTGGAAAATGGAGTTTTTCCATTACCGTGTTCCAGCTTGCAGACCACTGCCTGGGGAATCTTTCAGGCTCCACCATTCCTCACACTTCTCTATCCTGTTACCTCTTTTTTTTTTTTTAAATTAATTAATTAATTAATTATTATATATTTTTTGGCTGCACTGGGTCTTCGTTGCTGCACGCGAGCTTTCTCTAGTTGTGGCGAGTGCAGGCTACTCTTCATTGTGCAGCACGGGCTCTAGGTGCGTGGGCTTCAGTAGTTGTGGCTCGTGGGCTCTAGAGTGCAGGCTCAGTAGTTGTGGCGCACGGGCTTAGTTGCGCCGCGACATGTGGGATCTTCCTGGACCAGGGCTCTAACCCATGTCCCCTGCATTGGCAGGCGATTCTTAACCACTGCGCCACCAGGGAAGTCCCTCCTGTTACCTCTTGTTTCTGCTCCATGGCACCTTCCCTGGCATCTGCCTGCTGCCCAGTCTCCTGTGTGGTCTCTTGGCTCCACAGTGACTCTCTGAGCGTCAGTTTGATCCCTTTCCTCTTTTCCAGCCCAGCAGCTCAGAACTCAGCCTGAGTCTGGTGCAAAACCAACAAAAACCTAACACACCAACAAACATTTGTTTTAAGAATACTTGCTTAGCTCAGTATTAATAGCTCAAAATTTAAAAAGGAGGTTATCTTAGGTACCTTAGCAAGGCTCCTTTTCTATAAAGTTATCCATAAAGAGGGAGAGAAAAGGTAAAGGGCTACACAAATAGCAGCTACTACAATAAGTATGGTAACAGGCTTCAGTTATTGATTACTTGCTGTGTGGTGAGATCCTGCACACACTAGCTGAAGTGTTCCTCGTAATAAAGATATGCTGTAGTCAATTTTATCCTCCTTTTACAGATGAGGAAACTAGGGATCTAGGGTGTTAGATAGCCTGCCTGTAGGGCTTCAGTTAAAACCCACACTGTTCTGATCCCCAAGTTCATGGTCTTAATTAACCATTATGCCTCCTAATAGCAAGTCCATGAAAAGTGACCATTTATGGCTCATGTGATGCTCCAAAAGTCATCGCCTTCCTGTGTTCTCCACACCCATCCACCCTCCTTGGTCCTCCTCTTTTTGCTCTTTCTATTTTTCTTTAGGTGTCTTAAGTCTTCTAAAGGCACCCTTGAGCATTGCACCATTCCTCCCAGGTTTAATAAGCTCAGCACACCCTGGTCCGGTGGGAAGAATAGTCAGGATTTGGACCTGTTTCCAATGTCACATTCCATCTCTGGACTATTTTTTCCACTGAAGCCCACACAGAGTAATTAATATTGAAGACTAAGACAAATTCATCAATAATTAAACCTGGAAAGGAGCCAGCCAACTGGCATCAAAGCCAGACTCGATGTAATTTGGTTTCATTGAGCTGGACAAATAATAAAGAAAAGAACATTTAGTCACCACTGGAGTATTTGGGCTTTGGTGGGGTGATAAAATCTAGACAATAACGAAAGAAAGGAGATAGGAAATTGCAAGCAGCAATGTGAACAAGGACAGCTAAGCTGAAGTGACACATGAGTTGGAGGTGGGACATAGTGGAAAATATGACGTGGCCTGTAGACAGTGAGAGGCTTTATACGGTTAAAACCACAGATCTCACTGATCTGTGAGTTTTAGGTTCTATGTTGGCAGTCAAAAGGGACATTTGGATTAGCTAACAATTGTTCTGAAATCAATTCTATTCCAGTAGTGCTGGCTGCACCCACGGGCATGATGAAATGAGTGGGAAATGAGTGGAAAGTCCCACCCTCACAAATACACAACCAAATTCTCCCCACTAGTTACCCTTCTGGATTAGAGCCCTCGAGGTGTCTATTATAATGTGTACCTTAAGAACATGTTGGAATGGGGACTTCCCTGGTGGCGCAGTGGTTAAGAATCCGCCTGCTAATGCAGGGGACACGGGTTCGATTCTTGGTCTGGGAAGATCCCACATGTCGCAGAGCAACTAAGCCTGAGCGCCACAACTACTGAGCCTGCGCTCTAGAGCCCGTGAGCCACAGCTACTGAAGCACGCGCGCCTAGAGCCTGTGCTCCGCAACAAGAGAAGCCACCCCAATGAGAAGCCCGTGCACCTCAACGAAGAGTAGCCCCCGCTCGCCGCACTACAGAAAGCCTGCGCGCAGCAACAAAGACCCAAAGCAGCCAAAAATAAATAAATACATACATAAATTTATTAAAAAAAAAAAAAAAGAACACGTCGGAAGATTCCAGTGCTACGACATACTCAGGGGTCACATACTCAGTACTGCTCTACCATAGCAGATAGAATTGCAAAGCAACTTAAAGTCCAGAGTTGACTACCAGTTTTGTTTTGGATTTTCAGTTTTCAGAGAAGGTATTCCTGCGAACTTTTCTTGGGTTGACCGAAATACATTAGAATAGAAAATATACCTTCTATTTCGATGATGTATTAAATGCCCTGAAAAATCACCCTCACTGGCAAGTGAGTAATTCACCTCAGTTTTTTTTTTAATTGAGGTGAAATTCGCATAACATAAAATTAACCATTTTAATACGAACAATTCAGCCAACTGGCAAAAGCCAGACTCAACGCAATTTGGTTTTACTGAGCTGAACAGATAATGAAGAAAAAGAACAACATTTAGTTACAACCAGAATATTTAAGGCTATAATGAGGTAATAAAATCTAGACCACAGTGGTATGTAGTACATTCATGATGTTGTGAAACATCACTTCTATCTAGTTCCAAAACATTTTCATAACTCCAAAAGGAGACCCTGTACCTATTAAGCAGTTACTCCTAAATATTCCTACCCTTAGCTCCCAGCAACTACCAACCTGTGTTCTGTCTCTATGGATTTACCTATTCTGATCATTTCATATAAATGGAATCATACTATGTGTGACTTTTTGGCTCTAGCTTCTTTCACTTAGCATAGTGTTTTCAAGGTTCATCCAGGTTGTAGTATGTATGTGTAATTCATTTTTTTAATGACTGCATAATATTCCATTGTACAGATACACTGCAAAATACACTATATTTTGTTTACTTATTCATCTGTTGATGGACATTTGGGTTGTTCTGGCCATTGTGAATAGCACTACTATGAACATGGGTGGACATGTATTTGTTTGAATGCCTATTTTCAATTCTTTGGGGTATATACCTTGGGAGTGGAATTATAGGATCATATGGTAATTCTACGTTTAACTTTCTGAGGAACTGTCAAACCGTTTTTCACAGAAGTTGCACCATTTGACATTCCCATCACGTCTCAATTTCTTGCCAGCCTCACTAATACTTGTTATTTTCCTTTCATGTTGGTGTTGTTTAGTTTTGGCTTGGTTTGGTTATAGCCATCCTAGTGAATGCGAAGTGGTCTCATTGTGGTTGTGATTTGCATTTCCCTGATGACTAATGATTTGGAAAGTCTTTTCATGTACCCATTTGTACAGTTGACCCTGAGATTCTGCATATGCAGATTCACTAACCTCAGATCATGTAGTACTGTGGTAGGTTTTTATTGAAAAAAAAAAAATCCACCTATATGTGGACTCCACGGTTCAAATCCATGTTCTTCAAGAGTTAAATCTATATCTTCTTCGGAGAAATGTCTGTTCAAGTTCTTTGCCCATATTTTAATGGGGTTGTTTGTGAGTAATTCACTTTAAAAAACTGGTGTTTATTGTTTCACAAAACTATTCATAGTTGGTATTTTCTAACTTCTGGGGGGCAGTGAGGGTCAGCATCCTGACTTTTTATATCTCTTATCTTGACGTTATCCTAAGAGACACCGTCCTCTGATCGCCGTCTCAGAGAAGAGCTGAGCTCAAATTTACTGAGTCCTCACTATGGGTGAGACACCATTTTAAGTGCTTTTACCTTTAATAATTCATCTAAGTGTCATGAAAACCTGATGCAACACATTTCATAGAGGAAAAAACCAAGATAAGAAAGGCATTAAGTGACTTTGCTTCAGATCCCATAGCTAGAAAGTGGCGGAGCTGGGCTTTAAACTCAATTCAGATGACAGGTATCAGTAGAGGTAAAGTAAGATTAGATTGAGGCAGTCCTCAGCTCAAATTTTTGTCCTGTTTCTAAAAGGTGGAGATTCCAGGTCAGTTTTTACTCCAGAGTTCTCGAAAGCTAGGAGGACAGGAAGGCAAACTACTATGTGAAAAACTCAACTTTCTCCAGAGAATAGCAAGCATGTGAAAGTCTTAAAATTTTATCTACACAAATAGAAAGATGTTGACAAAAATAAGCACCCCGTGGGTAAAATGGACAAACTGCAGTGAAAAACTAAGAACTTCCACTAACAAATGGGATCAGTGATAGAGGACATATGAGGAATTGGAGTGCAGCTTTAGAAGGGCTGAGACCAGGAACTCCATGAAGAGAACCGTGGGCTGTTCAATCCTTCGTCATCAGGAAAATAGGTGAATATGCGGAATGCCTCTTAGAAAAGTCATCGGGTGTGACCTAAAGAAAACCAAGGCACCAAAATTTGCTCACCAGGGAGTTAAAAAAAAACAAAACAAACAAACCCTCAGTGATCTGTTCTATATTTTAACACAGAAGAAAAAGTCAATCCAATTACACTGAGTAAGGTTTTATGTAACTGCATTCATTAAGCACAGGATGTGCCCAAACTTCTTCCCAAAAGTATGCTAAGTAGTCTCTGAAGATGTTATTGGCTCAATGAGATGCATTAATAAACCTAAAAACATTAATACGTTTTAATATGAGTGAGTCATGAGCATGAGATACACCCTATTCCCCCCAAAGCCTTCATTTTCCCACCCACTTCCATCCCTTTATTTCCTTCCTATCCCTTTCTTTTAAGTTTTCCCTCTCATTAAAAATTACTTATAACTTTATAGCAAGAATTGAGGTCTATAAGAAACTGTCATAAACTAGAGAGCTAAATGCCAGGAAAAAGAGAGGAGTTTGGAAAACAAAATTGATTTGGAGCAAAGCAGAGAGCAAAATTGGCAAAGAACAGGTTAAGTGCAAATTGCCCAAGGGTTTGAGTCTGTGGTTCATGTCTGATATTAAATGGACTTTGTAAATAGCCAGTCATCTAATGTATAGACATTAATTTTTGAAATATCAGTAGACCTAGAAGAAGCGGATGTTTGACCCAGATAAATATTAGCGACAACTATGAAATTCACAACTACCGAGCAAATATGGCTCAGGAAAAAGCGCAAAGAACAGTGAAATTTCCCTGCATTTCATGAAATCACTTGTTAGTCCGTTAGGCATGTTGTCAAACGATGCTCTTTACAGCGTCTGTTTCATTGAGGGGTGGATAGATATGATCCATGGGAAAGTTGCTGGAGGGAAGAGAGATTGCTAGACAGAGAGTTAGGAAAGCTGTCCCTGCGGAGTAGGGTTTGGAAGAGGATCCAGAAGGAAGAGACGGGGGTGATCAGGCAGGAAGGATGTGGGAGGCTCTTTCGCCCGGGTTGGGGTGAGAACAGAGAGACATCCTGAGGAACAAGGGAGAGGTCAAGAGTGTGTCTGCTTGGGAAAAATGAGAAAAGGAGCCCGATGAGAGCGTCACAGTGTCTCATGCACAAATGCAGAGAAGGGGGCGGACTCGTGAGCAGGAAAGAGAGGTGTGCCCGGGTCAGAAGGCCTGGAGAGTGAGATTGTTCCGGAAGCAGCCCTCGGCCTCAAAACACCAAGAGCATTGTGCTGCTAAGAGTGTGAGTGAAAGCCTGCAGATAACCTTGACAAGGTCTGTCCTTTGAAGCAGGTTTTGTTTTGAGTCAGCAGATGTTAGAAACCTTCAACGCAACATCGATCTACACAGGCTAAGTATTGTCCCCACCTCTGTGATGTATTGGGTTGGCAAAAAGAGGGGTAAAAGTCCAATGTGTAGAGCAGTGGTTCTCAATCCCGGCGTGATTTTACCCATCCCAGGGGACATTTGCCAATGTCTGGGAATAGTTTTCGTTGTCACGACTGTGGGGGGTTGGGGAGAGGGGCGGTGCTACTGGTGTCTAGTGGGTAGACGGTGGGGATACGGCTAACCACCCTCCGGTGCTCAGGACAGACCTCCCTCTCCCCCAGCAAAGGACCATCCAGTCCAAAATGCCACTAGTGCTAAGGTTGAGAAACTCTGGGATAAACTGATCCGTCCTTTCCCTTTCCTGTGCTCCATGCTGAGGACACCCGTGCGCGCGTACATGAGGACTGAATTCAGGAATCCAGTCTGGGTCCCAGATGTCAGTGTGTTGGGCTGTCATCTGGAGGCCAGAGAGTGACTGAGTAATGACAACAATAATAGCCACCAATTTTGAGTATCATGTGCCTGGTCCTGTGCTTTACTCATCTCTCATTTAATCTCCACAGCAGCCCTGCTGGTTAGGTATTCCCAGTTCACTTTCACAGAGGAAGAAACTGGGACTGCGACCTCCTGTAAGACAGGGACCACATCTCTCTCATGTTTGAAGTCCAACTCCGGGCACATGGGTGACACCCAGTGAATGTTTGTTGAATGACTACTCTTTTGGAAAGTAGGCCTCCAACACAATGTTTTGATGATTCAGGAGACCTGGTGGGCGCTTCCACTCACCACTTCTCTCCCTCAAGAGGGTTGGCACAATTGTTCAAAGCCATCACTCCGCAGAAACATCGGGTTTTGGTTACTTCAAGCATGGGACTTGGCGACTGGCACCAACAGATACGAAGAGAGTCGTGGTATTTGTCGGAAGAGAGCTTGATGGAGAGACACGGTTTTCTCTGCCTTTTGTTATGCTTCTATTTTTTTTAATCCTTAAAATTCAAAAAAATAACCTACATGTTAAAATTTAAACTTTTTTTACATTTTTTTCAGCTTTAACTAAACATTTTATTTATTTATTTTTAAAATTTTCATTGAAATATAGTTGATTTACAATGTAGTGTTAGTTTCAGGTGTATAGCACAGTGATTCAGTTAAACATATACATATAAGTATATATATATTCTTTTTTTTACATTCTCTTCCATTATACGTTATTATAAGATACCGAGTAGAGTTCCCTGTGCTATACAGTAGGTCCTTGTCATCTATTTAATATATAGTAGCGTGTATATGTTAATCCCAACCTCTTAATTTATTTCTCCCCCTGCCCTTTCCCCTTTGGTAACCATAAGTTTGTTTTCTATGTCTGTGGGTCTATTTCTGTTTTGTAAATAAGTTCATTTGTATTATATTTTTTTAGATTCCACACATAAGCGATACCATATGATATTTGTCTTAAAAACTTAAAATTTTCAATGCTCATGTTTATGTGTTATCATTTTAAAGCAAAAGTTAATTTAATACCCAGTCAAGAAGAGGAGAGGAAGAAGGAAGGGAAAGAAGCAAAGTGTTGTTCTAACTGTGGGATCACCCGTTGTTTCTAAAAGAAATGGATGGTTAGAAAGTTGATCTTGGGATTAAAAAACAAACAAGCTTGACTCAGTAAATAGTGCTTTTCTTTTCTTTTTTTTTTTGCATTAATACGTACAGTGCACTGAAAGAAAATGGTTTTTGTAGTTCTTGGCTTGATAATTACCCTGGAAAATGATTTTGGAATGTTAGTGACGGCAAGAGATTGTTTATTCCATTACTTTCACCCTGACCAAGCCCACATCTTTCTCTAAAGCATGTCTTATTTTTAGAGTTTATAAATCAAATGTATTGTCAAGATGGAATGCAGCATGAAATGCACTTGCAAACAAAAACCCAGCCTTATTCAGCAGTCCTTACACAGCAGAAACCAAAGTGCAGCCACTATGACTTTTCTCTCCATGAGGCTATAACTTTGGACCCTTCTTGAGATATTTACCATGTGTTATTGTAAAAAAAAGAAAAAAAAGAAAAAAAAAAAAGATGAAGAAGAAGAAAGAAATCTACCTTTAAAGAAAATTTGGTTATTTGAACAAATATTTAGCAGGAAAGACAAAAACCAACACATAATTCTGATTCATTCCAACATTTGAGACCACACGTTTTAAATATGTAAAACCCACTGGAGATATATGAATATTTAAAATGAGCATAAGAAGGAGACTAACCAGAAGAAAATTCATGAACATCCGATCACCTCCACGTCCAGGAAGAAAGTGTAGGTCTTTGGCAAATCGCTGATTCTCACTGCCTTCCAGGCCCCTCACCTGAGAGATGAACACGTTGAACCCTGTTTTTCCAGGTCCCTTCCAGGTCTCACACGTCATGATTCCCTCTTTCTCACTCCCAAGTCCATTAACCACCTCGTAAGTCATACATATTTTGCAGAACACTGATTACAGCCATTTGAAGGGTTTTGTTTTAGACCCAAAAATTCCAGTGGGAATCTTGAAGTTGGCCTGATAATGGAACCAGCTTCCAGGGGAAATCAAGCTGCTCAGAGAGGGACCAGCTCAACGGCGCTTTACTGCTGATGAGTTGACACTAGATACATGATGGGAAAACCTTCCCTTGTCTCTGCTGATGGCATCCTAGTGTTAAAAGGGCCTCTGCTCCTTATCCCCCTGTCAGGGGCCCCAGCCACGGGGACCTTCAATTGCCCATAGCTATCCCACTTTCTGACTTTGAACTTTAGGCTCACCACTGCAGAGCTGTCTCCTATTTCTGGTTATGTCTCATTCAGATACATACCTTGAAACCCATTGTGCACCTTTCATATGGGCCCTAGTGACTTTATACCTCGGAAAGTTTTTATGTGTATTAGCTCACTGGTTGTTTGGAAATGGCAGTGTCCAACAGTAATATCAGAACATCCAGTTTCGAAACATAGTCCTACTATAAAACAAACCCAAAAAACCTGTATTTCACTTTGCCTTAATTTGCTCATCTGGAAAAAATGAGAACTAGTCACAGCCTTTGCTTCCTCAGTCAGACACTGTAAAGGTAAAATGAGATATATATGTAAAAGAGGTCTGAAAAGTTTTTGCTAGATATGATATCAATATAAAGTAATATTCCACAATGAAATTAATGTTAGGACAATCTCCAAGAACTATTTTAAAATGTGTGTGATGCCTCTTTATGTCAGGTGTTGGATAAATGATAGCTTTCAGGTCCAAGTTAATAGAGTGGTGGGAAAGAATTCTCTCTCTCCCCACGCCTCCCACCCCCTCTTTTCTCCTCGCCTGAAACATCTGGCGGCCCTTTGTAGTTCTGGATGATTTGATTTGGAATTCATTAGTAATAATTGATGTGCTTTCTGGAATTTGTTTAAACAGTTAATCGTGTGGTGAGCAGCTAAGCCAAAAAGGATTGCGTCCCAAGTACTGAGATGGGCAAGAACGAGTGCCTAGTGCCTGAGGTTTTAGAAAGTCTCCCCCAGGGCTGCCCCTCCCCCGCCGGGGGTGGGAGGGAGCTTGGCTGTCATGGGGGGAGCTCGGTTTCCTTGTAGTGTTTGTTCTAAAAGCTCCCTTTCGGCAGAGAGAGGAGGGAACAACCAAAGACATTTGTGCTTTAATAACTATCAGTGACGGGGCCACACAAATACATAGGGCTAGGAATTGGCATTTAGGTTTAAAACTTGGAAATCTGGAAAAGAGAGTGTCCACACAGGCAATTCTAAGCAGAGTGCGGAGGATTCCCTTAAGGCAACTCTGGGGCAAGGAGTCTTCAACATTCTGTGGGTCGTGGACCTCTACAAGCATCTGATGAAAGCTACTGTCAGATATGTGTGACACGTGTATGATATATGTATGAAAATGTGTGTGTGTGTATTTGCGTGCAATTCCCCTGGGCACACAATTGTGATGGGTTCACAAGTGCATCTAAGACTTGGGTTAAGAAGCCCTGAAACACTGATGGTAAAATAATGTCAGTTATGAATCTTTCTGTTATAAGTAACAGAAAACCCATCTTTTTTATACGCCCCATTTAAAACTCAATGGGCATAAAATTACTTCGTTAAATTGTTATAGACATTTCAAAATGTATACTTTCAATTTCTGACCTTATCTTGTCAACAAACACTTTGCAGACTGGCCTGGGTCCATGGGTCTCTCTGAGTCACTAGCCCTGGACTAATCACAGCCCTTCTTGCCCCTCGGGACATTTCTCCAGAAATTCTCCCCTCTCTCTCCTGAATCATCAGTTTTCTCCTCTCCACTAGATAACTGTCATCAGCATTCAAACATACTGCTAGTTCGAACTGACTTAACCACGAAGGGAAGTTATTTTATTTATTTATTTATTTATTCATCATGTTATTTAATTCTTCCTCTTGCCTTCAAAACGTGAGCATAGGATTCAACCTTCCTTCCCCATTCCACATATTGCCAAGAATCCAGTATATTAACCATGAAGGGAAGTTATTGATACTATGCCCGCAGAAAAACCAGTTGAAGTATTTTAAAGGCTGTTTTATCCTTAAATCATTCAGCATACCTTTCTAAAAATTAAACTCTGTTTTCACATAACAATTATGCTAATATCACACTTAAGAAAATGTAAAAATAATTCCTTAATATCATTGAATATTCTAATTTACCCCATCCGTCCCCCCATGTTTGTTTACAGTTAGTTTGTTTTAATCAGAATCTAAATAAGGTTCACACATTGCATTTGTTTGCTGTATAGCCTTGGTCTCTAATAATCTTCAAAGTTTCTCCCTCATCAACACACGCGTGCCATGTTTTCCTCATGTCATTGACTTGTTGAAAAGGTGGGTCAGTTCTATTGCAGAAGGTTCCACATTCTGGATTTCTCAACTGGCTTCTTCATGATGTTGTTTAAACAGTTCTTCTATCACTTATATTTCCTATAAACTACTAAATCAGATCTAAAGGCTTAATTAAATTTGGGCTCAAATTTTTGGTAAGACTGCTTGGTAATTTTGCAATGTATTCATAATGTACGATTTTGGAGGAAAAATCTCTTACCCTCTCACTTTTAGGGAGATGGAAATTGATCAGTGGGTTCGAGTGATGAGAACTTTATCCTTCCTTGTAAAGATATTCTTCCCCATTTATAATCAGCAAATCATCTGTGGGTTCATACAAAGTGCTATCAAATATCAAAGATGTCTACCTCTGCAGTAATGTGTTGGATTTCCTTTTTGGTTTTTTGCCTCTCTTTTTCTTGACATCCATAAGCAATGCTTCAGAAGGTAGTTGAAAAGTAAAAGTTTTGAGTCCTTGTATATATCAAATGTCATTATTTTGCCATCATACTTAATTAATAGTATGACTGAAAGTAGATTTTGAAGAATTAGCTGAAACTTGAGTTTATGTAACTTCTTATGTGGAATGTTATCTCTTTCAACTTCCTTTGTGAAACACATGTAATATTTCTGAACAGGTTCCAGCCTCCAGGAACTATGATAGATATGGAAATCCCTGGACAAGTCTGGGTGCTTTTTGCTTCCGTGTGAATTCAGTTTCTGCAGTGTGCTACACTCTTTTTATCAAGCCCCTAGCTCTTCCTCAAGAATATAGAAGCTGGAAAATCTTGCAAAATTGGTGACACTGAATATTTGGGGTTTTGTTTTCTACAAAGCAATGATAATTGATCAAATATTTTTCAAGTTTTCTTTTTATTTCACAGTGATGTTATTTTCTCCTTTTCATCTCTTGCTCTTTTCTCTGTAGAACTTCAGGCTATTTTTTCTTCCTTTGCTTACAGCCAAACATTATCACCATGGGAAACCATTTGTTAAACTTAATATGCTCCCCCAGAGCTTATGAATTCATAGATGATATCGTAGAAAGATTGGAAAGACCTAACTTTTTTTTTTTTTTTTGGCCACACCGCACGGCATGTGGGATCTTAGTTCCCCTACTAGGGATGGAACCCGTGCCCCCTGCAGTGGAAGCACGGAATCCTAACTGCTGGACTGCCAAGGAATTCCCAGAAAGACCCATCTTTTTATAATTTTCAATACGCACCTTGGGTAGAGGCAGTTTATGTTTTGCTGGTATTCATTCCATTTGAAGTAGCTAACTTTCTTTTGGGATTCTGAAATTCTTTCAGTTTTGTGAAGATGTGACGATAGTAAGAGTCATTAGGGATGATGGTTTCCAATTGCGTTATTGAAATAGAATTTAAGTAATAAGAAAAATAGAAAATTGGGAACTTATGTTCAAGACAAATAATAGTGCTATTTATAAGCCTCTGACAAAGACATTTCCTATAAATCTTTTTTTAAATTTTATTTATTTATTATTTATTTTTGGCTGGTTGGGTCTTCATTGCTGCGTGCGGGCTTTCTCTAGTTGCGGCGAGCAGGGGTTACTCTTCGTTGCGGTGCACGGGCTTCTCACTGCGGTGGCTTCTCTTCTTGCGGAGCAAGGGCTCTAGACGCGCGGGCTTCACTAGTTGCGGCACGTGGGCTCAGTAGTTGTGGCGCAGGGGCTTAGTTGCTCCGTGGCATGTGGGATCTTCCTGGACCAGGGCTTGAACCCCTGTCCCCTGTATTGGCAGGCGGATTCTTAATCACTGCACCACCAAGGAAGTCCCTACTGTAAATCTCTAATAAGTGTTTTTTCAGGTGCAGATATTGGTATTGCTGAAGTTTTCTAAATACATAAGAATTATAGAATTTCAGAGTTTTGAGGCACCCTAAAGTGATGATGTCTAACCATCCATCTTACCCATGACTCCCATATTCCTCCAAATAAAAGGGCAAGCGCCCTTGGCACTAGCCCTTCCCTGGAGCAGAATTTTCCTGCCTCTTACCCCTCCCCCCATCCACTGAGCACCTGCAATGCACCAGCTGCTGTGCCAGGGGCCCAGGGACCTCAGGAGGCAACCTTGTGGGCACAGAGAATAGGAGGAGGATAGATGAGGATGAAACAAAGTGAGATGCTCCTAGATGCTAAGAGTCAAAACAAAACAGTGCATCCCATAACATGCGATAAGAATTCCCACTTTGCCATCCTCCCCCCACCCGGCCCCCAACCAGCCAAACTGGCAGTTGTTACAGCATGCTTACAGAACTGGTCTTATTTTATGTTCTGAAAAATGTCATTTCACCTTTCAAGTAGTGTTACGTTGACCCCCATTCCTTGTGGAAAGATTTCATGATCTTAATCTTATAATCGTTAAGATGACACTGAAAAAGAATGGGGAGGGTTGTTTTCCCAGTTTTTGTTCTCTCTTGTCTCCCTCTGGTTTTACCTGAGAATAATCTTGGGGACTTTATGGGACCCTGATAGCCCAGGGATGGTCAGTGTGTCCTTGTCATTTCTTAGCCCATCCTTCCCCCAATGTGACTCTGAGTACAGCCTATAGACAGTGCAGGTAACCTGCCCACACGCTGTCTCCGATCCTGCCAACCAGGAAGAGGAGGGGGTGAATGCCCAGGGCTGGCTGTACCACGCCTCTGTAGGTATGTGTATAAGGGACTCGAGCATCCATGGATCTGGGTATTTGTGGTGGTAGGCAAGGGTGGGGTTGTGTGGGGGAGTGCAGTGTCCTGAATCCCGTCCCCAGCAGGTACCGGGGGACGCCTGTAACCCCCTTCACGGACCTGGTGGGTTATGGCTCCCCATTGTCCTTGAGGTGTTCCACTATCTATTTCTATTCTGCTTTCTATCTCTTTTCTTCCTCTTCTCTATTTTCTGTTTCCTTCCCCTCCCTCACTCCTTTTGTTCTCTCTCTTCCTGTTTCTATTTGTCTCTCCCTCTCTCTGTCTCTCTTTGTCTCTCTCTCTCTGTCTCTCTTTATCTCTGTCTCTGTTTCTCTCTCTTTGTCTCTGTCTCTCTCTTTGTTTCTGCATCTCTCTCTTTATCTCTGTCTCTGTCTCTCTCGCTGATGATGGGACAGCATTCTGGACATGGATCTAGAGAACAGAGATGAAATGTTGCAGCAGCAGAAGGAGTACAGAACATGGGGCTAAGGTTCAGGAAACCTGGATTCCCTCCCTGACTTTGTCATTAATATTTGTGACAGGATGAGATGAAAGATGTGAACGTGCTTTGAAAAATAACTCAGAGTACAATTGTCCATTCTTCCCCAGCTCCTGCTCTCAAAGTGAGATGAGGACGCCCAACGACCGTAAGAAGTCTCGTCAGCCACCCTTGTTGTGCCTGGCGTTGGTTCGGGGACTCCATTCAGCATGTAGAACTATTTTTGAGTTTTGAAAGGCCCAACTTAGAGTGAGAAAAGCTGAAGAATTTGTACAATCCCAGACACGGGTGAAACCTGAGAATGCAGTAAGTCCTGAGCTCAGCTGAAAGTCCAGATCAATATTGTCATTCTGGAGTCGCTGTTCATTGAGCTCCACGCGGAGGATTGTGGTCACGGTGAGTGATGGGACTGTGGGGTCCAGCTCCGTACCATGAACAGCATAACACAGACACATGTCGTTACCCCTAATTACATTCTTTTCTTAAATTTATTTTTATTGAAGCATAGTTGATTTACAATGTTGTACTAATCTCCGCTGTACAGCAGAGTGACTCCGTTATACACATATACACATTCTTTTTTATATTCTTTTCCATTATGATTTATATTAGGATATTGAATACAGTTCCCTGTGCTATTCAGTAGGTCCTTGTTGTTTATCCAGTCTATATGTAATAGTTTGCATCTACTAGCCCCAAACTCCCAGTCCATCCCTCCCCCATCCCCCCATCCCCCTTGGCAACCACAAGTCTGTTCTGTGAGTCTGTTTCTGTTTTGTAGATATGTTCATTTGTGCCATATTTTAGATTCCACATATAAGTGATATGGTATTTGTCTCTCTTTCTGACTTACTTCGCTTAGTATGATAATCTCTAGGTCTACCCGTGTTGCTGCAAATGGCATTATTTCATTCTTTTCTATGGCTGAGTAGTATTCCATTGTATATATGTACTACATCTTCTTTAACCATTCATCTGTTGATGGATGTTTAGGTTGTGTCCATGTCTTGGCTATTGTGAATAGTGCTGCTATGAATATACAGGTGCATGTATCTTTCTGAATTATAGTTTTGCCCAAATATATGCCCAGGAGTAGGATTGCTGGATCATATGGTAGTTCTATTTTTAGTTTTCTGAAGAACCTCCTTACTGTTCTCCATAGTGGCTGCACAAACTTACATTCGCACCAACAGCGTAGGAGGGTTCCCTTTTCTCCACATCCTCTCCAGCATTTGTTATTTATAGACTTTTTAAATCATGGCCATTCTGACCGGTGTGAGGTGGTACCTCATTGTAGTTTTGATTTGCATTTCTCTAATATTAGTGATGTTGAGCAACTTGTGTCTACTGGCCATCTATATGTCTTCTTTGGAGAAATATTTATTTAGTTCTTCTGTTCATTTTTCGATTGGGTTTTTTGTACTGTTGTTGTTGAGCTGTCTAATTACATTCCTGAATGGGTCACTACTGATCTCTCTGATACGGGCCTATCCCCAAACACATGCCACAGGGAATGAAAGTGACTTTTACAAACTGCTGTGTGCATGCCTACTGTAATCATTCCTTCATTATCCCCATACATTCAAGTCCTCTTTTCACTCTCGAATTTCTCAAGCCAACGGGTACAAATAAATAAAGCGGGACACTTCGGAAGCTGAATGACCTGCTGCAGTTTAGGGCTTCAGTAAGATAAAGCAGAAGTTGTCAAAGTGTCCACCAGCATCAGCATTTCCTGGGAACTTATTATATAGTAAGTCCCCTACATACGAACCTTCAAGTTGTGAACTTTCAAAGATGCAAACATGCCCAGAGAAAGGACGAAGAGAGACAAGAGGAAGAAGAAATAACTGAAGAACCGAAGAGATTCACAACGCAGGAAATGGCAAGGGGATTTTCTTTATTTGAGGAGGCACTGTTAGTTTCTGAGGCGCAGGACCCGAATGTAGAACAGTACACGAAGTTTGCAGCAGCCGTTCAGAATGCAGTTCGTGTCATCTATGATGAGAAAAAAAGAGCTACTACCCAGACATCACTGGATCCCTTTCTCAAGAGGGTAGATAGAATTGAATCCATCAAGAAACCAGAACCTGTGCCATCAGCGTCAGGCATGAGTGAAAATTGCAGCTTGCCCTCCATCTCCTATTGCTGACGATCCTTCAGCTCTACCATCTCCCACCTCCTCTCCTCCCTCCAATCAGTAACTCTTCTGGTCTCTTCACTCGATGTCAGCCCCTGAATGCCAGCTGTTGTACTGTACTACTGTACTTTTCAAAGTACTGTACTGTAAGATTAAAAATGTTTTCTTTATTTTTTGTGTTTGTTTTTTATGTATTATTTTTATTTATATATTACAGTATAGTACTATGTAGCCGATTGTGTTAGTTAGGTACATAGGCTAACTTTGTTGGATTTACGAACAAATTGGACTTATGAACTTGCTCTCAGAATGGAACTCGTTCATATGTAGGGGACTTACTGTAAATGCAAATTATCAGGCCTCAATCAAGACCTACTGAGTCAGAAGCTTTGGGGGAAGAGCCCCAGCAATCTGGAGTTTATTCAGCCTGCCAGGCGGACCTATGCACATAAAGCGTATTCATTTTCTATCACTGCTGCAACAAATTCCCACAGATGCAGTGGCTTAAGCAATACCTATGCGTTATCTTGCAGTTTTACAGGTCAGAAGTCTGACATGGGTCTCATCAGGCTGAAATCAAGGTGTTATGCAGCAAGGGCTGCATTCCTTTCTGGAGGCTCTAGGGAAGAAACTGTTCCCTTGCCTTTTCCAGCTTCTAGAGGCTGCCTGCATTCCTTGACTCATGACCCCTTTCCACCATTTTCAAAGCTAGGGACAGTGGATCCAGTCCTGAGATGGCAGGTCCTCTGACCCTTCTCCCACTTTTAAAGATTCATGTGATTAGATTAAGCCCGCCCAGAAAATCCAGATGACTCTCTCATCTCAAAGTCAGCTCATTAACAAACTTAGTTGTATCTGCAGACTTAATACCTTTTTGCTATGTCAATGTCATGTAACATATCCACAGGTTCCAGGGATTAGAATGTGGACATCTTGGGGAGGGCATTATTCTGCCCACTACAGTCCACCCCTCTAGCCTCCAAAGATCCACGTCTGTCCCACATCCAAAATGCATTAACGCCTTCCCAGGTCCCCCTAAGTCTCAACACATTGCAGCATCAACTCAAAGTTTAAAATCTCATCTAGATCTCATCGGCTCAAAAGTCCCAAATCTCACCATCTAAATCATCTAAATAAGGTATGGGTGAGCCTCTGGGTATAATCCATCCACGGGCACAATTTTTTTCTATCTGTGGACCTGTAAAGCTAAAGAAGCTTTGTATTTACTCTTGAAATACAATGGTAGGACAGGCATAGGGTAGCAGTTATAGATGGTCTCATTCAAAAAAGGAGAAAAGGAAGGAAAAAAGGAATCCCAGATCTCAAGCAATTTTAAAGTCCAGCTGGGCTTCAAAACTCCTCTCAGTTTCAGGACCTTGGAATAATTCTCTGTGGCTCACTGCTCTGCTCTTTAGGTCATACCTTCCTTTTTGTAGCATGTCTTTGTAGCCGAGTAGCTTTATCAGCCTGTGTCCTGGATTTTGGAGGACCAACAGGCCTCTTTCATCTCATAATCTCTCTGTCCCTTTCAGTCCAAGCTGGAAGTGTTTCCGCTGGTATAAAATTCTCAGGAACCTGGGTCTTCCATGTAAGTCATGGTGATTCACTCCATTAGACAAGAGGATCCTCCAAGAGGATCCACCTCAGATGGGTGGAATTCTTTGTACTTAGACTTTGACTTGGACAGGTTGAAAATGTGTCTCAGACCAGACAGCTGGCACTATGGTAGAGCATCTAGCCCAATGCTTAGAATCCAATAGGAGCCTAATAAATACTCATTGTCGGTAGATATGACTGAAATTTGTATTGCTGGCAAAGAGAAGATTGAAATATAAACACTACGAACACAAAGACAAATACAAAGAGATAAAAGCAATTAGAATATGATAACTATAGAAGACAAAGATGTTCCAGCACAAGAATAAATGGTATCCCTGAATTAGACAGTCTGATACATGGATTAGTAAAAATATCCTAAGATATTAGATGGGGAAATTTTCCTGAATTGGAGGATAAACTGAGTCTGCAGATCAAAAGTTCATACCATATGCCAAGAAAAATGCATACCAAACAATCAAAATGAGATACACTCTGCTTAAGTTATTGAAACTCACAAATTAAAATCTCTAGGGATCCAGGAAGAAGAAGAAAATCACCTACAAGGGGAAAAGTTAGATACTAAAAAATATTTCTTTTAAAAAAAGAGAATAAATGTAAGAAAAAAAATCTCAACATGAAATAACTCAGGTAATATTGTTTTTTGATCCCTGCTTTAAAAATATCTGATGAAATTCAGGTATCTGAAAAATAAATCAAAATAAAGAACACAGAAATGGAAAAGCCATAACAAAAACACTATTGTTGAACTTTGCTCCATTTAAGTATATAGTTAAGACAAATATTTAGGGTATTTTGGGTTGCAAAATGGATATAAATGCTATGAACTCTGCCTAACAAAATAAAAATAATGTCACAAAATTGGGGGGTGGGAAGTGAGAACTTTGAAGACATTTTCATAGTAAAGCAATGACTGATACTGCCTAAAATTTTAAATGTAATTACAAAGAAAATAAAGACCCAAACTTCTAAGTGTTAAGAATGGCACACCAGACCCACCTTTAGAAAGTTCACAATATACCTGAAGGTTTTAAAGGAGCTGAGTAGCCACAGTAAACAAACAGAACAGAGTTTCTCAAATTAACCACAGAATACTTTTTCATGTGATGTTCCAGAGAACATACTTCCAAGAATGCAGCTCTAGTCACAAGTAGAAGATGAGATCCAGCAGGAATTATGCAGAGAAGTGGGGCTGTGTGATCTAAGATAAAAGAGGAATGGAGCAACCATAGTCTTCAAGTCTGTGACAGATTATCGTTAATAAGATAGTCTGGATGGTCTCTATATATACTAATAAAACAAGAAGAAATAGACTACACTATCCAATCAAGTATATATTGAACGTTAATCATGTACTCAGAACAATGTGAGCACCACGGGAGGTGAAGAAGTAGGGGAAAAGATTCACAGTTAAACCATTCTCACCGGGAAATAAAACAAGCCTCGAGAAACACTGTAAAACCACATAAAGTGGTGTCATTAAACTCCCTGTTTCTTGTGAAAACATAATGTGATAAAGATCATGGGGGTGGGGTGGGGGAAGGGAGAGCAGTGGGAGGGGTCATGTCAGGGGAGTTTTGTGGAGGGGAGGGACCTGAATCGGGCTTTTGAGTGAGAACATGGGCACGCAATGGGAGGGGAGCAGGTGGAGGGCATTCAGGGTAAGAAGAGCAAGAGGTAGGTCTTGAGAATGAATAAGGCCCTTCCTTGTGCAGGGCATCCTGACTAATAAGACAAAGATAAAGCCAGAAATATTTGGGCTGAATAGCAGGGAAACTGGATTTAAATTCTTTAACAGCAAGGACCGCATCTTACTCACCATCTCGTCTCTAATATTCAGTGAAGTCCCTGCCGCTGAAACAGCACCCAAAAAATACAGGTGGGATGATTGGAGCTTTCTTAAACCTAGGGCTTGCTGGCTTTTAAACTGTTAACAAGGAAGTTGTAAGAGCCGTCAGTCAGTATATCTTGAGTGTCTACAATGTGCTGGGCTCTCTGATAGGTATGAGAAAACAGTGGAGGCAGGTAAGGATCCCACCTGCAGGGGACCTTATTAAAGTGGAGATGTTTGCCTGGAAAACTTGATGTGTCCACTGACACGGGTGAGTTAAACACAGCTTTGACTGATGTCGGAGGGCTGAATTACATCCTCTTCCACCCGTGAGAGTCTACAGCCAACCCTGGATGGTATGAATGTTCTGTGCACTTAGCAAAATGCCTAAAGAAATGCTATCATAGCTTGGTCAGGTGAGGGACAGACCCACCCTGACCCTGGAGGAGACCTATGAGCATCCATCCCATCGATGACAACATCCCAAGTCAGGTTGGGCGGGTCCGCCTGACTGCAGATAGCTCTGCGTGCATCGCGGAATCCAGTGAAGGCGCACCCAGAATGATCCACATGTTAAGCACCGTGATGGGCTGGCGCCCTGCTGGTGACCCTCGTGATTTGTGGGGGACTGTGGACAACACTAGCCCCCATGGGTTGGTTTCTGAAAAGTTTTGTTTTTGTTTTAAAATAAATGTTAAGACCAGAATCAGTGAAGATATGTCTTAAGGGGGGAGGGGTCGGAGGGAGGTACTTAGATAAGCACTCAGGGGCTTTCAGAATATTCCAGTCCTCTATGCAGGAGTTTCAAAGTTGAACCTTGTGCTGATTTATGTCCTATAAAAGGATTCAATGTACTTTGAACTCACAGAGCCAAATTTCATCATAATTTTCCCCCTAGATTAACATTCAATTAAATATGATGATGGAGAAGATATCCTTCAAAGTTTTATCAGTTGCCTCATCTTTCTCCTCCCACCTCCCTCCTGCCCCTTGTCCCCTCCCTTCTCGACTTAAAAGTTGGAGGATCTGAGTACATTAGAAAACGTTAGTTAGTGACGTGTTTCCTTTACATGTGTCTTGAGTCAATAAGCATTGGATCATGGTAAAATAAAATACTTGGAAGGAAAACAAGCCCAGTTCTGTGTCTTCATGTTATTTAATTGTTTAAATTCCTTTTCCAAATCTACCATATCTATATATCATATCTGCGTACATAACACCATGCTAAACACGCAATGCCATAAATCAAATCAATTGTTGATTTCAGTTCATTACTTTCTGTTCTTTTCATACAGATGATAAATCAGCTCCTGAATATTTGCCCAAGAATTATCCACCTTGTGAATCATCTTATTTTCAAGAACCACTTCCTCTACTCATTTGGCATTAGCAAACACTGTGTAAGGAAGTTAGTGTTGGAGAATCTTTAGAAATAACTGAATTAAGGTTGGTGCTAAAATCCAGACTGAGAATCCAGCAATTCCACTTCTAAGAATATATCCAAAGGAAACAAAAACACTATGTTGAACAGATGTCTGCACCCATGGATGAACCTTGAAGGCATTATGCTAAGTAAAATAAGTCAGACAGAGAAAGACAAATACTGTATGATCTCTCTTATACGTGGAATCTAAAAAACCCCCCCAAACTCATAGAAACAAAACAGATGGGTGGTTCCCAGAGGCGGGGGCAGGGGGTGGGTGAAATGGGTGTAGGTGGTGAAGAGGTACAGACTTCTAGGTATAAGATAAATTCCAAGGCTGCAATGTACAGCATGGTGACTACAGTTAACTTACTGTACTGTATATTTGAAAGTTAAGTGAGTAAATCTTAAAAGCTCTCATCACAAGAAAAAAATTTGTATTTATACAAGATGATGTATGTTAACTTACTTTGGTAATCATTTTGCAATATATATATATATATATCAAATCACTATGTTGTACACTTTAAAGTAATACAACGTTATATGTCATTTATGTCTTTTTTTTTAGTGATTCAGTTATATATCTATATATATACATTCCTTTTTTTTCAATTCTTTTCCATTATAGGTTATTACAAGATATTGAGTATAGCTCCCTGCGGTATACAGTAAATCCTCGTTGCTTATCTATTCTATATATAGTGTTGTGTATCTGTTAATCGCATATGCCTAATTTATCCCTCCCCCCCCCCCTTACCCTTTGGTAATCATAAGTTTGTTTTCTATGTCTATGAGTCTGTTTCTATTTTGTAAATAACTTCACTTGTACTACTTTTTAAATTCCACATATAAGTGCTATCATATATTTGTCTTTCTCTGTCTGCCTTACTTCACTTAGTATAATAATCTCTAGGTCCATCCATGTTGCTGCAAATGGCATTATTTCATTCTTCTTTATGGCTGAGTAATATTCCAGTGTGTGTGTGTGTGTGTGTGTGTATGTATCACATCTTCTTTATCCATTCATCTGTTGATGGACACTTACCTTGCTTCCATGTCCTGGCTGTTGTGAATAGAGCTGCTGTGAACTAAAACAACAACAGCAAAAACAAAAGCAAGACCTTGCATGTAAGATCACAACACTTGCAGCCTACACAAATTTACTACCAGGAAATTTCTTAGAGAGTCCCAGTAATAAAATAAATGAGATTAACATTTTTACAAGTTGCTTAGATCAAATGTCACTCACCTAAAGCCATTGTGACCAAACACCTATTTCCAAGGTGTCATTCCTTCGAATCTGGCATCAACAGATTGTAAGCTGGTCCTATGAAGTAGCTGGGTGGTATGCAGTGTTTTCATACAAGTTCTAAACTACTGACAGAATGCATGTCAACATGGAAATACTCTTTTGAAAAAAGAAGTATTTTTCTTCTACAATGATAGAAACAAGGTTGTTTCCTCCAGCAACTGGTAAGATGTTCAGTACAAAAGGTTGAGAACCATTGCCCTGATGGCCACCCAGAGAATATTGTAATCTATCCAAAGGATCAGTTCTCAGGAGTTTCTGCATTTCGGAAATAGGGCACAGTACTGCGGCGAGTGGCAGCTTAATGCAGAGCAAATTTTGATGTGACAAATTCCTTTGAAAATGTGAGTCCATGATGGAAATATGTAAACCCTGAGACCTCAGGAGACTTCAGAGATCAATGAGGGGGAAAAGGACATAGCAAAAGAAGGTACAAGTTTCCCCTCCTTAATATGGATTTTTGTTCTGTTTTGATTTTGTATCCAAACAGTATTCTTTACTCGAGAGCAGATGTTCAGTAGGAACTGGAAATAGTAAGTTCAATCAAGGGTGCCATTTGCTTTGTGTTCAACACACATAGTCAAAACAAAAACAAAAAAAGAGGCCTCCAGAGAGTCTTCCTTGTATGACTGCTCTCTCTTTCCAGGTGACATGAAACGAACACAGCCGCCCACACCAGCTGAGCCCTGCATCCTGAGGAAGGCGGTTCCGCCTTACGTGGGCTGGAGCATGCAGTCTCCCACAGAGGGAAGGGGGGGGGGGAGGTTTGTGCTGCATCTTCAGACGCTGTTTTCACAAAATGTGAGGACTGCTTTATATGAACTCCTCTTCTTAGTAAACTCAGTTCCAACGGGAATCCATCAAGCTTCACTCTTCTTTTTAAAAAGAATCCTAGGGCTTCCCTGGTGGCGCATTGGTTTAGAATCTGCCTGCTAATGCAGGGGACACGGGTTCGAGCCCTGGGCTGGGAAGATCCCACATGCCGTGGAGCAACTGGGCCCGTGAGCCACAACTACTGAGCCTGCGCGTCTGGAGCCTGTGCTCTGCAACAAGAGAGGCCGCGATAGTGAGAGGCCCGCGCACCGTGATGAAGAGTGGCCCCCACTTGCCGCAACTAGAGAAAGCCCTCGCACAGAAACGAAGACCCAACACAGCCATAAATAAATAAATTTATTTTTTTAAAAAAAGAACTTAACTCACAACTCTCACATTGTGCATTTTTTTTAGTCAACTATATATATATAATCTTTTTCAGATCCTTTTCCGTTATAGGTTATTACAAGATATTGAATCTACTTCCCTGTGCTATCCAGAAGGTCACTGTTGTTAATCTATTTTATATATAATAGTGTGTATATGTTAATCCCAAACTCTGAATTTATCCCCTCCCCCTTTTCCCCTTTGGTAACAGTGAGTTTTCTATGTCTGTGAGTCTATTTGAATCACCTTTTGAGGATATAGCCCTCCTTCAGAAGATTGGTATGAATAATCTATGAACACAAACTATATGATGACACACCTGGAGGGTTCAGAAGAGAAACTCAGAGTAGCCAAGATGGTTTCTTCTGAGAAGCACTAAAAAAGTACCTAAAAAACTTCCTTGTGTTGGAAGTCCAAATGAGAACCTTGGTCTACCTCATCTCAGGCAAAGCATCTCAGCTCTCTAACCCTCAGTCTCCTTATGATAAAATCCTTTCCCAGAGAAAATTGTATTAGGTCCTTAATAAATCAGAAACTGTGGAGGGTCTGAGATTTTACCCCACTTGCAAGCTAACAAGTTAGCCTACCACATCACAGGTTTATGTTTATAGCAACAGAAGACACAAGACCTCTGTATCTCTGGGTCAGAGACAAAGACCATTTCTTACAGCAGAAGCAGCAGCCAGAGCAATATTTCGCTTTGGTTCACCAGCGTGACAAGGACCGGATGATAGCTGCACATGCAGTGGGGTATATCAGAGGAGAGGAACTCTGAAGTTAGGAAAATCTGATTTTATATAGGGCTGCTGGTAACCTGCCCATCCTCCCCTCTAAAGAGAGAGATTACTTATTACTTTGGAATGTAAGCTAAGCTCCTCCAGGGAGCAAAAGAAAAGAGCGTTATCTTTATTACCCTGGGATGTCTCCAGAGAAAAAGAGAGACATCTCTAAGCTTTGCTATCCTGGAATGTCTCCCTCCTCATGCAAACAATGGCTATAAATGCCTTTGCTCAGAGGACCTCAAACATGCAGCATGTAGGAGCATGAGGAATCCATAGATAAATGTCCCCCAGCAATCACTCGCTTGCTTACAACCCTCCACGGATTTCCTCTGTAACTAGAATAATATCCAACCCTGCCTTGTCATAACCTAGGAGGGCAACTTGATCTGGTCCCTTCCTATCCAGTCTCATCTCATTCATCTCCACTGGTCTCGTTTGTGTCTCTTGGACATATCAAGTTGATTTTCTTTCTCTCTTTTTCTTTAAATTTTTATTGGGGTATAGTTGATTTACAATGTTGTGTTAGTTTCAGGTGTACAGCAAAGTGAATCTGTTATACAAATACATATATCCACTCTTTTTTAGATTCTTTTCCCATATAGGCCATTACAGAGTATTGAGTAGCCTATCAAGTTGATTTTCACCTTGAAGTTCTTGCACTTGCCACTCCCTCTGTCTGCAACCCTATTCCCTGGGATCTTCCTGTGACTGATTTCTGATCTCCATCAAGGACACAGCTCAATTGTGACCTCCTCAGAGAAGCCTTTCCTTCCCCCAACACCAGTCCCTCTCTGTCACATCACCATCTCATTGTCTTCATTGCCTTTATCATTATCTTCTGTTTCGTTCTCTGTTTACTGTCCGTCTGCCCTGCAAGAATGTTAGGTCCTATCAGGGTAGAGAACTTTGTACTCAATTCTTAACCTAGTAGCTAGAATAGTATCTGGCTTATTTCCGTAAATATTTGTTGAATGAAGGTTGAATCTGTAGAATGGAGATAATCATAGTTATTCCATAGAAGTTTAGATAATTTATTGAATGTGAACATGCTTTGTAAACTGTAGATAAATATAAGGGAAATGTACTAATATTGGCTCCAATCATGTAGGGATTGAGGGCAGGGTATGATATAAGAGTTAGCCCTACACTGTACTCTAAATAGTCATCAGTCTACCCTAGAACATAACATCCTCTGGCAGAGGACATATATCAAATTCAAATCAGTTCAAAAACCAGTAAGGATTTGGTGCTCATTTGTATATGCATTTTACTTTTGATTTATTTGTGAAAAACTAGGAATGGATAAATGAATTTGATGCAGCCATATTTTAAAAATTTCTTTAGAACTTTACCCAGTAGGGGACTAGACACTCAGTAAATGTAAATTAAAATGAATTGAATTAATAATCCAATATGTAAATAAAGATTATTTTCTTCATTCAACAAATATTTATTGAGAATTTTCTGTTAACAGGATGCTGTATTAGGCTTTGGGGATCCACCAATGAAAGTGAGTTTCTGTTTTCAAGGAGCTATTTATTATCAGATAGAGATGGATGAATGAAATTGCCAAATCTAAGGTAATATCACTATCTAGTACCATTGACTGAAGCAGAAAATTCATATTCTTTTTCTGATTTGGCTCATGACTTATCCTCTCAATGGTTCTGTTTCCCCGTATGTAAAATGGGTAGCCCTTGACGGGCTGCGTGTGTTGAAGGGTGAGAACATGCTGATCCAGACTGTCTTAATGTCCTTCTTCCAGATCCTCTTCCTTTATGAGGATAAAGGCTTCCTTCTCAGCTGTCAAGAGCTTCCATCAATGGGGAGAATAGGACCTGTCATATTTCTCAGTGCTAAGATCAAATGAGACTATATGCAAAACAAATTGTTTTATAAACCCTAAACTTCCATAAAAATGTAAATCATGGGAATTCCCTGGTGGTCCAGTGGTTGAGACTTGGCACTCTCACTGCCGGGGCCACAGGTTTGATCCCTGGTTGGGTAACTAAGATCCAGCAAGCAGGGCGGTGCGGCGAAAAAAAATTTTTTTAAGTAAAAAATACACAAAAAACAAAGTCCCAACATATATAAAATTATATTTATTTTAAAAAATGTAAATCATTGTTATCCACCAGCTCCTCATCACCCAGTAATCACTGAGTACCTGTTAAGTGTACTTGAGTACCTGTTAAGTGTACCTGTTAAGTGTACACAGGACACTGTGCTGGGCCCTGGAGCCGCAGTAAGAAGGTCTTTTAGTAGAGTGTCAGAGACAACTTGGAAATGAGGATGGGGATCAGATTGCAGCGTGCATTGAAGTCTGAACAAGGGAATTCAGACTGATCCAGTAAGGAAATGGGAGTCATGAAAGATTTACCAGGCACAGAAGAGTGATGTGGGCAGACCATGGTGGCAGTTTTGTTATTTGCCAGGAGTCAGTGGGAGGGCCCGCATGCAGCTTGCCTGTGGTCCTGGTGGGAGGTGGTTAGAATCCAAAGCAGGGAAGTAATAGTGAGAATGAGGAAGAGGGATGGATATAAGCATTACTAGAAAAAGAATTGGATGCCATCTCATCGCTTATAATATACTACTAGTTACATGCGTGGGATCTTGGAATTGGCTTGCCTGAGTTCAAATCTTGGCTCCACCACTTACTAAGGTTGTGCATGTGAGCAATTAACTCAATCTTTCAGTTTCCTCATCTATAAAATGGGGATAATATTAATATAGGGTTGGCCAAAAAGTTCATTTGGGTTTTTCTGTAACATCTTCTAAATGAAATTTTTGGCCAACCCAATACCTACCCCATAGGGTTTAAGTACATACAAAGATCTTAGAACTGTGCCTAGAAACACATAAGCACCCAGTGAAGATTAGTAATTACCATCATTAAAGTCTTCAGAGATGGTTCACAGATTCCCATTACACTCAACTCCTCTCATGAACCTGGGAGACTTACATGTACATTGCAGATATAATGCCCTTGCCTGGACATTTCCATACTTTCTCAGTTTAATGATCCCTTTAACTTTAATGATCTTTATCTCTATATCTATATATTTCTAGGACCACACCTGCCATCTTACTATCAAAAGTAGAACTGTTTTCATATCAGAAATCTTAAGCTGCAACATTCTACTATCTGCACAATGTAGCTCTCTCAAAAACTCATTTCTACCACACCAGTTCTTCAACCTCAAAAATCTCTAGTCTCTTTGCCCTCTATTTTCTCCCAGTTGATGAACTCCTTCCTGGTATCTCTTCTTTCTCTTCTCCATCTGGACCCCATTGTGTTCTTTTGTTTTGTTTTGTTTTTTGTTTTGTTTTGGGGTTTTTTGGGGGGCCACCTCATGCGGCATGCAGGATCCTAGTTCCTTGACCAGAGATCCAACCTGCACCCCCTACAGTGGCAGCACGGAGTCTCAACCACTGGACCGCCAGAGAAGTCCCTGGACCCCATTGTTGATAGTATGAGCGTCTCTCTCTCCTCTCTTTCCCTAGCATCCCTGTACAGAAAGTCCCCTACATACAAACCTTCAAGCTGCAAACTTTCAAAGATGCGAATGTGCGTTCACATGTTCAATCACGTAAGTTAGTTCACGTGTCTGGCGTACATTGTCACTTGCGTTCATCTACTACAAGTGGCTGTGCTTTTGTGTACTTTACTGTACAGTACTGTATAGAGTACAGTAGTATAGTATCTTTATTTCAAGCCCAGGATGTCTGGAAGCAAGTGTAAAAGCAGCGGTGTATAGCCAGTTGTGTTAGTTGGGTACCTAGGCTAACTTTGTTGGACTTATGAACAAAATTGGACTTACAAAAGTGCTCTCAGAATGGAACTCCTTCGTACGTAGGGGACTTACTGTAATTCTGGGGCTGGTGCCCACCAAGCCTAGATCCAGGTCATAACTCCTCTTTCTAAGGCTACACCCAGTCTGCTCGGTGCTGCTGGGGAAAAGTCACACAACTCTGAGGACGGACGCTGGTTGTGTTGCACTTGCCCTTGGTCGGCTCCCTCCCCCAACTTCTCAAAGATGGTCCTTAGCCTTCACCACTCTCTACAGGCTTCTTCACGAAGCCCTCTTTTCTCAGCTGTTGACCTCCACTGAGGAAACAGAGATCTTCAAGGGCAATCTGGTTTAACCTCTTGCTCTCCTCGCTGCCAATTTGTCTCCAGCCATACCCATTCTTACCTATGCCAGTCTCAGAGGATGAGTCAGGAAGAGTTGTTCAAGATCAAAATCTCCTCCTGTATCCTTAATGTCTTCCCATTGCCTCCTCAAAAATCTGCTTCCATTGAACAACCTAGCCTAGCTCCTGAATTTTTTAAACCTTTCTCTATTTAGTGACTTTCCCCTTCAGCCTCCTCTAAAGAAGATTCTTTCAGACTCAGAGAAAAATAACATCTCTTTCAACTCCAGGTTCCCCTCTGGTTACTGTCAAATTTCTCTCTCTTCTCTTTCTCATGCAAACTCCTTGAAAGAGTAATCTACATTCACCGATTCTAAGTTTCGTCTCCTGTTTCCCCCTCAAGGCCTTGTAGTGTGACTTCTGCCATTACTCAGCCACAAGAAAGAATGAAATAATGCTTCCCCTACTCTTCTCTCTCTCTCTCTCTCCAATGAAGTTCTAACTGTCAAAGCTGATGAACATTTTTCAGATTACTTTATGGACCTCTCCCTCCAATGAATACTCTTGTTCTCACTCCTTGAGACATTTCCCTCCCGTACTGTTCACAGTGATGTCTTCTTCAGTTGTTTTCATGCTCCTCTTACCATTATTTCCTGTCTTCTTCATGGGCTTTCTTTTGCTCTAGCCATCCTTTATTTATTTCTTTTTAAATATTATTTATTTATTTATTTTGGCTGCGCCGGGTCTTAGTTGAGGCATGCAGACTTCTTAGTTGTGGCATGTGAACTCTTAGTTGCGGCATGCATGCAGGATCTAGTTCCCCAACCAGGGATCAAGCCCGGGCCCCCTGCACTGGGAGCGTGGAACCTTAGCCACTGGACCACCAGGGAAGTCCCTCTAGCCATCCTTTAGATGTTGCTGTTTCTAAGGTCTCTTCCTTAGCTGACTGCTTCTCTTATTCTACATAATTTCCCAGAGCAGTCACAGGTGATTTTATTCTTTTTTAGGGTGTTAATTACTACATATCACATGCCAATAACTCAAAAATCTACCTCTTCAGATCCTTCTCTCAAGCACCAGACTTATACACCCAACTGCCTCTGGACACCTCTACCCCATACTCCACTGACATTTGAACTCAAAGTGTCCAAAATGCAGCTCACTCTGCTTCTTTCTGAACCAGCTTATCTGCCTCCCCGCCCCGCCCCGCCCTGCCCTTAGTTGGTAGCATACCTTTTATTCTGTCACACAAACTAGAAACTTGGTAGCTATCTTAGATACCACCCACAGCTTTCCTTCCCCTCATGTCCAACAATCATTTACGCTTGCCAATTTTACTCTCTAAATATTTCTCGGCTCTATTCCCTCCTCACCACTCTAGTTTGGGCTCTCACTTTCTCTTACTTCTCTTGGACCAGTGTAATCATCTCTTCATTGCTTTCTCTGCCTTCAATCCTGGATCCCACAAGTCTGTTCTCTTTCCTTATTGAATCAAATCCAGGCTCTTTAATATGGCACAGAAATGTCTCCATGATCTGGCACTTGACAAATTCCCTAACTTCATTTTATTCTTTCTTGTCTCACAATTCACACTCTAGATATGATGACCTGGTTTTACTCTCTAACCTTACTCTCTTATTTCAGACTTCTAGTCTTTGCTTGGCCTAGGCTCACTGACCAGAAAGCCTTGAGCACACTTCTCTCCTACACACACCCCGCTTCACCTACTCAGGTTCACTTTGCTGGAAGGCAGTCCCTGATGGATCTTCAACCCCCCTTTATTTTGGCTTTTGTCTGTGCTCCTTGTATATGTCTCAGTCACTGCACTTACATTCTTTTATGATTTTCTCTTTGCATATCTGCTTTCTCCACTGTACTCACCTCCTCTGTGAGAAACTGTGTCTGAATGATTCTTTCATCTCCAACATCTAACCTGTTACGACAGATTAGGTGCTCAAATAGTATTTGTTGAAGAAAAGACAGAAAGAAAGAAGGGAGGGAGGGAGAAATGGAAGAAGAAAGGAAGAAACAAAAGGAGGAAGGATCATTTTTGTAGTGGAAAACAAGGTCACTTTCAAATACAACTGTTGATTAAACACAGTGATGATAAAATAGAGACATAGGGCTTCCCTGTTGGCGCAGTGGTTGAGAATCTGCCTGCTAATGCAGGGGACACGGGTTCGAGCCCTGGTCTGGGAAGATCCCACATGCCGCGGAGCAACTAGGCCCGTGAGCCACAACTGCTGAGCCTGTGCGTCTGGAGCCTGTGCTCCTCAACAAGAGAGGCCACGACAGTGAGAGGCCCGTGCACCGCGATGAAGAGTGGCCCCCGCTTGCCGCAACTAGAGAAAGCCCTCGCACAGAAACGAAGACCCAAAACAGCCAAAAATACATAAATAAATAATTTAAAAAAAAAAAAAATAGAGACATAAACACTTTGATTCTGTCTTGGTTAAAACTGGAAGAAATTATAGGTTAGCATCAACTGGATGTCTTGGGGGCAAAATCCTCTTATGTCAAGTACTAGTCATTAATAGACAGGTGGGCTGAACAACTTTTCATCCCTATAATCTCAGCAGTATAAAGAACAAAGAAATCAGACAGAGGGAAAATGTCTTATTTATATTTAAATGATATGGGCCATGACCATTGCTACATTTCCTAAGAAGAAACAAGAAGTTTCCTGAAATATTCACAAGTTCTTCATGGGTTTTTCTGTCTAGGATGGTCCTAAAATTTAAGTACAAAATTTCTGGAATGTAAACTTTAATCTCAAAGCATGTAAAACAGGGAATTGTTTATTTAATCTATAGAACATGTTTGTTTAAGGGACTGGAATTTGCTCACTTAAATGGTAAATTAACTGTTAATCTGACTCATTATTATATAAATTGTGTGGAATTATTTGTTCACTAGAGAAAATTATCCAGGTCCCTGGGTCTAGTTTTCCTCTATGCCAATTTTGCAATGCATAAAAAAAATAAGAAAGTCTTATAACTAACTTAAACCCAAACACCATGAGAAGTCTAGTATCTTTGCAAACATATTATCCCTTTAAAATTTTATTTTATTTTATTTATTTATATTTTTGGCTGCATTGGGTCTTTGTTGCTGCACGCGGGTTTTTTCTAGATGCGGTGAGCAGGGGCTACTCTTCGTTGCGGTGTGTGGGCTTTTTCGTGTGGCGGCTTCTCTTGCTGTGAAGCATGGGTTCTAGGTTCACGGGCTTCAGTAGTTGCAGCATTCGGGCTCAGGAGTTGCGGCGTGTGGGCTCAGTAGTTGCGGTGCATGGGCTCAGTAGCTGTGGCTCGCGGGCTTAGTTGCTCCACGGCATGTGGGATCTTCCCGGACCAGGGCTCGAACCCATGTCCCCTGCACCGGCAGGCAGATTCTTAACTACTGCGCCACCAGGGAAGTCTCCATGTTATCCCTTTTCCCACCACACACTGTTATGGATTCAGGTTTCTACAAAACATTACTGGAGGTCCAGTCTTTGTAGTCTCTGCATAGAAATTTCTTTCAAAATGTTACAGACTTTGTTTATTTTTAAACTTTTTAAATGTAAAAAATAATACAAATACCTTCTACTCTGCCCTGGTTGGAATTTCCCAAACATTGGAAGCAATTTGAAGTCATTCCTCTATCATTTTTTTCCACTTCAGTAATATTTTCCCCATTCCTCTTAAGGAAAAGATTAAGATTATTTTCCATTTTATGGCTTAGCTGCTAATAACAGGGCATTTAGGTATCAGGAAAAAATTAAAGAGCTGGGGAGTAGGACACCGCCGAGAGCAGGTCCCCTTTCACTGTCTAATTACGTTATCATGGATCCAGAATGAAATTGCCTCTCTCCAAGAAGCATGGCCAGGTGATGACCCAATTATTAGGGGCACAGGTGAAGGAGACACCTGAGCGCTGGTCTCAGAAAGCTGTACGGAGCAGGACTCCGATTCTGTGGATGGTGTGGCAGGCATGTGGCAGGCATGTGGCACGGCTCATCTGTGCTACAGTGACCACCTGAGACCGCAGCAGACCTGGGCCAGTGGGCAGGCATCTTGCTGTGTGTTTACATCCATTAGAAGAATGGCCAGTTACACGAATGATGGGCTATTCAGTTGCACGTGGCCTTAGGAAAAATAAATAACAGATAGCTGCCTTTCTAACATCTCCGCTCTTTTGTAGAAAGGAAAGACTTAGCCTCATCGTTCTCTTTTGAAATTAGTAGATTTTAAAGATGTCTTTGATAAATTTCTTGGATTTAGGAGTAAGAATTATGATATGATTAGCTGCAATTTATTGGGCTCTTACTGTATGCTGCACACTTTACATTTATTTTCTCAACGAACCCCCTCAGTAACCCAATGAGTGTTATTGCTCCCTTTCACACAGCTAATAAATGGCAAATCCAGGTCTGACCCCCCTATCTGTCTGACCCCAAAGCCCTTGCCTTGACCACAACCTACGGCACTTGCCAGATTTTAAGCCAAGTAGAAGACAAGCATATCTGCTGATCAGGCTGGCCAGCCTTGGAAATAAGCAGTCACCAGGACCATAGCTCCTAAAGAGTCTCCCAAATGCCTGCCGCCAAGCCTGGAAGATAAAGTGAAGGTGAGCCATGATGGTGGCAGTAAGGAGGCAGAACCTGTTGGACCTGGTGACTGTGTGAGCCAAGGATGACTCCCAGGTTTCTAACTGGAAGGGGTGAGGCGGTGGTGGTACCATTCGCTGAAATTGGAAACAGAGGAAGAGTAGAAGGTTCGTGATGCTGGGTTCAGACTGGGATGTGTTGGGTTTGAGATGCCTGTTGATATTCAGGTGAACACAGACAATTAAATCTGGAGCTAAGGAGAGAGGTACACATTGGAAAATAGAAATGTGGATGTCACCAACTTATTGGGACACATGAGGTCAGAACTATGGATAAGATTGTCCTAAGAGAGCCTGGAGAATAAGAATGGGAGCCTTGGTCTGGACACCTGAATGCTACCAACGTGTACAGAATGAATAGAGGAAGTGAAACTATGAAAAGAGATGGACTGGGAATGACCAGAGAGAGGGAAAACCAAGGGGCATTATTCTAGAAACCAAAAGAAGTGAAAATGTCAAGAGAACTTGCCCACCCATCTCAAACACTACAGACAGGTCAGTAGATGCACTCTGTGCTCCCAAACACCTGCCCAAGGCTTTATTATGTCTTAACACTGTTTGTTTACCTGTGTCTCTAATTCAGGGTCAACAAGATCTTCAAGGGCAGGGCCTGGTTGTTTGTCTCTGTATTCCCAGGATCTAAAATATGTTCACTGACTTGGGCAACTGAGAGCAGTTTCAATGAAGTTGTAGGGGTGGAATTCTGGTTGGAAAGAATGGGGGAAGAGGAATTTAAAATGTGGCTAAATCTCAATTATCCACACTGAGGGAACAGAACAGAAATGTGGGTGAAACACAGAAAAAGAGATAAGCTCAGAAGTCACACTTGACTTTGAATACAGACCCATAGAGAGCTTATATTCTTTCAGAGATCCAGGCAATCTCTCCTCCAGTCCTAGCCCTCCTGTGATGTGGCCCTAATGTCTGCAGTTGAAACCCTCCCAGGAAGAGGAAAGAGACAGTCAACACCTCAAAGGGGATGAGTCCATGATTAAGTGAGAACTGACTAGTATGGAAGGGGCGTAGAAGAATGAAGCTTCATGTAGGTAAAACTCTGCTGCTGTAGATAACAGATAACCATAAGGTGTATCATCTATTTTCATGATAAACAGAAGGTCTGAGCGTTTGCAAGCCAGTAAAACATTTTCAAGCCTTGAAGATTTTCAAGTACTTTAAGATTTTGGACTAATGTCATTCAGAGAGTGTTTCCTTTATAAAGGTATCATTACAATAATGAATGTTTTGCATTTGGGGAAGTGGTGTCATATTTAGAATGTTCAGCCAAAGGGGAAAAGATTAGTAGCTAGTTTTAATGACCTCTGGAGAACATGAGAATTTTCGATTCTTGAGTCTTCTTTTTTTTTTTTTTCACCCCAAAGTCAAATGAAGGGTGGCGTAAGGAAAAATTGAAAACAGAAACAAGTGAGCTGGTTTGATCATAATAATTAAAAAAGTACTTCATGTACATATCAGTCTGTTTTTTAAAGTACTTCCACAGGCATTATCGGATATGATGGATATTTATAAACAAACAAACAAATGCAGTTAGCTGTGATAGTCCTCATGAAAGACATGAGGAAACTGAGGATCAGATATAGCTTCATCTTCAGTAGCACCGTGTTTGTTTGTTTTGAGAAAATGCCCAAACCAGCATTCTCTTCCTGGTATATAATGATCTTGCCACCTGCCTGCCCTCCCTCCCTTTCTACTTTCTTTTTCTTCCTTCATTCCTTCCTTTTTTCCTCCCTCCCTCCCACCCTCCTTTCCTTCCTTCTTTCCTTCCTTCCTTCAGAAAACCATTAATTGAATACTCTGCCATTGTGAAATTGTGATATAATAAGAAGTATATATTTTGTTCTTCATCCCTGGCTCCTGAAACAGCTCCAGACTAATAAAGGTGAAAGGAGCATCTTTCGTTATTCATTAGCCGCTTTCCACCACACCCCAGTTTATGTTAATGAGGTGACTTTCGGAAAGCCCCAAAGGAGAGGGGAGGTGGGTGGAGGGCTGGTTTCCAGGGCAACCAACCACCTGATTAGAGGGTTGGAATTTTCAAACCCACGTTTGGCATCAGAAGTTTGGCAGGAGAGAGGGAAATGGAGTTTTCTTTTTAGTGGAGAACTATACAGGGCACTGAATCTAATAAATATCTTACCATAACCTGTGCTCCCAAGTTCTTCTATCTTCAAATAGACGTTCTTCCCGGAAGATGTGAGCATTCATGGTAGTCCAAGGCATGGCCCTGGGTCCACTGACAAGCTCTTTGACCTTGGGCCAGTTGATTAAACTTTGTGTGCCTCAGTCTCCTCACGAGTAAAACAATACTTCCCTCAGAGGGTTGTTAGGAGTTTGAAATGAGTTAGTATTTGTCAAGTGCCTACCTGGCACGCAATAAACATTGTTTAAGTGTGTGTGTGTGTGTTTAATAAATAAATGAGCTGGGTTAGCTCAACACTCCTTTGTGGGAGAAGAATTACCCTTTATTCTTATTGCTCAGCAACTTGTTCACACAATAGAACCCATCTCCGAATACATGGGAGCGAGATATTCTCTTTATTCTTTCTTTCCACCAGCTAGAAGAAATTCCATAAATGAAAGAGTTTATGAGAACCAAATGCATATAACCAAACATCTCTCCTAAGGGCTCGGATCCAATGCCTACTTAAGGAAGAAAGTCTGACTCCTTCATAGGGAGTGCCCTTTATGCAAATCCCAGGGGGCTTTCCATATCTGAAATGGAGAGGTTGATGATTCCAAGAGACCACTTTTTGAGATTGTTGAAGTGATTTCGTCAGTTTATGCCCTTTGTGGGTGGCTGGGAAGATTTTACAATCTGCAACCAATTCTTTCCAACTGCTGGAGAAGAGGAATATTCACTCATGGTTGTTTCTACTCAGGTCCTGAGGTCACGGCATGATTTTTTTCTTTTGTCCTTACAAGGAAATCTTGAAAACTTTCTTCAGACAGGGAACCAAAAATAGTGACAAGGAGGAACGGTTGCCAAAGATGTGTCCTTTATCCCCCCCCCCCTTTATTTCATTTATAGTAAAATCTTAAATCTATGAGAGTGGTTTTGCACGTCCCTCCCATTAGACACTGTTTATCTCGAGGGGTAATTCATGCCCCATTTACTTCATAGCTCTCAGGATCTCTTATGTTTAAACAACACCTACAGCAGCTACTACTCCTTTCTGTTCATTTTTACTTACCAATGATTTTTCAGAACTTTACACTCAACCTCTTTCTGTCTCTGCCAAATTTCACCAGATTTCTATAATCTCTAAGAGAGGCAGCATTGGATAAATGCCAAATCAGATAAATGCTAAATGCAAATCAGTGCACCATGGGCTCTGGGGGCAGAACATGGGTTCAAGTTCTGGATCCACCACTGGCTTTGAACTTGGGAAAATCATCTGTCCTATTTCCTCACTTTTTTTTTTTTATAAGATTTTTAAAAAAATATTTATTTTATTTATTATTTATTTTTGGCTCCACTGGGTCTTCGTTGCTGCGCTCGGGCTTTCTCTAGTTGTAGCGAATGGGGGCTACTCTTTGTTGCGGTGTGAGGGCTTCTCATTGTGGTGGCTTCTCTTGTTGCGGAGCACCGGCTCTAGGCGCACAGGCTCAGTAGCTGTGGCACGCAGGTTCAGTAGTTGTGGCTCGCAGGCTCTAGAGTGCAGGCTCAGTAGTTGTGGCACACGGGCTCATTTGCTCCGTGGCATGTGAGATCTTCCCGGACCAGGGCTCGAACCCTGGATTCAATGTGTCCCCTGCATTGGCATGTGGACTCTTAACCACTGTGCCACCAGGGAAGCCCCTTATTTCCTCACTTAACAAATGTAGGTAACAATACGGATGGCTCCCCTTCCTTCCCCACAGAGCTATTGAGAAGGTCAAGTGAAATGATGTAGAAGCACTCAAAAGCTCTATTTAAAAATAAGTTACATTTATGCTTTATGCATTTTTGCATCTGTACAGCCAATTGGGCGCTTAGCAAATGCCATGTGAAATTTAAAAATATTTGTTCTACTGCAATGTGAGCGCCTTGAGTTCAGACATATCATTGGTGCTTAATAAATGCTTATGGATGATATCATGTTCATTTAGCAGTTTACAATTTCTTTTAGTAGACATGAATTGGGCACCTCCTGAATGCCTTGCACTCTATTGAGCACCAGTGGGGAGAAAAGGTGAGTAAGACTCGGACTCAGCTGGAGGAACAGAAGTGCAAACAAATCATAGTTATTCAAGATTACATATGCTAGTAAAGAGCTTGGAGAAAGCATTAGACTAGAGGCTACTGACTTATCCTGGGAAAGTTGAAGCCGACTTCACAGAAGAAGCAGTGCTCTAGAAAAAAGGTGGGTGGGAGCCATTCACACACATTCCGTCAGTGGCCCTTCACAAACTCTTGGGAAGTAGGCAGGGCAGTTACTATATCCCCACTTTACATGAAAAACTGGGAGCAGAACATGTCAGAGGTTTGCCCAGGAGCTCTTGGCTATGGAGAGAAACAAAGTGGGCACAGAACTGGCTCCTAATCCAGTTCTGTTTCTACCATGCCTCATGGCTTCCCTAAGTAACGTCCATGACCATGAGTTCAGCCCTGGAGGAGGTCAGGTGTTTCTTATTTTCTCAGTTAGAATGAGTCAAGCAACCCAATTCATTTAATTTATTGCATTTTCTCCTTCCATTTTTCATAATTCTCTTATTTATGAGGCCAGAGTTCTGAGTGATTCCCCTTCCAGGAATCTTCCCTAAGGAAACAGTCAGAGAGGCAGACATAGATTTATGAACAAAAACTTTCCTTGCAGAGCTATTTATAATGACAGATAATAGGAAACAACTGAAATTTCCAACAAAAACAGACTAGTGGGCAGCCCCTAAACAGCTTTCCATGTATTTTATAATGACGTTTTTAAAGTGCTTACAATTAATGCTATTTTTAAAAAAAGAAGACAGGATAAAGACTCATGATCCCAATTTTGTTGGGTATACCTGCCAACACATGCATAGAAAAAAAGAGAGGGGCTCTCAGCAAGATGTTTACAGTGGCCATCTTGGAACTATTTGTATTTTCAATACAGTGTGCATTTTATCTTAAAAAAAAAACCCCAATAAAAGTTGTTTAATAAAATGCAAAATTCATCAAGAGGGCAATAAAACAGAGACCAGATTTCTGTATTATTCATGGTTCTCCAGAGAAATAGAAAAAATAGAATTATACATATACATTTATATACATATATATATATATATATATATATATAGAGAGAGAGAGAGAGAGAGAGAGAGAGAGAGATTGATTTTAAGGAGTTGGCTCATGTGATTGTGAAGGCTGGCAAGTCCAAAATTTGCAGGAAACCCAGGAAAGAGTTGACACTACAGTTCAATCCAAGGCTATCTGCTGGCAGAATTCCATCTTAATCAGAGGTCAGTCTTTTTCTATTAAGGCCGTCAACTGATTGGATGAGGCCCACCCACATGATGGAGGGTAATCTGCTTTACTCAAAGTCTACTGGTCTAAATGTCAATTTCATCTAAAAAAATACCTTCACAGAAATATTTATTGTAGAATAATATTTGACCAAATACCTGAACACTGTAGCCTAGCCAAGTTGACATATAAAAGTAACCATCACATTTCCCCAACCACTTAAGATTTCTCACCAGTTGACCCAACTGTGTGAAGACAGGCCCTGTCTCCTCTCTGTCTTCCTGTTGTTCTGTACAGTTCTGGCTCATAGTTGAGCAGGTGTTGGGATTTGTGTGTGGGTGAGTGAGGGACCGATCTGCTAAGAAGTTAGGCAACAATACTACAAAATTATCTGCTCAGAATGTCCCAAATCTACAGCCAGGGTCACTTAAACTGGGACCAGGCCAGCCATGCCAGAGGAAGCCACATCACACTATAAGGGCAGGCTCCAGCCACCATGATGAACCCAAACCCTACTCTACCCTTGTTTGTAGACCTACGAAAAACTCGCCCTGAGCCCAGAGACTACTGAGGACATGCAGTCTCCCCAGTGTTGTTGTCCTGCCAAAAGCAATGGTCAGGTGGAGGCAAGTGTTCTTCAGGACCAGAGATGTGGACCCTCTGGGGGCTGCCTGAATACAGGGTCGCCCCTGGTTGGCCTCCATTGCCTCAGTCCAGGCAGTGAAGAGAAGCTCTTCATTGTGCGCTACAGCCGGACAGAGTTTCCTGCTGCCTCAGCCCCTGATGAGAGTATATAGCTTCTCCAGACACCAGGAAGTTCTCGCCCATCTTTCAGTATGGCCTTTGTCCCTTCAGGGCTTCTTGTTTTACTGATTAGGTCGACTCTTGTGTTGGGCTAGAATTTTCCCTGCAGCCATAGAGCCCCAGAGCTTCTGACCCTCTGCTGTTCCACCTCCATCTGGAGCCTCAGAAGGGCTGGACTCTGGGTGCCCAGTCAGTTCAGAACAGGCTGGATTGGTAAAGACGTTTCAATAGCTATAGTTACCAGAGCACTAAGGCCAGGAAATTCAGGAGGCTGATAAAGTGATTTGAAAGAAGAATCAAAGAGCAAGGTTGGTTTCCGTATACTATGGATGGATAAAAATCTTCTATTTAATGAAGTGATCTTGTTCTAGTTGTACAAAAGGTATTTTTTTTATTTTGAAAAATCTACTACAAGGAACAAGTTCTAAGATCTCACTTATTTCATAGGAAAATTCAGACATAAGAGTCCTTATTAATCAACTATACTTCAATAACATAATTTTTTGTAAAAAAAAGAGTCCTTATGGAGGGAAGGAGACTATACTTTCATTTAGGGATGGGGATAGAGGTTGTGGTTGGTAGACGTCTGACCACGTCAGTGCCCCAGTCAGTGGCACGTTTGAGGTGGAGGTGAGGGGAGCAGTCATCGCCCCATGAAGGAAGGGACCTATTAGATGGGCTGGTCCCTTTCTAAGCACAAAAGTGCCAGCATACAATCTGGATGGGAGGGTGTTAGCTCCATGTACATCAGGTGAGCATGCCTGGCGGGCAGGTATCCCAGAAAACCAACAGCTCGAAAAGTATGGGCCACAGCTTCTGTCTGATGTGATAACAGCACACCTTGATGGGGCATTTACCAACAGCTAGGCACAGTTCCAAGTGCTTTGCATAGATAATCTCATTTAATCCTCACAATGTCCCTATGCCGTAGCTACTAAAATTCTCCCACTTTATAACTAAGGAATCTGGAGCCTAGAGAGATGGCATGATTTGATTTGCCCAGAGGGCTCAACCAATAAGTGATGGAGCTGGGAGTTCTTCCAGCAGTGTGATCCCACAACTGTCACTCTTAAACTGTATGCTACACATACACACACACTCACATACATACACATACACAGATTTCTTGGGATGCTAAAGTCAGATGCTTTTTCTTTTCCCCTTGTGCATAAAAATGACATGCACACTACTCACTTTCCTTCCTTCCCAATCCTAGCCTGAAGCAAGTTTCTGACCCCTACCCCTGTTCCACCTCACCCCAAAATTCCAGTTGCAAATCTAAGCAGCTGTGTTCAGGTCTTGAGCTTTCCTTCTTCATGTTCCCTGCTGTGAAAGCTCTGGGCTAGGAAGTCACCACGTATTAGGATGAATGGGTGCTCTAAGCCCGTTAGATGGCTGCCCTTGGACACGTGTTTCTCTGGTGTTGGCTGAGGGGAGCAGTGTGGAGGAGAAGCAGGTGAGCCCTGGGCTCTGGAGACCTCAACTCTGCCTCCAAACAACCAACAAGGATTCTTCTCTCTAAACTGAAGAAACTGGTCTCAGCCATCTCTAAGACACTAACAAATGGTGCCTCAATGGTCTCTTTCCAGGTGTGTAAGACTGGTCAGTCTTCCTTTTGTAGCCACCAGGCTTTCCCAGGGAGCTTGATGGTCTATCTTTGGGCAGGAATGAAACACAAAGAGGTTAATTTTAGGAAACTGGCCATCCACACACACAAAGTATTCATCGTGTCCTTTGGGGCCTAAAAAAGCAAGACCCAAACACTGACAGTGAATGCATCTTAGCCAAGTCTTGGAGGGGAGCTTCCTGATTTACAGGTTCAAGTTCATTCCTCAATCCAGAACAACTTGTTCCTCTTCCTCTCCTTTCAGGATATTTGTGGAGGCGAATTCTAGGAATACCTAGTCATTCAGTGAACATAAAAATGGTGTGAGACTAAATGACTAACCTTTTTAGATCAATAAGAGTTTCCTGAGACCTATCTTTGAGAAAGGTAAATACTTGCTGTTTATCTATTCTGTGCATTAAACAGCATTAGGAAAGCACCAAAGAACAAAAATAACTTCTGGGAGGCAGGCAGGTGCCCAGAGGCATTGAGTTGGAGCCAGGGGGCCATGTATAGTTAGGGAAACCACCCCTCACAGAGCTAGAAGATAGCCAGTTTTGGTTTGATGCACCACCCTAGCCTTTGGGATTTGCTGAACCTTCCTTAGAACGGCAGGATTAATGCTGTGATCTAATCCTCTTTCAGACTCTGCTGGGGTCATCCAAACCAAGAGAGAAAATAAATATAGTTAGTGGTTTGGCAGCCAGTAAGGTGGGTGCGGGGCTGATATTGTGTCATTCCTGACTAGCTGGTTTCTTGCGTTATGAAGCCCTCCTTCTCAAGCTAGGAACCCCCCAAAACTATACTTTCCAGCTTCACTCATACCTATAGTATAGATATGTAACCAGAGCCAACTACATTATTTGTGGGGTACAGTGAAAACGGAAAATGTGTGGTCCTTTATTAAAAAAGTAGGAGTAAAAGGTACAGTTCAAGGCACTAAAATATAATTCATTTTTCTTTAAAAATATTTTATTACTCATAAAATGTACTGTGGGGTGATAGTGATACATTAATACCTACATAAATTTATAAATTGCAAAAAAAATTGTGCCATAATTTTAAATAATATTATAAGGAAAATACTTTATTAATGTAATATCTTGACTGATCTTAAGATTTTTCTAACTTGTTTTTCTAAAAATTCACCTATTAGATTCTCAGAATTTATGCTTTTAACAACATGATTTCAATCAATATAATCAAAATGAAGTCAGTTGCTCTTAGCAAATGTAAGATCACATATAACTTTTCATAATTTTTAATCTTGAGAAGGACTTTTCTGATGCCACTGCTATTGGCGTTGTTAAGAGTATTTTGTAGTCTCTGACAACACTGGGATAAATTTTTGATAAATTTTTTTGAAATACAAATTTTAGTACATCTAGAGTTGACGATTCTTGCAGAACGAATTTTCTAAAAAGGTTTAACTCCTCATACAAATCAGTTTTGTGTAAGTCTGAAATTAATTTTAAATGCAAATTTATACAATGACATTTTGATGTTTCCTCTGACAATTCCTATAACTTGTTGAGGTCATACAGGAAACCGAAAGTGGTCCCATGATTTGTGCATAATTCAAAACACACCTGTTTATACATTCTGTCACGGTATCTTCAAATACAGAGAAAAATTAATCATAAAATTATCTTCCTTGTTAATAATTGGTTCATCCAAAGCTTCATATGAAAAGAATTTTCTTTTCCATCAAATATGGCAATCTTAAAATTTTTTAACTTTCCTCTCTAACCCTGTGGCAATTTGCTTTGCAATGTTGCAGCAGTTTTAAAAACCAGATTCTAAATTCTTTGAAGAATTCCAATGATTTCCTAATATGCTTTATTGCAATGTCTATGTGTACATAGCTTTTATTTTGAAAAAACTTAATAAGCACTAGCAGTTCCCATCCTGGCTCTCAGGCTGGAGAATCTAGATTCGATTTGATTCACTGTATAAATATTTGTATAGATGCTGCAAGAATGCACAGACCGCCTGGTTTCCCACCATAGTCCCTGCCCTACTCCACATGGAGCCCTCTCCTTCTCCCAGGGAGCGGCCACTGCCACCACAGTTGCTGCTTCTTTTACTGTCGCTGTTGCCATCACCACCACCAATCTGGGCCCAGGTCCCTGCCCGGCTCCCACCGGGGAATTTCACAGTACCCAGGACTGTCCCCAGGTGAGGCCACGGACACTGGGCATCCCAGCTAACTGCTCAGGGTACACACTTCCCTCATGCCTGAGCCCATGTGTGCATATGCTGCCGCCCAGAGCGTCTCCTCTGCACTCGCACGTGCTCCATCGCCCCAGCAGACTTCACATACGAAACCAAGTTCAAAGATAAGATTATTCAGAATTTCAAGACAGCAGCAGCAGTAGACCATTAAACCAAGCATGGGCCGCTTCTGAGAGGGGAGCCCTGTGCACGAACTTGCCCAGGTCACGCACCATAGAGCCACCGTGCATGTAAACACGGCCCCAGGGATCTGACACACCCCTGAGAGAGTTTGATTCAGGAGTGAGCTGAGCAGAGAAACAGGTGTGGCAGGGGGCCTTCTGCTTTGCCAACACAGTTGCCCATGGAAGCAGTATGTTTCTGGGGTAGACAGTATTTCCACACCACTGCAACTAGAATGGTAGGGTAGAGGTAGCAATGCCTCGATCAAGTCCATGAGGGAGCATTATTCTGGGAGGGACTCCTGGAAATGTACCCTGGAGCCCATTTCTCTAGATCCTCTGGGGTCCTATGGGCCATCTACTATCTCTTAATAAATCTCTTTCTGCTTAAACTAGGTTGAGAGAATTCTTGCTTGCAACTAAGAACCCTGATATTCTGGTAAATGTTTTCTCCATTTTGCAAATGAAGAAACTAGGGTTCAGAGAGAATTTGTCTATGGCCCATAGAACTAGTGAACGGTACAGTAAGGGTTCAGACCCAAAGCCTGGGATCTTAGCTACTGCATTGCATCAGTTCTTCTTCATACAACATCAGAGAGCTCACTAAATCATCCTCTATACTGCATCATAACTTTGTACCGAATAGTCGTTAATTTTTTCCTTGAATAACATCTTTTTAAAAAAAATAAATTTATTTATTTATTTTTGGCTGTGTTGGGTCTTCATTGCTGCGCGCGGGCTTTCTCTAGTTGCCGTGAGCGGCGCTACTCTTCGATGCGGTGCGCGGGCTTCTCATTGTCGTGGCTTCTCTTGTTGCGGAGCACGGGCTTCTCATTGTCGTGGCTTCTCTTGTTGCGGAGCACGGGCTCTAGGTGCGCAGGCTTCAGTGGTTGTGGCACGTGGGCTCAGTAGTTGTGGCTTGCGGGCTCTAGAGCTCAGGCTCAGTAGCTGTGGAGCACGGGCTTAGTTGCTCCGTGGCATGTGGGATCTTCCGGGGCCAGGGCTCGAACCTGTGTCCCTTGCATTGGCAGGCAGATTCTTAAGCACTGTGCCACCAGGGAAGCCCCCTGGATAACATCTTTTCCTTGGGGGAACTGCCTCTTCTGCCCTTGAAGGTACTGTCAATCACATGCCTTGACTCCTCCCTCAGTGAATGGGAGGTATGTGATACAGCCTGGGCCAATCAGAATATCCCATCTTCCTAAACACAATAATGGGTCCAGTGGTGGACTTCTGACTCAAGCAAGGTCATTCAGAGTCCACTTTGGGGGACTAATATGCAAGTTAGTTGGGGTCATTTTTCTATCCAAATGGAGTAAGAAAGTAACAGAAAAAAGCAGAGCCGAAAGACACTCCTGATGATATCATCTGAGCCCCTGGATCTAGCCATTCCTAAGGCTTAGTAAGTGAGCTGATAAACTATTTTTACCTATGCCTCTTTGAATTGGTTTTCTTGTCTCTAAACATTAGATACTTCGTATAGCAGAAGGGGCAGCAGGCTTGAATCATACTCTTGGCTACCACCTGCTGCCTGCTTCCATAAGTGCTTGCGAAGACTTACACTCTGACCCAAATAGCTCCTCACCAGGGGCCATTTCTCTCCCATTGTTTATTTTCCGTTTCTGTTCACAGTGGAGGTCACATTGAGCAGAAATTACTGCTACAGCCATCCACACTACATATAATTCACGTATCCTTTCTTCTCTTTACCCTCTCTCCCCAGCCGTGCCTGACTCTCAAATAAAAGGCATTACCAACCCTTGTCAGAGACAGAGAAAGGTATGAAGAACTTCTCTTTAGATTTCTGACTGTCTATTCAACCTCTGGTAGCACCAGAAACAACATGAAATACTGCAGATGATGTGATTCATTATAGATCATGAGACTTGGTCAAAACCAGTGTCTGGCTTTCTTCAGAAATATAAACTAAAAGGTACTAAAAGGAACCACAGAAGTGATCTCTTTCAGTCTCAGTCAGTGTCAGTGTGGGTGCCTCTCACTGGGATACAAGAGACAGTTTCACAGGAACATGGACATGGAATTAAATAGCACGGAATCAGAATTCTGCCCGTCTTTCCCAAATCTAATAAGAGGAAGCATCAGACAACCAGGAATTAAGGGTCAGTCTACAAAGTCACTAGCCTGCATTCTTCAAGAATGTCAGTGTCATGAAATGCAAAGAAAGGCTGAGGAACTGTTCCAGATTAAAGAAGAGTAAAGAGAAATGACCACTAAATGCAGTACGTGATCTGAACCGGTGCCTATACTGGGGGAAAAATGCTATAAATGTCATTACTGGGTCAATTGACAAAATCGAATTATAGCCTGCAGTTTGATAGAAAAATTGCAGCCATGTTAAGTTTCCTGCATGTGATTATTTTACTGTGATTATAACAGAGAATATCCTTCTTCTTCCCTCCCTCAGTGATTCATTATATTATGAATTTCCCTCAGGGAAATACATAATGAAGTAGAAAGGGCATGGTTGATACAACCTACTCAGTGGCTGAAAAAAAAATATTATAAGCGTATATAGAGAGGGTAAATGTGGCCAATATTCAAAGCTGGTAAATGTGGATAAAAGCTCCACTGGAGTTCTTTTGTACAGTTCTTACACCTTTTTTTATAAGTTTGAAATTATTTCCAAATAGAAAGTTTTCTTACAAAAGAGTAAGCCAGTCTTTCAATTTTCTTTCAACCCTCATGATTATGTCAAAGAGAAAGTATCAGTTGGGGATTAATATATCTTTAAGACTTTTCTAACACTTGCTAATCTCCCTTTTTAATAAAGAGAGCGCAAGCCTCTCGGGCTCAGTCTTTGGCAAGCAACAGTTACCAGCTAGAATTTAATACCTTAGTTTTGTTTTCATAGTATTTACTTTCTATTTATGGGAAGTGGGGTAGCTGTCCTTGCGTGGTAAGATATACAACTACCTTTTAAATAGATGTATATAATTAGAAATGAGTTAATATAAAGAAATATTTGTGTTTCATTTTAATGTAAAGTTAATAAATATTAATATAAAAGTGCAGGTAGCACTTGGAGGGTAAAGATAGGACGTTTAATCACAAATTGCCTGACATTTAGTATGCACTAATGTTTCTATTCTTGGTCTATTCTGGGTCTATTGTAATGGCTTCATCTTACAGGAAGGGAAACTGGAACTATGAACGTTGGGTGACTGCTCTGCAATGACACAGTCTCTAGTGATGATGGTGGGGCAGGTACGCAGATGAGGGAGCCCTCCTGGCCACTGCCCGTTCCACCACCCATTGCCGTGTGACTCATGACACAGGAGTGCCAAGACCAGCTCTACAATAAGAAGCACAGCTCAGCAAGGTATCATTTACCATTTACACACATGTGCACAAACTAGTCAGCCATATTGCAAGTCAGGTAACTCACAGCCAAAGCAACCCTCACTGTTGGCTTACACCTTTGACCTTGAAACAGTCTTGTCTCTTCTATTCTCATTTCCCAAGCGCCCAATGGAACAGAAGGAGTCATTCCTATATAGTTTATGGACAAACTCAAACATTCTCTTTCCAAAGCAGTGATATGATCCTAGGATCCTGGAAGCTTGAAATAAGAGCCAGTTCACTCTTGTCAGTGGCTTTAGAAATAGTTGAGTGGGGAATTCCCTGGTAGTGCAGTGGTTAAGAATCCGCCTGCCAATTCAGGGGACACAGGTTCGAGCCCTGGTCCAGGAAGATCCCACACGCCACGGAACAACTAAGCCCGAGCGCCACAACTACTGAGCCTGCACTCCAGAGCCCGCGTGCTGCAACTACTGAGCCCCTGTGCCACAACTACTGAAGCCCGTGCACCTAGAGCCTGTGCTCCGCAACAAGAGAAGCCACCGCAATGAGAAGCCGGTGCACCACAACAAAGAGTAGCCCCCGCTCGCCACAACTAGAGGAAGCCCACACACAGCAACAAAGACCCAACGCAGCCAAAAATAAATAAATAAATAAATAAATTAATTAATTAATTAATTTAAAAAAGGAAAAGAAATAGTTGAGGGAAGCAAAGCTGGGTGTTCCCGTGTCCTGAGCCCCCAGCCCTGTCCCCAGCTCTCACACTCAAAATTCCTGGAGCTGACAGTTAAAATACTTCCTTTTTTTCTCATGTTCTTGCTCTCACACAATGCTATTTTCCATAAATCTGTAGGTGGGTTTTAGTTGCCCTTTGGAGAAAAAGCTGAGCTACTGGGGTTGAGTCAATGTGTATGTAGGATCTAGTCCCGCCGCTGCTGTCATCATGGAATTCAACCTCACGAGCAAGAGGAGAATTCCCTCTGCTTACAGGGGTCCCAGAGGAAGGCGTGTGACAGCTTCCTTGGTCTCATCCCAGGCTTGACCACTCTGACTACCCTCCCTCACGCCACCTGAATCCACCTGGGCATGAGTGTGTGTGTGCCTCTTCTGTTCCTTCCTCCGTGGACAGCAAATGTCCTTCAGTCTTTGTAAAATAATCTTTATGTGTTTGAAGGTGATCACTAATCCTCCTCCTCAACTATCTCTCCTCAAAGTGAATGTACCCACTTTTTCCATCTTCATGCACAAAATAACACTTTCCAATCTATTCATCATCCTCATGGCTCACCTCTGAGCTTCTGTGTTGTTTTTTCCTGTCACTCTAAAGTTGTGGAATCCAGAACAGAATACGGTGTCTTGAGGGTATGTGCAGTCAGTGCGAAAATGCTCAACATTCCTGCTTCCTTGGGAGGACTGACCCTCCTCTGGTCTGCAGGTCCCTCTGGACTCTCCAGGCCTGAGCAAATCTGTTCTGGGGGCTTTGGTTGTTCAAGTTCCATCCACACAGCATTTTAAGTAAGAGGTAGTGTAGGAGGGTCCTCAGAGATACACCCTATAACTTCGTAAGTGGGGAGTCCAGTTTAGTACCAGGTCACTGCTAAAAGGCTGACCAGACCTAATGCTCCCCTAGAGAATCAAACTAAGGGAAAATCAGGCATTCAGGTCATTCGGGAACTTGACAAACTCCTACCAAAGCAGCCTATTTATGGGAGGCTGTTACGCAGAAAGATATTAGAGACATTAAAAAAATCACAAAGATGCCCCTCTCCCCAGCACTAGGGGAGAAATTCTACACTGTGCCTGAAAATTTCAATTTACTGAACACATATGAGCTTCTTCTTTTTTTTTTTTTAACATCTTTATTGGAGTATAATTGCTTTACAATGATGTGTTAGTTTCTGCTGTAAAACAAAGTGAATCAGCTATATGTATACGTATATCCCCATATCCCCTCCCTCTTGCGTCTCCCTCCCACCCTCCCTATCCCACCCCTCTAGGTGGTCACAAAGCACCGAGCTGATCTCCCTGTGCTATGCGGCTGCTTCCCACTAGCTATCTATTTTACATTTGGTAGCGTATATATGTCCATGCCACCCTCTCACTTCGTCCCAGCTTATCCTTCCCCCTCCCCATGCCCTCAAGTCCATTCTCTATGTCTGCGTCTTTATTCCTGTCCTGCCCCTAGGTTCATCAGAACCATCTGAACACATATGAGCTTCTTTCAGCAATTCCATGTAAGAATCTTGCCCTGCCCACCTTGCAGGGATGCACTAATATATGGTGATATCCTTTTAAAACTGTAAAAGCAGAGAGAGGAGAGAGGGAGGTGGGGGTAGAGCGAATTTTTACACAATCTGTGTCTGAGGCTATCTCAGAACTGCCCCAGCCCCTGGCTGTCATGAGGCAAGTTCAAGGACCCAAGGACCCACCTAGCAGGGTTAAAGATTCAGCCCCAGGACTTCCCTGTGGTTCAGTGGTTAGGAATACACCTTCCAGTGCAGGGGACATGGGTTTGATCCTTGGTCAGGGAACTAAGATCCCACATGCTTCAGGGCAACTAAGCCTGTGCGCTGCAACTAGAGCCTGTGCACTGCAACAAAAATCCCACATGCTGCAATGAAGATCCCATGTGCTGCAACTAAGACCCGACACAGCCAAATAAATAAATAAAAATTAAATAAATAAATAAATATTTAAAAATAAATAAAAATAAACTGAGTTAATTTAAAAATAAACAAATAACAGGGAAAAAGAGAGGAGTTTAAAAAAAAAAAAAAAAAAAAAGATTCAGCCCCAAAGTTCCCAGACTCCCTCAGGGTTGAAGGGGGGTTGTCAAATGGCTGCAAATTAGACAGTCTACCCAAAAGGCAGGAAAAATATCTTTTAAACAGAGTTTTATGCTTGTCATTGGAGGCCAGTGAGTCTAGACTTCTCACTTTTTGCATGAGGAAACAACCCAGAGAGAGTGACTGGCCCAGGATCATGCAACAAGTAGTGGCAGAGCCAGGACTAAAATTGACCTCTCTTTCCTTGGTCATTTTGGCCCTCTTTGAAAATACTAGCGCAGCAAACCACTAAATAGAATGGGAGAAATTCCTTCGTCTCTCTACCTGGACATCTGCGATAGATGGGGCATGCCAACCACAATGTTCTGGTTCAGCTCAGATGGCAGATGCAGGATGGGTAAGTGGGAGGTAGGGTTGAACCCTGTGTGTGTACATTCTGACTTCTTTCTTTGCATTTTGGTTCCATTTAACAACCTGTTACCTCTTCACAGAGTAGTTTATATCATTGCAGGATGCCAAGAATGACATCAACATCTATTAAAACCTAATGTTTCACATTCTCAACTGTAAACATTAACATTGCTTAGTTTCCAGATATAAACTCACAGTCATTCTGAAGTTGGATGGTTTCTTTCCAAGAAAGTTGATGTTACTGTAATGAAATTTACCTAATTAATCTCCTTAAGGAGGGAAGGAATCCAATGATGACTGTTAATAAAGACCTCAACGTTCTTCTTGTAATCAGAGCAAAGCAATCTGTGGATTCATTTTGGGAGAGACCATAACTTTCCAAATAAATCTTAGCAAAGCTCTGCAGACAGGGTTCTTGAGCTATTTCCCCACTTGGCTGGCTTACTTTCAGCTTAACGAGCCCTGTGTAAACTTCTATAGAACCTCTGGATATATTTATATTCACCTGTGACGTTGGACCCCAACATCTAGGGTATTGTTCTTGGTGCCAAGAACTCATATGAAAGGTAAATTTGAACCAGTCATTGATGGAAACTCTCGGTTTGCCAGACTTCAAAGCCATCCCCTACCTGGGGCATCATCTGCATGCCGTGTGCCTGGACCCACCTCTTGATACCTACACAGTATTTTGGCTGCACCAAGCAGTGAATATGAAGAACAGCAGCAGTCAGCCTCTGCCAGGGTCTTCCCTGGACCCCGATGGAGCCATCTACATATATGTAATCAAGAATCTCTCCTTTCGGGGTTTCCCTGGTGGTCCAGTGGTTAAGACTCCACGCTCCCAATGCAGGGGGCCTGGGTTCAATCCTTGGTCAGGGAACTAGATCCTGTATGCCACAACTAAGAGCCCACATGCAGTAACTAAAAATCTCACATGCCACAACTAAAGGTCCAGCATGCCGCAACGAAGATCCCGTGTGCCACAAATAAGACCCGGTGCAGCGCACGGTGTCACACCAGGGTATAGGAAGCCACAGTGGGGAGTAAGGAGAACATTCCCTGGTCTCCCGGTCCTGAGTTCAAGAGGGCTGCAGAAGTGGCACCCACAGGAAAGAGTCTTCTGAGAGACAGCCTCTGTGAAGATGTTGAGGGAATGGTGGTGTTTATGAACCCTGGGACTGGGGGTCTAGCAGGTATGAAGGGAACCACTGGGTTGGAATCTTGGGATGTTAGGTCAGAGCACTATGGGTGTGATGGTATGGAAGGGTTTGGAAGGTTATAGAAAAAGCTTAGGAATGTGGCAGGAATCCAGTTTTTAAAATTGAGACAGCTGGTCATGGAGAGACAAATAGCCAAGGGTAACTTGATCCTCAGCACCCGAATACGGAGCTGGATCTGTTTAAGTCCTTGCTGATTCAGGACCTGACCGGACTGGGAAGGGAGGTGGGGCTGGGTTTACAGGTGGCAGGTGGGACAAAGGGTGTCAAGGCAGGTAACCTGCCAGGCCTGACACTATCTCGGCAAAGAAGGCCAGAGAGTCTCAGAAGGCTGGTGACCTGAGTAGAATTTTGAAGAACAGAATCTCTCCACCACTCCCCACCCCATCCAGGGAAAAATATTGTTTAGGTCTTGCTATGGTAACATCCTGGAGTAATTCATCCTATGGCAGTCATCCTATGCTCTCTGCAGCCTCCACTATCCTTGTGAGGGCCCTGAAATCTGGGACTGGGCTCAGCCTTTATTGTAATTTCTGGTCTCATCATTTATATCCCAAGTGGGATTGTAAGCTCCATGAGGGCAGGGAACAGATCTATTTCCATAGATCAAGTTCCAGCACAATGCTGGCACTCAGTAAGTATTTAGCGAAAGAATGACTAACTCTGGCAGGTAACATTATTATGCTCAAGTATTCAACTCCTCCTTCCTTAGAGCACAACCCTTTGGGATTGGCCATGTGACTTGCTTTGTCCAACAAAATTCAAGTGGGCATGACACACGCCATTTCCGAGCAGCAGACTGAAGGGAGAGTGCATGGCTTGGCTCAGCCTCTTGTGCTTCTGTTCTCTGTCACAGGGCTGCGGGTTGCAGGTAGGGGTTGCTCCTGCAGCCCGAGTCCCAGAACAGGAAGATGCTAGAAGCCACCCCATAGTCAGCCCACAGCCTAGTGCAGAGCTGTGGCCATTCCACAGCATGATGGAGAAGCCAATGTTTGTAAGCCACCGAGTCTGGGAGTTGTTACCATGACAAAAGCCCTGAGGTTGGGGGAATAAACTATCTCCTGTTTGATTTCTCCCGAGTGCTGTCACAGCTGCCTTCAATTCCTCCATCTTGCCAAAGCTGAGAACAGATGGCAAATGCACCTGCCTTGCCCCCCATACCGTCAAGCGAGCAGTCTTTCCGCTGTCCTCTCCAAAAGAACACAAGCTTCCACCATCCCAGAGAAACCTAATGGTTAACTGTCAAGGCTGCCTACCATGAAAAGTGGCCTGAAAGCAAGTTTACATATCATATTTTAAACATTTACACAGTTTTAAAATAAATACAAGACTGAAGCTGGCTCCAGCCCCCTTCCTGTCTTCACCTGCCAGTGAAGCATGTTCTCTCCAGTTCTTCAAAAAGCCAGAGTGGTACTCAGGGGCTGGAGGTGGAGTGTTGTCTGCAAGTGATGTGATTGAAAGCTCAGGGTCTTCTCCCTCTGCACCAGTCTTCGAGTTATCTTGGGAAGAACTTGGAATATAAAATGTACACAGACTTTGCACAGAAGGAAAGGCAGACCCAAAGAAATCCTGGAGACACCGTACTCTTCTCAGTTCTCTTATTACTCCCTGGAGCTACCTATTTTGAAGAGAGGTGAAAAAAATGCAGACAGAGCTATAAGAAACTAAATAGCTAAACATTTGGGAACTAAACAAAATGGTTCGTATTTTTATCAGACTCTGTAATGACATCCACCTTCCTGGTCTCAGCCTCCACCAATGTGCTGATAATTTCAAACTCTACCTTTCCAACCTCGACTTTTCCCACAGGGTGCAGATCCTTAGAGCCACTTGACTGTCCACAATACTTCAAATGCAATATGTTTGAAATGAAACCTTGGGCATCCCCTTGAGCATGGGCTTCTTTCTCTTCAGTTTCCATATTGACTGATGGTACCCCATCCACCTACTTGTCCAAGCCAGAAACTGGGGACCTTGTTGGATGCTTTTCTCTCCCTCAGCCCCTGAATTCATCTCATTATCAAGTCCTACGGTTCTACCCCAAATCCTTTGTGGGAGAAAGCTGGCTATAAATAATTCATACCTCCATATATAAATAAAGGCCCTACTTACATTATCTCTGAAATGTCCCTAAAACTCCTTTCCCCTATCCTACTGTTAAGGAGGAAGAAAACTTTCCTCTACCCTTCTAGGTTCTTCTGGTTGGTGTAAGACTTAATTCGACATGAGACAGAGTAACAGGAGAAAATTAGATTTAATTTTGCACATACAGAAACCCCACACACATGAGAGGGTCAGAGACAGAAAGGTAAAATGAGGTCTATATGCCATCCTGAGTGAGAAATGGTATAGGAGCCTGGGGCTTCCAAGGAAAGAAGGTCCCTCACAGGACGAAAAGAGGAAGAGCAGATGCTTGGTAACTAGATATTTGCCCTGCCATACAGATGGGACCACTTGGATAAAATTTATCTCCGGTAATAACTCTTGGCTGGGAAAAATCCCCAATTTAAATTCTTGTAGGCAGTTAGGGGAGGGGCAGTAGTTTCTCTTGAACCCACAGGGTCTCGATTGCCTTTAGTTCAAAATAATCCTCATGCAAGAGTGATACATTTGGGGGAGGCTCGTTCTGAACCCCATATCACTCAGGGTCCCTCACCCTAATTGTCTCAGTTCATCTCAACTCCTGCAAAAATCTCCTAACTGGTCTCTGCCTCCAATCTGGCTGGCTGCTGCCCCCCTGACCTGTAGTCTATCCTTCAGACCAGATTCCTCTTCCTAAAACACAAATCTAATGGTATCATTCCCTTCCTGGAAAGCTCACTGTGGCTTTCCATTGGCTAGAGAATAAAGCTCCACCTTTGACTGGCTCATGGAGAACTTTGCGACCGGCCTCTGGGTATTTTCCAGGCTCATTTCTTACAGTGTCCAAGCTCTGAGCATTGGGAACACGCTGTGTTCTTTCTTCCTGGGGACGCTGTGTTTACCTAGAGGACCCCTGCTTATCGTTTATGCCTCCGCCCAAGAATCCTGTCCTCTGCAAAGGCTGTCTTACTGCTCTCACCCCTCAAAGACTTGGGCAGCACCCTTTCTCCCCCAACTGTCCAAAGCTCTGCTACATTCACAACAGGATTGCTTCTCGTGTTGTGTTCACACGTCTGCCTCTCGTATCGAGCTGTGAGTGATGTGAAGGTGGCACACTTGCCTGAGTTATCGCTCTAAACTCAGGGCCAGGCACGCTGCATACATGCTGTCAACATCACAGAATAAATGGAGGAATGAATGTAGGAGTAAATTCTCTAGTCATAGGCTAAGTGTCCTTATGCGGATAAATGACTTAGCATATTAATTTTCCTATCTGAAACTGAAAGTCAGAATGAGAATCAACAAGTCAGCGTTTTTGCTTTTTTTAAGCAATGTTCCAAATAGAAGGACAAAAAATTATGCTATTGCAGCATGATTTCTAGAAGGACGATGGCATTTGTTATAGGATCAGAACATGAGAATACAGATACGCTGGCACATAGCATTGATGTCCCAGGGCAGTAATGTTAAAGGGGAGATATTAGGGAGCAAGGTGTTTAGAACCTAAGCTTCTTCCTTTGTCATGAGAAAGCATAAAAGCTTATTTGGCAGGGCTCCCCAGACTTCTCTTTTGTGAGGAGTATCGTCCCTAAGAGCATGAACTTTGGAGCCCAAACGCTCAAGGTTTGAGTCTCAGCTCCAGCACTTACTAGCTCTGTGACTTTAGGTGAGTAACTTAAACTCTCCGTGCCTTGATTTTCCTGTCTGTAAAATTAGTACGTTAATAGCACCTACCTCGGGACTTCCCTGGTGGCGTGGTGGTTAAGAATCCGCCTGCCAATGCAGGGGACACGGGTTCGAGCCCTGGTCCAAGAAGATCCCACATGCCGCAGAGCAACTAAGCCCGTGCGCCACAACTACAGAGTCTGCTCTCTAGAGCCTGTGAGCCACAACTACTGAGCCCACGTGCCACAACTACTGAAGCCTGCGTACCTAGAGCCCATGCTCCGCAACAAAGACAAGCCACCACAATGAGAAGCCCGCGCAGCGCAACTAAGAGTATTCCCCTGCTTGCCGCAACTAGAGCAGCAACGAAGACCCAACGCAGCCATAAATAGATAAATAAATTTGTAAAAAAGAAAAAAAATAGCACCTACCTCATAAGTTACTATAAGGATTAACAGAATGAATGCAGATAAAGTACTTACTACTTGGGATAACACAAGAGCTAGTTAAGCCATATATTTTCCCCAAAATGTTAGGATGCATTTTCAAAGTATCAGAGCTGGTTAGATCCCCTTTCTATGGCATTTCTCCTACATAATCAAGGCTTTTGGGTATTTTTATCGTTCTTCATCATTAACTATTGTCCACAGTTTTACAAAATCCACACAATTTTCACAATGGCTATATGAAGATTTAGAGAAATAGAGCCAAGATATAGAACTTCAAGGAGTTTATCCCCAGCTCCCTTTCTTAACTAGCCTCCAACTTTTGTTCAAGAGGTATCAAGCCCGGAACAGTGAGTGCAGGACACCCAGAGGCGCACCACGACGTGTGTGCCAGTGTCACTGTGCCATCTAGTGGACGCAGGGTTTAGCCGCTGTTTTGAAGCCCTCCCAGAAGAGCTGGATTCCAGGGAAGGGTTTAGCCATAACTGTTCTGGTCCGTCTGGCCAGCTTCCAGGTGATCTCATAACACCGCTCCCTTGATGTGCACCATCAGCGCTAATCATGTGGGACACCCGGAATCCCTCTTCTAAGGTGACAGCTCTACCAATGCATTCAGGTTGTCCATCCCCCATCACAACCATCTTTGCAGAAGTGGGCAGAGAAGAAAGGAATGAAAACGGACAGGACAGTATTTATAACAGTGAGAAAGAAGCCAGCCAACATTCACCTATGTTTTAATAAGGATCTGCCAAACAAGCCAGCCAGCAAGACATGCCAACGCTTAGTAACTTTTTGACCTTCATTTCTGGCTTCAATGCATCTTGGCACAAGGCAGCCTGGGGCTGACAAGGGCTGAGCCAACTAAGGCCTGAATCCCAATTTATTGAAGTGTTTTTAGAGGCGGCCAACTGCTCTCTGCAGGTGATTAAAAGCTTATCCCCAGAAGGCTAGTAAACACTCCCCCACCAATAACTCAGCTCTGGCATGCAGGGCAAGGGGTATTGAACACCATAATGGGAGAGAATATCCACATAAAAACCCAATCAAAGGCAAGGTTTGCCTTTGAGGGGCACTTGGAGGCCAATAATCCACCTCGTCTTTATTTTCTTTTCAGAGTTCTTGGCCACCATGACCAGGCGGACCAATATTAAACTTGAAAGACAATGGGTTTGATATCAACAGCTAACTGAAATCACTTGCTTGGGCCTCAGTTCAACACATTATGGCAACAGACATGGCAACGGGTGGGTTTGGCTGTGCCTTGTCCAGAATGCAGGTACTTTGGGCGTTCCATTTATTTCATGGTCCTTCAAAATTTTAATACTATCATGAGAAAGAAGAAAGTCTCTGGGACACTATTTATCCCAGAAGAATTCCAAATCAAGGAGAGGATTTAAGTAGGAAAAATCTAAAAATATTTCAAAAGAAAAGTTTAAAAGAAAAGGGAGTATGTAGTGAGACATATAGTACAAGGACAAAGTCTGGACTTGTAGGCAGAGTCCCATTTTTCCCCTTTTTGGCTAGTCCCCAGGTTTAAAGCTTGTTCTTTTTAAAGGCCAATTAGAGAAAATAAACTGAGTCAAGGCACCATTTCTTAAAAATGCCAAAGAGAAGCAGCTACTGAACGATGTCGTTCATACTGCAGAAGTTGAGAGGAGGGAGCAAAGTCTTGTCCCATCTCTGGTGACTAGCTGTCCTGAGCAAGGAAGGTCCGTTTAGGCTCTGCTGGTTGGCCCTATGTGGACACATGTCCTTGAGCATCTAGAACCCAGAGAGTAGGACCTCAGTCCACACACCCCAACCCCCAACCCTTCACTCTACCCAACAAACAATGCAGGTCCTGGAGAGGTCAAGGTCCCTCAGCTAGTGAGTGGCAGAGTTGGGATTCAAGGTTCCAAAGCACATGTTCTTAACTTCATTTCATTGCTTTTGCAACAGGAACTTGTTTTGGAGGAAATTCATTCATTCATTCATTCAAAAAAATTTTGAGCCCCCACAAAATGGGAATCCCTAAAATTTTGCAAAACCAACAGGTTTGCTAGAGGAGACATCAGCAGAATACTCAGCACATGATCAGAGAGAGCTTGGAGTATTGCCATATTGGCTAAGAGAGGGCCTGGCATGTTGGCTAAGTTTGGAGCCAGATCCTTTTGGATGCAAGTCCCAGCTTCAGGATCAAACAGCCATGTGACCTTGGGAACAGCAGTCAAATCTCCATTTCCTCATCTGTAAAATGAAGCTGATAAAAGTACCTAATAAGAGTGATTTGTAAAAATCCAAATAACAAATGCTGGAGAGGATGTGGAGAAAAGGGAACCCTCTTACACTGCTGGTGAGAGTGTAAACTGGTGCAGCCACTAGGGAGAACAGTCTAGAGGTTCCTCAAAAAACTAAAAATAGAGTTGCCATACGATCCAGCAATCCCACTCCTGGCCATATATCCAGACATAACTCTAATTCAAAAAGATACATGCACCCCAGTGTTCAGAGCAGCACTATTCACAATAGCCAAGACGTGGAAACAAACTAAATGTCCACTGGCAGACGAATGGATGAAGAACATATAGTACATATGTACAATGGAATATTACTCATAAAAAAGAATGAAATAATGTCATTTGCAGCAACATGAACGGACCTAGAGATTATCATACTAACTGAAGTTAAGCCAGACAAAGACAAATATTACATGATATCACTTGTATGTGGAATCTAAAATGTGACACAAATGAACTTATCTACGAAACAGAAACAGACTCACAGATATAGAGAACAGGCCTGTTGTTGCCAAGGGGAAGGGGAGGTAGGGGAGGGAAGGATTGGGAGTTTGGGATTAGCAGATGCAAACTATTATATAGAGAATGGATAAACAACAGGTCCTACTGTATAGCACAGGGAACTATATTCAATATCCTGTACTAAACCATAATGGAAAAGAATATGAAAAAGAATATATATATATATATATATATATATATATATATATATATATATATACACACACACACTTTGCTGAGTCACTTTGTTGTACAGTAGCAATTAACACAACATTGTAAATAAACCATACTTCAATAAAGTAAAATTTTTTAGAAAGAGTGACTTGTAAAAATTGAGTGAGATAAAGCATATACTGTGCTTAATGCATGGCCCTGGCCCACTGCAGGTATCCAAAAATATTAGCTGTTATCATTTTAATAAGTACATGTGAGTAGTAATGATTAAAAACAAAATCATAGGAAAAAACATCTCTGCCTCTAAGTAGTTAGTGTCTCCAGCCACTCTAGGGTTGGCCAGGAGTGAGGTATTTTTAGCTGTGGGCATGAGACAGAACTGACCCAGTGCAAACGCAAAGTACAAGAGGAGACTCCAGCTTTCTGGCCACACACCATGAACTCTTGCTTGATAAAAGGCAAACTTTAGTTGTGCCTGCTTTTTGTGGGGTTTTTAAATAAATTTATTTATTTATCTTGGTTGCATTGGGTCTTCGTTGCTGCGCGCGGGCTTTCTCTATTTGCGGCGAGCAGGGGCTACTCTTCGTTGCGATGTGCAGGCTTCTCATTGCGGTGGCTTCTCCTGTTGCGGAGCATGGACTCTAGGTGCGTGGGCTTCGGTAGTTGTGGCTCACAGGCTCTAGAGCGCAGGCTCAGTAGTTGTGGCACACGGGCTTAGTTGCTCCGCGGCATGTGGGATCTTCCCAGACCAGGGCTCAAACCCATGTCCCCTGCATTGGCAGGCGGATTCTTAACCACTGCGCCACCAGGGAAGTCCCAGTTGTGCCTGGTTTTTCGTTATCAGTGTGTCCTGAGAGATTGCAGTGAAACCAAACTTTATACACAATCATGTTTTAAATGCATAAGGGAATTTTCCTTTTTAATAGACTCTTTACAATAAGTCCTTTTATACTTTAAGTTATTATAGGTTTTTAAAATGCAAGTGATTGTTCAGTTTCTTTAAAACAGGACATCCTGAAAGATTTTTAAATTGCCATTACATCAACAGCAGTTTTACGGATGTAACAGAGTGGGGGAAATGGTCATCTTAACATCTGGCCCCAGTACTCTAAACACATTGATAAGCCATTTGGGCATGGAAAATGAGACCCTGAAGATTCAACCTAGTTAAGAGAAGTGGCCAAACTTCACAGGGTTATAAATTATTAGCAGGCATTTGGGGTGGGCAGAGAGACTGGGTTATGAAGCAGCTTTTTGCAGTAGAAAAAGAGTTTTGAAAACTAGGGTGGCCATTAATTTTATGTGTCAACTTGGCTGAGCCATGCGGTTCCCAAATATGTGGTCAAACATTATTCTGGATGTCTCTGTGATGGTGTTTTGGATAGATTAACATTTAAATCAGTGGACTTTAAGGAAGGCAGATTGCCTACCATAATGTGGGTGGGTCTCATTCAATCAGTTGAAGACCTGACTAGAACAAAAGACTGACACATCCTCCCCCGACACACCCCAACAAGAGGAAGTCCTGCCAGCAGGTGGCCTTTGGACTTGAATTGCCACACGAGCTCTTTCTTTGGTCTCCAGTCAGTCAGCCGTTAGACTCAAACTGCAGACTTAGGACTTACCAGTCTCCATAATCACGAGTCAATTTCTTAAAATAAATCTCTAGATAGATAGATAGACAGATTATAGATTATAGATATATAGATCAATCTCTATCTTTTTCTCTCTCTCCACACACACACATACACCCACGCACACACACATTCTATTGGTTCTGTTTCTCTGGAGAATCCTGACTAATTCAAACAGGATGTCTAATATTAAATGTGAAGTTGTGCTGCCCTGAAGTCTATCTCCACGCCAATCAAACACATTCAGCCTGCAACTCACCCACAAGTCTCGTTCAAGTGGTTTTGTGTGTGTGCATGTGTGTGAACTAAAGAAAGGGGCTAAGTTCCATGTCTGGCTTGTCACAGCACAGAACAAAAATAACACTTGTAGATGGCAAGACGACCCTCAACTTGAACCAGGTCAGGAGAAGCAGGAATGGGGAGCCAGAAGATTCCCTTTCTTCCACCTCCCCGGGAATTTGCACACCGTTGGGGAGAGCAATAGATTTCCACAACGTTCAAGCCAAACTCAAGGAGCTTCTAAGAGATGGAGCAGGGAATTGCCCTCCCCACCCTTCCCCATCCCCACCAACAGGGACATCCGAGTTCCATAAAAACCAAAACATTTTTTCTTTTAAATTCCGATTTCAGCCAACACTCACAGAAGCAGAGCCAAATGATAAAACTTTGCTAGCGATCAGAGTTTGCTTCTAATTATTCATACTTCTCTCAGAGATTAAGAAAAAAAGAAAAACACCAAATAAACCAAAACAAATAAAATAAAATACTAAGAGAGGCAATACACAAAAGAATAAGTGAAGCATCTTGATTCTGTAGAAAATGGAAAATGCCTCCCAATGTGGTTCCACTGCCTGTGCTACATTCCCACGGGGTGCATCACTGGTTCCCCTTCCTGGGCAGGAATGGAAGGACAGAGCGGGGAGAAGAGCCATCTTGAGAAATTAACTGCTGGTGTGGATGCCGCCCAGCACCAGGCTGGCATGGTTGTCCATCCCCTGGAATTAGCAGAGAGAACCAAGGTCCTTAAGATGGCACAAGATGACAAAGATACTCAAACTAACCAAAAATAATTGAAAAAAATTACATTCTAAGTACCTAGGGGAGGGATAAAGATCAAGGTGAATTTCAAATTTCTATGTCTTCAGGGAGGAAAAAATGATCACTTGGACTATCCCTGTAGTCCAACAGAATTCATTTCTAAAGTGTTTATTGACAGGTGCTTGGATTAGACTTCAGTATACTAGGTGTGTATTGAAACGGTGGTCTTTTATAGTTGCTGGGAAACAGAAGTAGAATTGATGGTGTTTGGTGCTCTCAGACAAAAACTCACCCTCCTCCATCCAGCGTTTCTCATCATTCTCTCAATCAGAAAGTTTGCGAGGGGCATAATATTATTCTCAACTGCCTGAAAAAAAACCCATACTCACACTAATTTTTTTCCTTCTAAACCCTGTTACATAGTGCAAGTCTGTATGTGATTCAGGGGGCAAATGAAGGAGATGTGAGATTTATGATTTTTTTAAAATAAATGTATTTATTTATTTGTTTATTTATTTATTTTTGGCTAAGTTGGGTCTTCGTTGCTGCGCTCGTGCTTTCTCTAGCTGCGGCGAGCAGGGGTTACTCTTCGTTGCAGTGCACCGGCTTCTCACTGTGGTGGCTTCTCTTGTTGCGGAGCATGGGCTCTAGGCGTGTGGGCTTCAGTAGTTGTGGCTCACAAGCTCCAGAGCGCAGGCTCAGTCGTTGTGGCACACGGGCTTAGTTGCTCTGCGGCATGTGGGATCTTCCCGGACCAGGGCTCGAACCCGTGTGCCCTGCGTTGGCAGGCGGATTCTTAACCACTGCGCCACCAGGGAAGTCCCTATGATTTATTTTAAAACCCAAAACAACACATTCTCAGGGGTAAGTAGAAAGGTCACCACCAATAAAAACATCTAATCAGCCTCATTATTATGCTCCTTTAGCCACATTTCTCTTACTTAATAGAGCATGTCTCCTCTGAAGAAGCATTAAATTTCACAATAACACATGCAAAGACCAAGAAAGGAATCTGTGTGATGCAGCCAGGACCCAACAGGCCAGGAGCTTCTGCCTCAGAGGGAGAAAAAGGAGAGGGAAAAATTTAAAGAGGACGATCAAGCCTCTGATATGTGCACATATCTGCCAAGCTTAATAAAGTTTCTCTAAGCTAGCCATGCATGGAACTACAAGAAACCTTGTTATTGAGCATCCCCATACCTCCCAGAAGTGGCAGACTCCTGCCTGGGATCAATGAAAGATCTTAGGCCCAAGATTCCAGAAGCAATTGGCAGTCTTATTTACCTAATAATCAAAAGAGTTAATAGAGTTGTACTATCTCAAGTTTCTCTTGAATGAAACACAGTGTTTTTGTGACTTATGGATTCCTACCAAGGCTAGATTAAAATCTTCCTTCAAGGGATTATTAAAGTCTCTCCTCTGTGTCCTTGGCCACTGCTTCTCTGTCTCCTTTATGCTCCCTCCTCCATCCTATGTCAAATGGGTGACCTTTTCTATCATCTCCTTTCCCTGGGTAACCTCGTCCAGTCCCAGGACTTTAAATATCATTTCCACACTGTTAACTCTCACAGGTAAATTGTCAGCCCAGAACTCTCCTCTGAGCTCTGGACTTGAGGATCCAACTTCTGACTTGATACCTCTACACGATCGAGGACCTCACATCTCCAACACAGAAGTCGATTTGCCCCCAGATCTGTTTTCCTATCAGTAAGTGGCCCCCAACATTCATTCCTTTGCTCAAACTAAGCCTAGGAGTCATCCTTGAGTCTTCCCCCTCCTCATTCAGTCCATCATCAAATCGTCTTAGTTTACTTCTAAAATATGTCCCAAATCCCTCTTTCCCCTCCGGCACCACCCTTGTCCAGGCCACCGTTCTCTCGTGATTAAACTGCTTTGTTAGCCTCCTCAATGGTCTCCCCACTTCCACGCCTACCCACCCTAAAATGCATTCTCCACATAGCAGCCAGAGAGAGCTTTTAAAAATGTAAATCAGATAATATCACTTGGCTGCTTAAAACCCTCCAGGAAGCTTCTGCTTCTGCTTAGGATGCAAGAGAACATAGCTTCCCCAGCAATGAGAAAATGGCAGATAATCTACAAAATCATAATTTTCTTGAACACATCAAGGAGTTGAGGTCACAAGGCAACTGTAAGGATACAGATATTGTTTTGGGCAAGGAAGGAAGAGGTGGTTGCCATACAAGTGGGTAGAAAGAAATTATCTAACATTTTGACATATTCTTAAAAGCCAGTGTGGGCTAGCTGATCAGTTTGGAATAGGTAGGATCACCAGACGCAAGAGAACTCTGCACTTGCAAGCTCTTTACCACTGGCCTGTAGCCAGTGCTGATGACAAAGATTGGAGAAAGAGCAAGAGACCAGAGAGAGACCCTCTTAGTGGTACAGCTGTAGCTACAGCCCAAGTAAAAGGCTAAGATTCTCAGACTGGATTAAAAAACAAGACCCAGTGGACTTCCCTGGTGGCACAGTGGTTAACAATCCACCTGCCAAGGCAGGGGACACGGGTTCGAGCCCTGGTCCAGGAAGGTCCCACATGCCGCAGAGCAACAAAGCCTGTGGGCCACAACTACTGAGCCTGCGCTCTAGAGCCCAGGAGCCACAACTACTGAGCCTGTGAGCCACAACTACTGAAGCTCGCGTGCCTAGAGCCTGTGCTCCACAAGAGAAGCCACCGTGATGAGAAGCCCGCACACCACAACGAAGAGTAGCCCCCGCTCGCCGCAACTAGAGAAAGCCCACGGGCAGCAACGAAGACCCAATGCAGCCAAAAATAAATAAATAAAAAATAAATTAATTAAAAAAAAAACAAAAAAACAAGACCCAAGTATAATGTTGTCCATCAGAACCCCACTTTAAAAATAGGGAAACACAAAACTGGTTCAAAGTGAAAAGATAGAGAAAAGATATGCCATGAAATTACTACTCAAAATAAAGCATAAGAGGGTACATTAATATCAGACAATGTGGATTTCGGAAAAAAAGGAATATTACCAATGATAAAGGGAGACATTGCATAATGATGAAGTGGTCAATTCATCAAAAAGATGTAATGATCCTCCATGTGCATGCACCTAACAGAGCTTCAAAATATGTGAAAGCATAAACTGATTGAACAAAAAAATATACATAAGTATACAATTATAATTGGAAATTAATTGATAGACAAGTAGACAGGAAATCAATAAGCTATAGTAACCAACGCTATTAACAAATTGACCTAATTGACATTTAGGGAACACTTTAACCAACAGCTGCGGAATACACATTCACTTGATATGCTTATGAAACATTTGCCAGGATAGACCACATTCTGAGTCATAAAAAAAGCCTCCATGATTTTTTAAAAATTAAAATCACACAAAAAGTCTGTTCTCTGACCACAATAGGTTAAAACTAGAAATCAATAACAGAAGCACAGCTAGAAAAATCACTCAATACTTCCTATTAAACATCATCCTTCTAAATAATCTTTGGTTAAAAGAAGAATTCACAAGAGATATTAGAAAATATTTTTAATAAGGTGAAAAAGAAACTGTAACATACCAAAATTAGAGGGACGCTACTAAAGCAGTTCTTAGAGGGAAATTTATAACACGAAATGCTTATATTAGAAAATAAAAAGATCTCAAGTCAATAATGTAAGTTTCAACTACGTAAGAAACTAGAGAAAGAAAAGTAAATCAAACTCAAGCAAGCAGAAGGAAGGAAAGTGCTTCATGATTTTATTATTATTCTCTTATTGCTGGAGCCAAATATTGGTGTGACGGTGCTCAGGCCAATGTTTTTACGTGAATCATAATGTTCATAAACATCATTTAAAAACTTCAATTCCAGAGACTTCCCTGGTGGTGCAGTGGTTAAGAGTCCGCCTGCCAATGCAGGGGACATGGGTTCGAGCCCTGGTCTGGGAAGATCCCACATGCCATGGAACAACTAAGCCCGTGCACCACAACTACGGAGCCTGCGCTCTAGGGCCCGCGAGCCACAACTACTGAGCTCACGTGCCACAACTACTGAAGCCCGTGCACCTAGAGCCCGTGCTCCTCAACAAAGAGAAGCCACCGCAATGAGAAACCCGTGCACCGCAACAAAGAGTAGCCCCCGCTCGCCGCAACTAGAGAAAGCCAGCATGCAGCAACGAAGACCCAACACAGCCATAAATAAATAAATTTATATTAAAAAAAAAAAACAAACCTTCAATTCCAGACTCATTGCATGTACATTTGCCTGACTTGCTACCTATGGGTCCCTAAAGAAAAGTATCTCCAACATCCATCTCAGAGAAAGGTATAAGTAGACTGTCAAGAAATATGTGAAGAATTGAAGTGAATTTCTCACATTTTTATATAAGGAATGTATCTAAAGACTAAAGAACAGATTCAGATCAATTAAAAAGAATTTATTAGGATCTGTAATCTGAAACCTTCTAAGGAAAGGTTTAGGTTCTTTCACTCTGACAAAACTAAAGTGTGCGTTTTAAGAAATGAATAAATAAGATGTTTGCACTTTTACTTTCCACATTAATTATCACTTTAATTAAAGTCTTCTGCCTTCTACAAAAGTATGAACAATAACTCCTAAGTCTTTTAGTCAATATTTTCATATTCCAACAAAAGCAAGCAGGATCTGGGGGTTTGTTTCACACTTGATTATCAAAATCTGATTCATAAATTTGCTACCAAGTCTTTCCTATGGTAGATATTACCTTTTGTTTTGACTTTAACTTTGGCTCTTCATTCATTCTAAAGTGTCCACGAGGGCAGGGTGTTTGCTAAAGGACTGAATGGAGGCCAGGCCTTGTAGGGCATAGATACTGTCAGTAAAAATTCTACCCATTCAGACACATGGGGGACAAGTTTAACCATGCCGTGAATGTGGTACATCCTAGTGATTAAAAGTCCTAGGTTTGGAATCAGGAGGACTCATGTTTGAATCCCAGCTCTGACACTCACTTGCTGTGTGAGCTGAGGCAAGTTACTTAACTTCTCTGAATTTCATCTGCAATATCATATTTATACTTACATCACAGGGCTGGTGAAAAATTTTAAAAGATGATGGATATAAAGCATTTAGCATCCTAATAAAATATGGGCTTAATAAATGATAGCTATTATTAAGTACTTATTGAAGGGAAAAGTTTGTGGAATTTTTAATTATATATTTATTACTTTAATATACATTTATTAACTAAACTACACATGATGACTATCATAATATTAGACAGAATTATCAACAGACATTTCTGAAAACCTGTTTAATTTAGGGTACTCTGTGCCATAGGCTAAAGAAGGGGTGAATAACTAGTTGAAGAAACAGGGTTTTTTTTCTTTAATTTTACTTTCACGTATTCTTTCTCTGATGCTCTTCCTTTCTTTATGTAGATCCAAGTGTCTGATCTATATTGTTTTCCTTCTCTCTCAAGAACTTCTTTTAATATTTCTCACAAGGCAAATCTACTGGCAACAATTTCCCTCATTTTTTGTTTGTCTAAGAAGGTCTTTATTTCCCCTTCACTTTTGAAGAATAATTTCATGCGGTGTAGAGTTCTAGGTTCGTGTTTTTACCTCTTGACACTTTATTCTTTTTTTGCAGGGGTGGGCACTGCACTGCACGCAGGCTCTTAGTTCCCCAACCAGGGATCAAACCTGTGCCCCTTGCAGTGGAAGCGCGGAGTCTTAACCACCAGACTACCCGGGAAGTCCCGAAACAACTCTTAATATAACCTAGTAAACATCTTGAAAGGATCTCCTTAAATGACCATGTAAAAATGACTTGAATTAGCATTTCAGTTGTTTGTCTTTCTGCTAGATCTTATAAGTATTTGGAAAAAATTTTTTCCTGAGTATTTTACTTATAATCTCTGTTATACTACTAAGGGTCTATGAAAACTCATTTTATTGCAGAGAGTACAAAATTAAATTCTAACTAGTATCTGTGTGAATGGCACAACATTTCAAATGAGCACGGTCTGAGTGATGTGTGTTTTCTCTTCATGTGTGTTTGTATGTACGCAGCGTGATGTTTATACATAGCACACGCGGAGACATGACAGAGTCCTCGTAGGAGATCCACGCATCTTGGGGTCAGTCACTTTTAATCAAATTAATGTCAACTTAGTGCAACAAAACCTTCTCCACTGGGTAAAGGTATGTGCTAAAGGCTGGTGGGCCCACGGGCTACTCAGATTAGACACACCCTTCATGCATTTTACAGTTGCACCATCTTAGTTCCCCGACCAGGGATTGAACGGTGAAAGCGCAGAGTCTTAATCACTGGACCATCAGGGAATTCCCTGCTAATTAATGTTTTGGACGTATAGAGCTCTGGCAAAGAGGCTGATTCTCACGGAGCGTTCTCTGGTGGACAGCTTGGGGCAAGACACGGGCTCAGAAAATGGACCTTTGTCAAAATTCTGGGTTATGGTTGACTATTGACTGCCCCAGGATGAATAATATGGAGCTGGGCCCGCTGCAGTTTATTTTGTCAGTCCCCTGGCATGATCCCCCTCCTGCGGGTAGAGTCAGTAATTAGGAATACAAGTCAGGGCAGAATTAGGTATTCATGAGGATTGGAGGAGGCAGCGGCTCAGAGGACCTTCAAACACAGTCTCATGACTGAAACACCAGGAGGGAGCCTGGCTGACTAACAGAGAACAGCCTTGACCTTTCAACCCTACAAATTCAAATGCAATTTGTCATCCAATGTAAAATGAATTTGGCCATGTGTAGTCCTGTGGGAGGGAGAGATCTTGTCCCAGAAAAACTCAAGAAACATGAAAGAGGGGCATTGAAAACTAAAATCCACAAAATGGTTGAGAACACACATCATTATGCTCATAATACATTCCTTTTCCAAGATAATGGCCAGCCCTGTGATTCCTTGGGCAGTACAGACTCTGTTAACACAGAAGGGGCCCAAGTGGGGAATTGATGCTAATTTTCATCTCTCCTTGGAATTGGAATTATGTTTTTGTATTTATGTTTCATTATCTCCTCTTGTCATTTAAATTAAGCCATTCTGTTATGAGTACGTGCTCTACCTCTCGTTGTGATCGCCAAAGAGGAAAGGTTGAATTGCCAACAGTCTTTCTTTTATTCCAGAAACTTGTTCTTTCTTTGAGGACCTTTCTGAGTGGGTCAGGAGCCAGAACTGGATAGAACTCATCCTCTGGGAGAGGCTCAGAGAACCAAACTTGAAATTGACGCACCAAATCACTCAAACTCTGTGAGGAGATGTCCTGGGGGTTCCAGAACCTCCACCGTTTTTTCAACCGCTCTAGCATTAGCCCAAAGCGCATTCTCAAATTAAGTTTCCTTTTTTTTGCCATAGTTTCTGATTTGCTTAAGTGTCGTCATTAATTGAGTAGCAGATACAAAGACTGGAACGGACTGGAAGCCCTATGACTTACGACACGCATTAAGTTTTCCATTTGGCATTTGGAGTTCATTATTAATGTCCATTTGAAAGCTTACAACTATGAAATAGAGCAACCTTGTAAATAGCTAGAAATAATTTTCCAGTGGATTCTTTGCACGCACATACTAATTCATGGAAGTTATTTGAATGATTAACAGCAAAGAAACAAAAACTTCTGTGGATTTACTCTTTGTCCTATCTATTTTATCTTGAAGTGTTTTTTAAAAATTTCTTTCCTCCCAAGATCAAGAAAATATTCAAGAGCCCCACCTCCATTTGCCAGAGAGCCTTCTTATAAATGATCACCAGTCTTGCCTCTATGTAATTGTAAAAAGAAGATCCTTCTACTTTCTAGAGTTCTGCTTGAATGGGGAGCTCAGTGTCCAGAAATTGACCATGACCCAAAGGAATTATTACGCTCTTGAATATTTGGAAAGAAAAAGCTTTTTCTAAAAAGAGTGGTCATGAACATTATATTGCCGTGCTTTCTTTCCTACTTTTACTGATATGAAGTTGTGTTTAAACTATAACACGAAGAGATTTGCTGCATATCTTTGTCATAAACCCTTTTTATGGGGGGGGGTCCCCAACTTCCTCACCTCCCCATACACATCTCATGCCTTGGTCACAAATTACTCACTATCCCACAGTAATGACCCACACGGTCAGACCTCCAAGCCGTTGAATATACTGTTCCCTGGACATGACCTCTTCTTCTCTTCTCTATGCGCAAAGCCTCCTCCCAAAGTTGAGACTCTCCTCGAAGTCTTACAAGCAAAATTAGCCCTTCTCACTTCTGTGCTCACACGGAACCTTGTGCACACTCCCATTTCTGCACGTGGACTTCAGGATTAGAACTGTTTGCTTGTGGGTCTGGCTTTCCCTCCATGAAGGGACAAAGGAACAAAGCATCTCTGCGTTCCTCACCCCTGTCGCAGTACCTATCCTGTTACCACCCATAACACAGCTAGTGCTGAATCGTGGAAGTGAATCTGCAATCATCAGGGGAACCCATCCTTCCGTCACGCTATGGGCCCGCAACGTGGCCACCCCTGGAGAAAACAGTGCTCTTCATTCGATAAAAATATTGGGATTTGTCTGCAACAGCTCACAAATCACATCTTTTTTTTTTTGTGGCTGCACCGCGTGGCTTGCGGGATCTTATTTCCCCAACCAGGGACAGAACACGGGCCCTCTGCAGTGAAAGTGCATGCCCAGCCCACCCCTGTCCCCAGGCTGTCTCCTCATCTGGTAGCACCGCGCTGAGTCTGTCATTTGTGCTTACGGGGTAAATGTTCCCGTCTCCACGCGACTGCCTGTGCGGAAAGTGAGCCTCAATCACATTGGGACCTGAGTCTACCAGTGCGACTCTTCCCTCATGTGACAAAATCAGATGCTACGTATGTTCTGTTTGGTAAACAAATAGTGACGATGCGTTAAGATACAGCATCAAGACACAATGACGTGCATTCCAGATCGTTCTAGACTATAAGCTGCTTGAGTAGAGTGGAACCTCACAAAGGGTCCTGCATCCTGGCGTGGTTAAGAGCATGGGCTTTGGTGTTAAGACAGACATGGGTTCAAATACTAGTTCTAGCATTAACCAGCTATGAGACCTCAAGAAAGTTACCTAATCTCTCTGAGCCTCATTGAAAAATGGGGATAATAATAATAACAATCATACCTGGCTCATTGGGCCGCTGTGAGGAATAAATGAAACAATGTTGGTTAAATACTTAGCATCTGACATCGACAGGGCAGACGACAGCAGTAGTTACTAATCTGCGCATCTTCTAAACGTCACCTGCTTTGGACCCATCCTCCGCTCACAGGCCTCCAAGGAGATGTCACACTTCTTCTTAGCAATCTAACAACTCTTAAGGTTTGCTGTTCTCAGACTTCTAGTAATACTTCCTTGGCAACTAGGGGAGTGGGGGTGAGGGAGGAGACAGCAAAAGTTGTTTTCAAGACAGAGGCAGAATATAGTAAGTCACTCAGTGACTGGCAATTTCAAGTGCACTGGTCATACGTGTCTTTCTTGTATCAGGGTTAAGCACTGGGCAATAGGGCTGTGAATAAAGGGAAAAAACAAACAAACAAAAACATTGTAAGGAGGAGAAAGCCACTAGAGGGCTGCCAGAAGGGGTGTGTGGGAAGGAATCCTAGATCCTCTGCTGTCTTCTTGAACCAAAATAGTAACAAGAGTTGGATATTGCTGTTCTTTACATGGAAAGTGAAGGCGAAAAGAAGGGGCCAATGTAAAAGTTCATTTAAGAGAATGTGTATCAACACTTAAACTCTGATATGAGCATTTACTTATTATCTTTCAAACACGGAGCTAGGGACATACTCACTTCCCCCTGAGTTCACAATTGTGAACAGGTCATTTAAGAAATCAGAGCCACAAGCCTGGCGGGAGAGCTCAGGAATGCTCAGAAAAGTCTCCCCCAACGCACTTGTACCACCACCCCCATCTTACCATCAGCAGTTATCAAAAGAGGACTCGAGTTGGGTTCCTCTCCCCTGCCTGTGCCCCAGAGGGCAAGCCATGTCTCAGTGGGAAGCACCAGAGTCTCCCTTCCCTGTGGATTCCTTAATCTGATTCCTTAAGATGATCCAGAGAAGGTGTGAACACACAGCGGTAGCCTGTGATTTTCTTTGTTGTCAGGAGCCTGCAAGCCTCCTTTCATCTTATTAAAATTATACCCTTTCTGCCAAGATTGAAAAGAAAATCAGGAATTGGTCATTGTATCCCACTCAACCCCTTCCAAATTGGGGAGAGCGTCTGATCAGCCCTTCTCGGGTTACCGTGCTGTTCACGTAGGGCGTCTGTTTCCACACCACCCCTGACACTCCAAGGTGGGAACCATCCCCAAGGATTAAAATAACATAATTAAACACCAAGTTGCAGACATGGGGTTCGGAGCTTTATATATATTATTTAACTCTCCCAATACCCCCAAGAAGTAGGTATTGTTATTATTCTGGATTTTTTTTTTTTTTTTTACATCCCCCTTTTCCAGGTGACACTTGGGGAGGCAAAGATACCTGACAGTTAAACAGCTAGCAAGTTTCAGAGTGGGGATTTGACCCCAGGCAGCCTGACATCAGACGCCACGTGGTTAACCCGTATTCTCACATGACTCTCAGAACTCCATCCAGCTGGGCAAAGCTACTCACCATGTTGCTGGGAGGTCTAAGGTCCAGCACATTCCCCAACTGCTCTGACAGCAGCACAGGTGGCACCCAGCAACCAGTCGGCCATGCGGGGCTTCAGTCTGGCCCCCAAGGCCCTCTCCCTGACCCTGGGCTGGACCTCAGGAGGGACCAGAAGTTATTTCAGGCCATAGCCACACCGTACGGCTTGGCTTGCCAAGAAGTAGAAAGGGGTAGATGAGTTCACCTGCAGGGTTGACAAATGTTCTCAGGCAACTGAAGCTTTAACTATTGCATCTTAAAGAGGCAGCTATCAGTTTCAGCCATAGCAGAGCCATCACTGAGACGGCGGGTGGCGATACCTCTGGACTCTTGGCGGACGATCTTCCTTCCTCTGCCCTTTCTTGCACTGCTCTTTTCCCTCTTCCGCTGCCTTCCCCTCCGTCCCCTGTCCACCCAAGCACTGCAGGGTTAGGCCCATCACTCCTTCAACAACTTCAGTGATCCGGATGCTCCAGGGTCCAAAGGATCCTGAGAAGTTCCACCCAAGAAAGGGATGCAGACACCCAGGGGGACCAGATGCTTCTCCTTACACTGTGTTGTCAGTGGCGGTCAGTTTCCCCTTCCTGTGTGTCAGACTCTCAAGGACACGGACTGTGCTCATTCTTCTTTGGATTTCCAGTCACTAACTTAGGGCCTGATACATGCGAAATCAATACATATTGAAGTAAACTGATTAATTAGTAATTTTCCTTGAAGATTTCCTCATAACTGTATTTCACTTATTGGTTTCATATACCCTCCATACCAGAAGTGAAGTCTCAAAGAAAGTCAGTGCTGTGTATTTACCTAAGTTTACAACATTTATGTCATCCCATCACACAGCTATCCACGCTCACCCATCTGCATTAGCGTGTAAAATCCTTGAAGGCAAGAGCTGTATCCTGCTTCCCTTTAAATGTCCTCTGCTGTGCTTTGCACGTGGTCAGCTTGGCGGTTGTCGAGTTGATTTAAATAATCTCTAATAAGCGGAAACCCTATGCTTAGATGGAAATGCTCACCCAAGGCCATCTACAACTTATGCTAAAGTTGTATAGGAGTAGACTTCTAATTTTACCAAATTATAAAAAAGATTCCTTGAACAGGTTTCACAGGAATTCAGGGGGATCGAACTACATTGTAACAGGAGTGTCCTGTCTTCCTCTCTTGGAAGGCTCCATTCCCAAAGCGGAGGCTACATCTTGCCACTGTGTGTTGAGTTCCCACCGCAGTGCATGACCAGGACTCTGCTTTCAGCCCTATTCAGTCTATGTACACATATCAGAGTGCCTGCATTTCCCTGAGAGCCTGCAGCTCTTTCTCTAAGACCAATTTCCATCATTGTTGAAGTCAGGTTTTGACTAGATATCCTGCCAGGGGTGCTATGTGGATCATTCCTTTTTCGCTTTTGTACAAAGTGTCAGAATTTTTTGCCTATGGGTTAGGATGGCCAGAGTCAAGCTAAGAAGAGAGAAGTGAAGTAGGAGAGAAGAAAGGAAGTCAGTCCTAAACAAAACACCAAGAGAATGCAAGATTGTCGATGACAGGGTATTAATGCCACTGAATTGAACACTTAAAATATGTATATGTATAACTGATACATTTTGCTGTGCAGCAGAAACTAACGCAACATTGTAAATCAACTATAATAAAAAAAGATATTAAAAAAGAAAAAAAAAACTTCCAAAAATACTGAATCATCAAAATGTTGGTGTTTCCTCTTTCTGCCATTCACTAGAAAGGGAATTTTAGTTGTAGAAATGCATACATTGAATCTGCATGGTTTTAATGAATGGGATTGAAAATTTAATGTATGTTAAACTTAATAAAATTGAGACAGGATGTGTGCTAAAAAAAAATGGCTAAGATAGTAAACTTCATGTTATGTGTATTTTACCACACACACAGAAAGACTGTCCCAACAAGACCTGTAGTGGGGGGATGGATAGCTGTCCAGAATTGTTTCAAGTGTATGTGCCAAATCTTCTAACGTGTAAATCAATTTGTGAATGTATTTAATCTGCTAAAATACATTTGCGTTAAATGAAATTGACCTGACATGCGCCAGAGCTGTCTTGTCTTTTCTTACGTCTTTTCTTCCATCTTTCTGTTGTTGCCAAAACACCACTCCATAAGCATGGACTTTAAGTCTGTCATATCCCTCAGAGTTATCAATTTTAGGATAAGGTCCCTGGTGGCCTTATTTGACCAGATTCAGTTTTTTGGAAGATAGGATTTTGGTTTCTCTTCATGAGCACATTATCTCAGCTTATACTCAGGTTTGTGGAGTTGTAGAAAAATTACAGACTGATATCTCTTTAGTTTCAGATTAAAAATGTAACACAAGAAAAACACGCCATGAATCAAAAGCATTCTTCTCCTCACATGTCCATTTTATGTAGGTATCAACTTGTATTCCGAGGAAGGTAAATTATGCCTGTAACTGTGAACTCATACATTTTCTATGTTTAGCTGAATAGTTTGATGGAATCACCAGGCACTGGTGGCAATTTCTATACTTCTTTAAACACAGGCGTCAGTCAGGACACAGACCGTAAGCATTCTGAAAAAGCCATACATTAAGAGGGAAGAACTGCTCGAGGAATCACAAATATTTATTCTAAAGCAGGTCTTAGTTCACCTTTCTTCTGACTCGGGGTGTCTGCTGACATCAGTCATTTATTCAACACCCCAAACCCATTCCAACAGGAGCCAGTTCATAATTCCAATTGGCAGTCCACCCTTATTTTCAAAGGAGAAAAATCCAGATGGAAAAAACAAATAAATGTCAAGCACTTGAAATTATATGGCTGATTATATGAGTCTACAATGGACCTAAAGGAGATTTAGAAAGTGTTTCTGATGGCAAGGTACAGTGGAGCTGCCTGTCAGTAAGCGTGTGGCACCAAGGGAACCCTCTGCTATCCTCATCCATGAAATCATCCATATGTAACATCCCTGTGTAACCTCATCTTCCAAGGTGCTAATGAAATTGTGTGAGTGTAAGGGCTTTGTAATCCATCAATCACTATATAGATGCCAGCGATTATTTAAATTTTAAACTATTCCTTAGGGTTCTATAATATTTCTATTTATTTTCTGAGGTGGGAAAGCTAGACTGTCACTCTGAAGCTTCATGCCCTACATGGCGTGAGGAAGGAGGAATTAACGACCGTCGACAATGTCCCCACAGCCCTCATCTAGCACCCAGCACAAATGGCCCATCCATTAAATGTTGTCGATGGGTGAGTCTGAGTAGGGCAGGCAGAGACCTGCCCACAAGCACTTTTTGAATTGGAAGGACATTCAAGATGACATTTTCAAAGAGGGTTGTACTGTGACGGAGAAAGCAGGGACCTGGGATTCAGGTAAACCCAGGTTCAAACCTGGGCTCTGGAACCTGTGAGCTGTGGAAACTTGGGTAAGTTATTAAATCACAATTTCTTTGTCTATAAAATGGGAAAATAATACCTTCACCTTGCTGGACACAGTGGAGAATAGCTGACCTAGAAGAAACACTAAAATCATCAACAGCCAACACAGCTAGGGGAGAAAAAAAAATTCCACAGATTAATCAGAAAGAAAATAGAAAAATACTGACAAATCTTATTTTCCAGCTCGCCAGATACTGAAAACAGATAAAGATGATCTCAGGCATGTCTGGTGTTCCTGAAGCAGAGAATTCAAAAATATGGGACAGAAGGAGTAAGTATTCAAAGATACAATGAAAGAAAAAATTTCCCAAAAATGTAGAAAAAATGGAATATGCAGCTTTGAAAGAACATACTATGTTCCAGGAAATTTTGATCTAGGACAACACACAGTGAGTCATACTCTGATTCAGTTTCAAGAATCAAGAAAATCTTTAGACATCCAGGCAGAAATGGCAAATAATCTACAAGGGATTAAAAAATGGTGAAGGAGGGGAGGAGAGAAGATGGCGGAAGAGTAAGACGCGGAGATCACCTTCCTTCCCACAGATACAGTAGAAATACATCTACACGTGGAACTGCTCCTACAGAACACCCACTGAACGCTGGCAGAAAACGTCAGACCTCCCAAAAGGCAAGAAAATCCCCACGTACTTGGGTAGGGCAAAAGAAAAAAGAAACAACAGAGACAAAAGAATAGGGACGGCACCTGCACCAGTGGGAGGGAGCTGTGAAGGAGGAAAGATTTCCACGCACTAGGAAGCCCCTTCGCGGGCAGAGACTGCGGGTGGCAGAGGGGGGAAGCTTCGGAGCCACGGAGGAGAGCGCAGCCACAGGGGTGCGGAGGGCAAAGCGGAGAGGCTCCCGCACGGAGGAGCGGTGCCAACCAGCACTCACCAGCCCGAGAGGCTTGTCTGCTCCCCCGCCGCCGGGGCGGGCGGGGGCTGGGAGCTGAGGCTCGGGCTTCGGTCGGATCGCAGGGAGAGGACTGGGGTTGGCGGCGTGAACACAGCCTGAAGGGGTTAGCGCACCACAGCTGGCTGGGAGGGAGACCGGGAAAAAGTCTGCAGCTGCCGAAGAGGCAAGAGGCTTTTTCTTGCCTCTTTGTTTCGCTGCGCGCAAGGAGAGGGGATTCAGAGCGCCGCCTAAACGAACTCCAGAGAAGGGCGCGAGACGCGGCGATCAGCGCGGACCCCAGAGACGGGCGTGAGACGCTGGGGCTGCTGCTGCCGCCTCCAAAAAGCCTGTGTGTGAGCACAGGTCACTCTCCACACCGCCCCTCCCGGGAGCCGGTGCAGCCCGCCACTGCCAGGGTCCCGTGTTCCCCGGACAAATTCCCCGGGAGAACGCACTGCGCGCCTCAGGCTGGTGCAACGTCACGCCGGCCTCTGCTGCCGCAGGCTCGCCCCGCCTCCTCCGTACCCCTCCCTCCCCGCGGCCTGAGTGAGCCAGCGCCCCCGAAGCAGCTGCTCCTTTAACCCCGTTCTGTCTGGGCGGGGAATAGACGCCCTCAGGTGACCTACACGCAGAGGCGGGTCCAAATTCAAAGCTGAACCCCAGGAGCTGTGTGAACAGGGAAGAGAAGGGGAAATCTCTCCCAGCAGCCTCAGACGCAGCGGATTAAAACTCCACAAACAACTCGATGTGCCTGCATCTGTTGAATACCTGAATAGACAACGAATCATCCCAAATTCAGGAGGTGGACTTTGGGAGCAGGATATATTAATTTTTCCCCTGTTCCTTTTTTTTTGTGAGTGTATATGTATATGCTTCTGGGTGAGATTTTGTCTGTATAGCTTTGCTTTACAATAGCTTTATTTTGCTTCACTATATTATAGCCTCTTTCTTTCTTTCTTTCTTTCTTTCTTTCTTTCTTTCTTTCTTTCTATTTTTTCTCCCTTTTACTCTGAGCCGTGTGGACGAAAGGCTCTTGGTGCTCCAGCCAGGCATCAGGGCCGTGCCTCTGAGGTGGGAGAGCCAACTTCAGGACACTGGTCCACAAGAGACCTCCCAGCTCCACGTAATACCAAACGGTAAAAATCTCTCAGAGATCTCCATCTCAACATCAAGACCCAGCATCACTCAATGACCAGCAAGCTACAGTGCTGGACACCCTATGCCAAACAACTAGCAAGACAGGAACACAGCCCCATCCATTAGCAGAGAGGCTGCCTAAAATCATAATAAGGCCACAGACACCCCAAAATACACCACCAGACGTGGATGTGCCCACCAGAAAGACAAGATCCAGCCTCATCCACCAGAGCTCAGGCACTAGTTCCCTACACCAGGAAGCCTACACAACCCACTGAACCAACCTTAGCCACTGGGGACAGATACCAAAAACAACGGGAACTACAAACCTGCAGTCTGTGAAAAGGAGACCCCAAACACAGTAAGATAAGCAAAATGAGACGACAGAAAAACACACAGCAGATGAAGGAGCAGGGTCAAAACACACCAGACCTAACAAATGAAGAGGAAATAGGTAGTCTACCTGAAAAAGAATTCAGAATAATGATAGTAAGGATGATCCAAAATCTTGGAAATAGAATAGACAAAATGCAAGAAACATTTAACAAGGACGTAGAAGAACTAAAGAGGAACCAAGCAATGATGAAAAACACAATAAATGAAATTAAAAATACTCTAGATGGGATCAATAGCAGAATAACTGAGGCAGAAGAAAGGATAAGTGACCTGGAAGATAAAATGGTGGAAATAACTACTACAGAGCAGGATAAAGAAAAAAGAATGAAAAGAACTGAGGACAGTCTCAGAGACCTCTGGGACAACATTAAACGCACCAACATTCGAATTATAGGGGTCCCAGAAGAAGAAGAGAAAAAGAAAGGGACTGAGAAAATATTTGAAGAGATTATAGTTGAAAACTTCCCTAATATGGGAAAGGAAATAGCTAATCAAGTCCTGGAAGCACAGAGAGTCCCATACAGGATAAACCCAAGGAGAAACACGCCAAGACACATATTAATCAAACTGTCAAAAATTAAATATAAGGAAAACATATTAAAGGCAGCAAGGGAAAAAAAACAAATAACACACAAGGGAATCCCCATAAGGTTAACATCTGATCTTTCAGCAGAAACTCTGCAAGCCAGAAGGGAGTGGCAGGATATACTTAAAGTGATGAAGGAGAAAAACCTACAACCAAGATTACTCTACCCAGCAAGGATCTCATTCAGATTCGATGGAGAAATTAAAACCTTTACAGACAAGCAAAAGCTGAGAGAGTTCAGCACCACCAAACCAGCTTTACAACAAATGCTAAAGGAACTTCTCTAGGCAAGAAACACAAGAGAAGGAAAACACCTACAATAACAAACCCAAAACATTTAAGAAAATGGGAATAGGAACATACATATCGATAATTACCTTGAATGTAAATGGATTAGATGCTCCCACCAAAAGACACAGGCTGGCTGAATGGATACAAAAACAAGACCCATATATATGCTGTCTACAAGAGACCCACTTCAGACCTAGAGACACATACAGACTGAAAGTGAGGGGATGGAAAAAGATATTCCATGCAAATGGAAATCAAAAGAAAGCTGGAGTAGCAATTCTCATATCAGACAAAATAGACTTTAAAATAAAGACTATTACAAGAGACAAAGAAGGACACTATATAATGATCAAGGGATCGATCCAAGAGGAAGCTATAACAATTGTAAATATTTATGCACCCAACATAGGAGCACCTCAATACATAAGGCAAATACTAACAGCCATAAAAGGGGAAATCGACAGCAACACAATCATAGTAGGGGACTTTAACACCCCACTTTCACCAATGGACAGATCATCCAAAATGAAAATAAATAAGGAAACACAAGCTTTAAATGATACATTAAACAAGATGGACTTAATTGATATTTATAGGACATTCTACCCAAAAACAACAGAATACACATTTTTCTCAAGTGCTCATGGAACATTCTCCAGGATAGATCATATCTTGGGTCACAAATCAGGCCTTGGTAAATTTAAGAAAATTGAAATCGTATCAAGTATCTTTTCCGACCACAACGCTATGAGACTAGATATCAATTACAGGAAAAGATCTGTAAAAAATACAAACACATGGAGGCTACACAATACACTACTTAATAACGAAGTGATTACTGAAGAAATCAGAGGGGAAATCAAAAAATACCTAGAAACAAATGACAATGGAGATACGACGACCCAAAACCTATGGGATGCAGCAAAAGCAGTGCTAAGAGGGAAGTTTATAGCAATACAAGCCTACCTCAAGAAACAGGAAACATCTCGAATAAACAACCTAACCTTGCACCTGAAGCAATTAGAGAAAGAAGAACAAAAAAACCCCAAAGCCAGCAGAAGGAAAGAAATTATAAAGATCAGGTCAGAAATAAATGAAAAAGAAATGAAGGAAACAATAGCAAAAATCAATGAAACTAAAAGCTGGTTCTTTGAGAAGATAAACAAAATTGATAAACCATTAGCCAGACTCATCAAGAGAAAAAGGGAGAAGACTCAGATCAATAGAATTAGAAATGAAAAAGGAGAAGTAACCACTGACACTGCAGAAATACAAAAGATCATGAGAGATTACTACAAGCAACTCTATGCCAATAAAATGGACAACCTGGAAGAAATGGACAGATTCTTAGAAATGCACAAACTGCCGAGACTGAACCAGGAAGAAATAGAAAATATGAACAGACCAATCACAAGCACTGAAATTGAAACTGTGATTAAAAACCTTCCAACAAACAAAAGCCCAGGACCAGATGGCTTCACAGGTGAATTGTATCAAACATTTAGAGACGAGCTAACACCTATCCTTCTCAAACTCTTCCAAAATATTGCAGAGGGAGGAACACTCCCAAACTCATTCTACGAGGCCACCATCACCCTGATACCAAAACCAGACAAAGATGTCACAAAGAAAGAAAACTACAGGCCAATATCACTGATGAACATAGATGCAAAAATCCTCAACAAAATACTAGCAAACAGAATCCAACAGCACATTAAAAGGATCATACACCATGATCAAGTGGGGTTTATCCCAGGAATGCAAGGATTCTTCAACATACGCAAATCAATCAATGTGATACACCATATTAACAAACTGAAGGAGAAAAACCATATGATCATCTCAATAGATGCAGAGAAAGCTTTCGACAAAATTCAACACCCATTTATGATAAAAGCCCTGCAGAAAGTAGGCGTAGAGGGAACTTTCCTCCACATAATAAAGGCCATATATGACAAACCCACAGCCAACATTGTCCTCAATGGTGAAAAACTGAAACCATTTCCACTAAGATCAGGAACAAGACAAGGTTGCCCACTCTCACCACTATTATTCAACATAGTTTTGGAAGTGTTAGCCACAGCAATCAGAGAAGACAAAGAAATAAAAGGAATCCAAATCGGAAAAGAAGAAGTAAAGCTGTCACTATTTGCAGATGACATGATACTATACATAGAGAATCCTAAAGATGCTACCAGAAAACTCCTAGAGCTAATCAATGAATTTGGTAAAGTAGCAGGATACAAAATAAATGCACAGAAATCTCTTGCATTCCTATACACTAACGACGAAAAATCTGAAAGTGAAATTAAGAAAACACTCCCATTTACCATTGCAACAAAAAGAATAAAATATCTAGGAATAAACCTACCTAAGGAGACAAAAGACCTGTATGCAGAAAATTATAAGGCACTGATGAAAGAAATTAAAGATGATACAAATAGATGGAGAGATATACCATGTTCCTGGATTGGAAGAATCAACATTGTGAAAATGACTCTACTACCCAAAGCAATCTACAGATTCAATGCAATCCCTATCAAACTACCACTGGCATTTTTCACAGAACTAGAACAAAAAATTTCACAATTTGTATGGAAACACAAAAGACCCCGAATAGCCAAAGCAATCTTGAGAACGAAAAATGGAGCTGGGGGAATCAGGCTCCCTGACTTCAGACTATATTACAAAGCTTCAGTAATCAAGACAGTTTGGTACTGGCACAAAAACAGAAATATAGATCAATGGAACAGGATAGAAAGCCCGGAGATAAACCCACACACATATGGTCACCTTATCTTTGATAAAGGTGGCAAGAATATACAGTGGAGAAAAGACAGCCTCTTCAATAAGTGGTGCTGGGAAAATTGGACAGGTACATGTAAAAGTATGAAATTAGAACACTCCCTGACACCGTGCACAAAAATAAACTCAAAATGGATTAAAGACCTAAGTGTAAGGGCAGACACTATCAAACTCTTAGAGGAAAACATAGGCAGAACACTCTATGACATACATCACAGCAAGATTCTTTTTGACCCAGCTCCCAGAGAAATGGAAATAAGAACACAAATAAACAAATGGGACCTAATGAAACTTAAAAGCTTTTGCACAGCAAAGGAAACCATAAACAAGACCAAAAGACAACCATCAGAATGGGAGAAAATATTTGCAAATGAAGCAACTGACAAAGGATTAATCTCCAAGATTTACAAGCAGCTCATGCAGCTCAATAACAAAAAAACCAACAACCCAATCCAAAAATGGGCAGAAGACCTAAATAGACATTTCTCCAAGGAAGATATACAGATGGCCTACAGACACATGAAAGAATGCTCAACATCATTAATCATTAGAGAAATGCAAATCAAAACTACAATGAGATATCATCTCACACCGGTCAGAATGGCCATCATCAAAAAATCTAGAAACAATAAATGCTGGAGAGAGTGTGGAGGAAAGGGAACACTCTTGCACTGTTGGTGGGAATGTAAATTGATACAGCCACTATGGAGAACAGTATGGAGGTTCCTGAAAAAACTACAAATAGAACTACCATACGACCCAGCAATCCCAATACTGGGCATATACCCTGAGAAAACCATAGGTCAAAAAGAGTCATGTACCAAAATGTTCATTGCAGCTCTATTTACAATAGCCAGGACATGGAAGCAACCTAAATGTCCATCGACAGATGAATGGATAAAGAAGATGTGGCACATATATACAATGGAATATTACTCAGCCATAAAAAGAAATGAAATGGAGGTATTTGTAATGAGGTGGATGGAGTTAGAGTCTGTCATACAGAGTGAAGTAAGTCAGAAAGAGAAAAACAAATACAGTATGCTAACACATATATACGGAATCTAAGGGGAAAAAAAAAAAAAAAAAAGGCCATGAAGAACCTAGTGGCAAGACGGGAATAAAGACACAGACCTACTAGAGAATGGACTTGAGGATATGGGGAGGGGGTGGGGTGAGATGTGACAGGGTAAGAGAGTGTCATGGTCATATATACACTACCAAATGTAAAATAGATAACTAGTGGGAAGCAGCCGCATAGCACAGGGAGATCAGCTCGGTGCTTTGTGACCACCTAGAGGGGTGGGATGGGGAGGGTGGGAGGGAGGGAGATGCAAGAGGGAAGAGAAATGGGAACATATTGTATATGTATAACTGATTCACTTTGTTATAAAGCAGAAGCTAACACACCATTGTAAGGTAATTATACTTCAATAAAGATGTTTAAAAAAAAAAAAAAAATGGTGAAGAATCAGATTTCTCCACAGCAACAACTAATGCCGGGAGACAATGTAATAGTGTCCATAAAGCTCTGAATAGAAGGAAAAAGGTTATTTCAATTTCTTGATATTTTTCATAATCTCTCAACATTTCAATGGTAATCCTCAGACCTAGTTGCACATTAGGATCCCTGGGGAGATTTTAAAACTTACCCATGTTCAGTGGCCACCCCAAACCAGCTAGATCAGATTCTCTGGGAGTAGAGCCTGGACTATGGTGTGTCTCAAAAATGCACCAGGTAAGTCTAAGTGCAGGTGATTCTCAGGCAGGCTACTCAAAGTGTGATCCGGGGATCAGAGTATCAGCATCACCTGGGAGCTTGTTAGATGTGCAAATTCTCAAACCCACCCCAGATCTATAAGAATCCGTATTTTAACAAGCTCTCCAGATCTGGATGCACGCTTAACTTTGAAAAACCTTACAGAAGAATCTCTCTCTCTCTTTCTCTCTCAACATTTTGTTCACTTTATTAATGCTATAAAGATTTGCTGGTTCTGCAAAGGGGTTAATTATCTTTGGGTGCGGTGACTTATTGTCCCATAGAAGACCCTTTATAAGTGTGAGTGACTAAGTGAAACAGAGACCAACCCTAGTGGAGAATGCAGTTCAAGTCCCAAGGTCTCTGTGTAGTACTTATGCTTAAGTTTCCCTTGCAACAAAGGCAGTATCTGGAAACTTTTTAAACTCATCTTTAGAAGACTAGGTAGGTTTTTCTAAGTTGACAAATGTTTTCGACCAGAACCAGAAGTTTCTTGAAGAGGAATATTTTAGGAAAAAAAAAAAAATCTCTTTTAGGAAAGAAGATCTAGACCTATATTATAAAATATTTTAAAATTAATAACATTTGGATTTTAGCAATGACTTCAGTTTCACTTATTTCTTTTACAAGAGTAAAATTAACTTTATTTAAACATAGGATGCACAGAATGATCCGTTTTAATACAGGTATTTCTGTATCTATCTGCATATATGCAGAGAAAGATGTTTACCTGATGTTATTTATGAGTGGGTGAGATTTGAAGTGCTTTGTAAACTTTTTATTTGTACTTTTCTATGTTGCTGACATTCCTAAAAATGTATACTATTTTCCCAAAAATACTAAAGTTATTTTTCTAGTAAAAAACAAAAACCCTCATTTCATTAATTTGCCCAGGATGATCAGGATCTGTGTACCAATTCACATCAACCAAATTCACAGAGACTGTGAATCAGAATCACAAGATATTAATTAACATACCCATTCCTTAATCTAAGACATAGCATCTGCTTCATGGTGACTATATGTACTCAGGAGTCTAAATTACATATTAAAATGTTGCTTGATGAACAATGTCTTCTCAGGAAATGTCTTCAGAACTATCATTGACTAATGATTTGTCCTTCACTGAAGTAATCATTCTTTGTAAAGAACTGTTTTCTCATCCTAAAATCAGGACTCTATTCTCCCATCCTAAATATTTATTGTAAGGTCTAGTTTCCCCAAATTATGACTGATATTGCTTACACTGGAGGAAATTCCAAATCACAAATGCAAAAGGGTCACGCTGGCAACACTGTCTTCATCCCAAGCACAAAATTAACATCCACGGTAGCTACAATATCAGAAGTTGGCATCTTATCCTTATGTCTAAATCTTGGGTCTGCTCAACTGGGGATGATTTGAGCCTTCTGAGCACCAAATACATGTCGGTTTTTCTAAAAAGTTCATGAGGAACAAAAAGAGTAAATGCAGCGTAAGGAAGTAGAGCCTGTGTTGTTGGTTTTTTTTTTTTTTAAGATTTAATGAAAAACATGTTAAGTTCAATCCCAAGATGATTAATTATCGTTAGCATATCTCACTTATTAAAAAGAAATAAACATTCCACTCCTTTCTTGAATTGGCTTCAGTTGAACTCTTTCATAGGGGAGATGGGGGAGGGGTCTTTCTACTCTACTGGTATAAATGCTCCAAGATATGTTAGTGTCATAAGTCAGGAACTCAACTCAATACTAGGAGATATATTTTTCTGTGCAAGTATTTACTATATTGCTCTAAATTTTAAGTAATTAAACCATGCTGTATCAACTAAGTTTAAGTTTTAAAACAACTATTATTCTACTGATTTTATGTACATGGGCTTTAAATCCTAGTAGGTTAGAATTCTAGTTCTGTTTCTAGCTGGAGACCAAGTGTAAAACAATCCTCAATCTACTTATTTTATAAAATAGGAATAATACCACCTACCTACTTTTTAGGGTTTTCATAAGGTTTACAAAAATATTAAATGTTTAGAGTACAGGTAGGAGCCCAATAAATGAAATCCATCTGATAATCAAAGGTGTTTAGAAGTGCCTATCCACGAAATATTCTCTGACATAAATTGTACCGTGTTCTTAGAATGTATATATATGCATAACTGAATCACTTTGCTGTACAGTAGAAATTAACACAACATTGTAAATCAACTATACTTCAATAAATTTTTTAAAAAGTTCATCAAATTTTTGTTTGAGAAAACCTTTTCTCCCACTTCTCATTTCTTAAATCATTGGCCACACTTGGAGGAGGTGGTCAGAACATAGAAAAGGTACAGGTAATATCTAAATCATTCTCCATCAAAATTCAATGTAGGCAGAAACACATCCACTTAAGTTTATTTGGTTATTTCCCTAGGAACTAATGCATCATGTAATGCATATAAACACACATTAATAGTGTATTTTATACATTTATATAGAGCACGCAAGGACATAGAATATGTTCATTCTCCTACATCTGTGATAGTTTATTTTTCTTCTTCTCCTTCTTCTTCTTCTCTTCCTTCTCCTTCTCCTTCTTCATTTGTCTTCTACCTATTTCCTCTCATCCCTTATAAATTTGGGTTCTTTTCTCTCTCTACTCTTTTATTGGGGAAAACACAGCCTTGGTTATGCAAATGTTTCTCAAAGTTTTAACTCTAGTCAGTATCTTTTTCTGGAACTACACATCTGCTTTCAACTACCTGCTTGGCATCTCTCTGTGGATGTCTTGATGACACATTAAACTGAATATACCCAAAGTTGCACTCATCCTCATTTTCCCCCAAACTAGCATCTCCTGAGAATCTTATGTCTAAGACCAGAAATAAGCTGGTTTTGATTCTTCCTCTCCTGATAGCCTATATCTAATCAAAGGATCTTAAATCCTTTGCCTTGATGTCCTAATTATCTTAATCTGTCCTTCCCATTCCTGTTTCTACATTTCTACTGAGAGATTCTTACCTCAATTTTTATAAAAACCTCCTGACTGGTTTCCCTATCTCCAGTCTCCTCCCACTACAATCTAGCCTACAAATTAAACCTGGATGAATCTTCCTAAATCACAAAAGCAATAATTTACTTTCATTGCCAAAATTTTCCATTGTGAAACAGAGAAAATACAGACTCATGCTTGGCATCTGAAGGTTCTCTACCAGATGTGATCAAGTTATGCTTTGAGCCCTATCGCCTCTAGTCCTTTGATCCCGAGGATGCATAAATAAATGACCCCACAGGGACTTCCCTGGTGGCACAGTGGTTAAGAATCCGCCTGCCAGTGCAGGGGACACGGGTCCGAGCCCTGGTCCGGGAAGATTTCACATGCCGCGGAGCAACTAAGCCCGTGTGCCACAACTACTGAGCCCGTGTGCCGCAACTACTGAAGCCCACGCGCCTAGAGCCCGTGCTCCGCAACAAGAGAAGCCACCGCAATGAAAAGCCCACGCACCACAATGAGGAGTAGCCCCCGCTCACCGCAACTAGAGAAAGCCCGCATGCAGTGAAGACCCAACACAGCCAAAAATAAATAAATAAATAAACAAATAAACAAATTTAAATAAATAAACAAATAAAGAGCCCCACAAAGCCAGATCTGGCTTGCCCATGTAATTTTCTTTGGCTTGCACAGTGGCTTTATAAATTTTTAATTATAAGTTGCTTATTTTGAATTAGTTGCTAATATTTACACATTGGAAGATTTCACAAAAATCCAGATTCTGGCTTCTCATGAAAAGTTAGAATATCTGGCAACTTTGGGTCCACATTCCCCCACGACAAGAGGGCTGAAGCTAGGCAGTGAGTGCCTGTTTATGCATGGAGAAACATGCCCCAGGTCACCACAGCCTTCATCTGATTGGTATCATTCAATGTGCTACTGGCTTGGGGTCTGAAGGCACATGAATTGATGAAGTTTGCCCTATACCACCTAGTGCTCCAGCCAAGTACATCGTTCCCAAATGCATAGTATGTCCTTGCTATGTTATTCCATCTTTCTAGAAATGCCCTCTCCCTCCATCTTTCATGTCTTTAAGGCCCATTTGTAACACTGCATCTTCCGTGAAGCTTTCTCTGACCTCCCTGTTGGACATTACTGCCTCATTTTCGTTCCTCTGTTAACACTCTGTTGTTCTCTTATGGCCCATTTCTCATTCTCTGCTGGATCAGCCGTTTGTGTCCTTGATTTCTCCCTGTTTTTCAGGGACTTGCACTGACAAACACTTCTCCCCCACTCCTCAGGCTTTCTTGAGGAGGGGTTTTTCCTCTTGACCTAGACCTTCCTCCTCCTCCCCTAGAGATTGAGCGAGTCTCTCTTCCCACCCACTTTCCCCTCAGGGATCCGCCTGTCTACGCGGTAGAGATGCCTGGTTCTGCTTGGTAGTAAAGGCCCGATTCAGCAGGTGAGCCTGAGGTGAGCAATACCTGAGTGTGTACATTTGCCCAATTGTGAAGTTCAGTGTTAGGAAGCCCACTGTTGCCACACATCTAAGCCAGGATTTCCCTTCCAGGTTTTATCAGCAAACAAAACTAATATATTCATTTTCATCTGCTTGAATACTTAATCACACAACTGCTTTCAAGCTCAAGCAGGGAAAAGAAGGGGTTCTCGTTGGGAGCCTTCTAACCCTAACAATGAGGACTCATTCTTGAGTCTTCTGCAGCTCCTAGCAAACGTCATTGTACAGATACTCAAAAAACGTTTCTCAAATTGAATCAAAAGATATAACCAGTGTGCATACAATTCATAGAATATAATTTTTCTTACGCTTATGTCCCCATATATAAACTGTATAGATAATAACTTAAACGTCCGTTAAGATTAACAAAATATAACATACGCTGTATATAACAGAAAATATTTGTTTCCTATTTACGTTTCCATTGTATGTAAATCATTACACATCATATCATATATCAAAAAAGAAGAGAAAAAGGGAAAAGAAAGGAAACAGACAAACCTTAAGAGTCAGTGAAGAAAGCGTCGCACCAAAGGAAAATCAGCAGTCTCAAAGCTCTTGCTTCTTGCTCTTTTTTAATTTTCTGGTTGTTTCTTGACGAATGGTATCATACCCCAAAATGGCCATTTTAGAAAGTCTCTGTAAGTACTGAGACGGTGCTCCAGCGAGAGGATCGCTGAAGGCAGAACCTGTAAAGAAAAAACCCCGAAACTGTTATTACAATTAAATTAAGCACACGTGAATGACATTCTCTAAAAGAGTATACACCAAATATCTGTTCCTCAAATCGCCATTAAACACCACTAGTTCTTCATATAACACATTCTTTGAAGTAGAACTGAAAGCTACTTAACTTTCTAAAGTGACTGGGATGGAAAGTCACCTCGAAAAATACTTAACCAAGAAACGCTTAATGTTTCTATTTAATGATATAAAAGTGAATCTGAGTCTGTCACGTGCTTCTTAAAACATGGGACGGCTGTGGAATTTATTCCAAAATAAAAGGCATCATCTCCATAAATAACCCATTTCATACCTTACCTGCTTATCAAGTTACTGTCTCCAAACAAAACGATTTCTCATAAATGTTGAGGTACAAGAGTAAAATTATAAAGTAAAATAAGTCACTCACTAACTGAAACAGCATTAAGCAAGCTTCTATTTTGAAGGATAGTGATAACAATAATAACATAACAATTATCGGATGGTCTCTCTATTTCAAGTATTCTTCACCTATATCATCCACGCAACAATACTATGAAGTAGGTAACTAGTACTATCTTGGATTACAGAATTAAAAAAGAGTTTAGACATTGTTAGAGGCAGGATTTGCACCCTGATGCATCAATTCGGAGTTCCCATGTAATCACAAATATTGCCCTAAATACGTAATATGTATAAATACTGCTATTTAGAAGCATACAAGGCTTTGAAAATAATACACTGATCCGTATTGCTTTAAAATACTATTGTTTAACTTCCATTTCAAGTGCCAAAAATAAAAATTGACCTCAATTCTCCAGTGTGGTTGGTATTTTTGTTTGTTTGTTTTATTTGGGTGTGTAATGAGAGTGGGAATTTCAGACAGAGAGTAGAAGGGAAGAATCGATCAGGATTCCAGTTCTTAGCAGTAAGATGGACTTGACACTTAGACTCTCTGGCTACAAAATAACTAGATTCTAAGCATAAAGCAAACCTCAAAAAACTTTAAAGAACTGGTATCATACAGACCAATACAATTAAGTTGGAAGTTGTTAATAATAAGTCTTAAAATTCTCAAATATTTAGAAACGTATACACACATTCTAAATTATTCATCCATCAAAAAAAGAAATTGTAATAAACATTAAAAATACTTGTAACTAAATGATAAAGAAAATATTACAAAACTTGTGCAATGCAACAAAAGTTGTACATAGAGGGGTTTATACCCTAAAATTCCTGCGTTAGAAAAGAAGACTGAAAATTAGTAAGCTAGGTATAAGATACACGTTAGGAAAAGAATAACCCAAAGAACATGGAAGACAATACAGGAAAGAGGAGAAATCAATGAAGTAGAAAACAAACTTACAATTAGAAAGACTTTTAAAACGACAAGAGTTCTTCACTGAAAAGACTAATAATAAAGGAAAACTTCCAGTTAGATTAATTTTAAAAAAAGGCAGAAGGCCCAAATAAATAATATGAGGAGAAGCATAGGTAGAGCAAAGACTAAACTTTATGCCAATAAATTTGAAAACTTAGACAAAATGTAAAACATTCTAGAAGATATAACTTACCAAAATTGATGGAAGGAGAATTAGAATGCCTTAAGAGTCCTAAAATTAAAATAACTGAATTCATATTAAAAGATTCCTCCAAAGAAAACAAGTGATCCAAATGATTTTACAAATGAACTCTATCAGACTTTCAAGGGAGAGATCATTCCAATTTTAGGTCATATCCTTCAGAGAACAGAAAAAGCAGAATACTCCCCAGTTCATTCCATGAGGCCATCACAGTCTTGACACTGAATCCAGACAAGGAGAGGACAGAAAGGAAAATTAGTGGTAATCTCACTCATCAACATAGATTTTAAAACCCAATAAAATATTAGCATATTAAATATGGCAGTACACAAAAAAGATAATACATCATGCCTTCAATGGGGGTATCCAAGGAATGTAAGAGTAGCTTAACATTACAAAATCTACAAATGTTATTTTTCACATTAGAAAATTAAACAGGGGACTTTCCTGGTGGTCCAGTGGCTAAGACTCCGCGCTCCCAATGCAGGGGGACTGGATTCAATCCCTGGTCAGGGAACTAGAGCCCACATGCTGCAGCTAAGAGTTTGCATGCCGCCAACTAAAAAGATCCCACATGCTGCAACTAAGACCCCGCATAGCCAAATAAATAAATATTTTTTAAAATATGAGAAATTTATTTTAAAAAATTAAACAGAAAATCACAAGATTATCTCAATCAATTCAGAAAAATGTTTGATAAAATTAAACTTTCATTTATATTTAAAAAAACCCAAAACTCTCAGCAAATTAAAGGTTAAAGGGAACTTCTTTACCTTGATAAAGGATATCTACCCAAAACATACATCAAGCATCATTCTTTATGAGAAGACATTAAAAGCATTTCCTTTAAAATCAGAAACAAGTCAAAGATGCCGACTTTTCATTTCTCTTCACTATTGCATTGGTGGTTCTAACCAGCTTAGAAAAATCAGAAAAATAAAGGCATAGGATTTGGAAAGAAAGAATAAAACTGACATTATTCACATATGATTATGATAATCTACATAGAGAACTCAAAAATTTATATATATCATATATAATATGTATGTATACACAGTATAAAATGTATTATATCAAGAAATAATAAGGGACTTCAGCAATGTGGCTCAAATTGCAAAAATTAACTATATTTCCAAATATCTGTAATAGAATGTTAGAAATTTTAATTATAAAAGAATTATGGGGGCTTCCCTGGTGGCGCAGTGGTTGAGAGTCTGCCTGCCAATGCAGGGGACACGGGTTCGAGCCCTGGTCTGGGAAGATCCCACATGCCACGGAGCGGCTGGGCCCGTGAGCCACAATTACTGAGCCTGCGCGTCTGGAGCCTGTGCTCCGCAACAGGAGAGGCCGCGATGGTGAGAGGCCCGCGCACCGCGATGAAGAGTGGTCCCCACTTGCCGCAACTAGAGAAAGCCCTCGCACAGAAACGAAGACTCAACACAGTCATAAGTAAATAAATAAAAGAACGTGAATTTCTAAAAAAAAAAAAAAAAAAAAAAAAAAAGAATTATGGCAGACTACTAATGATCTTTTCAAAACTTTTTACTCTTTCTTCCAAAACAGAATTTTACTGAGCACAAGGTCATCCAGGTAGAGATTACATTTCTCAGCTTGCTTCAGAGCTAAGTAGAGCTTTGTTAATAAGTATGAACCAATAAGATATGAGCAAATGTGCAACTTTCTGGTCATCTTTAAATTATAATCCTCTTACCCTAGATTTCTGGGCTTTTTTGTTTTCGTTGGGATGTTTTTGATAACTGCTTCCATCTCCTCACTAGTTATAGGTCTGTTCAGTTTTCTATTTGTTCATGATTTAGTCTTGGTAGGTTGTATATTTCTATACATTTATCCATTTTTTTCTAGGTTACCCAATTTGTTGATATATAATTGTTCACAGTAGCCTCTTATAATCCTTTTTATTTCTGTGATCAGTTATAATGTCTCCTTTTTCATTCCCAATTGTAGCTATTTGAGTCTTCTCTGTTTTTTTTCTTAGTCTAACCAAGGATTTGTCAACTTTGCTGATCTTTTCTAAAAACTAAATCTTCATTCTGTTGATTTGTTTTCCATTCTCTATTTCATTTATCTCTTCTCTAACCTTATTATTTCCTTCCTTCTTCTAAGTTTGGGCTTAGTTTATTCTTTTTTTTTCTAGTTCCTTGAGGTATAAGTTTATGTTGTTCATTCAAGATCTTTTCCCTTTTTTTATGTGTTTACACACACATAAATTACATTACCATAAATTTCTCTCTTAGCACTGCTTTTGCTGCACTCTATAGGTATGTTGCATTTCTGTTTTCATTTGTCCCCAGATATTTTCTAAATTCCCTTGTGATTTCTTCTTTGACTCATTAATTGTTTAAGAGTGTACTGTTTACTGTAGGATTTTTAAAAAAGATAATCTGTATCAAATTAGGAAAGTTCCCTTCTCAAAGTTTGCTAAAAATATTTTTAATCATGAATATTGAATTTCATTAAAATATCTTTTGCAATTATTAAAGTGAACATATGACATTTCTCCTTTATTCTATTAATAAGATGAATGACACCGATTGCTTTTCTAACGTTAAATCAATCTCGCATGCCTTAGGTAAATCTGATATGATTGTGTTGCATTATCCTTCTTATATATCGCTGAATTTGAATTGGTAATGTCTTGTTTACAATTTTTACTTCTATTTTATAGGAAAAATTGGTCTATAATTTTACTTTCTTATAACGTCAAAGCTAGGTTTTAGAATCAAGGTTAGAGACCTCATAAAATGGGTTTTTAAGTGTTCCCTCTTTTCCTATTTTCTGGAATAATTTACGTAACATAGCTTTTTTTTTTTTTTAAATGTTGGAAGAATTCACCAGTGTCAATTCTGTATCAATTCTAAGTTGTGTTTTCTCTTTTTTTATATAATATTGGTAATTTCTCTCTCTCTCTGTCTCTCTCTTTCTCTCTCTCTCATCAGCCTTGCTACACATTTATCAATTTTATTCACATTTTCAAAAAACTAACTTTTGGCTCTGTTGATTTTCTCTACTGAATATTTGTTTTCTACTTCATTGATTTCTGCTCTTTATTATTTCTTCCTTTTATTTTCTTTGAATTTAATATGCTGTTCTTTTGTTACCTTCTTGAGATGAATTTTAAAATCACTGATGTTAAGCCTTTCATCTTTTCTAATACAGGTACTTCATGCTGTAAGTTTCCCTAAAAGCTATGTTTTTACTGCATCCTACAAGTTTTGACGTATCATACTTTCATCATCATTCAGTTCAAAATAATATGTAATTTCCACTGTATTTCTTCTTTGACTCGTGAGTTATTTAAAAGTACATTTCTTAATATCCAAACCTCTGTGGCATTTTATAATTATCTTTAATTACTGATTTCTAGTTTAATTCCACTGCAGAAAATATGTGCTGTATGATTTCACTTATTTGATATTTGTTTAAAAATATCTCATGATTATGCATTTGCCTATTTCCCTTTTCATTCCATTACACTTATCTTTATGTATTTTAAGTTTATGTTAATATAGCATAAAAATTTAGGATGGTTAAATCTTTCCGTTGTATTAGCCCTTTGTCACTATGAATAATCATTCTATTGATCATAACACTTCCTGCTTTGAAGTCTATTTCGTTTGATGTTAGTGTAGCTACAAGCTTTCTTTTGATTACTGTTTGGATGGTTTATATTTTTCCATCCTCATACTTTTGATCTTTCTTGCCCTTATTTTTAAGGTGTGCTTCTTGTAAGCAGCAAATAGTTATTTTTATTAGTCTGATGGGCTTTGTTTTTTAGTTACAATATTTAGTCCACTTATATCTAATGTATTTATTATGTTTAATTTTAAATCTTTAATATTGCAAGTTGTTTTCTATTTGCCCTGTTTTATGTTCCTTTTTTCTCCTTTTTTAAAAAATTAATTAATTAATTAATTTAATTTTGGCTGCATTAGGTCTCTGTTGCTGCGCACAGGCTTTCTCTACTTGCAGCAAGCAGGCGTTACTCTCTGTTGCGGTGCACGGGTTTCTCATTGCAGTGGCTTCTCTTGTTGCAGAGCACGGGCTCTAGGCTTGAGGGCTTCAGTAGTTGTGGCATGCAGGCTCAGTAGTTGTGGCTTGCAGGCTCTAGAGTGCAGGCTCAGTAGTTGTGGTGCACCGGCTTAGTTGCTCCACATGTGGGATCTTCCCGGACCAGGGATCGAACCCATGTCCCTTGCATTGGCAGGCGGATTCTTAACCACTGTGCCACCAGGGAAGTCCCCCTTTCTTGCTTTCTTTTGAAATGATTAAGTATTTTTTTTACTATACTATTTCCCCTATAAGCTTGTTACTTGTATTCTTTTCTTTTGGTGATTACCATACAGATTATCATGTTTCTTTGACATATTACAATCTACTTTAGTTATTTTACTGTTTTTCAGATAATGCAAGGACGTTACAGCATTTTAACTATATGTATGCCCCATCCTACCTCTGTGGTATTATTGTAGTTTATTTCTACATATATTTTAAACTTCATAAGACAATACTACTGCTACTGCTTCTCTTTCCTTCACAAGTTGTGCTTTCATCTTGTATCATTATTTCTTTTTTTTTTTTTTCCATTATAGCATCTGCGTTTTCATTATTTCTTTAATATTTCTTTTAGTGCACCTCTACTGACAATTAATTCTCTCAAGTTCCATTTGAATAAGGTCTTTATTTCACCTTTACTTTTAAGGATATTTTCATTGAGCATAAAAATCGAGTTTGCCAGTTACTTTCCTTTGGCACTAGAAAATGCCATTCCACTGTCTTCTTGCTTCCATTGTCTAAATTGGAAAGTCTGTTGTATGTCTTACCACTGCTCCCTTGAAGGGACCATATCTTTTTTCTGTTTTTTTAATATTTAGTCTTTTTACTATGATGTGCCTAGCTGTGGTTTTCTTTGTCTCTCTCCTGCTGAAGTTTCATAGAACTTTTTGTATTCATTGCTTGGTATTTTTCAATCTGTTTGGGAAATTCTCAGCCAGTACATAAGTACTGCTTGTCCCACTCTTCTCTTGCTCCTCTTATTCTGAAATTAGAATTACACACGTGTGAAGTAGTTTTATCTTGTCACATATTGTCTTTGCACATTCTGTCTGTATTACCTGTCTTTTTTCTCTCTTCACTTTAACTGGGTATTTTTCTAATGACTTATCTTTCATTTTACTAATCCTATCATCTATTGTTTTCCATTTTTTCCCAACTTTATTGAGGCATATATGACAAATAAAAATTGTATATGTTTAAGGTATACCACCGATGACTTGATATACATATACATTGTAAAATGATTACCACAGTTAAGTTAATTAACACATCAATGATCTCACATAGTTACCTTTTGTGGGGAGGGGAGAGAAGAACACTTAAAATCTACTCTCTCAGCAAACTTCGGTATACCATATAGTAGTATTATTACTATTATCTTGGTTGTGCCACGCAGCATATGGGATGCAGGATCTTAGTTCCCCAACCAGGGATCGAACCCATGCCCCCTGCAGTGGAAGCACAAAGTCTTAACCACTAGATCACCAGGGAAGTCCCGAGCGTATAGTTTTATTAACTTTAGTCACCATGCTGTATATTATGTCTCCAGAACACCTCCCCATTTGCCTCAGCCCCCACTTTCTAGTAACCACCATTCTACTCTGTTTCTGTTTGACTTTTTTTTTAGATTCTACGTATAAGCAATACCATGCAGTAATTGTCTCTCTGTCTAACTTATTTCACTTAGCATAATGCCCTCTGGGTTCATCCATGTTGTCACAAATGGCAGGATTTTCTTTTTTATGGCTAAATAATATTCCATTGGGTATATATATATCTATCACATTTTCTTTATCCATTTATCTGTCAATGGACACTTAGATTGCTTCCATATCTTGGCTGTTGTGAACAATGCTGCAGTGAACATGGGAATTCAGATATCTCTTTGAGATTTGTATTTCATTTCTTTTTTTTTTAAATTAATTTATTTGTTTATTTTTGGCTGTGTTGGCTCTTTGTTGCTGCATGCAGGCTTTCTCTAGTTGCAGCGAGCAGGGGCTACTCTTCGTTGCGGTGCGCGGGCTTCTCATTGCGGCGACTTCTCTTGTTGCGGAGCATGGGCTCTAGATGCACGGGCTTCAGTAGTTGTGGCTCGCAGGCTCTAGAGCATAGGCTCAGTAATTGTGGTGCATGGGCTTAACTGCTCCGTGGCACATGGGATCTTCCCAGATCAGGGATCGAACCTGTGTCCCCTGCATTGACAGGCAGGTTCTTAACCACTGTGCCACAAGGGAAGCCCCTGGATTTCATTTCTTTTGGATATATATCCAATACTGGGATTGCTGGATTATATGGTAGTTTTATTTTTAATTTTTTGAGGAACCTTCATACTGTTTTCCATAGTGGCTGCCCCAACTTACATTTCCACCAAAAAGGGTTCCCTTTCCTTCACACCCTCACCAACACTTGTTATCTCTTGTCTTTTGGATAACAGCCATCCAACCAGGTGTGAGGTGATATCTCATTGTGGTTTTAATTTGCATTTCCCTGATGACAAGTTATGTTATGCATCTTTTCCTGTATCTACTGACCATTTGTATGGCTTCTTTGGAAAAATGTCTACTTAGGTCCTTTGCCCATTTTTAAATTGGGTTATTTGGTTTTTTGCTATTGAGTTGTAGGAGTTCCTGATATATTTTGGATATTAACCTCTTATAAAATACATGGTTTGCAAATATTTTCTCCCATTCCATATGCTGCCTTTTCGTTTTGTTAATTGTTTCCTTTTGCTGTGCAAAAGCCTGTAGGTTTGATATATCCTACTTGTTTATTTTGCTTTTGTTGCCTATGCCCTATCATCTGTTAAATCTAATCTATTATTGTATTTTTCAGCTCAATAATTTCTATTTATTTTTTATAGATTCTAATTCTCTGATATAATTTTTCATCATTTTCTCTATTATCTTGAATATATTAAATATAGTTTTTTAAATCCCTGTCAAATAATTCCTATTTGGATCTTTTGTAGGTCTGCTGCTGTTGTCTGTTTCTTCTCTTGGTTTGTGTCATTCTTTTATGCCTGATAAGTTGTATTTTAAAAAATTTATTTATTTATTTATTTATTTATTTATTTATTTATTTATTTATGGCTGCATTGGGTCTTCATTGCTGCATGTGGGCTTTCTCTAGTTGTGGCGAGCGGTGGCTACTCTTTGTTGCGGTGTGTAGGCTTCTCATTTCAGTGGCTTCTCTTGTTGTGGAGCACAGGCTCTAGGTGCACAGGCTTCAGTAATTGTGGCATGCAGGCTCAACAGTTGTGGTACACGGGCTTAGTGGCTCTGCGGCATGTGGGATCTTCCCAGACCAGGGCTCGAACCCGTGTCCCCCGCATTGGCAGATGGATTCTTAACCACTGCGCCACCAGGGAAGTCCAAGGTGTATTTTTTTTAATGTCTGGTAAGTTTTGATTGAATGCTTGAGACTGTGTACACAAACCTGTAAGGCTCTGGTTTATCTTATAGTTTCCAAAGAGAATTTAATTTTCTTCTGGTAGGCAAATCACTTTAATCCAGTCAAAACTGGGTTTTAACACAATAAATAGAAAATGTAAAAGGATGAGCTAAAGATGAAATAAATAGCATGTCAAATGTCAAAAAAAAAAATTGGGTTTTAGGCTTTTTTAAAAGCTAATCTATTGTATGCCATTATTATAGTGTGTAGCTCTTCAACAGTTTCAACTGAAAGCTTGTGTTTGCCAAGGGCTTTCCATCTTGGCAAGCCTTAAACTCCCTTCAACTCCCACCTCTGTCTCCCCAGCAAATGCTAAGTTACTGAAATCTCTGCTCAGCCCTTTAGCCTCCAAGAAGCTATTTTCTGCTTCATGTCCTAAAATATTACCCAGCATACATGTCACTTAGAAACAGGCAAACACCTGTTGGGGAATTTGCTCACAGATATTTGGGCTCAGTTCTCTGCAGTTATTCCTTCAGAATCTCAGCCTTTTGAGTTGGAAATGATTGCTCTTGACACCTTAAAATATTGTTTTTTACATACTTTTATTATTTTATATTTTTAAAAAAATGTTTTTACTGTATATTAATATATATGTAATATATTACTTTTATACTTATTTTATATATCATAAAATATATTTAAATTATTTTTTATGATTAGCGCTTATGCGAATTTTTGGTAGTAAAGTTGGTCTGGTATAAGTTATTCCATCATAATCAGAGATGGAAGTTCTCTGGGCCATTGTTTTGAAAGGTGTGACCACATGATCCTTTCAAAATTTAAATCAGATCACATTAAAATCATTCTTTTGTTAAAATCATGTAATGGCTCCTCATTTCAATCAAAGTTAAATATAAAGTCCCTTTCAGGGCCCCACATGGTCAGCTACTCCATTACCTCTCTTACCTCATCTTCCACCCTCTGAGATTAGCCATACTTGACTCCTGATGTTTTTTCCAACAGGTCAGGTACCATCCCGCCTTGGGACCTTTGCTGGCCCCAAGAGAATAACTTTTTCCCTCACCTCTTTCAAATCTTTGCCCAAATATTACTGCCAACCACCCTATTTAAATTGTAAATCATCCTTCTCTCCCCAGATCTCCTGATCTACCTTACCGTGTTCTATTTTTTGTTGCTGTTTCTACTGCACTTCCACCTTTTAAAATACTATGTATTGGGCCTTCCCTGGTGGCACACTGTTTAAGGATCCGCCTGCCAATGCAGGGGACATGGGTTCGATCCCTGGTCCGGGAAGGTCCCACATGCCGTGGAGCAACTAAGCCCACGTGCCACAATTACTGAGCCTGCACCCTAGAGCCCGCGAGCCACAACTACTGAGCCCGCATGCTGCAACTACTGAAGCTCATGCACCTAGAGTCCGTGCTCTGCAACAAGAGAAGCCACTGCAATGAGAAGCCCGCGCACTGCAACGAAGAGTAGCCCCCCGCTCACCGCAAGTGGAGAAAGCCTGCGCACAGCAACGAAGACCCAGCACAACCAGAAATAATAAAAATAAAATAAAATAAAAATTTAAAAAATAAGTTTAAAAAAAATAGTATGTATTTTAATATACTGTGTGATGGATTTGTTTATTATATTTAATGTTTGTTGGCTGTATTCTCTCACTAGAATGTAAGCTCCACAAGGGCAGGGATCTTTGTTTTGTTGAGAGACGTACTCTAAGCCTAAGAACTAGAACAATGAATGGCACAGAGTAGACGCTAAATTCATGTTTGGTGAAAGAATGAATGAATGAACTGCCTTCTTATATGACTCTGAAGGAAAAGCAACAAGTATTGATATTTACTGAAGACTCCATATGTTGTAGGATTGGTACAGGCACTACAGAGATACAAAGGTGAATAAGACATAGTACCCAGCCCAAAAGAACCATAAAGTTGGCCTACTGGTAAATAGGCAGGCAAATATTCATTTGGGCCAAGATGCAAAACAAATGTCTTTTGTTCTAATTAACATTTATATTTTTATTTCATGTTACCTGTTGATTACAGAAGTTGTTTATAGCTTATGGAAATTCAGATAAAGGAAATATCCAAGAAGTTCATGAACATTTAACTTTATGAACTTCCACAGACTAAACTTACAAAGCTGCTAACAAATCAATCTGACTGCCACTGACAATCTCAATATAAGTCTTACTTAGTAATTTTCACTTTTGTTGTTTGTTTGGAGGTGCTCTATTAACTCCATTACTCCATAAGTGCAAAATCATGGAAGTGATGAATGTACTATAAGAAGACAACTATGATTATGATAAAAATTAAAAATAAGTAAGGTTTAAAACATGTTATGCTGGTAAGGAAATAACTGTTGTGCACAGGTAAAGGATGAAACACTTGATAGTCTGAAGGACAAGTAACAGGTAACATATAATGTTAAAGATGTAATGCTTAAAACAGTGGTTCTCAATTGAGGGTGATTTTGCCACCCCAAGGACATTGGGCAACATCTGGAGACATTTTTGATTACCACACCTTGGGAGGTGCTAGTGTCATCTAGTGAGTAAAGGTCATGGATGCTGTTAAACATCCTACAATGCACAGGACAGACCCCCACAGCAGAATTATCCAGTCCAAAATGTTAATACTGTCACTGTTGAAAAATCCTATTTAGATAATAATCAACAGAAGGTAAGAAAATATAATGACAAAATGAAAAATGTTTGACTGTACAGCTCAAGAATCTTCACCATTGACTTTGGGTAAAATTACTTCAGGAAATGGCTAAGAATTTATTGGAGAACATAAATGCTAGACATATGCACTATGTCACATGCCATAAATGGTTCCTTTAGTATGTCACCCCGTGAATCTGTAACACGTGAAGCAAAGAATGAGGCAGTAAGTATAGATATCAGAGCTGCCAGGAAATTCTCCAAAATCTTGTAGACATCATTAAAAGTGTAACTAACTGACTCAACAGTGTCTGTTTTTGAAAAACAAAATTCTGATTAAATGTATCAGAAAGGTAGGAGAAAAAGATGATCTAGCCTGCCTTTTGATTTCTCCTGAAGTGGTGCCACAGTACATGTTGGCTTAGTCTTCTTTAACCTAAAATTATAGATTATCATAAATTCACTCTTACATAAATCCAGGGTACATTATTTTTTTTAAATACAGTAAGAGATAAGAAGCTTGCTTTCAGTGAAATTCACTTGTTGAAGGACATCATATGAAAATTAAATAAACGTTAAGGGAGGGAAACTTCTTCCATCACAAATAATCCAATCAGAAGCAGATATGAACCAACTCACTATCTCGATTTTTGTTAATAAATTTTACCAGTGGATGAGTGTTAGGTCTGACTTTTCCCACCTTTATCTTATCACTAATCATGATTCAGGAAATGCTAGAGGAAGGGACTCAAGATTAGATGAACAGGGTATCTAGATATGCCAGATACCAATTATCAGTTATTTGTGCTCTTTTTACCTATTAATTACCACAATCTGAGTTTTGTCATAATTAACTTTTGTTCCTATTGGAATAGATCTAGATAATGAGTAGGTTATTAGAGGAAATATGTCACGATTGAATCTGCTGTGGACAAGATAACCCATAAGAATTCCAAATTTCTTGTAACTTCATTAAACTTTAGAAGTCAGCTATAACTTTTTTTTTTTGTTCTCTATTCAATCAAAACATATATTAGTTCTTAATCCATGTGATACAGTTTAATGAAGTCAGCTTACACGGCTGCTTGGAGGTATCCTAGCAACTTATTACCATGGCAACATCACATTTCCTAGTTGTCAAATATGGGTACAGTCAAGATGAGCTGACCTAGTAGTATTCACACTGAGGTTTGGAACTCAAGACCAGCCTTAATGATTGTTATGTGATAAGGTTTTAGTAGTCCCTAGGGACACTCCTCAGATTCTCTTCCACCTACTGACTGATAACTGAAATTCTATGATTCATCTCCTTAGCGTGAAGGGCTTTTTGTCCTTCAAAAAACATAGAACATCCATTTTTTTAAAACAGTGTCCAATATCAGAACAAATATCTTTGTGTATTGGCTGCATGGAACTTTTAAAGATAACACTGGCGAGTTGAGAGGTCATATTGCTTCAGCTTCATAATATTAATTTAAGGGAATTAAACTCACAAATCATCGTTTCAGGTCTGCTAGCCTGCCAGCTAGAGGCAGTTTGTCATACCGCAGGATAGTCAGCTGTAATTTTTAAATGCACTTCACCTCTAAGACTATTTTCAGTTATATTACCAAAGTATGCCTTGAGATTCAATGAAAAATTTTATCATTTAAGAAATTTAAAAACACATTAAACTTTTATCAGAGTTTTTAAATCAAATATCTACATATGGAGATTAAAAAAAAAAAGGATACGGGGTTATATACAAGACAGACAAAAATTAGTACTTCCCTGCTTTGCCAAGACTGTTCTTTCACAGGACGTTGTTCAATATGCAGAGGAGAATAAAATACTTGTAGGCAACCCGACATGTTCTTAGTAGAATGGCTAAAATAAAGACACAGGGAAAAGAACCAACACTTACGTTCGCCAAGCAGTTCATAAGCAGTGTGACACTCAGCCACCACTCTTCCACTTTGTGTCTGAAGAACACTTGTCATAACACGAATATAATATAGTCAAATTATTCTTCATTAAATTAAGTAAATTCACACTCAAGTCAACATAAAATATTAAGGGATCATTTCACAAACAGCCAAATTGCAAATGAAAAAAATAATGAACTGAAATTGGATGAAAAAGGAAGCAAATTGAAGACTTAAAATCTAGAGGCCCAATGGGTTAATTGTTGGTGCTTTCCGGGTTTCCAGTTTCTTTAAGATGATCATATGCATTGAAAGAAGGGTAGCAACACTGGTCTGTACTGAGACAAGTCCATAGCCATAGACAGCCCTACATACTTTTGCCCGGAGGTCAAGAGTGAGCTGAGCGTCAGGGATACAGGTGTCTCGGTAACAATGGAAACTCACTGTACTTAAGTAGGTTTCATATTCATGTTTCCAATAGTGTCTCTTCTTTCTACATCCCTGCCATCCCTCCTCTTTAACTGCTACCATCTACTCCACTAGCAACTCACAATCTCTCTTCCACCATCTCTGATTCTGCCTTATTTCATCATAACCTCACTTCAGAAAGAGTAATTTTGCTTTTTATATTTTTATAGCTTGACAATCTGTCCTCGAATGATATTAAAAATGATGGGAAAAGCTTTATGTATGTTATTGTTCATTATGGTGTTATTTGCAAAACCAAAAAACGGTCAAAGCAACTTGAAAGTCCAACAATAGGGAAATTAAATAAAATTAAATAAACTATGGCTCTAACAATGAAATATAATGTGGCCAGTAAAGACTCTTTGAAGATTATGTCGTAACATGAAAAAAATGCATACGTGTAATATTAAGTAAAAAAGGGCAGAATAAACAATTGTAAGTACACTAAAATCACAACTCCAATAAAAATCCAAAATGAAGGAGGATAGAAGAGAACCTCCAACAATAAAAATGGATATGTTAGGATGGATAAATTATCGAATAATTATTTTTATTTTTTCCCCAAATTTTCTACAAAGTTCTTATTTATTTTCATAATTTAGATGTAAACTATCCACAACTTTTCATTTTCAGTATATTCTAATTATTTATTTATATTACCAAAATTTGTTTCCAGAGTAATTAACAAGACCAATAATACTAGTGGAAAACTCAAGAAACATATTCTGAAATTCCAATATGTGTGTGCTATGTATAACTAGATGACTTCAAAGCACACTATGGCAGGAGATAATATGGAAATATACATCCTCCCCTAAAGAGAGTTACAACTCAGACTGCTATAAATGCTTCATCTTTTTTTAGGCTGGCAAAATGAATTAGTACTAGGCATTCAATAAATACTTGATGAATAAATAAATAAGTCAAAGCAGAAACCAAATAGGATATGAGACTGTCTTACTAACTTACAGGTCCCTTTGGAGAAAGAAGTTTTCTTTTAATGCTATGTCAGGCAATCTGATTTATAGTAGGAAAGGTGTTTATCATAATGTGTTTAAATGCCAGTACTCAAAGTCAATGGGACTTTTCTGGCTGACAAACTCATTTCATCTGATAGCAATGCAAGGTCTTCATTAGGCTGACATCTCATTCAGGATCTCCCCTCGCACCACTTCAGTCAAACTAGAAATGAAACACAAGGTTCTCTATTCAGGGTACAGAAACCTGTTAATATTGCAAAGAGTTCATTTATTTATATTGCTAAAAATTCCAATATTCTCTTGAGCAATCTATGCTAGAGCAATAAAGATTTTTTTAAGTCCTTAAATTCCTTCTGGCAATGTCACTTGAAAACAGAAAAAAGTACCTACTGGTCAAACTGAATAAAATCGCTAATTGAGATTTTTAAAAATTAAATCCTTTATGCAAAAAACAGTAGGCAAGAAAGAATTAGATTCACTAGCCAGAAAAACCTCTACATTCAGCAGTGTTACTGTAAATAAATATTCAACAAAAGAGAATCGAAAAGAAATGACCTACCTGACAGGAGGCATCTCGGTATCAGCATGCAGGAGTCTTTTATGAACCTCTAGCGGAGTTGAACTTACACTTTTCTGGCAATTTGGCAATCCTGGTAAATATGGCATTTTGACACATTCTTTGAATTCTTCTAGACCAAATGCTGTGGTGTATTCTAATTAAAAATAGTATAATGACCATCTGTATTACTTCTTAATTAAATGTATAAAATTTTTTTTACTATATACTAAAATGTATAATAAATATACCAAATCAGTCATTCAGAAAATAAAATTAAGCTACTGTAATTGAGCTAGCATCTTTCCCAAGAGAATACCTTTCAATTCCGAGGATGGGGATTGCAGGCAAGAGCTGATTAAGGGGCTAAGAACTATTAGAAGAAGGAAGAAGGCAGCTTCACAGATCTCCCATAGTCATCACTATCCCTCATTATTTTGTTTAATCAGAATTCCCAGAACATCAGATACATTCACACTGAAAGACAGATTAAAAGCACTTTCAAGAATCTTGTAATATCTGCTACTTTAAATCCTTTCACCTTCCTGCTTTTGTGTAGATAATCAAGAGATACAAATGCATGATTATCGGAGCTAGCAGTGAGAGAGAAAAGAATTCCATTTCAGGCATTGATTTTAACTCTCACTCTGCAAAATCCCACATCAAATCTACAAACAGCAACATCTGAAGCATCAGGAGGGCTTCTTCTACTGACCTCAGGTATCACTGGTATAAGAGGTTGTTCAAATTATTCTTTTTTAAAAAAAAAACTTCAAAATGAAGACAGTAAATGGAAAAAGAAGATTAAGAGATTAAAGGTTTGGATGACTTTTAAACAGAGAATTGTTTTCTAAGCTTTCTCTACTAAGTAAATCTAGCATAGCAATAGAAATAGTATTTAATGGGACTAGAGTAATATTAAATGCTCAAAATGCTATTTTTCAACCTTTGATTATTCTTTTTTGGAAAAAATAGTTTCTCTTGATCAAAATCATGTAGAGTTTCTTTTCAGTAATTAGATTTGGAGGTAGGAGAACAGATAAACTGGTGTATCTTTAATAGGAATCTAGTAAAAACGTCGAAAAAATACAGTAACACACTCAAAACCAGGAGTGATGAAATGGCTGGGGAGTTTGAAATTTGCTGTTTTCAAGAATTCTATCTCCATTAATAAAGCCAAAGGCAAAATTCAGTATAAACAAGAAATACAATTATGATTTGAAATTAAGGGGGAAAGTTATTACACTTGTATACGAGTCAAAAGTTCTGAAATTAGTCTTTATTGAGCAACTATAAGATATAAGATATTTTCCACATAGCTCACTCAAAAAATAAAGTTTGGGTTAGAATTATTAATACAAAAAGGTGCTGTTAAAGCTTTGGGTTTCTTAAAATATAAATACCAACCTGAGGTATTTAAAAACAAACATGACTTACGAAAATAAGTATGATCCAACAGAGGTAGCGCTACACTGATATCAAGAGTAGCTCTTTAGAATTTGTTTTTTATCATGAGTTATAGAATTACCTTAAGTAAATTATTCCTAATCTGCTTCCATTTTTCTTTTCCATAAGCCTACGGTATTATCCTTCTTACCTAAATGTTACAAAAATTATCTAATGTCTCTTGACTGATTAAAAAAGTACATGTAAATTCAAGGTACTGCTTCTATATTTTTGTAAGTAAAATAAGAGTAAAATGAAGTTACCTTTCCTCATCTTTTGTGTTTCTACAACTGCTTTCCTCCAACTTCTCTCAAAAAGAAAACAACTGTCAAGGGAATTTCTGGTGACATTAGAAGGTTCAAATTTGATTTCAGGAGGCAGCACTGGCATTTTTTCTTCTTTTTTCAACAGTGCTGATGAAAGTAAGAGGCTGCACCAGATTCAGGACACAAAATACAGAAAAACAAATTGTTTTCCATCATACAAATTAAATCCTAACATAGATTTAAATGAAAAGTTTACTTATAACATGTAAATACATATTCTTGGGATTTTAAAGCAAGAGGCCTTTAAGAACATAGCTAAAATAAGTTGTAAGACTTTTTTCTTTTAAATATTTTATATGTTAATGAATTCTTTCAAATTTGAGGTTACAGATATTTGGCAATGTACAAAAAATCTAAAGTTCAACAGCAAATTATCATGTACATGACAATGTAATGCTTAGGATTCTCTCAAAAATATTACCATTATGCACCATGACCAAGTGAGATTTATCTCTGGGATGCAAGGATGGTTCAACATACAAAAATTAGTTAATATGATATACCACATTACAGAATGAAAGATTAAAAAATCACATGCTCATCTCAATAGATGCAGAAAAAGCTTTTGATAAAATTCAACATACTTTCATAATAAAAACTTTCAACAAACTAGGAACTGAGAGAAATTATCTCAACATAAAAAAGGCTATATATGAAAAGCCCATAGCTAACATACTCAAGGGTAAAAATTGAAAGCATTCCTCTAAGATCAGGAGCAAGGCAAGGATACCCACTCTCACAACTTCCATTCAACATAGTACTGGCAGTCCTAGCCAGAGCAATTAGAAAGAAAAGGCATCTAGATTGGAAAGAAAAAAGTAAAACTGTCCCTGTTTTCAAATGGCATAATCTTATATATATCGAAAACTCTAGACTCCACAAAAAAATGTTAGAACTAATAAAGGAATTCAGGAAAGCTGAGGGATACAGAATTAACAAACAAAAGTCACTTGCATTTCTATACACTAACAACAAACTATCTGAAAAGGATATCTGGAAAACAATCCAATTTATAATAGCATCGAAAAGAGTAAACTACTTAGGAATAAGCTTAACTAAGGGAGTAAAAGATTTGTATGCTGAAAAACTATAAAACATTGATAAAAGAAATTAAAGAAGATGCATACAAATGGAAAGACATCCCATGCTTATGGACTGGAAAACTTAATATTGTCAAAATATCCACATTACCCAAAATGATCTACAGAGATTCAATGCAATCCTTATCAAAATGCCAATGCAAAAGAATTAAAAATTTTAGTAAAAACAATTAAAAAATTCATATGGAATGTAAATCAATGAATTTAGAACACTCCCTCACACCATCCACAAAAATAAACTCAAAATGGCTTAAAGACTTAAATATAAGACATGACACCATAAAACTCCTAAAAGAGAACATCGGCAAAACATTCTCTGACATAAATTGTAGGAGTTTTTTCTTAGATCAGTCTCCCAAGGCAATAGAAATAAAAGCAAAAGTAAACAAATGGGACCTAATCAAACTCATAAACTTTTGCACAGCAAGGGAAACCATAAACAAAACAAAAAGACAACCTACAGACTGGGAGAAAATATTTGCAAATGATGCAACCGACAAGGCTTAATTTCCAAAACACACAAACAGCTCACACAGCTCAACATCAAAAAAACAAACAATATGATTAAAAACTGGGCAGAAGACCTAAATAGACATTTCTCCAAAGAAGACATACAGATGGCCAACAGGCACATGAAAAGATGCTCAACATCCCTAATTATTAGAGAAATGCAAATCAAAACTACAATGAGTTATCACCTCACACCAGTCAGAACGGCCATCGTAAAAAAAGTCTACAAATAATAAATGCTGGAGAGGGTATGGAGAAAAGGGAACCCTCCTACACTGTTGGTGGGAATGTAAATTGGTGCGGTCACTATGGAAAACAGTATGGAGGCTCCTTAAAAAACTAAAAATAGAGGTACCATGTGATCCAGCAATCCCACTCCTGGGCATATATCCAGAGAAAACTCTAATTAGAAAAGATACAGGCACCACAATGTTCATAGCAGCACTATATACAATAGCCAAGACAAGGAAGCAACTTAAATGTCTATCGACAGATGAATGGATAAAGAAAATGTGGTAAATATATATACAATGGAATATTACTCAGCCATAAAAAAGAATGAAATAATGCCATTTGCAGCAACATGGATGGACCAAGAGATTATCATACTAAGTGAAGTAAGTCAGACAAAGACAAATATTATACCATATCACATATGTGGAATCTAAAAAAAAGTACAGATGAACTTATTTACAAAACAGAAACAGACTCACAGACATAAAAAACAAACATATGGTTACCAAAGGGGAAGAGGGGGGAGGGATAAATTGGGAGTATGGGATTAACAGATGCCCACTACCATATATAAAATAGATAAACAACAAGGATTTACTGTATAGCACAGGGAACTATGTTCAATATCTTGTAATAAACTATAATGGAAATGAATTGAAAAAAAAGAATACAGATATATACATTTACATGTATAACTGAGTCACTCTGCTGTACACCTGAAACTAATGCAGTATTGTAAATCAACCATACTTCAATTTAAATAAATAAATAAATAAAAATTAATATGGATCCCAAAGGACCCCAGATAACCAAAATAATCTTGAAAAAGATGAAAGTTGGAGGCATCAAACTTTTTGATTTCAAAATATGTCACAAAGCTAAAGTAATTAAAACAATATAATACTGGCATAAAGACAGACATATAGGTCAATGGAACAGAACAGACTCCAGAAATAAATCCATACATATACAGTAAACAGATTTTTGACAAGAGTGCCAAGAATACACAATAGGGGAAGGATAGTCTCTTTAACAAATGGTGTTGGAAAAACTGGATATCCACATGCAAAAGAATGAAGTTGAACCCTTATCTTACACCATACACAAAAATAAACTCAAAATGAATTAAAGACATAAACTTAAGACCTGAAAGTGTAAAACTCCTAAAAGAAAACATGGGGATTAAAGAAGGTGTGGCCAAGATGGTGGAGTAAGAAGATCCTGAGCTCAACCTCTCCCACTGACACACCAAAATCACAACTATTTACAGAGCAACTATTGATGAGAAACACCAGAAGATTAGCAGAAAAAGATCTACAATTAAAGATATAAAGAAGGAACCACGAGGTGGGTAGGAGGGACAGAGATGTGGTACAGTTGAGACCCCATAACCCCAGGTGGGCGACCCACAAATAGGAGGATAATTACAGTTTGCAGAGGTTCTCCCCAGGGAGTGAGGAATCTGAGCCCCACATTGGGCTCCCCAGTGTGGAGGTCCTACACCAGGAAGATAAGCTCCCAGAATGTTTGGCTTTGAAGGCCAGTAGGGCTTAAGTTCAGGAGAACCAGAGGGTTGTGGGAAATAGAGACTCCACTCTTAAAAATCTACACAAAATCTCACACATCCAGGACCCAGGGCAGAAGCAGTAATTTGAAAGGAGCCTGGGTCAGATCCACCTGCTTATCTTGGAGAACCTTCTAGAGAGGCAGGAGTCCCCTGGAGCTCACCCTGGGGACACAACTGATGGGAGCTGTTCGGGGATGCTCGTTCTACCACAAGGACAGTGGTGCTGGCAAGTGCCCTTTTGGAGTCCTTCCTCTAGTTCATTAGCACTGGGAACCAGCCCTGCCCATCAGCCTTTTGACATCACTACTGGGACACCTCAGGCCAAGCAACTGGCCAGGCAGGGAAACAACCTCACCCATCAGCAGGCTGACTGCCTTAAGAACCCCTGAGCCCACAGCTGCCCCAGGACCCGGCTGCACACACCAGCATACCAGCATTAGCCCTGGGACCAGCCTTACCCACTAGTGGGCAGGCACCAGCCCCAGGACCCCAGGGCCCTGGTCCAACCCACCAGCGGGCCAACACACCAACCCTGGGACACGCAAGGTCCTACAGCCAGAGACCCCAGGACCCAGCTCTGCCCACCAGTGGGCCAGAACTAGGCCTAGGACCCAGACTCACCCACCAGTGGGTGGGCACCAGCCCCAGGATCCTGTGGGCCCCAGCCTGGCCCACCAATAATTCTAAAATGTATATGGAAGCACAAAAGGTCCAAAATAGCCAATCTTGAGAAAGAAGAACAAAGGTGGAGGTATCATGCTCTCTGACTTCAGATTATACTACAAAGCTACAGTAATCAAAGCAGTATGGTACTGGCACAAAAACAGACATATAGCTCAATGGACCAGAATAGAGAGGCCAGAAATGAGCCCACACTTCTATGGGCAATATGCTATAAACATGTAGGTGAAAAGCCCAGAAGGCTGCTTTTTAAAAAGACAATTCTTACCTCTTCACATATCTCTATTCGCCTGGAGAACAGAAGGGGGAACAGAAGAGCTAAAACCTTTCAGCCAGCTCTTGCCTCAGTTAGTATCACTACAGAGTGGGCAAGCAGCCTTCTGGGCTTTTTGGCTACATGTTAATAGCCTCCTGTCATTCTCTTCACAGCACTTATCATAGTTTATAATAATGTATTTATATGTCATTATTTATTGTCTGTCTCTGACACTGGTATTGAAATAAAACTCAAAACTCTATTTTGCCAGCTCTTTAGTTTTGCAAACAGAATCCCCTAGGATCTGTTCCTGACCTACCTTTGCAATCTTGTCACTAGACGGTTCCCCCTCTCCCATACTCTAATTCAGGGGTCAGCAAACTGTCCCTAGGTCAAATCCAGCGTGCTACCTATTTTAGTAAGTAAATTTGCACTGGAACACAGAAACAAATGTCCATTTGTACATATTTTCTATAGCTTCCTTTGGCCTACAAGAGTAGTTGCAACTGAGACTCTATGGCCCACAAAGTCTAAAATATTTACTGTACCTATTTTACTAAAGTTTGCCAGCCCTGGCTCTAATTCATTCAACAAGCATCTACTGAGTACTTACTAGGTGTTATGCTAGGTGAAATTTCTGAAATTTAAAATATATATGTTACAGGAATTCTACTTTCTTTTTCAATGGATCATACCTTGCACCCTATTTTAGAGGCCACAGCTATAAACAGTGGGAGCTGTTGAAGGACTAGACCTAAGATTTTAAAATATTGCTTTAACTTTGGCAATATTAGAAGACAGATGGGAATGAGAAGGCCAATTAGGAAACTATTACAATTGTTTAGGTGAATGGTAGTGAGGGCCCAAACCAAGGAAAAAGCAGACTGAGACACAAGCTGGATAGAGGTTAATGTGGTAGCATCTAGAGGACCTGGGAACTGTATATGACTGGCACCATTCACGATGTTAAGAGTTAGGGATGAGGAACCAGCTTGAATGAGAAGAGAAATTCAGCTGTGGATAAAATGAGCTCAAGGTACATGTGGTCCAGAGGTGGGAGTGGGTTTAGCCAAGAGATACAGATTTAGTAGTCATCAGCATAGTTAAAGTTCTGAGAACAGATAAGGCTGTCCAGGGCTAGTGGAGGGTATAAGTGAAAAGTTAAGAATAAGAGCAAGTCCAAGGGCACCAATATTTGAGGGACAGGCAAAGAATAGGTTGACCACAAAGAAGATGGAAAAGGAATGGTTAAAGAGACAGAAGAACCAAGATGGGGTGCCGATAAAAATCAAAGGCAAAGAGAGTTTTAAGAAAAAGGAAGCAGTGAACAATTTCATTAGAGAACGACAATGTCTAAAGAGCTATATTTAAACACGAGAGACTCTTGAACATGGGTATAGTATTTTGAGGATGAAGACAATTAAAAAAGAGACACTGAAAACACAGAAGTTGCAAATAATTGATTAAGCATTTTCCTGGGGGAGATGGAAGAGTAAGAATCAAGAACATCTGCTTTTTAAAATCCAAGATAAAAAATAAAATGTCATCATTAAACAATAGCAGACAGAATAAGGAAACAGAACCAAGAAAACAATAAATATATATTACTTTGTTAGGGCTACAATAACAAAGTATCACAGACTGGGTAGCTTAAAAAACCAGAAATTTATTGTCTTATGTTTCTGGAGGCTAGAAGTTCAAAATCAAGGCATCGACAGGGTTGGTTGCTTCTAAGGGCTGTGAGTGAAGGATCTGTTCCAGGCCTCTCTCCTTCGTTTGCAGATGACTCCCTTCCCCCTGTGTCTTCACACTGTCTTCCCTCTGTACATATTTCTGTGCCCAAATTTCCCCTATTTATAAGGACACTGGTCATATTATATTAGGGCCCACTGTAATGACCTCATATTAATTTGATTACCTCTGTAAAGACCCTATCTCCAAATAAGGTTACATTCCAAGGCTGGGGTTAGGGCTTCAACATATGAATTTGGGGGGCGGAGGCAGAGGGGCACAATTTAACACATAACACATCACAGCCAATATAAAATATGTGTTGGAGACAATTAAGAAAAAAAACACTACTTAAACAAGCAGACATAGGGAATTCCCTGGCGGTCCAGTGGTTAGGATGCAGCCCTTTCACTGCCAGGACCCGAGTTCAACCCCTGGTTGGGGAACTAAGATCCTGCAAGCCACGTGGCACAGCCCAAAGAAAAAAAAAAACAAGAAACAAGCAGACATAAGAATGTATTCAATCCTACCAAACCAATTACTAAAGTAAAAAAAAGAAAGGATAATATAGCTATAATTGGGACCTTCACAATTCTACAGTACAATAATGACTATTGATATTCATAGCAATGTGAAGGAAAGATTCTTAGAGGTCTTTATCAATGAGAAGGCTAAGTTCAATAATATTTTAGTGTTAAATGCATTTACAATACATGAATCCTTTAAAAATTGGAAATCCATGGTCGCTCCTGTATTATTATTATTTTTCTTAACAGCTTCATTGAGATATAAATCACATACCATACAATTCATCCATTTAAAGTGTACAATTCAATGGTTTTTAGTATATTCACAGATGTGTACAACCATCACCACAATTTTATTTTATTTTTTTTGTTTTTTATTCTTGTTTTTGTTTTTTTTAACATCTTTATTGGAGTATAATTGCTTTACAATGTTGTGTTAGTTTCTGCTGTATAACAAAGTGAGTCAGCTATACATATACATATATCCCCATATCCCCTCCCTCTTGCGTCTCCCTCCCACCCTCCCTATCCCACCCCTCTATAGCTCCTGTATTATTTAGCTTCAAATGACAGAAAATCCAAAACAAGTGGCTTAAACAAGAAATTTTCCCTTAAATAAAAGCTTAGACAGACCCCCCTCTCCCCCCACAGGGATGGTGCCAAGGTATCAGGGACCCAGGCTCCTTTTATCTTATGGCTCCACCACCCTGAACATACAGTATCTACCTTCAGAGTTCAAGATGGCTGTTTGAATAAATGAACATTCATATCAGTGCTGATGGGAACAAGTATTATCATGTGGAACAAAAAGATACAGATCTAACATCAATATGATAAGTTAAAAACCCCAAAGTCCTAAATATGAATTGGAAGTATCAGTATAAGACTTTTATCTTAAAAGGAAAAAAAACGGTGTTTCTTATCTCTGTCCACTGAACCTAATAACTAGATTGTGGGCCCATTCCTGACTTTAAAAAAAACCCAAAAACTAAAAACAGCTAGGGCCCCTTGAAGAAATACTTAATTCCAGGTTTGTGACAGGAAATGTACAAGATGAACCTAGTACATCTTTTCACTCCAGAAATCTAGGAATCTAAGATTAGTCACCAACTTGAAGAGAATCCAACTAACCAAAGCTAAGAGTATAAATATTAATAAGATATTAACTGTAATGAATTGAAATATATTAAATATGTATATGTTATATGAAATATACTTGGAAGGTACACAAATATATTAAATATTTATAATGATACTTTAAAAAAACAACACCTCACTCATCATCTTCGGAGGGTACTAAAGAATCAACTTGATTTGAAACCCGGGTCATATAAGAGAAGAATCAAGCATTTATCCACATGAATGATGATAGGGAAGTTTCTCTTCACAGAGTATCCCAGCTACTAAATGAAGAAATGATAGTATTACAGTGTTATAGTCTTGCAAACCTTAATTAATTAACGGATCTTGGCAACTGTGATGGTTAATTTTATGTGCCAACTTGGTTAGGCTCTAGAACCCAGCTATTGAATTAAACACTAATCTAGGTGTTGCTGTGAAGGTATTTTGTAGATGTGGGGAACACCTACAGCCAGTTGATTTTAAGTAAAGGAGATTACCCTCAAAAATCTAGGTGGACCTTGTCTAACCAGTTGAAAGGCTTTAAAACAAAACTGAGTTTTCCCTGAGGAAGGAAATTCTACCAAATTTCAAAATCTCAAAACTGCAATATTAATTCCTGCCTGAGAGTTTCCAGCCAGCCTGCCCCCATAATCCCATAAGCCAGTTCCTTGAAATCCCTCTGTCTCTCTCTCTCTCTCTCTCTATATATATATGTATATATGTATGTGTGTGTGTGTGTATATATATTTCCAGACAGATACAGCAATGTTTATCAAAGGCAGCTCTTTTTTTTTTTTTTTTAATGTACTTATTTTTATTATTTATTTATTTTTGGCTGTGTTGGGTCTTCGTTTCTGTGCAAGGGCTTTCTCTAGTTGTGGCAAGCGGGGGCCACTCTTCATCGCGGTGCGCGGGCCTCTCACTATCGCGGCCTCTCTTGTTGCGGAGCACAGGCTCCAGACGCGCAGGCTCAGTAGTTGTGGCTCACGGGCCTAGTTGCTCCGCGGCATGTGGGATCTTCCCAGACCAGGGCTCGAACCCGTGTCCCCTGCATTAGCAGGCAGATTCTCAACCACTGCGCCACCAGGGAAGCCCTTATCAAAGGCAGCTCTTGCCAAAACAAACAAACATGACGCTGACCAAGACTTTAGATCTAACTATCAATTTAGAAAAAAATATAGAGCACAAAGGAACATATTAAATGGCATCACAGGGATGCAATCAGCAATAACAGATTGTGGAGTTTCGACTTGTGACAAATAATCTTGTTCTTTCAACCAATAAATTGTTATAAATAAACAGAGAGATGGGAGGGATAATATATAGATTAACAGAGACGAGACATAGCAAACAGTTGCAATGTATGGACTTCATTTGGATAAACTGTTAAAAAAAAAAAAAGAAGATACTTTATGAGACCATCATGGAAATCTGAGCACTGACTGGATCTTTGGTAACATTAAGGGATTACAATTAATGTTTTAAGGTGTAATAGTGGGTTTTGTTTTGAAAATAGTGGTTTGTGTTTTTAAAAGAATTCTTATCTTTAGAGAGACATACTGAAATATTTATGGATAAAATGATAAAATGTTTGCGATTTGCTTCAATACAACAGGTGTGAGAGGGCGAGGGTGGTGGTGAGATTAGAGATGAAAGAAGGTCAGCCGTGAGTTGCTAACTGTCACAGCTCAGGGGCTGGGACACTGGATTTTATCATCCACCACCTTCTACCTTTGGATACGCTGGGCACTCTCCATGGTTAAAAAAATACCAAACTGAGCTCCAGTTTACGGAGAGAAGGAAGGGAAGAGAGAGAGGCATTGTCCCTCTCTTTAAAGTCACTTCTCAGAAGTCATACACACAATTCTGCTTACATCCCATTGGTCAGAACGTAGTCACGTGGCCACAGCGAGCTGTAAAAGCAAGTGATAAAATATCTTCCATTCTGGGCATCATGTACCCAGCTGAAAAATCAGGGGTCCTTTTACTAGAAAGACGAGGGAACAGGTGCTGTGAGAAAACTTTAGCAGTCCTGCCACACTGGCTAAGGCAAAATATCTATTTAAACATGTGAACATGTCTTTCCCTCCCTCCATGTCTGATAACATACTACAGGACCTATTTAACAATGGTCCAGCAGAATTTGAGCAAAAGGTATCAGAGTATGACAGATTTTGGGTCGTTATGTCACAACTCTTTAAAAACAGAAATAAGTCGTTGCTCTCCTAAAATTTAAAATCAAGATGAAAACTTATCAGTTAACTATAGGTCAAATACTACTACAATAACCCACATTGTAACCATAGTCTCTGTCATAAAAGAGAATTTTTCCAAGCCCAATAGAAAAATTTGAATAATCCATACAGTAGAATCTGTATTGATGGTAAATAGTGGCAAAGCCACAACATCCCCCTCCATTAATGTGGGCCGCAGACTCTTCCAGGGACCCTGTCACATGATAAATTCATCCATCCATCAGACCTTTCCGAGGACTTAATATATGCAAGTAGGGGCTTCCCTGGTGGCGCAGTGGTTGAGAATCTGCCTGCCAATGCAGGGGACACGGGTTCGAGCCCTGGTCTGGGAAGATCCCACATGCCGCGGAGCAACTGGGTCCGTGAGCCACAACTACTGAGCCTGCGCGTCTGGAGCCTGTGCTCCACAATAAGAGAGGCCACGACAGTGAAAGGCCCGCGCACCGCGATGAAGAGTGGCCCCCGCTCGCCGCAACTAGAGAGAGCCCTCGCACAGAAACGAAGACCCAACACAGCCAAAAATAAATAAATAAATTTATAAAAAATATATATATATATGTAAGTAGATTTAAAGAATGATCTACTAAGTGTTCCTCTAGATCTGCCCGCGTGTACTACTGCCTCTTTCAATGATGCAACATCAACAATCCAGCTCATTAAGGATCACATGATACAACCACTTAATACAGCACCTGGAACGGAGTAGGCATCAGAAAGCTTTAGCTTTTACTGGATTATTCTTTTAAGATCAGCACTACTCAGCATTTTAAACATACTGCTTTTTTAAAAAATTAAGAATGTATTATATTTTATTTATTGATTGATTGGCCACTCCACACAACACACAGGACCTTAGTTCCCCGATCAGGGATCGAACCCGTGCCCCCTGCTTTGGAAGCTCAGAGTCTTAACCACTGGACTGCCAGGGAAGTCCCTTAAGCATACTGCTTTTAAAAGCAGAATCCTTAACCAAAATGTTTTAAATGTAATAAAAGGTGGCTTCAACAGAAATCTGGTTAGATCTATCTTTATTTTTGAAAGTACTAAGAAGGTAAGAGGTACCTGTTAACAGAGACTGAACACACTGAAGTAACGCTAGCATGTTAATGAAAAGTTGCTGAGGTTAATATAGGAACTTTCATTCAGAACTATAGTATCAAGAAAATCTTTAACTTCTTAGTGATGGAGAATAAAATTGTTCAGTGAAATGAAAAACAACTATTTAAAACCTCTATTTTTAAAAACAGCCTTGGTTGGGAATTCCCTGGCAGTCCAGTGGTTAGGACTCCGGGCTCTCACTGCCTGAGGGCCCGGGTTGAATTCCTGGCTGGGGAAGATCCCACAAGCTGCAGAGTGCAGCCTAAGTAAATAAACAAACAGATAGATAAAAAAATAAAAACAGCCTCGGTCATTGCAGTAAAAATTCATTCTTATGGAAGAATTCCTGGAATTAGAATTGTCCATACTCCCACATCCACAAGCCAAAATCTAAAGATGAGGAAGGAGATAAATGAAAGTCATTGGAAATTTAGTAGGGTAAGCATAGGTTTTCAGTCAGGTCTATACATCTGTATAAAAAGAATATCTTACTGCTGTCTGAATTGCAATTCTTACTTGAAAATTAAGGACTGGTTCAACAGAAATCACTGATTTACAGACCAGTAAGAGACCTAATCTTCTAATTTTTGAATTAAACAACTGAGGTTTGGGAGGGTTAAATGCTTTACCTCTAATGTGTATATAACAAGGAACAAAAAAAATAACTATTAATTTTATCAAATTCTCGCTCTTTTTTTTTTTTTTTTTTGGAGGGAGGAGAGATGGACAAGGGAAAGCAATTTAAAAAGTATTAAGATTAAGCTCTAGCAAAATCAAAAATAAGAAGCATGCAAAATACTAGGGAAAGTAACTGCTAAAACTGTATGCAAAGTTCTTATCTGGACACAAGTATTTCCCATTTCCCAAAATTCATAAGCAGTTAATTAGCCCATTTGTGTTTAAATATTCAACTCACTGGAAGAGTTACTTAAGCATGCCCTAAGTTAAGAACACACTAGCCTGTGATTTAAGAAATGAAGAAATAGGGACTTCCCTGGTGGTGCAGTGGTTAAGAATCCGCCTGCCAATGCAGGGGACACGGGTTCGATCCCTGGTCTGGGAAGATCCCACATGCCGCGGAGCAACTAAGCCCATGCGCCACAACTACTGAGCCTGCGCTCTAGAGCCCACGAGCCACAACTACTGAGCCCACTTGCCACAACTACTGAAGCCCACGCACCTAGAGCCTGTGCTCCGCAACAAGAGAAGCCACTGCAATGAGAAGCCCACGCACCACAACGAAGAGTAGCCCCCGCTCGCCACAACTAGAGAAAGCCCGCGCGCAGCAGCGAAGACCCAAAGCAGCCAAATATAAATAAACTAATAAAAAAAAAAAAGAAATGAAGAAATAAAGAAGCAATAGCTTCTACAATATATCCACACCCACCTATACACCCCAAAGCCCTATGTTCCTTCCCCATGCCTGTCACCCAATCCTGGATGGCAAAAACCCACTTATTTTCTTGTTAACCTTTCTGTGCCTCAGTCTCCCTACCTAGGGAATAATAATCTCTGCCTTACAGAGTTACTGTGAAGTTTAAAGGGAATTTAAGAAAAGCACCTAGTTAAATGCCCAGTACACTGCTCTAATTCTCAAACAAGAATCTTCAGTTCAGACCACAGTAAGGTATTTTTATACATAGAAACAAACGACAGCTGCTATTATTATCATAATCATCATGACTGTTATTGTTATAGGACAAGAGTCAACTAATACCTGAGGTCCAGGAGGTACTGGTTGACTCAGTGCTTCTTCTTCCCCTGTGAGGGTAAATATGCAGCCCTAGATCTCTCCTGTTCTTACTCATACTGTCCCATTCTTGCCTTACAGTTTCCATTCCTTCCTCTCCTTGAATACTATAAAATTTTTTTCCAAGATGTCTATTATTTTTAGTTTTCCCATTTGCTGCATTCACCAAGTCTCCTTCCTTGTGGTTCCATTTCCTTATATGATTTGTAATCTTTGACTGCAAGCTCATCTTTGGAGACATTGCTATCTACAGGAGTCCAGTGTTCCCTGAGCTGTGGAAACTGTGCTATACATCTCTCTGTATGCTTCCCATTGGTCTCTGCCTGGCCCTGGGTTTCAGAGGTATCAGGCCAGTTAATATGCCAATTTCTTAGACCGTGGTCCCTGAGTCACATAGTAATGTGAATTCAGACCTCAGACTTGAGCTGGTGCAGGGTGTGATGCTCTAATGTCTAGCAGCTGACTCTTTCCTACCATAGTTCAAGTGGACGGCAAGCTTCCTTACAGCCTCCCCAGGCCGATGAGGGGTATTTTTCTAGTTATCATCTCTGTGTCAAGGTACTTGTGGCAGCTTGTATTTTCCAAAGAAGGATGCACTAATACATATCATCTCTGCAAGTTCTTCCTTCAATGTGACGTTGACACTCCTCCATCAAGAGGTGAGGTCTGTGTTCCTTTCTCTGAAACTAACTTCCTTAGTCAATAAAATGCAGGGACTTCCCTGGTGGCGGCGCAGTGGTTAAGAATCTGCCTGCCAATGCAAGGGAGGCAGGTTCGAGCCCTGGTCCGGGAAGATCCCACATGCCGAGGAGCAACTAAGCCCGTGTGCCACAACTACTGAGCCTGCACTCTAGAGCCTGCAAGCCACAACAACTGAGCCCACATGCCACAACTACTGAAGCTCGCGTGCCTAGAGCCCGTGCTCCACAACAAGAGAAGCCACTGCAATGAGAAGCCTGTGCACCGCAATGAAGAGTAACCCCCTGCTCACTGCAACTAGAGAAAGCCCGCACGCAGCAACAAAGACCCAACAGCCAAAAATACATAAATAAATAAATAAACAAATAAAATAAAATGCAGTAGAATTGACACTGTGATGTTCAAGGCTAGGTCATAAAAGATGATACGATTTCCACTAGCTAGCTCTCTCAGGACACTCACCTTTGAAACCCGGCCACCATTTTGTGAGGAAGCTAAGTGATAGGAAGAGGCCACCATAGAAGGTTCCATCTGACAACCACAGCTAAGGTCTCGGTCCACAGCCAGGATCAGCCACCAGACATAGGAGTGAGTGAGCCTGCAGGTGATTCCAGCCCCGAGCCTTCAAATCTTCCATCTGAGGCCCCAGACGTGGTGAAGCAGAGCCAAGCCGTCCCTGCCATTCACTGTCCAAATTCCTGCACCGTCCCACAGAATCCATGAGCACAATAAAGTGTTGTTTTGCGCCACTAAGTTTTGGAGAAGTTTGTGATGCATCCATGGTAACTGGAACAGTACTCCTTTGTGACTCCCAGCTCTCAGCAGATGCTCAGCGCTGCCTTCCTGTGTGAGCATTCCTTCATTTCTGCCACCTGGGGGTTTCCTCCTCTTGGTTCCTAGCTCGGCCACATGGCCATAAATGATCTTAATACACCTTACCCCGCATTTGAAATATATGGAAGCAGGATGGAGTTTCTTCCATGTCGGCTTCCTCTGCCACACTGACCAGAACCTCCCAGAATAACTTTTCAAACGATGACATAAAGAACTGAAGAATTTAATTTCTCTTGTATGTAAAGATACTTAAAAATCAATAGGAAAGTAGACCCCAAGATAGTGTGTTTATTAAAGAACAGATAACTCATTACAGAAAAAAATGGTCAATAAATGTTTGCCCTCACTAATACTCAAAAAAAAGCAAAATAATATAATGAGCTACAACTTTTGCCCTGAAAATAGCAAAAAATTTTTTCTCTACTACTAGACAGTATAAGATGGGGTTCAAGGAAACAGGTACTCTCATAAGGTTTCAGTGGAAGTATTAGTATATTTCCGGAGAGCAATCTAGCAATACATATGTCCTATAACTTTATATACTTTTGACCCAGCAATTCCACTTCCAGGAGTTTATCCTAAAGGAACAGTCAATGATACATCCAAATATTTACCTTCAAGGATGTCAAATCCTACATTTTTTATAATAGAAAGGCAAAAAGGCTGAAAATAGCCCAACATCAAAGAGCAGATGGTAAGATTATCTTTATTTTTAGCTTTGATTAGACCAAAATAATCATCAAGTGAACATAAAGAAAGGCAAGTTGTAGATTCATTGAGAAAGCTAGTTATTTATATATTTGCAATGCCAGTCATTGTGCTAGGAGGTGAAATACAAAAATGATTATGATGCAAAAGCGTACAGTCTACTGGGGGAACAAAGTAACCAAACAATTACACTTCACTATGATACATATTGATGATAAATCTGTGTTTAGATTTTGTGGGACAACAGGGCCTTTGCTGACCTAACCAGACTGGGGAAGAAGGAGAGTTTTGCTGTTGTTTATGAGCAAGGGTTGTTCAAGCCAAGTCCCACGGGTTTTGATAAATAGAAATGGACTGTGGCAGAGAAGACTGGATGCCCAAAATTCTTGTTCCTCCGGAGAATACAGTTGTTCCTAGAAAGTGGTTACCTCCTTGTGGCTGGAATGGGAGTGAATGCAACGTGTGACACTTTCTGCAAGAAACTTCAGAAGCAGGTCTGCTTTTTTTTTTCTTTTTTTGTGGGATTTTAGTTCCCCGACCAGGGACTGAACCCAGGCCCTACAACAGTGAGAGTCAGGACGCTAACCACTGGACCGCCAGGGGATTTCCCCCAGGCCCGCTTTCTCCATACTTCCTCCTTCCCATCCTGCTGGCCGCAGTTAGCCGATAGTGAAGCTAATGAATGGCAGAGCCTGGGTCCTACTACCAATGGGAAGAAAGCTGCCTGCTGACCAGGAACACCTGCTTGGAACTATTATGCGAGCAAGAACTGAAGTTCTGTATCCTAAATCACTAAAATGTTGGGGACTGTTTGTCGTTATAGCTATCAATACCCTAATACATGCAATTTTTTATTCCCAAGGGTGAATATATTAGCTCGCTTACTCAAATATATTCACTAAGCATATACTGTCTGCAAGTCTATGTGCCATGTGCATGACAAATACAAAGGTGAACTAGAGATTCTGCCTTCACAGATTTTCCGGTCCAAAAGGAAAACCCGTAGCCACTCACACAACTATAGTATAAGGCAAAGTGTCACATTACAGCCTTAGGGGATCTAGATGGACAGATATACAGTATCTCACATCTGAGGGGTTCAAAGGAGGGAGATATAACTTTCACAAGGGGCTTCAAAAAAGACTTGGAAGAAACTAGAAAATGACATTTAGATGGAAATGTGGGTAGAGGCCCTGCTGGAAAAGGTGAAGATGTGAAAGTTGCCCTGGAGAGTGGGAGGGGTTCAGCACTGGGGCAGGACCACAGACACATTTGAACGCCGGCCAAAGTGGCTTGTACTTTCTTTTTTAGCAATGAGAAGGCATGAGGGTTTTCGAACAGACGTGTGGCATATTCACAGCCATGCTTTAGGAAGATTAAGATGGCAGAGACTGGAGCCAGGTTAAGAGACTACATATAATAGTTCAGAGTGCTTAAATTAGAGTAGTAGAGAGAATTTGACAACACTGACAATTGATTGAATATTGGAGGTTCAGGAAAGAAAAAAAAGAGTCAAAGATGACTGAGGCTGTGAACTAGGGTGACCAAAAGAATTATGGAACCATGAATTAAATTCAGAGAAAGTGCGAGTCTGGGGGCGGAGGGCAACAGGCAGCTCAGTTCTAGATGAAATTAGTCTAGGACATTCAGGTGGAGATACATAACCTGGATCCAAGCTATAGGAATATTGAAGACTATAGGTTTGGCTGGGAGATGAAGCTTTTAAGAGTTATCGATTTACTGGTGAGAATTAAGGCCAGAGATTGGATAAAGTTGGCAAAGGAGATTTTCCAGGGAGAAGAAAACCAGATTCCCTTACAATATATGCAAGCCAGGAAGATAAAGAAAAGGCAGAAAAGTGACTGGAAAGACAAATCCAGAGGAACCAGAATCGTAGGAAGAACCGGACCATGTCCAATTCTACAGGAGTTAGTAGAGAAAGGAACTACATATTAATAATACTGTAACACCAAACGCACGATCTCATTTAATTCTCAAACAACCCAGTGAAACACAATGCCCAGTCAATTACTGACCAGGAATTCAGATCCGACAAAGAACATAAGCATTGCAATTAAATGAACCAGGATTCTAATCTTGGCTCTGCACTTCAATAGCTGCATAACCATGGGGTCATGAAGAAAATAATAGTGCCTCTGACTCTCATAGGGTTACTGAGGATTAAATTTTAAAATGCACGCAGGATTTTGTGGCTTTGAAAATTACCACAAAAATTAAAAATGCTACTTTTGAAGTTAAAATAAATAAATAAATAAATAAATAAATAAAATGCATGCAGGGGCTTCCCTGGTGGTGCAATGGTTAAGAATCCGCCTGCCACTGCAGGGGACACAGGTTCGAGCCCTGGTCCGGGAAGATCCCACATGCCGCGGAGCAACTAAGCCCGTGCACCACAACTACTGAGCCTGCGCTCTAGAGCCTGCGAGCCACAACTACCGAGCCCGCGAGCCACAACTACTGAAGCCCACGCGCCCAGAGCCTGTGCTCCACCACAAGAGAAGCCACCATCATGAGAGGCCCGCGCACTGCAACGAAGAGTAGCCCCCGCTCGCGGCAACCAGAGAAAGCCTGTGCACAGCAACAAAGACACAACACAGCCAAAAATAAATAAATAAAATAAATAAATTTATAAAAGAAAAATAAAAGTAAAATGCGGGCTTCCCTGGTGGAGCAGTGGTTGAGAATCTGCCTGCCAATGCAGGGGACACGGGTTCGAGCCCTGGTCTGGGAAGATCCCACATGCTGCGGAGCAACTGGGCCCGTGAGCCACAATTACTGAGCCTGCGCGTCTGGAGCATGTGCTCTGCAACAAGAGAGGCCGCGATAGTGAGAGGCCCGCGCACCGCGATGAAGAGTGGCCCCCGCTCGCTGCAACTAGAGAAAGCCCTCGCACAGAAACGAAGACCCAACACAGCCAAAAATAAATAAATAAATAAATAAATAATAAAATTTAAAAAAAAAAAAAAAAAAAGTGAAATGCATGCAAAGTGTTCAGCACAGTGCTGGGCATGTAATAAACACTCAATTAGTGGGAGATACTGATTTGTTTTTTAGACGATAATAAACACAGGTTTTTTTTCACCACAGCCTGTTGATGGACATGTTAATCACTAAAGACTTTTTGGAAGGCAAGATCCCACCAATTTTTTTTAACGTACATACATCTGACCCAGCAATTCTGCTTCAAGGAATTCACTTTATAGAACTGTTCCCATGTGTAAGAATGTTCATTGTTGCATTGTTTGTAATAAGGAAAAATTGGAACCGATCTTCAGGAGAAATGGTTACATAAATTATGATACATCTATACCATATAATCATACATCTATGTGACACATCTATGAAATATTCAATGAAGACCTAAGTAAATTGCTGTGGAATGTATTCTCCACATCTTAAGTGAAAAAAGCAATTTCTCAAAAGAATCCATATATGATTCCACTGATGACCAAAAACAAATGACAAGAGAATAAATACTAAATTAACTGTAAGAAGTGTTAGAAAGTAAAGAAAGGACTAGAAACTAAAGAGGGCTTTCACCTCTTAAGTCTATATACTCCTGCACCCGAGCCGCCCGCAGCCTCCGTCAAGTCCTCAGCCCCGGCCTCCCCGCCAGCCTCCCTCCAAGAGCATCACGAGGATCCTTGGGGCGACCCGTGTGCGTCACTAGAATAGATGCCCTTCTTGGGAGGGGGCCGAGCCAGCTGACCTAAGGGACCCACCTCCCTTTCAGGCCTGACCCGGCCGCCCCCCGTCCCCTCCAACCCCGGCACGCCCCTGGCCGGGGTTCCCCCGGACCGGTCGCACTCACTGTCCCCGCAGCTCCGCCGTGGAGGGGAGGGGCTTCTCCGGCCTGGCCCGCGGCGGCGGCGCCCAGGTCTGGGGCGGGGACAGCAGGCAGCGCGGGAGCCAGTGGCAGCCCGGCGCTGAGCCGAATCCCCGGCCCAGACCTGCAGAGCCGCGGGGCTGACTGCGGCGGCGGGGCGGGGCGGGCGGCCGCGCGCTCGCTCGGGCGCCGCTCTCGAGACGATCATGCTCGGCGGCCGGCAGCCAGACGACGCTCGGGAGCGCGGCGCGCCCCCGCTCAGCCCCGCCCCGCCCCGCCCCGCCCCGCCCGGCGAGAGGCTGCTACGGCCGCCGCCCCGCCCGTCCGATGCGTGCCCGTTGCTAGGCGCCCGGAGCTTCCGGGATGCCTTCCGGGCGGTCACCGGGCGCCGTCCCGCAGGACTCTGGGCGGCAAGTCAGGTTGCCGCGCCAGGATGGTACCTGGGCGGCGGGGAGACCGCTAGGACTCACTGGACAACTACTGTAAGGGGCCGCCACAGTCGGAGTCACGGCTGCAGGGGCTGGGGTGGCAGGAGGCTGCGGAAACGAGCCTCAGTCGTGACATCAGGTCAGGGCGGCACGAAGTGGCGCCACCCACTGTAGACAGGGTGGGTAGTGGGCAGTTGGACAAGGTTGGTGAGGTTCGGTTCTCTGGGTTGCACTTTTAAGATTCAAACTAACCAGGCTCTCCAGAGTACTGATGAGTGGACCAGCAGTACCTGACTAGAGCAATCTTCGGCAAGTGAGGTAGCCTTCCTGAGTTCCCTCATCGTGCGCTCCCGGATTCCGCGTTCTACGCCTCCACTGTCGAGGTTCTTCGGTGAAAGGCTCGGCGCACGTCTCCTCCCTAGCTGGGAAGCCTAGCGGCCTGACTCGGACAGTAGTGGCTTAGCCTATGTATACTCTTGCCAAGTTGTTCCAAACCCTGTCTTCGTTTCTTGACCCCTCCACTAGGGCTGCAAGCTTAGCCCTGGTAAGATGGTTTCGGACCCCACAGAACTCCTGAAACTGCTCTCAGCACACCACTTTTGTTTTCATTAAGCTTGATACTAACCTTTCCTAGCTCCTCTGGTTAAGAAAACCAACTCAAATTAGACCTGGAACCTAACCACTTAGTTGTGAGATCCTGGAAGTCGGGAAAGTTAGCCCCTCGTCTAAAAAGTGGGGATAGTGGTATACTTCCTTAATAGAATAGGCTGCACATTAAAAATCACATGGAGACTTTAAAGGGAAAAAGCCTGGGCCCATCCCCAAACCAATTAAGAATTCAGTTCTGGAGTTGCACTCACAGTGGAGAACCACCCACCCAGGATAAGGTGGATTAGGTGTACACTAGCCCTCAATACATGATCAAATGTTTATTATTAAATCGGTCTGTTTTGAGTTTGCTATCCCCTCCTCTTGGCTATCACACCGCCCACTGACACTCTTACCCAACTCTCTGCTTTGGCTCATGCTGTTCTACCACGAGGTGCCCAAATTCGACCTCCTCTGTGAAACTTCCATGCAGGAACCATCTCCTATATTCCTCTAACATATTTTCACATACTATTACCCCTACACGATAAAACTCACTTTCCCAAGTCCTCCTGAGTAAAAAAATATCGATCTATCTAATCTCCATAAGCTTCCACTCCTCCTCTCACCATTCCCCACCCAAACACCCAAGGACTAAAATGTGCTAACACTGGAGATGCAAAATTTTAAATGGCTATTGCCCATAAAAGGCTTGATTCACTCAATCAAAAAAAGCAAAGGACCTGCAATGCACCAGGCATTGTTCTAACTGCTGGAATAGAGAAGGCTAAGACTCAAACCTGATACATACTCAAATCTTGAGTGGCTGGGAAAAGTAACAGATAACAAGTAAATGGAAAAATTATTTCTGATAGTAAAAGATGCTATAAAAAAAACAAAACAAAAAACAAGGTTACATGAAGATATGTCAGAGATCTTTTTCCAGAATGAAGACGCCAAGTACACAGACCTCCTCAGGGCTGAGTGCTCCAGACACAAGATTTCAAGTGCCAAGACCCTACATTAGAAGCTTGTCATTTTTGAGGAACAAGAAAAAAATATAGCTGGGAGCCATAAATTAAAGATCAAAGAATGGCCCTCTCAAATATCTCCCTACCCTAATTTCTAGAACCTGTGAATATGCTACCTTATGTAGACTTTGCAGATGTACTTATATTCAGTATTAAGGAATTTGAGGTGGGGAATTATCCTGGATTATCTGGGTGGCCCAACATAATCACAAAAGTCCATAAAAGAGGCAGGCAGGAGGATCAGAGCCAGAGATGATGGAAGGATGGAAACAAGATTACACTTTGAAGATGGAGAAGGGGCCACAAGCCAAGAATTGTAAGCAGCTTCTAGAAACTGGAAACAGCAAGGAAAGGGATTCTCCCCTAGAGGCTTGGAAGGCATGAAGGCCTGCTGACATCTTGATTTAGCACAGTGAAACTGATTTTGAACTTCTGACCTTCAAAGCTGTTAAGACAATAAACTTGTGTTTTAAGTCACTTAAGTTTGTGGTAATTTGTGACAGCAGTGATAGAAAACAAATACTTAGGGCCTACTATATGTTATGTCAGGTACTGGGTAGGATGAAAAAAAGCCCACCTTAAAAAGTTAACTGCTGAAGAGAAAGGAGCACTTGAATGAGAGGCACGTCTATGTTTAATCTGTAAAGGAAAACAGCGGGAACGGAAAGTTGTCAATCTTCCCCTGCAGGTGGTCCCCAATGACACTTCAAGAATCTGTCACATCCTAGACATCCTTGTGTAGCACTTATATTTGTGTTAAGTCTATCTTGCCCATTAATACATGAAAGCAGAGGCTATTTTCCTTTGTACACCCCTGCTAAGTGCTCAAGTTACACAACAGACAGCATTTACTTAGCACTGTGGGCCAGGCACTGCCCTAAGCATTTTCCATGACGTGACATATTTAATCTTCACTAAAATCCTATGAAATTAGGTACTACTATTTCCCCCATTTTGCTGGTAAGGAACCAGAGATGAAGTAATTTAATGGCTCAAACTATTAAGTGGAAGCTGGATATGAATTCATGCAGTTTGGCTCCAGAGCCAGCATTCTTAATCCAGTTTACCACAAAGGAACCTTCAAAGATAAGCAAGACCAGGAAACACCGGGAACAGACAACTAAACTAGGGTAGCTAGGGGAAGACCTAATAAAGCTGGAACTTTGAAGGGTACAAAAAGGCAATGTACTTATGTGAAGTGAATCTTTGTATAAGTAGAACCTGGGTGGCCCAGACTTTCATCAGAGGTTGGTTAGCCTTCTAGTGGATGTGGATGATCTCTTGTAGAAAGTGACACCACTTTCAGGGGAGTTTTTTAAGTAAAATAAGATATTAAGGTGCATTTCAACAGGTTCTAATAGTTCACAAAATATTCTCATGCTCAGTTTTAATCCTTACAATCAATCCTGTGAAGACAAACGATTATCCCAATTTACTCCCTAGCAATCTGACAGCTGTCACCTGACAGCATGCTTTTTTTATGTTTATCCCCATTGCTTTAGTTCTCTACCATATTGCCAGATGTCCTCCCCACTTCCAAACTCTCTCATACATTTCCCTATCCTCTGGTCCTCTAGCCGCATTCGGAAACCATGTGGACAGTGAATTTCCAGGACTGAAGACAAATGTGTCTGCAGAGGACATGTACAGCCCCAACACTGTTTCTTTCCCCTCCATATACCTACAGATCTTCCTATCCCCCTCACCAGCTTCAAGAACTTTGCTGTTTTGGGTAATGATGTGTCAACATCCATGGACTGCAACAAATGTGCCACTCAACGTTGAGAGTGGGGGAGGCTGGCTGTTTAGGGAGGGGCAGGAGGGCATACTGGAACCCTGTACTTTCCACTCTGCTTTGCTGTGAACCTAAAACTGCTCTTAAAAAGTTAACTTTTTTGAAAAAAGCGTCATTAAATACCACCATCCCATATATAGAATGCCATTTCTATTACTATTCCAAATTCTACACGCCTAGGTAGTTAGCAATATGCCACCTGAACAACTTTATTACAGTAATTAGACGTTTTCTTCTGAGCCACTCCTACCGTTCAGAATACTGGATGTGCAAAGACGCGTGGGCTATACTGTGTAGTTACCTACTAAAGCAGTAAAACAAAACAGGTAATTTCAAAACTTAAAGACTTTTAGGCTCCACCAAGAGATTAATGATTTTGTTATACATTGATCCAACTGTTTACCAAGACATTAAATTTCTTGCAAAACACTAGATACACATGTATACAGGTAACATTGGTTTTAGAAACTAATAACCTTGATTTCCCTCCAGGATTCACTGACCCTAAACTCACTAATCCAAATAGCTTCCAACACCCAAGAATTTAAATGTATTTGTCTAGCAACTTTCAAATACTAAAAAGTGATGATTCTGGTGCAACAGAATCAAAAGTATAGGGCATCTATTTCATACGGCATCGTACCTTTGGCACAATCAGTGAGAATCATAAACCTTTTTACTTTTATTATATGTACTTCCCGTTGCACTACACTTAAAACTTTCAGGTTTGCTAGCCTAGGTGAGATGATATGTAAAAATATACAGGGAATGTTATTTATAAATTCAAGTTTTTGCTCACTAGTATTCTCATGAGTTCTTTAGGTGCTCCAAATAAATTGCATCCATGGGCACATTTCATTTCTTCCTTCTCGATATACACAATATGTAGTGGAATTATTAGGAATTCACGTAAGTACGGGTAGAAGATGCAAAGCAAAAACATAAAAGTGAAATGCAAAAAGAAAATGACACATTCACTCACTACTTTATAAGCAAGCCAAAGCCTGAGAAAATGGAATTTCAGCAACGGATTTTTATTTCTAAACTGAACCTTTACTCATGCACAAAGGCCTGTGAAATGGGCTTTCTTAGAATAGACCCATTTTGGCCAACTCAAAAGTGAAAAATGAGGACTTCGTACAGGAAAATCTTCAATAAACCCCAGGAATGTTTTTCACAAGATACAAACTGGACCCTAAGTTTTACACGCAACAGGCTGCTGATCTGACTTAATTGTGTCACACCAAGATTTGCCACAACAGTTAGGGGACGGCAGAAGAAAGATAACAAAAAGTCACCAAGACAACAATACATTTCAATTTGAAAGCAGTCACTGTTTATTAACTGACCAAATTACAAAAATAATCATGGTAGATACCTGAAAGGAAGGGAAAAAAACCCATTAAACATCTTAATAACTAAGAATTAACATAAACCAGGAAGTCGTAAGAAATACCAATTCAGTTTCCATTATTAAATAGGAACAAAAAAAAAAAAGGCTTTTTCTTCCCTCCATAAATGTCCTCAAAAGGAGAAACCAAACCAACTGCGATCATATATGATGGTTGATTTCCCGCCCCCCCCCCCCACTAAATATTGCTTAGAACTCAAACCAAACCCTTATCAGCATCTAAGTCGTTTTTACTCCAGTATTAAGTAAACTTCTTTCAGGATGTAGTTGCTCACCTTAGTTCATCCTTCTAATAAGTCTGTTGATCTGGTCTTCCCTGTTGCCAGCATCTCCACCTTCTACAAAATGGGTAGTCTTTTTCTTCATTCCACCTCGTGGAGAAGACAACTTGAAGGGCCACAGGAAGTTGTTTGCTTCTTTGAAACGTTTTCCAACAGTATAGATCTCATGAATCAGATCCTCCATGCAGATAATACCGTATTTGCCTGAACATGTTCAAGATGATTTAAGGTTACTAAAACTGTTTATTTTGAGACTATTAAATTTTTAAGGCATTAAGATAGGCTGTGACATAAAGAATTAGAAGTAAATCAAGAGTAAAGTAACAAAGAAGGAAATACATGACCTTATTTACAAAGATACAGCTCAAGCCAATGAAATCATACCTTCCACTTTTCATAAATATTGTAGGGAATAAAGGAAGACTCATAATAGTGAGAAAAGTCAGGCAACAAGATGCCAAAAAATATCATTTTATCTGATACAATAACTTTTATAATTAATAATATAACTTTTCCCCAAATAGGCAGAACCTACCAAGACATCGAGCAATCAACACGTTATCCGTCAGGGCAATTCGCTTCTTGTTGATTTTGCCATAACCACGCTTGTAGATCAATTCATTTACTGACTTTAGGTTTGGGTACCTAAATATGAAAATACAGATATAAATGACCAAATAAGACTATCACTGTCAAAACACCTGCCAGCTTACCAAACAGAAATCAAAGACACCTACCCCCATGCAATGTATGGTTCCACAATCCTCAGCATGTTAATTGAAGCCTTGTTGAGCTTCACAAAGGTGCCATTGAAAATCTGACGGAGGCGAAGAAGCTGCAACACCTTTCGAACCTTTGGGCTCACGCCATTGATACTGCAATGAAAAAAATACAAAAAAATTCATTTAGCTTTCATCAGAATTTTTACTAGTAAAAGACGAGAAACTAACTATTACAATTTTGGGCAACACGTGTCACACCTAAGTAAGAATCCTCTCATGTTACAAACACCACTTTTCCCTTTAGTTAGCTGTATTTTATTACCTCTGCCAATTTGCCTCTCCTGCAAGTAAACTGTCTTTTGACACATACCTTTCACACTTAAAACTTTCCCCAACACGCTTGTTACTTCTAGTTTTGCATATATCTTTGTCAGAACACTTATGAGGCTCCAATTTAACTGCTTTTGAAGTGAATCTCCAGGACACTGAACTCAAGCGCTCAATTCGAGAATGAATAGATGCTTTGGGCACAGGGCTTACAATCACTAAAATACTCTCCTCACCACCCAAATATTTTCATTCCAATGTTTTACAACCAAGGTCCCCACGAGTACTGTGAAATTTTGCTGCGATTGTGCAGCTTTCCCTTTAAAACCAGACTGCAGTAAAAACTGAACTTACCCTCTGATCCTGATGACAAATGCCAATTTGGGTTCCGCGGGTACGTAGAAGTTGCCAGCTTTTCTTGCCATCCTAGCCATGCGAATCTCCGTTCTGTACATCTGCCGGTATTCCTTGTGATAGTGCTTGGCTTTTTCATAGATAAGCTTCCTCCTTGCCTTTCGAAGCTGAAAACCAACATCAGTTATTCATCTGCTTTTTAGCTCCCAAACACAATTAGCAATTATCAGTTCTTTCCAAGAAAACCCTTCCCCTGAAGCTTTCTCACCACAATATGCGTTAACATTGCAAGAGAGAAATAACTAACTTCATTTGGAAAGGTGGTTCTAAGTTAACCACGCTCACTGCTACAGCAGCTGAAGTAAACAAGCCTTGTTAAAAACATCCACCTTGCAGCTGAAGTAAACAAGCCTTGTTAAAAACATCCACCTTATTTTCAATCATAGGGCCTTTTCTTAACTGGGTGCCTCAAAAAAGTTTACTTACCATCTTCTGGGCAAATTTCTTTCTCAGGCGCTTGATCTTAAGCTCTGCGAAATTCTTTCGCTTTTTCTTAAGGGTTTCCGGCACAGCAGGAACCTTCTTTTTCTTCTCTCTAACATTAGCAGACAGAGCGTTAATTCAGAAAGCTCACAGCACTGCAGCACTCCCATTCTGTACTGAGCGCTCTCGTAACACTACTATCGCCACTGACTTCAAACGTACCTTTAACTGCTGTAGCGTCGTGCTATGGTGTAAGATGCAGATTTTAGAAAATTCCTATGCCCGTTATCTTTACCTTTAACACGGACCACTTGCTTTAAACGAGTCACAAAAATAACAAATTCACATTTAATCTACGATCACTCCCGGGGTCCCACGACAACAAAAATGCCGAGAGCAAACCGTGCAGAGTAAAAGGCTGCCGCAAGACACTGATCCCTAGACTATTAGTGAGTGTGAGTCTAAGACAACTTAAGAGTCTCAAGGAGAAAAAAAGAAAAAGCCCCAAACTAAACCCCCAAAAACAACCCTGGTTCAAGCCTCAAGCTCCATATGCTGTAAGCAGAGACCTGACGGCAGGGATGCTTCGAACAAACGCCAGCTAAGGAAAAAGAACCCCATTCAGAGATTGAGCCTCCCTGAAAAGACGAGGGACTGGACAACCTGTCGGTTCCGCGCATATTCAGCTCTCACAACTCGTTCCCGGTAACTCCAAAACCTCCGCCCCAAGGCCTCCTGAAGCCCATTTTAGCCTAAGACCACCAGGAGTGTCACACAACGTCACAAACACACAGGTAAGTCGACAAAGACACAGGTTACAGACGGAACGAGAGAGAGTGAGACAAAAGCCTCTGGTTTCGGGGATGGAGGAGGATTCTCGAGAGGACGAGGAGAAACTTACTCAGCGCCCTCCATGGTTCCAGCCGGGAAAGAGGAAGTTGGCGCATGCGCGCTGTCCACTTAAAGATGGCGGGCGTGAAGCCCCACGACTCATAGGTGTCCCAGGATAAGCCAGAAAAGAACTCAGAACTGAGAACTCGTATTGCAGACGCAGAATTAAGAACTGCCTGATTCAGCCTCTTACGATCAAGTTTCAAGTAAAATCTGTATGGGAAAAATTAATGCATTGGTTAGACTCTTTAATCAATATGATGAGAGCAAAGAGTGCCGATACCTTGACTACTCGGGGTCCTAATCCCTGGGCTGCGTTGACAGGATACGTCTCGAATTCTACTCAGTAATATATGCAAATGACGCGCGGCCGGGGCGCGAACTACAAATCCCGGCATGCATCACTTTCACGGCCCGCCTGGCGGGAGGGCAACGCTTGACCGGGTCGGTAGGGAACCACGGCGGTGGTGATTCCAGCCGGGGAAATTGAGAGCCTTTGGGCCTACGTTCCAAAGGGCTAGCTACGATTCGAAGTTGCTGCCGGCTTTTGACCGCCTTCTCGGCTCTTTGCCAACCCCAGTAGCAGACCGGCACACCCGTTGCCGCGCTGCCGAGGTCCTTCTCTTCGTTCCTCCAGCCTGCAGGGCTGTCTTCCGCAGCGCCTGATCGCAGGCGGGGCCACCCAGAGCCCCCTGGCTAACGAAAGTGACGAGACGGGGACAAGCGAGGAGCGGACGGGCAAAGGAAGATGGCCGGGGCACTGCCGACCGTCCGGTCTGGCAGGCGGAGGCCGGGACACCCCACGGCAGGGGGCGTGAACCGCGAAGGGAGGTGCGAGGAGGGCTGGAGGCTGCGGCCACGGCCATGTGAGAGGGGCTGCCCCGCCGCGGTTCGGCGGACGGCGAGCGGGCGGGGGGCTGGGCCGGGGGCGGGGTGCGCCCGGGGGCGGGGAGGGCCGAGCCGAGGGAGGGCCGATGCCGCCGCCGGCTCTTCCCGGTCGCGGGTTATATAGCGCGGAGTGTGGAGCCCTCTCAGAGGCGGCTGAGAGCGCTCCGACTTGCAAGCGGCGCCGCGCTTCGGAGCCCGGTGCCCGAGTGACAGCCGCGGGGAGTGCAGGGCAGGGGGACACGATACCGCGGAGGCAGCTGCAAGACGTTGGGGAGCGCTCTCCTGCACCGAGCGAGTCGCCCCTTCCTGGCGTTCCCGCTGCCCCGCACCCCACTCTTGCACCCTCTCGCAACTTGGGTCAAGTTGACAACTCCCGCGGCGGCCGGCCGGCCCGTGCCGTCTCCGCTGCGCGCCCCTCCCCCGGAGTGAGAGGGAGCCGCCGCGCCGGCTCTGGGGACACTCGGGTGGCGGCGGCGGCTTGGCCATGAGAGCAGCGCGCGCCGCCTAACTCGCGGCTGTCACCGCCGCTGCAGCGGGACCGGCCGGCGGGGCGGGCGCTCCGGGACAGGCGGGCGGCAGCCGGCAGGAGGCGCCGAGCCGGGCGGCTGCCGCGGCGGGCACAGCCCGGGGCCACCGCGCCGAGCCCGGGCGGGAGTGGCCCCGCGCAAGCGGGGAGCGGCGCTGCGCACTCCAGCCCGGCGGGCACCTCGGGGGCGGGCGCGGGGCGCAGCCTTCTGGTCCCAGCAGCTCTGACAAGCGCCCCCGGGCATCTCGGGGGCTGCGGGGCGCGGGGTGGGCGCGGACGCGGGCGCTGGGCTCGTGCGGGGCCCCGGACGTCGCGATGAACATCGTGGTGGAGTTCTTCGTGGTCACTTTTAAAGTGCTCTGGGCGTTCGTGCTGGCCGCGGCGCGCTGGCTGGTGCGGCCCAAGGAAAAGAGCGTGGCCGGCCAGGTGTGCCTCATTACGGGCGCCGGCAGCGGCCTGGGCCGCCTCTTCGCGCTCGAGTTCGCCCGGCGCCGGGCCCTGCTGGTGCTCTGGGACATCAACACTCAGAGCAACGAAGAGACGGCGGGCATGGTGCGCCACATCTACCGCGACCTGGAGGCGGCGGACGCCGCCGCGCTGCAAGGTAACTGGGACCCGCACCCGAGCACTGTTGGGTCAAGCCTCTTCCCACCCCCGCGCCCTACCCCGGAGGGCCCCGAAACCCCACTGTCACGGTCAACCCTGCTCTCGAGGAAGAGAACCCTCCCCCCCAACCCCAGCCCGGTCCTCTGCGAGTGGAATTTGTCCCCTAATAAAGGAACACGATCACCTCTGTATTAGAAGGGAGAAAGTGCGCCAAAGCCTTGTCTTAACGGAGGTCCTGTCCCTTGGAGCACGACCGTGGGGTTTCCCAAGCCCTCGGAGGCTAAGGAAGGCGAGGGAACTTGTTACCACCGGTTTGAATCCTAAAGAAATGTCTCAGTCTCGTTTGCGAATGGGAAACTAGTGTCTTTGGGAAGTTGTTCGCAGACTCTACTGATGCATGTGTATATGTTACTGCGGTCTGAACCGCTGAGACTAGGGCAGCATTGATGATTTCACTATAACTTTAGCCACGGGAAAATAATTAACATTGTTTCACCAGAGATAAGTCAGTACTTTAGTTACATACTCAGCCTGATTGAAAGGTAACCCCCTCTCTTAAGGGAAAACGCTTGAAGGATTCAAGCCCTATTGTAAAATTCATTCCATGTTTTTGATAACCTTAGGAAATCTGCATTTCTGGATATTTATTAACTAACCTGAATCTGAGATTTTTTTTTTTTTTTTTTTAAAGCCAAAGCGGAGACCGTAACTGACCATAAGTTTGGGTCTGGGAGATTTGGTAATGGCTCTTGCTTTTTGACAATTTTTTCGTTTCCAGGGAAAACATTGAACTATATCGGGAAGATTAACTTGGGCACCACCCCTCCCCCATATTGATCATTTGTCACCGAAATTATTGGCACTTGCCTTTTAGGTCAGAAAATCAAAGATCAAAACTAGTACGTTTTCACCATTGGTAAGAGGGTAGCAAATACAGATTTTTGTGCTCCCTGCCCAAACCTAAAAGAGAGCAGTCGTTGTTTTCCAGGGAGGGTTTTTTTTGGTTTTTAAATTGAGTTCTTATATGGTAAAATTGCATATTTACCTGTAAACTTGGTTTCTGTAAGGGTGCTTCTTTGGGGAGTTTAGCTACTCCAGTTAGACCAAACCAGTGTGAGTCCCACTCTTTTATGAGAAACTTGGTTGATTTCTTGGCTTTGGATGAATTCAGATCATTAATTACAATTTTGATTTGTGAACCTTGAGGTGAGTTCCCGTTTTGAGGGTGCACATACTAAAGAGTAAGAGCCGTTTCTGGCCACTGTTCCCCCCACAAGAGGAGTGTGCAGTGCCTGTGTTTGGGGGGAGGGGGTGTTACTCTCTGCGCTGAGATCAGTTCGTTCCAGGTGTCTTTAGCTCCGGGAAGCCCATCCCATGAGGTCTGACTTGTATTGGGCTTGTCACAATTACATGATTTTCCCCTAAGCAGAGTTATCCAGTAAATTGCTGTAATTCCCAAAGACTTTTGGGGGAGGAAGGCAGCTGTAAGTTCAGTCATTGGCAAGGCTTACGGTGTTAGAAATTTGAAGCTCACTGTAGTGATTTTTGTTTTGTGTGATCTTTGTCCTACTGATGGCCACGTGACTCATGTTTTGCACCACCCCCACCCCCGTCCCTTCTCTGTTCCATTTTTTTTTTCTTCATCTGGACTTCTGAGGACAGCTGGGAATGGTGAGGAAGAAATTCTGCCCCACTGTAACCTGCAGGTTTTTACCTACACCTGTGATGTGGGAAAGAGGGAGAATGTCTACCTGACAGCGGAGAGGGTCCGCAAGGAGGTTGGCGAGGTCTCAGTCCTGGTCAATAATGCTGGCGTGGTCTCTGGGCATCACCTTCTGGAATGTCCTGATGAGCTCATTGAGAGAACCATGATGGTCAATTGCCACGCACACTTCTGGGTAAATATAAACATCCTTGTTTTTATTACTGGGCCCTACTCAGCAAGAAGGTTGGGAAGGAGCGAGACTTCAGGACCAGCCTGAAAGCCACCTGCACTCTTTCACCACAAAGCTTACTTCCAATTCACTCTTCCCCCCCGGGTGAATTACAACATATGCCGGTTACTATTAAATCGTTGTTTTCTTTTTTTTTCCTCTCCAATTCAGTATTTCTGGAGAGAGTAGAGGACTGAACATTTTGAACTAGTTTGGAAGATTGCCATAAAAATAACAAGAGGGAGCATAAAACCCTGGGTTTGTTTATTTTACTTTCTGTTGAGTTTGTAAAACTTCGGTTGTTCTTATGAATTCCTAAAGTCAGAGTTTAGGCTTCCAAATTACTGCTCAGCCACATTTTAGAAAGTGCCAGAGATTCTGAGATCAGCATTTGTGGTCCCGTGGGAGTGGTCAGGCCACCCTGGCAGTTGCTTACCATCCATTGACTGTCCCCAGGGTCTGTGACATTGTCCTGTTGGGGTATATCTCAGAACTTTCTCAGCTTAGAGGATGTGTCTCTTCGGAGAACAGAAGTCACCCTCATAGGACCACAGAGTCCCTATGTAGAGGGCAGGGGTGTTGTGAGACCTGGCAAACCAGGGACTTGCACCGTATCCGCTTCTAATCATCAGGGCTATTACATCATCTAAATAGATGAGAGGGGAGGATCTTCTGCTCTGGGGGCAAAACTAACCCCAGTTTTGCAACTGAATTTATCTTCAGTAATGGTAGGTGTGAAGTTCTCCCCTATAACTGTACACTCTTGACCCACTTTTTGCTTTTCTTCCCCCATTGTATTTCCCCTTTTCTTTTGTAAGCAGGTAGGATCCAATAAAGAAAGGGTGAGGAAATAGGTTTGTTGTTGTTCTTTTTTTTTTCTCTCCCATAGGCGGCTTAGCCTTCTAACAGAACACAACAAAGAACTGTTTCTCCTAAATAGGTCACGTTAAACCTCATTAATTTTTTAGCAATTGTTTTAAAAACTTAATCTAGCTATAGAAGTACTTATTCAAATGTTGCTCCTTGAACATTAAACCATTTCTCTGCCCCTGGAAGAAGCTTATTTTAATGTTGTATTTTTAAACGTGAGCTTTATTTAATTCATTTCCAAAGCTCTAGAAATGAACATTTAAATGACCTGAGCTAACTCATATCTGTGTTTTAAACGCATAAGGAGATTACCAAATACAGTTTGGAGGGCTTTGAGTGTGCTTGGGTGTGTGTGCACCGGGGGTGGGGAACTGATTTTAAGTCCTTGCTGCCATGGGGTCCACAGAAACAGGCGGCAAGTGACAAAGGGGTGGATCAGGTGAGTAAAAGCCAGCACAACAGAATAAACTTGGCAATACAGTGTATCAAGAATCTTGTGTGTTTATAATTCTGAGTAAAACAAACAGCCACCACTTGAAATAAAAGATACACATAAATTGCAAGTAGACTGTAGTTTTCATATTTAAAGCCTGGTAAGGATGAGGCTGCCAGAGAAACTGCAGCTGATTTCAGTCAGGTTGTCATCCTTAAACAGACATCCAGCCATCAGCTAGTTATGAACCACAGACACCAGTTGTTTTTTTCCAATAACCTTTGACTGAGATGATGTATGGTTTCCAAAATATGAACTTTTACCTACAGAAAATACTCTGAAGTTTAACCATCTTGCCTACCTTCTCTGCATGAACATTTTGCTGAATTGTACAATTTCAAGCATAACAAGATTTTTTTTTTTTTAATTTATTTTTGGCTGTGTTAGGTCTTCGTTGCTGCGAGTGGGCTTTCTCTAGTTGCGGCGAGCGGGGGGGCTACTCTCTTTGTTGCAGTGCGTGGGCTTCTTATTGTGGTTGCTTCTCGTTGCGGAGCGCGGGCTCTAGGTGCGTGGGCTTCAGTAGTTGTGGCATGTGGGCTCAGTAGTTGTGGCTCGCGGGCTCTAGAGCGCAGGCTCAGTAGTTGTGGCGCATGGGCTTAGTTGCTCCTCGGCATGTGGGATCTTCCCGGACCAGGGATCAAACCTGTGTCCCCTGCATTGGCAGGTGGATGCTTAAGCACTGTGCCACCAGGGAAGTCCCAAACATAACGAAATTTTTAAAGAAACTCCATACAATCTGCAATTAGGTACTTGTAAGAGAAAAGAAGCTTCTTTTTGCTAGACATCCTATAAAAAGAGAGCTAATTAGAGTGTATTAAGCATAGAAAATCCATTGCTTTAGCTTTGAAAATGCACATCAGTTGATATACTTCTAAGTAGAAAATTAAATCAAATTTCCAACGAAAAAAATTACTGTGGAACTGAATCTCTATACCAAGGAGGAACATACCACCTTCTCAGAGTCCTTACTTTGCTTAGAGATGTTGCTTAACGTCTCTTAACATCAATTTAGGGAGTTCTTGGAAGCTTTGACCGTAATGGCGTCACTTCATATTAAAATATGGGAGGCTCCTGAACTCTCCAGCTGTCTTTCCCCTAAGCATCTAAACTTAAGAATTTATTTTCTAAATGGAGTCAAAAAATTCAGTTTAGAGTTGGAATTTCTGGCTTCTTGCCAAGGCTTACAGACCTTTTAAGAAGAGCTCTAGCAACCAGAATTTAAAAGAAGACCTACTATAATTTTATAGTGGTTTATTTTGTGTGTTTTGAGGGGCGAGGTTTAAGTGGTACAAGTTACCACCTGAATTCCACTTCCCTTCCAGTAGTCCGCTTAGGTGAAAATGTTCATGGTAACTGTTCCAAGGTGTATCGGCATGTGCTCTTTTCCTTCCAGAAAAAATAACCAGCACGTCTTTTTACTGCATCTGGGTGGGGAAAAGAAGTCGCCCCATACATTTTAAAGAGTGGATCAGCTGAGCAAAGACTTGTTCATCATTTGAACAGATCATCTTTAACCAGCCTTTTAAGTAGCAGCTGGTGTCTGTTTTCATAACAGAATAAACAGCGTGTTGATCCTGACCCAGAGTTAAAGTCATAGGCAGTGAACTGGAAACCATGCGGACATTCACTGAAGAGCTATGCGGGCTCCTACTTCGAACCATCCCTCGTACCACTCCCCCGGCCTGGAGGGCCCTCTTCTCCGCTCCACATATCTTTTGAGGCCTGGCTCAAGTTCTCCATATAGCCTCCATCCCCACTCCAGCCCTTTTCTGGCATTTTTGCGTATCAGAGCCGCAGGGATCCTTAGAGACCGTCTTGTGCAGCCCCTTGTTTTCTGACGAAGCTGCAGTTAAGTGACTTGCCTCTTCTTTCCCTTGACCTCTCGTAGTGTTTGTTGTCACCCCCATCCTTTGTGCATAGTATGTGCTCTTTGGTGTAACTTTTGATTCGTTGTGCCCTGAGATCCCCAAGTAGATGGCAAGCTGTCTGTAGGCAGTTTGTTATGGACGTCTGTTTGTTTTCCCCTGCCAGGAGCAGAACTCTTACTCCTAGTCGCTCAGTAAATGTTTGATAGTATAGGCTAAGCTTCTGCTTAAGTATTTAGAAGATAACCTATTCAGAGAATGCTCACATGGGTCTGGCTTCTGACGTTTCCAAAGGTAAGCCGTATGTTGGACTAATTCAAGCTGCGTAAGATTGACGGGATCTCAAAGTGAGGCTGTCTCACATTCGTTATTGTGTCTGTCTCCTTTTGTTTTCCTCCACAACTTTTCCATTCTCCCTGCCCTACCTGTAAGCCTGTTTTTTACTATAGTATATTGACTCTGCTCATTGGTTTGAGGCTAGCGACTTTGAGAAGGCTGGTGTTGATAGACCAGTTTGAATCAGCTCCATTTGAATATACGGCAGTCATTCATGTTTGCCAGTGGCCGAGCCTCAAGGAGAGGATTCCTGCTGCAGTTCCTTCCGTGCTTCTTAACCTCGAACCTATTTGCATACACATTAGAAGCTTTTGCAGTACTTGGCGTTATTCTGCACGGCCCCCCAGTCTGCTGTGATACTTTATCATCCAGTGTTCTCCTATCACCAGCAGCTCTCCTAGGAACCTCCTCTTGGTCACCAGTCAAGAAGTGATAGATTTGAGGTAGGTTCTAATCAGCATAATCTGTTGTGCAACATTCACAGTTAGGACAGGAACGTGAGAATGTGTACAATACAGTGCACTTGAATTTTGGCATAAATCAGAGAAACAATCCACTCGGGTTCTCTCTGTATCTGGGTGAGATGCAAAAGCTTGAAAATACCTCTCTAGTATCCTTTGAAATATGGAGAGTTGGCCTCCATATAGGAACTGCAAACCCATGTTTCCCCCAAAACACTAAATATTGCTTCATTTGTTATTTTTTAAGAGGAATCTTAAAAAAAAGAAAAGAAAAGAAAAGAAAAGAAATCTTTGCTTGCCATTTCTAAAAGACAAAGTTTATCTGTAGATCCTTTTTGACCAAAGAGCTGCATTTGGCATTTATACGTGAGCAGCAAATTGATCCCCGATTAACCAAAAGGGGGAAGCAAAAGCATTTAACTCCAGGCCTTTTATGTTCTGAAGAAGTTTTGCATGGTAAAGGACTAAATCTGTCAAATCGCTAGTCGGTAATTTACTTCTATTGATATGATAGTCAGACAAGATAATTGGTAGTTAATTAATAGACCACTTAACTTAAAAGGTTTCACAGTTTTAAAATACTAATTACTGAATTAGGCATTTATCTATATCCAAGTGTCTAAAGTCTATTTAGTTAAAATCCATCCAGGGAAAGTAAAAGCCCACCAGCTAGATCTGAGTAATGTAGCACTTAAAGACATTAGTGCTATGGTTGTACCTAATATCTCATGAATGGTCCCTAATCATTCATGTTTAAGTTCTTATGTGATTTACTGGTTTTTAATCTCAAATACTATATTCCTCTGTTCTCTGGTTAGAGAAATCTAGTTGTGGTCAAGGCTTCTTAGATTTAGAATTAAAAAAAAAAAAAAATTCTATCCTTATAAAATTATTTGGCTGATACGTCCTCCTCCAAAGCATAATATTAAGAATTCTATAGAGTATTGTTTTCCCTACTAAAAACTTGAAATTCGTGGTATATTTTCAAGTCTGTACTAGAGCTGGCTTTTGTTATTAAATGAATTTGCATGCATAAAAATCAAATGTTTGAGCTTCAGAAATAAACTTTTTGTGTCTTGAACCAAACTGTAAATTGACATAGGGTCGGCATACTTTATCTTATTAATTCTCATGGTCACAGTTAAAAACCGAGTAAAACATCTCTTTAGATAGCAACTGCTTGGATACTTGGAACTCTATACCTGTCAGGGTCATTTCACAGCCTTCTTTCCTAACGTAAAATAAGATCACATGCTCACTGAGCTTTAAGTTTCTATATTTGATATATTACATACTGGACCCAAATCTAGTGCTACTAGAAATAAACATCTATGACATGATAAACCGTCACTTTACATAACTGGTGTGAGCAGGGAACCATCCTATAAAAATCTTCCCAGCACCTTTGATATATGTTGTAATCTGTGTCTGGTTATCTGAGTTGTTTAGAAAATATTGCTAAGTAACCAATGTCATATGAAAAAATAGCAGGGGCTTGCTTAATGGCCAAATCCAATGTGTGACGTGACCTTTCTACAGAACGTGAGCCTGTTGACCATCTCTTGGAAACGCTGGTGCTCTAGCTTCCATGATAAGCCCCCTTTCTCCTGCTTCTCTTCCTGTCTTCCCAATCCTCTGAGACTCCCTACCTCCGAGATACGATGGCTGTTTAGTATGGCATGCGCAGACCTCTTCTCATTGCGCACCTCTAGTTCAGTAATCTGTTGACTTCGGTGGCTTCAGCTGTGATTTCTAAGAGTTCCCAAGTTCATACAACTGTCTCGGCTCTTCCACGCATTCCCTGAAACCAGCAAACCTCAAAACTGAACGAATTCCTCTTCGCCCCTTCTTGAACTCCCTGTTGTGGCCAGTACCAGGCTTGGAAACATCAGCAGTGTCTTTAATTCTCCATCCCGCACGCATTCATGGGTCACCAAATCCTGGCTGATCTGTTGCTATCATGTACTTTGATCCCTTCCTTTCCATTCCCGCATCCTCCTTCGTGCTTCTTTCACCCCTTGCCTGGTCTCCACAGAGAATCTCTGAACTTCTCTCCCGTTTCCAGTCTTTGCTCTCCAAGCCAGGGTTATCTAAGCAGACTTGAGTTTGTTACATGCCTGCTCTAAGATCATGCTGACTAGAACCTACCCCAAGCCCTGTGTGACCACATTGTTCACAGCGTGAAGTCCAGGCTTGTGCGCATGGCAGCTTAGGCCTTCCAGCGCTGCTTTCCACCTGCCTTCCAAGCTCATCACCTATTACACCCCCTGGTAGACTGTAAACACCAGACGGGCTGGACACCACGCTGGGCCTGAAGGGGCCCGGCACACCCAGCTCTTCTGCCATTTGCGTCCTGTCTTACTGGGAGACAAAAGTTGAATAGTTCAGACAAAATGTATCACTACTCCTGAGAAAGAAAAACGAATACATTCAAAATCTCTTCGTGTTGACTTCATAGTGTCTTTATATATTAAGGGGGCAGTCCTTGTAGAATAGCGTCAAGTTCCTGGTTCAGGGAATGGCCCTCTCTTGTTTGATTATGTGCTGTTTATCTTGATTCCTGGAAGCAAACTTGGTATTTGTTCTTTTCCCCCTCATTATTTCTACATCCAGGGCTTTATCCAGTATCTGCCCAGGTAGAAATTAATCTATACGGCATGTCAAAGTGGAAGCATCCGTTAACCTGCGCTAAGGCTAACACTGCTGGAACAGCTTTTTCAGAAAGACTGAGTGGAGAATGCCTGGCAGAGCCCTCAGCCCCTGGATCTGATGCGTGATCGGGTCACTGCGGCCCAGAGGAGGGCTACAGACCCTATGGTTAAATGCTTAACTGCTCACATTCTCAACTGCTTATTCTCTTTCTTTACGTTTGTTTTTACCCTAACCATTTTTCAAATTTTTCAAGATCTATGGCAAATTCTAGTGAATTGACTTGAGTAACTTGAACATACCTGAGATGTGACAATCAGAAAACACTTTCCAAGCAGTTTAATAACCTCACTGGGGAGGTGGAATAATTTTTTTAAAGTAGGAAACCCCTTTTTATTTAAGTTTTTTTCTTGAGTTGAGGAATATTAATAGCAGATTCATCTAAAATTTCTGTTCTAGTTCTTTCAGAAACTAAAATTAAAGCCTATTTCAATTAAGATAAGTAGGCAACTTGCCTCTGTCTAACCCCGCTGTCTGCCTGCGTGGCTGGATGCAGAGAGGACGTGTGCTGTTTGCTAGCTTGGGTTGGAGCTCTCGGGGAAGGAGGCTCCTGACCGTGGCGCAGCTACAGACACTGCACTTGGAAAAGTGCACTCGAGCCTGTGTTAAGTCCTAAATCCCCGGGAGGGTTTTGGACCCCCAAGTTGTACTACGCTGAAATTCCACTAGGGGGTGTGCTGGCAGGGTGGATTTGTATCTTATTTCCTTCTGCACACAGCCAGTAATTGTCCCAAGATAAAGGGCCTTTTGTCGTTAATCTTTGGAGTATGACAAACTGATAGTCCTTAAGAAATGGGGACCTATTCCCTGCCTCAACTGAATGGGTTAAATCCAGTGTTTTGAGCCTGTAACTCTAGGAATCAGATTAAAACGTGTGAATCTCTCTTGGTTTAATTAGTTGATTTCTTATCTCAGAAGTTACTATCGTAGTTAGCTATTCAAAGAACTAACCCCTTCTTATAGTTCTATTAACTGAGCTAAAAACTCCTTTTAGGCGGAGACCCCTTTGTAAGCATAACCAGAAAATAACTTGGAGGATGGAGTCTTTTAATTCATTCTTTGAAAATATATGGTAGACAGGTAAACCATACAGCTGGGCCCTGTAATAGGGCCGCCTTAGAGAACCGCCCTGTATTGTGACCTAACCCTGTTCAGACACCATTGTTTAGAGTAAAGGTTGTCAGAGCCTTAGGACCTAATCTCCGTTTACCCTGACACACTTGGCCAGGCGCTTCCCATCACCTGGACCTCTGGGATTACGCAGGCTTATACCATCACAGTAGTGGCAGGCATGCCTTCCAACAGAAGGATGCCAACATCTCTTACTTGCTCTTACCCAGCATGGCCCGTTCTTGAGTTTCTTTTTCTTTTTTACTTTATTTGTCAATTCCCTCAAAACTCAAGTTCACACCTGTCAGGGACCATTTTCCTAAATGCTCTGAAGCTAAAATTAAGTGAACCACAGGGAAAAAAAAAAAAGAATATCCTCTCATAATGATGATAAAACTTTCAACACCGCAGCAAGTGCTGCTAGAATATTTAACAAGGAAGGGCAATTACTGCTGCAACCTTGAGTGCTGTCAAATGAGCCCAACTGACAAGCCACTTACGGTGAATTCACATTCGGAAACACAACGTGACTTGGTCTGTGAAACTTTCAAAGATCGCGCAAAGATGTGTGAAAGGTGACAACGGTGTTAACGTCGTGAACATTGGCGTTTTGGGGGTTTGGGGAAACCACAGTGTTTCTCATTTGCTGCTTGCATAAAAATGTGAATTTCTTGCCTTTCCTTCAAATGGCTTAGTACTGGAATTTCTGAGTATTAACACGGCTCAGCTTCTTAGTGTTATTCTAAACAATGGGGCTCAAAATAACACTTCCAAATCAGTGTAACTGGGAAAATATTTGTGGTGTAACTTATGTAAGCACATGGGTATTTTGAGGACAAGTGCAACTTAAAATTCAAAGCCTGAATTTTTTTCCCACCTGCAAATTGTAATTAACATACTGCCCCCTACTGATTTCTCAAGGATTTTTTTAAATGGGGATAGTTCTACAATCTCTTGGGAAAGAGAAACATCAGGTGTAATAAATTATTTTTAAATAGTTCTGTACTAACTTTTAGTATTTTTGCATTTGCTGGACTCTTCTCCGTCAGGCAGTGTAATTTGTATTTTTAAGCGTTGATTTTCTGACCCCAGTAGAACAGAACCAAAGAAAAGGATTCGAGAAGTGGTGTTACTGGAAAGTTTCGGTTGTTTCCCAGCATCTCCCAGGATTCCGGAGGAAGGGGGCAGGCAGCTGTTAGCCCTGTGTTTGTGAGGCTGCTTCTAGTGGTCAGGTCCTGGGTTTTTGCCGGAAGTGTGGTCTGACACTACGTGGAGGGCAGGGAGGCTTGCGAGCCCCACATAGTAAGAACCAGGAATTGCAGGAACTTGAAGAAACGACATAACCAAAAATAGATAGCACTTCTAACCCAAATAGCCTATAAATATATGCTTAATTAGCCTTGGGTACATTTACTCTACTTTTACATAGCACTTAAATTTTACAAAGCCCTTTCATAAACACTCTTCTCTCATTTGCTCCTCATAGCAACTCTGAATTAAGTAGAGCCATATCCCCATTTTTATGGATGAGGAAACAAACCGAGAGAGGTTATGGGACTTGCCTAAGGTCACCACTGGGGAAGGAAGAAGCTAGGACCCAGACCCTCAGCCTAGGGCTTAGTTTAGAAGCTCTACATATACTTATCTGGGCTACATGTTCAAAGCTCCTGGTAGATTCTCCTAGGAGTCACTTAATGCTTGTGCCCTGTGGTATAATGTAAGAATCCACCTTCAACTGTTGATTTTTTTTTTTTAATTAGCACGGTTAGTTTAGCAATGACTAATTAACCCTAGCTTAATATCCCCAGAAAGTTTGCTCCATAAATTAGACAAACATGTAAAATTCTAAAGACCCAATACCACACGAGAATTTTATTACCAAAGCCCAACTCATGTGTTTTTCTGTCCCTTTATTGTAATTTTCCATGGTCTGTGTCTGAGGTGGTTACTTCATTGACAAGAGTGTGGTGTATCCTTGGTCACTCAGCTTCCTTCTCTTCCTAGTTTGCATGTCAGCATTGACAGGACAGACATAAAAAGTAATGAATAAAAAGGGCTCTTCTACAAAGACTGGCTGAACTAAGTTCTATAAATACTTGGAACTGAAATGGCAATAACAGTGTGGTTTTAGTTTAGGCTTTTGTTTGTTTTAAGCTTATCTCCTGGAAAATATAAAACCTTTATTCTGTTACATAATATTCTTCTGAGAGCAGAATTCCAGGTAACTCCACGAGCTTTGCTTTGGAAATGCTAATCATGGATTCTCAAAATTGTGCAGTTTTGGCCAGCTGATGGTGTCCAAACTTGTGGCCCAAGTATCTGACTTTTAAAGGAGTAACTTTTTCCTAGGTAAGGTTTTCTCACAGGCTTACCAAAGCATGAAAACTTCAGAAAGGTAAATGTGGAAAATTAAAAAGGTAAATGCTGAGACTAAAAGGGTATAAATTCCGTGTCTTGAAAGCTAAGCCCTCAAAGCCTCTGTGGGTAAGGGGGAAGGATTTTGAAAACTTCTAGGTCTCTTTTTGAGAGCTTGTTCTAATGGGGTCAGGGGTGTCTTAGTCCATTTGGGCAGCTCTAGCAGAATACCATGGACCGAGTGGCTTATAAACTACAGGCATTTATTGCTCACAATTCTGGAGGCTGAAAGTCGAAGGTCAAGGCTCCGGGAGATGTGGTGTCTGGTGAGGACCCACTCCCTGGTTCGTAGGCAGCCGTCTTTGCTGTAACCTCACACGGTGGAAGGGGGTGAGGGATCTCTCTTGGGTCTCTTTTATAAGGGCACTTATCCCATTCATGAGGGCTCCACCCTCCTGACCTAACAGCATCACATTGGGCATTAGGTTTCAACATGAATTTTGGAGGGACACAAACATTCGAACCACAGCAGAGGGGCTTGCTAGTGCTAAAAATGGATCCAAGGCAAATATACATACAGTCAGTCTGTAAACTCCCATAGTTGTCCATACAAAGCTCCCAGGGATCTTGACATCAATTTGAACTGGCATTTGTCTGATAAACATTACTGGGGAAAGGATGTGGGGAATGGAGAATGGGGCCTCTCAACCCCTAATAAATACTCTGGTTCAGAGAACACAGGTAGGATAGAGGGCAGAGAAATTAGTCTGCCTTTATTTGCTGAATTTCTAGGAGAAATTGATCTGAAGCCACTTGAGGTTTAGAGTAGACGTTATCTGGCTCAGGCTACAACCTTATGCTCAGCCTGTGGCCCAGAATGGCAGCAATAGCATCACCCCATCAGGCTGCATGTTAGAAAAGCAAACTCTCAGGCCCTCTCCTCTCCCAGACCTACTGGATCAGAGTCTGCATTTGATTCGGATCCCAGGTAATTCTTGTGCACATCAAAGTTTGAGGAGGAATGGCTCTTGAGCACATATTTCCCTTCCCACTTTCTCAATATTCTCTGCTTTTTTTTTTTTTTTAATTCACTGAGCTAATTAGCCCTTTAAGAATTTTTGTAGACTAGGAAAATACTAGACCATGCACTCTAGGGTCCGCCTTGTCTAGGTGTTGTTTTTGTTTTTTTATTTGGGCTCCAGGCCTTTGTTAAAGGAGGAGCCCAGGTGCTCTCTTGCTCACTATTCCCCTTGGTTGCTGTGCCCAGGATGGAGTTTTCCAAAGCCATAAACATCATGGTACAGAGTCAAGGCTGTGCATTGAAGAGATATGTTCTTCCTGCCCAGGACCAAACAGCTGTCTGGAAATAAGTTGCAGGAGGACAGAGACCTTGCCTCTTGTGCACCCTGCTTCTCTGCTCCTAGCCCCTGCAGGTTGTCAGCATTATCTCCCTTCAGTGGCATTTCTGAATTTAGTGGTAGAGTGGTGGTTTGAAGGTATTGGCATGTAAACTACAGTGGGCTTTTGAGCCCATATTTAAGTTGTGAAATTTTTTTAAGCCTAGAATGTCTTGCAAAGCTAGAAAATGTCATTACAATATGAGACTTAGAGCTTAGAAAAAATCATCACGGGACTATATGGAACTTGATTTGCTAATGTTCACGTTGCTTCTAAAGAGTGGTTCTCATGGGGCTCTTTTCCCCTCAGGGGCATCTGGCCACATCTGAAGACATTTCCCCTTGTCAGAACTGGTGGGGTTGTTACTGGCATCTAGTGGGTAGAGGCCGGGGACGCTGCTAAACACCGTACAACGCACAGGACAGTCCCCACAATGTGAAATTACCCAGCACAAAATGTCCATGGGGCTGAGGCTGAGATGCTGTCTTCTAGAACACTGGCTCTCAAACGTGGCTGCATAGCCGAGTCACCTGGGGAGTGTTGCCTTCCGGGGCCAGATTCCCTCCCGGGTGTAACTGGGCCTCAGAGGGGGGGGTGCCTGGGCCTCAGAAGGAACACCTCCCCCGGATAATTCCAACGTGTAGCATAGTTTGAGAACTGGTTTCTAGAAAAGGTGGCTTTTTACGATCCTTAAGTCTCTTTAGGAGGTTTTGCGAAGTTTTTGTTTGTTTTGTTTTTTTAACAGTGCCTAGCACAATACAGGTACCTCATAGACCCCCTTACACAGTGAGTAAGTTCTAAGTTGTTATAGTGCATGCCTAAGAATAGAGTGAGTTTTCGGGAGTAACCTCTTGATTTTATGTATCTGGGGTTTAGGTAAAGATTTAATTTTCTATAAAGCCTCCACAGTAAGCACACTGGAAAGCAGAGAAGAATTTGAACTCTTTGCACATATGAAATACGAAGGGTGGCGGAAAGGGATCACGGGGGCCTTGCTGGGCTGTGGCATTTGGGTTGGGGCGGGCTGGGTCCTGCCACTTCAGATGGCCTAAGCAGTGGCTGAGCTCACATGCACGTGGTTATGCCTCATGGAAGTAGTCGCCAGGCACCAGAGCAGAACCGAAGCCTCTGCCCTGTGGAAGGTCTGTTTTTATTACAGTTTCGGCGATGCAATTTGAGTTTGGGGCAAAGCAGAGGGATTAATGACAACCTGTTGTTTAGCAGACCATTTGGCTGCAATTTTGTGGGCTATTTTCACTATTCTGTCAAGAGTTACTAAATCGGGTCAGGGGCTTGGGGAACACTCCTTTGATCATCTAGGACTCAGCCAGGGGGAGGGTCAGGGAAAGCAGCCTTTCAGAACCAGTGTGCAGCATTCATCGTTCCTTTTAAAACATTGAGCTTCCATGGACTCAAGTAAAAGACAGAAAAACGATGATTGTAGTTTTTTTTTTTAATATGTAAGAGGCATGGATTCGCATTACATTATTTTAAAAGGTACAGCCATGACGACGTATAAATGTTTAATGAATAGATATTTTTACTGCTCACCAGATGCTGGCAACTGCACTAATGGAGTTGATACCTTATTGAGTCATTTACGAAAGTCTTAGGCAACTAATACCTCTGTGTTACGACTTGTGTATCGAACGTGTGGTAAGAATCAAAGAACGAATTATTGGATATGAGCCGTCGTAACATTTTTGAGCTAAGAAACCTTGGAGATCTCCTTTTTGTCTCACAAATGAGTTAAGCCAAGAGAGATCAAGTAACAAGGAAGGTTAAGTGATTGACAGTCAGGACCATGTGGTTTCTGGACTCTAAAGGCCAGTGTACTTTCCAGACAGATTGAGTTTTAAGTCCCCTCCTTTCTGGTATTTCTGCACAGGGAACTCCGAAGCGTCAGGGAACGTTGATATCTGAGTTGCTGCCTTGGGGTAGATTCATCCCATGTTTTAACAGTGAGAAGGCAAGTTAATGAAGCATTTATTTTTGCTAAATAACGAATGGTGTCATCACCTGGGTGTTCATTTGAAAAGCCTCGCTCTTTTATTAGCTTCTTGGTTGCAAGGCAACTGTATACTCGTGCATGTGTGTTAAGTATTAACTGCTGATGTCTCTAAATGTTAAACCAATCCCTGTGGCCTCAAAATAATAACAAAAAGGACAGTAGATGTAACATTGATATGAATTTGATGTTTATGACGTATTCTTCTCTGTAGCTAAAGAGAGAACATTTTGTGTCAAGCAGGTAGAGATTTTGATGAACATTTTGTTAAGTCTGAGAGTCATTCCAGGTTTCAGTATCTTGGGGCTCTATTGCACAATTTGTCTGGAGACCTTTCTTGTCTCTACAAAGACACCCAATTAGGAAACAAACAAACAAAAAAAAGCCATCACCGAATTACATAAATTTCAGAATGTGTGCTGTCAACTGCAACTAAAGTATTTAAAGTCAGTATATTGCTAGCAAATACAGATTTGGGTTTTACTTCCTAGTTGAAGACAGTTTTGTAATGAAAAATTTCAAGTTACACTTTCTGTGGTCAAAGTGAAGTTTCTAGAGTTTGGTGCTCAGTACGTTGATTAAGCAGATACCTGTAAATCTACTGGATTAAGAATACTTAGCCATGGGTTCCTTTCCCAGAGTAGCTTGGGAGTATGTCACCCTTTTTTTAATCTTTGAGCACACTAATGATTTACCCTATTAAATAGCCTTTTAAACCCAGTTCCCTGTATTTTCAGCACCTTCAATAGTTTGTACTCTTGAATCATCGTTTTCCAGCAGAAGTGACTGAATTTTCATAGAAGAGTGCCACCAGATGTCATTTTAGCCTTGTAAATAAGCAGTATGTTCCTCTGTGATTCCGATAAAGATAAGTTACTCTCACAGCGGCAGGCGGAAACAGCAAAACACCAAGGAGAGTCGCTGAACCATTTGGAGGGGTACCATAGGAATGTCCAGTTAAACGTTCTTTGTTCAATGGAGTCTTGATTGTATTTTTTCCAGATCATATATATTGCTGCTATTTGGAGATTCTGAAGATCCTTAAATACATCAGAAAACTGTACTGTATATGTGCTCATGGTGTTAAGCCTTTTCCCGTTGTAATATGATTTTTGGTCCCCTTTAGAAATGAAAGTTTTCTGTTTCTTGGACATTCAAATGAGAGAAACACTTCAAAATGATTCTTTTAAAAAGATGCCTTTTCTTGAACTGACCACAGGACAGTCATGCAAATGCACAAAAATAGAGTTTGAGGCCTTTTCCTAACGGTGAGAAATTAGCTTTGCTTTTCCCTTAGTATCCATTAACCTTGAATAGCTTGCAAATATGGAAAACATTCTGAGTGTTTTACCTATACCTTTAAAATGTCATCAATCTTGAAATTTCAAAAGTCGGCCTTTGCCGGATACCACATTTCTTCACGTTCTCTTTTGTTTAACTTCAGGTTAATTTGTCCTGACGGTGCAGCTGCAGGCTCTGCGTTGCCGTCTGTCATTAAGAGCACCAGGAATGATCTGGAGGGTTGGAACCGTTGGGAGTTAATTTGGCGTAAACCTAACATGCAAAGATTCCTCAAGATACGGCATGTCATGTCTATGTCCAGTCACACTTCTGTTTAAGAAGTTCTTGTTTATATTATAAATATGACCTTTACAGTTATCTTTCAAAGTGCCCAGTGCTTTGAAGAGGGACCCCGAGGAGCTATGGAGATATTAAACTTGTGAAGCATGTTTCATAGGAATGTCAGTGTCTGTTTGAATATCCTCTTCCTTCCTCCCTTCCTTCCTTCCTCCCTTCCTTCCTTCCTTTTTCTTAATTTTTAGTCACTTAGCAACTGTGTCAGCTTGGCAGCTTATGGTATTGGAGTCTTGTGATAAAATTAATCACAGGTAATCAAAGGTCTATCATCACACTTTTTAGCCAGGATCCATTACTGAAAGAGTTTTCTCTTTTGCAGATAAAATAATCCCTGGGTCCCTTCCAGTTCTAAATTGTCTCACTGGACATACAAATCGGTTGCTGACTCTGAGACCGCCCCCCCCCCCCCAACCCCAGGTCAGGAGTCAACCACATTTTCCTGATGACGATCTAGATGTCCTCCCTTGTGTCTCAGACATTTGAATAAGAGGACAGCTCAGAGTGCGGTTCTCTTGACTTAGACTAAACATCTAGCTAACCTTGCCACCCACTGTTGGGGCCTGCTAACTCTGGTGACTGATCAAATGTACTTCCTTTAGCGACCCCTTTACTAGCTGGTAACTCCCGATCTGGATAATTCGTCCTTACAGTAAGAGAACACGGTGGTCCCGGTGTTCGGCGGAGTTGCCCCTCTCAGATTCACTGCCGGCAGCACGTGCGTTAATTTACACTCAAGCCGTTTGGGCGTGTGCCGCAGATTTGCTCGTTATGTTCTTCTAACGAGTCTGAGACAAAGATCACGAACCTGAGCTTGAACTGACTGGTGTCATGGCAACTAGCACTTCACCTCTTGCTGGTCCCCATTTCATACGTGCTACAATATTTGTGCACATTAATAATTCATCACAAAGTGCCAGATTTCTTTGTGCTGTCAAACTGCGTCAAGGACAGATTGTGCTGTGCTATCTCAGATGTCACCCACCAGACTGTTGAGGGCAAGAGTAATTAGAACAGAAAACTCGTCGGGTTACTCGGGAAAGTTCCCGAGAGCGTGATGCTTTCTCACCACCCGTTTACAGCACTTTTTCTCACAACGTAAGGACTAGACTTCGTGTTGATCAAAGTTTATTTGGTAATGTGCCCCAGACACAAGGCAGGGGTTTGGTTGTGGAAAGAAGGCCCGGGCGGTAATTGCTCGCCTCCATTCAGGCAGCAAAGGAAATGATTAACAGCCTCAGTGCTCAGTCACGTGGATCAGCCTCCAGCCTGAGCCCTGCAAACTCGGGTTTAAAAGGAAACCTGAGCGTCCCTGGTATGAACGCTCTTCCCCCAGGCTTGCCTTCGCCCGGCATCCAGTAGGAGCTGAGCGGTGGCCACCAGCTTTGGAAGACAACCAGTCTGGGTCCCAAGGCCGCCCGGCCCTTGGATGGCTTACCTCCCCTCCCAGTTTCCTCAGCACCTTGTTTGGTGTTTCCGACATTGCTAGTAGTTGTAATAACTGTAGTATTAGACGTGTTAAGTGGTGAGCCTTTCTAAATAAAGAGCATAGACCTTTGTCTTGGAATGTAGAAAGCACAGTGGCGCACTGGATTTTGTTTCTACAGAAGGCCAAATTTGTCCCGCATGAGGCAGGGGAGGCACAGATTTTATAAAAAAAGCTTGACCTGCCACAGCCCTATTTTAAAAAAATCAACCCCTCCCTCTTAAAAGAAAGCTTCATACTAGAAGAGACAAACCTGTGCCACACTTTACTAGCAGCTTAAAGTGAAGCCTATTTCCCTAAAAAATATGTTTACAACCCAGAGTTGGAAAAGACTTTAGCCACATAGCTATATTTGGATTCTTTTGTTTCTCTCTTTCTTTTTTCTTATTTCCTTTAAGTGCAAAACCAGTAGCTTAAATGTCCCTCCAAACTACTTTGGTGGGGGGGTGAGGGGAAGGAAGCGGGCCCAAATCACAGTTTTTAGAATATGTAGCTATAGTACCCTGCTTTTGTAAAGGATAAACTAAAGCTGTTGTATATTTCATGTACTGATGTAACACAGTTAGATGCTGGTGAGGATAACTTCTGCCTAGAGACGGGAATGAGACCTGCTCCCATGTTACCTGTCATCGCTTGGCCAGATCATAATACAAGACCTGCATGTAGTAGGTGTTCAGGAAATACTTGTTGAATGGATAAGCTAATTCTGCCAGGTCAGGAGGGGACATGAATCCGTTTCAGAACTTTGCAAGAAATTAAACTTAAAAACAGTGAGGAGGGACTTCCCTGGCGGTCCTGTGGTTGAGACTTTGCCTTCCAATGCAGGGGGTGCGGGTTCGATCCCTGGTCCGGGAGCTAAGATCCCATGTGCCTTGCAGCCAAAAGACCAAAACATAAAACAGAAGCAATATTGTAACAAATTCAATAAAGGCTTAAAAAAATAAAATCAGAACAGTGAGGAATTTGGTAATCTCCTATCACTTACCTTCATATGTGCTGGGGATCTGGATTAGTCATTTAACACCTGCAGGCACCAACATGGAACACGAACATGGAGAAGTCATTAGAGCCAGCCCACTGGGTGTCTGGGTTTCTAGTCAGGGCTGGCCACCGGGTAGAGTTAGTGTGGAAACAGGCTGGGAACGAGCACGGTCAGCGATTCGGATTTGTCAGGTAACCAAGTAGAAAATTCCTACTGGTATTCTGTACTGTGTGTAATTTCTTAGGATGCACTCTTGAGTCCTTCTACTTACTTAACTTAAAAATAAGACCTTCATACTAAATCTATCCCTCTCTTTCAAGACTAGGCAAACTTTTAAAACTTAGAAGTGGTCTCGATAATGTCAAGACTAAATTTTATACTTTTTAGCTAATTGAGGAACAATTAATTATAATCAGATATGTAAAAGAAGACTTATAGGCATGATTACTTAAGGATGTGTTTTGTAGTTTAGATTGGAATAGATAAGCTTCCTTGTGATGCTACTTTATTGTAATTCTGCCCCTATATATAAGCTATAAAGCCTGAAGTTTCCAGGTGCTGTAGACTGAAAGGACAAAACAAAAACAAAGCACCACAGAACATAATTATATGTTACACTGAATGATCCTGATTATATGTCTTAAAGAAATATGGACAAAGTCAAGGTGAATAGAATAATATTAGATAAAGGCTTAATACGGTAACTACCTGTGATAGAGAATTATTGAGAGACTCTGGTGCCATAATTAACTTAGAGCACTTTGAAAAGCATGAGAGGCTATGTAAATATGTGATGAATATTACACTTTGAATTATATAGGAGGGCATCGGGGTAGGTTGTCAGAGAAGAGTTGAGTTCATGGGTAAAACCTTACAGGTGAGAATAAGCGTGACACAGGTAACAGCAGTGAGGAGGCCCAGACACATGGATATAAGTGGGGACCAGGGGGTTATGTGATGATCAGCAGTCAGACTGGGGAAGACCTTGGGGTATTTCACAAAGATTCATCTGGCAACTGAATGCATCATGGATTGGGAGATGGAAAAATTTCAAAATTAATGGAATGACTGTTTGATCTTGAATGTGCAGAAGCTATCAAAACAAGTAAGATCTGTATGCAAAAATTCAGTGATCTCTTAGCTGGGAAATACTCTGAGAAGGGAATGCAACTCTCCTTTAAGTCCACTGGTTAGTGTTTGGGTTTTTTTAACTTCATGAATCACGGGAAGCTGTGTCGGCAGTGGGATATAACTCAGCAGTGGACAGATTGCTCTTTGCTGCTTTCTTTTAAGAAGCAGGTTATAAAACTGTTGGGAGCCTGGTGGAGTAGTTAATAGATCATCTTAAGCAATTTGAAGTAATTAAAAAAAAAAAAAATACAGCCTTGCGTCTGGAAGGCAAGAAAGCTAGAGAGAAAAGAGAAGTTCAGTGAATGAGAAATCGATGCCGCCTTTTGGGTCCACTGCCCTGGAGCTTCTGCTACGTGCTCTGCCCCCTGAGTGGCCAGTCACCTGCCTCCGTGGGGAAGTCACCCCCCCCAGTAAACCCCACAGTGGAGTGTGGTCATTCAAATGCTATAAATTGTCACAGCAGAGTTAGTGTTAGGACACATTTTTCATGAAAATGATTCTGTACTTTACCCTCCTTTTTTACACCTAAAATACTCTACCTCCTGTGAGCATACTTTGATAATACAGCTTGGATGCTGGAAGATGCTGCTGGAATATCTCTTCATTCATGGGTCTGTTGCTGTGTAGACACAGCCATGAGGTAAACGTTACACGAGGCTTCTATTCGTGGGTAAGCGGGAGGTCCCTCACAGACCATGAGATGTTGCACTGAAGTGTCAGGAGCGTGAAGAGATCTCTGACCTGGGAGTAGTTTAGATTAGCAGATAACTAGCACTTGAAAGGTGATAAAGAGCCTTCTCCTAATGGCTTTCTTTTCATCTCTGGACATTGTCCCCAAAAGCTCTTGTGTTACAGTCTTGTTGGTCACGGCTTATAACAGGCCTGCCATGCCAATGATACGGTGCTAAGTGAACCAGACGCCTAAAGGATCTTCTCGTTTTGATAAATGTAAAATATTTTCAAACAGATTGGGGAAATGTAACATTATGTGGGTAAAACTTTGTTTCGTGATCTTGGGTTTGTGGGGTTTTTGTTTGTTTTTTGTTGTTGTTGTTTTTTAGATGAAACCCATAATGTCAGTTCTAAAGCTTGAATCTTCCTTTTCTTTCAGACCACTAAGGCTTTTCTTCCTACCATGCTGGAGATTAATCATGGTCATATTGTGACAGTTGCAAGTTCCTTGGGATTGTTCAGTACTGCTGGAGTTGAGGTTTGTCATTATAAAGCATTTCCTTCTTTCAGTCGGTTTATCTCGTGAGGAATACACCAAAGTCCTAGGAAGGGTACCTGCTGCCCGCATATTCCTGAAAGGCCATGAAAGCACGCTACCTGTGTGCTGCTTGTGGAATGCTCCCCAGCAACCCACGTGGCTCTACGTCTTCTGCCATAAAGTCACTTATACTAGTTTGACAAAGCAGCAGCAGCAGCAGCAGAAGAAGTAGGTGGGCCCGTCCTCAGTATGGCCCCATTTTCATTAGCAGTTTTGCTTGACAATAGTGGGAAGGCACAGGGTCAGGATGAAACTGGAGGGCAGTGGCAGTGCCACAGGGAACAGATAAATGAGGCCAAAGGTTGACATTCTGTTTTGGTCAACTTGCCAAAAGCGAGCTAGCTTGTGTTAGCTCATCAGATGAGAGGGTTAGGGCTGATGTGAGGTGTCTGCATCGTAAGTCTGTAGAACTGGGCTTAATCAGACCCTGTCCTTCACCAAATTCCAGTTACAAAGCGTGTGTATGTATGTTGCTCTGTGCTGTTTGTCCCATGGGTGCCTGTAGCGGAAAATTGAAAACATCATCCCATGCAAATATGCAAAAGGATGCAGAAGAGACGGCTTCTACATTCTACATTTCAACTCCTAATTTTAAAGTTGGGTAATGGAGAAGAACTTTCTTTCTCTACCGTGAGTCCTTAGGTTAAGTTCTAGTTTAACTTTACAAGGTAGAGTTATCATTTCCATTTTCACTTGGCCCTAAAAAAGAAAATTGGATCATAACAGCTTATAACCCCAGCTAAACTCGCCTTTGTTCTCCTAGCATTAATTTAAACAAACTGGTTTTTCAGTCTCCTTTACTGAACAAGAGACCATTTGTAAATTTTCCAGACACTTCAAAGTGAGCCTCTTGCCATTTTTAACTCCAGCTTGTTAGCTTTCATAGAGTCCTTTGTGGTAACTTCCCCAAAGTAATCTGATACTTCGTTGATGTGGCAAAAAGTGTTCATCTGTTTCTGCTGTTACTTTGAAAATATTATTTCTGCACCAAACCACATCAGATATCTGTCTTTTAAAATGCTCTCCTTTTCTTTGCTTAGTCACCTGTAACCTTTTATATCAAACATGTAACCGGAGTAATGGGACCAGGGCAGCTTGGGATTGGTCAGGGATGTGAACATGTACTGAGTATTTCTCCTCTTTCCCCTCTGCCTCAGGATTACTGCGCCAGTAAATTTGGAGTCGTGGGTTTTCATGAATCCCTGAGCCATGAGTTAAAGGCTGCGGAGAAGGATGGAATTAAAACCACGCTGGTTTGCCCTTACCTTGTAGACACTGGCATGTTCAGGGGCTGCCGAATCAGGTCAGTAAGGACCCGCCTTCATACTGACAAGAAGCGGTTCTAACAAATCATCTTTCCATCTTGGGAGAATATGTGGAATCAATCAGATCTCCAGCCATAATCCACCTTGCACTTCACTATCTGTCATTTGGCAGTTCACTTGTAGCTTTCGTTGGTCAAGGTCTGTAACGTTGAGGCGTGTACGACTGGCGAGCAAGGACTGGTATTAGCTCGCGGAAAGTGGCCTGTGTGCATCAGTAGGAAACGGCTTCTCTGCGCCTTCAAGGAGCAAATACTCAGGATTTTCCTTAGAAGCTACTTCTTTAGGAGTGATTTCCTTTCTTTAATATTAATGTTAGTACATAAGTGCGACTTTGGTTTGGATATGAAAGAATGTCACTGCCATAGAAGAGGGTGGTCTTTCTTCCAAAAAGACCCTTGAATGAGACACCCCAGGTTTGGGAACTTCCTTTTCGCAGAGAGTGTATGTAGCTAGATTCACTCTGACAGAATGAGAAGAAACGTTGAGTTTTTCAAAAAATGAAATGAAATACCACCACACTTTGGAAGGAGGAGGCACGTGGGAATAGCCATGTCAAGTCACATCTGACTTGAGCTAAGCGGAGTAAACAAAGCCGTGACTCATCAAGAGGACACTTGTTAAGACATGCTGACTGTGAGATCTTTGCCTGGATGAATTTGACAGGCAAAGCAAGAGAACCAAACGAGTTCCCCATGGGTCAGGGCTGATCTTGACACATCCTGAACCTGGCTGGAGGCGAATAGGTGGAGGTGACTTGAGTCATTTCTATCTCAGGCTGACTCCAAGTCTGGACCAGGAGCGGACTCAGCCCTGCCTCTTTTCCCGTGTGTGGGTGGGGTGTGTGTTGGTTTGCTTTTTGCCTCTTACGAACTTAGGAACGGGTTGCTGCCGGTCTGAGGAGCGCTGTTTCCTGTTTAGCATCACAGCAGGTGTCCAGAGCTGTGGGGGGAACGATGAAAAGTAAAAAGAATAAATTATATTAAGTTATTTCAGTGGGTGCCTGGATGAATTCAGCTGAAGGTAGGATGTCTCTGTGCACTTCACTTCAGGGACCCCCGGAGAAAATGCCACGGCTTTCCCTCTCTAGGCACCCGGGAAAGCACACAGCTGACTTACATTTCACTCAGAAAGGTTATGTTGGTGTTTACACACCATCATTTGAACTACACTTAATACTTAAAAGTTTGGCATCTTGTTTGGGTTTAGTGTCTGTTATGCCAGACACCCTCTCCTTTTTCAATTGAAAGAGAAAAAAAAAAGTAATTTGAAATACATTTCAAGGCATTTTGAAAACACGACTTTCTCACTTTACAGAAAAGCAGACCAATTCTGCTTTTTTTTTTTTTAACTTGTTTTCCAGCCTGTGCAAATAAAATGTGTTCATAGTAGGAAAATTTAGAAAATACAGAAAAAGCACAACGAAGTAAACAAAACGAATTCCAAATCCCGTTGCTCAGATAACGTCATCCTTCATGTTTTGATGTGTATTTCCAGTCTTCCCTATTTTGTGTTAATTCTTAATTTCGTCTTTTGAATGTGTAACCCTCAGAAAAGAAATTGAGCCTTTCCTGCCCCCTCTGAAGCCCGATTACTGCGTGAAGCAGGCTATGAAGGCCATCCTCACCGACCAGCCCATGATCTGCACCCCCCGCCTCATGTACATCGTGACTTTCATGAAGAGGTAAGTGTGAGCGGGCTCCCTCCTCGGCAGGTCTTCCCCTGTCCGCCCCGTAACGTAAGGAACACGCCACGCCTCACGGTGGCTAACTGTGACGTTTCCTTTTCAGCATCCTCCCTTTCGAAGCAGTTGTGTGTATGTATCGGTTCCTAGGAGCGGACAAGTGTATGTACCCCTTTATCGCTCAGAGAAAACAAGCCACAAACAATAACGAAGCAAAAAACGGAATCTAAGGATCTTTTTTGTATGGAATATCATTTCTACCAGAAGACGATCAAGATATCTCACTCCGACCCACATCAGCATGACTGATACTCTCTGGATTCTAAATCCACATTGACTTTCTTTTTTTTTTCAAATCAACTTTTTAAAAAAATAAAGTGTAAATTAACCGAATAGAGTGCTTGGAAAATGTGATCAGCGTAAGTGAGCTTAAGTTGTTGCCGATGGGGTCCTTTTCAGGCAGAACCCTAAAACCAGTCTTATCTTTTAGACAAGCGCTGTGTGATGTCTCCAGGCTACCATTATTTTTTCTGAATGAGCAGGAAGTGTCGAGATGATAGCGACAGTGTGTTTCATGTGTGTGGTTTTTCTTAATTCCCATAGAGTTTATTAATTCTTGTAATTAATCTCTAGCCAATTGACACCCTTGCAACTTCAAGGACTGATAGCGCTATATTTTCTCATGTTTTCGAAGTTTCAGTTTTGCAAAGCCTGTGTGGCTCTTTCATTGTGTTTGTATGTACAGCTCTTTTAAAATGGCATTTTGAAATCTCTATCAATTGGAAGTAGATGATGATGTCTGATTGTTACAGTGAAGGTGATCAGGTCTCTTTGTTAAAGTCATAACGACTACAGTGTTGGTCGAATTTTAAAATGAGTCTCTGAGATCTTTCCTTGAGTATCTCTTCCCCTGGAGACCTATTTATCCAAAAAAAGATCATACATTTTCTACCTATGAACTTTGCTGCATACAGAAAGTGCCCTTTCCTCAGGAAGTTGCTGTGTTTCATTTCTTTGGATGGACTTTGATCTAGAATACATAGCAGCTCTGCAAAGAAACAGTTTCTAAAAATGGGAACTTCTGCATTTAAAAGCGTCCCCATTTTTGTGCCAACTATGATTAGCAAGGGGGAAAAAATCTTATACTATGGAGTACATATGGAAGGGTGTAAAGATTCTTTTGAAAGTTTTATTCACATTGTAGAACAGCAAATGACATTTTTACAGTATTTTTTTGTAAAGCAAACTATTTTGTGCCTTGAATTTGGTAAATGTGTATTAGTGAAACGTTGTAAAAGTGAACTTCTACCTCTGTATCTAAATGTATACCATCCACTTGTAAATTACTATAAACTATTATGTGATTGCTTTTTTTTTTAGAATGTCCTGTTTAAATAGTGACCAATGTTTTAGGCTATTAAAATAAGCCATCTTTTACTAATTAATTGGGAAATTTTATAAAGGACTGATTAAATTTAAAGAAAACTTACATACAAATGACTGTGTGATTATTAGTTATCAGCAGTGTTGCAGGGACATTGTGTTCTTTTTTCTCTCCATGCCATATCACACCTTAAAGAGAAATGTTTGAACGGGATAGTGTTCAGGAACAGACATTGATAGCTTTGGGTGCCCTACACTCAAATTTCCAATGTTCCCATCTTCTTTTAGATTAGAGACTTTATCAGGAGCTTGTTGATAGTGAAAGTGGGAGGATAGAAAGAATCCCATTACCTGTGTGTTGTCTGGCTGCACCCCAGCTCAAATCTGCACTGTATCCACATATAGGAAGGATAGTGCTGGCTCACTGCTAGGGTCCCCAACACTGGTCTTAAGGAACAGCTTCATTCTGTGTTTGAATTTCTTTTTATAAATGACAACTAAACCTGAAGCCATTATAACACTGGCACTGGCCGCCTCTTATTTTCCATTTTGGATTTTAAGAACAGTTGACCCTTGGGCTTCCCTGGTGGCGCAGTGGTTGGGAATCTGCCTGCCAATGCAGGGGACATGGGTTCGAGCCCTGGTCTGGGAAGATCCCATGTGCCGCGGAGCAGCTGGGCCCGTGAGCCACAATTACTGAGCCTGCGCGTCTGGAGCCTGTGCTCCGCAACAAGGGAGGCCGCGACAGTGAGAGGCCCGCGCACCGCGATGAAGAGTGGCCCCCGCTTGCCGCAACTAGAGAAAGCCCTCGCACAGAAACGAAGACCCAACACAGCCATAAATAAATAAATAAATAAAATAATAATAATAATAATAATTTTTTTTAAAAAAAAAAACAAGGAATTATAGACTTAGAAAAATGACCTTAACAGTTGACCCTTGAACAACACGGGGGTTAGAGCCCCGACTTCCGTGTAGTCAAAAATCCACGTGTAACTTATAGTCAGCCCTCTGTATCCGTGGTTCCTCCTTAACCGCAATTCCCCATCTGCTGATTCAACCAACCTTGGATTGTGTAGTACTGTAGTATTTACTACTGAAAAAAATTCATGTATACGTGGACCTGGGCATTTCAAACCTGTGTTATTCAAGGGTCAACTGTACTTTGAAGTAAGCTCATAACAATGGGGTGGAGACTTATTTTCAGGGGTTCTCTGGGTCTGCCTCTCAGTAAACCCCTAGCACCCTCCAACCATCCTACAGAGATCTGTTCTACTTTAACAACCCACTCAACAATCTTAAGACTAAGGAAAGTCTTCTTTACATTTAATTTTATTCTCATGTGTTATAACTTAAACCTATTTCTATTCTTGTTTGTTTACTGCCCTTACAAGGTTGTCCATCTCTAAATTCAATAAACCAAATTCATTTAACTTTTTGGTGGAAGTCTGCAATTCCCATGTCCCAACCTTAGTTGAATTACCTCTGTGGCTCTCCCTTGAATGTTGTCCAAATTCTCTTTCCCATCTTTAGCCGTGGAGTTTGGAAGGGGACACAGTTAATGCAAATTTAGGACTGCAGGATTCCTACGTGTTATGTAGCTTCATGCCAGTCTCCTATTCTTAGCCTAAAGCAGTATTGATGATGTGGATTTCCCCAAATGTGAACTCTCTTCTAGTCAAGCCTGCACACTTGTGGTGATCATTTAAGTAATTGCCAGTGTTAACTTTTCTTGCTGATTATTCATTGACATCCCCGACCCCACCTTGAGATTAATGCCGACTTTGAATATGTTCCCTTTTTCTGTCAGTTGGCCCTTTTAGGCGATGTTCAGGACCACTGGGCTCAAGGCTGACCTCCTAAAGAGGCCACTTCTGTTCCCCAGCTAGAACTGGCTCTCTCTAATCTTTCAAGCAGTTTAATGATAATCATATTGAGTGGGGCCCAGGAATCAAAAGTTTTGAAGGCAGCAAAGACAAATTCCAACTATTGTTTTCCCCCTTGATCTACCAGGTCTGTTGCTTTGTCACAAAAGATTAGATTAGCTTGACAGGATTGAACTACATAAAGCCAGGCTGGTGTTTTTTTGTTTTGTTTTGTTTTTTAAAGTATCCTGTTTCCTTGAAAGGCTATAGCTTTCAAATATTTTCCCAAGTTGAAAAAAAAAAAAGTCACATGTAGTTTTCAAAGTTTTCTTTTCCAGCTGGCAGAAATAATTCGAAATTGGTATTGACTTGAATCTTGGAAATTTGCTTTTGCCTCCAACAAAACATAAAATTAGTGAGGGTTGGGGGAGGAGGGTAGTTCCTTCCATGTCAAATTTATTGCCTGTGTCTGATTAAAAAGAGGAGAGGACTTCCCTGGTGACGCAGTAGTTAAGAATCTGCCTGCCAATACAGGGGACACGGGTTCGATCCCTGGTCCGGGAAGATCCCACACGCCACAGAGCAACTGAGCCCGTGCACCACAACTACTGAGCCCATGCACCACAGCTACTGAAGCCCACGAGCCTAGAGCCCGTGCTCCGCAACAAGAGAAGCCACCGCAATGCGAAGCCCGTGCACCACAACAAAGAGTAGCCCCTGCTCACCGCAACTAGAGAAAGCCCGTGCGCAGCAACAAAGACCCAACCCAGCCAAAAAATAAATAAATAAAAATTTTAAAAAAGGAGGAGAGAAAGCAAGGCTGTAATGGGCCAGAAGTGGCTGGGACACGGGACCAGGGAGCACGGAGTCAGCATTTGCCCACACTCAGTTTGATACACCAGGCATCTACTGGGCCCAGGGACTCAAGTCGCGTGCAAGTCACAAGTTCAAATACAAGTACCTTTCTGTGCATGTGCCACAGATGAAGCCTCAGAAGTGTGATGAGGTTTCAGCAAGGTGGGGAGGCAACTGAGATAAGCCTTGAAGGCTGGTGATGAAACAGATGGAGATGAGGATGAGAGCTTGGGCATTGCAAAGAATGGATTATCAGGAAAGGCCCAGGGACTTACCTGGTGGTCCAGTGGTTAAAACTCCACGCTTCCACTGCAGGGGACACAGGTTCAATCCCTGGTCGGGGACCTAAGATCCCACATGCGGCGTGGTGTGGTGGGAAAAAAAAAAAAGAGGGAAGGCCCAGAGGTTGAAAAAGGACCATGATAGTCATTGTGCCTGAAACAGAACACGCGAAGGGAATGCCATGCATCCCCGACAAAAGGCCCGTTTTGAAAAGAGCCTTCATTCCAGGAGGAGGAATGGGTGCTTCATTTGATGGAGAAGAGGGACGCCCTGGGTGGTTTCTTAGCAGGAAAGCGACAGGAGCACAGAGTTGCGAAGTTAAGAGCACCAATCAAGCTGCCGTAAGAATTTTGAGTCACCGCGAGCCAGGAGAGCGGTCAGGAGGGAAGCTTTTGCAGCTGAGCAGTGACAGGCCTGTGAGCCAGCCTGGCGGTGAGACTGGAAAAGAAGACAGAATTTGGGAGGGAGAAGAACTCTGCGAGGCCGAACAGCTGATTGCCCATGAGATCTAACTTAAGCTTGAGTGACTGAAGCCTCGCTCGTCAAGGGCCAGGTCGTTTCTGGTTTTGTTTCTTGTTTTTGTTTTTTTTTTTTAACTTACAAAAAGTTTTTTAATTGAAGTATAGTTGATTTACAGTGTTGTGTTAGTTTCAGGCGTACAGCACGGTGATTCAGTTATACATACCTATATATATTCTTTTTCGTGTTCTTTTCCACTATAGTTTATTACAAGATAGTGAATATAGGACCTAGAGATGATCATACTAAGTGAAGTAAGTCAGACAGAGAGAGCCAGGTCGTTTTTAAGTGGGAGCAACAGAACGAACAGTGACTAAGAAATGTTGCATTTGAGATGATTGATCCCCGGCAGACACGGGGACGTTAGACCTGGCCCTCAGGAGAGAGGCGGGTGCTAGGATTCTGGACTCAAGGAAACTGGGAGTGGGGACGTGCAGAATGAGAAGGTCCGGTGCTCAAAACCTGGGGAGCAGGAGGGAGCAACTGAAGGAAAAGTCACAACGGGTGACGTCTGAGCGAAGTTCACAGGGGAACTTCCTCCTCCCGAGGAAAAACCAGACTAGAAACAATTATCTCCTCTGCCTGGGCTTAATCTCCAGTCTGAGTCACATTTAAGAAACCTCAGTCTGGCCCAAGAAAAAGAGTCTGTGTGGCCAGCCCTGGGCCAGAGGCCCAAAAGGTGAAGGGCGGTGTCAGCAGATAGCCCAAGGGGTCTATCTACCCGGGCACCCGGGTTCCTAGTAACTGAAGCCATTGTTAAAATAACCAAAGTAGACTTTCTTCCTAAGTGAAGCCTGGAGACTTCAACATTTGACAAGGTTTTTTTGCTTGGCCTCAGAAGCATGACTTGCTTAAATGTTGGAGGCCATGTTTCATGAGAACCCTGGGGAAAACCAAATGCTTTTCAAGTATCACCAAATGGATACATGTTAGTTCAGATGAACTCCTTTTGACGTGCCAGAAAGATGGGACAGAACCAGCTTCTATCAGTCTGCTCAACGAGACAGGCTCCTATCTGGTGCCCTCAAGTGCTAAACTCTCAGCCAAGAACTGCTCCAGGCAGATCCCCAGGTCAAGACGGACATCTGAGCACTCCCCAGCCCTCCCAGGAAATGACAAGGCAGAGCCGCGCAGGACCACAGTCCTAGGTACTATTTATTATGACTCTTCCTGGGCCTCACAGTTCCTACAATACAATAGCACTTAACACATTTTCCCTATGCTCTCTTCGGGCAAGCATTGAGAATCTGCAGTCATGAATCCTACTCGCTAGGTAATTATTTCTCATTTAACTTGCTCCATTTCTGTCGAGTATTTCCAAGATGTCTTCCAGGAGCTTCTAACAAGCTTTTCAGCTGTCAAGTGTTGAAACCTTTCTAACCGCTAGCCAAAAGCAAGAGAATGGATTAGCAAGAAAAACAAAGCATCTTCAGCCCAGATTCTAAGTTTGAGGTTTTCCTGTCCAGGTGATTTAAACCATGCTGCAGGGAGAGATGTGTGGTCAGAGCAGCCATGAAAAATGCCCCCTTGCCTTGCCCACACGTCCTGGGTGGTCCACCTGGACTGCACTTGGGAGGTCTCCCCTCCTCCGCAGAGGAGGAGCCTGGCCCCTCCATCCCGGCCCCCTGCTGTCACCCCAGCTAGCCTGGCTCTGTGTGTAGGGCATGCGAGGTCCAGGAGGCCAATGGGCATGTTGGGATCCTGGCCCCAACACAGGCACACAGCATCCTGAAGCCATAGATTTCCCATCTGAGCTCAACATTTTGGGTCAAAATGTGTCCCCCCCTCCCGAAAAGATAATGTCCTGAAGTCCTAACCCCCAGATCCTGTAAATGTGATAGTATTTGGAAATAGGGACTTCACAGATGTAGTCATGATAAGGTCATATTGCATGGGCGTGGGGGACCCTAAGCCCAATCACTGAAGTCCTTAAAAGAAAGATGGAAACACGGCAGGGAGAAAACGGTGTGATGACAGAGGCAAAGAGGGGAGGGATGCAGCTACAAGCCAGGGAGTGTCAAGGATTGCCAGTAAGGACAGCAGCTAGCAAGAGGCAAGGACCAGATTCTCCCTCAGAGCCTCCAAAAAGGAATCAACCCTGTCGACGACACCTTGATTTCTGATTTTTAGCCTCTGGAACTGTGAGAGAATACATTTATCAAAATCTATATATAGCTTCTTTTATCTTATGATTTAATATAGAATATAAACCTCTTGATCAAAAATGCACAAAAAATCGCTTTGTATATGTATTAGAGTTTCACCGCATTGTATATTTTTTTCATTTGGTACACAAAGAAATGTACTCATCATAGGTTTATTCTTTTAACATGTGAACTATATTCAAATTTACTCTGGCTCCTAAGATTAAAAAAAAAAAAAAAAAAAAGCATCCAATTTGTGATACTCTGTTAAGGCAGCCGTAGGAGAGGAACACGCACGGCCTCAGCTCAAACCCAGCTCTGCCCCTCCCTAGCCATTTATCCTCAACCTTTTTCTTAACTTCCGGAAGTCTCAGTCTCCTCATGTATAAACTGGGAATAATGGCAGTACCTATCTCAAGAGTATTGTGAGGAATATTCAAGAGGACACACATAAAGCACTCAGCACTGTGCCTACTGTCAATTACAAATGCTGAAGAAAAGGCATTAGGTTGAATTATACGAACTCGCTGTGACTCAATTAGTTTTGAGCTACATACAGCAAAAGGCAATTTCATAGGGTCCAGCCTAACAGTAATGATAGTGATGGTGGTGGTGGTGAGAACAGAGACCTTGTTTATGATACCGTTTGGTTTTTCCAACAACAGTTCTCACTCTCTGACCCCGACCGGGTGTCCTACAGTTCAATTTCAGTGCCGACACCATTCAGCATTAGCACACACGCCACAGCTTAAGGGCTCAGTCTCACAGGACTGCACCCACTTCAGATGCCAGCTGCAAATGGGGGCCCCAGACTACCCACACATCTGTCCAGCTGACTCCAGATTTGGGGGTTCCCACAACGCCGCCTCAGGTTTGCTAATTCTCTAGAACAACTCAGAATGTGGGTAAACCCTGTAACTTAAGATTACAGTTTATTACAAAGGGTACGAATCAACAGCCAAATGAAGAGGTACACAGATCAAGGAGGGGACGGGGAAGGTGGCACAGGGCTTCCACGTCCTCTCCAGACACATTACCCTCCCAGTGCCTCAATGTGGGCGCCCCCCTGAAGGCTCTCCAGATCTCGTAGTTCAAGAATTTTTATGGTGGTTTGAAGAATTCCTTGGCGGTCCAGTGGTTAGGACTCTGTGCTTCCACTGCATGGGGCACGGGTTCTATCCTGGTCAGGGAACTATAAGATCCCTCAAGATGCGAGGCGTGGCCAAAGGAAAAAAAAAATTTTTTTTATGATGGTTTTATTACATAGGCGAGATTGAATAAATCATGGGCCACTGATGAATGAACCCAATCTCCATCCCCTCTTCCTACCCTAGAGGTTGGAAGTGGGAGGTGACAGATGGTAGCTGAAAATTCCAACCCTCTAAGCAAGGCCAGCCCCCTCCTTGAAACTCTCTAACTGCCAACCTCTTGTCACCTCATTACCATAAACTCAGGTTTGGTTGAAAGGGGCTTGTTAGGAATAACAAAAGACACTCCCTTCACTCTTGAAGTTCCAAGGGTTTTAGGAGCTCTATGCCAGGAACTGGGGGCAAAGAACAAATATACATATTATCCTTTTATTATACCACAAATTGTTTTGCAACTATTTGTACATCTGAGGACAAGAGTCCTGTTTATTCTTCTCAACCATCCTAGTCCTCACACCTCAAATAGAGCCAAGCATACAGTTAGATGCTCAATTAATGCTGACCTGATGACCTTTGTGCTTTTCACATGTTACCTGGTGGGCGTCTCATCTGTGAAATAAAAAGTAACTTTCCCAAGTCTTCTGTGCACTAAAGGAATTTTTTTTTCTGCTCTGTTGCTTCTAAAGGCACTATGAGGACAAAGGAATTTTCTACTCACATGCCCTTGTTGACTTTATTCCAATCAACCTCACCGGTATGCAAGTTTCTGAAGACCAGAAAAGTCTGTGAGGCACCTACAGACACTCCTCCACAGGTGCTGGCCCTTCCAACCTCTCTGAGCATCTCGCCAGTCTTGGAAAGTCAAGAGAGAAAAACAAAAGTTAGCCACGCTTTGAAAAAGACAAGCATTGACACAGACACAGAGAAGTTGAATCGGACTCCTAATACACCATTTCTTCTGGCTTGAAGTGACAATGGAAAGCTTATCCTTTGAGGAAAAGAAGAAAAAGAAGAAGAAAAAACAAAAAACAAAAAAAAAACTAGAAGCTTCTATCGTCCAGACGCTGCCTTTCATTTTCTACTTGCTTTGCTCTGACTTCGGCAATGGCATTGTCAGATTTTCTGGGCTTTACAGCAGGATGGATGCTAAAGGGTCTTTGCAACATCCCCGGGAGGGGACCTAAAGATGCTTTTCTCATGACAGCCTCCGGAGCCCAACCCGCTGCCCTCAGCATTCCTGAAGCAGAGGGAGGCCCTCCAGGACTGCGATCCGGGAAACTCGGAACCTGGCCAGGGAGTGAAGAAATGAATCCGGCTGTCACGGAAAGAACTAGATGGAGCAAAACCTGCGGCCCTGGGGGAGATTCCCTAACCACAGTTCCTCCAGCTGCTCCGACTTCCTGCTCCACCACCACCTGGAGTCTGTCCCTGAAGACCTTCCCACAGCCAGCTGAAAGCCCAGGAACCATTCCTCCTTACCTGCTCCAGATGCAACACAGCACATTCTGGAGAAGACAGACTGGCCCAATTCCCCTCTCTGGGATGGAGCTTTGGGGAATGAGTTTTCACTCGCACCTCTAGGTTTTAGCTCAGTGAGCCACAGAATAAAAAGTGTGTGCAATTTGGGTACTTCTGGCCTATTCTCAGTGAATAAATGTCCATTTGAAATGATTTATCTTAGAAGGGAAGAAGTAGTATTTTATGGATGGAAGAAAAAAATCGAGGAACTCCAAAGATCAGTTAAATGTCAGCTAAAGAGGGAACAGTGAGGTTATGAGGGACTAGAGGAAAATGCACACAACTGCAGGATCCCCCAGGCCAGTCTACTTGGCTCCCCTGGCAGTGGAGGCTCATAGGCTGAGATAGATTCCTTAATCAGCCTTAGGGTTTCCAGTATTTTCTCATTGTATCAGACCCCTAAAATCAGATTCATCTGCAATCGAACCAGTTACAATTTGGGAGGCAGGAAGATGAAAAAGGAAAGGAGAAGAAAAAGTGTCTGTGTCCAACTTCAACAGAGAGCTATTTAAAGAACACACTTCAGTCTTAGACGAACAGCTATTTCAAACACTGGAACCCTTGTGTGCTGTTGGTAGGAACGTAAAATGGTGCAGCCACTATGGAAGAAGTACGGTGGTACCTCAACAAATTAAAAATAGAATTTTCATGTAATCCAGCAATTCTACTTCTGGGTATATATCCAAAACAATTAAAAGCAGGGTCTTGAAGAGGTGTTTGTAACCCATATTCGTGGCATCACTATTCACGATAGCCAAAAGGTGAAAGACACTCACACGTCCATTGACAGATGAATGGATAAACAAAATGTGGTATAGACATACAATGGAACAGTATTCAGCCTTGGAAAGAAAAGAAATTCCGAGACATACTACAACAGGGATGAACCTTGAGATCATGGTGCCAAGTGAAATCAACCAGTCACAAAAGGACAAATACTGTATGATTCCACTCATATGAGGTACCTAGGGTAGTCAAATTCCTAGCAACAGGAAAGTAGAATGGTGGTTGTCAGGGGCTGGTTGAGGGGCCAGGAGGGGGACGGGAAATGGGGAATTATTGTTTAATGGGTACAGAGTTTCAGTTTTGCAAGACGGAAAAGTTCTAGACATTGATTGCACAACAATGTGAATATACTTAACCCTATTGAAGTGTAAACTTCAAATGGTCAAAATGGTAAATTGTACATTATGTGTATTCTACTACGATTAAAAACAAAACAAACAAACCAACAAACGGAAAAACCACTTGAATGGCCTGGCCTTTGGGGCCACTATTGAGAAGGCAACATTCCATCCATAAGTAGCCATAGCAGATGGTCTCCTTACCTGATGTCCTCCTTGCCTGTGACAAGAGAGGGCAAACACTCTCTCAGTGTTTCAAATCACAGGGCAAATGCTACAAGCTGATGCCACATGTTGGGCACTTAGGATGCAGAGGTGACCAGGACACACATCCTCAGGGGATCGAAGGCCGGACACTCAGATGGGGTGATTTCCCTAGGAGCACTGCAAAAATTGTTGCCACGTGTACTTTCTAAGTGACCAGCACTGCTGCTGGCTCTGGCTTTCTGCGGCCTCTCCGGCTCCCAGGCTGCAGCCCACTCATCACGTCAAGCACGCCCACGGGAAATACAGCACCTTTCCCCACAAGGCTCCTGAGATGCTCCTAGAAAAGCACTCCGCTGCCAGAGGCTGTTCCCAGCGCGCCATGAACACCCCTCAGTCCTGAGGGGTAGCCGTTTCTGAGCAACCCTGGGAATTTGGCTGCTGTTTACACCTCTGTGTGTTTGATCCTGGCTGGACCAGTGCTCTCCGTGAATCAGGGTTGAATCTTGGTTTCCTCCGAGTGTTTGGCACCCAGTAGGCCTTCAGGGCACATGAGCTATTCCTTTGCACACTTGTTTTCCTTCCCAAACTGAGGAAAGAGTTTACCCAGTTGGGAGCCAGCTCTCTGACTGGCCTGGGGTGGAAAGTAATGGGAGCCACAATGACTTTTCCCAAGCGTTCACCTCAGTTGGAAATGACCTGAGGCGTGACCAGAAACCACGAGGCTAAGGCCCTGGCGGGGAACCGACAGCCCTCAGGCAGCCTGCAGAGCCAGCCGTGGGCTCAGACAAACCGAGTGAGGACCCCAAGGGCAGGGGGCAGGCCACCAGTTGTCCCGGGCTCTGCAGAGTGGTCCAGGTGCTAACGTAGATGTCACCTAGTAGGAAACAGGACACCTCTGGGCTCCAAGGTCTTCAGGCCAACTTTTCTCAGCCACACTCACACACCTGAGTAATAGAGGCCACACCACAAACTGGTACAACTGCTCTGTTGCTGTATCTAGGGGACAGTTCCTGGCAGGTCGCTACTGAGTTTCACTTAAAATCCTCAGATGAAACTTCCCATTCACGTTGTTGCTGTTGTTATTCTGCAGCTTTATCTCATCAATTTTTAATTGTGTATCATCTCATTCATGCATCCGCCCCACACCTGTTTTCCCCCGCCTCCATTCCCAACATTCTCCAGGATTTACCATCTCCCTGGGGCTCTTTAAGCTTTGGCCAGGCCATTCCTACTATTTTCCCACTTCCAACATGGGGTCCCAGGCTTACTCCTTCCACGGGGCCCCAAAATTGCTCCACCAGAAGTGCAGTCTCCCTCCCTCTGCTGAACTCTCAGAGTGCCAGGTCTGTGCTAGGGGAACTCACTGTTCGCATCTCTGCTGAAAGCAATTAAAAGGCAGGGCTCTTACCATATTCATCTTTGCATTTCTCCTCCCAAGTGCCATTACCCACGCGTCGTACACAATTTGTGCTCAGAACATGTTTATGGAAGGGCTTCCCTGGCAGTCCAGTGGTTAAGACTCCACGCTTCTACTGCAGCGGGAGTGGGTTTGATCCCTGATCGGGGAAAAGAAATCCCGCATGCTGCACGGCACAGCCAAAAAAAAAAAAAAAATTTTGGAAAGAATACATGCAACTCAATAGTAAAAAACGAAACAGCCCAATTAAAACATTAGCAAAGGGCTTCCCTGGTGGCGCAGTGGTTGAGAATCTGCCTGCCAATGCTAGGGGACACGGGTTCGAGCCCTGGTCTGGGAAGATCCCACACGCCGCGGAGCAACTAGGCCCGTGCGCCACAATTACTGAGCATGCGCGTCTGGGCCTGTGCTCCGCAACAAGAGAGGCCGCGATAGTGAGAGGCCCGCGCACCGCGATGAAGAGTGGCCCCCGCTTGCCGCCAACTAGAGAAAGCCGTCGCACAGAAACGAAGACCCAACAGAGCCATAAATAAATAAATAAAATAAAATTTTAAAAAGTGATGTTGTTCACTGATTAGAATTCCATGAAAGTCTTTGCATTTCCCCAGGAAACATTGAGCGTCTAGTGTGTTTAGAATCCTGGCTTTTAGAGAGGGGAGGAAGCTAGCACAAATCTGGAGGCAGTGTGTCCAGATTTGCAGTGCTTATTCCACACAGGTGGCTCCAACCTGGAATTGATAACCAAACAAAACACACTGGCTAGAGATAAAGACCTTTCCATACAGGTACCACGCCTTCAGAGCCAAGGATACCCCAGTGAACCTCATCTAAGACTCCGGGTCAGTTATGGACAATTAGGAGAGAGAAGCTTTGCTGGAGGGGGAAGTGCAGGGGCGATAAAAAAAAGATAGGCAGGCAACAGGGTGGCCGTGGCGGCTGGATCCTCCTCCAGCCGAGGCAACCACTGTATATTTACAGAATAACAAAACAAAATTCATCCTTTGTATGGTTGTTGAAGCTATTAGTTCCTTCCCACCCTTGTGTCTGTCCCCCACCTTAAAACAGCTGGGCTATCCCCTGCTCTTGGCCACAGGAGAAGAAAACCTCACAGTAAAGGATCTGTAATCAGATCTCAGTGTTAATCAGGGAAATGGGATTTTAAACCACAAAGAGATATCATTTCGTGCCTATCACTATTGGCAAAACAGAAACACGTCTAAAATACGTTGTCCAGTGTGTGGAGCAACAGGAACTCATAATTGCTGGAGAGAGTGTACAAGCTTTGACATTTCCAGCAAAATTCAAGTGGCACAGACAGCAGGACCCTACAACCCCACCCTAGATAAAAAGTCTAGAGAAATCCTCACACACACACACACACACACACACACACACACACACACGCACAAGAGGATGTGAGTAAGAATGACCAATGTATTACGTTTGTATAAACAGATTGAAAATGACCAAAAGGTCCATCAGGAGAAGAACGGATACATTGTGATATGTTCATTCAATGGATTATTGTAAAGCAGTGAAAAAAGGAATGAACTATTGCTATATGCATCAACATGCGTAAGTCTCAAAATGTGTTGTTGAATACAAGAAGTACGTTGCAGAAAGATGCACTATGTTATTTATTTACAGTTCAAAAATATGTAAAACTATTTTATTTTTTTTAAATAGCAGGATTATTCACATCCTACCAATTTTTAAAATATTTTATTTATTTATTTATTTATTTATTTATTTATTTGGCTGCATCGGGTCTTAGTTGCGGCACACAAGATCTCTCGTTGTGGCACACGGGCTCCAGAGCACACAGGCTCTGCAGCTGTGGCGCCTGGCAAAACTATCTTATGCTTAGTTATGAATGCATATATTAAATATAAGTATAAAAGTATACACAAAATGCTAAGCACCAAATTCCAGATAGTGCTATCCTCAGGGGAGAGAAAAGAAGAGGATGAGATGAGGGCTGAGTATGCAAGGGCTTCAACTGTACAATGTTTTTCATATTTTTCCTATATATATACATACATATATATGTATCTCTGAAGGAAATATGGAAAAACGCCAAACTCTAACATACTGGGTAGTAAATGCGTATGCTGGTATTCTTTTTTTGGCTACGTTGGGTCTTCGTTGCTGCACACGGGCTTTCTCTAGTTGTGGCGAGCGGGGGCTACTCTTCGTTGCCGTGCGCGGGCTTCTCATTGTGGTGGCTTCTCTTGTTGCGGAGCACGGGCTCTAGGCGCGCGGGCTCAGTAGTTGTGGCTCGTGGGCTCCAGAGCGCAGGCTCAGTAGTTGCGGCTCACGGGCTTAGTTGCTCCGCGGCATGTGGGATCTCCCCGGACCAGGGCTCAAACCCCTGTCCCCTGCATTGGCAGGCAGATTCTTAACCACTGCGCCACCAGGGAAGCCCTATGCTAGTATTCTTTATATTAACTTTTATTCTTTTTTTGCATGTTTGAAATACTTCATAGTTTCCTAAAAGTCAAAAGATAAAGAAAAGAAATCCGGGAATCTCTTTCTGCATTTGTCTTCTAAAAATTTAGGAATTTAAAACATTCCCTAGAGGAAAGAAGAGATGTACACAAGGTATTTGGGATCAGGGGGTTTAAGAAGAGTTAAGTGATCCCACTCACCTTTTTTTTGGCCGTGCCATGGGGCAGGCAGGATTTTAGTTCCCCACCCAGGGGTCGAACCCCTGCCCCCTGCATTGGAAGCTGCGGAGTCTTAACCACTGGATGGCCAGGGCAGTTCCCCACTCACCCTTACACCATGGAAATACTCCTAGGGCTGAGGGACTCACAGGGGAAAAATGGTCAAGAGGCCATGAAAGAGAATATAGATTCGGTGGTCAATGGATAAAGAGCCTTCTGCCCCTCCCTCATACAGAGCCGTGAGGAGGTGACAAGACCCAAGGCAGTTTTGGGGGATTTGAGTTAGAAAAGACCTGTGCCCTATCCCAGGGACATTGTTGGGCAATCTGCTACCTTAGTGTGTCACAGAGACAGTACGGTAAGTGGGTTCAGATCCCCAATGTGACTTTTGTGATCCCGAGTGTGGAGCTACACAAAGCCACTAGGGAAACAGAATCCAAATGTGTATCATTAAATAGCCAGGAGAGTTGTGGTCCTACTAGACGGGAAGAATATATGGGAGTGGGGGGATTCTGAAGAGAATCGGGCAATAAATAAATAAGGTAAAGCAAACTTGGTGCAGAAAGTTGCAGACTCAGACCAGATCGGAGATTTGGGCGCTATATACCTTCAACCCCAGAGATTCCAAACCCCTCTACAAGGCAAGAGTTCAAGTCAACGCATCTGTGAGTCATGAGGAAAACTGGATCCTGTGTCCACAGCAAAATCTCTTGTTTGCTGTAACACCTCAGTCCGCTGTGATGGAAACTACAACTTCCTTGGTTCAACTTTACTGTTTCCTCCATGAGTAAGTGTCTTTTGACCTTGGAAAGGGTTCAAATTAAGTATTAATACTTTTCTATTAGATTTTGCAATGATTTGTGTATATTGGGCATTTTGAGTGTTTGTAATGTTTAAGAGGAGTTGGCATTAAGGAATCTAGTATATTATCTTCATGATTCCAATTTAAAATGTATAACTGAGTAATTGTTTAGATTTGTGATTTTACTAGGTTTATAAACAATATTGGAATGTTTATGAGAACTTGAGATGCACTGGATTTTTAAGTTTAATTTATTATAGTTAATAGGATTGTTTTAGTATTGGGGAATGTTCTGATTTTTAGGTATTTGAAGTGTTTATAAATAAAACCAAATATGCTACATTTATAAATCTGATTTAAAATATATAAGGGGATTTAATTAACAAAATGTAAAAAGCCCCTTTAAGAATGATTGTTAAAATTTACTGGATTTATAAATAAAATAATGAGAGTTGTCAGTTGAACTTTAAAAACTTAAGGAAAATTAGGGGTTTTTCCTCAAAGTATTATTTAAATAAATTGAGTAGAATTTTTTTTTTAAGTAACCACAAATAGTGTCTCTTCTACACACAGAGCTCCCCTCCAGGACATTACACAAGTCACTGGCCATCGCACTTTACAGAAGCGACAGAGGGGCTGCCCAGGGACCCACGTGTGGGAAGGGAGGACAGGCAGGGGAACCACTACGGGCTCATGTCTGGGGCCAGATGTTCCTCTCCCTGATCCCTGCCACTGTGTAAACAAAGACGCTCCATGGAATCTTTTTTCCACCTTTTTATTATGAAAAATTTCAAACATACAAAAAATTGAAAAACATACAGTACAATGGACACCCATACACCTACCCCCTAGAATCAACAGTTGCAAACTTTGTCATACTGATTTTATTTACATCTATCATTTAGCTAGCTAGTTATCTTACAGAACCATTATAAAGCAATTTGCTGATATCATGACACTTTATCTCAAAATGCTTCAGTAGAACTCTAAAAGTGAGGCTATTCTTTTATAGAACCATAATACCATATCACACCTGACAATGTGAACAGTGGTTAGGACTCCGAGATTTCACTGCTGAGGGTGCAGTTTCAGTCCCTGGTCGGGGCTCAAGCCAGTTAGCACAGCCAAATTAAAAAAACAAAACAAAACAGAAAACCACAAAAAACCCCCAAGGATTTCCTAATGTCATTTAAATTCTCAGGCCATATTCAAATGTTCTCAAATGTATGTCCAACTGATTTTTTTTTCTTTTGGGTCTGATTTATTAATTCACATTATGTTTTTGAGATACATTTATGTAGTGTGATGCAGTAGTACATTAATATATACTGAAACAGAATATTGTACAATGTATTGTACTGCTACAACATATACCATTATAATATATATATATGTTTATATATCCATTCAACCGGTTATAAGTGTTATCTTTTCTAGTTTTTGCCTATCCAAATGATGCTTTCTTAAACTACACTCCAAGCAAGAATCGTGCATTGCATGTCTCTTTATATTATTTTAGTCTGGAACAATCCTTCATCTTTATCATTAATTTCATGAATGTTCTTCCAGAGTCAGTTGTCTTGAAAAATGTCCCAAATTCTGAATTTGTCTTTTTTTTTTTTTTTTTCATGACAGTATTTAATCTGTTTCTCTATCTCTGGTTTTCCTGTAAACTGGAAGTTAAGCCAAAAGGCTCGTTTAGGTTCAAGTTAAATATTTTTGGCAAGAATGCTTCATAGATGATACTGTGTACTGAATATTGTATCATATCAGGAGATTCATAATATTAGATTGTCCCACTATAACTTGGTTAAGATGGCAGTGTGCTTGGGAAGTACTGGAACACAGCAAACACAAAACAAATATTGTCCATTATTAACCCCATTTTATAGATGAGGAAACTGAGACTCCTATGTTTTCAGTGAACTTTCTTCAGGTAACCTAGCTTATGAGTGACAAAGCTAGTACTCAATCCCAGGCCCTCTGATTCCAAATGCAGTCTTCTCTCCCTTCATGATGCAATTCCCAGCTTCTTAAAGCTAAAAGGTACCTTACACGTCATTCAGTCACTTATTAGTTCATTCGGCAAATAAGTGGTGCAAGCTTACTATGAGATGTGCAGGACCTGTCTCAGGCACAGGGGATACGTCAGTGATAAAACAAGTCCACAGGGAGCTTACATTGTAGTGGTGTGAGATGGGCAGTAAACATAAACAATAAATAAAATTATAGAAGATGTTACATGATTTGGAGGAAAATAAAGGAGCCTCAGGGGAATGGGGTGGGTCTCACTGAGAAGGTGAATTTTGAGCAAAGACTTACAGGAGGTCAGAGGGTGAGGCATGTAGAAATCTTTGGGGAGAGGGCTCTAAGCAAAGGAAACAGCCAGGAGAAGGCGCTGACGCAGAAGCAGGGAGGGCAGGTATATTTGAGGAATATGGAGAATAGACCCTCCTGTACCCAACCCTGAGCCTATCCAGCATAGGTGCCCCATTACAGCTGTTCAGTGTACAGATATGTAGACATGTGGACATATTCCTTTGCTTCTGTAATAGTCGGTGTCTGAGTCCCCACTCAAGTACCTGAAGATGCATTTCTGTGTCCCTCTTGCCAACCTGCTCACCCCTACCCTCTACCACCAGGCCCAATCACCGTGTGATTCTCCCACAGGATGATCAAAGAGGAAAGGAAGGAAGCTCACGCCATGTGACAGCAGGGCAAAGGAGATGGGCACAGCTTTGGAGGTTGAAAGGTCATAGCTTTGGGGCCAATGGCCTCTATCTGAGGCTTTCACCCGCATTAGCCCTCAGCCTCTTATAGGTCACTATTGCAGACAACGCGAGAAGAGCGGTGACTGACGGGACAAACAATCCACGAATCTAAATCAATATGTAATTTGAGGTGAGGCCTAGTAAAGGAACTTGAATTTGAAGCTGTGGAAAACTTGGGTTTCCAGATTTCTGCAGCCCCACCCCTGATTTACCAAACTGGAGACGGGTGGACACAGCTGCGCATCCCGGGAAGAAGTTCTGGAGCACCGCAGAGAGTAGGGTAGGGAACCACGTGTCAGTCTTGGGCCTGCTCTGGGAAGGCCAAGATGGATCTTCACGGGTACCCATCGAGTTAAGAGCCCGGGCTGCACTCTCTTGGGTCAGTTGTTGGAAAAGTCTGAGCTCGAAGAACTCTTGAAGCTGATCAGAACCGGCGTGGTACCGTGCTGATCACAGAATGCATTCATTCACCCACTACGCAGATGAAGACACGGTTACACGTATGCAGCTGGGATTTGGGCCAGAGCCCTAGAGTTCCTGCCGCTGGATGAAAGGATTATCCCGAAGTGGTTGCCCCAACCAAGCACCCCAGATGCACCCTTTAGCCCAGAACTGGTGATGCCGCCACGGGCAGCACTCCTGCCCTCACGCTCACACTCTATTCGGTACCCAGCTCCCCCGCCCTGGCCAGAATGTTTCCCACCATCTAAAACAGTTTTTGCTCACTGGGGCTGGAAAACAGGCTGTGCAATGAATAGTTAAAGGAAACATTCAAAGTGACTTTCTTCTCATCCCCAAAGTAAGAGATTTCCTGCCTAAGATTTTCAAGACTTGAAGTGAGGGCGTGAGAGAATCAGGGTAGCTGAAGGAAACGCAGATGAGGCAGAGGAAGCCATTCTTAGGAAAGGTTCCAGGTGGAGTTCCCCAGAAGGATTTTCTACAACGTTGGGTTTAGGTTGGCCAAGTCTCATGCCAAGGGGACTCAAGTCTAGTGCAGGACAAGGAAGTATCCAGAGACGGTGTCGGGAGGCCCAAGTCGGAAGGAGAAGCAGGTTTTCCTTTCTGTCTGCAGTGCCCATGCAGCTGTGGTCTGGACTAAACTGGCCTTTCACATTCTAATTCTTCCATTCTGTGTTCCTGGCCCCGTGTCTGATGATCAGAGATGCACATTTTTTAAAAGAGTTTCATCAAAGTCTTGCTTAGACACAAGAGGAGCTATTAACTGAAACCACACTCTTTTCGCTTTGAAGACAGACAAACAACAGATAAGAGAGTCTTTAGGTAGTTCAAATGGAAAACGGTCCATAAAGAACTCGGAGGACCTGGCTGGGGAGCAGAGCAGAACAAACATGAGCTTGATGGGCCATGTCCAGCTGAAGCTGAAATACAGAATGCCGGGGATAATAATAGCAGACTCTGACTGAGTGCTGGCTTTCATATAGTAACTCATCTAAACTTCACAACAACCCCGTGAGGCAGTTACTATTATTAAGCTCAGTTACAGAAAAAACAGAGGCACAGAGACAGACATTGACTCATTCAGCCCAAGGTCATATAGATGATGCAGAGCCAGGCTTAGAAAACCCGTAATCTGGTTTCGGAGTCTGCACCCAGCTACTCCTCTTTCTCACTTGCCCTCACTTTAAGTCAGTGGCTGACGTCCCTGTTTAACAAAGGAGGTTGGGCTCCAATTCCTCCACCACACATGGAAGTGAAACAGGACCCAGAAAGCCAATCCCACACCCTGATGATGAAGGGAAAACCAAGGGGAAGAATCGCATTCTCCAGATGCATTTGCCTGTGAAGCACAACCTCACGCACGGCAATTGAGCCAAGTCCTGCCTCTGGTTCAACAACACACAGTAAAGGAAAAGATGCTCAATATCATTAATCATTAGGAAGTTGCAAATCAAAACCACAGAGGGATACCCCTTCATACCCAGTAGGATGGCTATCAGCAAAAAGTCAGAAAATAAGAGTTGGTGAGGATGTAGAGAAATTGGAACCCTCATACATTGCCGGTGGGAATGTAAAATGGTGCGGCCGCATTGGAAAATGGTCTGGCAGTCTCTCAAAAAGTTAAATATAGAGTTACCATATGACCTAGCAATTCCACTCCTAGATATATTTCTCAAAGAATTGAAAACAGGGATTCAAACAGATTGTTGTACACAAATGTTCATAGATAGTCAAAAGGTAGAAACAACCCAAATGTCCATCAATGGATGAAGGGCAAAAACAAAATGTGGTATATCCTTTCAATGGAATATTATTCAGCCATAAAAAGGAATAAAGTATATCAGTACATGCTACAATGTGGATGAACCTCAGAAACATTATGCTAAGTGAAAGAAGCCAGATACAAAAGGTCATCTATTCTATGATTCCATTTGTATGAAATCTTATCCAGAAGAGGTAAGCCCATAGAAACAGAAAATAGATTAGTGGTTTCCTTCCAAGGTCTGGAAGGAGAGAGGTCTGGGGAGTGATTACTTAATAGATACAAGGTTTCCTTTTAGAATGATGAAAACATTTTGAAACTATAGAGTTGATGGCTGCACAACATTGTGGATGTACCAAATGCCACTGAAGCGTTCACGTGAAAATGGTTAACTTTATGTTGTTTGAATTTACCTCCATTTTTTTAAAAAAGCAAAAATAAAACATAAAGTGTGGAAGAGGGGAGAAATGTAGTTTGGCACCCATTTTTCTGAAAACCTGAGTGTTTTGGTGAGTGTGCCTGAGTGTGAAACATGGACTTCATGATAATGATGACGTACCTCCTCTGCCCACGCGCTGCCCTAGGGCCTCACAGCATTGACCCATCTCCTCCTCACAACACCCTGAAGGCGAGGTCCAGGGAACATACAGTCGGCTGTACAGGTAGAAAAAGGCAGAGCTGGGATTTGAACCCAGGCACTCTAGAGTTCATGGCCTAACCCAAATAACTCTGCTTTTCTGTAGTAATAGTGACAATGGTGAGAGGCACAACAGCCAACACTTAACGGGGTGTGCTCTTAGTAGGTGCTAAGAAGTTTGTTTGTTCACATGTTCATTCCACCAATATTTATCGAGCACCTACTCTGGGCCGGTTGCTTTTCTAGGTGACAGACCAGGTCCCTGTGCTCGGGCAGCTTACGTTTTAGGAGGGAGAGAAAACACAAGAATAAATGTGAATCTTACACCAGGTGAGGGCTAATCAAGAAAAAGAAGGTAGGGGATAGGGAGTGACAGTGTGGGCTGGAGGGAAACAAGTTTGGTAGGGAGATCCGGGGAGACTGATCTGAGGAGGTGACATTGAGCAGATGTGATGAAGTGAGGGAGGAAGATTGGCAAAGACCTCGGGGAAGAAAAGCTCAGCCAAGGAAACAGCAAGTGCACAGACTCCGAGATGAAAGCCAGCTTGAGGGGCAGCAGGGAGGCCTGTGTGGCTGGGGTGGCGGGATGGGCGGTAGTGGGGAGGAAGAGAGAAGTCATCAGAGTCCTGCACAGAAGTCAGAGCACAAGGGGACTCACAGAGAAATGTGGAAGTTATTGTGTCTAATGAGAAGTCATATACTATCTCAATGAACTCTCACAAACAACCCTATGAGGGACGTACTATTATTATAATAATAATAATCATCCCTGTTTTTTAGGGAAAGAATCTAAAGCTCAGAGTGGTTAGGTAACAAATTCAAGATTCCACAGCCACTAAGTCTGGAGCTGGGATTTGACTCAGGTCCCGTGATCCCAGAGCCCAAAACCTTAAATAAACGAAAACCTCACCTACAGATCTTTTAATAACACAAGCTCAGCCTCAGGCTGAGCTAGTTCAAGCCCCCGGTAGAAGTGCACACGCTCTGCCTACACCCTGCATTTGAGGCAGAACTTGAGAGGCTAGGAGATGACCAGAGAGAAAGTAGGATGGTGTAGCCCTGAGCCCACACTATCTCCGCTCCATCCACTCCCAGCCTTGGAGCTTGGTAGGAGTAAAGCCTGAGTTTAGCAGTGAGGAAAAATGAGACACAGACAGGTCTTTACATTGCCACGTGTGCTAAGGGGGTCAGGTGGAACTTGGACCCAGACAGTTTCAGACCAGAGGCAAGGAGTTTACCCACAGACTGATGTTACTTTTATCATGGGTCCCTGATGGCATTAGATCCATGAACTTCAAATGGCATTGCCTCCCCCCTCCTGGACTTCTACCCCTGAGGGAGGGCTGAGGACCATCCAGCCACCCTGCTTCTCCTCCCACACCCTTCTTCCCAGTCACCCTACATCCTCAGAGCTTTCTTCCCTCCCTGCCTGTCATCAAATCCTACCAGGCTGCCTTGAACCTGCTCATTCCCTCTTCTCCACACCCAGTGCCCCGTGACTCTGTCACTCTGCCACTCACAAATTGGGAATGCATAGATGACCAGACATAGCCCCGCCCTCAAGGAGCTTACTGTCAAGCAGGGAGAAACCAATGAGTAGACAATTCATATACGGTGAATAAGTCCATGGGAAAGGAAGGCACAGGGTCACGCCTACAAGTGTAGGGGAGCAGGGGATAAGGGTGGACATCTAGGTAACCTGAGGAAGTCAGGGAAGGCTTCCTGGAGGAGGTGATACCTGAATTGAGCCTTGCTGGACAGTAGGGACAAGAGGCACAGGCCAGCTCATGATCCCCCAAGAATCCTGTGCTCTGCACACTCTCTAACCTACAACATTTGTTCAAACAGTCATTGGAAGAGTACGAAGAAATGTCAACAGACCTGGGTTCAAATCCCCATTCTGACACAACCCAACAGCCTTAAGTGTGTTGTTTAATCTTGCTAAGCCTTCCTTTCCTCAGTTGTGAAATGGAATAATACCTACTGTGTGTAGCTATTGGAAGAATTAGCAATAACATATGTCCCAACCTGGCACATGGCAGTTATTTAATGAGTGGTTGCTCCTGATAGTAGACTGTTTGTTCTGCCTGAAATACCTTTCCCCTCAAACCTCAATTTCTTTAAGGAATCATCTGAGCTCCAAGACTTAAAGTTAGTTATTTCCTCTTCCAGACCCATTTCACTGCTCTTAGCGCACATCTCAGAGTCTGCCTTGCATTAGTGACGTATGGCGTGTCTGACTCTCCTAATAGATTCTCAGCTCTGAGAATAACAGTTGTGTTTCATTCATTTTTAACCCCTCAGTGCTCAGCTCAGCCCAGGCTTATCACCAGTGTTTATAAGATTGAAATATGGACCAGATCCAGTCCTGAGGGATGTCTGGGGCAATTGGGGGTGAGGTGGGGGGGGGGTCATTCTGACCATGGGCCACAGCAGGGACAGGCCAGGGGACAGGGACCCAATGTTGAACGTGCAATGAGGGGGGAAGGGGGTGGGAACAACATAGGTCAGGTCCAGAAATGGTGGAAAATACAGGAAAGAGAAAGTGGACATTAACAAAACTAGAATACTTTGAATTGTCTGACCTTATAAAATGGACATTAAAAAGCTTCACATTAAAAAAGCTTCCAGAAATAGGCAATCCCCAAAAGAAGAGATTTAAAGAGAAATTCATCATATGAAAAAATGGCCAAACTCACTAGAAGTAAAAAAATGAAAATTAATACAAGACACAAGAGTTCAGAGCGGTAGAGACAGAAACTATGTGTCCCACTAGTGACCCTCTCATCCATCCCCGGCAGGATGTAAACTGATCCAGCATTAAAGTGTGCCTACCCTTTAGTTCTATAATCTTACTGCTGTGAACTTCTCTTAAGAAAATTATCAAAAAAGAGTGTGATGGGGGCTTCCCTGGTGGCGCAGTGGTTAAGAATCTGCCTGCCAATGCAGGGGACACGGGTTCGAGCCCTGGTCTGGGAAGATCCCACTTGCTGCAGAGCAACTAAGCCCGTGAGCCACAACTACTGAGCCTGCGCATCTGGAGCCTGCGCATCTGGAGCCTGTGCTCCGCCACGGGAGAGGCCGCGACAGTGAGAGGCCCGCGCACCGCGATGAAGAGTGGCCCCCACTCGCCACAACTGGAGAAAGCCCTCGCACAGAAACGAAGACCCAACACAGCCACAAAAAAAAATTAAAAAAAAAAAATGAGATTTGTGCATTTTCCAGATTAAGATGAGGTTATTTAAAAAAAAAAAAAAAAAAAAGAGTGTGATGGACTTTCCTCGTGGTCGAGTGGTTAAGAATCCGCCTTCCAATGCAGGGGACGTGGGTTTGATCCCTGGTGGGGAACTAAGATCCCACACACCGCGGGGCAACTAAGCCCACGTGCTCTAGAGCCCACGTGCCACAACTAGAGAGACTACGTGCTGGAAGGAAGATCCTGCGTGCCACAACTAAGACCCACTGCAGCCAAATAAATAAATAAATATATTTTTAAAAAGGAGCAATGTCCAAAAAAAAGAGTGTGATAGCACATATTCAATACAAAAAGGTTTTACTACAGCATTGCCTATAATAACAGCAAAAAAATGGCAAACAATGAAATGCCCAATGATAGGATGCTGTTAAATAAATTATGGCACAATATTATGTAGCTGTTAAAAATAATGTGGCAAATCTGTATTTCTTAACATTGAAAGATTTCATGATACGGTAAAAGTTAAAAAAGCAGGTTACAAAATGATAATATCCTATTTTTGTATTTGTATATTTATATACTTAGAGAGAGAGAGAATTTAAAAACTCTCCTGTGTACAGTGGTCACATATACATACTTTCTAATTTTTCTGCAATTAAATAAAATAAATTTTGCATTCTATGTGGGCTATAAGTGACCTGGCCCTCAGGTAAAGCAGGTAGCCTCCTCCTGTACAGTGAACACCTGGCCACCTCCGTGTTCACTGCACCCGAGATCCCAGGTACTTGGTCCCCATCAGGACATGAGTTTAAGCCACCAGCAGAGAAACTCTTCCCAGACCAGAGCAGGTCAGACTGTCTTGCCCATGAAAGCAGAAGGAGGAGTCTTTTGGCAGATGGACAGATTTGTGAGGACAGATGTGGGGCTGCCCCCAGCAACTGTGCTCTGGAATTAGGGGTTGCAAACTTACATGGACAGTCGGACAGCCCAAGGTCCTACCCTACAAAGCACGGGTGTGCCATCGTGGGGAAGGAAAGTAAGACCCTCTTCCCCAGGAGGTCACCAAATCAAGACCTCATTGTCACAGCCAGTCATTACAATGTCAGGTTTCTCCAAGCTCAGATAAGAGAAATCTGATATTTGATATTAACTGATTGCCAGCCAGTGTGAGAATTTCTCCCCGCTCTAGACACATCCCTGAGCAGAGGGGTCCCCAGGAAGCTGGCTCCAGGCACCAGAATATGTTTGAAGTAAATCCTTGGGCTTGAACTTGCTCCAGGCTGCAGGAAGCTGAGACCTCTCTGGGTGAATAGAGAAGCAAACAGGATGGAGTTGAGAAGAAAAGCAGGAAGATGGTCCCTAGAGATAGGTCCTACTTCCTCTAAGAGTCCCCCAGAACTTTTCCTTCTATTATTCATTGACATTGAACACTTCCTGCTTGGTACTATTGTCTTTTCAGGCACTTCATAGCTTATCTCCTTTATTAGATTGACTATGCCCCGAAGGAAGGGCTAGTTTCACTGGTCTTTTTATCTCCCCGCCCCCTACCTCTTCAGTACCAAGCATTGCGCCTCGTGCAATAGGAGCATTCCTTCAACACGTACTTACTGAGGTCCTACTCTGTGCCAAACGCTGCTGGAGAGTCTGTAGTGAACAGGGCAGACAGGCTTTCAAACTCATTGAATACACATTCTAGTAGATGAACACCAGACCGTATACAAATAAATAAATGAGAGAATAGGACACTTAAACACTTATTTGATTTACATAATTCTAACTACATTTGTTCAGCAATTCTTAGTAACACTGAGAATAATAAAAATAACAATGACATAAGGCAAGCAATTCCACCTGCCATTGCAGTCAGTGAGTCCACATCCAGAGAAAGCATGAGATGGAAGAAGGAAATCTGCTGTCCCGTCCTGAGCATCTCACCATGCTGAATGGGACTCTGAGGTTCATGTAGTTTTTTCATAAAGCTTCACTCTTAAATAAAAACCATCTGGTGTTTAACCAAAGCAAACAGTGATCTGTTCCAACTTGGAGGGCAAACAATTCTGTTAAACTTACTGAGAGATGGTCTGTGGTTTTTCAATATGGTGTCTCCCTGGGGGGGGGGGCGGGGTGGGGGTAGGGGGTAGGGTCTTAAGGGTCACATTGATTACATGTCATTTCCACAGTACATGTAGACTTTAGACCTAATCCCTGATGAAGTTTGACTCCCCTGCATCTATGCTATCTGCTAATTCTCCTAACTCAATAGCTGGTATCTATTAATAACTCCATACCATTTTTTATGAAGTCCTTATTATGTGTCAGTACCTATTCTAAACACTGAATCTAGAGATGAACCCAAAGAAGTCCCACTCTCAGAGTGTGAACAATGCCTTATATTCGCATGGTGTCTTCTATCTACAAAGTATTTTTGTAATGCTGCCCTAATGGTTTTTCTTCCCAGCAGCCCTCCTCTTTTTCTAGGAATTGTACCCGCTTGCACCCATACTTTTACGAAATGCTCCTCAAGCTACAACCCTGAGTTTTGAATGGGAGGTACCACTGTTTTCCAGTATCTCATCCCTTGTTCCTCAGTGGAATAGTACCCTGCACCAGCCTGGCCAAAAGTTCCAGGGTTTGTCCAAGTGGAACTAAAAGCAGAGCTGCAGGCATTTCCGGTGGGGAAGTGCTGAGATCCGATGTGGCAGTAGCAGCTGGCCATGCTTCCGTGCCACGTGGAGGAATGGGAGCAGAAATGAGTGAGATGGGGAGGCAGCCTCCCAGCAGCAAGCATTCCCACCGCCCAGAGTATTCCCCCGAAACATGAGATTTCCTATCGACTCTTCTTTTGCCTGAGCCAGTTCAAGTTGGCGTTCGGTCACTTACAACCAAAGCGTCTGAGATACGCGTTTTTAGATATCTTATCATTTGTTCTCCAACTTGAGGAAGGAGCTCAGAGATGTTAAGTGAGCAGACCCAGAGAGAGCAGCAAGAATTTAAACCGTGCTTCGCATCCTTGACCCTTAAAAGGGGTTTCCCTGCTTCTGATCTCGCCCCCTCCCGCGTGCGTTCTGCGGACTCTGGTCTGCGTCTTTTTCACCGCGCAAAGCTGCGCCTGGCACGTCTGGCTCCCGGTCTTCCAGGGACTCAGTCCCAGCAGAGACTCCTCCGCAGCCCCCCTGTCCTCCTTGCCAGCCCGCACTCCCTCCCTCAGCTCGTGTGTGCCCCCTGCAAGTCCCAAGCCCTAGTGAGCCATGCGCTCAGGCTCTGTGGGCGCGCTGCTCCCCCACCCAGGACCCCTCTCCTGCTTGCCCACCTCAGAGGCCCGGAACGTTCCTCCAGCCCCCAAGCGACCGGTAAAGTCGCTGCCACCCGCCACCCCAAGCAGGACCACGCCTCCTTCCTTTGCGCCTTTCTCGGATCTGCCCCTAACAAGGCACTCGTCTCCTTGTTTCTCATCCTCATCCTCTGCCTTCTAGAATCGAGGTTCATGTGGACAGGGATAGTGACGTCATCTGTCTCTAGGCCCTGGCCCAATGCCTGGCACGTGTAGGCATTCACTCCGTGTCTGCAGAGGGGACGAGCAAGAGGATGAGGAGTATGGAGGTCGATGCGAATATCAAGCATTCATACGTCATTAATAATCAGCATCAGTTTGGGGGTCGACTGATGTAATGCTCTGAAGCCAGTGAGAGCTGAACAGGCAAATCTGAAATACCTTTTCAGAGATTCATCTTCACTGTATGTACCCAATTAATGCGGGACCATTAGTCCTTTCTGAAGCTGCCAGGATCTATTAAGCCATTTAACTTACCCTCAGGCATTTCAGGATCAGTCCCAAGGGCATTTTTTTCAGGCCTGGGCAGCCAAAGCCTAAATGACTTAAATGGTGAGCTTTCTATCACTCCCACTGGGAACCCATCCACCACAGCAGCTTTAATGGATCTAAAGCACCGTGAAGCAGGAAATCTCCTACAGCTCAGGCTGGAATCTGCCTCAGCCCTTAAAGAAATACTGGTCTGGTGCCCTTCCTAAGGGCTGGCCTTCTGAGTAACTGGAACAGGAAACCACCCTCTGTAGAGTGATTGGAATGGTCCCAGGAAAGTCCCCAGGCCTAAAGCATGTCCCTCAGCCATTCACTACAGTGCCTGAAATTCCCTCCGTTAATCACTTAACAAATATTTACTGAGCACCTACTAGGTGCCAGGCACTTGGGGATTCGGACACGAATCGTTTACACGTTTGCTATTTTGAGCTAAGTGAGGGCTTTATGCTGAGCTCAAAAGCACATGTCCCTTCGAGGGTGATCTACTAAGCATTATCAGTCATTAATGCCATCCTGCCAAGGAGGCTGCTGGGGCAGGAGACAGCTGCATGGTGGGGTCTTAGGACAGATAGGGATGCAAGTTGCTGGGGAACCAGAAGAGGTGGGAGCCTACAAGCTAACTCCAAGCATAGCGAGTGACCACCGTGGTCAAGGTTAGCCCTCTCCGTGTCCCCCCCCCCACCTCACCTGCAGCACTCTGGAGTTGCTAGATCAGAGAAACAAGCAGAGTGGACATGTCAAATATACCTTGTTTATGGGATTAGCCTGTATTCCACAGCTAGGTCCCACTTTTAATTCCATCGAGAAACAACCCAGGTTTGCATTTGGAGTGTGGAAGCATGTCTACGCTTCCTAGTTTTGGCATTCAATTTAGCCCCTGTGAACAAAAGTAATGTCAGGGTCGACTCTAAACTGCAGTCATAATTATAATACAACAACTACAGCTATCATTTATCAAGCACCTACTAGGTGGCAGGCACTTTACCAGATGCTCTATTTAATCCATTTTTCACAGTAATGTCGAGGGTGTTGCATTTTTAAGAAACCAAGTCTTAGAGGGGCTGTTTGCTCAAGGTCACACAATTGGTCGACATCTGAGATAGGGGTGCCAATGCAGTCTCTGTGCAGCTCCAGAACCCATTTTCTTTACTGTTAGGCTACAGAAATCATGGGTAAAGTTAATTTTTAGTACCATCCTTGTCTAGACCCGGAAGGGGCAACATGAGTAATCCTAACAGAACTCAGGAAGGGGAAATGGGTTTGCCCTCTCAGACCTGATATAAAATAAAATAACAGGGGAAAGTTCCTCTAAGGAGATGGCATGGCTCAACCATGACCTGATTAAAGATATGGAGAAAGGAAGAGGGTTAGGTGGCCAGGAGGGGTCTCCTACAACAGGTGAAATCAGGGGCACACATGTCTAGGTTTCTGGCCCTGTTCTCTTAATACCAGAAAGGAAGTCATGGGCAGCTGTTGGGGCAGTTTTCCCTCTGGTGGAGACAGATGTATCGGAAAGTATCCCAGCCCGATGAAACCAGCCACCGCCATCTTCTCCCACTGGGTGTTGGTTCCCCATAACATGCTGTTCAGTGGCCACGGATATCTGATCCTTGATGGTTCAGCTCGTTGTAAATGAACAAACTGAAACTGTGATTATTCATTCTATTTCATGAACTTAGGGCCTAGTACCTCCAGATATACCAATAACAGCCCAGACTCCAGACCCTGGGGCCCACCAGTTAGGTGGGTCTGGATGCTGAGCTGGCGGGCTCCAGGCAGACCCCCTAGCTGGCCTCAGGCCTTCTTAGATGGTTACAGGTCGTACCAACCCTCCTTCCCACCTTAGGAATCTGGTGCCTTTGAGCTGGCCCTGGTCCAGCTGCACTCTTCACGGGAAACCCAGGGACAACCTGGTACCCACAGGGGTGGGTGTACATCTTGCCAGACTTCTTTCCCATTTTCTTTGGACTCTGCCTTCTAAGATTTCATGCACCTTCACCTGATAAACCAATCCACATGTTAGCTTTCCCCAGCATTGAAAATAAAAATAGCTTCTGAAACATTAAAAAATCATTATCATTTTTATTATAGAAAATATATCATATATTTCAAATGCACTATTAAATATAGTATTGTATATTATTTATAAATATTTTATAAATAAATATTATTTAGTTATAATTAAATTCTAGAACTCTTCCACATACAAAACGCAGAGAGAAGAATATGATGAACTCCTACCTCCTCATCATCTGGTTTCACAATAATCAACATTTTTGTCAATCTGGTCTCACCCAGCCCCCACACGTTTTTGCTCTGATCATTTTTAAAGGAAATACCAGAGGACATATGATTTTACCCACAAAAACTTGGGTATGTGCCCTTAACAGATAAGCATATTTTAAAAAACATAACCATAATGCCATTATCACCTTTAACAAAATAAACAATAAACCCTTAATATGATCTAATACTCAGTCCCACTATTCAAATTTCCCAGATTGTTTCAAAAATGTCTTATTATAACTAGTTATTCATACTTCTCTGAAGACAGATGTAACAACCAAATTCAGCGTATGAACCTTGTTTACTTTGTAGGTGTTGTCATAGATTTCCCGTTTTAAAATTCCCTGTCAGCCTTTCACTAGATAGTTTTAGCATCCATTGATGATCATTTCTAAATCCATTATCTTATTAGGGGTTGCAAAAGTCATGATTTTCTAATTCTATTATTCCTTATTATTAGGGAGAATTTTGTCGTAAAGATGAACTTTACCGTACCAGCTCTTTGGCTACTCTGAGATACAGTTCATGCAGGAAAGGTGGGATAGTCTTATTTCTATCAGTTTTCAGAGAGTTGAGTTGGTACCCAAACAACCTCTAATAGTGACCAATAAGGAGTCTTTTTTTTTTTTTTTTAATCATTATGAACTTTGAGTTTTCTGTATTTTCCAGCTTTCAATACCTTGTGGTCATTATTCTTTTTGATGCTAAAAATTTCCCATCTTTGGCCAGTAGAACTCTCCACCTGGCTCCCGGGCCAGCTTTTGATAGCTTCCCTGCTTTCTGGCACAATCGTGGGGGTTCATCCTGGACATTTCCTGCCCTAATCAGAAATCAGCTATTTTCCCAAGGAGCTCTGGTTCCTTGCAGTGTTCCAAGCATCTTTAAAGGATTCCCCTTGGGATGATAACATACCCTAGAAGAACTGAATCAAATTGGGAATTGAAAACACCAAGTGGGGTAAATAGGACAAAGGTTTTCTTCTTTTGGGATGGAGAAGGGTAGGATGAGGGGAGAGAGGAAGATTTCAGAGGCCCTCACACAGTTCTCCCTGCCCTGCTCATCCCTTTCTCTGAATCTCTGCTCCCCATACCCTCTATTCTTAGGACGAGAACTTTCCATTGCCATTAAATGCAGGTGAAAGGCAGTCAGCTCAGAACCCGGGGCCCCACCTGACCTCCATTTTCAAAGAGCCCAGAGCCTCTGTCCAGCGTTGCATCACTTCCCACCCTGCCCTTCCTGAGCCAACTCCCTGATGTCTCTGGGAGAACAGTCGGCTTCATCCCAATGACATCAGGGAAACTCCTGTTTCCAACAGTTTCTCCTTCAGCTGCAAAAATGTGCAGCGGTAGACGGGGTGTGGGCTTTTGAAGTCTCTGCAGGAAGCAGAGTTGTTTTCTCAGCACCACCTCTGAGCGCATCTTCTGTGAGAGCTGTGGTTGCTCAGCTGGTGTGGAGCCCTCGCATCCCCTCACCCGGTACCACCACGCCCACGTGGGTCAGGCAAGGCAGACCTCACACCACGGGGAAGGTGTTAAGGACGACAGAGGACCAGCACAGAGGAGCAAAATATAACAGAGGCGGGCAACGGGGATGCCTGACACCCCTCCTGGTTTTCCTGAAGGTTCTTTGTTTCTTCCACCCCCTGCTCAAAGAGACAATAAATATCACTGCACCTAAACTTACATCAGCTTAAGAGAGTCTGAAGCGGGCTTCCCTGGTGGCACAGTGGTTGAGAATCCGCCTGCCAATGCAGGGGACACGGGTTCGAGCCCTGGTCTGGGAAGATCCCACATGCCGCGGAGCAACTGGGCCCGTGAGCCACAGTTACTGAGCCTGCGCGTCTGGAGCCTGTGCTCCGCAACAAGAGAGGCTGCGATAGTGAGAGTCCCGCGCACCGCGATGAAGAGTGGCCCCCGCTTGCCGCAACTAGAGAAAGCCCTCACACAGAAACGAAGACCCAGCACAGCCATAAATAAATTAATTAATTAAAAACAAAACAAACAAACAAAAAGAGTCTGAAGGTCTGCCACACTCAACCAGTGTTCATGAATCTAGAATAGCCATCTCATATGGTTACCACGGTCCCCTGCTACTGCCAGCTAGAAATGTTGTCTATCGGGACTTCCCTGTTGGTCTAGTGGGTAAGACTCCAAACTCCCCATGCAGGGGGCCTGGGTTCGATCCCTGGTCAGGCAACTAGATCCTACATGCATGCCGCAACTAAGAATCCACATGCTGCAACGAAGACCCCACGTGCCGCAAAGATGTGGCGCAGCCAAAATAAATGAATAAATTTTTTTTTTTTAATTCTAAAAAAAATGTTGTTTATCGTCACAACTTCCTCACTGTGCCCCTAATCCCTGAAGTCAAGGAAAGAAGAAGTCCCAGCTTAATAACACTCAGATGCTGGCTAGTCCTGGCACACAGCTCAAAGGACCTACCGCGTGCCTGGGGCACTTTCCCATGTGTTGTGTTTGCTCCTTCCAGCAGGTCTGTGGACAGATACTGTTATCCCCATTGTACAGCTGGAGAAGTCGGGGATCCCTAGAGGTTAAGTCATTGGCCCAAGATCCCACGGTTGGCTCAGGTCAGGCCTCAATGTCCTGAGGCCATCTGCTTCCCTCTGTTTCTGCTTTCCAAACTCGGCAGTGAACTCTTTTACTTGGGACTAGAAAACCTGTAATATTTTCCCTTTTAGGAACAAGAAGTTGGATAGTTTTTGCTATTACAGTATTAAAACCACCATATCCTGACTTCTATTTTAGAGCTGGAGAAATAGACCCTAGCTCTGTGATATGGCTAAGATAAACCTGGCAAAATAGAGTACGTCAGATCACGCCCTCCTCTGCTCACAGATCTTCAATATGTTCTCATCTCAGAGCACTAGTCAAGGTCCTTACAATGGATTTCGAGGTCCTACAGGAACTCCTCCCAGCCCTCATGTCCCTCACCCAGCTCCTGCCACATGTGGGGGACACCTTTCCCGTCGTGGTCTCTGTAAGCGCCGCCTCCTGGGGGTGTGCAGGGCTCCAGATCCTGCAGCTCCACGCCCTTTGCTCAGTTCCCTCCAGCCACGTCAGCCTCTTTGCTCTCCTCTGACACGCAGCCACACATCTGCCACCGGGCCTTTGCACTTGCTGTTCTAGTGCTAGTAGCTGGTAGAGGCAGGATTCAAACCCAGGCATCGGGTCTAGGGCCCACATCATTTACCATGAAGCTCTGTTGCGTTTTCCCATTTAAAGATTTTCACGTTGGACCCCATCTTTCCCTTTTGCAGGAGCAATGCCCAGTAATATCAAATGATATCACCTCATTTTCTAGCCCCTGAATCACCTGTGGGTTCTCACAGGAGGCTCAAAACCCTGGGTATTAGAGAGAACTATTTGTGCTGCTTTCCAGTAATCAAAGGAAGCTCTCGATGGTGGGATGCCTTCCAAGCACCTCCTAATGGGTTTATGGTTGTGTCCCATTCTCTTATCTTAAGCCTTGGGAGCTTGACCCCTCCCATTACTTGAAACCTCTTTCGAAGCCTGCTGATTTTACATTTAATCTTGAGAAGGTCCTGCTGGGATAGACACATCTCGCCATTGGCTGGATATGTCTGCACCTGGGTGATTACCACATCTGGACTTGCACTGCAGGTCACACTGACCGCCACTGGGCATGGCTACCTTCCTTCAACCAGGCACTTTGTGTTTATTATCTCATTTCATCTTTGCCCCACTTTATAAAGTGGCTTTTAATATGCCCTCTTTACATATGAAGAACTTTGTCTAATGCCACCAAGATTTGTAACTAGGCATGACTCTAAAGCTCACACCTTTTCCAATTAGCTGCCTTGCCTGTCAAAAGTAGGTCATCTCTCCATCTTTCCCAGCCCTCAATTTCTAGATCTGTGGCACATAAAATGCATAAAAATGCAAATAGACACTGCAGTGCTTCGATGTCTGAATGGTATTCAGCCTCTGTTAACCTTATTATTATTATTTTTTTTTTTGGCCGCCTGGCTTGCAAGATCTTAGTTCCCCAACCAGGGATCGAACCCGGGCCCCAGCAATGAAAGCGCAGAGTCCTAACCACTGGACCGCCAGGGAATCCCCGAGCCTTTGTTAACCTTAGAAGACACTGGAACTTGGGACCCCATCCAGCCCAGTGTTCATCAAAGTATGCCACTGTTTAGGACTCCAGAGCATTTTAGCTGATATTCAATATTTTTAATTTTAATATGCTTCAGAAAAAATACAACCAGCACACCGAACCTATTATTTAAGATATTAATTAGGATGAAGCTATGTTTTAAGAAGTCATTAAAAATAGTAAGGTAAGGGGAATTCCCTGGCGGTCCAGTGGTTAGGACTCCACGCTTCCACTGCAGGGGTCCCGGATTCGATCCCTGGTCGGGGAACTAAGATCCCGTAAGCCATGCCGTAAGGCAAAAAAATTAAAATTAAAAAAAAAAAATAGTAGAAACTAATGTTGCAACAGGTTCACGGAAGTGGCAAAAATCAAGACTGTAAATGACAAGTATGAGAAACGTGTACACTTCAATGTGTGATGAACAAACGGCTCTCCTGTCTCTGGGGATCCCCACCCCTACACTGACTTTTTAGCAAGTTAATGCCAAGGATTGTAAAGCAGCATGGGGTTCGCTGGAATCGTCTATTGCTGGCTTTTATCACTATCTGAAAATGGAACTATGGATTCTTAGTCTCCGCACAGAAATAGAAAACATAAAATAAAGAACATCTTTTCTGCTTCATGTAGACATCTCATGAGATTTACTGAAAAACTACCTTTAATGCTGCGAGAGTTTATGGGACATAATAATCCATCCCAAGAATAAAGAGTAAATGGAATGACGATTTTCTAGGAAGTGCTGAGTCTGGCTGCGGAAGCAGCAGCAATGAGCCCAGAGAGGTGTTTTAGCAGCACTCAAGGGCCTTGGACAACCGTGAACTCTGATTAAGAAAGCACTCATCCCTTTATCTCCGTGGGAGTCGGGGAGCGCCTTCTGTGAGGCATGAGTGTGTCCATCTTATCTGGGGATTTCGTTTGGCATTACAGAAAATGATTCAGGGGTGCCTCCATTGCCCAGAAGGGGAGGCGTGAGGCGGGCCAGGGGAGACACTCTGCGGAGTCCAGATTCTCACTGACGTTCCTCAGCAACACTGTTGAAATGATTCATCCGCTGCCTGGCATGGCTTGGAGGACAGCTCCAAGGTGGGTTTCTAAGACTCAGTAAAAGCCATGGTAAGAAAGCACAGTCGTTCACGGAATCTCTTTCAAAGACAAGGCTGTTCTGTATGCAGAAATGTTCATCATAGCACTACGGGCAACAGCAAAAAGTTGGAAGCAACTGTGTCCATGAGTGGGAGACTGATTTAGTATATTGTGGTATGTCTGGTATGTCGTGTGATGAAATACAGTGAAACTATTTCTGAAAGATGAGAGCAGATCTATGTGAATTGACAGTGAAAGACGTCCAATATGTTTAAATGGAAAAGATAAGCCACGGAACCAGTGGTAGAGGGTGATCCAATCTCCGTGCATGGGGGAGAAAGTTTGCCTGAAGATGGGATGGGCAGAGCTCCTTGATGAACTTGGGGAGGGGGTGAGAATTGGGTCCCATGATGCTGGATGCTGCCTCTCCTTTCATGATGAGCTGTTCTATGAGAGGAAGACAGACTTTTTTAAAATAGATATCTTTTTAAAATATATTTATTTATTTATTTATTTTGGCTGCGCCGGGTCTCAGTTGCGGGGTCTTCGTTGCAGCGTGCGGGATCTTTTAGTTGCGGCACGTGGACTCTTAGTTGCGGCATGCCTGCGGCATCTAGTTCCCTGACCAGGGATCAAATCCAGGCCTCCTGCATTGGGAGCGCAGAGTCTTACCCCCTGGACCACCAGGGAAGTCCCGGAAGAGAGACTTTTGACAATATGAGAGGACAAGTGGGCTTGTAACTGAGCTTGTTCCCAGGACCCTTTTGGGGGAAACTGAACCCTTTTCTGGAACTGGGAAGAACCGCCAGTGGGCCCCATCCATTGTCTGTGGAGGTAATCAGACTCACAGGGTCCTGAGGACCAGCCAGCCCAGGGCGACATTGAAGAGGGTGGGGCTATCCCACCCCTGGGACAGGACCACTTCCTCTTCCCTCTTCCGCAGTGTTCATGGTCCCTGTCCTATACTTGAATTACCCAGGGCCCACCTCTCTTCCTTGGTCATTTCCCTAAGCTCAAGGTCTTCCCCTCCCTTTATCCTTTAATCCTATCAAGTCATCCTTCAAAACCCCTGGAAGGAAACCAATAAATTCCAGGTGGATCTGCCAGGCAACGCATTTGCATGTTAACTGGGATTTTCTGGGAAAAGCTCCTTACCCAAAACAAATCCACCCATTCTTTCAACATGCACTTGGTGAGCACTTTGCTCCAGGCCAGGTACTGGGAATAAAGAGTGAGCCCTGCCTTTATGGGAGGACGTCCTCCAGCCCTGCCAGGTGGAAGGACATCCTGCAGGGTCGGGAGTCTGGCACAGGCAGGGAGAAGGGATTTCAGACAAGAGGGCAGCAAAAGATGTTTTGGAAGAAGTGAGCTTTGTCAAGGTGATCAAAGCAGACCAAGTAGGCACTGCCCCAGCATTTGTGGGAAAGTATGTTCCTGGGAACAGTCAATTTAGGGATAGGCGAGCTGGGTCCAAATCTTGTGTCCATCACCTACCCCCAAATCTTGCGTCCACTCGGGCGACCTTGTGCCAATCAAGTCACTCAAACCTACAATCTCCTCATGAGTAGAATAGGGATAAAAACAGTGCCTGCATCCTAACCCATGGGATTCTAGTCATACTAACTGAGATGTGTTGTATTTTACGCTCCATATCACAACGTCTCAGATGAATGTCGCTGAGGTGCCACTAGCTCTTTCAAATGGCGCAGTGTGACCTTAGGGGGCTGGGTTCATGACACAGCACGTTGACACAGTGGTCAGGGGCCAAGCAGCAGTGCCAACAGTGGTCAGATGCACAGACTCCAAGGCCAGGTGTCCTGGTCCAACTCTGTGGCCTTGGGCAGGTGACTTAAATTCTCAGGACCACAGTGTTCTCATTTTAAAATGGAGACAATAATACAACTCACTACATTGCCCTGTTGAGAGGATTAAATTCATGCGAAAGCAACACAGATGGTAAGCTACTTGACATCAATCTTGGTGATGGTTTTTTTGGATTTGACACCAAAAGCAAAGGCAACAAAAGCAAAAGTAAACAACTGGGACTATATCAGACTAAAAAGCTTCCGCACAGCAAAGGAAACCGTCAACAAAATGAGAAGGCAACCTATTGATGGGAGAAAATATTTGCAAATCATATATCTGATAAGGGGTTAATATCCAAAATATATGATGAACATATACAACTTAGTAGCAAAAAACCAAGCAATCCAATTTTTAAAATGGGCAGAGGGTCTGAATAGCTATTTTTCCAAAAAAGACACACAGATGGTCAACAGGTACATAAAAAGGGGCTCAATGTTACTAATCATCAGAGAAATGCAAATCAAAACCACAATGGTATCACCTCACCCCTGTTAGAATGGCTACTATAAAAAGGTAAGCGAGAAATGCTCGTGAGAAGGTAGAGAAAAGGGAACACTTGTGCGCTGTTGGTGGGAATGTAAACTGGTGCAGCCAGCATGGAAACAGTATGGAGGTTCCTCAGAAAACTAAAAATAGAACTACTATATGATCCAACAATTCCTCTTCTGGGTATTTATCCAAAAAAAACCCCAAAACACTAACTCAAAAATATATCTGCATCACCATTTATTGCTGCTTTATTTACAATAGCCAAGATGTGGAAACAACCTAAGTGTCCATTGGTAAATGAATGGCTAAAGAAAATTTTATATATATATATGTAAAGTATATACTTTATAGATATAATATATATATTATATATATATATAAAATATATACTTTATAGATAAAATATATATAATATATTTTTATATATATAATATATATATGAGTATTATTCAGCCATAAAAAGAAGGGAACCCTGCTATTTGTGACAAAATGAATGGACCTTGAGGGCATTACACGAAGTGAAATAAGTCAGACAGAGAAAGACAAAATCCATATAGTCTCACTTACATGTGGAATCTAAAAAACCCCAAAACCAAATACCAAAAACAAAAAAACCTCCTGAATTCATAGATATAGAAACAGATCTGTGGTCGCCAGAGGCAGTGGGTAGGGGGGCATGGGCGAAATGGGTGAAGGGGGTCAAAAGGTACAGACTTCCAGTTATAAAATAAGTCAGTCCTGAGGATATAATGTACAGCATGGTGAGTATAGCTAATACTACCGTATATTTGAAAGTTGCTGAGACAGTAGATCCGGAAAGTTCTCATCCCAAGGAAAAAGAAGTTTGTAACTATGTATAGTGAGGGGTGTTAACTAGACTTATTGTGGTGATCATTTCACAGTATATACATATATTGAATAATGTTGTACAACTGAAACTAATACAGTTATATGTCAATTATATCTCAATTTTTTAAAAATTCCACGTAAAAGCAGGTGAGCAGTGCCTGACTTGGGTTGGTCCAGTGTGAGCTATTGGCAGGGACCGCCGAGGAAGGGTCATGCACTTGGTGATGACTAAGGCTGGGTGGTGGGAGCACCAAGCATGGGGGTTGTAGAAGAATTCTGCTTCATTTCCTAGCAGAAAGGAGCTGAGAAGAAGCAATGCATGACTAGTAGTGCCTAACACACTGATTCTCTTGACTACACCATTAGTCACAGATAAAGAGGTGTCAAACCCCAGCATGTGAGGCTTTACATTTTTTTCTGAAAACAAGGATGGAGTCCAAATAATAAGACAAACAGTGGGCTATTTAAAAAAGAGCAAAGTTAGGGATTTATACAACCAGTTTTGAGGAAATAAAAATCAATGGAAGACAACTATTCTGAAATGAATTAAATTTCTGAAGCTGTTGAATTCTGAGGAGTGTCTTCCTGTTGATCTGGGGGATTCCAGGAACACCGGGGGCTTCAGGTGTCATTCAAGCGACACTGACCTCACACCCCGTCGTGCTCACATCCAGATGGGAGATACAGGGAGACAAGACGTTGCATCATCTGTCTTCCAGCATCAGCGGTGAGGTGTGTGCTAAGTGCTGGTGGGCAGCATAGCAATAAAGCCTTTGGGATTTCAGAGGAAGGCTTGAGTTTTGAGGCCTGGGATGAGTAGGGAAGGATTCAAGGAGGGGATGGGCTCTGAGTCAGACAGGATGATGAAAAAGGCTTCGTCCTAGAGAAACTCTTTGGTACCAAAAAAAGACCCATTCTAAGCCTCTTCAAATTTGGTATGAGATGGACTAGAAAGGAAAGAAAAGGAGAATTTTAGGGATTAATATGGCAGAGGATCTGTGGGCAAGGGTCTCTTGGACGAAGTAAAACCAGAATCTGTCCACTGGCATCAGCTTCCTGGGGACCTGGAGACCTCAAGCCTCAGACCATCAATGTACCTTTAGACCAGACCTCAGTTAATTTTCTAAAAATATTTTTTCAAGGACTCCCCTGGCGGTCCAATGGTTAGGGCTCTGTGCTTCCACTGCAGGGGTACAGGTTCAATCCCTGGTCGGGGAACTAAGGTCTCGTGAGCTGCGTGGCATGGCCAAAAAAATTAATTAATTAATATTAAAATTAAAAATTTTTAAAAAAGAGAGAGGAGAGGACCATGTGAAGATAAAGGCAGAGGTTGGAGTGATGCGTCTATGAACCAAGGGACATCAAGGATCGCCAGCAGCACCAGAAGATGCACAATGCAAAGTATCCTCCCCTGTAGCCTTCAGTGGAGCCCAGCCTGACGATACCTAGATTTTGGACTCTGGCCTCCAGAACTCTGAGAGAATACATTTCTGTTTTCTTCAACCACTCAGTTTGAGGGAATTTGTTACCAGCAGCCTCAAGAAACTAATACAAAACCCTTGAATTTTCTTTATATGGCACTTAACAGAAGATGTTGATTCAAAAGGGGTTCTTTTGTTTTTAAAGGAAGCGCTCTCCCCGCACTAAAAAAATTTTTTTAAGTCTTTATTGAGTTTGTTACCATATTGCTTCTGTTTTATATTTTGGGTTTTTTGTCCGTGAGGCATGTGGGATCTTAGCTCCCCGACCAGGGATCGAACCCACATCCCCTGCATTGGAAGGTGAAGTTTTAACCACTGGACCGCCAGGGAAGTCCCTTCCCCCACTAAAATTGACCAGGGAGCATCATTCAGAGCAGAGGAGGGAGTAGAATGGAAAGAGTTTGGTCCCGGAATTGACTCCCGAGCTGTGCCCCTGGAGGAGTCAAGACACGTCTCTCCCTCATCTGTCAAATAAGGATATTATGGAGAAGAGCAAACAGATAAATCATGGGGACACATCATGTCGACATAAAGGGCTGACTGCCCCCTCTTCCATCTCTCTCACCTTCCGGTTCCCTACTAGGAAGAGCCCCCTTGTTGAAGTTGTAGATCCAATGGCTGTTCCCTTACAGAGTTGGTGGAGAGAACACAAAGTGTGAGCTCTACAGTCAGACTGCCTGGGCTCCCAAGTCTTACAGCTCTGTGACCTGGGCAAGTTGCTTCCCCAAGCCTCCACTCCTTATGCATACAGCAAAAATAATAATAAAAATATCTAGCCAATTGCATTGATCTTAGGTTGGATGTAAAGATCGAGGAACTTAATACATGGAAGGTGGTCGATTAGCGTAAGACTTGGCCCGTGGTCAGCTCTCAGAAAAGTTGCCTGTCCTCATCAGCACCATTATTCAGCTCTGATGATGAAGGGTCCAAGTGTATGGCCCCGTGGAATGAAGCCATCCACCTCAACCTCAGGCCTCCCGGGTCCCCTTGCTTTCCCTTCATCTCATCCGCAGAACTTGCCTGTTCTGAATGCAAATGCCATCACCTGGATGAGGTAAAAGGGATAATCCAACTAACAAGAAGCTTTGTTGCTGAGGAGGAGGGGAAGCCAGGAGGCAGAGGAAGACGCCCGGCACTCAGCACAGGGTTTCTCTCGCTGCAGCCAAAGTTGAGAAACACGATCAACAAATCATAAGAGGTCCAACATATTCACTGTTTTCACTAATGAAGAGGAAGTTTTTCAGAGTTAATATTTTTGTTGTGAAGAATCACTTATCTAAAGTTTGGCAACACCTTCGATTACTTTTTTTTTCTGTTAAATTCAAGAAAAGTTGAATGTTTAACTTAAAACACCCATGTATTAAATAATCTCATCTTTGTCAAATTTATCTGACCCCTATGGTTCTGTAAGTCTATACGCACACAAAGATGTCGGGGAAGATGTTCATCAAATGTTGACAATGGTACGTTATAATTTTCCTTTGTACATTTCTGTGTTCCTTGGGCGTGTATAAAAAAATATGTATTATTTTCACAGAAACAACAAAGTTATTTCTAAAAACTTATCTGTTGGTACCTAGAATAGGCAAATTCATAGAGAGAGAAAGTAGGTTAGAGCTTACCAGGGGTTGGGGGGGAGTGGGGAATGGGAAATTATTGTTTAATGGGTACAGAGTTTCTGTTTGGGTTGATGAAAAATTTCTGGAAATGGGTAGTGGTGATGGTTGCACAACATTGTGAATGTGCTTAGCGCCACTGAATTGTACACTGGAAAATGGTTAAAATGGTAAATTTTATTATACAAACACACACATATATACATATATACACATATACATACATGTATATATGTGTGTGTGTACATATACATATACGTGTGTGTATAGATATACACATATACATACATATACACATACATGTATATATATGTGTGTGTATACATATACGTGTGTGCATAGATATACACATATATACATATATACACACAGACACTATATATATATTTACCCACAATGAAAAAAAAAAAGCTTACCTCTTGTGTTTCCCATCCCTCGGGCACTCTGACAGTAAATGCCTAGGTAACCAATATGGCGGATGAGCTTAGGCAATGGGTTGCTTCTCCTGTTCGGTATTTGCATAAATGAACCTTAATGATTTAACCTCAAGAGGAGACTAAAGTGGGGATTTGAGGATCTTAGGCAGGGCCCAAGGGAGAAAAACCTGCTAAATAACTTTGAATGGAAGAGAGGGGTAGAGTTGAAGAGAATCTTCCCTGTTGCCCTTGAAAGCCTGGCAGGTGGGTGGGAGGTTTCTTTTTCTTTTCCTTTGCAAAATTGACCAAGAAGTTCTGAGCTCTGAGCTGCTGTTGGATCCCTGTGCTCTGTACCTTCTCACTCATCTAAGTTTCCCATGTTGGGCCCAGTGATCCAATAACCAATTCCAAGTTTACGTCTGTGTGTCTGGCCTGGAGCCTGTCATCTTCTCAGGAAGTGTAATCCTGGACTTCGTGCTCTCTCTCTGAGGATGACAGATGGATCAGCAAATCGTGAGCTGGAGAAGGGAACTCAGGCCCCACCTCCGGCCTGTCAATTCCAAGCCCCTCAGAACCTCTGTTGTAAGTTGCTGCCATGGCAACTGTTGGGGAAAACACCTGGCCGAGAGGGAGCCTGCCAAAGCCCACTGTAGCAACAGCAAGAGACTAGGAAGAGGGTATTTCCAGGACAGTCAGTGAGCAATTAGAGATGAGGGGGCCAGAAGTGAGCCAGCCAACCTGAACAATCTGGAAGTGTTTGACCCAGAGTTTAAACCACAGAGGCTACAAATATAATTTTTAAAAAATCAATATAATTGCTTCTGTAAGTGCTAAATACTGAAGGACTCTGTAAGTTCCTTTCGCAGTCTCTATTTTGGGGCATGAAGACCAACAAGAAGGCTGGCCTCCATTCCTGGCCCTTCATGGGGTTTATAATTACAGCAGATCCGCAGAGGGCTCACAAACACCCCGGCGGGCCAGGCGGACACCAGCTGTTCGCACACAGACCTTGAAGACAGCGATGGCTGCAGACAGTGAAACACGTTCTCGTATCAGCATCTTCCTAGGATCACTGCTCCCCTACACCGTTAACGTAAGTCACAGGAAGCAAAGTGGCTTCCCTGTGTGTATTTCTCCTCTCCACTCCCCACCCCCCCTTTTTTTTTTAAAACACGGAGTTTTAAATTTCAGGTTCTGTGATCTAACTTCCCATTTCCCACTCACAAACAAATGACATCTGGCCACTCTCAACAATAAACTTGGAAAGATGAGACATTTCCTGTTAGTTCTCCTTGTAACCCCTGCTTAAACTTTCAAATTCCTGAAAGAATTGCCTGAAAAATAAATGGATCATTAAAAAGTGAGGAAAAGGTGGGGAGTTGGGATGGCAGAACCCGTCACATGGGCCCTTTGACAGTTAATGCTGATAAGCTCTTACCAGTGCTTCAGCTTTTTTTTTTTTTTTTTAACCATGTCATAGCACCAAAAGATCAAAACAGATTTTGTTATTCTGCACAACCGCGCTGTGGAAATAGCAATTGGAAAAACCTTCCACCAGGCTGCTGAATCCCCCATCGTGACTAAGGGCCCAATTCCTTTCAGCGGTGGCAGAAAATATTATTTTAAAGTACTCATCTGTTTTTTAGCACCCTGCTTATCTAGCCATTCCTGAGAAATGGCATATGGCCTCACCACCTCAACAGTTACGCAACGCTTTTCACTTCTTTCAGATCTGCATTTCCAAACCTGAACTTTATTGTCTCATCTTCAACTGCCAGTAGGACATCAGGGCATTTCTTCTTGGAGGCCCGCCTTTAGCTCACAATCAGCATGACTAAGACTGCTTACTCCTTATCAGTTTCCCGAAGCCAGCTCCTTTTTCCACACTTCCTCTTTCTCTCGATGATTCCAACTTTTTCCAAGACGCAGGCTCAAGCTGTGACGTCACTGAGGAAGACCTGGGCTCTTCCCCGCCTAAGCCCCTGGAGACTGGTCCATCCTATCACATCACACACGCCCCCTCTTCCCATTTCTACAACCACCAAGCTTCTCTGTGCTTGACAAGTCCACTGATTTCCTAATAGGTATCCCTCTGCCACTTCTGTCCCCACCCACCCAGGAAGCACCCGACAGCGAGTCCTTCTAACCCATCACTTTAATCCGGCATTTTCCTGCTCACAATTTCTCCGTGCCCTCTCAACACTTACACAGCTTGGGGGCTTCCTGGGGGTACCACTGGGTGGTCACACAGCGCCCCACGTGGGCTCAGGAGGGCGCTGCACTTGGTTCAGGGCTCTGCTGCACTGTCTTGAAACTTACATTGTTGAACAAGGGACCCTGAATTTTCATTTTGCGCTGGGCCCTGCAAATGAGGTAACCGGTCTTGCTTCTGTGCTAAGTCCAGACTCCTTAGCTTGGCATTAAGAGCGCTCACAGTTTGGCTGGCCCCTCCCTCTAGCCTAATGATTAGATCTTGACATCAACCCTCCACTGCAGCCATTCACACTGATGGTCTATTGCAACTGGAACACACCATGCTCATTCCTGATTTGACTTCTTTGTTCATCCGATTCCTCTCCCCAACCATACCTTCCCTACTCCTCTCCATAATCTCTCCCTCTCTCTCTCACTTTTTTTTGGCTGCACCACGGGGCTTGTGGGATCTTCGCTCCCCGACAAGGGATCGAAACTCAGCAGTGAAAGCGCAGAGTCCTAACCACTGGACGGCCAGGGAATTCCCTCTCTCTCACTTCAGTACTACTTATATTTCAATATTCCCTTCCTCCATAATCTCACCCTACACCCTACTCCTCTGACAATAATGATCAGCCTCATTTGGCTCTTACGCAGTTATTTTTCTTATTTTCTCCTTTTACCCCCCAAGCCTTGTCCTCCAAGCCAGTAAATACTGGGTTCTGGGAGCATGTCTTCTGTGTCAGTGTGGTCCCTACCATGCCTTGTAGGGTGCATGGCTGATAGCCAATGGATGAGCTATTTCTCTCGTCTCCAGTGAGGCTGTTGGAATGTCTCCACTTTATAGATGAGTAACATACACAAAGTGGGTTAAAATGTACTCAGACAACTTGTAGAAAATATTCACTAAGCGCCTCTATACATTAGTTCAATAAATATTTATTGAATGCCTGCTTTGTGCCAGGCACTGTTCTTCTCTAAGCAATTAGAGAGGCAGCAGATCGGGTGGTTGCCAGCTATTTGGGTGTCCCCTACAGCCCCAGGGATGTTCTGTGGCTGGGTCCACAGAGGCAGGTGGTCCCCATTCAGTGCTGCCCTTGGGCTCATGGACAACATCCTTCAACTCCCGGGTGAGGCCATCACAGCCATGTCTGCTCTGGGATCTTGGTACCCAATTCCTCCTGGGCTCAGCCCGAGGCCAGATCACTGGTCTTATCTATCTCAGGTTCCTCAAGCATACCTGAAGTGTGTGCTGTCAGCTCTCTACTTGGGATGTGGCTTATAGGAATGCTGGGGGAGAAAGGGCGGGGTGCTCATCCTCTCCCCCCCCCCATCCTTACTTCTCCACTAACTCAGGAAATCTAGTTCATAAGGCATTTGTCCAAATCAATGGTTTCTGCCCCACATTCCCTCAAAAAATCCCCAAGTCCCATCTTCCCAATCATACCTTCCCTGAGGCAAGGAACGCATCTCTGTGGCTGTCTGTCTCGGGGTGGAGCCAAGGTTATGGGGCAGAAGGAAATATTGGGGAGCAAATAAGTTAATCTTTTACAATTCTGTAACACCTCACACTCCTCCATTTAACAGATATTAATGGAGCGTCCTTCCACGTGACAGGCCCTGCACCAACCACACAAACAGAAAATAGCAAAGCCCCTGCCCCTGGGGCTCATAACAGACTGTTTTTTCCAACCTAGAGGGAAGGCATTACGGATCTTCCAGCACTAAGGAAACTCTTAGTCAGCTCTTCTGAAAACTGCTGTCCCAAAGGGAAATGACTTCTTAGAGCAGGAGGAGCTATTAGACTTTTTCTTTTTCTTTTTTTTTTTTTTTTGAATTTTTGAATTTATTTAATTTATTTTTTTATACAACAGGTTCTTATTAGTCATCCATTTTATACACATCAGTGTATACATGTCAATCCCAATTGCCCAATGCATCCCACCACCACCACTTCCCCCACCCTTTCCCCCCTTGGTGTCCATACGTTTGTTCTCTGCATCTGTGTCTCTACCTCTGCCCCGCAAACCGGTTCATCGGTACCATTTTTCTAGGTTCCACATATATGCGTTAATATACGGTATTTGATTTTCTCTTTCTGACCTACTTCACTCTGTCTGACAGTCCCTAGATCCATCTAGACTTTTTCTTATAAATACAGATAAAAGAACAGACAGCTTTGAGCCATGACATTCCTCCTCCTAAGATCGCCTCCGTTAGAGATCATTACGCTTCCAGCTTTGGAAAGGAATGTGGGCCATTTTTCTTCCCTTAGGTCCATTTTGAAAGTACAGGGCAGGGTTCCTGGTGGCCCTGCACAGGCAGGTGTGCTTGGGGTCCTAGGTTTCCCATCCTGGGGCGGCTGGCTGTCAATTCTGAGAGGAAGAGAAGGTTGAGCCAGCATGGAGAGAGGGCGCCAAGCCTGCAGCGCCGGGGTGCTGGGCCGGGAAGCTTCTCCCCGGGGTGAATGCAAACGGTGCCTCGCTCCCTCCTCAGATGGTGCTGAGGAAAACGCTGCTCCGAAAGGTCCTCCCAGGGAGGTGGAGGAGACATCCCACAACCACGGGGGGCCAGCTACGTTCTGAGAAGAGCGGAAAAGAGAACTGGGAAACTCCCTGATGACCCAATCCAGAAGCGCGGGATTTGCTTCTCGAATGCCACAGAATTGCTTCCGGAAAACACTCATTTTTAATTCAGATGTATTCGTGATCACAAAGGAAAGGCATGTTGATTTCTTGTTCTCCGGCAAAGTGTTTCTCATGGTGGGATTTTTTTTAAAAAGATAAATAGGGCATTTATTAAGCAGCTCGTAGGAAACAAAATTTTTTTTCATGCTTCTTTGAAAAAGATTGCATTTTTTTTCTCAAGAAGTTCTTACCGAACCAAAATCAGAACCCAGCCACAGAGGAAGACAAAGGCATTTTTACCTTCCTCGGTGTTCGTTGAGTCCACGGCGGGGAGGGCCCTGGGCATTGCTAGGTGCTGAGGTTGAAGGCAGGTAAGACAGAGCCTGGGTCCTCAAGGAACTTGCAGCCCACAGTGGGGGAGAGAGAGAAAGGCTCAGATGGAGAGAGAGGAAGAAAAGAAAGAAGCGTGTGAGGAAGGAGGAAGAGATGGCTACATTCCTGGAATAGCTCACATAATTTGATCGCTCAGACTCTCCAATGGCTCCCATTTTGTCCTGAGTTAAAGCCAAGTTTCTACTCCATCTGCCCTGGTCCCTCGTTCTCTGGCCTCATCTCCTCCTCTCTCACTGCTCCTTCACACTGCCTGCCTCACCAGACACGCCAGCCTAGGGGCTTTCAACTTGCTGTTCTCTCTGCCTGAAACGCTCTCTCCAGAGGTCTGCCCAGGGTGGCTTTTCCTCCTTCAGGCTCAACTCAGCTGTCACCTTCTCTGTGAGGCTCTCCTCCCACCCTGCATCACAAACTTCCCGAAAGCAAGTGGTGAACCCTCAGGGACCCATGGGTCCCACTTTGAGAACTGCTGCATTCAGACTCCGTGAGAGGCTCATGAATATCCAGCTTCCCAGCCCGTCCCCCAGAGGTGCAGTTTTAGTGGTTCCAGAGAAAAGCCTGGAACTCTGCATTTTAAAAAGCAGCTCAAGTGATTCTAGTGATGTGGTAAGATCACCCTTTGCAAAAATAATGGGAAGCCACTGAAAAGTTTCAAAGTGGGAGTGACAAGGTTAGATCAGGTCTACAGGGAGGCCTGGGGGGTGGGCCACAGTCCTAATCTTTAAGAGATCACAGGGGTCCAAATCAAGGGTCAGCCAACCACATCCTGTGGGTGAAATCTGGCCCTCCACCTGTATGTGTAAATAAGGTTTTATTGGGACACAACTATATCCATTCTTTTACTTAATTGCCTATGGTTGCTTTTGTGCTAGAACTGCAGGGTTGAGTAGCTGTGGCAGAGACTATAAGGTTGGCAAAGCAAAAAATATTGACGATCTGAGCCTCTTCAGAAAAAGTTTGCCAATCCCTGATCTAAAGCAAGGGTTGGAAGGCAGAGAGAAAAAGTGACCAGTATGTGGAGACAAGACCAGATGAGTAGATGCGGTGAGGTTATAGCAGGGAAGAGCCAATTTTGACTCCATGTTGGATCTGCTTCTTTGACTTTGGCCTGTGCTTTTCGTTGCTTTCATTATTATAATCAGACATAATGGCCTGCCTCAGGGAACCCTACCCGCCTGTGGATGGCTGCAAGAAAGAAGACATTAACACATCCCCTCCCCAAGGCTGGCTATTCCAGGAGACGCTTTGCAAGACTGATGGCCCTTTTTACTTTACTTCCTCCCTGCCTCTCCCTCACTATTCTGCCTTTTTACTCTACTTCCCTTCTGATTCTACAAAAAAAACTGGCATCCAGACCCCGATAAGATGGTATTTTGGGGACCCTAGTCTGCCATCTTCTCGGGCTGCTGGCTTTCCGAATAAAGTCGCCTTCCTTGCCTCAACACCTCGTCTCCCGATTTATTGACCTGTCACGTGGGGAGCAGAGTGAGCTTGGAGTTGGTAACAAGGTGGGAGTGGGGAGGGAGAAGCTGAGCTTCCAAGGATGAGCCCCGGGTCTCAAGCTCAGGCCACTGGGTGAAAGTGGTACCACCAGATGACATTTATGTTGCTGGAAGAAACCCAGAGTTTTCATGAAGATGGTAACTATATGTTCTGGAACACACATTTTCCAGGCGTAACATACAGTGTCATTAAGATTTTCTGTAGTTCATCCCTATCAGGTTGGTATTTGCCTCTCAGAAGTAAGACTAACAGTTTTATCAGAGGACTAATCTAAAATGCGTTACCTCATTTATCCTCATCACCCAATGAAAAGGTACAGTTATTTCCATTTTACAGATTAGAAAAAATGAGGCTTACAGGTTAAATAATGTGCCCAAGGACAGATCTGTCAGATTCCAGAGTTCTTAACTTTGTCCTTTGCGAAACTGAAGATGTACTTCGTACATTGTATGGTTTGCAAAAGTGGTTTCTAAAAGACCACTCCCAATGACAGGTAATAGAGGATTCTGTTGTCTGTGCTTTTCTGCCCAGAGCTTGTCTTATCCTTTGCTTCCTGCTTCTAAGTCAATTTCTGATCCATAACAAACATTACACTTAATCCCATCTATGGTAACGGAATATTTTTACTAGCAGCTGTGGAGACTGGCCAAGGCTTCTGATAGGCTAAATAAAATAAATTACATCCATTGACAATTTGCTCACACTGATTGATACCTTCAGAACTGGAATAGGTGATCCAAGGTGAGATCCATGGTGCCTCCTATAGCCTGAGGGAAGAGACTGTGTGTCCCCAGACTGATGATGGGCCCACTGACTTTTAGCACAAACTCTACTTTTGTCACATTATAGCTAAGTTCATTTCACAGCCAAGAGAAAGGAAAGCGAAGTCTTTACTCACTCTATTTTACCGGCTCAGGTTAAGAGCCCAGCAAAGCTGCTACCACACACAGTCCAAAAAGAAGAGAACTGAGTTTATTCACCAGTTTACTTCAAGAACAACAATACAGTAATCTCTTGCTAAACCGGGATTACTTTCCTACGAAAGATTGAGATTGAAGAGGAAGGAGGGGGTAGCGACAGGAAAAACAGTAAAATGATATTAAAATTTAAAAAACCAAACAAACCATGCAGTAAATGACAGTTCTAGAAGATATCCACTTCCAAATGTGTTGCTGTAAGAACCTGTTCCAGTATATAGTTCTTCCCTTATTTCACCCTTCCCTGGCTTCTCATTGCAAGTAGAATAAAATCTGAACTCCGTACTGCGGCCTACAGTCCCCTAACGATCCGACCCTCCCCGCCTTGCTGGCTCCTGCGGGATCCTCGGCGTCATCATCCTTTCCATCTCAAGGCTGTTGACCCTCAGACTTCTCCCCTGTTCCTCATCTTTCAGCTCTTGGCTCCAGTTGGACTCAAAGGGGCGATCCAGGGGTACCCACTCATTCTCTTAACATCCTTGGTTTACTTTCTTTGTGGCCTAATAATCAGCAGTACTCTTGTTTATGTATTTCTTTAGTTGTCTGTGTTTTGTCGGCCCTACTAGAATGCAGATTCCATAAAGTTAGAAGCTGTGTTTGCTTTTTCAGTGATATGTATTGAATGCAGAGGATTGTTAAAAAACAAAATTCAACTGAGTAAATTTAGAGATCTAGCTGGTTTTATTTAATGATTTATGAATTGAGCAGTAGCCCTTCTTAGCAGATAGAAAGGAGCTCCAGGGACTTCCCTGGTGGTCCAGTGGTTAAGACTCTGTGCTTCCAATGCAGGGGGCACAGGTTCGATCCCTGGCTGGGGAACTAAGATCCCACATGCTGCGCGGCCAAAAAAAAAAAAAAAAGGAACTCCAAGGAGAAGGAGGCAAGGAAATTATTCTAACAAAGAGTGGATGGTTTCAGGGACGGTCACTTTCCTTTGAGGGAGGGTAGGGGTCTATCAGGCAGATTACCTCACTACTGCTGACCAGGTAATTCCAGATTGACTGGTTAAAGGTCACATTCCTGGGAGAGGCTGAAACTGAAAATAGGTTAGATATAATATTAAGTCTTGGTTTGCTCATGTGGGACTTAGCACGAGTGACTCCATTTTGGGCCCGTTGTTTCCTTTTTAAACAATTTCCCCTTTTGATCAAACTCTCAGCTTAACTGAGAGATGTGATCAAAATTTAAGGCGTTAGTGCTACATCCAGCTACCACTCCGAAGTTCTGTTTTTGCTGAACTTGGAATGGAATTCACAGGTAATGACTTCTGATTCACATTTTTTAAGTTGGTCATTCTCTTCATTCCCTTTTTTTTTTTTTTTTTAAAGCATTTGTTTATTTATTTATGGCTGTGTTGGGTCTTCGTTTCTGTGCGAGGGCTCTCTCTAGTCGCGGCGAGCGGGGGCCACTCCTCATCGCGGTGCGCGGGCCTCTCACTATCGCAGCCTCTCTTGTTGTGGAGCACAGGCTCCAGACGCGCAGGCTCAGTAGTTGTGGCTCACGGGTCTAGTTGGTCCGCGGCATGTGGGATCTTCCCAGACCAGGGCTCGAACCCGTGTCCCCTGCATTGGCAGGCAGACTCTCAACCACTGCGCCACCAGGGAAGCCCTTCATTCCCTTTTTGATGTTCCAGTCTTAGGGAGACCATTTGCTCGGTGGTCACTGACTGCAAAGATGCATTTAAAGCTTTTGAGAGAATACAGTGCACCAGAGACACTATTACAATTATTATAAGTCTGGAGTGCACTTCAGAGCCATGGCCCCTAAAACCGAAACAAATCAAAATCAAAATTAGTCAAAGAAAGATTCTGTTGAAGGAATCACTTTCTTAAGCCAGTTTTCTCAAATAATCAAGAACTTGATGAAGAATCTTTGTTTTCTAGGCAGATTACTGTAGAAGATAAAGAAAAACCTTTTACAATCTCTTATCAAGAGCTGACCAACAGTCTAAGAAAATTTTGTCCTTTTAACAGAGAGAAAACCAAAACCAAAATTTAATTTTGCACCAGCTTACTTTTGATATTAACACTCCTTTTTTTGGGGCTTCCCTGGTGGCACAGTGGTTAAGAATCTGCCTGCTAGTGCAGGGGACATGGGTTCGAGCCCTCGTCCGGGAAGGTGCCACAGAGCAGCTAAGCCCGTGTGCCACAACTACTGAGCCTGCACTCTAGAGCCCGCGAGCCACAACTACTGAGCCCATGTGCTACAACTGCTGAAGCCTGCATGCCTAGAGCCCATGCTCTGCAACAAGAGAAGCCACTGCAATGAGAAGTCTGTGCACTGCAGCGAAGAGTAGCCCCTGCTCACCGCAACTAGAGAAAGCCTGCGCACAGCAATGAAGACCCAACACGGCCAAAAATAAATAAATTTTTAAAAAAACAAACTCTTTTGTTTACTCAAATAAAGTCATTTTAACCTTAGCCAGTTTGGTCACACATAAAATTCCTTTCCAAAAATTCTTTTTCCACATACTTTCTACAACTTTATTCTTTACATTCAGATTTTGTCCTGTTTTACCTCTTTCTCATTCTGAAATAACCAGCCTCCGTTTAGAACAAAATTACCTTCTTTTCCCTCAACAAAATGCATCCCTATTCCACATACCATCTTTTACCAAAAATACTTTCTATTTCCTTGCATACAGATATGTTTCCCCTATTATTTCCAGTAGCTTTAATTACATATACAGTTGACCCTTGAACAATGTGGGGATTGGTGTGCTAAACCCCCCTCCCCCAGTGCAGTACAAAATCCATGTATAACTTTTAAGTTGGACCTTCGTATCCACAGTTCCATACCCTCAGATTCAACCAACTGTGGATAGTGTAGTACTATAGTACACATTTGTTGAAAAAAATATAAGTAGACCTACATAGTTCAAACCCATGTTGCTTAAGAACTAACTGCACTAGAATTTTTAATGCTCAAAACCCTTAATTTTTAGTGAAAGAAGTAAACAACTATGAACTGCCTTTTACATTACTACAACTGAATTCTGAATATTTTCCCAGATCATGTGAACCTGAAAAGTATTTGAGTTAGTTTCTATTATATTTTTGAAAATTTTAGGAATACTTAATTCATACAAGCATTTCATTTTCTTTAAACCAATTAAATGGAGCTCTTTTACAAATGAATTTTGGTACTTCCATCTAGAGGTAGAAAAATACCACACATCCACAACACGTACATATGTACATATGTAAACATACAGAGATGTAAACAGAGATCTTACAGCTTCTGTTCTAAGATTTTAGCTATAAATCAGGGACAATGGTACAAAAGTCACTATTTGTAAAATAAGTTGTATTCAAATTGTGTTTTTAGCAGATGAAATAAGATTCCCTGCTCAGGCAAAGCTTTTGCTAATATTTGTGGAGAAGACACAGATTGTTCATTTGCCTAAATCTCAAATAATATTTCCCCCTTTTGTTTTCCTTCACCTCCCTGAGGTTTTCATTTCAAAGAGGTGACCTAGATAAGAGTTCCTGGAGAAGACCAGGTAGAATAGTTACATCTCAAAAGCACAGGGAAAGAACGAAAGTTCCCCCAAGAAGGACTTTTTGTTCCCTAAGGCCAGAATTTTTACAATATCTACAAACTTTTTGCGATGAACAGGTGAGGTTAATTGTTTAAAAGGGTAGGTGGACTTTGAATTGTTTTTCGAGCTGCATTTCTGGTCTTGCAAAGATGTGTAGGGTAAAGATAGTTGCTTCTAATTCTTCCAAGAATTGGGTTGTAGCCTAAATGATATCAAGGGGCTGAACTGCTCATCCAACTACATTATTCTTAATTTGCTTCTTTATGTCAGGGATAAGATTTCCAACTAAGAGGGAAATCAAAAGAATTAGAGCTTTATCTTTGGAATGTTTTTCTTTCCCTCTGGGTACATTTAATTTAGGGGAGAAAGCCTAAAAAAAATTCCTATCAGGCATTTTCAAAAATCCTTTAAATATCTTGTGACAACCCTATGGACTCAAGAGGTATCCCCAAAGAGGGTGCAAAAGATATTTTATTTTTCTCTCTTTACCGGGCACTACACGCAGAGATTTGGGAGAGCCAACTGTGGTAAGAATTCCCACCCTTAGCTGACTTCTACCAGTTTTCCCAGGACCCCCCTCTGTAGGCTTTGGCATCTACCAGAATTTGGCAAGGTTTTCCATTAATTTTCATTTTAGTTTCCCTTGGCTGTTTAAGGGAATAATGTCGCAGTTTACTAGAAAATCCCTCAGAGACTCATCAACTCTCAGAGGGGGCCGTATGGGAGCCCCCTCCCGTAGTGTAAGTATGGGGGCGCCTCCAAAGTCCTCTCAAAGTGCTCAGCTACGGTCATGAGTTCACGCAAACCAGTGGCCGCCCATCCTGTTTTCTGCCTTTTTATGAATCCACTTATCTCAGGAGATGATGCATTTACAAAATATTTTGAGGATCCTTCCTGGGTTTAGGAAATTCTTTAACTATGGCCCTTAGTTCAGCCTTTGACCAAAGAGTAAAAGAGACCTGAAGAGGAGAGCTTGTATCCTCCAGCAGTCTTATTTTACAAAGGTAACTGTTTGATAGTATCTTCAGAGTGGAAAGGCAATTCAGAGACTTACTAGAATGAATGCTCAAATAAAGGAGGTTAGAGGAAAGCAATAGGAGTTATGTCAGTCTTATAGTCTTTGGTTTTAGGTACCTCTTACACCTTTAATTTTTCATTAGCTTTTGCAACACATCTTTCAATGAAGCTATTTTGGAATTTTGAAGCCTTTTGGAGTCTTCCGCATGCCAAGTAAAATGGGTATCCTTTTCAGTTTGTTTAATTTGGGAACCCTCGCTTTCAAGTGCACTTGTTAAATGAGCCATTCTGTTTAACTGGAACATTCCCCATAATGGGCATTGTAGTTCTAGGTTGTCTTAGTAAAATTTTGACATTTGTTATATACTTACAGCTACCAGGACCACAGTTCTTAGATGTAAAATAAGCAGAAGATGGCACGCTCAACTCTTTGGAATTTAAGGATACTGTTTTTAATCAATCAATCAATTAATTAGCTAAGCCTTTGAGTCTCTTGGAGCCAAACTAATTTTTTTTTAATTAATTAATTAATTTATTTTTGGCCGTGTTGGGTCTTCGTTTCTGCGCGAGGGCTTCCTCTAGCTGCGGCGAGCGGGGCCTACTCCTCATCGCGGTGCGCGGGCCTCTCACTATCGCGGCCTCTCTTGTTGCGGAGCACAGGCTCCAGACGCGCAGGCTCAGTAATTGTGGCTCACGGGCCCAGTCGCTCTGCGGCATGTGGGATCCTCCCAGACCAGGGCTTGAACCCGTGTCCCCTGCACTGGCAGGCAGATTCTCAACCACTGCGCCACCAGGGAAGCCCCAAACTAATGCTTAAGGGGATTTGTCACTGAGTTGGAGACTGTGTGGTGTTTTACAGTGTACCTTGTTGCATGGAAATTTTCTTAATGTTGACAGGTGATCTCATGTCACTCTAACCTATTTCGTGACCAGCTTATTCCAACACGGGTGTCTTAGACTTAGATGGTGAGCACTTCTAACAGCTTTCAAATGCTAGATCTATGCCCACCAATTTTGCAGCTTTTTGGCTTCCGAGATTTTCATTAGCAATAGCCTTTACCTCATGTGCACATTAATAGAAACCAGCAGTAACTGAAGAAAGAGGACTGGGGACGCCAGCGTTAACCAAAGAGACATCACTGTGGAGTGGCCAGTAGAAGGTCTTGTGCACACCACCAGCAATTTCCAACATGGAATTGGGGACTGGGGAAAGAATTAAACCAGCAGACCCCAAAGAATGGGGATGGCAGACTGAATCCAAACAAATGAGGAACTGCAGCTGCCACCAGCTGTTCCCAGTGTGGAATCTGGGACAGAAGCAAGGGCTGGGGTTTCCTATAAAATGGGAAATTATGGACTGAAGTACCAGCAGTTCCCAACGTGGAACGTGGGATTGAACCAGCAGACCTTAACAAATGGAGCTGCAGACCTACACCAAGAGCTACAACGTCGGTTCTGGGTGGAACTGTTTGCCAGCTCAAGCTGACCTGCCCTGGCCTGGAAAGAGAATGATATCAGGAGGTAGACGTGAAAACAGTGGAGCTCAGAACTGAGAGGAAGTTAACCCACAGTCCTCAGAAATGGCAAGAAACACAGAGAACTCAAAGTGTTCTTGGGTACCAATGCCTGTGTTTCTCCTTGTCCTATCACCCTGCTAGGTGACAAAAACATGAAAAATTTCACTACCTCAAAACAAAGCATTCTCCACAACAAAAGACACCATTAACAATGTTAAAATATTAGCAACACAGTGAGAAATTTGCAACATATGTAGCGAGCAAAGGATTAGTAAAAAGAATATAAAGAATGCTTATGAATCAATAAGAAAAAACAGATAAATTAATTTAAAAATGGTAAAAAATATAAACAGTTTTTAAAAGAGACAATACAAATGGCCAATAAACATATAAGGAGTTAGTCTCTTTAGAATTCAGGGAAACGTAAATTAAAACAATGAGGCCCTACTTCACACCTATGGGATTGGCAATATTTAAGTTTGATAATATCAGTGCTGGTAAAGGTGTAGGGAAAGGGAAACCTCAGGGTGCTTTAATTAGATTCGTAGATTCGTGGGTTCGTATCACCTTAGGGGCAGCTATTTAACACATCTATTACAATATTGCAACTCAGATTTCCTACTCCACGACCAACAGTTAGACGTCAAGGTAGCTTCCCTGGAGAAACACCTGTACCTCAGCACAAGGGGGCACCTGCTATACCATCAATGCAGCATTGCTTGTAAATGTGAAAGTTATAGATGTGTATCCCATGGGGAAATGCCTAAATAGAACAATGCGTGGTACATTCAGAGAAATGAATCACATCTATATGGATCAATAGAGATAACCCTCAAAACACATTGCTAAGTGATAAAAGCCACGTTCACATTATATGTACAGTGTGGTAGTAATTTGTATAGAAACACCCACATGAAATAATACTATGTATTTTCTGGGTGTGCATATAAATGTATGTAAGGTGTTACAAGTGATCTGGATGTATATCCACCAATTCATAAGCATGGTTTCTTCTGGAAAGAGGAGAAGGTGGTGAGATTGGGGGAAGGTGGCTGAGGAGGATGGTAGCTGTCTGCAGTTCCCATTCTGCACCCAATGCTGATCTGTCGGGGTGCTCCCCAGCATCAAATAATTAATTCAATTCAATTCTGACACTATGTACATGGAGATAGTGTCAGATCCCACAGGTTAAGTGTGCAGCCCTACAAAACTGCCCACCCCCAGCTTCAGAGGCCAATAGCAAGTCCAGGTCGTTACCGGCGCTTCTGACAATCGGGATCAGAGGTTCCAACAACCCCCCTCCTTGGGTTCAATTAATTTGCTAGAGCGGCTCACAGAACTCAGGCAAATATTTACTTATTATATCTCCAGTTTATTATTAAAGGATATAACTCAGGATCAACCAGCTGGAAGAGATGTACAGGGCAGGGTATGTGGGAAGAGACACAGAGATTCTGTGCTGAGCACACCACTCTCCCCAAATCTCCACATGTTCACAGCCTGGAAGCTCTCTGAACCCTGTCCTTTTGGGGTTTTATGGAGGCTTCATTACAGACAGACGCATGATTGATTAAATCATTGCCTAATGGTGATTGCACTCAGTCTTTAGACCTTTCCCTTCCCCAAAGGTCAAGGGTGGGACTTGAAGTTGCAACCCTCTAATCACATGCTGGGCTCCCCTGGGAAGCAGCCCCCAGTCGTAGGTTACCTAACGGCTTTCCAAAAGTCACCTTATTAATGTAACAGACACCTTTATCACTCTCATCACTTAGTATATTCCAAGGGTTTTAGGAGCTCTGTGCCAGCACCAAAGATGAAGACCAAATATATATCTTTTATTATAAACTACAATGTCACAGCAGTGCTCTGAGTTTTTGGAAGAATGTGTTCATCTATCTCTTGTGTAACTGAAACAAGTTTTTAAATGATTTTTATTTAAGAAAATAAACTGTTCTCCAAATGTATGGGCACCAAGGGGGGAAAGCGGTGGGGGCAGTGTGGTGGTGTGATGAATTGGGAGATTGGGATTGACATATATACACTAATATGTATAAAATAGATAACTAATAAGAACCTGCTGTATAAAAAATAAATAAAACTCAAAAATTCAAAAAAAAGAAAAGAAAAGAAAAGAAAAGAACCTGTTCTCCAAGAGTTAGGTACAGAAATTGACAGTAAGCCATTAGAAAATTTTACAGCAATTTGACATTGCCCCAACATCCAAGCTCATGATCAGTGGGCGTATCTCAATAAAGAGAATGTCGGCCGGTTATCGATCTCGGTGAAAGTTTCCTCCAACTGTTGGCAGAAGAGGAAGGCAGAATCATTCCACATGAGAAAGATTTAAGATTTTCTGGTGTGAGGTGGAGGGGACCACCTAAGAAGGAACAGGAGTGGTCTCTAGAAGCTGGGGGCAGGTCCTGACTGACCTCCAGCAAGAAAACGGGAACTTCAGTCTTACAACCACAGGAGCTGAATTCTGCCAATAAACTGAATGAGCCAGGAAGCAACTTTTTTCCTGAGCCTCAAGATAAGTCAAGCCAACATTTGGAGTTCACCATGAGTGCTGTTTGAAAAACAACAACAACAACAACTTGGATCTAATGCCAGGGTCAAGGATGTATTTTCCTGGGATTGGTCTTCTGTCTATATATTGGAAAGGTGGTACCAACTGTTCTGTTTTTCTTTTGTTTAAGGCTGTGGTTCTTAGCTAGGGGCAGGGAGTGGAGTGCTTTCTTCCCAGGGGACAGTGTAAAATGTTTGCAGGGGAAAAAAAATCTACAGGCATTTGAGATTGTCACAATGACTAGGAGTCTCTCTTGCCACTTACTGTGAGCATTGAAGATGCTTAACACTAAACATCTTACAATGCAAGTCCCCATGAACATGCAGCAGCCCCATGAACTGTCCTGCCAGATGAGAAATATTGGCCTTAACAGGACCAAACTGAACCTCATATATGTAAAAAGGTCTAAGATTTACTTTCTTTTATCTATAAATTTAAAATTAGTTGGTGAAGGATTATTACACATTTCCATTTCCATGAAGGCTGCTTTTCCGTGCAGATAGGACCTCGTCACCATCTAATAAGGCTCACTGACGGCTAAGCCAAGAATACATATCACCCAAAATCAACAGGTAGGAAGAGGGGTAGGAGGACGAGGCCAATATCACACCCAAATTACAGTCTTGTTGATTTCTAAGTCTGTGCAAATTTATGAGGAAGGCCACAGGCAGGGCATAAAACACTGAGCCGCTGCTTCTGGTGTAATAGATTTGCTGCGGAATACATGTTATTGGGAATGGAAACTGGAGTCTGGAGAAGGCACCACGAATGACATCCTGGGGTGCAGGGCAGTGTGTGTTGGCAGCTTAAACTCGGCCCCGCAGTAACTCAGCCCTCACAGGCAGTTGGGCCAGAGAGATTTATGGACCCCAAGGAACGCGTGCGACCAAGGCTGCTCAAAGGAGGCCATACATTGTGCGATTCTGACTGTCAAATAACATGTTGGGGTTTCTTCAGTGGTCCCAAGACTTAGAGATTACATCTTTAACACATCAATAACTTAGCCTCTGGTTAACAAGGTTCACTGGGGCATGACTAATCAGCGGATGAAAGTGTCTTTGTGGGGATTAACTTTAATGAAAAGAAAAGGAATAGTTATTTGGGGAGTTTGAAACCTTCCATAAATCAAAGCGAACACTGACAAAGCAGGTTCATAAGGTAAGAATGAAGCCATTGTGGGGAAAATTAAGGAACAGCTACTTTTTATATAAATCACAGATCAGGGCTACATTGGTTGAGGATTCCATGGGAACAGGACCGTTTAACTTCTTCAGGTGTAAAGGAGTGATATTTGGGGGAAGCTCCACTCTCCTTAAGGGAAACCAGATGTCCTGTGTCCTTATTAACCCTTTTCCACCAATTTGCAAAAGAATCTGGCAATGGGCTCACTGAATCTTTGAGCGAGTGATCTCCACTTATTCCAAATCCAGCTTCCAAAGAACATCCTGAACCCATCCCTTACCTAAGGGCCCTGTAGTTCAGAGTCTATCCTGGAAACCATGGGAACAACTCCGTGTAGGCCACCAATCACTTAAGAAAGATGACTCTCTGTCCCACTGAGGGCTTAGGCAGTAGATTTATAAGAATAAGCTGGACTCCACTGCAATCAAGTGATTAAAGTTTACTCCTCTAGTAATAGGTAAAACTGGCCCAGACCTCCTGACACAATGCACTGAGAAGGACGCTGCATCACCAATGTGCATTCCTGCCAAACACGTGTAACCTGAGTCTAATCAGGAGGAAACTACCAGATAAACCAAGGTTGAGGGAAATTCTACTAAACGACCAGCCAGTTCCCTTAAAAAAAAAAAAAAAAAAAAAATCAATTTTGTAAAAGACAAAGAAATTCTGAGCAGCCATTCCAGAGTAAAGAAGATTAAAGAGATATGACAACCAAACGCAATGTGTCATCTTGGACCAGACTCTCCTCAAGACAAAAGTCACCATAAACAGCATAGGGATATATGTGAAATGTGCATATGACCCATGTTTTAGTAATAGTACTGAACCAATGTTAAATTTCCTGAATTTCATAGTTAAATAGTAGTTATATAAGAGACTATCCTAGTTTCTGAGGGATACATGTAGAAATATTTTGAGGTTAAAGTTCAAGATGTCTGCAACTTATTCTCAAAGGGTTCAGAAAAAATTACATATGTTATATATAGATATCTATATCTTTATCTATATCCATCTATATCTATATCTATCTATCTATCTATCTATCTATCTATCTATCATCTATCTATCATCTATCTATCTATCTATAGAGAGAGAGAGGGAGAGAAATAGAGACAGAGAGAGAAAGAGAGAAATGTAGCAAAACATAAACTAACAATTGGTGAACCTAGATGAAAAGTACATAGGAGTCTATTGTATTCTTACAATTTTTGTGGAGGTTTAAACTTTTTTCTAAAGAAAAAAATGAAATGAATCAGACACACTTTAAGAATAGTAAATGCAGGGAGAAATTCATATAATCTTTAAAAATTTTTCTAGTTGAATTCTGGTTGGTGGAGTCAGTGACAGTCTATTGGAATGTGTGTGGTATGAAAGAAATGGTTAACAGTATCAGTTAGGAATGCTTTTGTCTTTAAGTTTCATAAACCCAACTTATACAAATATGAATCTGTTTCTCACATCAGTCATTCTGGAACTGGTGAGGAGATTCCCAGGCTCCTATCCTTTCACTCTGCATTTAAAGTGGATTGGCTTTGTGTCTCATTGATACAAGATGGCTGCAGCACTTCCAGGCATCATGTCTTCTTTCCAGAAGGAAAGAAGGTGGAAGAAGAAAGAAGAGGTTGCATCTGTTTAGAAAAGCAAACGTTTTTCCAGAAGCTTCCAGAGGGCAGTTACAGGTAAATGTACTCAGAACATGTCTGTTCTCTAGTTACCCCTTCTCTTGACCATGAAATTATATATTACCAAATTTTAGAGAAAGAGTGGTAAGTAGGAGCCTGAAGAATGGGTTCAGTCCTGGTTCTGCTTTTCATTCTATATGTGACTTTAAGCAAGTCAGTCAATCTTTCTGGACCTCCATTTCCTCATTTTTAAAATGAGAGCTTTAAACTTGTTTATCTCAAGTTCTCTTCCAACAATAATCTATGATTGTATAATATTTCCTAGTGTTTAAGGGTGCTTTTGTCTGAAGTGCACACAACTCTGACTCAAACTGGCTTAAATAATTAGGAAATTTACTATCTCACAAAAGAAGAAGTTTGGGTAGACCTGGATTCAGGTTATTTGATTTAACGGCTTGATAGCACCACCAATTAGCATCACAGGCTCTTTCCATCTCTCTGCTCTGCCCCTGCTCGACTGGCTTCATCTTTGTGCTGTTGATGCAGCTCTTCCAGGTGGTGTATCCAGACAAGACCATGTACGTTAGAAGAAGAAATAGTATCTAGACCCACGGTTTTCTCACAGCAGAGATGAAACTTATACAGCAACCTCCTAGAAGAATTCCTCTTACATTTCACTAGACAGAATTGGCTTGTGTGTGGGTCCTGAGCCATCATTGAAAGAATAGAATTACATAGTTGGTTTAGACTAACAGGCTTAGGCTAATTACTTGAGGTCAAACAGATTTTAGGTTGTCAACCATAATGTGTTTGTATTAGTCAGGGTTCTCCAGAGAAACAGAACCAATAGGAAATTAGATAATAGATGATAGATAGACAGATAGATAGATAGATAGGTAGATAGATAGATAGATTAGATTTATTACAGGTATTGGCTCACATGGTTAGGATGCTGAGACAGCCCCCAATCTGCTGTCTGTAAAGCCAGTGGTATAATTCAGTCCGAGTCCAAAGCCCTGAGACCAGGAACTGCAACGTCCAAGGGCAGGGAATCTGCCCTTCCTTCACCTTCTTGTGCACTGGATGAGGACCACCCACATTGGTGAGGGCAATCTCCACACAGTCTACTGACTCACACGTGACATCTCGCCCAGGAACACCTTCACAGGTACATCCAGAAATAATGTTGTACCAGCTATCTGGGCATCCCTTAGCCCTGTCAAGTTGACACATAAAATTAACCACCACAGTGTTCTTTACCTATAATGCGGAACTATTTTGGAAAATAATTTTTCTTCCAGATGCCACAGGAGGGTTCATACACATCAAAGGCTCGCATAAATTTGCTCATCCCCCTAAATCAACATTGGCCGCTTTCACTTTAACCAGTGAAATATCTCCTTCACTGACTGCTCTAAGAAACAGTCCAAAAGAAAATACCCACAAGGGCCTGGAGGGGAGTGAATTTCTCTAGAGTTTGCTTATTTTAAGTATATGTTAATTCATTCACATACATATATTAATTGAACAGATATTTATTGAGCACCCATTATATTCCAGGCACTGATGAAAAGCTGTAGTCTCTGCTCTTAGAGAACTTGTACCTTGGTGGTGAAACAGACACCCTAACAAATTATTAATGGTGAGAGTCAGTAGGAAAGAATACCTAAAGACTTGGGTGACATCGCAAAGGAACACTGCAACTACCTCAGATACTTGAGATTCCCATAATACTAATCATGCTATAAAATATAAGCAAGATGGTCGTGTGTGTGTGTGTGTGTTGTGTGAGGCTACAAAAGGTAGCCTCCTTTTGTTTTATCTGAGATTTTTTTTTAAAAAACCCTATGTGTATTCACACTTCACAGAAGACTATGCCTTTTTTTTTTTTTTTTTGACTATGCCTTTAAAATAAAAAGTTGTGTTGGTTTCAGCTCTGACACTTTCTTCTCTAAGAAGTCTCAGAACACAGAAACTTATTTTTGACTATGCCTGTAGATTTTCTCCATCCAATTCCACTGGCCACTCTTAATAGTTAAAAGGGAGAGATTCTTTAGGCTCAGTTATTAATGAGCTAACATAATACTACATGTCAGACACTAAGTGTTAACAGATATCACTCATTTATTCCTCGCAGCAACTTTATGATATAGAGAGAGGAAACGGAGCCATAAAGGATGAAATAACTTACTCAAGGCCACAGAGCCAGTAAGTGATAAAGATGGGATTCAAAAACGTTGACCTGGCTTCAGAGTCCATGATCATAGCTGCTCAGCTGTGCTGCCTCTCACGGTGACCTCTAGCATTAGAAAATGGACCTCAAGACAGAACTGGTTTCAGTCACATACTCTGTTGCTCACTTAATTCATTCCTACAACATCTTGCGTCAAGTAGGTATGAAGGCAAAATTCAAGTTATTTATAAAACATTGTGAGTCAACAAACAGATCACAGGGAAATAAAAATTAGAACTGAAGCAAACTGGAAAATCACACCATAGCAAAATTTTGATTTCAGCTAAAGCATGCTGAGAGGGTAATTTATAGCTTTGAGCACTTATATTGAAAAGGAAAAAAAAACCTAGAGTCAGTCATTTAATCTTCCTTCCCAAAAAGCTAGAAAAAAATTTATACCTAAAGTAACTGCAATGTAGGAAATAATTAAGGTCAGAATAGAAATGAACAAACAGAAAAGAGAAAAATAATAGAAGAAATAAAGGAAACCAAAAGTTAGTTTTTCAAAAAGATCCACAAATTTGATGTCTTTAATTAAACTGACAAAGGGGAAAAAAAAAAAAGGCAGAGAAGGCACAAAATACCAAAATCAGAAATGAAATTGGTATCATACCTAAAGACCCTACAGAAATTAAAAGTTTTTTAAGGGAATATTATAAGCAACTTTGTACAAGCAAATCAGATGATTTAGACAAAGTAGTCAAATTCCTGAATGACATAAATTACTAAAACAGATTCAAGAAGAAAATTTCAAAATCTTAATAGAATTATAAAAGGAAATTATAAAAATTGAAATTATAATTTCAATTATAAAGAAATTGAATCAGCAATTAAAATCCTCCCACACAGTAAAGCTCATGCCGAAATGGCTTTATTAGTAAGTTTTAATAAACATTTAATAAAGAAATAATATCAATTCTACACAAATCCTTCAGAAAATATAGACGGAGGAAACAATTACTAACTAATTAATTGAGGGCAGTATTAACCTAATACCAAAGCCAGATAAAGATATCACAAGAAAAAAAGAGCTATAGACCAATATCCCTTATGAATAGGTGTAAAAATATTTGGCATAATATTAGATAACTGAATCCAGGAACATATTAAAAGAATTATGCACCATGAGCAAGTAAGATTTATCCCAGGAATACAAGATTTGTTTAACACGCTAAAGTCAAATAATCAATACAATAATAATAATAGAAGAAGCGACAAAACCACATGAACATTTCAACAGAGGCAGAAAGAGCATTTGACAAAATCCAATGCCCACTTATGATGAAAATGCTCAAGAAACTAAATATAGAAAGTAATACCCTCAAGCCAATAAAGGGCATCAACAAAAACTACAGCTAACTTTATATTTAGTGACAAAAATTGAATGTCTTCCTCCTAAAATTGGGACTAGTACAAGAATGTCTGCTCTCACCATTTCTATTCAACCAAAAATTCTAGCCAGTGCAATAAGACATGACAAATAAAAGAATACAGACTGGAAAGGAAGAGATAAAACTCTCTTTGTTTGCAGACAGTCATATAAAATGCAAAGGTCTTAAAGTAGACAAAGTAAATTTGAAAATTTCAACATCTTGCTATGAAGCTTAATTTTTAAATTTATCATACCTAAAGACCATATGAAAGCTACAGTAATGAAGGCTATGTGGTACTGGCATAAGGATGGACATGTAGGTCAATGGCATAGAAAAGAAAGTCTGTAAATAAACCCTTACATTTATGGTCAGTTGATTTTCCAAAGGTGTCAAAACAATTCAGTGGGAGAAAGGTTAGGCTTTTCAAAAATTGGTGCTGGGACAATTGAATATCCAAGTGAAAAAGATGAATTTAGACCCTTACATCATACACTAAATTTAACTCAAAGTAGATGATAGATCTAAACGTAAGAGCTAAATCTATAGAACTTCCAGAAGAGAACATATGACCCTGGGTTTGGAAAACATTTCCTAAAAGTGACACCAAAAATATGATCAAGACGTTATAAAAAATAAAATAAAAATAAATAACATGAATGCAAAATATTGGTAAATTAGGCTAAATCCAGGATATATAAAGAAATCTTAAAATTCAACAATAAGAAACAACTCGAGTGTCCAACAGTGAATGAATGGATAAACAAAATGTGGTATATAAAGTGAATTATTCTTCAGCCTTAAAAAGGAAGGAAATTCCGACACACGTCACAACATGAATAACCTTGAAAACATCACGGTAAGTAAAATAAGTCACTCACAAAAGGACAAGTATTGTATGATTCCACAAATAGTGTAAGATTCTAGAGTAGTCAAATTCATAGAGACAGAAGGTAGACTGGTGGTTTCCAGGTTCTGGGGAGAAGGTGATTGAGGAGTTGCCGTTTAATGGTTACAGAACTTCAGCTGGGGAAGACGGAAAAATTTTGGAGATGAATGATGGTGATGGTTACACAACAATTTGGATATACTAATAACAGAACTGTATAGTTAAAATGGTAAATTTTATGTTATATATATTTTACCACAATTTTTAAACTGAAGAAAAAAAAACTCAATAGTAAGAGAACAAACAACCCAATTTAAAAATGGTCAAAGCATTAACAAAGATAATCACAGAAGAGAAATGACTAATAGGAACAGGAAAAGATGTTGAATTTGATCAGCCTTTATGGAAATGCAAATTAAAACCACAGTGAGATACCAGTACACACTTACTATAATGGCTATAATTCAAAAGATTAACAAAACCAAGTGTTGGTACGTATGTGGAGAAACTGGAGTTTTCACACATTGCTGATGGAAATATAGAATTATATAGTCAAACTTCGGAAAAATGTTTGACAATTTTTAAAAATTTAAATATATACGTACTCTATAACCCAGCAATTTCACTACTAGATATCTACCCAAGAAAAAATGTGTCCACATGAACTTGTGTAAGCAACAACATTCATAATAGCCCCAGACTAAAAACAATCCAAATGTTCATAAACAGGTGAATGGATAAACAGTATGTGGTGTATCCATATAATAAAATAATAATTAGTAATAAAGCCAAATGGACTATTGATACATGGAATGTCAAGTAGGAATATCCAGCTACCACTCCCAAGTGAGGATTCCCACCGTATGGAGGATAAGGAAGAGCATGATAACGCCAATCACCAGAAATAGGAGCCCACAGACCTCGCCCACTGCATCACCTATGGGTTCATCACCTATGAGTGCCAAGGGGGACTCAACACACAAGGCACTGATTGAAACAACTCTTTACTCACAGAAAGGAGAAAAGATGCAATGAGGTCAGCATCTCTAGTGTGTGACAGTGTCCCACGGCCAGCAGGTCCCTCCCCATAAATGACACAGGGCAATGGACTGCATATGACCCCTCATGCTGCAGGTGAAGACCTGTTTCTCTTCCCATGGTGGGTAAGTGTGGGTGAGTGGGCAGATATACTAGTGGGGCTGGCCAGCTGCCATATGATGCACACGCTTGCAGTATGAGGAAGTTCACTAAATACTCAGAACAGGGAAAGATCTCTCCTAATAAGGAAGAAGAATCTGGGGCCAGGCAACAGCTGGGTAGCCGGCCTCCATATAAGGAAGTGTTCTAGGCACACTGATTGCACAATCTGGGGGAAGGGTGACAGGCTGCATGATGGCTGCTTCCCTAACATGCAACAACATGGATGGTCTTCAAACACATTACAGTAGGTAAGAGAAGCCAGACAGAAAAGACTACGTATTACATTTAAGTGGAATTTCTAGAAACAGCAAATCTATGGAGACACAAAGTAGATCAGTGGTTGCCTGGGACTGGGAGTGGGAGCACAGGTTGACTAAAAGAGTCATGAAGGGGGCTTCCCTGGTGGCGCAGTGGTTGAGAATCTGCCTGCTAATGCAGGGGACACGGGTTCGAGCCCTGGTCTGGGAAGATCCCACATGCCGCGGAGCAACTAGGCCCATGAGCCACAACTACTGAGCCTGCGCGTCTGGAGCCTGTGCTCCGCAACAAGAGAGGCCACGATAGTGAGAGGCCTGCGCACCGCGATGAAGAGTGGCTCCCGCTTGCTGCAACTGGAGAAAGCCCTCGCACAGAAACGAAGACCCAACACAGCCAAGGATAATAAATAAATAAATAAATACAAATTTAAAAAAAAAAAAGTCATGAAGGAACTTTTCAGGGTGATGGAAATGTTCTAAGACTTGGTTGTGATGATGATTGCACAACTACTACATAGATTTATATACATCAAAATGTATACTTACAATGGATGAATTTAATGGTATGTAAAATATTCCTCAATAAAGCTGTTAAGAAATGAAAGAGATTAAAGAGACATAACAACCAAATACAAAAGAATGAAGTTTGCTTAGATTCTGCATCCAAAACAAAACCTATAAAAGAAAATTTGGGGACACTTTTGAAAATTTGAATATGGACTACATATTAGATAATACTACAGAACTGGTCATTTTTGCAGGTACGATAATAGTACATGGTTATAGAAGACAAAGCCTGTCTTAAGAGCTGCTTGCTGAAGTATTTAGGGATAAAATCTTATGGTTCTACAACTTATTTTCAAATGGCTCAGAAAAAAAAATAGAGAGACAGAGGTAAAACAAATGGAGCAAAATGTTGATGTAAATATAGATGAAGGTAAATAGATGTTGTGCTAATATTCAAGTTTTCTTTACATTTGAAATTTCTCCATATAAAATCAGGGAAAGAGCAAGAAATCCACACCTTGTCCAAATAATAAAACTGTGGAACACTAAAGACAAATAGGAGATCATAACAGCAGCCAGAAAAAAAGCCATACTCTCCACAAATTAATAACAGTTAGAATAACAGCAAATAAGAGCAACAATTGAAGTCAAAAAGCAGTGGAATAATGTCTTCAAAGGTCTGAGAGAAAATAACTTCAAACCTACACTTGAATACCCAACAAAGCTATCTTTCAAGAATGAGGATAAAATTAAGATGTTTACTGAGAGTCTACTGCACCGCACCTTTAATAAGACAGATCTAAAGCTAAAGGATTATACCTCAGCAAAAAAGAAAAGTTAAACTGTAAAGAGTTTGAGATAGAAGGAATATTGAGAAAATAAAATGGAAAACATGTATGTAAAAAAATGATAGTAATAACAGTCAAAAGATGTCTAGTTTGCTAGGTTAAAAAAAGGACAGAACTAAAACATTTAACCACAACAGTGTACAAATTAAGAGGGGATGATCAGAGGGAAAATGTACTAAGATGGTGGCATTAATTTGGGAGGCTAATTAATATCATTTAATTTTAGACATTGTTAAGATAAATGTGCATAGTAATATTCCAAGAGAAACCACTAATAGAACAGTGAAGGAATATACAAACTCCAAGCTAGTAGAGACAATAAAACTGCAAAAAGAAAAAGAAACAAAGTACCTAATCATATATTTATATATATATAAGTCATATATAAATTAGTCATGTATGTATTTCAGAAAGGAGAACAAAGAATCACAGAAAATGAGGAATAACAGAAATCAAAAAACAAGATGGAGAAACAAGACCAAATATACCAACAATCACAGTAAATCGAAATGGGTTGAACACATCAGTTAAGAAAACAGATCGTCAGACTGGATTAAAAATAATTCTACTATATGTCATTTACTTTACAAGAGATACACCTAAAACAGAAGAACACAGTAAATTTAACAGTAAAAGGATGGAAATATATATATATACCAAGCGAATGCTGACCAAAAGAAAGCTGGCAGAGTAATATTCATATCACACTTAGGACAAAAAACATTTTAAAGTGTAGAAGATCAGGATAAGGATTCAGATTATCAGGAAGATAGAGCACTTCCAAACTTGTGTAAACCAGAGCCTCAAATATGTAAAGCAAAAATTGATAAATTTCTTATTAAAAAATAACTACATGGGACTTTCCTGGTGGCACAGTGGTTAAGAATCCGCCTGCTAATGCAGGGGATGCGGGTTCGAGCCCTGGTCCAGGAAGATCCCACATTCCGCGGAGCAACTAAGCCTGTGTGCCACAACTACTGAGCCTGCGCTCTAGAGCCCACGAGCCACAACTACTGAACCTGAGTGCCGCAATTACTGAAGCCCACGCACCTACAGCCCACGAGCCACAACTACTGAGCGCGAGTGCCACAACCATGGAAGTCTGCACTCCTAGAGCCCGTGCTCCGCAACAAGAGAAGCCACCACAGTGAGAAGCCTGTGCACCACAATGAGGGGTAGCCCCTGCTCGCCACAACTAGAAAAAGCCCTCACACAGCGACGATGACCCAATGCAGCCAAAAATAATAAATAAATAAATAATAAATGAAAAAAATTAACTACAGGAAGAAATTTATAAATTCACAATAAGATTGGGAGATTTCAACACATTTCTTAGTTTTTGACAGATCAAGCAGACAGAATATTAGTATAGATATAAAAGATATGAATAACACAAGTAACAATGTTCTAATGGCCATGTATAGAATATTATGCCAAACAATTAGAGGACAAAGATTCCTCTCAAGAATATGAAACATTCACACAAATTGATCATTTATTAGTTCATAATGCAAGACTCAACAAATGGCAAAGAATTTGTATTTCTTTTTCCTCACTGAAATTAAGTTAGAAGTCAACAACCAAAAAATAAAGAAAGAAAGAAAAAAATACTTTGATCTGGGCATATTAATACAAATACTTAGCAACAGGTCTTGTGAGTTGTAGTAAAAGCTTTACTCAGAGCGACGTTTAGGCCTTAAATATTTGCATTGAAAAAGAAGAAAAGCTGAAAATTACATATTCAATTTGACAGGTGGAAAAAAGAACAAAATAAACCCAAATAAGATAGAAGGATAATAAAAGTAAAAATAAAGTAGAAAGGAAAAATATAGTAGAGAAGATCAATAAGCCAAGTGACAAAATTCTTGCCACTTGTCAAGACTTAAGAAGAAAAGAGAGAAGGCAGAAAGATGTAAGGAATGAAAAAGGAGATATAACAGATGGAGCAGAAAATAAAAACATAATCAGAGAATACTATAAACAGCTTTGTGGAAATAGATTGAAAACAGGAGGAATGTTAATTAATAGGAAAAACAAATTAAAAATGACAAGAAAAATTAGAAAATATTAAAAGTCTTAAAGCTAATCTAGAAATTGGATCAATAGTTTAAAATGTTCCCATATCTGATATCTTCAACAAATAAATTATATAGACGGTAGTGGCGGGGAGGCGGAAGAGAGAGAGAGAGAGAACATATAGATTGAAAGAGAGTGAAGCAACATGGTAACCAAATCCCAAATGCAATGTATAGACTTCATTTGAATCTTGTCTCAAACAATAAAACTAAAAAATTTATGGATAACTGGGGAGATTTGAACACCTACTGGATATTTACTAATATAAGGAATTACTGTTATTATTTTGGTGTGATGATAATATTTTGTTTATGTTTCTAAAAGAGTCCTTATTTTTTAGAAATATATACTGAAATACATATTAGTGAAATGATATGACATTTAGAATGTTGGAGTACTGATGAAAAAAGATTGGTGATGATTTGATCATTAGTGAAGGTGAGTGATGGGCATATGAGGGGCTCATTATTCTATTCTCCCTACCTTTTAATATGCTTGAAATATCTCGTAACAGATAATATGTACATACACATACATAATGCATGTATTAAAATTTCATGTATATACCCTTATGTACACACACACACAAGCATCTGGTATTAGAGAGGATGAGGAGTATGGGGACACTGACACATTACTAGTAGGAGTGTAAATGGTTCCAAACTTTTAAAAAAATAATTTTGAATTTTTTGAAAATTTAAACATCTGCATGTCCTGCTAACAAACGATTCTACTCTTTGCACATACGCATACTGACAAAAGAATGAATAAATGTCAGCATAGTTATGAAATTGAATATTATGCATCACAAACATGAATAAATGACAACCACACCCAATATCAATGAATCTTAAAAATATTGGGTGAAAAAAAATATTGGGTGAAAAAAACCTAAGAAGACTACATACAGTAGCATACCATTTTTATAAAACTCAAACGTGAGCAAAAGTAAACAACAGGGCTTCCCTGGTGGCGCAGTGGTTAAGAATCTGCCTGCCAATGCAGGGGACACGGGTTCGAGCCCTGGTCTGGGAAGATCCCATATGCCGCAGAGCAACTAAGCCCGTGAGCCACAACTACTGAGCTTGCGCGTCTGGAGCCTGTGCTCCGCAACAAGAGAGGCCGCGACAGTGAGAGGCCCGCGCACCGTGATGAAGAGTGGCCCCCGCTCGCCGCAACTGGAGAAAGCCCTAGCACAGAAACGAAGACCCAACACAGCCATAAATAAATAAATAAATAAATTTATTAAAAAAAAATAAAAAAGTAAACAACACAGTGTAAGCAAACACACAAATATAATTATGTGTAATTATATATGTGTAAATATATAATTATATATTTATATATAAAATAGTGATAAACCCCGAAATTCAGGACAATAATACCCCTGGGGAGGAGGTCTGGGGCCCCAATGGGGAAAGAACATTAGGTATGTGCATTATTGGCAATGTCCTAGTTCTCTGGCTGGGAGATGAGTTCACAGGTTTTCATTATATTACTAAGTTTTATAATGTAAATATGTGATGTAATGTATATATATTAAAATAAATATTTTAAGACAAAATTTTTAAATAAAAAATTCATATGACGCTATAATTTGTCACTCCTGGAGGGATTGCCCTCTCTTTAAGTTGAACTGCATTTCATTTCTTAGATCATAGGGTTAAGTGTGAGTGGCTCCTGACCCCTGCAATTATTCTGTGGGTTTGATTGAGTGTGTTTTACCAGTCCAAGAGCCTGCCCTCTGGCACCTCTGATGGCTCTTTCTCGCTATTCATCTCACTCAGTTGTTATTCTTTTAGTTCTGTATTCAGTGGCTTTATAATGTTCCAAAATTTTCCATGAATATAATTTCCAGAAGAATGAGCTACTGAGTTCAGATAGCAAGCTCACTGGCTTACTCTGCCACTGCAGGACTAGCAGGGAACAGCCTGGTTAAACTTGCCACTTAGGAGACCTGCCCAGGCCATTGGGAACCCACCAACCACACCTCACAAAGTCTCCATTAAGAAGGAGAAACCAGAAAAGCCATCTCTATCTCCAACCAATCTCCATCTCCATCCCCATCTCCATCCCCATCTCCAACTTCATTCCCATTCCCATCTCCATCCCCATCTCCAGCCCAAACCCATCCCCATCCCCATCTCCATATCCATCCCTATCCCCATCTTAATCTACATCTCCACCCCATCTCCATCTCTATCCACATTCCCAGCCCCATCTCCATCCCCAGTTTCATCTCCAACTCCATCCTCATTCCCTTCTCCATCTCCATCTCTATCCCCATCTCCATCTGCAATTCCATGCTCATCACCATCTCTATCCCCATCTTCATCTACGTCTCCATCTCCATCCACACACCCATCCCCATCTCCGTCCCCAGCTTTGTCTCCAACTCCAATCACATCCCCATCTCCATCCCCATTCTATGCCCATGCCCATCCCCATCTCCATCCCCAGCTCCATCTCCAACTCCATGCCCATCTCCAACCCCATCCCCATCCCCATCTCCATCCTCAGCTTCATGTCCAACTCCAATCACATCCCCATCTCCATCCCCATCCATATCTCCGTCCCCATTCCATGCCCATGCCCATCCCCATCTCCATCTCCATACCCATCCCCATCTCCATCCCCATCTCCATCTCCATAACCTCTTGCTGGGTCTCAGCCCTCACCACTTCCCAGCCTTGAGCAATCACAGGTCGGGGCCTCCTGGGCTCTATGAACAATGCTTACGAGCGGACAAGGGGTGAGTACTCAGTGGAGGCCTAGCCCAGGCCTTACTCCAGAGCAGCACCCTAGTCCCATGCCCAAATCCAGCCCCTCACTTACATTTGTAAATAAAGTTTTATGTCGTACAGCCACTCATTTGTTTACACATTGTCTATGGTCACATTCTTGCCTCAATGGCCCAGTTGTTTAGTTTTGATAGCAACAGTGTGGCCCACAGAGCTATATACTATCTGGCCCTTTACAGAACAAGTTTGCTGACCCTCTACCCCATTCCCCAATGCCCAGGTTTCTGTGTCTACCTCCTGAGGGGGAGGCCCCAGTATCAGACCTGTTAGCTGATGAGAACAGCATGGTAGGCAGAGGTCGTTGTAAACACCCACCTCTGTTCTGCCTTCAGAAGACTTGGGTTTGGGTCTCTAGTCTGCTATTGATAGGCAAATCACAGAATTTCTTTCTGCCTCCATCTGCCCATCTGGCAGATGGAAAAGACAATCTCTGCCCAATCTATCTGCCCTACCTTTCCAGGTGGGGATCAGATGAAATACTGTAGGTCTGATCTTGTCAGACTAAAGAGCAGAGTCTAGAGGAACAATTCTCAAACCTCAGCGTGCCCCTAAAACACCCTGAGGGCTTGTTACCACACAACTTGCTGGGACCCACCCCCCAGAATTTTGGTTCAGTAAGTCTGGTGTGGGGACCGAGAAAATTGCATTTCTTGCAAGTTTCTGTTGTTGCTGGTACAGGGACCACGCTTTGGGAGCCTCTGCCTTGGATTAGTAAGCGTTTCTCCACCACTTCTTCACATTAGAGTCACTGGGAAGCTTTAAAGATCCAGATATCAGAATCTCTGGGAGGGGGACCCAGACGTCAGCATTTTTAAAAGCTTCCCAGGTGATTCCAATGTACAGCCAAGGTTAAGAGCATTAACCAGGGACAGTGGGAGGAATATTTGGGTCTTTTTCTTTTTTGTTTATTGATGCTATGTCATCTACAACTTTTAAAAATCAGATCAAATATAGATACATTATAGACTAGAATGAAAAATCTATATGAATTTTCAAAGACATTTTCCATTTGCAATGAACTGCTTACTGCTTTAGGTTACATCCTGCTACCAAGGGAAGCCATAATTTATGTGAAAGCATCTTGCATCTTGCAAGAAGCCAAGACTGAGCTGTATCATTCTAGGCAATCTTTTTCTAAATCCCTCAATTTGCATGTTGATGCAGCCAATGGATAGGATTTCCAGGGTTATTCCTCCTGCAACCAGCTGTGAATTTACTTCCTCCAGAATGCACTCGTATTCTGGAGGAAGTATACCATCATGTCTCCCCTGCCACCGGCAATGGCTTCCTAATGAGACCTTTGGCCATATTCCCTGCATTCCTTACCAATAACAAGATTGGTTTTATGAAATGTAAGTCTGATTGTGGATCCCTCTGGCCCCAAACCTTCAATGGTTACAATTGCACCCAGAATAAAATTTAAACTCTTTACTTGGTTTACAAGTCTGTCCACTGCTCACCTCCCCAACTTTGTCCTGCTCCCTTCTCTCCCAAACATCTTTGACAGCAGGCTTCTCTCAGCTCCTGAAAGAAACGATTCCCCATCTAAGGCCTTTCATCCACCTCAAAAATTTTCCCCAAATCTCCTCATCCTTCAGCACTTAGCTTAAAAATGTCACCCCAGACAGACCTTCCCCACCAGCTTGTCTAGGGCAGGCTCCCCGGCCCCCAACTGTGCTCTATTGTACCTTCTCTTTCATCTAGGCCCTTTAGAACAGTTATCACAGTTTGTGATTACTGTTTTCTTCCTTCCTTCCTTCCTTTCCTCCCTTCCTTTCCTCCCTTCCTTCCTCTCTTCCTTCCTCCTTCCCTTTCTTTCTTTTTCTTTCTTTCTTTCCTTCTTTCTTTCTTTCTTTCCTTCTTTCTTTCTTTCTTTCTTTCTTTCTTTCTTTCTTTCTTTCTTTCTTTCTTTCTTTCTTTCTTTCTTTCTCTCTCTTTCTCTCTCTCTCTCTCTCTCTCTCTCTTTCTTTCTCTTTCTTTTTCTTTCTCTATCCCTCTAGAATCTAAGTTCCTTTAGAAAAGGGATTAAGTCATTTGTTTTCCACTGTGTTCCCAGGACCAAACACACTGGGTAGGTGCTCAGTCAATATTTATCACATTAATGTTAGTTTAGTGTTGCTATCAGCCAACTGTGACTTCTCTCTTGTCCACACAAGTGACATGATATGCATGGATTGGCGTGCCCCAGCCCATAAGGTGAGCTGTGGGACAGGAGTGAAGGAGGGCCAGGCCTCTGAGGGGGCAGCTGCCACTCAGTCCTGCCAACTGTCACCACATAGGCCCTTGGTTGCTGGATCTTCCAACGTTTCAAGACATGCAGACAAGCCAGATCTTATGTGATTTAAATATCTTGGCGACTAAACTAAACTTAAAAAAATAAAAAACAACCCAGCCCTCTGGGAGGCCAGACAGAACACATAACACATCAGCGGGCTGGATCCAGCCGGAGGGCTGCCGGTTCGCAACCTCTGCTGAAATCCAGATGGATGCAATCCATGACTCTGCTCTGATCTACCAGCCCAGGCACCCTGTCAAAGGGAGGAATGAGGTTAGATATGGTTTGGATGATCAGTGTTTCCTAAGAAAAGATAGTCCTTTGAACCATGAATTCGACTCTGGATTTCAAGGGCTGTTGGCCCAGCGATGGGGCGAGCGCAACAGCCTGCCATTCACTAAACATTTCTTTGTACCCAGTAGGTGCCAAGGAGGGTGCAGCCCTTGGGGCAGTGGCTGGAGCTCCGAGCCTTGAGCCAGGCTGCTCCAGCCAGCTCCTTCCCCACTCCGCCCTCCCCACCCCGCCCCCTTGAAGCTCCAGCTTCACTCCTCCCTTCTGCTCCCCTCCTGGCTCCCTAGAAACCTGCTGGCCCCCAACCCCACCTCCTCCCCAGAGCCCTGTCAGAGGAGGTGTTCATCCTTGCAGCTCCCCTTCCCCAGCAGAGGCAGCGCTAAAGGCGATGGTTTGGGTGATGACAAGCACCGGCTGTTTTGCTACACTTTATTTTACTATGTTTGTTTCATCACATATCTATCCATCCAGCCCTCTCTCCATTCGTCAATACATGTTCTTTTCTGATGCATTTCAAAGTAAATTGTACACATCAGTATATTTCCCCTCTTCAACGTGCACTTTTTTTTGGCCCTGCGGCATGGCATGTGGGATCTTAATTCCCTGACAAAGGATTGAACCCATACCCCCTGCAGTGGAAGGGTGCAGTCTCAATCACTGGACCTCCAGGGAAGTCCCAACGTGCACATTATTAATATTCAATATTTGTTAATGTTTTTTAATTTGAGATAAAAATTTACCTTCAAAGAAATGCACAAATCTGAAGTATTTAGTTTTGAGCTCTGACAAATGCATATACCCAGAACATTACCATCACCCCAGAGAGTTCCCTCGTACCCCTTTCCCAGTCAATCCCTTACCCTGTCCCCCAGAAACAAGTACTGCCCTCATAGTTTTCATCATAGATGAGTTTGCCTGTTCTAAAACTTTATATAAATGAAGTCATTTAGCATGGACTCTTTTGCGCAAGGCTTCACTCAGTATAATGCATTTGAGATTCATCCAAATGATGAATTTGTATGATCCTTTGTAAGTTTATCTAATTTCCTACTGAGGGGCATGTGGGCTGTTCACAGTTAGGGGCTATTAAGAATAAAGTTGCTGTGAGCATTCTTGGACAGGCATTTTGGTGTTCATTTCTCTTGGGTAAATCCTTAGGGGTAGAATGGCTGGGTCACAAAGCAGATGCATATGTCATTGGGTTTTGATTGGGGTTTCCATTTGATCAAATGATATCAGCAATCACATCTGAGTTTCTCCTCTGGGCCGGATCTGGCTGGATGTGTCCAGAAAGTAACAGACAGAACTTGCCTTCAGAGAGCTTGGAGTTCAGTGAGAGGTACAGGCATACACATGTAGCCACTTAAATGACAACACGTGGGACCTGGGGCTTACCATCTGCTAAGGAGAGAATGAATAAGGCAGCCCATGCTTTTGAGCAGACAGAGGCTGGAGAATCTCAGAGGGCTTCATGTAGGAGGAGGACTTGAGCCGCCCCTGGAAAGGAGGGTGAGGAGGGAAGGGGGAGGGGCAGACATGTTAGAAAGGAGGAGGTGAGGAAAACACAGGTGCAGGACCGGGCCAGGTCTGTTCAGAAGATGAAGAGAAGACAAGTTGGCCTGGCCTGGAAGGGTCTGGAGAGGCTGCAGAAAATCAGGCTGCAGAATGTTTGGGGCTCAGATCATTGACAATCAGGTTCCAGAACTACAGGTGTTGAAAGGTTCTCTTCCTTCTTCTTCTGGGGCTCAGTGAGTTGGGTGATCAGTAATTTTAGTCCCCAAACAAAACTCTCAAAATCCAGAGACTACTGTGGAATTTTCAAGTTCGTTAGAATTTCCGGTTGCAGAAAATCATGTTATTTCGGCGCTGTCCTAGTGATGTTCCAACTTTTTAGTTTTTCAGGTAAGTGGATACGCTTCACAAGAACTGCACACAGCAGGAAATCTCTCATTCTAGGATCAAGTGGTCACTGTCACTGTGTCTTAAATGCCGCCCTCTGTGACTTTGGGTGCCCTGCTCTCCGCCCTGTGCTGCCGGCACTTCTGGAGTGGGGGGAAGCAGGATTGGGGCCACAGTAGTTAAAAGAGAACACCTGGGATGCTCCTGTCCCATCCTCAGTGGCCTGGCCCACGAACAAGACGCTTCAGATGGGCCGCCAGGGCTCGGGGCTCCCACGTGACAAAGAGCCTGTGCTTCTTGCGTTCTGCATTCTTTCCTGGTAGGACACACCATCTCCTGACAAAAACAAATGTCTCCACTCCTTAGAATCTGTGTATCTTTTCCAGACTTAGCGAGGACACTACCCTTGATGAAACGTAGGTCTCTGACTCAGAATCCTATAAAGATGCTCAGATGGCCTCAGGCAGGAGAAAATCTGTTGACCAGCTCTTGCAGATCTTACAACACACTTGGGTTGCTAAGGCTCCAAACTGGCCTATGTATGTGTGAGATTACGGAATGGGCTGCCCTGGGGAGATGTGCCCTCCGAGAGGCGATGGAGAACCACAGTGAGAATAACCTAGACTCTTGGCAGATGATTTCTTGTTCTTTGGCATTAGGAGACATAGCTTGCTGAAAGGGCTCCAGTGGAGTCCAGGACTACAAATCTCAGACCTCGTCGTGATGGATGGTGGCGAGAACAATGGCCTAGAGTTCCTGGGGCGGCAGGGCCGCCCATGGCTAGAGGGCAGCTGGTGTGCAATTGCAGGGATCTTCGTGACTTCCTCTCCCTGCTCCCAGAGGATGGATGCTGGCAGAGCAGGGCACCAACTATCCCTATTTTTTTCGTGTTTCTAGCTTTAGCGTTAAAAGTCCCAGGTCCCAGGAGACTCCTGTCCTGGGCAAACCGAGAGGGTTAGTCACCCCGTAAATGGCAACAGTCCTATGGAGCACTTTTCCTCTGAATAAAGTTTGGGTTCCTCTACAGCCTCAGAGGTATATGATGACAGCTCCCAGCCCAAATCCAGAGCCGCCTCTCCGCCCAACAAGGGTGGCCAAGTGGAGGGCAGCAAACGGTCCTCTTCCAGCCACGCTGGCGGTGAGAACAGGAGATAGGGTCTTGGACACAGAGGAGAAGTCAGGGCCACGGGTTCAGCTGCAAAGATGGTTTCTGGATTAATTTCCACCGTTTCTGATGAGGCAACAGATTTCAAACAGCTGTCTTATTTGTAAATTTCAGAAGGAGCAAAGTCTATACCCGCATTGAGATTGGCTCTCTGACCTGGGGGTTGGAGATCAGGTCATTGTCAGCTTTCAGAGGGCTTGGTTCTGGGCTGGGTTGGTAGAATTTGTCCCCTTTCCCACCCAGAGGAAAGAGGGCACAGCTTTGGAGCACAGTTCTTTGTTACACCGCACAGAGTCAAAAGGAGACACCTCGGCTATGCAGGTTTTATTTCTAGAGGTTCATTCTCTTGTAAGTCTGTTCCTCTCTACGAGAGTTGAAGGATCTGAGATTCTTGCCCCAAGGAAGCCATTTTTGTCCTCCAAATATGTGAGGGCTTCTCCTCCAAAAGCTGTCATGGAAGCCGTTGCTCTGTGATTGGGTTCTGCACCATTGGTCTCTTGAGCCACTGTCTTTCTGAGATGCCATAGAAGTCTGGGGTGCCCCATTGTTCTGTAGGTGTTTTGCCAAACTGTCTGAAGCAGATCTCATTAGTGTGAACACGCCGCGTCAGGCTCAGTGTTCTAGAGGTCCCTTCCTGTCTCTGTCTGCCCCGCAACCCCCAGCCCTGACATTGCAACAATGCTCTGATGACAATATCACTGATTGTCCCTTGAGGATGTGAGGCTGAGCTCAGTGCTGGCGGCTCTCAGACAACTGTGGGCATCTGTCCTCCACCAGCCACGCTAGCCAAGACATACAATGTGTTCTTCGTTATGGACTACACAGGAAATAATTCAATTTAGCAGGCTAGGGTGAAATTGCCAACCAAAAGAACAATTTATGAGATCATCCAAACCTGGATGTGAAATTAATTCCATACACGATAACTCACCACAGACCACCTTATTTAACTTTGTTTTTTCCTCCTAATAGGATTTTCCTGCTATCATTTATGTTCCAGACAATATGAAAACAATACAACCATCATGCTAGAAATTATGCTAAATCTGAAACACAAAAAGTTATAACAGTAGTGTGAGCTTTAAGCAAATTGGGCCTTTTATAAATGAATTCATTTGAGTTGACCAGTCAAAGGATGCTTTTTTTTTTTTTTAAATAAGTACCAAATATATTTTAGCTATTATTGTTGTTATTATTATTATTACTCAGCCTCCACGTAGGTTTAATTTTATTTATTATTATTTATTTACTTTTGGCTGTGTTGGGTCTTCGTTTCTGTGCGAGGGCTTTCTCCAGTTGCGGCAAGTGGGGGCCACTCTTCATCGCGGTGCGCGGGCCTCTCACTATCATGGCCTCTCTTGTTGCAGAGCACAGGCTCCAGACGCGCAGGCTCAGCAATTGCGGCTCATGGGCGTAGTTACTCCGTGGCACGTGGGATCTTCCCAGACCAGGGCTTGAACCCGTGTCCCCTGCATTGGCGGGCAGATTCTCAACCACTGCGCCACCAGGGAAGCCCAAAGGATGCTTTTTTAACGATATTGCAACCTCGTAAGAAAAGTGGGATTTTGGCCAGTGTAGCTGAACCAGAACTTTCTGAGGCACTCTTGTTTCAAGCTCAAGCCCTGGTCCACAGGACCACACTCTCCTAGTGAACTGGTATTGACTCTGGATTCCCATGAGGCAAGAAGGAGCGTGCTTCAGGCTTTTGTCATCCTTTCCTGATCTGCCCAGCAGGGTTCAGAATCCAAAACGAGTCATTGTCGCTGCCCTTGAGGAGCTTACAGATGAGACATTGAGGAAAAGTTAATACAGACAGAGCAACAGTAAAGAGCACAAGACAGCACATCATGGTGGCCTGGAGCTTAATGGCGGCCAGAGGGTTTGGAGTAGCTGCAGGGCTGAGCGGGGCTCACGGTGGACCCAGGGCTGGGAGACTTGAATCAATGATGCTGACGAGAGCCACAAACACACAGTGATTGTGATCGTGTCATAGCACATAACTAAAATTAGCCTTCGATGCAAGAAAGAATGGGAACTTAGCCATCTGGGCTCACCTGGTCCTGGCATCTGGCCCTCTCCTATGGAGACTGATGAAAAAAAAAATTAGTGCTGTGTTCAACCACCTGTGTGAAAATGGCTTCAGCCCCAAGTGGCTCTGCTCACTCATTTGGAGAAGGCCCCCCTCTTCTCCAGTTCACTCAACAAGGAGACAGACGGAGTGAAAGAGAACTCCAACCCTGTTTTGCTACTTAGAGGGAATTGTGGGAAGGATTCTGTGCAGCAGAGATGGAAGCCAAAGGGTGATTTAAGGTTTGCTTTTGCCAGTTTACTCCAGCATTTGGGTTCAAATCTATAGAAAATATGAATGAAACTGTCCAGTTACCTACAGTTGCATAACAAACCATCCCCAAACAATCCCCAAAGATGGAGAAGTATAATTTCTCACAATTCTGTGGGTTGACTAGACTCAGTTGGGTGGCACCTCTTCTCCACATGATGGCGGCGGGGGGTGTGGTCATCTGAGGCTTTATTGGGCTGGAGCTACCTTTTTATGCTCCCTGCTCTCCCTCCTCTTGCTGCTGCCCTCATTTGGACCCTCATTATCTCTACTCCATTGTAAATAACCACTTTATTACCCACTTCCTGTGCCTCTACTTCTCCTTCTCAGGATGGTATACTGAGAAACAAGGGAAAAAGACCCTGGTAGTGATGGCATATTTGTAACCAGATAAGACAGAGGGATAAGCTGCCTTTTCCATACTGGCCATGGGGACAGGGCTATTTACAGTTCTTTCTCTTTACCACCAAGAAACTTACCAAGAGATGCCAAGAGCAGCCCGGGTCTGACACTTCAGAGGCACCTCACCAGCCTTGGTTTCCTGACTTCCGACATTGTGTGTGCCTCTCTGGGTCACTGGTAGGCCTCTTCTGCCATATTCCCCTAGTTCCCTGAGGAGTCTAGGGTAAAAAACTGTAGCATGAAGTGTGTAGGGAACGTGTAATCCCTTTGTCAGAAATAATTCTCTGACCTGTGGGTCATTCTCACCAAATGAGTCCCAAGAGGCATTAGGCGCCACAGATATTTGGCTTTGTGGAGAAGGCATCTCAAAGATGATGATCCTATTGTCTGAGTGGCCCACAGGGGCTTCCTGTAGATGCTCCCTGGCCCAGGTCTCTGAGAACATTCAGTTTAGAGTAATATTTATTTGTGTGCATGTTTTATAATTGCCTTTAAGAAACCAAAATTCCCTAATGCAAAACAGGGCTGTGACTTATTCATCTCAGCCTCTTTCTCTTCTCAGCATCTATCGCATCTGGCACACAGGAATTGATCCATAATTATTGATTAATTCACAGATTGGCATTTGGTCAACAATAACTCATGTTTATCAAGTACTTGCTCTGTGCCACATACAGTTCAAAATACTTCACGTCTTAACTCGTAAAACTCATTTATTTAACCCACAGAACAGCACTGCCATCCTCACTTTATAGCTGAAGAAAGTGAGGCTTGGAAAAGTTAAGGCAACTTACCTAGAAGTATACAGGGAGTTAGTGGAAAAGCCAAGTTGAACCTAGGCAGTCTGACTCTTGATTCCCAACTCTTAACCATATCCAACACTGCTTTCTTGGTAAAAGGTGGATCAGGATTATACCAGTAGTTGGGAAGGTTGTTGTTGGTGGTGGTGGAAGTTGTGGTTGTGGAGGGGATGGTGGCTCATAAAGCCTCAGTCATCACAGGGACTTACCCCAGAAAAAGTAAACATGCAGACTGGATTCCTACAGCACCTTAGTTGAAGGTTGGCTGGTCCTGGTCACCTAATCTGGAAAGCAGGAATCCAGGGTAGACATTCTTTTCAATATCAAAACCTGGGTCACTGGCCTGTGTTTCCCCACGATGCTTCTCATAATCACTGTGGAAGCAGGAGAAACTGAAATCAATTCCTAATGAAGTGTATCTGTCTTCTTGCATTTTTTTTCCTGTACACCTGGTTGCCATTTCATCTTCCCAGTTGGACTGGAAGTGCTCTTTTCTGCTTTGGGTCTTCAATGCTGCTCGCAGGCTTTCTCTAGTTGTGGCGAGCGGGGGCTACTCTTCATTGCAGTGCGCGGGCTTCTCATTGCGATGGCTTCTCTTGTTGCGGAGCACGGGCTCTACGTGCATGGGCTTCAGTAGTTGCGGCACGTGGGCTCAGTAGTTGTGGCGCATGGGCTTAGTTCCTCCGCGGCATGTGGGATCTTCCCGGACCAGGGCTCGAACCCATGCTCCCTGCATTGGCAGGTGGATTCTTAACCACTGCGCCACCAGGAAAGTCCGGACTGGAAGCTCTTTGAGGGTAGAGACATTACTTGAAGCTTCAGGTGGTTCTCCACAATGACTAACTCGAGGATGGAGACTCAATCCATATTGCTGATGGATGAATAGATTAGAATTTGGTTAAGGTTGGAAACTAGAAGGGAAGATATGTTTAGCCAGACATTTCCAGGCTAGTGGTGTCTTCTCCTCCTAAGACAGAAGAAGTGGCTGTAGCGGGGATGAACATTTGAAGAGTGTTGTGCATTATGTTGTGGTGACTGTGGAAGCTACTCTGGTTCCAGGCCAAAAAAAAAGAGTCCTGACCTTCTCTGATATCGGAGATAACCCCATCAGCTAAATTCCCCTTGGAGTTCACATCCAAGCCTGATCGTTGCCAAAACTGGGGGCTTGATAATGATCTCAAGTTGGTGAAGAAGGATCTAGTTCCTCCCCCTGCACTCTGGGAACAAGGAAACCCGAGTGGCCAAACATCTTTCTGGAATATGATGACCCGTGTAGATTTAGGGGCAGGTTCAAGAGGAAACAGAAGATGTTGACTGCTCATTCCTGAGGCTGAGGTGAAAGCATTCACAGACTTACCTGCCGGGAACACTGAGTCTGTTCCTATCGTAGATGCCTTCTCCAGAACTTTTCGCTTCTCCATTTTTCTCCAGTGCCGCTTGGCTTCCTCACCCACTTTACGTTTGAATCCAAATTTCTGATACATTCTATTGTCTGCTTCCTCCCACCCACTTACATAACCAAGTCTCCTCCCTTCTTTGAGCTCCCTTGAAAACGTAGAAGTTTTTTTTTTTTTTTTAATATTTATTTATTTGGTTGCACTGGGTCTTAGTTGTGGCACACAGGATCTTTAGTTGCAGCACTCGGGCTCTTTAGTTGCAGCACGCGGGATCTAGTTCCCTGACCAGGGGTCGAACCAAGGCCCCCTGCATTGGGAGTGCAGAGTCTTAACCGCTGGACCAGCTGGGAAGTCCCCATAAGAGTAAAGTTTGAACGAAAATTAGACCAAGATGGCCTCCATCTCTACTCACCTCAGTTGTAAGAATCAGAAATGCCCTGACATGTAAGATCCCCTCAGGATAACAAAAGCAGGGATGTAGCCGCCGACCTTCTGGTTCTGTAATCACCGAGGAAGGATACGACTCTACTGCCTAATTATCTAATGATTCGTGCTGAAGGAAAGGAGGCTTTAAAAAATATACTAATTTGGGATCACTGGGAAGTTTTCTTTTTTTTCTCCTAGGTAGTTTTGTGACTCACTCAAGATAGCTTTGTGGTTCATCAGACCCTTGAAACTAAAGACCGAAAGGATTAAAGAAAACCAAACAAAACAGTACAGCCTTCATAAATCTCTGACCAATCTATGACTTTTGGGAGACTTACTCACTTATTTAAATGTCACTGTTTACACTGAAAGGAAGAACTAGCACATGATTATAATGCGCCTTGTCCCATGGGAGGTAGTTGAGGCAGGCACCTATTGGGTTTTCTCCCCAGTGATTCTCCCTTCACTGGTGACTACTCTGCCCTATTCCAAAGGGGCAGAGTTGGGGCAGCCATATTTGTACGAGTGGGTCAGGGGTGAACGTCCCATCCAAGGTGAGCCAGGCAGGAGTTCCTTCCTACAACCTCGGGAATGAAATCCAGAGAGAGATTCAGTGCTCCTTCATGTGGCTGTAAACTTGGGTGCTACTGGTAGCCACGTTCTCTGGTATGCGTGCTTGAGAGGCAGGAGCTGGTGTGGAGAGAGAAATGATTCACACATTCAGAGGGAGGTGGGGAATTGAGAGAGAGGGAGAAGGAAAGCTTCCTGGTTTCCCCACAGCCTTGTACTTCCTGGCTCCAGTTAATTTCTGCATTTCTGCCCCGAGCTTCTCTAAAATGCCCCTGTAGCTTTAGAACACATTTCCCATTGCTGGTTTGGATAGGTTTTTATAATTCACAGCCAAAGAATCCTATTCGATATGAGTAGTATTTTTCCTTGCAGGTATTTAATTTTAAAAATTCACATATTAGAGGCAAAATCTGAATTCAAGTGTACCACTAGTAATATAGGAATTAACGGTAATATATATTTAGAGCTGTAATGCTCTTAGAGACTGTCATTTTATAGATGTGGAAACTGAGTCCCAGGAAGGCTAAATCCTTTGCCAAGGTCACCTCTGTGTCTGACGCAGGACTTTAGACTCTTGACTCCTAGACCATGGCTCTTTCCCTCCCACCCTCTAACTCTGAAATACTGAATCTACATTCACAACTTGTACACTTTAAAAAATAGACCATCTACTTCTGCATATTCTTATTCCTACTGTTTTGGATGAGAAGTTGAAACTCGAAGATGTTAAATGACTTCAAAAAGACTATACATTAACAGAAGTAGAACTAGAAGTTTATTCCCAGGCAGGAAGTTCCATCCAATAGGCCAGACTTCTCTGTCCATGCATCCAGGTCACCACTGATCTGCTTAAGCTGGCAAATCCACCATGGCAGGGCTTTTAGGGTCATTCATCTACTCAACAAACATTTATTGAGTACTTACCATATTAAGGTGGGCACCATTCCACACCAGGAGATACAACGAGGGGTAAATTCAGTTGGTCAGCCTTGAGTGTAGGTGAGCTTCGAGAGCTTCACCTGGTGTATGTATATTTGGGGCTGGGGGTGGGTTCGGTCAGTAGACGTGTGGGTTGTGTGGAAGTGAGATAAGATATACTACTAGAGTTCAAGCGTGGTGGCTTTTTGACAGTGTCACCAGAATACAGCATGGTGCCCAAAGCATAGTGAGATGAGTGAGGGAAGGAATAACGACTCAGAGACACAAACAACGAGCTATAATGCAGGGGTTCTGAGTAAAACGTGCTCACCTCTCATGCTCATTTCCTGGTCTGCCTTTCCCTCAGCTAGAATGTGCATTCTTGAGAGGGAAGTAGTTTCATTTGTTTATTCATTTTCTGCATTCCCAGCATACATCAGAGCGTGCTGGGCATCCAGTCAAGGGAGCTTTTAGTTATGTTAAGAGGTTAGAATGTAAGAGGAAAGCCATCCCAACAAGACAATTTATCAATGAGTCTCGGCAAGGTGAGAGGGAACTTGGGTGATGTCTGCCAGAAATCAACAGCTGGGTTTGACCCACTCTAAGAAATCTTTGCTTTGAGCCAGATATTACAACGCCCCTCCTTGTGAGACATGTATCTGTGATTGTGGAAATACAGGAATGTATCTGGGGGTGAGGATTGGAATTGAATCTTCTGGCCTGGGGAAGGGATATACATGCAAAAATGGGAAGATGGGAGGCAGGATGGTGGGTCTCCATGGGTCCAAAGTCCTCTGAAGTGAGGGTTTTTTTGACTCGCTATGTTTCTGGATAAGAAATGCCAGAGTACCCCTCAGGTTGAAGGTACCATAATCTTATCAACAGTAATGCCATATATTATCATGAGTGCCTATCTCTGTGTCAGGTTAAGCAGTGAGATTTCAAATTTATGTCTTCAGCAGGTTTCTCTATCGTTTTGATAGATCATTCATTTGTCCACTTACTCATTTATTTGATGTATCCATTTATCAGGTGCCTATATCATGGTGGGGTAGGTCGGGGGTTACTCAGAGACAAATTCACATGGGATCTTGCCATTAATGACTTCTTCGCTCCGTGTGCAAAACTGTTAGGTTTTCTACCACCCTTGCCATAATGATAACAAGTGGCCTTTGGAAATTGAAAGGTGCAGAACAAACCCTGGGCAGGTGCACTGAAAACTCAACAGCAGCAGGATTTAAACACCAATCAATTGGTCTGGACCACATTTCCAAGGTCCCTGGGAGTCCCGAAAACCTCCATATAATAGGTAAGTTTCTCATTAATCTATTTTTATTTTATGGTGCAGGAAACTGGTTGAAGCTGTCAAAAAAAAATCACCGTTGAGAATGTTTGCTGAGCAGAAGACTACTAGGGCAACTCAGAGAGGTCACCCCGGGAAAGGGGAGGAGGGTCCTTGTCACAGCCTGAAGGGTGGTGTCTCGCCATTGATCTTTGGCAAGTTGTGCTGGAAAGGGCTGGTCAGAGTTCCAAAGCGCGATATTATATTTCCAATTAAAATGCAAAAACAAACCTTTTTCATAAAACACATTGGCCTCAGCACTGGGAAGTGACTACAAAGTCTAGTGCTGACTGAGAAAAGCTGAAAGCAGACACTGTAATTGATAAAGGAGATAAGTCAACCTGTGTCCTTTAGAGAATAACGAGTTCCATTTTTCATCAAAAAGATCTCCTTGTGTTGAAGAAACATTCTTTCAATAAATCTACTTAATGGTTTCCCCCCAGTGATATATAACATGGCAAGGGACGGCAGGCCACCCATCATTTGCATTGCTAATTCAACCCAAAGAAAACCCAAATGGTTCCCAGGAAGGGCTGCTAGCAAACTCTCTAAAGGGAAAATATCTAAAGGCTTCCCCGGGCTCTTCAAGCAGGTAGATGATTCTGAATAAATATCCTCTCACTAAACTTGAGATCTGATGCAAAGGTCCATCCCCTACCCCCCAGTGGCCACCCTGGTACGCTCAGCTCTGAGGGTGACTCCGTCAGATAGCTCCAGAGGCCAATGCCTCAGATACTTGGGTTGTGAGAACTGATTAGCTTTGTTTGTGCCCTGAGCTCATCCCTCTCCCACGACGGCCCTGACGGCCTTGGTGTTTTGGGGACCGTGGGCCGTGAGCGGTAGTCAGCGTTTACGGCATTTGGGAAACCGAAGATGTGTTTTAAAGATCCTGCCTGAAGTGGTGCTGCTGACTGAGGGCCGGAGCCTCAGGTGCTGATGGCCCAGGGGGAAGAAAGGGCCTGCCCCCTTCCGAGGGGATGATTTAGGGCCCTCTGCGCAGGGTGCCAGGCAGCAGACTTATTGTTCAACTCGGCTGATCTTCGTGAACCCCAACTTTACAAATGGGCTGTTACGTCCACGAGGGCTCAGCTTTATGGAGCAAAACCTATTTCCTCCGAGGGCACCCAGCCCTCTCAATGCTGGCGGACTTCCCCACATGGGAGTCATTAAAAACAACCCTAGAGTGATTTCCTTCTGTTGCTGTTTGTTTACCCTCCAGTCGCGTGTGAGTCAGCCAGATCGTGATTTGTGGTGGTTTTGCTCGACGTTGGCTGGTCAGGAACCCGGTTCCCAGTCACCCGGGAGGCGGCCCTGCAGTTTCGCAGAGACGGCGGGTGGCACGAGAACCCTCTAGTGTCACCTCTGTGCAGGGTGACAGGGCCGGGTGGGCAAATGGCCTTTGGGATGGGTTACGCTGGGGTGATGTTTAAGAGAGGAGAGCGAGGCAAGGAAAGAACAACAATGACCACACTTCACACAGAAACCGACCACATTTTTTACTGCATTGGCTCCACGCTGGATTCCAACATGCTGGTCCAGAGCATGGCTGGCTACAAGCTGGCAGGACCTCTACGGCTCCCCCGACAGGCTTTCCCTTCCCCGCCATGAACATTATTTCTTTTGATCCCACTCACTGCCCCAAGTGCAGAGGCAGTTATCAAAAAACACTTTGGATGCAAACAGTGAGTGGCTTACAACACACGGATGGGTGGGTGCGACGTCCACTGCGAACGTGGAATCCACAGAAATGGCTGGAGAGGCAAGACGCCTCCTTAGTGGCTAATAGGATGATGGCATTCAAAAAACCCGCAAGTGGTTTTTGTTTTCTTTTTGAATTCCTGGAGTCTATTGAAACTAATTGTTCCTAACATTATTTCATATTCGTAATCAAATGTCTGACCTGATTTCAACCATGTTTGTTGGCATACATCTTTTGAGTGGTGTGCCTTGAAGTTATTCAGACTGATATAGGATGAAGATTACAAATATCTGCATAAAAAGAGAAACTGTGTGACTCTATATGAAGACAACGACCATCACATTCCACAGCACATCATTGGTTAATCTCTGAATCGTCAGGCATTATTTTAAATGAGAGAGAATATAAGTGAACACAAGCGCCACGACAAAACAATCATAACAACAGAACCAAAGCCAATTTCTCTATTAATCATTTAAGAATTGTACCTCTGTTTCTAACACTTTTCATTAATTGTTATTTTAAGCTCCAGTAGCAGGATCAGATTTCTGCTGCCTCTGGGCAAATGAGTTATGATCTGATCTCAAGTTCCAAGGGAAATGCTCAAAGTTTTATTTTCCCCCAGTTGAATAAACAGTACTATGTCTATTATCTCTTGTGTTAGAATAGTGTTGTCTTCACATAAGACTCAAATCATGGTATTAGTCATTCATTTCCTTGAGCACAGACACCCTCATGCGTGCTGACAGGTTTATAAGGATGCGGTGGCAGCCGTGGTTCTGGGAGCTGCTAGATGACCGACCTTGATTTCTTGCAGTCCTGAGCGATGGAGCCCGGTGGGGTCTGGTTATTGTCTGCTTTCTCTCCCAGATGCTGGGCTTGTCTGGAAGATTAATACGTTAACAAGAGCTGAAGGGCCAGGGTTGCACATCTTCAGACATGTTTATTAGCAGATGGCACACAGGATTCAAAGGTCACCACAAAAGTGACATTTTAAAGTGAAACAACAATATTTATGTTCAGATAGTCTACTGATGAGATCATGTGGAAATGGTTTTGATTAAATTAGCTTATAAATGGTTGCCAATCTATAGACAACTTAAAGTGCCACGTCTGTTTACCAAATGTTTTTTTCTCACGCTCTCACCTTTTAAATATTAATGACCAAATGCTGTGTTTTTTTTGGGGGGGGGCGGTTAAGATTATTTAACTGCAGGATTAGTATATTTGGTTTTGACTTCCTAGGTTATCCAATTTTTTTCATTCTAAAAATGTTATCTCCTGTGTGAGTTCTGAAATCTCACCTGCTATTATTTCTGCTCTGAAAGAATTTGGATTCCGCTGTTGTAAAATACAATGGCTTGCAATTTCTTTAGTATAAATTGGGTCTCTGGCGAGACTTAAAGTTCAGTCTCTCAGATCAAACCTTATGTTCAATATCAGAAAAGAGGTATGAGCTGGATTTCAGAAATTCTTATTAAATCTGCGTTTTGGCCTCTGCAGCCCTCGGGAGCCACACTTCTGTGACAACGTGCGCTTGTGTTTCATACAACAATGTGAAAACCAAAATGCAGCCAAGGGGAAGGAACCCTCCTCTCAACTTCTTTTTTTTTTCCCCTCTCTATTGTGCCTACTACCTAGCAGGAATGTGAATGAAAATATTTACCTCAGAAAATGGTTTAGTCAGAATGCTCAACAGTCTGAAATGAGAATTCACCTTTTGCAAGTCTTGCAAATCTCCGTGGTCAGCAAAACCCACAGAAATATTTCCAGAAAAGGCATTAAAATGCAGAAATAATGATCAATCAGTAGATTAAAACTTTCACAGACATATTTACAGGAAACAAATATGACCATATAGACTGTTTCTCATTTGTTTACATTGAATTGTATTAGGAATAATTTTGTAGGATATAGATATTACTGTCTTGAGTTTTTCACCTTATTATTATGTCTATCTTATTTTTCATACAGTTACAAAATTACAAATGTAAGAATACAACAGAAGATGTACTCACTTTTCAAGAGAACCTTTTTCAATATTCATCGCCCCTTCCATTGGATCCAATCCTTGTTCAGAAAATTGCTTCAAGGCACTTAAAGCTGCCTAAAAACGAAAACAAACACACAGACAAGGAGATCCAGTTACTGACTTTCAAGTAATAAATAGGTATGTAATGGTAAAAGAGAGCTTTGATATATAGTAAAGGCTATCATTTTCATTAGTCTAAATAAATGCTTTTCTGTATCATTTTAAAAAACTACAATTAAAAGGCTGTATTATGATGGAGCAATGCATATACTACGAAGGCTTTATTTTTTGTGTGTCTGGGGGAAGAGGTGGAGAGAGGCGTCTCCATAAATCTCATGCCCTATCCATAATTTTGTAAAATCACAATGTTTTATCCGCAAATGTAGAAAACACCTAGTAGAAGCCTGTCATTCTTTGATGATGAGTTTTGCATCATTTCTCCTCGCATTACTGAAACTACACATCGTCTTCCTCCAGATGTGAGAACATCAGATTTTTTTCCAGCTTTCCAAAGTTAGCATAAATGTATTGTTCAATTTTATAGACGTGTAGCCTCAACCAAGTCACAGAATGCGAGACCAGAAATGGACCAAATACACCCTTGCATACCGAGGGGATGGTATGATGGTATCCTGTGAGGAGAGAGAAAATCTGCGCTCCATGGGGCCCTGGGAAGGCAGGCCTGGCCGCGGCAGAGCCTCCTGTGGTGTGGATACGCCGGGGATGCGGGATGTGGACGCGTGGGATGCTGAAGGGTGTTGACAGGCTGGTGGAGCCTCGCTGAATAGCTGGGAGGCACCAAAATATGTGATGCTGATAAGATCTGCATAAGTTGTTGACACTCTAGTGCACGGTCCAAATTGTTATTTCTTTGAATAAGAATTTGGTTCTTCTTCCCCTCCCCAAACCCCACCACTTCTCAGGTCAATTAGAAGAGCTTTGTTGTGTCTGAGATAGGTGTGAGCGGCCAAAGTTGTTTGCATCTTGGAGATCCTGCTGGGTCACACTTTGGTCATCTGTATCTTCTCAACTGCCTCTGACAAAGACCTAACTCTGTCAGTTGCTCAAACTTTTATCTGCCAGGGGCCCCTTTTGGGTAGCTGAGTGCATGATCTCTTCTACATCTCTTTATGCGTAATATATCTTTTTGGTGTTGATTTTTCAGTTAATAGGCTTTATTTTTTTTTAGGGCAGTTTTAAGTTTGCAGATAAAATGGAGCAGGGAGAGTTCCCATATACCCTCTGCCACTCTGCCCTCAACACTGTTTCCCCTATTATTAACATCCTGCATTCCGGAGGTATATTTGTTACAACTGATGAAATATTGATATAGTATCATTAACTAAAGTCCAGAGTCTACAACTCTGTGTTGTACATTCTATGGATTTTGACAAATGTATAATGGCACGTGTCCACTCTTACAGTATCATACGGAATAATTTTATTGCCCTAAAACTCCACTGTGCTCCACCATTCCCCCCTCCTCCCTTTCCCCCCAATCCCTGGCAACCCCTATTATTTTTTTTTTTTTTTTTACAATCTCTATAGTTTTGTCTTTTTCGAAATTCATACAGCTGGAATCACACAGTATATAGCACTTTCAGATTGGCTTCTTTCACTAAGCAATATGCATTTAAAGTTCCTCTATCCTCTATGTCTTTTCATCTCATCTTTTTCTCACTGCTGAATACACTCCATTGCGTGGATGTACCATAGTTTATTTTTCCTCTCTTCTCTCTTTGTCGTTCTATCTTTTAAATCTCAACCCCTATATTCAACCAAAAAGGAAAAATATATCCTTTACTTTTTTTTTTAGGCTACTTCTTCTTTTCGGATCTCTAAGCTGGTCTCCCCAGTTCAGACGTGCTAATTTGAATACCCACTCACGCCTGCAGCCCCAACCTGGGCGGGCAGGGGGAGGCCGTGGTTGGGCTCTCTGTTTCATCATTATCTCCTTGAACCTGGAGTCCTGTGGGGATGTCAGTGCCCTATCCCACTACCCCTGATCTTGGTCCAGGCTCCTACTCTACAGCAGCTGGTGTAGGCTGTAGTGGCAGGTAAGCACTAACATCGGTTGGGTAGGAGCAATGTGGCCATCTCACTGGGCACTGTTATTGGTTGAATTGTGTCCACCCCCCACATTCGTATGTTGAAGTCCTAAACCCCCATACTCAGAATATGGCCCTATTTGGAAATAGGGTGACTGCTGATATAATTAAGATGAAGTCACGCTAGATTAGGGTGTGGCCTGATCCATTATGACCAATGTCTTTATAAAAAGGGGAAATTCAGAAACAGAAACCCACACAGGGAGAACACCGTGCGAAGAAGAAGGCGGAGATTGGAGTGATGCAACAGAAGTCAAGGAATGCCAAAGACTGCCTGCCAGCAAACCACCAGAAACTAGGAGAGGCACGGAACAGATTTCTCCCTCATAGCCCTCAGAAGGAACCAACCCTCCCAACACTTTGATCTTGGACTTCTAACTTCCAGAACTGTGAGACAATAAATTCCTGTTGAATTTATTGTTGGTGGTCCTTTGTTATGGAGGCCCTAGCAAATGAATACAGGTACATCATGATTCCTCTTTAAGGATAGTAATTATATCCTTATAAGAGGATAGTCCTTATATTATCTTTTTATTATAAAAATAGTTTTTCATTACAGAAAAATCATAATATGTAGGCAAGCAAAAAGAATGTGAAAATAGTCACAGCCTTACCCACCACTCACAACTTGGTGTACATCTTTCCACATCCTTTTCTATCCCCCCCCCCCCCCATATGTACACTCTCTAACCTGGATCATATCCTAACACTGCTCTTGTCATTGAACGTGAGCAGTTTTCCACCTCAACCGAAACATTTCAGCAGCATCATTTTGCAGGACTGCACAGTATCTCACTGACTTTATGTGCCTTTCTGTAGTTAGCCAATCCCTAGTGTTGGACATTGAGGGCACACCCACTTTTTAAGCTGTTATTAACACTCCACCAAGCTTCTTAATGGTTAAAAATCTTTGAGTACGTTCTCAATAATTTCCTTGTGATAAATTCCTAGAAACTGAATTTCTGGGCCAAAGGGTGTGCACATTTGTAAAGATCTGATATAAACTTCCCCCTGCCCTCAGGGAGGTTGTACCCACCAGCACGCTGAGGCACATCTGCTTCTCTAGGTGCTTTTGTAATCACCTCTCAGAACCACTTCGTGGATCACTGGAGCGAACCAGTTTTGTCATTTTACAGCCCCACTTTATTTTTCATTTGTCCATCCCTACCATTTACCTCATTCACTAGACTTGGCTTTGAGTGAAGTTTGGTTGCTTTCGAAAGTTAAATTCACCCTCAGAAGACTCAGATTTGGACAAGTTTCCGCTTAAAAAAAAGTAATTCGCAGAGATATTTGATTCTTATTAAATTCAATTAGATGACCTCTGAGGTCAAGTCCTGAAACGCTGAGGGAGCTGGGCAGCCTTCCCGGGTGACTGCTGAGAATGGTCCCGTGGGTGTGCACATCCTTGCGGGCTTGTCTCGTGAACCTGAGCTCTGCAGTCCCGCCCTCCGTGCGTGTGCGCGGAGGTGAGAGCCCGGCCCGCTCGCTGCTAACCTGTAAAGACCAGTCCGTGCCGGACCTCTCCAGATAGCCCAGCTTTGTGGGGTGGGCGAGTGAACAGAGAGTTCTTTGTATATTCAACAATTTTGAACAAATGAACAGCTATTTTGTTCTGATCCATTAATATGTGAATTATTGGTAGGAATGATGATTTTTATCAATTTCTTCCCAGATGGATTATTATAGACGGCTATTTCAGTGCCTTCTATAGTAGTCTATCTGCAATGTGGTCGGTACTGCTGCATGAGACTTTTGAGAGCTCCAGGGCTTCTTGGTCCTGTTTTATTCCCAATAAGGCCAAAACGACAACCGAAACGAAATCGTTTTTTGAAAATCACTTATAGGCTAATTGTAGCCCAGTTTCACTAGCTGCTTTGGAAATACTTGTTGCCTGAATACCAGGAACCAAACGTCTTACTTCACCGAGTCCAGGACCCAGTGACACCTGTTCGCATCCACCCAAAAAGCGATGCACATATGAGATGAAGGCGAGGTCTCAGGGAGCAGGTTGGGTGTTTGAGCTCTTGCAAAATCTCCTGGATGATTTAATCATCCAGGCAGGTCCCCAAGCGCTGTCAAGATGATTGTCATTGCTCCAAGAACGTCCTACCAGCTGGAGTGGCGGAGTGCTCTTTCACTCGATGCCATGAAGGATTTCAGAATTCTTGTGCGGCTGCTTCCCTCCAAAGGTATGTTTAAAAGCTTCCAAATAACATTCCCTTAACTGTCTGATGAGATAATTCAGCCCACATCTTATTGATAACCCTGAATACAATCCCTTATAAATATGAGAGGACTTCTTTCTACTTTATAAAAGGCAATGAAGACACTTTATCTTCTCTGTAAACAGCAATCGCTGCCATTTGATGAACATCCCTCTGCCACAGCCATGAGACCGGGTCCTTTACCTGCGTGACCTCAGGTGTTACCACAGCCCTGCAAGGTAGGTCCTTCCCATGAGGAATTCAGCAACCTACTCGAGGTCACACGGCTAGTAAGTGGCAGAGCAGAGAGAGATGTGAACCCAGCCCATATCCTTGGTCACATCACTTTATTTCCTTCAAACGTAAAAGCTGCTCACATTCAGCCTAGGCAACTTCAGCATAACTCCTTTCAATATCATTATTTCAAAATCACTCCTATAACCTCCTCTATACTCACTCTATTGATTATTTCCCATGATAATGAATTGAGGTAAGCTCATGAAATGATCTCCATTTTCTAGAGAAGGGCTTTATTACCTTGTGGGGAATCACACAGTTTCCAGCCTCCAGTTTTTGGGGGGTCCCTTTTTTGGGGTTGACTTCTGAGACCTCATTTGGTGCTTCTATAACACTTGCAGTTTGGTTAAAACTAAATTGCTATAGCAATTATTTCATCACTTAGAATGACCCAAAGGCCACAATTCCTTGCCTTCCCTCCCGTCGTTCTCAGAAGAGTTCATCTGTCACCTTACTGTGGTGGCTGGGAGGAGGGAGAAATGAGGTGCAGGGTCTGCCTGGGATTGTGGGGTGTAGGCTACCCAGTGAGAGGAGGTGCTGGGACTGCAAAGGTGAAATGGAGAGAGAAAGAGGGCTCGGCTGTGCTTTAGAGGGAGCTATAAGCCACATGAGTTCAGGAAAGTCGAGATGGGCAGGGGCTGCCAAGCAGGCACTGCCCTGACAGGTACTAATAGAGCCCTGGCCCCGCTGCTTCCTCCCAGTTTCTCATGAGCTCCATGAGGAATCAGGGGCTCTCCTTCCACCCCCAACCCCACTCATCACCCACTACTTCCCCTGAAAGGACACTTTACCGAGTAAGAAAGTCCATGGAGTGAGACGGGTTTGCTTCGCCTTCTACAGCAAAACGCCCGCAACAATAGGATAATGCAGCAACCCCAAAATAGCCACATAACATTTAGCACGACCCAAATATCGGTCCTTTCAAAGAACAACGTACAACGGAGTAGCATTTCGAACAAAAACAGAAATTGAACAGTCCACAAAAATGTTTTACTGTGTTCGTCCAAATCTGTCCAGAAGATGGTAAACAAAATCCTTATGTTTAAACTACCTAAGCTGAATAAATTGTTACTTGCTACAGGCCAGTTGCTTTACAAAAAATTAATAACATGTTATAAATATGTGACGTAATATTAAAGGACACTTTGGAGTGAGAGAAAAATCGAATAGCCTTCATTTGGGGAAACACAGTTGAAGTCCGATTAGAAGCAAGTTCATACACACACACACACACACACACACACACACACACACACAATGGAATATTACTCAGCCATAAAAAAGAATGGAATAATGCCATTTGCAGCAACGTGGATGGACCTAGAGGTGATCATACTAAGCGAAGTAAGTCAGAAAGAGAAAGACAAATATCATATGATATCACTTATATGTGGAATCTAAAAAAAAATGATACAAATGAACTTATTTACAAAACAGAAACAGACTCACAGACATAGAAAACAGATTTACGGTTACCAAAGGGGACAGTGTGTGGTGGTGGGGGGAGATGAATTAGGAGTCTGGGATTAACATACACACACTACCTAAAATAGGTAAATGACAAGGACCTACTGCATAGCCCAGGGAACTGTACTCAATAACCTATAATGGAAAAGAATCTGAAAAAGAATATATATATACATATATGTATGTATAACTGAATCACTTTGCTGTACACTTGAAACTAACATAACATTGTAAATTAACTATACTTAAATAAAACATTTTTAAAAAGAAGCAATTTCTACCTTGTCCATTACTGAGATGGTAAAGAGATAAAAGATGTTCAGCTCCTGCTGCCTGCAGGTCACCCTCTCGGCATGGACAATTTGCCATGTGATAAATGTAAACTAACCTTGGGGAGTCGTGGGGAGGAGGTAAATCTGGGTTCCTTAATGAACAACATCCTGAATGATGCTTAAACCCAAGTTGTATAACTTCCCACACACTGTGGATTCGAGAATTTCAAAGATACACTAACATAAGTACCCAGAACCCTCCATATGGCTTTGACCATAAACAAACAGACAACTATATGATTTCATTTCCAAGGTCAGAAAATGTTTTCCTAGCAAATCAAAACAAACTCACTCAGCATCCTTTTGTATGTTACCACAGTCTACCAACTGGAATCTTAAACTTTAGCTTTATGATACTTTATATGTTCCGGGACATTTTTTTTTTAAGGTATATCCAAGGCAATAGATGTAGCTTTGTTTGAAAGGAGAAAAAATTTTAAAGTGTTTTAAAGAAGTGGATGACATTTCCTTTTCTTATTCCTGTCTTTTCAGCTCAACACTTGTATCCATTTGTGTGTGTGTGTGTTTCCCTTAGAGGAGGGCATCTGCATAGATACATAGAAATATTTTTGTCCCCAAAAGATTTTACAACTGTTTTGGGAATAAAGCCCCATAGGTTCTAAAACAGATGTCGCTGCCATTTCGTGTATCGCTTGTTTTGTGCGTAGTTATAGCAATGCCAGAAACATGATGCCAATAAGATACTTTCCATGCCTGTTTGTTGGTCTTGGTTCACACGTGTGTGTGTGTGTGTGTGTGTGTGTGTGTGTGTCCACAGGATGGGGGTGAGCCTTTCCAGCCATTTCTGTAATTTCTAACTTTTCTATTGTCAATCAGCAATTTAGCAAACTGTGTTGAAACCTGTGCCTATTCTTCTTGCTTCCTTCTGCAGGGACTAAAGAGTTTGTAATGACAACATAGCAGCATTAAGTCATTCTCTGAGAGACAACAATGGTTCATTAGCAAAATGTGAATTTTAACTTATCCCCTCATGACACGCAGTTCTTTTCGGAGTCTTGGAACAGGATGTCCAATGGGTCCTTTTATTTCTTTTTTTTCCATTTCACACTTTTCCCACCTATTTCACATCCTGAATCCCAGAAACAGACAGGCTGTTCCCATTAAAGTCAATGGTAACCATACATGTCCGAATGTGGCCTTCATTTTGAAGTAAGTGTTCAAGGTTTGTTTTGTTCTGCCTTTTCCCCCTAAAGTGCTTGCTCATATGGAACTCTTCCTGGGAGCAGGTCTAACTGCTGGATTCATTTCAGAACGCACGCATTGGACATATATGCAGCTCATTAAATCAGTCTCCTTTAATGAGAAAATGATAGGCTTCAAACTGCAAACATCTTCATTTGCAGCTGAGAACTCCCCTCACCTCTCTTCCCAACAATCTTTGAGACCGACTCTCCGTGAAGTCATTTAAAAATGACTGAAAAACCAGAAGGTCTTTTCTTCAGTAGGCTTGAAGTCTTATTGCCCAAAGAATGTGAGTTTTAATGTTTCTAAGTTATCATTTTCTTACTTTGAATGGTCTATAACAAAATGCCAAGTCTCTTTTTATATAAAATAAGAGAAACCCAAAAGAGAAGATCGTATTTCTAAATTTTATCACATTATGATAGGAGCCTCAGTCTATTACTTTTCAGATGAATCAATGGTAGGACTTTAAAAATAAAATAAAAAGTTGATTATACTGAGCTTCAATTAAACCATTTGCTGCCCTGCTTTCTAACAATTTCATCATAGTCCGCACTTTCATTTATGCTTACACAATCCTATTGGTTCAGGTAATTTCCACAAAATTGGTACCTTATAAAAAAGCTCTTACTGTTGGAACAAAGGGATGTCAGTTAAGGTGATGGCTACTCACTGTGTAAAAAAAAAAAAAAAAAAGAGGTGTGGGTGGTCGGAAGACTAAGGCGTGCCTTGGACAGTCTCCTAAGGCAAAGAATAGGAATTTTGGCTCCAGAATTTGGGGAATTAGCACAAACTTGGGCACTTAAACTATAGACTTAGCCATCACCTTTATTTCAGCAATCAGGCACATACTGTTGGGCAATCCATGTAGCTGCCAGCCTTGACAATGATACAGAGTTGAATTTGAAGCAGGATTAACTGTGCTAAGGAATGTTTTCAGTGTCTTTAGAGCTTGAGCAGCGATATCCGTGCTGCCACGGCTTCCTCCAATCACACTGTTTCTGTTTTGCCGACAGCATTCCCTTTAAATTCGTGTGTTGTCTTTTATTTAATTATTTTTGCTTCAACAAAAAACCCCCTTTGTAACGGTGTTTACTGAAACATGGTGTTGGGCACAAAGGCAAGTGTCCATCTCTCTCCGACCTTGGCAGGATAATCACCCACAAAGGTGTCCTACCCCCCAGAATCTGAATATGGCAAAAGTGATTTTGCAGATGGGACTGAGGTATGAACACTGAGATGGAGAGGTTATCCTGGATGATCCACGTGGGTCCAATCTAATCACATGACTCCTTAAAACCACAGAACGTTTCCTGGCTTTGGTCAGAGAGAAAGACGTGGCCAGGAAAACATGCTCAACAAAATGCAACGTTGTTAGTTTTGAAGATGGAGGAAGTCAAGGAAGGTGTGTGGCCGCTATAAGCTGGAAAAGGCAAGGAGACCAGTTCACCCCTAGAGCCCCAAAAAGGAACTGCCGACACCTTGATTTCAGTTCAGTGAGACTCCTGTCTGACTTCTGACCCACAGAGCTCTAAGATAACAAACACGTTTGTGTTGGGCTAAGCCACTCAGCCTGTTCATTTGTTACAGCAGCAAGGGAAAACTAATACACTCTTCCAGTCATCTGGACAAGGAAGTGAATGGGCATGGCATTTGGAGTCTGTCAGGCCTAGATTAAAATGTCAGCTCCACTGCAGACCAGCAGGGTGTCTTTATGCAAGTGACTGTATGTCTCAGAGCCTCGTTTTCATCATCTGTAACCTGGAAACTACAACACCTACCACGTCGGGTTGTTTGAGAGGTTAATGCCTGGCCTATAGTAGTGTTTTATAAATGAAGGCTTTTAGTACACAACTTTCTCTGTTGAGCCCAACATTCAGTCATAAAATTCTTTATGCTGTCTGTCTCCATGTTAATTTATGTCCAGTTTCCTGTATATTTCTATCAGCTTTTTCCAGCACACTGCTCATCTATCTCTCTTCTAAGAGAACCCTATCATTATGCCTCCCCCTTAATCAACGGCCATTAATAACTCCCAGCCCCAGAATAACACCCTGTATTCTTGGCCTGGCATTCAGGGCCCTCCATCAGCTGACACCTTTCTACCCCACAACCTCACTTGCTGCAGTTTCATTAGTGTGTTTTCTAGAGTGTGATTCCCCCAAGCAGCAGACCAGTCACCAGCCTCAGGAACAGCTGGCGGGTGTCAGTGTTATCAACAAGCTCCCTGGCCTATTGGCCTAAAGACACACCAATATTTCAGAAGCCCTGCCCGCCTGGATCTTCCGCCCTGGTCAGATTGATCTACCTCCTGTCTGGGAAGACTTCTGGGGCTTTCTCCCTCCATGCCTTTGTTCCTGCAGGCTTTCTGACTTCTCAGTGTGGTCTTCTTGGTGTCCCACCTATGAGTTTTTGACAGCCCCGGCCATTTACCTCCCCGAACTGTGAGTCGACTTTAATGTGTTTACATCCTGTCTCCCAGGTAGTCGGTCTGTTGGGGTCATTTTCCTGTTTGAAATCATCACAGTGTGTTTACAGAACATCTTCAAGGAATACTCTTTGATAGATTATCCTTCGGCTTCCATGTGAAGCTCACCCAGACAGGCAAGTGCTTGCAGACACGTCTCTTCTTGCTGTTTTCTCTTTATTCTCCTATTCATCTTGCCCTTCCTTGCTTTCCTCCCCCTGCAGGGCCTCCTCCAAAACTTCTCTCCATGGAGGCTCTTTCTCCTCCCCGTCTGCACCCCTCCACCCCTACCCGCAGGCTCTGCGGCCAGGGCACCATGGCATAGACCATCCCAGGAAAGCAGGGCTGGGTTGTAGCTATCCGTGTGAGAGAAGGTTCTCCTTCCCCACAACTTACCTCCAAAGAATACGGAGGATAGTTACTGTCTTTTCCAATCGTCAATCATGGGCTGCGACCAGCGCTCAAAGCTCAGCCTTCCTGGGGTCGTGTGAGGCTACAGAGGAAGTGCCTGGGAAACCCTTCCTGGGAGGACCACACAAAGGGGGCTTTGCCTGAGACCCTCGAGATGGGGACATCCTGAAACAGAGGACCAGAGGGGAGCCTCTTCCGCCCAAGCAGGCCTGGCTCTATGGGGCAATCGTGGCCGAACTCTGCCTCGGCAGCCCTCCCCTCTGCTGCCCCGAAGGTTCATTTGGGATTTCTTGGTCCTTTGAGATTCTACTCCAAAGAGAATGAGAAGCATTCCCGCTGAACATGGGCACACACTGCTCTGTCTATTCAGGAATTTCATGAGGTAACCAGGTGCTGGGTTTGAGTATGTGATTGATAAAAACTTACATTATAGTTATTTCACAATTTTTACTGCCCTTAATGTATTCTTGGATTGCCTGGTGGGGAAGGATGGGTGGGAACAGAGAATGATGGTCAAACAATATAACGTATAAAGTATAAACAATATAACGTATAAAGTTCTGTTTAATTCTGAACCTTTGGTTGTGTTGCAATAGAGTCGTAGGTGGTAAAGGCAGGTGGCCTGCAGGTCTTGTTGATTCTCTCAATGGGTGAGGCACGCAGAAGTCTGACTTTTTCTTGGGGCATTTGGTGGCCATCCTAGTGGTCAGATTGCAGGAGGGATGGGCCAGAATAGACCTTCACCTCCATCCCAAATGCCTCCTTAGCCTCCTACTGACACCTGATTAAGGTCCAAGCATGCACAAAAGTACAAAGAATAGTACACTGAACCCTCACATGCTTATCATTCAGATCCAGAATTATCAGTATTTTACCAATCTTGTTTCATGTATCTTCATGTTTTTCCTGTAGTATATTCCAAATCATATATCAGGTAAAGATACATGCCATTATCAGACCTAACAAAATTAACAGTACATCCTTTCTATCATCTAAATACCCAGGTCATGTTAAAATTTCCCTGATAGTCCCAAAAATGTCCTTTAAAGTCGGTTTTCAAATCTATATCCCATCAGTTCACGAGTTGTATTTGAGTGACCTTTTAAGATCTAGGAGTCCTGTGGCAGCAGAATAATGCCTCTCAAAGATGTCTGAGTCCTAATCCCAGAGACCTGTGAATGTTACTTTACCAGGGACTTTGCAGATGGGATAAACTGAGGGTCTGGACATGGGATGATTAGTCTGGATTTCCCGGTGAGTCCAATCTGATCCAATGAGTCCTCAAAATTAGAGAACCCCTCCCAGCATTGGTCAGAGAGAGACATGATGACGGAAGAGGGGTCAGAGGGATGTGACGTTATTGGCTTTGAATGTGGAGGAAGGGGCCAGGAACCAAGGAATGCAGGAAACTTACAGAAGCTGGAAAAAGCAAGGAAACATTCTCATCCTGAGCCTCCAGAGAGGAACACAGCCCTGCTGGCACCTGGACTTCAGCCCTGTGAGACCGTGGCTGACTTCTGATGACACAACTGCCAGATAATACACTAGTGTTGTTTTAAAGCACCATTCCTTTAGCAGGGGGACTGAAGTCACACAGAGGTGTAAACTCTGACACCAGGTTCTTTCCCGAGACCGGGCTGGTGTTGGGTCCGAAAAGGAGGCCCGAGGGCCTGCCTGAGACGTCTGGGGAAAGGGGAGGCTGGGGGCCTGAGAAGTGGGACCGGCTGGGCTGCAGGCCTCATCAGGCCAGAACCGAAGCGCTCCCCACCCCTCCCAAAGTGGGCTTCACCCTAAGATCAAGTCACTAAGATCAAGGCGCCTAAACCCTTCTAGGACCTCCCTCTGCCCTCGGGGGTCCAGGCACCTTCGCTCCTTCTGTGCTGTGCCCGCCGCCTCCTTTCTGTTCCTTGACTGTGACAAGCTCGCCCCCATCTCAGGGACTCATGCTGGCCGGTCCCTCAAGCCACCCCCTCCTCAAGACCGGCTGCTTGTCAGCCTTCAGATCTCAGGCCGGAGAGGCCTCCCCGACCGCTCCAAAACCTCACATAACTGTGTTCATTATCCTCATAACGCTGGTCACTGCCTGCGATTATTTCCTAGAGGGAGGGGTCCGGTCTGTCTGAGTCACGACTCGGTACCATCCTTCATTCCACAAAGAGTCACTGGGAACCGGGCACTGCACTGGGCACCAGGAAACTAAGCTCCACGGACACACTCCCTGCCTGTCCGTGGCTTGCCTCCCAGCAGGAAGGAGAGCGTGCAGGCCATGCCAGGCTGGCGCATGATGCTGTCGGGACAGCACATACAACGGCGGCCTCGAGAAGGGCGCCCAGGGCTCCCCGGAGAAAACAGTGTCACGGGGGGGGCACATCTGGGGTGAGACAGGGTGAGAGAGACTTCTTCACGGAGGCGACAGGGAGAGTGATGCTGGCAGGGGGAGCTGCTCTTGCCCAGGCGCTGGAGCTGGGAGGGAAGGAGGGGCTGGGGACACGATCGGGTTTCAAGCTGTGGTGTAGAAAAGGGAGGCGCCGCCTTCTGGGAAAGCCTGAGCCAAGCCCAAGGGGCGGAAGCCACAGGCGGAGAGATCTGGTCTCAAAACAGGAAGGAAACTTGTGTCCGCGGAGAGCAAGCTGGACTCAGAGGAAGGAGCGGGTGGTGCCCATTGCCAGGCCGGCTGTCAGGCAGGAGGCCGTGCCTGGCGCAGGTGGCCGTGAGGTCCCTCGTGTCTCAGGCTCTCTAACGCTCTGAGTCAGGACAAGGCCACGCGGGGGAAGAACAGCGGCACATCTGCAGGGTGGGAAGGGTTGTTGGAGAGGTGACATGTAGAGCTATGTCCCCTGTGATGAGTGTGGTTTGCAGGGGAAAGCTGAGTCTTCCTTGATAGGGGTAAAAATTGGACCTGAGCTTCACGATGGGTCACATGAGAAAGTGTCTTTCCCTTGTCGTTCCTCAGCATCTCCATGTAGAAGACTGAGTCGGTAAAACCATCCTATCACAGGGATTAACTGATGGACATGTCCTGGAGGTGTCTGCCACATACCGTCCTATGTGGTAAATGTTTTCTTTTCTTTAAATATCTTACTTTTTAAAATTTATTTATTTTTTGGCTGGGTTGGGTCTTCATTGCTGTGTATGGGCTTTCTCTAGTTGCGGCGAGCAGGTGCTACTCTTCATTGTGGTGCGCGGGCTTCTCATTGCGGTGGCTTCTCTTGTTGAGGAGCACGGGCTCTAGGCACGTGGACTTCAGTAGTTGTGGCTCGCGAGCTCAGTAGTTGTGGCTCGCGGGCTCAGTAGTCGTGGCTCGCGGGCTCTAGAGCGCAGGCTCAGTAGCTGTGGCACACGGGCTCAGTTGCTCTGCGGGATACGGGATCTTCCCGGACCAGGGCTCGAACCCGTGTCCCCTGCATTGGCAGGCGGATTCTTAACCACTGCACCACCAGGGAAGCCCCTGTGGTAAATGTTTAACAACTGACCTTCTGGGGGAAAAAAATCCCTAACTGGCACCATCTCCAGCTCCCTGCTTACTGCTCGGAGGCAGGGCAGCAACGTGGTGCAGAGCCCAGCTTACTGACTGGCTCCAGCACCTCTTAGCCATAGGACTTCGGGCAGGTAAAAATCTCAACTCTTAAATGGCATCCTGTGCTCATGACACTCACTTTGTTCTAAGAACGTTCCATCCCTAACTCATTTATCTTCACAGTCACCGCAAGGAGTCTTGACTCTCATCCCCAGTTTAAGAGGAGGACACGGAGACAGAGATGAAGTAATTTACGCAAGACCAACATGATTTGATCTTCATGGATCTGGAATTTGGACAAAGATGGCCTGGCTCTGGAGCCAAATTCTTAACTACTATATTGTACCACCTCTCAACCCAGTGATAGGATGCACCGCCATTCGGGCACTCGAGAAGTGGCACGAGCCAGACCAAGGCGTGGAGCCCTGTGAGAGCGAGGGTCTTGGGTGCAGGCTCTGAGGATATGGGGTCCCTTCTTTGATCATCCCCTTACTTCCTCTTACGCTCTCCTGAGCTGTGGTCTTTGGGGGCGTGAAGGGCGGTGGGGGTGAGAATTGAGGTGGAGCAGAGCTGGCAGCGAAGGCGGCCGGACTTGTCTGGGAAGGAGGGTGGTGAGTGGCGAGCCCGGCTGGACTCAGAGCAGGCAGGACTGACCTCCCCAGGGGGACCATTTAGGCGGGGGGCCCAGATTTGGAGCTGGGTTAATTCAGGATGACTATCAAGGCTGGAACCCAGATAGGCTGGCACCAGATACTCACCGGGCGAACCAGAACCTAAATAAAAGTATGTTAATCAGCAACTTGGTATGTTTTCCTAATATTAAAGGGCAACATTTCCCTTGGTTTCCAGGATCTCCAGTCCGCTTGCTTTTTCTCTTACATCACCAGGCACCTCTTCTCCGTCTTCCGCTGGCTTTTCCTTCATCCTGATCTTTAAGTCCATCCTTGGACCTCTTATCTTCTCTCTGGATAGTCTCTCCCTAGATGATTTCATTGAGGCTTACGGCTTAAGTCCCTTAAAAATGCTGATGGCCCCAGATTCCCATCTTCAGCCTAGTCGCCTACTCTACAGTTCGCACACATAGCCGCCTGGAGGGTTTCTCCACTTAGGAGTCTAAAAAGCATTGCAAATCTGCCCAAATCCGAACTCTTGATTATCATCGTCAGACATCTCCTCCGGCAGGAAAGGGAACCCCCGTTCAACCAGTGGCTCAGGCAAAAACCCTAGGAATCAGCCTCACTTGCTTCCTTTCTCTCTCACCTCCCACATCTGACCCATTATCGAGTTCTGCCGGTTCTTCTTTGAAATGCAGCCAGAATCGAACTACTTCTTACCACCTGCTCTGCCCCAGCCTCACCCAAGCCACCATCACCTCCCAGCAAGACTCAGGATGTAGCTTCCTAACCTCTCGCCCTGTGTCTGTCTCTGCCCACCTAAAGCCCATCCTTCGAGCATATCTGGAAAGACAGATGTGAAAGGTAAGTGAGAACAGGTCACGACCCTGCTCAAAACCCTCCAGGGGCTTCTAGTTGCTCTTAGAATGAAACCCCAATTTCTGACTTGGGCCCGAAGCCCTCCGTGACCTTCCGCATCTGCAGCTCGGTCTCATCAGCCTCATTACCGCACCCTTCCAAACCACAGAGCTCCGGCCACACCAGCCCCTCTGTTCTTCACAGGGCACCCTGAGTCCAGTGCCGTCTCTAGGACCTTCGCGTGCTTCTCCCTAGACCTGGGGCTCTTCTCCCAGGTCTCCACAGGGCTCTGTCCCTCACCTCAGCCAGTTCTCTCCTCAACTGTCACCCCTCGAGACCAGGGGCCCTTCAGGGGCCACACACTCCACTCCCAGCCTGGCGTTCTCACATCTCCTCACACTGCCTAATTTTTAGTGCTTACTGGCCCTAAAATTTTATTTATCTGTTTAACCATTTCCTTGTTTATTGCCCACGTCCCCATTAGAATGTAAGTTCCGTGAGGGCAGCGATTTGTCTGTTTTGTTCATTGCTAAATACTCAGCACCTAGAATAATAGACACTCAATACTTATTAGCTGAATGACTGAACGAATGGTTAAAAACAGTGACCGAGTTCAAGAACATCTAGCCACCTCATATATACAGTACAGTTTTAATAATTTTCAGAAGGTCCCTATGGAAATTAGGGAGTAGCTCATTTCCTCCATTTATCGAAACCCGGAAGTAAGCATTCATTTGATGTTTAAAGACTGATTATTCAGCTGAAGTGAGTAGCTGCTACATGTTGGTCTTTCAAATGCAGAGAATTAAGTATAGTGATAGGTCTCCAGTGTGGGTATTCTCATACATTGTAAACTTATTTTATGCCAATTACATCATTGCAACTTTGGAAGAAACGTTATTGGAATTAACTTTAGTTTTTTTCTAGGAAGTCTTCATTTTTTTAAGCTAAATGTAGTCACTGTAAAGTTCAAGAAGTAAATTTTATCTTCTTTTTCTAGGTACCACTGAAAGAAAAGCACATCACTAATATCACACTTGGTTTGGTAATTTTTAGAAACTCCATTAAAAGCAATTGTTAAAGTTTATAATTAAATAAGCATCTCAAAGGAAAAACTAGTATCCTGGTTTCCTAAAAACATCTTCATTAAGACAATATAATCAAACAAAGAGATTTACTTTGTGTTTAAATAATTATGATCACAAAGGGTCCCCTTCCCCCCACCTCCACACCCAAATGAGAAGTAGTTTAGTATACTTTTGGGGATATGGTTTCGGTCTGCCAAATACTTAAGTACAAAATTCTCCTAAGTTGTTTCAAGAAACTGCTAGTACTCTAAGAGGGTTGACATTCTAATATATCCAAACACAGGTTTTGGGGTTTTTTTTCCTAATTGTTTGGCTGCAGATGAAGATATAAGGTTATAAGTATAAGAATTTATGCGGTGATCAGTGATGGAATCCTAATCCATCTTAAGCTGTCAGCGTGACAACTGGCAGTTCCCAGTGTGTATTAAGAGACAGCGATTTTTTTTTTTTTTTTTTTGGCCTGAGGGTACATTCCCTTTCAAAAGCAGAATATTTTTCTTCTTTTGCTTTCTAAAGACATCATGCTAAACTCCATTCTTAATGGTTAATCTTTTAAGGAGGCAAGATAAATTGGAGAGAAAATGTGAGAGATTTATAAATTTGGGGAAAATGCAACATGAGGCATTCCAATAAACAATTTCAAATCAAAACCTTAACTTGGGCAAGGGACATTATATCAACGAACAGCATTCTTTAGAAATGCCTGACATTCAGTTGGATAGAATTATATATTGAAATAGATTGTAGGCGTATTGGGGATGTTTTCCCTCTAGCATCTGGTAGTATCAAAGCCCAGGAGGAAGAGTAGGTCACCGTGCCAGAATTTAAAAGCTGCCTTTTGGATAAATATGTGGAAGGATAGGAATTAAGTTATCAAAAGGCTAGAAGAATTTGCTGAAAGGGAGGAGGGTGGTGCTAAAAGCAATAAGCTATTTGGAATTCAATAGCGCGCAACTTTAGGGCCTTGTAGAGCTAGTATTGTTAGCCAAATAAGGGTAAAGTCATGGTTCAAAAGAAGAAAATTAATGAATAAGTACAAACATAAAAAGCAACAAGGCAATACCCTGATCTGTGAAAGTAAGCAGTACTTATAGAATCTCAGAGGCAATGTGGGATGAGCCCCAAGGGAAATCAGGTACCTCTTCTGTGAAGCCTCCTCTATATTTGGAAAAGAATAGTGGCTGGTGATTTCTGTGCCCTATATTAGTCAAGGTAAACTAACTGCTAAACAGTCACCCCAGAGACTCAGTGGTCATGGAAAGACCAGTTGGGTATTGCTGGGCAGTGGACCCTGGTCAATCAAGGTCCCACACCCCTTCCATCTTGTGACTCTGCCCTCCTCTAGGCTTGCATTATGGTCTTCTACATTCGGCCAGTGGAAGAGAAAATAAAATGGAAGATAGTACATAGGAGGATTTTATGAAAGAGAACTCAAAGCCCTCATGCTCCAGAACCTAGTGACATGACCATACCTAACTCCACGACTACAACCAACTCCAGGTTGGGTAACTAAGTCTGGCTGTGAGCTGAGGAGAAGAGGAGGCAGGTGTGGTAATTAGCCTCAATTAGTACTCACAAGTGGTACCATGTTATTGCACTCATTTGCTGAGGTATCTGCAAGCCTATCTCTTCGTGCTAAAACGGTTAGAATAGGGCAGAGTTGGCTGTTATTTGTTTTGTAGCTATAGCACCAACACTGGCATGGAATTAACACTCAACTTGTAGTCAGGGGATGTGGGCTGCCTGCTTCAAAAAGCCCAGCAGGGTGACTTGGAGATGTTAAGACTGGTTGTCTATGCACGAATATTGTCAAGAAATGCCCAGATTTTTCTCCCTTCCTCAAGATGGCCTCTCTGTGAAGATATTTCCAGAGGGCAAAGGGACCACATGCCAACAGTGGGCAAGGGGCACTTACTTTGTTAATTCTCATTGTGTCTTCATGCAAGAAGCCTTCCAGGGTCTCTACACCTCTTAGGAGGTTCTTCAGTGGGGGAGGGAGAGATTGGGTTTCTGAATGACAAAGGATAGGGTAGAGAGTTTCTAGTGAACCCAAACCTTGGGAATAAAAACAGAAACAAAATCTTTATCAAGGGTAAACCAGACTTCCTTATCAACTGAGAATGAAGTCAGAAGTTATAGGTGAGTAAGTAGGACTATAGAACTTTACCAATATCTAGAACCTTATTCTGTCTTCACTTGGTTTCATACAAAGTGGTAACAGTTCCTGTGTGACTGACACAGTACTAGTATCTAGAATATATAAGTAAAAAAACAAACAATCTAATTAGAAGATGGGCAAAGGACATGAAGAGAAGGTTCACCAAAGAGGATTTACAAATGGCAAATAAACATGTGAAAAGATGCTCAACATTACTAGCCAATAAGGCTACGATATCATTACAAACCTATTAAAACAGCTAAAACGAACAGTAGTGACCACACCAAATGATGGAGAGGAGTCAGAGAAACTGGATCTCTTATACATTTGCGATGGGACTATAAAATGGGCCAGCCACTCAGGAAGATAGTTTTCCAGTCTTATAAAAAACTAAATATAAACTTACTATACAACCCAGCAAACATATTTTGGGGCATTTGTCCCAAAGAAGTGAAAATTTATGTCCACACAAAAACCTGTACACAAATGTTCATAGCAGTTTTATCTATAATAGTCAAAAATAGGAAACAACCAAAATATCCCACAATAGATGAACTATTAAACAAACGATGGTAATCCATACCATGGAATACTACTCAGCAATATACCGGAATGAACTATTGGTACACACAACAGCTTGGATGGCTCTCAAGGGCATTGGGCTGAGTGGAAAAAGCCAATCCCAAGAGGTCACATACTATATGATTCCATGTATATAACATTCTTGAAATGACAAAAGTATAGAGACGGAGAACAGATCAGTGGTTGCCAAGGATTAGTGACGGGGGTGGGAGGAGGAGTGGGTAGAAGGTGAGACCATAAGGGGATAGCACCAGGGAGATCTTTGTGGTGATGGAAGAGCTCCGTATCTTGATTGTGGTGGTGGTTACATGAATCTACATATGTGATAAACTGGCCACAGACCTACAATACACACGTCACTAGTGTCGATGATATCTTGGTTTGGATATCGTATAGGTGAATAAAATAGAACCATTGGGGGAAACTGAGTAGTACAGAATACACTGGACCTTTCTGTACTATCTTTGCAACTTCTTGTGAATCTCTACTTATTTCAACTTCTTGTGACTCTCTACTTATTTCAAAACAAAAATTTGCAACTTCTTGTGAATCTCTACTTATTTCAAAACAAAAATTAAAAACAAAATTAGAACGGCGCTTTTTGTAAAACTAGTATTTTTAATTAAAAAATGAATAATTCTCATTGTAAAACTTTGAAAAATACTTAAATGTTAAGGAAAAGTCCCCCATATTGTCTTACCCTTCGATTAACTCCAAGCCCACACCCTGAAGTAGCTGCTAATTAAGAGTTTGGTGTGCATTTTTCCAGGTATTTTATTTGATATATCCTTATATACATATATGTGAACTCTTTGTTTTTTCCTCAAATGGAATCACTACGCTTCTTCTTCTGCAACTTGCTTTTTTCATGTAGTAATAAGACACATTGGACATCTTTTCATGCCACCAAAAATAACCCTATCTCATTCTTCTTAATAACAGCATAGAATTCTACTGTATGGCTGTGCCATAATTTATTTAATCAGCCCCTATACTAGACATTTCGATTGTTTCTAGCTCTTACAAATAATGCTGCAATGGATATTCCTTGTACATACATTTTGTGCAAATACATCTATAAGATAAATTTAAATTTCTGATATTGTCAAATTGCTTTCTGAAGAAGTTGTAACAAGTTACGGGTAACCTCTACTTTAAAGAGAACAGGAAGTCAGGCTGAGTGGCGAGGGTCTGGAAGGGAGGTGATCACGGGAGCTGCCCCTGGTTGGGGAGGTGGGCCTCCTGAAATAACAGATCTGCCTCCCCCTCCATTCATGGGGAAGCCACATTTATTGGAAGTTAGCATCGTTTTCAGGTTTCCTCCCTCCTCCAGGTGGCTCGGGGACACTTCATCCCTATGTAGAAATGAAGTGGGAGGGTGTAGGGCTGGTCTTCCCTCTCAAGACTCGCTGCGACATTCCCTTGAGCTGGGTAGGGGACATCTAGCGGTGGGATTATCAGCCAACACCATCCCAACTTCTCTTCATCAAAATAGTTATTAAAAATTCAATTCCCTCTTTAAAACCATTGGACATCTCAGAGAACTTTCCAGTTAACACTGGCTTCTGGATTTAGAGGAATACATTTAAGGAATTCATTTATGATGTTAAAATGTTTCTTTTAATGAAGGCAACACTCATGGAATGCTATGATCATTGTACAAACCAGTGAAAACATCATTTTTCCATGATTACTCTAAGTAAATACCCAGTTTGATCACCCACTCTCTCTAACACGAGCGTCTCCGGGCTCTCCACTGTCAGCTGACCATATGAGCGTGGCAATATGGCTCCCGATGGCTTCACCACAATGGACCTCTCCAAGTTTTGGCTTCTGCTACTGCCCTTCTCCCAGTTATTTCCTTTTTTGTAGCTTCAACTCGCATGTAGTTTACCTACAAGCATAATGTTCTTTCTTACCTCCCTGCCTTTCTCCTCTGCTGTCTCTGCTTAGAAACAAATGGACGCCCCACTTGTCTTAACCTAGCTGACTTTTACTCTCAGATCTAATGTAGACATCTTTCCTCCAGGAAACTGGCTAAGGGCTTTCACTGGGACCAAACGTCTGTTCTGTGCAGACACCTAATACTTTCTACCTAATACTAAAATTATCTATTTGTCTGTCTACCCCGGTAGGCTAGGAGCTCCTCAGAATTACAGGCACGTCTTCTTACCCGTGTTTTTACACCCACTACCTAGCAGAGCAGGAGCTTAGCGCGTGTCTGTGCAGCTCCACTGAATCATCCCCACAATGCACAGGAGTCTGATTTGAGCTGAGTAACTAAGGATCCCTTCTCTCTCCCCCTCAACCTGTATTTGTGTGAACACTGAGCCTGGGCTAACTTTTGGCCAAGGGCAATAGATGCAAGAAATCTGGAATCCCTGGCCGGCCTCCTCCCCTTATAGCAGAAGGGGTATTAGAATTAATATTTTTTGTTGGTAAAACAAGTGGTACTCAAGATAAGTGGTATGTTTAAAATGATACGGGACCACCTCCCTTGCATTACTGAAGAATAAGGATTGGCAAGCCCAGCAGCCTGCTTCCTTCTCGGTAGCCCTTGAGGTCTAGAGCTCCATTGTCCCCACCTCCTTCGGGGATGTGGTCACCTGACCCACCTGTATGGTTGGCAGGTCTTGTTGACAGGACATTGATGTATCTGCTCTGTCTGAACCTGCTGGAGCACCTGAGGCCAGGGACGGGTTTCCCTGCATCTACCAGAACAGGCTGGCTAAAAAATTTTTGCCCCTCTTTATTAAAAAACACATTGTGTGTTTGGAGAATTTGGTCTAATAATTGCTTTCATTTTAACACACCACAGGATGTAGAACAAGAGAGAGCAAGCTAGCTTCTCCCATCCTTAGTTGCCAGAAATGACCAATATTGACCAAAGGACCTGCTGGTTAATGACAGTCCCTTCAAGAAGCAAGTGCCACGCTGGGTCTCAGCCGTTGCCTCCTTCCTCGTTGTTCCCACCACAGACCTAACCCCAACACAATTCCACTTTAACTTTACATCAGACTAGCCCAGCTGCCAAGTGATGGAACTTTCCTAAGGAGGACGCTGGGCAAAACTCTAAAATGCGCCTGCTGTGAACTTGGTTCTCTCTTAGTTGTAAGCGTCACTGAGTTTTAAACTAGAGAAAGTAAATGTTGGCAAAATCATCCTGGCTGACAGGAATTCATGGATCACAGATCATTTGGGAAGAGATCATTTGGAGAAAAAAATTCCCATATGATTTTTTTTTTTTTTTTATCATTCGTCAACAGGAGACACAGGTCTTAGAAGGGTTGAGAAACACTGACTGGGACCTGCGCCCATAATTTGCTCAGGAACGTGTATCTCAAGGAGGTCATGGATACTTCTAAGGTCACAGAGCTGGTAAACGGCCTGCCCTGGCCTTGAACCCAGATTATGTGTTCCCCCTGTTGGAGTGGAACAGAGCGAGGACAGTCGGGCTGGAGGGACGGCTACAGGTATTTGTTCATTGGATACTTATGGCGAGCTGAGTGCCAGGCCCTAGGCCAGGATCTGGGAACACAGAGATGAAGGAGAGACAAGCCTGACCCGAGGTGTCCTGGGCAGACGGCGAGCACAGAAACACACGTGATGACACGTGCAATCTGGGCCAGTACGGTGCCGGTGGGGGGACCCGCAGCCTGCTGGGGGTGGGGAGGAACCTCCTGGGTGGGGTGCAGCTCAAGGTTTGTAAAGAAAGAGCACGTGTGGAGAAAGGCACCCAGGACGGGGGCCAGCGTGGCAGGGGCACTGGGGTGAGAAGCAGCGTGCCTGCGTGCTCAGGAAGTACAAGGCACCAGTGTTCCCGAGCAGCAAGGGGACGCCGGGCCTGTCCTCACAGGGGATGCCGGAGAGTGAGGCTGTATTAGTCCACTGGGGCTGCGTAACAAAACACCATGGACCAACAGACCGGGTGCCTTAAACAACAGAAATGTACCCTCACGGCTCTGGAGGCTGCAAGTCCGAGATCAAGGTGTCAGCAGGGTCTTTCCCCTTGGCTTGCCTTCTCGCTGTGTCTTCACAAGGTCTTTCCTCTGTGCACACGTGTCCCTGGTGTCTCTGTGTCCTAGTCTCCTCTTCTTATAGAGACACCAGTCAGATTGGCTCAGCGCCCACGCTAACAGCCCCATTTTAACTTAATCACCTCTTTAAAGGCCCTATCTCTAAACACAGTCACGTTCTTCAGTACTGGTAGGTGGGGCTTCAACACACGCATTTTGAGGGGAAACAGTCCAGCCCATAACAGGGGCCATCGTGTCATTTCGAAGAGCAGGGACTCTAGCCACACACAGACGTTCACCAAGACGTTCACTGGGCAGTGATGTGCCCAGATTTGTGCTTCCGAAGGAGCCCTGTGCTTCCAGCTGAACATTGGCAGTGGCAGGGAGACCTGTCACAAGGTAGCAGAGCAGACCAAGCTTTTCTCTTCCCAACTTGATCCTTCCTCAGCTTTTCCCCCGGTGACAGCCTCGTGGTCACACTGCTTTCACTCTCTTCAGGCCCAGGCGGCCCAGGCGAGGGCAAACTCGTTCGGGTGCAGAGAGGCCGTTCCCGGGGCGTCCCCTTGCTGCCCCCTGCGTGAGGAAGTGCCCTGCTGGGTCCCTGCTCTGACCTGACTGCTGGGCACCTTCTGCCAACCCTGAAGGAAGCAACACCTTCCCAGCGGGGCTGCAGGGAGGGCCAGAGGCGGGCAGAGGTCAAAACATCTGCCAAGTCACTCAGCACGGGACCGGGGCCAAAGGATGGGCCAAGGCTCCCGGAGGCCAGGGGCTGAGTGGGAAACGACTTCATGGCCCATGGCTGCTGCTTAGACAGCATCCTGACCAGGCCAGGGGTTTGACTTTGGGCCCATGGATTTAGGGCTCTATGAATTCAGACAGGGAAGAGATTACATTATGTTGTACGTATTAACATCTAACAGAATCTTAGCACTTCTTCAGGCAAACTATTAGAAACGCTGGAATTATATTAGAGGTATGGTTATCAGACCAACTGCTAGGTCTTGTTAGTGTGCGAATAAACAGGTTTATTGCTATAGCACAAATTTATTCTTTTGATAATTGAATATTTTGATACTTGATTTCAATATAATTTTTTAAAATCTTACATATTTTTAGGGTTAGGGTTAGCGAACATTCTTCTGTGCAAAGGTCTGCAGGTTTCACCAGATTGCCGTGGCTCAAAAGAGGTTACAAACCCCTGCTTAACCAAGGCCACGGATGACGTGAACTAGAGTCCAAAGAGAGGAAACTAAATGCCCATTTTACCCTCTAATAATAGGACATCTGGGGACCAGGACTTCAGAAAACCAAAGCTGCTCCTGAGCAACTAGAAAGTTCAGGGCTTCAAAATGTAATGCAGATCAAGACCAGAAAGATGTGTTCCTTTGATGGCTACTGTTCTGAGCTCTTCATTATCCTTTTGCACACAGATCACAAGTCTGAAAACGGAGAGACCGTTTGTAAAGTGCTGATCGTCGCCAGGTCACCTCTGCCTTCAGCCTTGGATGTGTTTATTTAAAAGCTACCAGTGTGCGCCAAACCAGGGGGAGGTGACAGAGTGAGGGGTTTTGCTACAATCACACCAGTAAGTGCGTGTTCGGTCTTTGCTCCAAGCTGACTAGAAGCTTCTGTTGTTCTGTACAGAGACACCACGGGGTGTGGTGGCCTGGGGACTCTATCACCACCCCGAGAGGGGACAGGAGGTAAGAAGGTGCTGGCTCGTGCAGTTGCCCACCACCCTCTCGCTCCTCCGAAACGTCTGTGTATGACACGTCCAAACACCAGCACACAGGGTGTGCAGACCAGGCACAGGAGGAACCGGCCGTGAAAACGCCAAAAGGCCCAGTGGTCCATGTGCTGGTGCCACATGCCGCCGGGCCAGGCACGCAGCTGGCGGGCATCTTGCTGCATGTCTCTCCCTAAGCAACCGGGTAAATGGAATCCTTCAACAGGACGCTCTCCTTCCCAGCCGCTCTCTCCTAATTCCAGGCTTTCTACTTTTGAGATGTTGTCTGTTTTCATCCCACTTGAACCTACAGCCGTCAGCCCCTTTAATAGGGGTGTCTATAAAGAGCTGCCCTAAAATATGCTTTTCCAGCGCACTTAATGTCTTTCCAATTAAATCCAGATGTGAAAAGCTGAAGGAACAGTTCTCAGGACTGAACAAGATGACATAAATCTTGCAGCTGACAGAGATCCCACTGAGCTCGGTTGGGGAAACTCACAGAGAACTTGTTTGGGGCCAGGAAAGCGGCTGGGTATAAAGACAGATGTGTACACTCGGATGCAAAAAAATATGTTAAGAGAGAGAAAACACTCTTCTAACCCAGTGCCTGCAAACAGGACTGGAGGCACGAAGCAGGTTGGGTTGAACTCCCCTCCCACACTCCGCTACATCAAAGGAGGTGATTGAAAAGGCTTTGCTAGAAAAGAGACCAACCCAGCGATGCTTCCTGGTCCCCTCAATTGCTCTTCTCAGGGAGAGGAAGGTGGGCACTCCTGACAGACCTTTGCTGGAAGAGAACAAGGGCTGTTTGTGCAGCTGAGAGTTTGGCTTTTATTTTTTTAATTATCAGGTTTTGTACACTTTCCAGAAAGTTCCTTTAAAAAAATAGTATATTCTTCCTCCTCTTCTCCAGATGCTAGGAAGTACAGGTTCAACCCAAACCGTGTCTATTTCAAAGGGACACAAAACCCAGAGCTGGAGTTCAAGGAGTTTGGTGGCATGCTGCCCAAGGACTAAAGCCTTGGGTTTTCTCTTACCCTCCCGGTAATTTTGTTTTTAAAGCTTGGAACACAAATTCCCCTGGAGGATGGGCTGCTGCAGGATGCAGTGTGGAGAAGGGCAGGGCAGGCAGTGGAAACCAGGAGCCGGGTGCAGGGAATGAGCCCAGGGCAGAGCCGAGGCGGTCATGCTGACCGACAGGTGTCGGGGGGACAACCAGCTCCCCGCTGCATCCAGAAGGTTCGCTTCCTAGAGTTTCAGGAGCTCAGGACAGCAGTGTGGGCTTTTCCCCCTCAGGAGCCTCCCCAGTTATCCCCTGCTTCTCCTCTCACCCCTCTCCTGCCCCATCATGGCAGCAGCTCTGCGACAGAGGACAGAGGGGCTGACACTTGCTCACGAGGCCCCCCTGGCAGGGCTGTAAGGAGCCCTCGGTCCCCTCAGCGGAGACGTCTCGCTTTTTCCTGCCGTGCCTCCCACGGAAAGCCCTGATGAGAGTGCATTTCATTGACAGTTTTATGACCCTGACCATCCCCCCTGTAACCATATCTTTAAAATGGCTCCTTGTGTTCAGGTGGGTGAGAGCAGGGCTGTGCTCGTCTTTCTACTTCCTGCTGCTAAGACGTCTCCGCCTGAAACAGTGGGACTAAAGTATTAGAAAGCGAGTTCTGGATCACAGAGCTGAGCACATAACTTTGACCACTTTTATTTTCCATCTTGAGATAAAAGCCAAAACATGTTTTTTAAATTTATGTTTTACATCTTTTAGTTGGGTATTGTTTTTCTGAGCGAATTCGAAGTATTGTAAAGATGTCTTCAAAGATAGACAACTTCAGCTGGAAAGAAATGAATGCAAATTACAGTGTATCCCGGTGACATGCTAATTTATAGCACCGTAAAGGTACAGTTCAAAGCTCGAATGAGCCAGAAGGAAGTTGGTGGATTGATGGTTTGCAGTAAGAAAGGTTTAGAAACAATAAAATGTAACCAGGATTTTAGCTTGAAAATGAGCTAAAGGGTCCATTTGTTCCAAGTTACTGAGTTTTTAATTTAGATCTGCTGTTAAAACCTAATGCATTTTGTATCTGTGGTTAGTAGATGACTCTAACCCGGCGTCTTTAAGGAAAAATTGCAAAAGAGCAGGAATAATTCTCAAAGATAAGACTCACAGCTGCAGGTTTCTTAGCAAAAATGTAATCTGTATATCTCACCTTTAAAATGAGATTACAAAGCACAAAAGCTTAAAAAAAAAAAAAAGACACACCTGTGATTTTCTTTTTTTTAGAGGTTAGCAATTATTGTAAAAGGGAAAGCACATTTCCCATACAGGCAAAATTCACCTGTAATAGCATATAAAATATTGTATATTCATGAACCATTGCTGGCAATTATTTACCCCAAACATTTGAACCTGAACAAGAATGCAAAAGCTATCATTCGACATATAAATACGTATATAAACATGTATTCCCATTTCTTTGCTCACTATTCATGTCATTTACACTCTACATCTACACTTAAGGTGGAAATGTATTCAGAAAACATATTCTTTAGATTCCAAGCGCTGTCTGGGAAAAATTGAGAGGCACTTCGCTACCCAAATCAAGCTGATGAAAATCGGCATAGAGGCTTGTCACAGCCTGAGTGCTTTGAGGTTGGAGTAGATCAACCAGTTTGAAACTGGATAGCTCTTTTTAGAAATCAGAAGGAGAAACTTTTTTTTTCTTTTAAGAGGCAAGGAATTCTTAGGATAGGTAGATTTTATTTTTCATTTTATACTAAAGAGAAATATAACCTCTGGTTTGGTAACACAAATAACATCTCTTTCTAAAAGACACAAAGCTATTGATTAGGCATGTCCTTTTTTTTTTTTTTTTTTTTTTTTTTTAAGGAAGGCAGATGTCCTAGGTGTGGGTCAGAGCTGCCAGGCCACTCTTGCCATTGGGGTGCCTGTCCCCTGAACAGATGACTTGCCCCAGTGACCACTCTGTCCCAGAGGGCAGAGCTGCATGCCTTCACTGGGGTACATGTCTGCATGGCCAGAAAACAAATGGGCACTTTCACTGAACGTTGTTTTCCTTTTACTCAAGACCATCTGATTCTAAGTATGTTTCTTAGAAGAAAAAAAAAAAACAACAACCAGAATATTAGACTATTTAAAAATGAGTTATCCTTAATAAATAAATTATCTACAAAATAGAGGTTATTAAATTTGCAAGCCGTAAAACAGGAATTCCGTTTGTCCGTCCAAATTAGCAGCTACAAATTCTGCACTTTAGGTTGCATGTTCGTTTTTAAAATGCCACACATTCAGAAAGTTGCTTTTTACTACACATGCCAAAACATTAAACAGTAACTGTGATATAACACCCACTGGACAAATTTACAATTTGCAGGACCCTAAAGAATAGTATTTCGTCTTGGATTAGCTGGTTGCCTATTTCATTTGCAGATTTGAGCTAATTAAAAGAATATTAATTCTGAATGGAAAATAGAGCTGTAACCAGACAAAGAAAAAAAAAAAAAGAATATTAAGTGGATCTACCTTCAACCCACATACTTACTTATGCTTTTTTTTTCTTTTAACCCATTTCACCCCCTGCCTCCCTGCCCCCAACTACCATCACCTCCCCAACCGCCGTCCCTGCTTCTGGCAACCACCAATCTCTTCTCTGTATCTATGAGTTTGGTTTTTTCTTTTTATTTCACACATACTGAGATCATACAGTATATATCTTTCTCTGATTTATTTCACTTAGCAAATGCCCTCAAGTTCCATCGATGTTGTCACCAATGGCAGGCTCTCCTTTTTTATGGCTGAATAATATTCATATATATATACCACATTTTCTCTATCCATTTGTCTGTTAATGGACACTTAGGCTGTTTCTATGTCTTGGCTATTGTAAATCATGCTGCAACGAACATGGAAGGGCATATATCTTTTCTGTTTTTGTTTTCTTTAGATAAATACCCAGGAGTGAAATTGCTGGATCGTATGATAGTTCTATTTTTAATTTTTTGAGAAACCTCCATACTGTTTTCCACAGTGGTTGCACCAGTTTACATTCCCACCCATAGTATACAAGGATTCCCTTTTCTTCTCATAATCCTTATGCTATCTACATATGCTTCTTGATAATGGCACCATAAAAATGGATTTAAAAGACTTCTTCATGTGATTTTTGTTTACACCTGTATTGAGGGATATTATTCTAAACCCCAACTCAGTGGTAGCAACAGAGAAGGAAAGTGAAGATTAGATGCACAGGAATGGGCCCTTGGGGCCCTTTTCCCAAGAGTACCATTTACCCATCCACTCTCTTCTTCAACATAACAAAAGTAATAACAGTCCGTGATGAAGTCTTACATTTGAATGGCATTTGCCATTTAGCCACTTTTAAAGAGAGAAGGCTAAGAGTAAGAGACCAGGAAAAGACGAATGGGGACATCCTTTCAAAGGCAATTCGATATCATCTCAGCTTACTGGGCTGTAGATGCTCTACAGCAGCGGTCCCCAACCTTTCTGGCACCAGGGACCGGTTTCGTGGAAGACCATTTTTCCACGGACCGGGGCTGGGGGGGGTGGGTCGCGGGTCGGTTCAAGCTGTACCGCGAGCAATAGGGAGGACGGTTCAGGTGGTAGTGGGAGCGATGGGGAGCGATGGGGAACAGCAGATGAAGCTCTGCTCGCCCGCCACTCACCTCCTGCTGTGCGGCCCGGTTTCTAACAGGCCACGGACCAGTACCGGTCGGCAGCCCGGGGGTCGGGACCCCTGTTCTAGATGGATGGCCTGTAGATGTATACTCATGCCCACAGAAGATTGCTTCGATGACTTTACAATAAGGCCAGCAGTGAGACTGGCCTCTCATGACGCGTGATGAGAGCTGGAGACGTACAGGTCTGTCCTTGTTGGGGCTGGTGGGTGGGTGGGTGGCTGTGAAGGAAGCAGACTACTTTGGTGGGGAGGACTGGGTCCTCCCCGGGCTAGAAGATGAGTGGTTTTGGCAGTTCTTCCAAGTCAGCTCAGGCCTCAAGGTAGGATTCAGCCTTGAGCGGAGACGGAAGTACTTAGCCAGGTCATCCTATTCAGAGCTTGAAGCATGATACTGGAATTCTCCCATGTGCAAACCCACCAAACACATGCCTTGCTGCAGGCAGAAGGGCCACCTGGATCCCATCTCTTTGTACAGAGGTGCAGGTCAGGAAGCCCACTGCCTGCTCCACTCAGGCTGGGGCAGGGACTCACTGCCATCTAATGGTGGGGATGTTTCCTCCAGGACTTGTTCACAAAGGAGAGGCCACAATGGTTTGGAGAACTTGAGGGCTTTGGTCTCTGGTCAAACTATTTCTCTCTCAGGCTGTGAGGCTGAGGTGGAGGGTCCAGGAACCAGGACCACCAGTCAGGGGTCAGACGCCAACATGCCCCGGAGGCTCACTCCAGCCACGGCAAACTCCAAAGTCTCTGACCAGATCTCCCTTGACCTGGGAAGGGTGTGGGAAATGTTCCCAAGGGGCTCTGGGGTGGCCACAAGTCGGGGCAGGAATGGAAGAGTCCCCTCATCTCCAGCCCCCAGAGAGAGGCCCAGCGGGTGCTCCGTGGCTTTGATTGGGCTAGTCTCTCTGCCTAGAGGGCCCTTCCTGCCTGCCTTCCCATGAAAAACCACTACTCATTATTTAAGATTCAGCTAAACTGTCATTTCCTCCCTAAAACACTCCCCAAATTCCCCAAGAATGAGTTGTTCCACTTTGTGTACTCCAGAATGCTTTGCCCATATACCCATTACAGATTTTTATCGCACTGATGATACGCAAGACTACACATCTTTGTACCCACCAGGTCATGAGCTACTGAAGGTCAAGAGGTGTGTTGTATTTATCTCTGTAGCCCCAACACAAAACCCAGAATATAGTGCATGTTCAATAAATATGGATGGATGGATGGATGGATGGATGGATGGATGAGAAGCTGAGGCCTTGTGTCTGAGGGTGTCAGCCAGATCAAAGTTCACTGGCTATTTTTAGAGTCTAAAAAGATGGGTTCAATGTCAAGGTCCAAGTGAAAAAGGAATCCACTTACTGGCACAAATTAATTGCCAAGATGTACTCTCTCTGGTGGGCAGGATCAGGCTTAGCAGTAAGACAAACACTCCTACAATATTCAGATCTGGGAGCAGATGTATTTCAGTCTTGTTGCCACCGAGCATTGTTGAATTAAAAGTTAAACAGGGCATAATTACTGCATGAGATTAAGCACAAAAGGACAATCTAAAATATACAGCGAGGTCTACTTAGATTCCAGTTGGTGGTGTGGAGGAATTTAAACAGGACCTGTTTAAAATAGGTGAGCCTAAACTAATCCAGGGTCAGAAAGGGAACCTCTCAGCTTGCATTACATGGAGAAAGAATAACTGAAATCTGCCCAGAGTTATCAATCATTCATTCAGTCGGGTATCTTCTGAATACTTCCTAAGTGCACAGCATTGTCTGTGCTTCAAGGAGGGTGTAAAGAAATAGGCAATGTGCACATGAAAGGAAGAATTTGTCAAGTGGGAGTGAGAGGGAGCAGGTGCTCCTCAAGGCAGGAGGGGGAGGGGGCCAAACAGCCGAGATACAAGGCAGGAATGAGCAGGGGGCCCAGAGCTGGAGGTCTTGGCAAGGTTCCATTCCATTCCATCTTACCAGATAACTGTTCTCTTCCTACTACTCATATGTGGGTCACCTGGGCTGATCCAATTCTATACTTTTAGAGGCACGGACATTTTCTCTAGGACAACACTTATATTTTTCAAACATGTAAAATTTATACACAAACACATTTGGGCATCCATTCAAAAATGGAAACAGTATGGAGACTGCTGAATTCAAATCCGAGGAGTATTAGAGAAAGTTTTTATTTTGTAGTGAATCACATACAGTGTATTGAATAACTGTTAACAGGGAAGAGCAAGATCTGACTCCATGTTGGATCTGTTTCTTTTACTTTAACCTTTGCTTTTCGTTGCTCTTGTCACTATAATCACTAAATGCTGTCCACAGCTGTAAGCATACATAATGGCCTGCCTCGGGGAACCCTGCCCTTCTGCCTGAATGTTAAACTAAATTGCCTTTGTTCAGCTGACATGGAGACGCTGTGACTCTGCCCACCTGTGAATGGCTGCAGAAAAGAAGAAATTAACGTATTTGCTCCCTGAGGCTGGCCAAACCAGGAGACTTTTGCAAGACTTATGGCCTTTTTACTTCCTCATCTCCTCCCCCTCTCTGTTCTATAAAAGAAACTAGCATTCAGACCCCCCCCCCCCCCCCCCCGATAAGATGCTATTCTGGGACGCTAGTCCGACACCTTCTGGGATGCCCAGCTTTCCGAATAAAGTCGCTATTCCTTGCCTCAACACCTCATCTCCTGATTATAGGCCTGTTGTGTGGACCAAGCAGACCGAGCTTGGATTTGGGAACATAACCACATTTACCAACTGAAACCAAGGTCCTTTTCTTTCCCCAAATCGCTAATGCTCTGATTTGATAAATGCATCGATACTTGAATTTGCTAATGACATTCTTTTAGCCCTGACATCTTTCTTTAATTTGCATTGGGCACTCTTTGAAATGCTATGATTTTTCCTCGAGGGCACTTTATATCCATGAATTAAGTTGTTTTTCATAATTCTCTCTGGTCTTTTCTTGCTAATCCAAGGCACTGAAAGGTACAAAAATGACCGTTTCCCAGTGGAAACAGGCAAGGACATTACAGACCTAATCAAGCTTAGAAATAAATACACAGAAAGAACCAAAAGAGCACTTCCCTTCTGATGTTAGCATCTAAATGCCAGTCAATAACACAATAGCCTGTAGGTTGGTGTCCAAGTACAGGCCCTTGGGGGCTGCAGGACCGAAGAGCCTGCACCAGGTGACCCCACAGCCTCGGCTCTTACACACGCGGTTGGGTCTTCATCTCAAATGAACCATTCATACTTAGGCACCCTCTCATATTTCCATTTGTAATGTTGTCATAAAGAAATCTCATTTTATACTTTCCAGACTAATGATTCAGTACAAAAAAGATACGCTGCCAAAATAAGAGAATGGGGGAGGAAAAGAATTCTCGCAGACATTTGTGAATCAGCAAAGCAAAAGGCCGAGAGAAACTATACAGTGACTTTCATCTTCTCCCACGTCCCAGTGACTCCGAGGCTTTGTGCACAATCTATTTAATCTGGGCTTTAAATACCACTCTTAGTTTTCTCTTTGGTGTCATATTTGTACTCGTCTGACTGTCCCTTCTACTGAGATCGTCTTATTTTAGCTGTTTTAATTTATATGATTTCCACCAGGATAGGCATGCTATGCAAAATACTGAATGACAGGGTAACTTGGTTATCAAGTTCACATGGGCACTGACCAAGCAGAGCTGACTGCTGCCCTGGGCTGGGGCAGGGTCTTAGACACCCTGTTTTCACTGGGTGTTACTCCTTTGGTAGCTGGGTCTTGGGGAGATGAAGTGGGGGGGAATCTCAGAGAGGGGCCTGGGCAGCCATGGGTTGGTGGCAGGCACTGAGAACTTGAGGCCACAGCTATTACCAATGGGTACAGAAGTATTTCGATATTTTAACAACCAGTATGGGCATACTAACATCCATCTGACGAATATTATCTCCATCAAGATCTATTTTAAGGGCTTCCCTGGTGGCGCAGTGGTTGGGAATCTGCCTGCCTATGCAGGGGACACGGGTTTGAGCCCTGGTCCGGGAGGATCCCACATGCCGTAGAGCAGCTGGGCCCGTGTGCCACAACTACTGAGCCTGCGCTCTGGAGCCTGCGCTCTGGAGCTTGCAAGCCACAACTACTGAGCCCGCGTGCCACAACTACTGGAGCCTGTGCGCCTAGAGCCTGTGCTCTGCAACAAGAGAAGCCACTGCAATGAGAAGCCCGCGCACCACAACGAAGAGTTGCCCCCACTCGCCGCAACTGGAGAAGGCCCGCGCGCAGTGACGAAGAGCCAATGCAGCCAAAAATTTAAAAAAAAATCTATTTTAAAATTTCATTCCTTAATCTGATTTTTAAATTTCCTTACCAGGAACCTCATGGGAGGAACTACTATTTAATTAAGATTCTCAGCTTTACTTCCATAAAATAAAATTGGCCCTAGAATTGACTTGGAATTTTGGTTTTCACAATTACAGTTTTTCTGATTAGACAATTCAGCTTCATGATAATGTATTTGAATTTCATGGTTTCTATTCTAACCCCAATTCAATATTCTAAGATATTCAGGAATATTACTTTTACTCCTGCTTTCATTTTAATGCACAAATACCTTTTTACTTTATCAGTTCTTTGGACTTAATCCTGTCTAGGAAGTTCATAGAAACAACAAAGAGAGAGAAAAAAGAGCCTGCTGTTTCATTAACAGTTGCCAGACATCCCTCCCAATACTTGTCCAGCAAAGCTCAAGGAAGAAGTTTAAAAACTGAGAACAACAACAACAAAAAATACCAACAAAAAAGTCGATATAGAATGTTCTTTTTTTTTTAAAAAAATCTTTACTCACTTGAATACCATCTCTGACTGTAATAAAAATGTTGGCTCTTTCTGAATCCCTTTAACAAAGATATAAGAAAGTTTCTCTTGTTACATGACCCGATTTTTATCATGTGTATTCTCAAAAGGGAAACCAGCATTTTATCCTGATGTGTTCAGAACCAAAGTGGTGTAAACCAAGCTCTGAATACAGAAAGAATAGGAGGAAGCTGAGGCTGGTCAACGGGCGGATGGCACTGGAGAAGGGCAGTAACACTTGACGTTAATTATACATCTACCCACCCGGTCCTAGGCAGGGTATTTGCCAAGAAGTTCTTACATTCCTGTGGCCAGGGAACAGGGCCACACTAAAGTTCCATGGAAAACAACAGAGCCTTATAAAACATTTTAATCACTCCAGCTCCCCGCGATGACTAAATAATCTAACAAAAATTTTCATTGAATGGAAGCCTACTTTTGTGAAAGTAATCAAATTTGGACTTAAAAGTTTTTTGTTTTTTTCTTTAAAGAGGTTTCCTTGCTTCATTTTTCTCTCATGACCAACAACTGCTGATTTAATGTTAACTTGCCAAGGTTTTTATACTTCAAAGATAGATGGGTAGATATAATTTACAAAACAAAACAAAAGCCAAAAAACAAAACCAAATAAAGGGCGCTCTTACTTTGAGTGTATAGTCACAGAAGAGAAGCAGAGATGCTTCTCACCTAGCATGAAACAAATTAATTTCCAACAAACACAGAGAATAGGAACCATTTCAGATAGGCTTTATCATTATATTGGTACAAAAGAGGCATAATTTTCCAGGCTATCGAAATAGCTTTAGAGAATACCTTTTCCGTACAGAAATCAGAAATTCCTAAATCTGTTCTGAGAGCCCACTGCATGTCCAGGCTTTATTATAGGGGACAACTTTTTTTTTTTTTTTAACTTTTAATTTTATATTGGAGTACAGTCAATTAACAATGTTGTGATAGTTTCAGGTGTACAGCAAAGTGATTCAGTTATCTATATACATGTATCTATTCTGTTTCAAATTCTTTTCCTATACAGGTTATTACAGAATATTGAGCAGAGTTCCCTGTGCTATACACTACGTCCTGTTGGTTATCTATTTTAAATACAGCAGTGTGTACATGTCAATCCCAAACTACAAGGACAACTTTAAATAGCTGCGAGGCACTCTGGTTTCTGGAGCTGCATTTTTACCCTTCTCCCTGCCAGGAAGCAGAGGCTCCTACATGAAGTCTGTTCTCATTAAGATGATTCCCCGCCACAGAGTCCACAAACAGGGGCCCTAGCATGTGCAGGGCTCCCACTGAAATCAAAACCCATCCCTGACTCATGCAGCTCTGTCCCCAGATATGGCTGCATCCCACACACGCTGCTGTCCTCACACCCACACTGTTGTCACAGCACCCGCCGGACTGTTACTAAGGGCCCTGGTATGCTGCCGAATACATGCACCAAAGAGGAATTTCAAAACATATTTCAGGAATCCTTGTCGTTGGTTCCATGTCTTCATGTGCTCAATGTGGCCACTGTCTCTTGAGGAGGGGCTCCTCTCGGGCATGGCTCCCAGTGACTCTGGAGGCCTCCTGGTCCCCAGCTCCGGTCGTGAATATGCAATGGAGATCAGAGGAAGGCTGCAGGAGGAATCTAGGGCAGAGCTGAATTGGCTCGTTCTCCTCCTATTAGACCATTCATACAGGTCAGCACAGCTCACTTCACCCTCGTCCTCTCCTCGGCAATGGCTGCCAACCGGAGCTCCAACTCAATCCCAGTTTTGTATCCTTATCTTCTTAAGGGTCTCAGGGTCTTAGCCTGGGGTACCCGACGAGTTATGTGTCTGGCAAGCACTCCCCCCACCCCACCCCCTTGGGTGTTGTGGAGTAGCTGTTGTCTGTATGTTGAACCAAGCAAGAACTCGAAGAAAAGGGCATTGTTGTTATTGTTTTGATTAAGGTGGTTTGGGGAAGGCCATCTGTTCCAACTGAGAAAAGGGGCATGATTTGATAGAGAGCACAAAGGACTAAATCAATACGTGGGTCTCTTAATTCTTGTTAAACATGTAGGCTAAATTCCTATAGGGGATGAGAGAAGTTTTGAACAAGTTTAAACACATTTGATGATGTTTAGCTTCGGAACTCCTTTCCAACCTTTCCTAGAAATTGACATGAGTAAACCAACAGAGGGAAAGGATGGCTAAATGGTAATTACAAAGGGCTTTTGAGGAAAACGCTTAAGTGAGAGGGATGATTTCTGTCCTCTGCTAAGGCTCTGAGGACTCTTAGACCCACGGTCTTCTAGACTGGAGGTGTCTCGCGGTATTCCCTAGTTGCTTTGGAGGGCTTGGCTTTGGTGACACAGAAGCATCCGTTGCTTCCAGGATGAGAGTCACAATGATTTAGTGCCAGACTCTGCACATAGCTTTGTTTTCAGATTCTTCACACTGATGTCATAAGGAGCTCTAAGATTGTCCTTGCACACTTAGGACATGTCGGTCACATTCCACAGATTTCCAATATGCTTCTGAGAGCAATTCATTCCAAATGCTTTAGCTGTTGACACTAGAATCAGCTTTGGATTGGGAGTCTGAACTGCAGCTCTGAGCTTTAGTTTTTGGGGTGCACCTGCTCCCCTCCCCATCTTCCCCCAACTCTTTTCCTTCTTTCATTTGAGTTCAACAGACACTCACTGAATAACTGTGTGCCAGGTTCTTTGGTATGTAGTAGGTGATTATATGGGCTGGGAGTCAGACCGGCCTGGCCTGGGATCTGGCTGGGAGACTTTGGGGAAATTGCTTCACCTCTCTGAGTCTCAGTTTCTTCAATGAGTGTCCTCACGTGAGTTCGTGCACACAAAGTGTTTCCCACAGTGCCTGGCTCAAGGGAGATGTGCAATATATAGTAGCTCTCAGTCTCACACAGATGTACGTGGTGGAGTACAAACATCTCATGGGCTAGTGGAGAAGGAAAACACACAACAGGCCATTGCAATACTGCTGGTAAGTGCTGGTTTTGAAGGAGTAATAACGTTATCCCAGCCTTAGTTAGTAATTAGGTGGAAGGTAAGGCTCAGGGGAGGAATACAAGAATTGAGACCTGAGCTATATCTTATTGGATAAGTAGGGGAAGACAGGCTCTCTCTTTGGTTTGGAAGAAAATCAGAAACCACGTGGAAGCCTAACTAATTTGGTATATATGGGGTGCCATTGGAGGTGACACACGATTTCTTCTGCGTATTTGCAAATGCGTCTATATGCTAACGACAGGACGCCGCTTACATCGTGTCATCCTGGTGGCAGCCCAAGAAGTCAACAGATAGCGTAAGGATGGCAGCCCGTGGGAAGAGGATGGAGACTGGGTACGAGGGGGAAAATGAGGTGGGGAGAAGCAGAAGTCAGGCAGGGACCCGGCCGCAGGCTTTCACCCATCTGTGGAATGTAGGGGAACTCTTAAACTTGGAGCCTGCAGGGATGGAACTGGCCCAGTCCCCTGGGACTTCAGGCTTGGGTCCCTGCCTGGCTGCGGTGCCACACCTAGAGCTCCAGCTTTATTGTTCCCAGCAGCTCTGCTCCCAGCCTTCTCCTTGGCCAATCCAACCTCCCTGCTTCTTTGTCTAGTTGGATTACCTATCCCAAGCCTGTCACATCACCTTCTCTGTCAATCCTTTAACCACTACCCTCCATTTATAATATTTTGTCCACATGTACTGATAAATAACAAAACACTTTAAACCTAAAAAATATGTAAGAAATTTTCCTTATTCCTGCTGTATCCATGAACTTCAAGTGTCACCTACATTGTGATTTACCAAAATGTGTTTTTAGTCAATTTAATGTCTTTATGATACCTACTATGTAAAAAAATATGCACCTCATTTGAGTGCTTTTGGAATGCACACAATCGATCAGGCAATAAAGACTCTGGGATTCCAGAGTGTGTAGCCAATGATGGGGAAGGAACTTCTCTGAAAATTGTTTGCACGTTAGATAATTAACTTGAAGGCAGTCATATTAGGAGGTAATGAGAAGGTTTCTTTTTCTTCCTTCTGGTCTGCCTGTCTGCCTGCTTTCTGCTTACGTACCAGCATTCACTGAGCCACAATGGAAAAGGGGGGTCTAACAGACCTGGCTTTGACTCCTGGCTGTGTGACCATGAACAAGTTAATTAGTCATTAGGACACTTGCTAGAGAGTGATAAGACTAATACTGTCTAGTTTTATCTTACTTTATACCTTATCAAAGCAATATGCTGGCCTTTGAAAGTGAAAATGGCCCATAGGTCTTTCTGTATGGCAAAGTACATGGGCTGGACTTGTACTGGTTCATTTGTACTCTTTCCTGACCTGCTTTGAACCAGTGAGATACAAAATAAAAATGGCTTTTATAACAGTGTTGTCCAGAAAAATTGTAATCCTCATATCTATTTCTAGTATACCAGTTCTGAAGGGTAAATATGCTTTATGCATGAATTTCTGAGTACTTGATTGTAAAGGATATTGCTTCATAAGAAAGACTGTAGAAAAATAAATCACCGTAATTATTATGTAAGCTGATGACATATAACAAATGTTCACAGTTCAGGTTCCTAAATCTTTCTAAGTGGTCAAGGCCTTAATCTGATACACTTCCCACGACTTTACTAAAAGTTTATTTATTGATGTATAATCCACGATTCAGACCTTCCTTTTGTGGAAAGCATATTCAAGCAGAGGAGTGGAACTATCTACTCCATTTGTGAAGGAGACTTTCAAGAAGGTAATTTCCTTTGGTCCTGATTTATCCCATATCTGGGGTGAACAAAAGTTTGATTTCTGCAAAATGATTTCTGGTCGGCAAGCAGCTGCAAGGAACATCCGCAAGCTGCAGGATGCAGAGCAAGAGAAGGAAAGGACCTTATGGCTCATGGAACTGACTTGGAGTATTTTTCATTGGAACCTCGCCAGCGAGCAGGTTCACTCATCTCGGATGTGCGCAGAACAGGGTGTGGGGGCCGGTGGCTGTGAAGTCAAGACTTGAAGATGGTGCATTGGGATTCTTTCTACTGAAGGCCAGATTCATTATGAAACATTTTTACTCCACCGATTTTTCTTCCTTTTAATAGAGAGTCGGGATTTTTGAAACAATGCTTCCCAAGTTGCCTGAAAATTTGTAGCAATTTCTAGCTTTTGAATGCAACTTTTCTGGGATATGGCCTAAAACAGCAGGCCCTAGTTTTGGTTGTTTGTTTGTTTCAACACAAGAAACAGGCTGGCAGATAGACCAGCAGAGCCCTGTTTCCAGAGGCTACTCAGTCCTCTAAGCTCACGCTGAGTATAAAGTTGGTTCTCAGAGTCCTCATGTTCTCTCCGAATCCTCTCTGAATGAAGGTCCTTGCGGCTGCTCACTATTCTTTTGGAGGGTGACACCTACTTTCTATTCTCCTTCACTTTGAATATCATTTTTCAAGCTTTCTGGGAAGCGCTGTTACACTTCTATGAAGAGACTCCAACTGCCAATCTTGAAATATTCTTTGAAACCAGTAACACCAGGTGCTGTGTTCAAGAAGGAAAGGGAGCAGCTCCATAGAATGTACAATACAACATTTGTTCGCAGGGAGCATTGGATTTAAACACACACACACACACACACACACACACAACTGCAGCCTAAATAGCTCAATGTTTCTCTTGAAACACTCTAAGGGTTTCAGGAAATGCAAGGAAACTTTTAAAAACAGAGCATTAAAAAAATGGAAACAGAAGAATCAAAGGAAACGTTAAAAAAAGGAATCCAAGTTGAACAGGGCTTGTAATAACATGCTTAAAAGAACGGAAGTTGGGAAGATAGATGAAGTTATATCATCAACCTGCAAATAAGAATAATCTCTTTCAGCATGAGAAAAGATCTACTCTTTGTAAGCAATTTTAGAGGGGGTGGATTTGTTTTTGTGATATCATTTTAGGAAGATACAGCTCAAATGAGCTCATTGCCTGTTGGAGGATACTGCTATTTTCTCAGCATAATTTATGTATGCAACCAAAGTAAATGGAAGAATAAACATCAACACGATGTTTTCTACACTTGCCAAGAAACTATTATTTCTTCTTGAATTCTTATACAGCCTTGCTCTTCAAAGAGCAGAGACCTGCAAAGGAGGAAATTCAGGTGGCAGAGAGCTGACCCCCAGTCCCTCCACTGGGGGGACCCGTGTGGGCCGGTGTGTGTGTCAGCCCACACGCACCGACAGCTTGGGTCTGGCCCAATTTCCTGGTCACTCGGGCAGCGTGGCCAAACAGTGCTGGGGCATCTGATTCAATGCTCAACGGTTTAAAGACATGATAAACATTTCAAATCTTTTTGGAGGCGTATTTTATGTTTTCCAGCACTTGTGATAATATTTTATTAAGTATTTGATGGCAGTTTTTAAAATCACAGTTCCTTTATGATATCCTAGAATACAGCCTATCCTCCTTACTTAGTTTCTGCATTTAGTAGGAATGTATTTGACTGGAAAATGTGTTAGACCCATCTTCTTTGTTAGTGGAGATATTAGGGTGATTCATTTTTTATTTCTTTTAAAAAAAATATTTATTTATTTATTTACTTGGCCGCATCAGGTCTTAGTTGCAGCATGTGGGCTCTTCGTTGCAGCATGCGGGCTTCTCTCTAGCTGTGAAACACAGGCTCCAGAGCACGTGGGCTCAGTAGTTGCGGCGAGTGGGCTTAGTTGCCCCACGGCATGTGGGATCTTAGTTCCCCAACCAGGGATCGAACCTGCATCCCCTGCATTGGAAGGCGGATTCTTAACCACTGGACCACCAGGCAAGTCCCTACTTTTTATTTCTTAATTATTTCTTCACACTAATTATCTCTTTTAAACCAAGCTTAGGTAGCTGTATATATTTTTTTAAGGGAGGTGATTAACTTCTCTCCCCGCTAATGGTTTAAAACTCTCCTTCTCCTAAACCTTCCCAGGAATGGCCACTTTGGATTTGTTGCGACTGACATTGAACATGAATAGTTCCATATGTCTATCATAGCCTCCTTAGTTGTCATCCTTTAAACACATGTGTGTGCACACATGTATATGTGTGTACATGTATTGCTTAGTTATACCACAACGGCACTTAATATCCCTTGTTCTCCATTGCCTTTTCTTTGTGTCTTCATTGTTCTGGTTTTCTGACCCCTGAGTTTAAAGGCAGTATATGCTATGGTCGGGTTATGCCCAAACGTTTTCATCTTTATCTTTTGACCAGTTCATCAAATGCTAGGGAATCGCTTTTGCATTTTAGAATAGCATACCTGTAGATCTCACAAACCCGAATGGCAGTCCCTAAATTGCATTGCTTTAATGTGAAACACCATGGGGTAATCCCATAGCTGTTTTTCACGAATTTACTCAATCATCTTTACTACTTGTATGTTCTTTTCATTTTTAATGTGGCAAAAAAATGTGAGTTCTTCTTTCTTCTAGACTGTATTTCTGGGGGTTAAAAAATAATAATTTTGCCAGCTATTATTTCCCCAGTCTTTGTAATAAAATTCCTGTAGAGGAGAGGTGAAAGGGCTTGAGCAACACCTTCCAGCCTCTGGCTTGTTAGAGAGGATGAAGGGTTTCTAAGCAGGATGAAAGAAATAATCCAGGAAGGAAGCCAGGAAGAAAAGGGGGTGGAGGGAAACCTAAGCCAGTGTCAAGAGGTTGGTAAATAGAAGACTGTGACACAGAAGAGCAAAATGAGAGAAGCTACTCGGATAAATCTCACCATCCATCCTCGAAGGCCGATTTCAAAGCCTTCTTCTCTGGGGAGCCATCTCTGCCTTCCTCACCCTCACACTCTCTCACCACTGGTGTCCCAGGACATTTTATCTGCATCTCCCTTACAGTCCCTGCCAATGTCTACTTTGGATTATAGGTATTTGTGTGATTTCCTGTAAGCCCTCCATTCATTCAACACAATAAACAATTACTGAGCTCCACCTCCCTTGATACCAGGTGCTTTGCTAGATGCCAGGGGTACAAAGATAATTGGGACATCATCCCTGCCCTCAAGAGGCTAACGGTGGCCCAGTCCTTGCCTACAATACCAGGCCTGTGCCCTGCTGAGACCCATCATCTTGTTTCTGTGTCATTTCTCTGTCAGCGCAGTCTCTCTTGCCTGAAATGTTCTTTTCTCCTTTTCCTTTGTTTGTCTGTCAAGGCGCAGGCATAAACTCCTCAGGAAGGTTTTTCTGAACTGCCAGACTGGGTTCCCATATCACAGGCACACTTTTCTTTAGCACTTCCCATAAATCAAGACTTTCTGTTTACAAGACTATCTCCTCCAGTGGATTCAGTGTGGGAACACTTGCCTTCTAATCTTTGATTTTCCAAGATCAAGGACTATGCCTGGTCATAATGTCCCTCTAAGGTAAGGTGGGAAAGATATCATTTATCCCATTTTACGGGTAGGAAAACAAAGGACAGTGCTGTGGACTGACTCCCCTGCCCAGATTCATATGTTGAAGCCTAATCCCCAATGTGATGGTATTTGGAGATAAGGCCTTTGGGAGATAATTAGGTCATGAGGTTAGAGCCCTCATGAATGGGATTAGCACCCTTACAAGAAGAAATACGAGAGAGAAGATCTCTCTCTCTTTGCCAGGTGAGGGCACAGCAAGAAGACGGCCATCTGCAAACCAGGAAGAGGGCCCCTACCAGAAACAGACCATGATGGCACCCTGATCTTGGACTTCTCAGCCCCTAGAACTATGAGAAATATATTTCTGTTACTTAATCCATCTAGTCTATGGTACTTTGTGAAAGTAGCCCAAACGAAGACAAACAGAGAGGATAAGTGACCCAGCCCCAGATTCAAATGGTGGTAGGTTTGGGCAAGAAGCCACATCTTCTGCTCTATCCACCAGACTACCAGATTTCCTATTAGAAAAAGGTGCACCTGTTTCTTCTGTGTCATCTTAGAAAGAATGTTTGGATAGAAGACTGAGTAGAAGGATTGGGAGATACAAAGATTCCGGGACAGACATTGTAGGATGCCTATTTGATGAAACAGGGAAATAAGGGAAACACTATTTTTTGTAGTCTCTGAAGAAGACAGGTTGAGGGCTAGTGCCGTTGCATGGATTCTATCCATGTCAATTCAAGAAAGGAAAATAATGTGGGTCAAAGGAAACAGAGTGAAAAGTAGATTAGCAAGTGACTACTTCTGCTAGGCAAGAACACACATGAAAAAATATCCAGACAGAGGGCACCTGGGAAGAATCAGATTAAAGCCAGAGTTAAAGCAAAGCTGCTTGGAGAACCAAGCTGCAATCCAGGAAAAATGGGAAACAGCTGAACAGATTTATGAGTGAATATCTAATTGATGTGACTTTTTAAATGTGCAGATATATTTTATTTTTATGGAAGGGTGACAAACAGGCAGCACAAAGCAGTGGAAGGGGCCTGATTGTCCCATTTTAATTCAGAAGCTCTGGTTTTAGGTCTCTCTCTTAAAACTCACAGGCTCTGTCACTTCGGGCAAGTAACTTAGCTTCTCTGAATCTTAGTTTCTTCTTAAGATGATATCATGCTATACTTTTATAGGGTCGTTGTAAGGATTGACCCTTCATTAAGAAGTCCAGATTTGTTTTTCAAATTACTACATTCAGGGTTGGATTAGGCTGTTAGCCAGTTTTCTCAGAAGCTTGTAGGCAGATATCCCTTTATGTCTTGATGGCAAATTTCAGTGACATGGCCACCCCCAGCTGCAAGGGAGTCTGGGAAAATAACTACCAGTCTTGTTTTGGTGGGGTTTGTTTGTTTGTTTGTTTGTTTGTTTTTGTCTCTATAAAGAGAAGAATTTCAGGCAGAAGGGAGTTAGGGAAGGTTTTTGGATCCGTCAACCTGTGCTTCAACACCCCATGCCCAGCTGTGACAGAACCTGCGTTAAGTGGACAGAAGAACGGGATCATGGGACAAGCAAGCTATGCCGTGGGCTTGGGATAATGAATCTAATTAAATAGTACATTAAAAGTAATAGAGGCAGTGGGTGGAGTAGCCCATTAAGATGAACTGCTGAAGCGGTGCCACCACGAGTTTCCAGGAATAATACGTAGGCATGCTTCCAATAAAACTGAGTAGGAGATCAGACTGCTTTCTTTTAGAGTCTCCCTTTTTCATGATCTGATGTCACCATTTGCTCTTCACTTTTCACTTCTCCCTCCTACCCACCCCCAACCCTAATGGTTTTTAGTTCTCCTAAATCAGCACTCCCGACTGCCATTTTAGGGTGGGCCCCATTTCCCAGGATTTTCTGTTTCTCTCTCTTCTCCCCAATAACTCAACTATCTTATGTTTCATTTTCTCAGACTCCAATTCTTGGTTAATTGCCTCTGCAACTGAAAAAGAAAGAAAAGAATGAAGAAAGGAATGAAGGAAAGGAGGAAGGGAGGGAGGGAGGAGGGAAGGAGGGAGGGGGAGAGGAAGGAAGGAAGGAAGGAAGGAGAGAAGGAAGGAAGGAAGGAAGAAATTCAAGCTAAGACGAGGTGGGTTAGCCCTCTCTTAAAATATTTACATTTTGGGCTTCCCTGGTGGCGCAGTGGTTGAGAATCTGCCTGCCAATGCAGGGGACACGGGTTCGAGCCCTGGTCTGGGAAGATCCCACATGCCACGGAGCAACTGGGCCCGTGAGCCACAACTACTGAGCCTGCATGTCTGGAGCCTGTGCTCCGCAACAAGAGAGGCCACGATGGTGAGAGGCCCGCACACTGCGATGAAGAGTGGCCCCCACTTGCCACAACTAGAAAAAGCCCTCGCACAGAAACGAAGACCCAACACAGCCATAAATAAATTAATTAATTAATTAAAAAAAAATTGCAGAACATATAAACACTTGGGCCATAATTGTCATTAAAAATTTTTTTTTTAAAAATTTACATTTTAATAGTAGCCATTAATGTCAGAATGCAAAGTACTGCAATAGGGAACACAGGTATGATTTGGGGCATTGTGCAATAGGATAAGACGAGTGGAAAAGAGATTTTTCAGATTAGGGGACCTCGCCTTAACTTTGTCAGATAGCACATCCCCACATTGGTTAAGCCAAAGGCCAACCCCGTTAACACCATGTGGGAGCAGAGATGCAGGAACGGAATGCAGAATGGACTTGCCTCTAATCAGTGTGTGGGGTGATGGTGTACTAAAACTGGGTGGGGAAGGACAGATCTGTCCAAACATGAGAAGGAAAACTGATGTGCTAAGGAGGGATGACTCTGGGTTTAAAATAAAGCTTCATAAAAAGCTACACAGCTGGGTAACACCCAATCAAAACGCTGCTGCTAATGGACTATTAGCATGGAGATAAAACTGTGAATTACACATGGTAACCACGGGGAGGGGGAGGGGTGGGTATAGGGAGATAGGACTGGGGGAGGGCATAGTGAAGGTAAATAAAAGTTAGCCTCACACGAAAGCAACCCCAGGCAAAATGAAAATGTCTTTGCTTATTCTTCAGTAGAATGAATTTTTTATCCTGTGTGTTTAGCTACAAGTGCGTCCTATTAGAAAACCATCAATAAAAGAATATATACAGACAAATTAGGGAATAATTACTCACAATATAATTACTGACTTACCACAAGAATTCTCCTTGAGTTTTCCTTAAGTGCCATTTAAAATACTACTCAAGTTACCAAAGTTACATTTTTTTTTTTAATGTACAGTACGGCTTTTAAGAATTCTATTTCATAAGGTAATTCCATGTAATAGAGAGAGAAAGGTTTTGGTCGATTTAATTCGGCATAAAAAAAGAAGAAACATACACTGCTAATAGAGAAAGGAGATAGAAAAATGCAACCCACTTTCAGCTGTAATAAGGGGTCATTTTATATGCTGTGCCAGTAAGCTCCTGTTTCACCAAGAAGAATTCATTAAGTTAGAAAGTCAATAAAAATGAGCTTTATTAAAAAAGACCTGATGTAATTAAAGATACTGGTGAAAACTAGCTCAGTTACGAAGGGGAAATGACTCAGCAGCACGTTTAAGAAATGAAACAATGTACCACAGAAACTTCTCCCAGTTTAAGTCATTTCAGAAAAAAAAAAATATGGTACTCCACATAATTTGTAATAGCCCAGGTGAATGCCAGCATGATGGAGGAAGAAGTGCTTCCATAAAACTGTCATTCTTCAAATAATGGTGAATTATAGTATTGACAGTGCTCGCAGCCCAAGAAATCTGTTTGTGGAGGTGATAAGAAAGCCCCCGCACCACTCAGGCTGGCAGCTTAAGGTGGGTAGAAGCGGTGTTCAGCAATACCGTTCTGTATGTTACCATCTAAATGAGAATACTCGGTCTCTGGAATACGTAAAGCTGCAGACTGGGGAAAATAGGTTTAATATGCTCTGAAAATCCCAGATCAAATGATATTTCTGTGGAAACAAATGTATAGGCTAGTCAAATGAAAGAACATGCACACGTTAAAGGGCAGCAGAGTGCCCGTGAAGTATGGTGTTTAAAAAAGCAGCATCCCATCCAAGCTTACGTGGTCTGAGCCACGTGGTTGGAATATAGGGCAAAAATCCACACACCTCAAGACCGAGTAACGTGTATGCTGGGCATTTTTGCAGACCTCAGATACAGGGATATGCAAAGAAGCCAGAAGAACCCTGTGAGTGACTAGCACCTTCTCCCCCTTGGGGCCTGCAGCTTAACGTTTTCTAGTGATCTGAACACTGGCCTGGGAGACAGAGAAACAGCCCGAGGCCTGGATTTGCCAGTGATGCCATATGACAAGCTGCTGCCTAGTCTAACACTTTCTAATATAACACCGTCCAAAGGATTAAGTGCTTACTGGCTAAAAAATAAAACGAAAAGTTGGATCAGAAGATGCCCCAAGCGATGGAAAGCTTAGGGCAGCATTCTACCAGCTGCCTCACCCCTACGTCGAGGGGAAAATAACAAGGGGTATTGTGAGAAGAAGAGAGATGGAGAAGTTGGGAAACTGCCAGTTACAAAAATAATAAATAACCCGTAATAAAATCAGTTGCAAAAGGATGGCACTTTCCAAATTGGAATAGAACATTTTCATATGCTCTGTGATCCACACAACCTTTCTCGTCTACCCCCAGAGAGTTGCTAAGACAATCCAATGAAATATTGTCTGCAAGAATGATTTATCAACTATAAATCCTTTAAGAATTTATGGTGGCGAGTGGTCTAAATGGTTAAAAAAACAAAACAAACCCCCAAATACCTCAGCAAGCTCGAAGAGGAGTGTCTGAAAATGGTTAAGGCCTTCATCATATGCCTAGAGTCTGCAGGCATTTATCTCTTGAAATGCCTGCCAACATACATCAGAACTGCATAGTTTGGGGCAGTAAAAGGGAGAACTGTCTAATACCGTATAAGATAAAAGTTGGGTGACCAAGTTTGGGGGATGAGTTATTTCCTGATCTAATTACTGTCAACTTACCATGATATGTAAGGGAAAAACATTAGAAAAAGTTTTGGTGAATCTGAAACTTTAAGTTTACCCTACCTAAAGTTTTTTCTACCCACAAATTGCTGCTCTGTTAACAAACAAAAGCAAAACCAAAAACTACCACTTTGTATCTCTAAGTATTGCTTAGGACTGAGTGTTCCTCAGCTTTGCTCAATTTGTCTCTCCTCGTGCACAGGACGTGTGTCCCATTTACCTCCCATCTTAATGGCTGTGTCTGTTGGGAAGAGAAGAGAAAAAAAGTAGGCTGGTTTGAACCAAAATTAATTCATGCCTTTTGATATATTATAAAGCTAATTTCTACCCAACCTTCCAACAGACCAATAGTCCACATGCCAATGTATCACAGAAGGCTACATTTAAAACTGGATCAGTCTCCCCATTGGAAGTGGGTTCGTATGTTCTCCAAAGGATATAAAAGAAGGTACATAACAATATTCATAATAGCCAAAAACTGAAAAGGATAAACTGTGGGTAGTCCAGTCACGGGATATTAAACAGCAATGACAATGAACGACCTGCAGTTACACTCAACGCTATATATAAATATAAAATTGAGTGAAAGAAATCACAAAAGAGTATTTACAGCAAGATTCCATTTATGCAAGGTACAAAAACAAGCACAACTAAATGATGTTGTTGGGACCTTTGGGGAAGGGGGTGCGACTGAAAGGGACACAGTGGGGGCTTCTGGGATGTCGGTGTGTTTCTTGATCAGGCTACTGGTTAAATAGATGTGTTCAATTTTTGAAAATACATCAAGTGTATACTTATGGACTTTTCCCCGTGGTATGTTTTACTTCAGTAAGACATTTTAAAAAAGTGAAGCAGCCTCTAAGTTGACGGGATTCAATTAGATTTGTTCTGACCAGTACTGTGATACCACCTGTTTCCAAACTTCCTAGCTCCCGTGGATCGGGAAGCAACTGATGAACAGAAATTTGATTGGTTTCTGAGGCTTAAGATTGAGACACAGAATATATAAATAAGTACTTTTACTTTTACTGTAAATCATGGATTCAGTAAAAGCATCTGTAAATTCAATGGGTCATGGATTTATTTTTTATTTATTTATTTTTTAGTTATTTCTGAGATATACATTTTAAAGTAATAACTAGAATTATGACTTATAACATTATACCAGAACATATAAGATTTTTAGAAATTTCATGTAATGTCTGAAACATTTATATTAACATATTTCCATACAAATAACCCAAAGAAAGTTTAGTATTAGTTGTTTTTTTGGTTTGTTTGTTTGTCTTTTTATACTGCAGGTTCTTATTAGTCATCAATTTTATACACATCAGTCTATACATGTCAATCCCAATTGCCCAGTTCAGCACACCACCATCCCCACCCCACCACGGTTTTCCCCCCTTGGTGTCCATACGTTTGTTCTCTATATCTGTGTCTCAAATTCTGCCCTGCAAACCGGTTCATCTGTACCATTTTTCTAGGTTCCACATAACATGCGTTAATATATGATATTTGTTTTTCTCTTTCTGACTTACTTCACTCTGTATGACAGTCTCTAGATCCATCCACGTCTCAACAAATGACTCAATTTCATTCCTTTTTATGGCTGAGTAATATTCCATTGTATATATGTACCACAACTTCTTTATCCATTTGTCTGTCGATGGGCATTTAGGTTGCTTCCATGGGTCATGGATTTAGAGATCCATGAATTCAGCAGATGATATTTTGGTTATTTGGATTTTGTTCTACTTTTGAGATGTCTTAAAAACCTTGGAGATGCCATATCCTCTATATGACAGAAATCTAAACAGTGAATCAAAACCATCTACTGAATTTCTTTAAATTGACAGAGGGTTTTCCCATTGATATATGATCAGGGTCTCATTTAATGCTAATCTAGAATCATTGAAGATCCCTTTGCAAATGATCATGTTATGATTTTTAACACCCCCATTTTATAGATCAAGAAACTGAGACCCATCGAGGTTAAATGATATGCCTGTGGCCAGACAGATATGCAAAAGCAGAATATGGACTAGAATTCAGGTTCCCTAACTACTAAACCAATTCACTTTTGCTCTAGCTTTCTGGCTTCCATTTTATTGTTGATTCAGAGAATCATGAACAACTAAAAAGAGATGGTATGAAATGAAGTTCTAACGGGCCAACACTAAAATTTTAATTTACTGTGACATTTACACATTCTAAAGAGCAAGGCCAAGAAAGTATGTGTTCCTATGTGATTATTGATTTTTTAGAAACTGGATAATATCAGTTTAGGAACTCATATGTTAACACTATCTTTTAAAAAATACTAATATATTGGAAATTATGATTATTTTTACCAATGGGAGCTGTGTTGGCTATTTTATTTTCTTGTTGAAGAACACATATTGTCAGAAGAGCACTAAATGTCCTCAGACCAGCCAGAACAGAATTTATCAGACCCTCCGACATACATCTGAAGACATATATCTGAGATAGATTTGATGTTATCTATAACTTCTTAGCTTCAGGCTACTGGTCACACAGATGTATTCAATTTTTAAAAATATATCAAGTGTACACTTATGCACACTTGGGCTATTTTTACCTTACAATGGCCTTTCAAGGACTATTTACCTGCTGTGGGTCATTACTATTTGTAAATAGTAATAATTACCTGAAGTTGAAACCATTTACAGTGTTCATTCCATTTCCCAGGAAGTGTATGGCTCTGACTCACTAACTGTAGAGCAAAGTAATTTCATTATTTTTTAACCGATTTACCTTCTGGCTTTGTATTATGGGTAATGTACTGTGACTTGGCACTGTGACTCTTATTCAGATTAAAAATTTAAGTTTCCTTGATCACGGCTGTGTAGCATTATAGTCTGATTCAGTACACTTCTAATAATAGGAATTGCAGGATGAAACTAGGTTAAAAGGAACCATCGAACAAATGAATTAACAACATAAAATTTTGTGGCAGACGTTAGGATCTGAATGCATTCTCATCTAAGGCTCTCAGATGACTGGGTATAAACTGCACTTTCCTCTCATTTCCTGAAGAAATGGTAACATCTCTCATGGCCCTTGTACCCATGGATGGACCCGTTGGCCATAGGCTCAGCGGACACACAGAGATAAATGCTCACAAGTGGGTTCTAAGTACTGTAGAAATTCGAGCATAGAGAAACTATTAATTACATACCATTCTAGTCCTAAACAACAACTGGGGGTGGGCATGATATGAGATCAATGCATCTAACAAATACTTCTTGAGCACCTCTTCTGGCAATTGGAGCTTAAATGAGATAATCCATGTGAAGGGTTTAGCACAGTGACTGGTCTATGATAAACACTTATAAATGTTATAAGTAACACTTCCTAAAGGAAGTGACATTGAAGCTGTCACAGGAAGGATGGGAAGAGTTAACCAGGCAGATGGGAGAGTTGTCAAAGGCAAAAGAGGACAGCACCACTCTAGGATTGTCAGGGGTTCAGGAAAGCTGGGACACGAGGTGGCAGAGGCAAGGGTTGGGGCTACAGAGATAAGCAGGTGGCAGAGTATGAAGAGCCCCATCACCCTCATTACAGAGGTTGGTTTTTATCCTTTGTGCTGTAAGAATCACAAAAAGCAGTGCTTTTCACACTGTAGGATCTCATCTATTAGTTAGCTCTGGAATCATTTTCATGGGTTTCAACCAGCATTACTTTCTCAACAAAAGAGATCAAAACAGAATAGGACAGGACAGGATAAAAAACCTAACACTTGTTGATATATTTATGTGTGTATTGGGTCATGATGTTAAATTTATTTCTTATTGTAAGCCACAGCCCAAAAGTTTAAAGGCCACTTCTTTGAAGTATTTAAGTGGACAAATGATACAAACAGCCTTGTACTTTGGAAAATCAATTTGGCTGCCGCGTAGAAAGAACTGGAGGGGGACAGACGTGAGAACAGAGAGGACAATTGCCACAGTCAGGCTACAGATGACAGTGTTCAACCGAGGGCGGGGCTCATGAGGATGGACAGAAGTTCTGTAGATGCTGAGGAGGACGAGAGTGAGGTGAGGAAGGTGTCAGAAATGCAGCCTGGGTTGCCCAAGTTTCTATCTTAGGCAACAGGTTGGGCAACCGGATGAGTCTTGCTGCCCTCCTCTGGGGCAAGGAACATCAGAGCCAAAGCGGTTTTGGAGGCATAAGAAAATTATTAGGTCTGGACATGCTGAGGCACAAGGTTGAAAATATGAAGAGGCTTCCTGGGTGGTGCAGTGGTTAAGAATCCGCCTGTCAATGCAGGGGACACGGGTTCAAGCCCTGGTCCGGGAAGATCCCACATGCCGCGGAGCAACTAAGCCCGTGCGCCACAACTACTGAGCCTGCGCTCTAGAGCCCGCGAGCCACAACTACTGAGCCCACGTGCCACAACTACTGAAGCCTGCGCACCTAGAGCCTGTGCTCCGCAACAAGAGAAGCCACCACAATGAGAAGCCGGCGCACCGCCACGAAGGGTAGCCCCCGCTCGTTGCAACTAGAGAAAAGCCCATGAGCAGCAACGAAGACCCAACACAGCCAAAAATAAAATAAATTAAATAAATTTTAAAAAAGAGACAATATGAAGAATAAGCACCATTTAGATAACTTTCTCTATAGAAGAATTTCTACAAACCAATCATTATCAAGTGTCTATTGTCTGACGCTAAAAGTTAGCACAAATGTTGGTACTAATGTTAGCAATACATGTGTGTGTGTACTTGTGTGTGTGTGTGTTTTTTTTTTGTAGTAAGGAAATAAAGTACATAAGGGAATTGCAAGTGCCCAGACTTTAGGAACAAGTAGAAAAAAAAAAAAAAGATACCATCTAAAGTAAATGCAATTAAGAATCCTTATTAACAGAATAAGGTTAAAGGTTAAGGACAATGTATACGAGTATCTAGCATAATACTTGACACGTAGTAGACGCTCTATAAGTGTCAGTTTTTCTTTCCCTCCACTTTCCTATACCTTGTCAACAGGTCTCAAGGTACAGCAGTATAAACTATTTACATGAGTATATTTCAAGTCACCTGATAACTAGATTTACCAGATGATGCTATAATTCACAAAACTGATCATGTTCTTTGTTTTACAAGGGCTGCCAAGAAGTTAATGGGCAAATCCATGATGCATCTCTAGTTAATGTACAGAAACCCATTGTGTGCATTTTGTATATCTCACCCCAGTCTTATTTTTAAGCCTTTTTCTTAATTCCTCAATTCCTCCCCTTAAACAATGTCATTGAGAAGTTTTTTAAGTCACTTTAAATCTTTTTTTGAAATAAGTCAAAGCCTGTAGACGGATAGATGGACAAATAGATTAGACAGACAGATGGCTGAAATTCATGGATGGCTGCATATTTGATTATTAATCAAAGACCTATGAGCCTGAGTAGTTGAATTAGTTCACTGATTTCACTTGTTTCTTTCTTTTCCTAAAAAATTTTAAACGTATACAAAAGTAGATAGAATAGTACAACGAACCCCCATGAACCCATGCCCCAGTTTCAACAACTGCCAACTCATGGCTGATCTTGTTTCATCTAAACGCCCATCCAACTTCCCCACTCTTGGATTAATTTAAAGCAAATCTCAACCACTATATCACTGCATTGGTAAATGTTTTAGTATAAATCTCCAAAAGATAAGGACTCTTTAAAAACATAACCACAGGGCTTCCCTGGTGGCGCAGTGGTTAAGAATCCACCTGCCATTGCAGGGGACACTGGTTTGATCCCTGGTCCGGGAAGATCCCAAATGCCATGGAGTAACTAAGCCCCTGTGTCACAACTACTGAGCCTGTGCTCTAGAGCCCGTGAGCCACAACTACTGAAGCCTGCGCGCCTAGAGCCCGTGCTCCGCAACAAGAGAAGCCACCGCAATGAGAAGCCCGCGCACAGCAATGAAGAGTAGCCCCGCTCACCGCAGCTAGAGAAAAGCCCACACGCAGCAACGAAGACCCAACACAGCCAAAAAATAAAAATAAAAAAATGAAAACATAACCATAACACCATTATCATACCTAAAAAAAGCTAACAATTCCTTAATACCGTAAAACATCAGCCAGTGTTCAAATTTCCCCCAATTGTGTCTGAATTTTTTTTTAACAGATTGAATTTTAGACACTGATTATTTCTGGATCAACTTATAAAACAGTTCCTCAGTAAGTTAAACTTAGGATCAGAACGGAAACTTACCAAGGAACCTTCGCTTCCTGGCCTGAGGCTGGATTCTTCCAGCTCTTCCTTAAACTTTGTTTTTCTCTTCCTGTAGTCCTCCCATCTTGCCTCATCTTCTTTATCTACAACTTGAGTTCATGAGTGCATGTGCACACACACATGTACACACACAATGGGGGAAGCTTTGACACTTGCTGGTTGTGTAAAAACGAATGCGTGATATAAAAATGAAAATTGTAATACAGCAGAGAAATGGGCTAAACAAGTCCTTAAGAAAACTACTGTTAAGAATTATAAAATTTATAACTAATGACAACTATCAACGCTTTGAGCAGGATTATTTTCTAATACAGATATATTTAAACACGATCTACACATGTATATATATGTATGCATATATATCTACATATATATGTAGATATTTATGTATGTGTGTGGAGGCCGAAAAAGAACACTTTACTGTGCATATTTGAAATAGATTATCTTATTCCAAAGTTTCTGAAAAATTTTACATCCCTCTCAAAATACCTTTAGGAACACAGATACATTAAAGTGAATGGCTTCAGGGAAAGAAAAACAAAAAAACACAGAGTCAATGTGCCTTTCCTTCTACTGCTCTAGTCAGCCTCCTTTCTGGTTTCCCTGACTCTAATCTCTCTCCCATGTCATCAAACATAGATGCTGACAGAGCTAGTTTTCTAAAACACAGATCCAACATGTCATGTCTTGAACATCATCTGTTGTTAACGATCATCTACAGAATCAAGTTCAAATTTCTACAAGTGGTAATCCAGGATTATTACAATCCACCCCCAGCCTACTCTTCCAGCCTGTACCCCACCGCACTTTCCCACACCAGTCCCTCTGGCTATGCGGCAATCGTTCTATGCCCTCATGTCTCCTTCAGGCCTCTGTGGTTTTGTTCATGCTGTTCCCTCTGCCCAAAATACAATATTTATTATTTACCCAGCATGATCTTGCAATGAAGAGATAAAGATAAGGAATAAGGCATGATCATTGCTCTCTGAGGAGCTCACAACCTGATGTGAAGCACTGATAAGTAAATACATTTCAATAGAAGTGTGATGAGTACAGATGTATTAATGTGTACTAGGTTGGGTGGTGACACAAAAGAAGGGAGGACTTAGTTGTATTATGGATATGAGACTCTTAGTCCACATGCAGAAATAAAACATGCACAAAACACATGCAGAAAGGAGGTCCAATCTATGATTTAAGCACCTCCCAAATTAAATATGTAGAAATGATATGTGGCCATGGGATGGCTATATTCAAGAGCCCAATCTAAAAGCATTTGCAGTTTATTACAGGTAATGCTTAGGACAGATTGTAATCACAAACTCAAATATAACTGGTCTACTTTAAGAAGTCTTTGTTACCAAATAAACACAAAATCTGTGGGAACCAAACTAGAAGTGGAGGATAGCAAAGAGAGGCCAAGCACTATGACTTACGCACTGAGAGACTGAAGCAAGTCCTTCCAACAGATTACGAAGCGTACTAAAATACAGACTCATAATTCTTGTAGTTCAACGTGACACTGGGAAGTAAAGCTACCACCGTAAATTTGAGTACGCCATACTTGCGGCTACATTCACTCTGATGTTAATTACTTGAAGTATTTTTTAAAATTCTCATTACAGGGTCTTCCTTGGTGGCGCAGTGGTTAAGAATCCGCCTGCCGATGCAGGGGACACGGGTTCGAGCCCTGGTCCGGGAAGATCCCACATGCTGCTGAGCAACTAAGCCCGTGCGCCACAACTACTGAGCCCGCGTGCCACAACTACTGAAGCCCGCGCGCCTAGAGCCCGTGCTCCGCAATAAGAGAAACCACCGCAATGAGAAGCCCGCGCACCACAACGAAGAGTAGCCCCGGCTCGCCGCAACTAGAGAAAGCCCGCGCGCAGCAACGAAGACCCAATGCAGCCAAAACTAAATAAAATAAAATTAATTAAGAAAAATTCTCGTTATGAAAAGTATAATACAAAGAGTGCATATATACAAATTTATTTTTAAAAAACTCAACAAACATCCGTGTACCCACGTCTCAGGATAAGAAATAGAACACGACTAGTATCTTGAAAAAGCCCTAAAATCTCCTTCCCCAGTTGCCTCCTACTCCCTTCCTATGAGTGACCATTATCTTGTTTTTGTGCCAACATTCCTTGGTTTTTCTTTATAACTTTACCATCTATATCCTACTGCCTAAACAACACTTGGGTTTAGTTTTGGAAAACCGCACAGCAAGCACAGACCTAGCGGTCTAAAGAAATTCGAGCAATATCGCTGTTACTAGATGGAAGGTCAGGAGAAGGCAGACTCAACAGGGGCCCAGCCTGGTTCAGGTTCTTTGAGGATTTGCAAGAGCATCTACTGCAGAAGTCAGAGGGCAGCTGAGCAAGCCCTGAGAGACAGAGGTCTCACCACCTCTAGGCCAAGGTCACAGCCACAGTGCCGACCAAGAACCAGACATCTGGCAGGATTGTGGTCAGGTGTAGGCTGCTCTTTATCTTCTGTATTTTTTTTATTGTGCCAAAATGCACATAACATAAAATTTACCATTTTAACCATTTTAAAGTGGACAGTACGAATTATTAGAGAAATGCAAATCAAAACTACAATGAGGTATCACCTCACACCGGTCAGAATGGGCATCATCAAGAAATCTACAAACAGTAGATGCTGGAGAGGGTGTGGAGAAAAGGGAACCCTCTTGCACTGTTGGTGGGAATGTAAATTGATACAGCCACTATGGAGAACAGTATGGAGGTTCCTTAAAAAACTAAAAATAGAACTACCATACAACCCAGCAATCCCACTACTGGGCATATACCCTGAGAAAACCATAATTCAAAAGGACACACGTACTCCAATGTTCATTGCAGCACTATTTACAATAGCCAGGACATGGAAGCAACCTAAATGTCCAACGACAAATGAATGGATAAAGAAGATGTGGCATATATAAACAATGGAATATTACTCAGCCATAAAAAGGAACAAAATTGGCTCATTTGTAGAGATGTGGATGGACCTAGAGTCTGTCATACAGAGTGAAGTAAACCAGAAGAAGAAAAATATCGTATAGTAACACATATATGTGGAATCTAGAAAAATGGTACAGATGAATCTATTTGCAGGGCAGGAATAGAGACATAGACGTAGAGAATGGACATGTGGATGCAGGGGTGGAAGTGGAGGGTGGGACGAATTGGGAGATTAGGATTGACATATATACACTACCATGCGTAAAACTGATAGCTAGCGGGAACATGCTATAAAGCACAGGAAGCTCAGCTCGGTGCTCTGTGACGACCTAGATGGGTGGGATTGTGGGGGCAGTGGGAGGGAGGTCCAAGAGGGAGGGGATATAAGTATACATATAGCTGATTCACTTCATTGTACAGCAGAAACTAACACAATATTGTAAAGCAATTATACTCCAAAAAAAAAAAAAAAAAAGGAAACCAACCAAGTAAATAAATAAATAGATAAAGTGGACAGTGCAGTGGCGTTAACATTCAACTATTGTGCCACTATCACCACCATCCATCTCCAGAACTTTTTCATTTTCCCCAACTGAAACTCTGTACTGCCAGCCCCTAGCAACCACCATTCTACTTTCTGTCTGTATGAAGACAGGTACGCCCTGTAAGTGGAACTGTACAGTATTTGTCTTTTTGTGACTGGCTTATCTCACTTAGCAAAATGTCCTCAACTGTAGCAAGTATCAGAATTTCCTTCCTTTTTAAGGTTGAATCATGTCCCATTATATGTATACACCACATTTTATTTATCAGTTCATCTGTTGATGGACACTTGGGTTGCTTCCACATTCTGGTTACCATGAATAATGCTGTGTGGGTGTACAAATAACCCTTTGAGTCCCTGCTTTTAATTCTTTTGGGTATATACCCAGAAGGGGAATTGCTGGCTCATATAGTAATCCTACGTTTAATTTTTTGAGGAACTGCTACACTGTTTTCCACAGCAGCTGCATCATTCATTTTTACATTCTCTTCAATGGTGCACAAGGGTTCCAATTTCTCCACATCCTTGCCAACACTTATTTTCTGTGTGTTTTTCAGTAGCCATCCTTATGAGTATGAAGTCGTAGTACCTTACTGCAGTTTTTACTCTCATTTCCCTAACATAAGTGATGCTGAATATCTATTCATGTGCTTATTGGCCCTTTGAATACCTTCTTTGAAGAGAAGTCTACTTAAGTCCTTGGCCCATTATTGAATTGGGCTGTTTGGTTTTTTGTGGTTTGTAGCCTCTGATTTTAAACTCACCATGTTCTACCTCCAGCTCACAGGAGAATATATTGGCGGAAGTGAATTAAGTGTCCTCAGACGATCAGGAAGCAGGACATGGGGGAGGAAGGTAGGAACTTCATTAATACATGATCAAGGGAAAAAAAATACAGAAAAGGATCTGGGCCAGGTTCACCTGGCATAATGTCTTCAGGTTAAAAAGACTGTACACTTCCAGTAACGATCACAACGGTCAAGGTGTCCAGCTCTTGAATCATACTGCTCCACTCCGCATTATACATGACGTATCCTGGGATCACCCTTCTTCCTCCCCGTGGACATGGCCTCTGCCTTGTTTCTGTATCAGAGCTCCTGTGTCCTATCTTGCTCTTTCTCTCACTTTGAGGGGGCATATTTTCAAGGAGGCTTTTGAGAAAGGGGGCACAGAAGGTAAATCTTTTGAGACTTTGCATGTCTGAATCTCTCTTTATTCGGTTCACTCATTACTGATGAATAGTTTGAGTTGGTAGAGAATTCTAGTTGGTGACTATTTTCCTTCAGAATTCTGAAGGCTTTGTTTCAGTGTCATCTTCCTGCACTGCTTTTCGGAAACCCAAAGCCATTATGATTTCTGAGCCTGTACATGTGATCTCTAGAAGCTTGTAGTTCTTCTCCTTGTCCTCAATGTTGTGAAGTTTCACAATGATATGCTTTAGTGGGGAGCGATTTTCACCCATTTCGTCATGCACTCTGGGTTTTTTCAATATGGAAACTCCCTTCCTTCCTCTCTGTACTGTACTCTATTTTTTGAGACTCATAAGATTTGGATGTTGGACCTCTTTTGTTTTCCTACTTTTATTTTCCATCTCTTTGTCTTTCTGTTCTGCTTTTTGGCAATGTTCCTCAACTTTATTTTCTAATCCTCCTGTTAGCAAACAAAAGCATATTTCTGGGAAATAGCATCATCATATTTGTACGCCACATTGCAATGAAGAAAAGGGAACACCTTCTGAGCAAAAGTGTTAGGCCAAGTATAAAAGGAAAACAGGGCGAAATGCTAGCAAGAGCAGCTGTAGCTGTAAGACCAGGTGAAGTTATCATAAGCACAGTGTGTGGCAAGGGCTATTGTATTTCTTTGGGTCTACTGAATAGTCAGCTTCACCCAATTGTTCTCTGCTCACGGGACGTGTTATAAAATTTCTCCCCCTGGGAATTCCCTGGCAGTCCAGTGGTTAGGACTCAGCGCTTTCACTGTCAGAGGCCCGGGTTCAATCCCTGGTCAGGAAACTAAGATCCCACCAGCCATGCGGCCAAAAAAATTTCTTCCCCGAAGACCCCACATCCCAACGTAAGGACAGAAATTTCTATCAGTAGTAACATCTTGGAATGTTTTTGTCTTCCAAAGAATTTGTTCATTTCATATAAATTATTGAATGTATTGCCATAAAGCTGTTCATAATGTTTCTTTATTATCCTTTTAATGATTGTAAAATCTGCAGTAATGTCACCCCTCATCCCTGATAGTGGAAATTTGTGTCTTTTCTCTTTTTGTCCTGATCTCTACTCTGGCCAGGGGTTTTTCAATTTTACGGATCTTCAAGAACCAGGTTTTGGTTTCACTGATTTCCTTTTTTCTTTTTGTTTACTATTTCACTGAGTTCTCCTCTCATCTTTGTGATTTCATTTATTCTACTTTGGGTTTATTTGCTTTCCTCCTTTTAATCTTTGGAGGTGAAAGCTGAGGCCATTGATCTGAGACCTTTTTTTCCTAATATAGTCACTTAGTGCTATAAATTTCCCTATAATTACTGCTTTAACTATGCTGACAAATTTTAATGAGTTGTATTCTTGTTTTCATTCGATTCAAAATACGATCTAATTTCCCTTGTGATCTCTTCTTTGACCCATCCATTATTTAGAAGTGTGCTTTTTAGCTTCCAAATATAGGAAAATTTCAATTTATTTTTCTTTTATTAATTTTGAACTTAATCCTATTGTAGTAGAGAACATAGTTTGTGACTTGAATCCCTTTAAATTTATTGAGGCTTGTGTTATGGCCCGGAATACGGTTTGTAGAGGTGAATGTTCCATGTGTACTTGCAAATAATGTGTATAGTGTTCAGTGGAGTGTTCTGTAAATGTCAGTTGGGCCAAGTTGGTTGATAGTATTTAAGTTTTCTATACCCTTACTGATTTTCTGTCTACTTGTTCTCTCAGTTATTGAGCAAGGGGTGTTGAAGTCTCTGACTATAATTGTAGATTTGTCTATTTCTCCTTGCAGTTCTATCAGTTTTTGCTTCATAAATTTTGAAGCTCTGTTAATAAGTGCATAAGCATTTAGAATTGTGTCCCCCTGATGAACTGGTCTCCTTATTACCATGAAATGATCATCTTTTTTTTTTTAGTTGGAAAACCCATTTTATTTTTTTTAACATCTTTATTGGAGTATAATTGCTTTACAATGGTGTGTTAGTTTCTGCTTTATAACAAAGTGAATCAGCTATACATACACATATATCCCCATATTTCTTCCCTCTTGCACCTCCCTCCCATCCTCCCTATCCCACCCCTCTAGGTGGTCACAAAGCACCGAGCTGATCTCCCTGTGCTATGCAGCTGCTTCCCACTACCTGTCTGTTTTACATGAAATGATCATCTTTATCTTTGGTAATAATCTTTGTTCTAAAATCTACTCGTCTCATATTGATATAGCCATTTCAGCTTTCTTTTGATCTTCTTTGAATATCTTTGAGTGCAGAGAACAGACGACCATGTGTATAGAACAATCATCTCTATAAAATATCTGACAAAAGTCATAACATCAATACATTAACAAGTTCTGTGTGGTTGAAAAGATGACATTTAGAGCAGGGCAGTGTGATTCCCCAGACTGGCAGTACCAGCACCACTTGGGAACTCGATAGAAAGCAAATTCTCCAGCTCCACTCCAGACCTACTGAATCAGGATTTCTGGAATGAGACACAGAAATCCGTGTTCTAACAAGTGTACCTGGGAATTTCAAAGCTTGCCAAAGTTTGAGAGTCATTGCCTAGAGTCCGCTCTCACTTCTGATTCTAGGAATAAGTATCTGGATGAAAATACTTATTGGTGGTGGGGAGGTGAACCCCAAAAACTTTTCTCAAGCTAGAAGGGTATTTCTGCAACCTTACATTTATATAATGTTGCCCCAACCAAAGGCCTGTTTTTGAATTAGTTATATAATAATACTCCTGGTTAAAGTGTAATAACAGAATAAACAACTATAGAAAGAACTAACATTTGTTTTAAATAGGATCATATTTCAGGAATATGGGGAAACATTCATTGCTCTGAGTTTTCAGCTATGATTTTTAAAGGTAGGAAATGCTGCTTGTGGAAACATCATAATGAATTTTCACTGCATGTGACTACCGAGTCTTGGGGATGAATCAAAGTGCAGGATGACTCAAAAAATCCCTCCTCTTCAAACAACTCTACAGGGCAGAACTTTTGTTTTCCTTAAGGTCTAGTACAGAAGGTAGGTCATTTTTCTCAGTGAAGTTTCCTTACTGTGCAGTTGGTCTGTGTATATATAGTCTTTTGAGTGCTATCCCACACAGGTGGGATTGTTCTTCCTTTTATATAAATGTACTTTTTTACCCAGAGAACTGCTTTTTGCTGCTGCTGCTAGTCTATACCATGTATAAAGCTCCTCTCAGGTGTAGGGCTGCACTTGGTTCTTTATACACATGATCTCATCTAATACCCACTATCACTCTGCCAGGCAGGTACTACATTCCTCATTACTGACAGGTAGAGCAGCTGACCTGTGTTCGCACTGCCGGGGAGTCTGTAGGTGAGGTGGCAGATTTCTCCCTGAATCCAAATCCAAGAGAATTCCCACTGGGGCCACCATAGCTACTAGTTATAACTTCAGAACATAAAGAACAAAGGAAAAAGACTCATGATCTAAAAAAAGCTCTTTTTTTTTTGAGTTCAAAAATTTAATAGACATTTGAATGGTAAACAAGTTGGTTTATTTCAGCATACATGACATATTTCTAGGTATGAAAGGAATCCAAAGGAAGGAGAAGAAAGTCCTTGCCTTGGCGCTTTGTAAACTTACTACATGCAAACACACACCCTCACACAAACACCCTAAGCCAAAAAAGTCCTTTTAAGAAACAGTAGCAGAAGTCATTTCAGTATATAACCTTTCATTTAATATGATCTAGACTACGTATTTGTATGAAATGTACTCAGTTTTATTTTTAACAGAAGTCTTTTATTTAGGTTACAAGCTATATATACTACTTAATTTTTTCATAGAAAGATCAAGACTCATTAATTGTGGTATAGAAATTTTATCATATAGCAATAATTGAGGACTGCAATATTTTTATGTATCGTTAATTGATTTGAACCACTCACTAAATAAAACTTAAGAACTTCATTTTCGGGATCACATGAAGAATTAGGTTCAGATTAAATGGTGCTATTTAGCCAATTGGGACGGCTTAATTGGTGGTTTTCTCGACAAAGAATGGTAAACAGAGCTCCCATACCTTTTCTAATTTCCTTGTATCAGAACCAAAAATAATATTTAATATTTGCTTTGTACCTTACACAAGAAACTTCTTAAAAAGCCCCAAGCACAGAGTGGTCAGTGGTCAGCGGTCAGCAAAAGAATTTAAAAGCCTAAAACAAGAAACAACTTTGGAGGATAGAGTGGTTGGTCTTCCCTTTTTGGCATCTATTCCTAGTAGCATAAAAATGGAGTTACAGAAAAAGTGTTTCAACATGCTGATAAAAGATTAAAAAGAATCACTTGGCTTGAAGGAATTTTAACAACATAACATTAAGAGGAGAGGAGGCTGTAAAATAAAACCAAAAAGCATGTCCACAAGAACTTGAAGAAATCAGGAAAAAAAAAACAAAAACAAACCAAACCAACCCTCACAACTTGTCTAGACAATCATGAACAATCATTGACTTGGTTTGTTATAATTTCAAATTCACTTCTCTTAAAATATGTGATTTATAGGTGACCATTTACACAGCTCTTATCTATCATTTCAAAGGTGATCAGTTCAAACTTTAATGAATTTTCTTGATACTGAATTTTTAAACCTTTGAAATCTTATATTTCAGTAATGTACTATTAACTTAACATTTAAGCCAAGCTGCATGAGCTAGAGAAAATGCAATCTCTTCTGATGATTAAGTTTCAGTAATTGAACATAAAAACATTTGGAACAAGAAGGACTGTATAAATGAACTGTCAGCATATATTACAACATTACAGGGTTGCTTAGGTAAGAAAATGCTCCTTGAAGAAGTTGGCACAATGAGCAGCCGCTTGGAAAAACAGAGGAAGTGAGCTATCACTGCAATAACGAGGAGGAATTCCATTAAGGCTCCAGGCCAGGTATGTGAAGGAGGTGTGACTGATATGCGGGACTTAGAGATTCACTGTGTGGGACATTCTGAGGCCATGCCTATGTGCATCGAACATAACGCTGTATTTGGTATCAGAGTCTGACTGAAGTGGTGTTTACAGAGTCATTGCTCTTGCTAGCTTTTAAATGCTAAGGATTTTGTTTCAGCCATGGTGTCAGCAAGGGAGCAGTTTTTGCGAGGAAAAGAAAAATACAGTCATGTCCAGAGTTAGTCTCATATTAAGATGCGATTAGTGTTCACTTTCAGTGTCAACGACAATTTAAAAGGCTACATTTCATACAAAGTCAGGGATGACGATGACCATGAGCTCATCAAGTCCCCATGTTCCTATCAGTAGGTCCCTTTGGATATTGCTAATAAATGGTAAGATTTTAGAAGCCAGCATAATGACATGATATAAAAACAATTTTAAAAAGTTGATATTTATGAGTACAGGAGTATGGAAGAAGTCGTTGTTTTGAAGCTGCTTCTAGAATTGCTACAGAGCATTGGAATTTAGTTCAAGTTAACATAACTTCCTTGAAATGTTAAAAGGCAAAGGTTAGTTCCAAATATATATTTCTAGTGTAAGTGATCATATAATGGAATAGAGGTCAGCTGGATGGATCTGAATATTTTCGGTCTTTAAAACATTCTTTATGGAATACAAGTGAAGCACTGGAAATCTAGCACAGTAGAACCTTGTTAATGTATGAATTTTTATTACATGAATTCTGATATAGGGACGGCTAAATAATGTTTTACCAAACCCACCTATTACTAACAATAAAAGGATGTATGATACCTTAGTTTGTAAGGTGGATGTTAGTCCCATTTACCAACACCCAAGTTATAGAGAAAAGGTCCTGCTTTTCTGTCTCCTGCTATACACAGAAGAAGGAAGCAGCCTGGGACTCCTAATTCTGCTACTAGCTCATTGTGTGACCCAGATAAGGCAGTCAGCTCTCAATGGCAATTAAAAATGCAAAAACTACGCACGCTGGAGGTTAGTTTAAGGTTCCCTACAAAGTTTTCTCCAATAAAATAAGGTTTGACAACTGGCTCTGACAGAAGTAAATAAAAGACATAACCTTAAGGTATTTGCTTTTTCCATACCCTATTAATTATTTAGTAATTTTACATCATAATTGTACTTCATCCTTCTTCCAAGACCAAATTCCGATGGACACGTTCTAAATCCCATGGGCAAAAGAAGCAGCAATGGCAGCCAGCACTGCCAGAACAGTCCCTGTTATTTGAATTCATGACGCCGTCCTCAGCACCAGCAACTGGTATTACAGGCAATTTTTAAAATGTTGCTCTCTTTTGCTTTTTAGAGAACTACATCCCTACACTTTTAAAATAATAATTTGCTCTAAAATGATTAATCAGTTTAATATGATATATAGCCATTGACTCTCTTCTCCGCACCATTCCGTGGACTTAGGAGACGGTCCTCAGCCCTCGAGGAGTTTACAATCCAATGACCAGGTGGCTCCAGAAGAGAAGTGAAAAGTGCATGCAGGTTCAGGCAGGGAGGGCTCTGAACCAGCCTAGAGAATTAAGAAACATGTTTCTGGATAACGGTGACCTCTGCAATGGGATTTCAAGAACCAATATAACTATGAAAGAAAAAGCAAGAACAAAATAAACAGTCAGGAAAGCCCAAGGAAAATTAGGTGGTTTGGCCAAAGCTGGAGTGCCTGTGGGATAGTTGGGAGGAGAGGCTGGCAAGGAAGTTTGGGGTATACCGTTTAGGATCTTTGATTCTTCTGATAAGGAGTCCAGACAGGGAGGAAAAAAATGGAGGCCAGGCCTCTCTCCACGGACAACTAACCTGAAACTGCATCAACTAAGTACATGATACGCTGTCATTCCGCTTATTGATTGTGTGCTCTCAGTGAGAACAGGAATCTTGTGTGCTGGCTCCTGAATCTCCAGGGCCTGCCCCTAACAAATACCTAAATTTTTGTTGAATAAATAAGTAAATGAACAAATAACTAAATCTATTAATTAAAGGTAAATGTGAAGTTTTATATTTTACTATTAGTATATCTCTTCGTGCAAATAAATTTCTATGTGATTTATTTCAAGTAAATGAGCACTTGAATAATTCAATGGAGTTTTCTTTCCTCCACATTACCTCCTTTCTAGGTTACTCAAAATATTAGATAAATAGAGAAAAATTAACAAATTTTATGTGCAAGGAGTTGAAGTCGTAACCTTGTACTAGAGACTGGTTTTGCATATTATTAACTCTCTATTTGTATTAAAAGCAAAATAATTATTTTTACCAAACATGACCTCTAATAACAGAAAATTCTCTCAGTTTCTCCTGAAAAATATCTATTCTCCATATCTGCTTTTAAAAGGTTGTTTTAAGCTAGAAATCCAAGAAAATCTCTTATAATGGTCACAGAAAACCGTATCTAATATTTCAGAATCTCCCTCTCTCATTGGCCATTGACTCTTGAAATTGGTGGCACTGACAAATGTAATATGCTCTTTCCCCCCGACCTGTGGCATCGTTCAAGCAAGGGAGTATTTTAATGGAGCCACAGCTTAAGAACTGTCTTGTCCATCAAGCTGACAATGTTATCCATATGGCAGTTAGGGAAATGATGCAAAGAACTTCCTTTTGAAAGAATTCTCCAGAACTTAACTTCTGGGAAGGACCTTGGGACTCAGTGCCTGCTACTAACTCTGGTGGGTGGTGGGAGTGGAGGTTGGTTGTATTGATGGAAGAGAGGAACCCTGGTGTTTCCTCCCCAAACTGAAAACCGCTACTTGTCATTGGAAATTAATAAAGAGGTGACCAGACGACTTATGAATTTTCTGTAATAACAGAGGGGGCTCCCAAACATGGCAGTGATTATAGATGAAGAATGTACTTTTCTCTCCTTTCCCGTAAACACCCTGGAGTGCCCTTCTATTTGATAAAGAGGGTGACAGGGGATCTGATCTGTTTGTTTGTTTAATGTCCCACTCTCGCCTGTTCCTGCTGCACTCTGCAATGTGAAAAAGAACACTTTTCTTGCCAACTGCACATGTAAAGCATCTTGGCACATCTTAAGAGCTTTAAATATATCTGTACAAGGCAATATTGTGGCATTATTATCAATGTTCGACAGTGGTTTAAATAATCCCAGACCAAATTAGCTTGATTCAGACTAACAACTGATACAGCAAGAGAAAACCAACATTTGGCATCTAAGAAAGGAGAGATTAAAGTTACTTAAAAACCAGAATATAAATTTTCATTAGGTACAACCTATATGTAACATAAAAATGAATTCATGCTTTATAATGAATCATAACCTATATTAACTGATTGTGATGAAATATGTGGGAGAATCAGTGATTCTGAAATGTAAATTTTCTTATCTAATTTGGGAAAAAGATCAGTTTACTATAAAGAAAAAACATTTTGTGTGATGCAAATATTTAATCCAGGCAAAAACAGTTTCAGTTTTGTGGCACAAAGTTTGTACTCAGTAAATGTTAGGGAATATATGGGTGAAAGAATGAAAATTTTACCATAAACATTTTTTGTCCTTTAAAAGAACAACGGGGTAATATAAGTGTACTCTTATACAGAGTATAAATTTTTAAATTACCTTTATATACAAACATAATTTAAAATTCCAAATAAAAAGATGGGACTAAAGTCAGAAAACAACATATATACTTTTTATATTTTTACTGTGCTATTGACATCATGTTTGCATACAGTTGTGAATGTTCAAAGGTTAAAAAAAATATGTACACGTTTCCTTTAGAAGACGGAATTCATCATAAAATAGCTTTTGATTACAAAGAATCCAGTGTTTATGTCTCTGCTAGTCCAAGGAAATAAAGCTGTAATAGAGGAAATAAAGCAGTAATAAATTCCTCCAAAGCAAAGGTAAAATGACCACTCAAGCCATATCTCTAAAAATCACCTTGAGGTTAAATTGGTAAGAAATATGAGGAAACGGGCAATTAAAGATCAGTCTTTTAAATTTGAGGTCTCCTCATTGACAATGAAAGATTCAGTTACTTAAACTGTTTTTCACTTTTTCATTTATGAGTTGCTTTTAACAATATTTCATTCCTCAACAGAGGAAATAAGGAATGCTCTTAAAAGAGAAAAAAGCTATAGCAGGCTATTAAAATCTTCACTAAGAAAAATAAACAAATCAAGATTGATCTCTTGGGTTTCTCAGGAGTTCACCAATTCCAAATCTTCACATAAGTTTCAAAAGGGAAGAAAACAATAAAGCTTCTCTGTAATACAATGCTTAATAACTCATGGGGGGTTGCAGGGGTTACTAACAGTGGCAATTTGTAAAATGCATTTAACTATAATTAAAATAAGTACAAGCTGAAAGGAAAATCCAAGTTTCTACCCCCCAGTACTGAGAAGTATGGGTCAATTTTTTCCACCAATTCTTCAGAGATTTTCTAGAATAATTTTTAAGAAAAGGTTGAACGTGCTCTTAGCAATACTTTGGCAGAAGGGATTGTGGGATGGGGAGGGTGGGAGGGAGGCTCGGGGGGAGGGGATGTGGGGGTGTACGTGTGCACGTGGCTGATTCACTTTGTTGTGCGACAGAGACTAACACGGTATTGTGAAGCAATTATACTCCAATAAAGATCTATTAAAAAAAATAAAAAATAAAAACCCAACAGCAATGTAACTATTAAATATGTCTACAGAGCAAATGCAAGGGAGACTTCTTCTACATTTAAGCACACTGGCAAGTTGTTTCTTTTTCAGGAGGTCTTCAGTGTTAGTAACTGATAGACCAAACGAAAAAGATAAAAAATATTAATCACATTACTGAAAAAAGACTGGTTATTTCCCCTTGTTTTAAAATTCTCTCCCTGCTTCTTTTAAAATCCACCAAAAAGACACAGTTTGCTATAAATGTCACACAAATGGAATGGATAAATAGTTCAGTACAACCGAAGGAGGCCTTAATCTAATGTACCGTTGTTGTCTGTCAGCTAATCTCTCCTGGTTTAACAATCTGAGTTTAACTACTTCATGATGAATGAGACAGGGTGCAAATGACCTGAGTGTTTCAGCCCATAAAACAGGCTTAGGGAAATAAAACTTGCAAATTTGATCACCAGCCTTAGATTGGCCATCACTGGCAATACAGTTAGGGTTTCAACAGAGGCGAACAGTCTTAAAGAAATTATCTAAGTGTAATATTAGGTAATGAAATGCCAATAATTTACATTTAAAGTACCATTTACCCCAAAGCAGCCTCCTATCTGCAAGACTTGCCGTTAGGTAACTGAAGTTCGGCAGCTCTGAACTGAAAGGCGGTGAGCTGATTGTCGGAGGACCCACTGAGGCTGAGAGTTCTGTAGACTCAGTTTTCAGAAAGTTTCTCGGGAGCATTAACATGTAGCCGCATTAAGCAAAAAAGACTCCAGTTGTTAACAGCAGTAGGTCTATTGTTCTAGAAGAAATACATTTCAGGAGGTTCATTATCAAAGAAAGAGGATGGGGGAATCCTTTTTGGCATTCTGCATATAAAATCTTCTCAAAAAGACATCTGCAGTTTAAAAAAATTCCACCTACTTTTACTACTACAACCCCTGTTAATTTTCTACAGTTCTCTGCTCTGACTTAAAAGTCATTTCCTTAAGAAAACAGATGACAGACAACTTGAGTGACTGATTATATTGTGCCATCACTTTGTTTTTCTCCGAGGCCTTGGTTTAAGAGGATGGATGTTAGTGTAAATGACAGAAAGGGGAGCTTTGCATAAGATTTCACTTCTGTTCAAAGACAAGCTAATGTAACCTCACTGCGGTGCAATCAACTTGACAAATGGACACCGTGCAACCCTCTGCCTCTCACTGAAACCCGAGAGCCTGATTTACACAATGTTCTCCCTGTAGATGGAAAAAGACTTCATGCTGCTAGGCTGTATAATGGGTTGATCTGATAATTCTCTGCATGTCATGAAATTTGATAATATGGAAGTGAAATGCATCTCAAAGAATGAAGCAAGTTAATGAACTTATAAAACTACACTTAAGTCTTTTAAAGCCTGAATAAACAGAAAAAGGGACTTAGCTCAAACCACAGCGAGAAAATGCAGCAGTCCTCATGCCTAACTCTGCAGCCAATTAAGGATATATGGAGAGATCCCAGCTCTAAAGAGTACAGCTCTATTTAAACAATTCAATATAATCTGTAGACCTTGGTGTGCCTTATCTTTACCATCAGATTTTGCCAGCCCTCAGTTCTTTACCTCAAGAATTTTACATTACTTTATCCTGTTAAATTATGTCCCTGGAAACTTAATATTTTTCCTTTTAAAGTGGGAAATTTCTGAAAGAATTTATAAATACTACCATATTTTACTACTCTGTTTTACAATTACACTACTATAATTTGCAAAATTAACAAATAGTTCATCTGGAGATTTAAACATATCCTAAACCAGTTATGGACACACACACACAAAAATCAGGGCTTCCTAAGAAATATAAACTTTTGCTTTAAAGACACAGTATAAATTCTTACTTATTCAAAGCATGAATGTTTAGATAAATTACTTTAAAAAGAAAACGCTCTGTAGTAAAACTGTCTGTTGGTATTAATGCTTGCAAATAAATACCACGAATGTAAACTGCAATCAGAAGCAGTTTTAACACATGTACATGTTGAATGAGGTAGAATTTTAGTCTTCTGTTTACTTTGCTGTTGTCACAAATAAAAAAAGCACTTATGAAAACATTTCATGCTGAAGTGAATGGATTTCAACAGCTGCTGATTTGGTGACATGGAGAACCCCAGTGGAGACATCCTGCTGAATTAACGTTTTGGAAATGTTAAAAAGAAACTTCAAACAGACCTCGTTTAGCAGGCGGTCAAAGATTTTGCTCAGTGGGGATCATGTGAAGGCTAGCAGAGCAGTCACTCAGCCATGAATCAGACTTGTCAATAGTTGCCCATTTTCTCAACAGGTGATTCAGAAAGGCACACAGTCTATTTCCCCTAACATTTCTGTGTGTGCTTGCACGAAAAAAAAAGTTATCCTAGACTTCAGCTCTGACATTATTTAGGAAGGCACAGCAGGCACAGTATGCACAGTTGGGGAAACTGTAGTTTAAGGGATTTAAACACATTTAAAAATTTTTTGTACTTACGTTCTTTTCTAACCCAAAATATTCAGCTAAGCTATATTTAAAATCTACTGTTTTTCAAACAAACGTTTATGCTAAGTTAGAAATCTAGAACAGATTCGATCAAAGAATTATAGAACAGCAAGGGATCTTGGAGATAACGAAGATCAGGCCCCTAGTTTTACAGATGAGGAAACTGAGGCCTACAAAGATTTAGTAGAGATTTAAGTAATTTGTCAGAGATCACATATGTATTTCTTGAGGTCTTAGAACTTAGAATGTCCATCTGCTGACGTCCCAGCTCAACATTCATTATACTTACCCTTAAGAAATAAATCAGATTTAAGCTTCATTTAGCAATGTAAAATTACTTAAGGAAAGAAACTGTTAAGCTGGGCAAGATCTCATAGTTCAGTGTTTTCCTGATGTGGCATGTTTTGATTTTTTTTTTTTTTTTTTTCTTTAAACTGGCCACAAAGAGAGTTAATGGAAAATTCCTTCCCCACATCACCAAGAAGTCAGGGTGGAGCGGGGTGGGGGTGAAAAGAGGTCCAGTACCAAGCTTTGTTTCCAACTCTCAACATTTAAGAGTTTAGTCCAAATATAGAGTACAAAAATAATAAAGCATTTCATTGTTACTGATTCAGATTGGCATTGTAAACTGTGCAATACAAGCTACTATTATGTCAGAAAATTACCAGGTATCCATTAAATGAGCCCAGACTATTTTCTATTGTTCAAGGATTTTTTTGTTGTTTTTGAGAGCCAAAGTACAGAGTTCAGTGAAAGTTCTCAGAGGTGACTCCATTGTCATAGCGATGCTTACCAGCTTAGTCAATCTCACCTACTGCTCCCATCGATACACAGTCATTACCAACAAAAGCGAAAATAGAACCTAAGGCTTAGTAAATCACCTCATATTGGCAAGATGGACCCTGTTGGAAAATACTTTCCACATAATTCATAGACAAAAATAAGGAGGAATCATAAGTAAATGACAATCCCATAAATAGACACACACAACCAGAGGGCCCAAGTTCACTAATTCTTGTTATCACAATTTACCTTTTAGAAGTTTAACTCCTCATATGGTAAGAGGAAACAGGTACTCTAATACTAAGGTTGATGGGAGTATAAAAGACAGATTGGGTTTATATATCAAAATGAAAAATGTCCTCATCCTTTGACCCAGAATTCCCACATATAGAAATTAACCTTGAAAGGAGATAATTCAACAAGCAGGGAAAGATATATGTGCAAGGATTTTCATAGCAGTTATTTTTTATGGTACTACAAAGTTGGAAATTAAGTTAAATTAAAATTTTAAATTAAAAATTGGCAAGAAAATAAAGGTACATACATACAACAGCATATATGCAAGCTGTTACACATGGTCGTTCACTTAATATAAAGCTACAATAAAGCTATTAAAAATCACCATTCATTTAATATAAAGTACAGTAATATTAGCATATAGACTGACAAATTGATTCGTGGAATGGAATAGAGAGCCCAGAAATAGACCCACACTTACTTGGTCACTTGATTTTCAACAGAACATCAAAGTAATCCAACTCTGTTAGGATTCCCTAACTGAACACGACATGTAAACAGACAAACCAACTTAAACCTTGACTTCTTCTCTCACCACACACAAAAATTAACTTTAGATCTATCTATCTTAGACCTAAATGTAAAAGCTAAAACTATAAAGCTCTTAGATGAAAAAAAGGAGACTATCTTCACAAATCAGGACCAGGCAAAGGTTTCTTAAAGCAGAGATAAATAATCATAATGTAAAACTTTAAGGAATGCATCAAAACTAAAAACTTGTGCTCATGAAAATACACTGATAAGAAAATGAATAAGGAAGCCAAAGACTGAGAAAAAAATATTTGCAAAGCATACATGACAAAGAATTGGTATCTAGCATACCAATAAAGAACTCCTATAACTTAATAAAAAAACAACCTATTCTAAAATGGGCAAAAACTTGAACAGACTTTTCACAAAGAAAAATATATGAATGACCAATTAAACACACGTAGAAGTACGCAAAATCATTAGTCATCAGGGAACAACAAATTAAATCCATAATGAGATATCATTACACACCCACCATTATGGATAAAATTAAAAGGACATACCCAGTGTTGGCAAAGATGTGCAGCAACTGAACTCTGCACGTGGTTGGTGGGAGCATCAAACGGTGTCTTATGTAAAATGTGCACCTACCCTATGACCCAGCAATTTCACTCTTAGGGATTGATCCAAGAGAAATGAAAACATATCCATAAAAGACTTCTACAAGAATGTTCATAGCAGCTGTACTCAGGGTAGATAAAAACTGGAAACAGCTGTCTATCAAAAGTAGAATGAATAAACAAACTGTGGCCTATTCCTACAATAAAATACTAAACTATTTGGCAGTAAAAAAAAAAAAAACAAAAAACCATGGATACATGCAAAAACATGGATAAATCCCCAAAATGTTTTGCTGAGTAAAAGTAGCATTACACAAATGAGTGTACACTATATGAGTTCATTTATATAAAGTTCTGGAACAGGCAAAACTAATATATCATGGAATAATACCAGAACAACGGTTGCCCTTGATGGTGGCGAGGGCTGGGATTTACTGAAAAGGGACCTGAGGGAACTTCTTGTGGTGATGGTAATGTTTTATATCTTGATTGGGGTTTGAGTTGCACAGACATACGGTCATAACTTGTCAACTTGTACACTTTAGGATTTGTGTGTTTTATTGTACGTAAATTTTACCTCAAAAGGAAACAGAGGAACCATAAACAAATATTAAACTCAGGTTAATGACATGCATGCTAAATTATTGAGGAGGGGAAGAGTATAGGAATGTCTGCTCCTTTGAAAGGCATCCCCCCAAAGACAGATTAATAGAGAGATGCTTAAATAGAGACATATATGATGAAGCAAGTATAGTAGTCACAACTGCAAGTGATTTACAATGAGCACGTACAATTTTTCAAAATAACATTTTTCCAAACTGACATTTTACCTCTACGAATACATACTTCTTTCATCTTTGTATACAATGAAGTTTGATGACTGAATGATTTTCAAGTCCATCTATGGCAATGTCAAAAGAAGATATAAAATAAAGCTAGCTCAGTCTGATCAGTGGGTCTGAATATTAAAGTTTGTCATGTTTTTGAACAATATGAAAATGCAGCAGTAGTTGTATGACCTTCTATTAAAAATCTATGACCTGGCTCAGAGCAAAGACTCTTTTAAAACGATCTGTATTATCAACAAACTGTAAGCCACTTGCACTGTAATTAGAATCTAAAAATTATTAAGAAGAGTTAACTTAAATTTTAATGTAAAGTTTTGTTAACAAGTAACATTTTAAATTTTATAGATTACTGATTTATACGCATACAGAAGGAAAAACAACATTTTTCCAATTGTGTTGTGTCAATAAAATGGAGATAAACAAATCATAAGACACTGTAGAATGCCCAGGGTCAAGTATAATAACATTTTATTATAATCTCAGAGTTCCTTTATCATCTAGTTAGAATAAAAACCTTAAGTCTGTTCCCATTTCTAAATTAATATATTCTATTGATAAAAGGAAGAGTTTTTACTCTTATTTGTTGGGTATGATTTTTTATTTGCAATTGAAACAATAAATCTACTTTATATCACATGCTGGGATGGTTGGCTATAACCCAAAATGCCATGTAAGGAAACTGATCTGTTCAAATTAGAAGTGGACTGGTCCCTTTAGGTATTCTAAGTGCTAAATATATTACTATATATATAATTTAATTAAATATAGAGGAATATGTTTATGGCATTCAATAATTTACAGATATTATATTAAGTACGTTACTTCATATTATAAAAACCATACCACATAACAGGCCTCAGAAGGACTTCTTCATTTTGCTCGGTGATATGATATACTTTCTGCTCTCAGTTATACAAATACTTAGCATCACAAGTAAATAAAGTAAAAGTCTCTGCCATTTAACTGGAAATGAGAGGGTTTTTTTTTTTTTTTTAAACTGGTTAATGAGTATAAGAAATGGTTAAAATTTTACAAAGAAGTTTATTTTAAACATTTATATTTTTCTAACAAGTTATTTTAATAAACACTTATCAGTTACTTTACCAAATGATTTCATTACTTATTTAGTGTCTCCTCTATTTAATGTAATATTATAGAGTCTTCCAGTTATTAAACAAAATGCCAATAAAAAGTCATGCTTTTTTCATTACTTAATTTACTTACATTACCCACATTACCCACATTTAAAGACAGGGGCCCTTAAAATAAATCATAAACTACTAGTAGGAATAACTCACAAAGCTCAATATATATAATATGTATGTATATAGTTAACATTAGTTCTTGGGTTTATCTCATGAAAAATGTGACTATAAAATAACAATGATTAAAATATCTCAGAAATTATGTATACAAATGAGCACTGTCTTATTAATATTCATCTAGGGAAACAACAATTAATACAGTTGAAGAATTCCATTTTGGAACTGTCTTTCACAAGACTGTCTACCTCAAGTGTATGTGTTCTTGCTCTCTCTCCCCGACACAAACACACACACATACACACATATGAAGCTGCCTTCTTTTACGATCACACTTTCAGATAACAATAATATTACTTAGCCAACATCTCCAAATAATTTGTAGTTATTTCTAAAAATCAAAGCCACCACAAAAAGTAATAAAATTGCTACCAAAAATGTTTGGAAAATTCTGAAGACATTTCTGAAAATGGAAACTTACATGTATCACTAAAATAAACAAACATACACTGCCTCCCAAGATGCTAAGATGACCACTTTGGAGGAACCAATACTTACTGAGATGTATACGCTCTGGAATGTGTGTTTGTGTGTGGTGTGTGTGTGTGTGTGTGTGTGTTAACTGCCACATCTGAAGGAAGTGTCAGAATGGAAAGGGCTGGGTCAGATATCAGAAAGCCTGGGTTTGAGTCTCAGCTCTGCCACTCATAAGCTGTGTAAGATTGGGTAAGTCCCTTCACTTCTTTGGGTTTCGATTTCCTCATCTTTAAAATAAGAGTTTATCTAGACCAGCACAGTCCAATAGAAATATAGCATGGGCTACATATGTAATTTTTATAGCCACATTTAAAAAGTAAAAGGAAACAGTTGAAATTAATTTTAATAATATATTTTTATTTAACCTGATATACCCAAAATATTATCATTTCAATATTTAATCAATAAAAAGTCCTTAATGAGATCTTATACATTTATTTTTGGTACTAGATCTTTGAAATCCTTACGGCACACATTCCATGTGGACGAGCCACATTTCCAGTGCTCAGTAGCCACATGGGCTAGTGATTAACACACTGGACAGCACAGATCTAAACGGTCGCTAACAGTTCTTTCCATTTCAAAAACCTACTGTTACTTTGTTGTCAAAAATTAATATATTAACAACAGAATTAGTATAAAATTCAGCACAAGCATATGAAAACCATAGATTTAATGCTTCCATGGAGCCTCTACTTTCATCAGGAAAGGTTCATTAATTTCCTATTTTATCTGGCATTTTTTAAACTCTAGATGATTCTTCCCAACACTGAATGATCATTAAGAAGTAAAGAACTGGCAATTATCTTCTGGACTCAACGCCACAGAGAGTGGGTTACTTAATCTATTAAATTGGCTTAGGTCTATTAGTAATTGCCAAGTCCCCATTTCATATTATGTGATGCAGATTTGGCCTTAATCTGAAGCTTAGATCTTTATGTAATCATAAAAATCATAAGACTGTTTCTCAAATGAATAAACACTCAAAATTACTACTACAGTGATAAAGCCTATTTAATTTCTGCTTTGTTTCATTTAGTCTAAATTACTAAGGCTATCAGGGTTTTATATTAGTGAACCACAGCACAAGTGAATCAATGTTCAGTAGTAGATATCATTGTCAGTTCCTGGGAGCTTATTACTGGGAAAGGCCATGTGTGTTAAAACAGGTAATAATATTCAATTATATTTTCTTAATGATAATTGAGAAAAATGTATAAACCATTAGCTATGTAGTATCATTAGTCATTTAGTAATTTAAAGGCTGGAGTAGAATCTACTTACACTACAGGACAACTTTTCAATTATCAATTATACCTGCAACAGACCCCTACAAATTATTTTTCTCCAGGTACAACTGTACATCATCTCAATTAGCTTATGAGTTTGTTATACCAAACTTTACAACAATTATACAGATGTACTCTCTGGCATTACTATAGTCTTTTGAACCTTCTCTTTCCTCCTCAAATTTAGAATAGAATAATAATAGTACACTCAAGTGTTTCTGTATCATTATAAACCATTATATAACAGAATTCTTATTTTTTTAATAAGTTGCTAATAAAACATTCCACATGCTTTGTCAAAATATAAAGGTGTTTCTGCAAATCTCTAAAATGTATTTCAACATTATATATAGTGAAAGCTGGTGACATTAATTCATATTTATAGGTGGCAACATAACAACATATTGATCCCTTTAATAATTAGCATAACATATATTGTGTTTGTAAATTTCCCTATAGGATAGAATCATGTCATTAAGTCAATTTTCTACATGATTTATATTATTTAAGGAGTATTCGGCAGAGCCAAACTGACACATAATATTGTCATTTCTGGAGGAAAAAAGGTAAGCATTATTGCTATCCTGCAGTCACCTATAATTAACTTCTCCAGACAATTATCTTTCACATGTCAGAGGCCAGTGAAGAAAGTAATAAAGGCAGAATCAGGAAACTCTTAATGTTGTGTGGCCCATGCCTAGTGTACGGCCTGGCACTTTGGGGATGTGTCATGTTTGTTGTATGAATGGCCACACAGCATATACACTATACAGTATATATGTGTGTAAACACTGTGGCTTGCATTCATTCTATCTATAAAGAAACACACATACACACACAGTACATGTACTGTGTAGGCACGTTTCCTTTTTTTTATTCTTACTAGAGAAATTTGTTGGTAAGAACTGTTAATCTGATCTTGAAGTCTGAATCTTAGCTCTCCATTTGGGTGACATCAAAACTCAAGTCTTTTTCCTGCTTTCATTCATTATGCACTCCGTTCATTCATATTTACATAACTGGCATATGATAGGCATGGGGCTGATACAAAAAGACTTAAGTCTACCATGAAGACAAACAGACCAATCATTACTGTTTTGTAAACAAAGGAATTGCTATTTGGGGAGATGAAGAAACTTGCCCAAGGTAATCCAGCCTGTGAGTACAAGAACCAAGTGTCAAATCTCAATCTGTATATCTTCCAACTATCCCTAGAGCTGAAACATACCGAGATGTGGTAAGGGAACGTGATGGTTAATTTTATGTGTCGGCTTGGCTAGGCTGCGGTGTCCAGTTGCTTTATCACACACTCGTTTAGATGTTGCTGTGATAGTATTTTGTAGATGTAATTAATATTTATAAGCAATTGATTTTAAGTAAAGGAGATTATCCTCGATAGTGTGGGTGGGGCTCATCCAATCAGTTGAAGATCTTAAGAGCAAAATCAGGTTTTCAAAGAAGGAATTCTGCCTCAACACGACAACAGAATTTCCATCCTGCCAGCCTGCCCTACAGATTTCAGACTCAAGATTGCAACATCGACTCTGCCTGTGTTTCCAGCTTGCTGACCAGCACTACAGACTTTGAACTTGACAGCCCCAAAACTGCATGAGCCGACTATTTAAAATGTCTTTCTCTCTCTCTACGTATACATACTACTGGTTCTGTTTCTCTGGAGAACGCTCACTGATACAAGGAGTCACAGCTAAATACGGAGGTTGGGAAAACATCAAAATGTGGATGATGACGCAAGTCATGGAAGCGGATAGGACACAAAAGGAGCCAAGGAAGCATGGGTAAAAAAACTTGGGTACAGCAGCACTTAAGGGGCCAGTAAAAGATAAGGAGTCAAAAGGAAGAGGTAAGTCAAGGGAAAAGAGGGTTTCATGAAGGAGGGAAGCAATCCTGCAGAAAGGTCAAATAGGATGAGGGCTGAGTATAGGCCCTGGTACTTGGCAATTGGTAGGACTATGGTGACCATGGCCAGGGCACTTGTAATGGTGGTTGGGATGGAAATCATACTGTATTCACTGATTGCCTACCAGTAAATAAAAGGGTGATAAAGTGCAAAGAGTCTGGCAATTGAGGAAAGGAAGAAAATAATATTAAAGCTCAAAAAGGAAGGTATAGTGTAGGGAGAAGATTGTTTTTAAATGAGGGAGATACTTGCAAGTTGAGGGAAAGAAGCCACTGGAGAAGATAAAGGTAACTGTTGAGAAACCAAGCCCCAGAGGACATAGAAAATCCTAGAATATGGGCTCCAGACATCAGGGGTAGGGAATGACTGATCGGAAGTGAAACAGCTCTTTGTCTAAGACAAGCAGTGTATAGATAGGAGATCGGTGCTCTCATGGATTGCTCTGGAGCTGGGGCTCCATGCCTTTATTTTATTTATCCTTTATTTTCTCACGGAAATTCACAGGTGAGGTTATCATTGAGAGTCTTTACTAAATTATATATGTGTCTAGTACTATAAGGGGTTCAAAAAAGCATGAGACCTATTCGCTACCAATCTACTTGTCCAGCTAATATGGCCTAGTATGTATTTAGTCACTAAACAGACAAAAAGTTTTAACCATTCCTAGAGTTAAATTGTTACTAGTATTGGGTTACACAGTATATCGTGGGAAACCTTTAGCAAAATACACTCATTTCTGCCAGTAATTAGTAAAAGTTACTATTAGTCCTCTGCTTTTCATCATTTGTACAAATTTTTTAATAGAAGCTAGAAAGTAAGGTTTCCGATACATGGTTTAGTTACAATTCCAATGATAAAGTAACTATATGGTCTTAGTGTCCACAAGACCACTATTACAATATATGAGCATGATAAAATAGCACAGCACACTTTAATTTTATTATGTTCAAATGTTTAGAAGACTACACTTGAGACTAGTGATCAATAAGTCTTCTCTTTTATTATTTTCTTAGCTGTGGATATAAAGTGATTAGACAAATAATATGTAACAATTTTCTTCCTTAAAATATAAAGGAATTTACACAGTTTTCTCACATTCTATTAAACTAGGAGATGGGTGGTTAGAGGCTAAAATCTTTAGGTTCTCCAGTGATGCGTTAACTAAACCAAAAGGGCAACTTTACTCATTTCAAAATGTTTTATTATAACAGCAATCCTCGAAGGCAAACACAAAAGATTCTACCATGCTTCGATTTTAAAACATAAATAACCAATTTAATGCATCACTAATGGTGTACAATAGATGTCTTCTTGTAGTACCAATTCAAATAAGAGACTGATGTAATCTGCCAGATACTTCAAAGTAACTAATTTGGTAATAAGAAAACACTTCTATTGTGTAAACTTTCCTACTAAAAAAAATTGCGGAAACCTTCCCAGTTGGATATTTACTAAATAGAAGTGTTGAACTCTCATTAAAATGAAAACTAGAACTAAGGAATTTATGTCTTAAAAATTTATCTTGAACAACGTTAGGCTTTTAAATGGAAATATATCTCTAAACAAAGAAAATAGATATTAATGGCAAAGTATGACCTATTTTAGAATTGTTTATATTCAATGTATTTAATTTCATATCTTAAAGTTTTAAGTATCTATTACATTTGTTGCTATTATGTTATACACCCTATATACACATACTCCAGATGCCTTATCTATGAAATAAGTATAGTAGTACATTTCACTTTTCTATAAATCTTCCCCAGTATGAATAAGTAAAACATTTCCCAGATTCTAAACTTCTGAAGGTAAAGGCTTAGGTCAGTTTCCTGATCATACTGTATTATAATGTTTAACATATTTTTCCAGAGAAAGAACCTTAGACTTCTCTCTGCCTTTCTTCTCCCTTACCTATCATGGAATCCATAATTTCAGCCTTAATAGAAAAAAAGAAGTATGAAATTCAACAAATATTTCCAAAGCATGTTTAATAAGATTATTGTTTGTTGACCAAGGCCATTTGTAATTTGTCTTTTGGCCCACAAATGTCAAGCAAAATATAAATGTAAATTAAGACATTTTCAATTATCAGTTGTTTCTTCTCCAGGAGCAGCTAATCCTGGGAAAGTACCTATTATTCCACAAAGGAACAAGAGAGAAGGAGTTTCCATTTCTACAGCCACTGCAAGGGGGGTGTCCAGAAGTGGCACACAGGAGATGATTCTTAGGGCTGCTTTCAATGGTATTCAAAAGACCCAAGATCTAATTACCTAATATTTTTTATGGCTAATGATAGAGGGGCAGAAGTAACACCCATGATGTTACAGTAGGACTTTCCTTTACTGCATAATATTTTAGGATATTTGCTCTCAATTAAAGAAAAAAGCTAAATGATTTGAACCATGTAATAACAAGTTATATTATCAAGAGGGCATTATATTATTTATTCCACAGAATTTTAGAGCTAGAAAAAAAAAGATATTTCTTGAATTAATTTGCTAAATTATTTGTTGCTTAATATTAATTGTTGTGTATGTCCTATGCCAGTGAATGAGCCATGACTGCTTTGCATGCTTGCATATTTTCATGGCTTCTTATGACCTGCTGGATGAGATCCAAATTCTTTATCCTGGTGTCCAAGACACTTCACTGTCTGATCTCTATCTCTCATTCTAGCCCTTGTTCCCACTAAGACCTGAAGACCAACGCTACACTTTAACCAAAGTGTCCTGTCCCCTACATGAGCCCCCCCGCTACCCACCAGTGCCTGGGCTCATGCTAGCCCAGCTGCCAGACCAAATACCTTTTACTAAATGCCTTTTTTCTCTATTGTTTAGAGGGAAATCTGGTTCATCCTTCTCCTTCTCTAGAGAAGGCCACCTTCTACATAAAATTTTCTTAGTCAAAATCATTCCTGTCCCGCAAATTTCTTAAACATTTTGTTTATATTTCTCATAGGCCAGTTATCTTTAATTTGCATTACAGGCTTTCTTCTAATCATGGTGATCAATCTTTAGGAGCATTTCTTATATACACCTTGAGACACATACCATCACACTGCCCTGTATGCAGCAGACATTCAATAAAGGTTTATTGAGTGAATTAACTTTTATGTAATCATACCATTTTATTCTGGATTTATCCTTACATGAGCAGTCACTGTAGAAACCAGCGGCAAAACCATTACTGCCTATAATCTCCTCTCCAAAGCAAATAAGAGAAATGATTAATCCCTCAATTATAAATTCAGTTGAAGGTGAGACTAGAGAACAGCCTCATTCATAAAATGAGACAGTAGGAGCCCATAACAATACTGATGCCAGGGACTACGCAAGAGGCCCTGAATGACAGGTTTCCTTGCAACTATGAAAAAGATACACTGCATATCAAAGCGTGCACGGCACACCTCATTTGGTGTAAAATAGGAATGAATACACGGTACACTGAAGTGCTTTATAATGAAGTTTTGTTGAATATATTCTTTCCTACTCTACTGAAGTGGTCAAATTTTAAAACCTCCAAATCAATGAGGCTTAAAATAATAGCAAGGCTCATTTCCTGGGATGATACATGATTCTCTGTTCAGAGTTCTGTCATCTACATAAATCGAAAAGCCTGTAATGGAAGAATTAATAAAATAGGGTTTCCTTTCATGGAACTGACCTAAACAGTGAATCGCAATTTGAAAGTTACTCACCTAAAACAACAACAAAACACCCAAGCACCTTGCCTCTGGTTTAAAAAGCAACAGTGTTTTGTTTTGTTTTCATTTTGGCACATAGGGATACTGAATAAATATTTGTTGAATGGATGAATAAACGGCTGCTTAAAAAAAAAAATCAGAGTATTAAATTAGAACGCTGTGACAAGTGATGCAATGCTAATATCTGAGCGTGCACTTTAGGGGAAGAAACTAAAAATTTGTCTCTTGGCTGAGATTTGAGCAATGTCCCCCCAACTTTATACTATTTCTGGTTGTGCAGGACTACAGTTCCAGGGAAACTCCACTGCTCTCTGGTGATTCTGGCCTGAGCTTACAAACTTTACTGGGGGAGTCAGTTTCTGTTAGAATAAAACTGCTGCCTTTTCAAAGACATCTGGAGACAAAAAGACACAGTAAAACATATATAAAAAGAAAGAAAAAATACCTAAGAGAAGGGAAGTCAGTAGCAATGTTAATATTGAAAATAAAAGTGGACCATTATTTGGTGACCCTAACAAAAAAAATCTTTGAATAGCATACTTTAAACATGCTGTTTTGTCTCAGGCTATCCTGAAGCATATTCCAAGTCCTACGTAATTAATGAGCCCTCCAGAAACTTTTTATATTCATGCAGCTTAAGAGAAGAAAGCAACCTACAGTAATAGATATTGGTTTAAAGAGGACTTCTGAGAGCTTCCTACGAGCTACCACCAGCTATAGCAGCTTGCTTAAAACAGAACTGATCGTTTAGCTCAGAATTCTTCAATAGTTAGTATTTCCCAAGGACTCTTGGGACAAAACTGTGAATGACCACAGTAATTTTCTCTTTAGTATTTTATGTAAATATTTTAGTATTTTACGTTGTGTCCCAAAACATTCATAACTGTTTGCAACCAAAACTCAACACAAGGTATATCTCCACCCTTCCTTCTTCTACTTCACAGGAAACTTTAGGGTTATATAGACTATGTATGTCAAATGTATAGTGTTTGAATTTTTCAAAATGACGGTTTTAAGGACACATCGCTTAGGAAGAAGTGACAAAGCAGGGTGCAGGAGCCCTGCTGTTCTCTCTCCCTCTGGCAGCTTACTTTTGCCACCTAGTGGGAGGCAGTTTCACAGTTAGGTTTGTGTTTTGCTCGAGGACTGTCTCCTTCCTTTAAGATCTAAGAGCAAAGGTCAGCTTCTAAATAGAATATGATCAAACACTTTTCTTTCACATTGGGGGTTTTAGATAGTTTGGGGACAACCTTAAGTAATTTCTCCAAACGGGTCTGTTCCATATCTATTGGGTTTTTTTTCAAGCAGTTAGTTTTCACTACAATGATTAACCTAGAGGATTCAAGGTAAAATAAAATCTTCTTACATAAATTTCTAACTCGTAACTCTTAAAAAAAAACCCTGGACTTTTCCTGGTTTCCAATGATGCTCTATCCCTTTACCTTGTAGGACTTCACAAAGTCTATGTTTTAGCTCATTCCTGTTTTTTATACTTAGGTGAGGACCAAATCTATATCTTCATCCCTAATTTCTCACTGTGGTTCTAATCTCAAATTTTCAGTTATCTACTGAATATCATCCCTGGAACTGACATTGAGTATGTCAAAAACCTGTCATCATTCTCCCAAAGAATCAAACGATGGGCTTTTCTTTTGAGGCAGTGTGGCAGGCTTAATCAGAGCTAGACTGCAGTCCAGGGTTAAAAGTGGCAGAGAAAAAATTTTTTTATGTATGTAAAAATTAATGAAACAAGTTAAGCAACGGGAACAATCAGAAGTCAGGCTCAGTTTACTGGGCTGGGTGGGAGGAAACATGATGATCAAGAGTTTGGGTGGAGCAATAATAATGAACAGGAATTGAGGTCGGGAACATAGGAAATTTGAGGCAGGTCACAAAGCTTAAAACAAAGAAAATTGGAAATAAGAGGCCAGAGAGTTTGGAGAAAGTATCATAGCTCAAGTCCTCAGGCTTAGGTACATGCAAGGATTAATAGGGTGAGGACCAGCAGATTCGTGGAGCCTTGGGCCTGGAAGAGCGTGGTGGTACCTCGTTCGCACTCCACCTCTGTCCAAACAGGAGCCTCCCCTCCCGTGCCCCGACCCCCAATCCCCATGAGGTCTGCTGGAGACTTTCTTGAGTTCCTGACCCAAATAAATTACTGCGTATCAAAACTGTCATGATCTGGGCTTCCCTGGTGGCGCAGTGGCAGAGAATCTGCCTGCCAATGCAGGGGACATGGGTTCGAGCCCTGGTCTGGGAAGATCCCACATGCCGCGGAGCAACTGGGCCCGTGAGCCACAACTACTGAGCCTGCGCGTCTGGAGCCTGTGCTCCACAACAAGGGAGGCCGCGACAGTGAGAGGCCCGCGCACCGTGATGAAGAGTGGCCCCCGCTCGCCGCAACTAGAGAAAGCTCTTGCACAGAAACGAAGACCCAACACAGCCAAAAATAAATAAATAAATAAATAAATAATAAAAATAAAGGAATTCCTAAAAAAAAAAAAAAAACTGCCATGATCATAAATGGCCCTATAATCCTCTCCGAGGCTTCAAAGCTTTTTTTAACACCTTTATTGAGGTATAATTTATATACCATAAAGTTCATCTTGTGTGAGGAGTTTCAGTAAATTTAGGAAGTTGTAGAAACATCACCACAGTCTAATCTTAGAACATTTTTATCACTGCAAACAATTTCCCTATGCCCAGTTGCGGTCAGCTACCATTCCCAGACCAAGGCAACCCATGATCTGTTTTCTGTCTCTACAGATTATTTGCCTTTTTGGGAAATCTGATATAAATAGAATCATACAATATGTCATCTCGTGTCTGGTGTCTTTCACATGGCATGTTTTTGAGGTTTGTCTTTGTTATAGTGTGTATCAGTTCATCCCTCTTTATTGCTAAATAGCATTCCATTGTATGGCTTTATAGCATTTTGTTTATCCTTTCACCAGTGGTGGGCATTCAGATTGTTCCCAGTTTGGGGCCATTATGAATACTGCTGCTATGAATATTCACATACACATCTTTGTGTAAACATATGTTAATTTTTCTTGGGTAGATGTAGGAGTGCAATTGCTGGATCCTGGAGTAAATTTAACTTTTTACAAAACTGCCAAATCGTCTTCCAAAGTGGCTGTGCAATTTTCCATTCCCATCAGCAATCTGTGAAGGTCTCAGTTTCTCCATATCCTTGCCAACATTTGTAATTGTCTGCCTTTTTTAGTAAAATCATCTTAGTGGGTATGAAGTGGTATCTCACTGTGATCTTACTTTGCATTCCCCCAATGGCTAATGACATTGAGTATCTTCTCAGGTGTTTATTAGTCAGCTGTATATTTTCTTTGATAAACTGTCTATACATATCATTTAACTTTTTTTTTTTTTTTTTGGCCATGCTGCACAGCATGTGGGATATTACTTCCCTGACCAGGGATTGAACCCATGCCCCCTGCAGTGGAAGCGTGGAGCCCTAACTACTGGACTGCCAGGGAATTCCCATCATGTAACAATTTTAATTGAGTTGCCTTCTTATTATTACATTATAAGAGCTCTTTGTATATCCTAGATACAAGTCACATTTCAGATATATAATTTGTTAATATTTTCTTCTAGTTGGTGGCTTTTCTTTTCATTTTCTTAATGGTGTCTTTTTAAAAAATTTTCTGTTTCTGGCCGAACCACACAGCATGCGGGATCTTAGTTCCCCGACCAGGGATCAAACCTGTGCCACCCCCGCACTGGAAGCACGGAGTCTTAAGCACTGGACCGCCAAGGAAGTCCCCTTAATGGTGTCTTTTGAAGCACAAAAGTTTTAAGCTTTGATAAAGTCCAATTTACCAATTTCTTCTTTTATGGATTGTGCTTTTGATGCTGAATCTAAGAAGTCTTGGCCTAACCCAAGCTCATGAAAATTTCTCCTGTGAGTTTTTCAGAAGTTTTACAGTTTCAGGCTTTACATTTAAGTCTATTCAGCCATTTAATTTTTGTATACAGCTGAGGTAAGAGTCTAAATTCTTTTTTTTTTTTCATATGGATATTTAACTTTTCCAGTACCATTGGTTGAAAAGACTATCCTTTCTCCATTTAATGTCCTTGGCACTTTTGTTTAAAATTGATTGAACATAAATTATAAAGGTTCATTTCTGGACTATTCCATTTGATTCTGTTCCATTTATCTACATGTCTATCCTTATGCCACTAACTTGAATAATGTAGCTTTATAGTTAAATGTGAAACTGAGTAGTGTAAGTCTTCCAATTTTTTTCTTCTGTTTCAAAAATGTTTTAGCTATTCTGGGTTCTTTGCACGTCTACATAAATTTTAGGATCAGCTTGTCAACTTCTACTAAAAAAAAAAGGCTTCTGGAATTTTGTTAGTGACTGCATTGAATCTATAGGTCAATCTGGGGAATTTTCAACTTAACAATAATGTCTTCTAATCCATGAAAATTTAATGTCTCTCACATATTTAAATCTGCTGTAAGTTCTCCCAGCAATGTTCTATAGTGTACAAGTCAACATCTCTTTGGTTAAAAGCTATTGTGAATAAAATAGTCAATTTTATTTTTGGAGTATTTGTTTCTAGTATACAGAAATACAATTGACTTTTGTATATTGATTTATATCCTGTAACTTTACTGAACTTGCTTTAAGTCCTAATAGGGCTTTTGTTTGTTTGGTTGGTTGGTTGTTTTTTTCTTAGGATTTTCTACACACAGGATCATGTCATCTGCAAATAAAGGTAGTTTTGTTTCTTCCTTTCCAAACCGCATGTCTTTTGTTTTTTTCTCTTTCTCTTCCCTTCTCCCCTGCTCCCCATATTGAACTGGCTGCAATCTCTATAACAATGTTGAGTAGAAGTGGTGAAATCAGGCTTTGTTCCCAAACTCAGGGAGAAAGTATTTAGTCTTTCACCATTAGGATGACATTAGCTGTAGGTTCTTCGTAGATGCCCTTTATCAAGTTAAGGAAGTTCCCTCCTGTTCCTAGATTGTTCAGAGTTTTTAATCAGAAATGGGTGTTGGTTAAGCTAAATAAAAATGACTCACATCTATGAGTTCTACTCTTAAAAAAAAAAAAGAAAAGAAATGGGTGTTGGATTTTGTCAAATGTTTTTTCTTTGTCAACAGAGATTATCACATGCTTTTTCTCCTTTATTAATATGATGTAAACAGCAACTGATTTTCAGATATTAAATCAACCTTGATAATGGTGTTTAATCCTTTTTATATGTTGCTTGATGCTGTCCAACAGTTTATGAGGCTCTGTTAATTTTTGTATTCCTTTTTCTGTTATTCAGAGTAGATAATTTCTTTTTTTTTTTTTTTAAGTGAAACTTTTTTGGTGCTTTTTTTAAATTTTAATTTTATTTATTTTTTATACAGCAGGTTCTTTAATTTTATTTATTTATTTATTTATTTATTTATTTATTTTTGGCTGTGTTGGGTCTTCGTTTCTGTGCAAGGGCTTTCTCTAGTTGCGGCAAGTGGGGGCCACTCTTCATCGCGGTGCATGGGCCTTTCCCTATCGCGGCCTCTCTTGTTGCGAAGCACAGGCTCCAGACACGCAGGCTCAGTAATTGTGCCTCACGGGCCTAGTCGCTCCACGGCATGTGGGATCTTCCCAGACCAGGGCTTGAACCCGCATCCCCTGCATTGGCAGGCAGATTCTCAACCACTGCGCCACCAGGGAAGCCTGATAATTTCTTTTGGTCTGTCTTGAAGCCATCTCTTTTGGTTCTTTCTTCTGCCATCTCAAATCTATTGAATTCAATCCCTTTACTGAATTTTTCATTTCAGTAATTACTTTTTACCTGTAGAATTTCTATTTGGCCTTAAAAATTTTTTCTCTCTTTATTGAGAGTCTCTATTTGTTGAGTCATTGTCACTATGTTTTCTTTTAATTCTTTAAACATGGCTTCCTTTACTTCCTTGAACGTATTTATTATACCACCTTTGAAGTCTTTGTCTGCCGAGTCCAACATCTGGGCCCACAGCTTTTTTCCAGGGAATACTGGTTACCCTTTCCTTTCTTTGTATATCTTGTAATTTTTTGTTGAAAACTAGAAATTTAGGTACTATATTGTAGTTACTCTGGGTTTTAATGTTTCTCCTCAGGATTGCTGTTGTTGCTGTAGTTTTCTTGCTTGTTTATTAATTTGCCTAGATTAAATCTGTGCAATCCATTTCCCTCGCAGCATGTGGCTGCTTGTGTCTCTTCTGTTTTTTAAAAAATTATTTTCTTTTTTAATTTTTAAACCCAGTTTCCTAGGAGTAACCCTTGTGTCTGTATAGCTTAGTGGTCAGTCAATGATTGGACAGGTGGTTGTGCTTAAATATCGTATGCCAATAAAGCTTCTACTCCCTGCCAATGAATCTGTGTTTGGGTTGGAGAGCACATTCAAAGAACAGGCAGTTCTCAAGTCTACCTTGGCTTTTACTTGCTGCTAGGCTCTCTTGCATTCCCTTTTAAACTCAGCCTGGGATGTGTAGATAGCTTGAGCCCTCTCTGTTCTCTCCTGCATGTGTATGAAGCCTTCTGGTCAGCTGTGTTGACTTTATTGAGGACCCTTATCACTATATCATTTTCTGAGTCTCCCTGATAAATTTCTGACTAGTCTGTTGGTCCAATGTTGACCCCTACCAAGACTGTAAGCTCAAGTTCACTGAGCTGCTAGCTAGCCTTTCCTGTTTGTTTGCTACTAAGATGTTTACTGTTATTCACAATGCCACTGGCATGGGTTTTTCACATTCCACTTCAAATCAAGTAAGGCCACTCCTCCAGTGAAACTGCTGGTTTCCATGGCTTTCCTTGCCCTTGCATAACTAATGTGCTGACTGAGCCTGGAGGTGGGGAATGAGATCAGCTCCAGGCAGGAACACCACAGAATTCTACCTTTCACCTGAAGTTCAGTAGTTTTTCTATCAATAAACATTTCTCAATTTCGTGAATGCCTCTGATCCATTTCCAGAGTCCTAAAATTGACGTTTTTGACAATTCTGTACAGTTTTATTGTTGCTTTTTGGAAGGAAGATTTGCCCAGCTCTCATTCTGCCATACTGGTAGTCTGCCTTTAAAGCTATTTTTAATTGCTCTGTTTCTTTCCACCATACCCAGCTGGTCACCAAGGTCTGCTGCTTCTTTCTCTGCAACGCTGTTTTCTTTGCCATTTTTAGAGCCACACCCATCAAGGTAATCAGCACCCATTCATTCCTGAATTACAATGACAGAAGCCTTCATCAGAGTCAGTCCTGCATCCGGTTACTAGACTGACCTTATGGACACCAGTATAATCATATCCCTTGCTCCTGACCGAAGCATCGTTCTTTGCTGCAAAGAACATAAAACTCATACTGCTTCCATCTAGATGTCAAGAATGTACTCAACTGTCTTGATCTTATGCAACAACATTTATTCCTGGAGCTTCCGCCAGGTTGAGTTTTTCTTCCCCCACATATTCCTCGCCAACTTCCATGCTCCTATTTTTTTCTCATGTTGTTTCCCCTATATGGAAAGCCCTTATAATCTGTCTTTCATTTCACAGCCCATCAACTCCTAAAAGAAGCTTAATCAGGTAAATTCTTCTGCTCTTGATCATTTCCATATGCTACAGTAGATTTCAAAATTCATCTATGCATATATGGATTTTAAAACACTTCTGACACTAAATCATGTTGCTTTGCAATCAGTCCTCAATTGTTTCTGAATATGTTTTGTTGTTTCTCCAACTTTTTTTTCCTTTTAAATACTTTATTTTTTAGAGCAGTTTTAGATTCACAGTAAAATGGAGCAAAAAGCACAGAGAGTTCCCATATACCCTGTCTCTAACTTTTAATTACAGTCAATTTGAGGGCTTTCCTTATTTAAAAAATAGTAAATACTTCTTCAGCATCTAGTAGAGTGGTAGAGATACAGCTGGTGCTTAGTACATGACGGCTGAATGAATAAACTGAAATGTTTCTTGATTTCCTATGGACACTTTCAAAAATCTTTTAAGAAGGAGGATCACTTTAGAATGTCTTCCCCACCTCCCTGCCCCCTTGAAGAACTTAACTCTTTCATATAGCTCTGAAAGCAGAGATGATACTAAAAATATTTAATAATTAGTGTGGCATGGACACCAACCAAAAGAATCAGACAACAAAACTAGACAACAAAACTAGCTGGCCCAAGAAATGATCCATTAGTTCCTAGATTGTGGAGAGATCGCAGAAGTCCCAGACATGAGGCCATGATGATAGAGGATGACACATGGGGCAGAAACTATCTGCCAAGTGGCAGGAAAGTATTTAGACATTTTAACAATTGGTACAACCATATCGGGGGCACAGGCTGAATACCAGTTCTGCCAACAAGTAAATTGATATCTGGATTTTATAATGACCGTAGACTATAATATCAATAAAATGGACCTCTGTCAATCATGAACAGTTTCGGATTTGGAGAGCAATATGAGAAAAATGAGTCTCAGAAATGCAAGATGCAGATAAGAATAGAAAATGGTCAGAAGCCAATCTCAAGGGTTGGTTAGGCAGTACAAGATCAGAGAGAACAAAAGTACTAGGAGGCCAAGACAAACAAACAGGGCAGACCCTAGGTAAGTAACCAGGAGTCAGAGTTCAAGGTAAGGTAGGTTCAGTCAGGCAGACAGTAAGGAAATAACTAGATAAAGACTGCAGCAAACAGTTGTCTGGAAGCAGAAATGTATCAGCAACAAGGAGCTGGCAGACAGACAACTCTGTCCCTGAGCTGGAGATTTTCTTACTCTGTGCTCCCTACTATGGCAAGAACCTCCGTAGAGGCAGGACCTGTCTCTGCACGTGAGGTTAGGTGAGCCAGCTATAAGGCCTGTTAGCATATCAGCCTTTTAGAGTGAGAAACGTAAGTGTGGGTCTTGGTAGAGTGATGACACTTCTTACCAAAATGTACCAGGTTTGCTGGTAGCACATCACTGTACAGCCTATGAAGGGCAATAGAGACATTTTAAAATCACTATGTTGGTCCTTATTATTAAATTTCATACATGTTAAATATTTGGGGTTTAAAAAAATGTCTTTATATTCCTTCCATCAGAGGATGCAAAAAAGAAACCAATTCACTAAAGAGTATTTTAAAAATATGTGACCTGAAGAGGCATTAGCTGTTAACTTAGAAACAAAGAGACCAGGTCAAATAACTATTAGCAATGAAAGAATAAAATTGAAAATTCTGAAAAATAACCAGTAACTGGTTAGTCTAAAAAGTAGTTTTGGAAATGGGGAGAGGCATGACTTAATTGAAGGTGTATTGCTAAGAGAGAGAAGGTTACTGTTTTTCAGTTTTAAATAGTGTAATAAATCATACACAACACCGTAATTTGAGTTTACGAGGAAGGCAATACTCTTTAGGTTATAAAAGTGACCTCCAGTGGGCAATAATGCTCTCAAATCTGTGCCCTAGGGAACTATATTCTATTGATCGTCACTTTAAAAAAGTCTATATAGGCAACAGTTTTCCACTATAACTTTCACATCCATTTAGCCAATTATATACATATGGTATTTATTGGCTCAATAATGTATCTGGTTATGATTCATTAGCATGAACTGTTAACAGAAAGGTTTTTAGGATATTTCCCCAACGATCTTCAAATCAACAACAAATATCTAGACCTACAGAATAGTAGGAATATTAAATCCTTACTTAAATAATTTGAAATTAGAATACCAAATTAAAAATTAAGGAACTACTGGGACTTCCCTGATGGCACAGTGGTTAAGAATCCGCCTGCCAATGCAGGGGACATGGGTTCGATCCCTGGTCTGGGAAGATCCCACATGCTGTGGAGCAACTAAGCCCGTGAGCCACAACTACTGAAGCCCGCGCACCTAAAGCCCATGTTCTGCAACAAGAGAAGCCACCGCAATGAGAACCGCATTGCGCGCACCACAACGAAGAGCAGCCCCCACCTGCCGCAACTAGAGAGAGCACGCGTGCAGCAACAAAGACCCAACACAGCCAAAAATAAATAAAATAAAATAAATTAATAATAAAAAAATTAAGGAACTACTAACATGGAGTATGTATACAGGTCTAAAACTGAACAAAACTTATAGGGAGAAAATCTAGCAAGTACTTTTGGACTCTATTTGTCTCCTATGAGATCATGAACATGAAATTATCTTCAAAGAGATAATCTGTTGTGAAACACTGAGCTACAGGTAAGGTGAGGTACAGAGCAAATAACCACACTGAAAATCTTTTTTAGTGCAGTTGGGGAAAAGTCATGTTTTTTAAAACCTAAAATTTCAACTTTCGGTTGATTAGCTGTTATTCATCACTTCAGGAAAAAAAAGCAAGAGAAGGAGAGCAATAAGGTAAATTCGTGGGTCTTGACTATAGTCCAAAATTATTTTATAGGTTAAGTTAGTAAGTCACTTGTGTGCACAATATCACTGGATACATATAACCTTTTAGAAATGTGGTCATGCTGTACTAAGCATAAATGAAATTATGAGTCAGTTGTAAAATACATAATATTCAATCTTCCCACTACCTTCCCCTATAACTCACTGTTGGTTCTGGAAACTGCTTATATATCTGAAATGAAAAAGATCACTATGGAAACAACAGAATATTCCCTATTACTTAAAATAAAAATGCAGCTATGAAGCTCTTCTAAGTGGGATTTCAAAAAGGAGACAAAAGTAACCTTTGCTACCAGCAAACTTTCTTTCAATGCTCTAATACTGATGAAGAAAGATAATTAATTTTTCCCTTAGAGAATAAAATTGGTTTCTATTGTAGAGTAAATAAATCCAAAATTCACAACCAAATCTAACTGTGCTATAATACAGGCAATATTTCCAGAAGATTAGCTCCTTTCTGAAAGAGAATGAACTCTGAGTGACCATGTTTAGAATAACATTTGATACAAAATTCAAAAAGTGCATGCCTAATGTTTCTTCCTTCTAGTTCGGGGATTAGATCAGCAAACTTTTTCTGTAAAGGGGCAGATAGTAAATATTTTAGGTGTTGCAGGCAATACGGTTTCTGTCGTAATTACTCATTTCTGCTGTTGTAGTGAAAGTGGCCATAGACAATACCTGAACACATGGGCATGAGTGTGTTCCAATAAAACTTTCTTTACGGATACTAAAATTTGAATTCCATATAATTTTCACATCTCATGAAATATTATTCTTCTTTTGATTTCTTCCCAACCATTTCAAAATCTAAAAGCCATCCTTAGTTCAGGTGGTAAGCTGGATTTGGCGCATGGGCTGTGGTTTGCTGATTCCTGTTCCAGTCCACTGAGTAATAACTATCCAGTGGTGAGAAGCTGTTCCTGGTGACCTTCCCTCCTGAAATATTTTTTGAAGATACAACTGAATTTGTAACTATGTGTGGTGATGGATATTTACTAAATTTGTGGTAACCATTTTGCAATATATACATATATCAAATCATTATGTTGTATGCCTAAAACTAATACAGTGTTATATTTCAATTCTACCTCAATTAAAAAACAAACAGCTAAAAAACAAAAACAAAAACAAATGTTACAGAAAAAGGTTTCGACAAAATTCAACAACCATTATGATAAAAACTCTCCAGAAAGTAGGCATAGAGGGAACTTATCGCAACATAATAAAGGCCATATATGACAAACCCACAGCCAACATCATTCTCAATGGTGAAAAACTGAAACCCTTTCCTCTAAGATCAGGAACAAGACAAGGTTGCCCACTCTCACCACTATTACTCAACATAGTTTTGGAAGTTTTAGCCACAGCAATCAGAGAAGAAAAAGAAATAAAAGGAATCAGAATCGGAAAAGAAGAAGTAAAACTGTCACTGTTTGCAGATGACATGATATTATACATAGAGAATCCTAAAGATGCTACCAGAAAACTACTAGAGCTAATCAATGATTTTGGTAGAGTAGCAGGATACAAAATTAATGCACAGAAATCTCTTGCATTCCTATACACTAATGATGAAAAATCTGAAAGAGAAATTAAGGAAACACTCCCATTTACCACTGCAACAAAAAGAATAAAATACCTAGGAATAAACCTACCTAAGGAGACAAAAGACAGAAAACTATAAGACACAGATGAAAGAAATTAAAGATGATACAAACAGATGGAGAGATATACCATGTTCTTGGACTGGAAGAATCAACATTGTGAAAATGACTCTACTACCCAAAGCAATCTACAGACTCAATGCATCCCTATCAAACTACCAATAGCATTTTTCACAAAACTAGAACAAAAAACTGTACAATTTGTATGGAAACACAAAAGATCCCAAATAGCCAAAGCAATCTTGAGAAAGAAAAACAGAGCTGTAGGAATCAGGCTCCCTGACTTCAGACTATACTACAAAGCTACAGTAATCAAGACAGTATGGTACTGGCACAAAAACAGAAATATAGATCAATGGAACAGGATAGAAAGCCCAGAGATAAACCCACGCACATATGGTCACCTTATCTTTGATAAAGGAGGCAAGAGTATACAATGGAGAAAAGACAGCCTCTTCAATAAGCAGTGCTGGGAAAATTGGACAGGTACATGTAAAAGAATGAAATTAGAACACTCCCTAACACCATACACAAAAATAAACTCAAAATCTATTAAAGACCTAAACGTAAGGCCAGATACTATAAAACTCTTAGAGCAAAACACAGGCATAACACTCTATGACATAAATCACAGCAAGATCCTTTTTGACCCACCTCCCAGAGAAATGGAAATAAAAATAAAAATAAACAAATGGGACCTAATGAAACTTAAAAGCTTTTGCACAGCAAAGGAAACCATAAACAAGACAAAAAGACAACCCTCAGAATGGGAGAAAATACTTGCAAACGAAGCAACTGACAAAGGATTAATTTCCAAAATATACAAGCAGCTCATGCAGCTCAATATCAAAAAAACAAACAACCCAATCCAAAGATGGGCAGAAGACCTAAACAGACATTTCTCCAAAGAAGATATACAGATTGCCAACAAACACATGAAAAAATGCTCAACATCACTAATCATTAGAGAAATGCAAATCAAAACTACAATGAGGTATCACCTCACACCAGTCAGAATGGCCATCATCAAAAAATCTACACACAATAAATGTTGGAGAGGGTGTGGAGAAAAGGGAACCCTCTTGCACTGTTGGTGGGAATGTAAATTGATACAGCCACTATGGAGAACAGTATGGAGGTTCCTTAAAAAACTAAAAATAGGACTACCATACAACCCAGCAATCCCACTACTGGGCATATACCCTGAGAAAACCATAATTCAAAAAGAGTCATGTACCACAATGTTCATTGCAGCTCTATTTACAATGGCCAGGACATGGAAGCAACCTAAGTGTCCATCAACAGATGAATGGATAAAGAAGATGTGGCACATATATACAATGGAATATTACTCAGCCATAAAAAGAAACGAAACTGAGTTATTTGTAGTGAGGTGGATGGACCTAGAGTCTGTCATACAGAGTGAAGTAAGTCAGAAAGAGAAAAACAAATACCGTATGCTAACACATATATATGGAATCTAAGACAAAAAACAGTTCTGATGAACCTAGGGGCAGGACAGGAATAAAGACACAGACATAGGGAATGGACCTGAGGACACGGGGAGGGGGAAGGGTAAGCTGGGATGAAGTGAGAGAGTAACAATGACATATATACACTACCAAATGTAAAACAGACAGGTAGTGGGAAGCAGCTGCATAGCACAGGGAGATCAGCTCAGTGCTTTGTGACCACCTAGAGGGGTGGGATAGGGAGGTGGGAGGGAGACACAAGAGGGAGGAGATATGGGGATATATGTATACGTATAGCTGATTCACTTTGTTATACAGCAGAAACTAACACAACATTGTAAAGCAATTATACTCCAATAAAGATGTTAAAAAAAAAAAGGTTATTTGAACTACTGGACTAGTTAGTGAAATACAAATGTAAAGAAAAAAGATATGATTGAATTCCTTAACTATAAGATATATTTGTGTAAAATGGGAATTTTATATAATAAATGAAAAGCCAGTGGAGGAAATTTTAGTCCTATAATCATGGGATAAGTTTCAGATAGGAGAAATATTTTGAAACACAAAAATCAACAAATATGAAAGCACAAACATTTTGATGTACCTTTTTAGTATCTCTCTCAGCATCCTATTTCATAAAAAGTAAACAAAAATCAAGTGACGTGTTGAATTTTGGCAGCTCCAGAACTTCCTAGAAGCCGCCAATGGCAGTGATTATACCCTCTCTTTCAAAACTCTATGGCCCTCAGCACTGTGGCTTGATAGCGGAGCAAGTGGAACAATGAAGCTCAAAACTTATACTGAATCTATGTAATACAAAGAATGCCACAACCCTATCGCAGGTACCTCTAGGATAGTGCAGTGAGGGCTGTTATTATGCAGTGTCACTCCTAAGTGTCCCTTATATTAATACAAAGCTTTATTTGTCTTGGGAAATGGTTGTTCAAACCTAGGAAGTCTGTGCCTCTTTATGTTCTGAAGGACGCAGTCCCAAATGACACTATGCAGTGAATACTGACTTGTATATTACACTGTGAAATGCTAGAAACAGGAGGCAGCCCTGGAACTTGAGAAGAGTAATTTAGACACTGAGAAGGATGTACTCATATGCATGACAGGTTAGAAAAATTCAGTTACAAACAGATCAGTAGAGAAATTAATGGAGATATATGATGGATTCCTGATGATAGTTACATGTATTCAGAGTATGTACATACTCTGAGGTCACATACGGAGGGCCTCAGGATGCTTTCACAAGAAATGTGCCTATAAAGCCACCACCAGAGAAAGCATCCTGGGCCAAACATTCCATTTCTCTCACCAATTCTATCAAATGAATCCTACCAAATCCAAGTCATTCTAATTTTTCTTAGAAATTCAATTCATTTCCATCCTATAAATATGTATGGAGTTAACTCCATACATATTTAGGAGTTACTCCTAAGTGCCAGAGCATAGACATGGAGAATACTAAGGCAAAGAAGACACCACTCTGGACCTCACTGAAGTCACTGCCCAGTGGGGTAGACCAATATGGAAACAAATAATGGGAAAACAGTTTGATAAATATAATGGTGGGATGATGTAAAAAGTAGGTTTGGGGAAGGCTTATTGACTGGAGTGACATGTTGGCTGGACCAGATGGATAAAACAAAGTTTCTCTTATGAGCAAGGAGAGAAAGGCCCAGACAGAGGGAACAGTGCCAATAAAGACAGACGCAAGAGAGCAGGAGACGTGGTAATTCAACACGGCCAGGGTATAAAGCATGCGTACAAGTTAGGCACAGGGTGAATAGTCAAGGATAAAACTGGAGACATAGGCAGGGACTGAGTCATAATGCCCTTGGATTTCATCCTGTCCAGCACACACGTGGCTATTGAGCACCTGAAATGTGGCTAGTCCAAAATGAGATGTATAAAAAAACAAAAAATATCTCAATAATTTAAAAAGTTGATTATAGTTTGAAATGATACTTCAGATATATTGGGCTAAATAAAATATATTATTAAGATTAAACTTAACAGTTTCTTTTTAGGTTTTAAATGGGTCTACTAGAAAACTTTAAATTACTTATGTGGTATTTTATCCCTCCTGTATGAGTCCTTGCGGTTGATTCCTCAATAACCCTTTCACCCCAAGCATTTAAACTAGTAGTGATCTCTTTTCTCTTGCCAGTGACTAGTTTAGACATGGGCATGTCACCGACCCAATGCAGGCCTGAGCTACGAAGGAAAGATAGCTTGGGGGAGTTCCAGATACAGATGTCTTTGCCCCTAAAAGGAGAAAGAAGAAGATCAGATCTCATGTTTTCTTTTGGATGTGGCTATGTGGCCAGTGACACAGAGAACTACTGTGGCCATCTTTCCATGACACAGAGGATAAAGCAGAGGATGGCAGAGTTAAGAAATGAAATAACCCAATTCCCTGTTGACATCACTGAGCTGCTTTATCAACCAACCTTGGAGTTCACCCTTCCTCTGAACTTCCTGTTATGTGAGATAACAAGATTCCTTATTATTTAAGCCAAAATGAGTCAGTTTTTCTGTTACTTGTAGCCAAAAGCATCCTAGCTGATACACTCCATTAGACTAAAGGGCAAGGTAGAAGATGTATTATCATTGAAGACCTTCTAGCACTACAAAAGTTCTGTACATAGCCTACAATCAATCAATATACTATTACTATGATGGTATATACTTAGATAATATGAAAGAAGGCTTTTTCTCTTTTAGTTTTAAATTACTATACAACTGTAAGACATTATGACACAATTACTCAGGCAAAGAGACTTGTAATTAATCAGAAAAAGAACTATGAGAATTAATCAAAAGTAGAAGAGAATACCCATAAGATTTGTAAATTGTTACACTTAATGGTTGCTCTTTGATTGAGAGGTCTGCCTTGAATTCTAGTCAAAGCACACAGGTTGATTGATGTTACTAATCTGGACATAAACCCTTAAAGGCAATGTAGCAGATGAAGCAAATAATCAAATGATACAGCTTCTACCTCATAGAGTTATCATGAGAATTAAGCAAAATAATGTATGTCAAGCCTAGCACAATATATAGTAGTACGTGGTAAACACATTATACATAAATCTGGTTTTTGTTCAAACTAGTAGTTACCAATGGGGAGGGGGAAGGGAGGAGAGGCAAGATGGAGGCAGGGGATAAAGAGGTACAAACTACTATGCATAAAATAAATAAGCTACAAGGATATATCATACACCACAGGGAGTATAGCCAATGTTTTTATAAAAACTATAAATGGAGTATAACCTTTAAAAATTGTGAATCACTATGTTGTGTACCTGAAACCTGTATAATATTGTAAGTCAACTATACCTCAATAATTAAAAAAAAGAAAAGAAATTTGGTTCTTGTTTCTTTTCTCTTGTAAAATTGTTGATTTTTCAAATTCTAAGTAATGTGTCAAGCATGCATTGTCAGTTACTCTATACAATAACCTCACTTTGTGATGCCTAGGGTCAGATTACAGCAAATACTAATAGACATGTTACACTTCACTGACTAGTTAGTACTTGATTAGGTGGTTGATTTATTAGTTCATTCTTTTATTTATACGAAGCAGGTGAGTTCCAGAGCTAACCTGAACAAAATAAGGTAGGGAGTGATAACACTATTAACCAGGAATTAAGCTACAGTGTTTTGACTAATCTATGCCTGCTTACCTAGTATTTGTGAAATGGTGAGATTAATAATTCAGTCTGAATGAAGATGAATAAAAAGAAAATATAAAGACAAGGAAGGAAGTTTATGACTTTGAGGCTGTAACAGAAGGTGACTGATGTAATTAAAAGAGACAGAGAGGGAGAGGTACTCAGTAACATTTAAGAATGATGAAGAAAAAAAAAAAAAAAGAATGATGAAGAAAGATGTATTGATAGAAAGGGTATCGGGCCAGGAGAGAGTACAGATAGTATCTGCTGAGTTATACCAAGACAGGATATTCTAAAATCCTTTCTGCAGTATTACAAACAATTTTGTTTTACTAATATACACTGTACAATATAAATTTAATTTCCAAATAGGATATACTGAAAAATACTCAGCAAAACCCTCACTAGCTCAATCTTAACAAATAAGTGTGTTTTTTTAAATTCAATTTATGATAAGGATGATGGCTCTTCATTGAAACCACCATATGATCTATAAATTTTAAACTTCGCAAGATGATTGGCTCAGCAGGCTATAAGAAGTTATTTATCTAGCTTATTACAAGGACTGTCAGTCAGTTATCTTTGGATGCTCTAGAATCTAGTGCAGGATTCCCACATAGTTGTTCAGTTAACAAATGTTTCTAAAAAAGTAACATCTATAAATTTAAACTATATTTATATTCTGGACAGTTAAACATTCTAAACTAATGTGAATTTATAATACCAGATTTATTGTGATGAATAAGGCAAACACATGGAGAACATTCTCACCCAAACACGTGGGGACCTCCAGGCAGACACCGCCCTGAATGACTGCCCACTGCTTGGATGAGAATTCAGAGTTCCCAAACAGGAAACACTGGCCGACAGACCCTTTCCCTAAAGTCAGACAGTGGCAGGCTGAGACCAGTTTTTGGAGACGAATAATTACTCTAGGAGGTCTGAAGCAAGCCTTAACTAGCCACTGGTATTCAAAGGAGCTCTAAACCAGGCTATTAGTTTAATAGAGTGTGTTTCCAAGGTGGACCCAACACATAGAGAATACAGGAAAGGGGACGCCATCCTTCCACATTTCCTTGGGATCAATACCACATGAGTAACTGATAAAAGAATGAGCTTGGCTTTTTTTAAAGTTAGGCTTATTGAGGTATAATCTGCAAACAGTAAAATTTACCCCTTTTAGTGTACAGTTCTGTGCATTTGATAAATGCATACAGTTGTGTTTCTACCACCACAATCAAGATATAGTACATTTCCATCATCCCCCAAAATTCTGTCCTGACAATTTAGGGTCAATCTCTCCCCATCCCATGGCAACCACCGATCTGTCTATAGTTTTGCCTTTTCCAGAATGTCACACACATCAAACCTACCGTAGTCTTTTGAGTCTGGTTTCTTTCATCCATTACAATGTAACTGGCAACAAGGCCAGTGAGACTGGGACGGAGTGAAAAGGAGAATGGCAGGAATTGAAATTGGAGAGGCAGAGGGGGCCAAACCACACAGGAACTTGTATGCCGTAACAAAAGTTTTGGATTTATAACAGGTGTGATGAGAAGCCACTGGAAGTTTTCTAAGTCCCTGAGTAATATGAGTGAATGATTATCTTCAAAATAATTTTGGCTACTGCGTGGCAGACAGCCCATAGTGGAATGAAAATAGAAAAAAAGGAAGCCAGTTTAGAGACTACTGCAGTGGTCTGGGTTAAAAGTGCTAGTGACTTAAACTAGAATGGTAACCCTGGAGGTGGTGAAAAGTGGTCAGATCAGAGATGTAATTTAGAGGAAGAGATGCTAGGACCAGATGTGGCACGTGAAGGGGAGAGAGGAGGCAAAGATGCTTCAAGGGGCTTGGCCCCAGCAACAAGGTAGATGATCGTTAACCAGGATGGATAAAAGAACAAGGAGATAAAGGATAAAAGGAGGGAAAAGGAGGTTTGGGAGGGGGGGAAGGGAGAATTAAGAGCTCCATACATTTCGACATCACCAGCATATAGATACTGAATCTCTTCCCTGACCATTTTGCATATCTATATTGACCTTGATAGAGAAATTTCACTTAATGGCCCCTGCCCTGTTACTCTTAATACAGTGAGGGAATGCACTGGTAATACGTTCAGTCTCCACTTCACTGGGTTCCTAGCGTTAAACATATTTTTAATTAAGAAGCTGTAAACTCTATTCAATACTCTGTAATGACCCATACGCGAATAGAATCTGAAAAAGACTGGATATACGCCTATGTATAACTGATTCACTTTGCTGTACATCTGAAACTAACACAACACTGTAAATCAACTATACTCCAATAAAAATTAATTTTAAAAAATTAAAAAATATCACAGTGAGGGAAGACTGTACTAACATACTTGGTGATGCCAACAATGTCAACCTAAAATAAACATTTGGAGCTCCAACACCAAAAAAAGAAGATAAGCTGTAAAGGTTCAAGGCTAGAGAGTTCTTCCATTTCTCACCTCCATTTTCTGTACAGATAAGAACAACCTGAGTTTCATAGGAAGGATTGCCTCTAAATTTTACATATCATTTTTTTTTTTCAGAATACTTATTCTCTTGTTCAACTGCAGTGGTTCAAATAATGTCTTTTAAATAACAGTAATTTTTCTTGCTTTAAAGTGCTTTCCTGTTTTCTAGTATTTACAAATTAACAGGTGAGAAAGCATTCAGTGGCCCATCTTTTCCACCTTATGAGGTCAAGTTTATGCTTTTGGTATGGTGAAGGAGTAACTCTTGCTTAGACAGACCCTCAGTTTTTCTACATTTTCAACACAATGTAGAAAAGCCAGAGGATGTGGAGTAGAGGTTTACTCTGTGTCTGCTCTCCTCAGGGAACCCAATGATCCAAGCACAAGGGAGGTGCATGGATTACACCACCGCCCCCACTTTGCACCTCTGAGGCCACCAAAGTAGAGTGTTTGATATACAGGATGGTCGTTCTAGTCATGGCTCCATTCATCCGTCCATCTATCCATCCACCCATTTGACCATTATCAACACATTTCCTGGAAGTCTCTTTTTTTCATCTTAAAATTTCATGCAAATTTGTCATCTATAATGTAGTTGTAACTACTTTATATAAAAATGTCTTTATTTACTTACCATTGAGTAATTGACACTCCAGATAGATGCAGAATAAGACCATTTTGTACAGTTGTGCAGGTTGTGCACTGCACACCTTGATGGGGAGGGCATTCACACTGTAGTGACTGGATTTATCTATTATGACAATTTTCTGTTGGATAGCAGTAAAATGTTTTGAGGAAGAGGTACCTTTTTTCTAATTTGTTAAAGCACCATATGGGCTAACTGTAGCCCTGGACTTTTGAGTGCCTTGGCATATGGTCTGGGCACAAGGCTGAACAGTCTCATTATTTTACTCATGAAGAAGCCAAGTTCCAAGAGGTGAAGAGACAAGGTCCCACGGCTAGTTCCTGGCAACTCTGGGTTCGATCCCAGTCTCCATTCCCAGTCCAGTGCTCTTTCATAACAATAAACGACCTCCGCTAACAGTGAGTTGCTCTTCTCAGGTGTGTGTGTTTCTGAGAATGCTTTCATTGCTTTGCCTAAGGAGAGACCTTTGCAGGATGGCTATCTCATGCCGCTCTTGCCATTTGTTTCTGCCATGAGTGGATACAGAGTTAGATACAGCAGCAGCTAGACTTCTTGCCAATTATTCAAAGGTGCTGGAGTGTAAGCTCCATGGGAGCAGGAACCATGCCTAACATTCTTACCATGTCCTCAGCACCTGGCATATAGCTCATTTATAGTTTTATACAGGGAAACGTAATACTTTCTGTTAGCTAGTTTAGCCCCTGTCCCTCAGAGCCCTGCTGTACTCTCTTCTGCAGCTGGAGCACACATCAGTGCAAAACCCTGAGAAGCACTGGAGAGACATCTAAGCTGCTTCCCAGATCGACATGCTATTAACTGTTTATTACTGGTTGGGCTCATTCAACCAAGAGCAGGAAGATCTGTTATAGAATCATAAAATGGTAGCACTGGAATGAATCTTGCAGGTCAACTAACTCAACTCCCTCACGTAGCATCCTAGGAAACAGAGTCCCAAAGAGATGATAGAATCCACCCAGGTAGCTGTCTGTAGTAGCTTACATATGCTGTGGTTACTTCCTAAAACTCAGATGTTTTGACCAATTAGTTGTTCTTTCCGGAACACCACAATACCTTGCCACCAATCAAATGATGATTGGAAACCCATGATGTCAGGGACATCATGAACTAGAGAGGTATGCCCTTAAGACTGTTTTCCTGTTTGGGCTGGACAATAAACTATGTATTTGAGAAGTTACACTATTATGCTCTTTTATTCTCTCCATGCAAGGGCACTATTCAGATAGAAAGAAAAAGAGAATCAGGCAAGACTATTAGGAATTCTCAAATTTACTGGGAAAAGGATATGAAAGTGGATTATGATTGTTCTGTATGTAAATGGTTAATTTAAAAAGCACAGCTGGTTAGTCATACAGTAAACTGTGTATGTCTATTAATTTTGACTCCAAACTAGAAATTCTATGACCTAGGTCATTAGTTTAGTCTAATCTGATGATTATTTTAATTGAAAATATGTATTATAAACAGGATGTATTCTCAAGCTGTTATCTAAACAACCAAAGGAATTTGTTTATTAAGAAAATATACTTTTCGGATTTTTAGCTTTATTTCAGACATAAAACTTTAAAAGTAAAAACAACACTGGAACTTCATTTTAATAATATCCCAAGTTATAGGAGTAAATTGATGGCAAGGTTATTTTACATATATTCCGTAACACTAAACTCTCTTCAACAGCACTAAAGGAATATATCATAGTGAGACTCCAGTGTTATCTACACTGTTTTGCTGACCCTTCTTTCCACATATAATTACTAAAAATAAAAATAACATAGGGCAATTACTTCTTCCTTATAAGAGAATTCTATATTTAAATTAATAATGAACCACAAACTAGAAGTCTAAACTAATTTAAATCTCCTAAGGTATCGGTTTCCCAACACACACACACACACACACAAAATCTTGATTTCTCAGAAGTCTAGCAAATAGCCCTAGTGGCTAACGTATTAGGGAAAGCAAAGCTATACGTGTGCACATAGCTTCCATTCTGATGGTCTCTGATTTCTTAGCTGGGCCATAGTGCAGCAAAATGGCAGTGGCATATTATACCTGGTCATGGCTGGCTTCAGTGGAGCTTCCAATAGCATGGAAAGTCATCTGCACAGGGGCTAATGTCAGACAGGTCACACACTCTTTGCCACTTTGTCTATCACAGTAGTGAACCTATAACAGAACACACGCAGATCTGCTGAACACCACTTGTAAGAGGGAGCCAGATGCAACAGGTCCTTTTCAAAGGTTCTAGCTTTCAAGAAAAAATTCAAATAATTTATGTAGAACACAATTCAAATATTTAAAACCTTATTGGGACTCGAAGATCTATGGAAAATCTATTAATTCCGTTTTAAGTACTTGCGAAGTTTTAAGAGAGTTTAGGAAAATGCTTTGCAGAGTGCTCTACATTAGCATAGCCAGTAGAAAAACTCACAACTAAATGTCACACCCATCTTTTTTGTCCAACTTTTCATAATGTATAAAGGACTCCAGGGTAAGCACAAGTCAAGTTCATTTGAGTCTAATGAAACTTTGTCAACCTGAATTTTCCTCATCTTTGACTCTATGTGTGTGTGATTGCCACCTGATTGGTAGTGACATTCTTCTATTCTACACTATAGTCCCTATAAAATCACTGTTAAATACACACACACACACACACACACACACACACACACATATATCTCACTACCTCATGCTCTGCTTGAAATTTTGACAGTATAATCAAATTGAATTAAACTGAAATGATTTGAAATGTGCAGATCAAAATAAAGTTACTATAATATCATTTTTCTTTTAGTTACATACAACCAACCATTATTAAAACCACGTGTAAGACCCTCTATCAGACGTAGGGTATGGGGGCGGGTGGTGGGGGAAGTGTGAGTGCATCTGCCCACTGGGAAAATTTCCATCCTTCCATTTATCTACTTTCAAAAAAGTTCTTTCAAGCAGTGTTTAATTCTAAGCTAATAAAGTAAAAATAGTGTTGCTTTTGTAATAAATTAATAAAAATATGCCTATAGATGTACATATATACATATAATATGGATCTGACAGAAAACGACGATATAAATCCTAGTCTAATGGTTTAATAATTCAACATTTTTAAACCAGTAAGGTTGTTAAGATTGGCCATCAGTGTCCGTGAAGGTGGGGAAACTTCCTGGAATCTATAAAAAGTAGTTTAGAGTTAAAATCAAGCCAACATACAAAGCTCTGTTTCCAAAGTACTTTAAAGATTTTGTTATAAAAATATGTTTTCCAAATTAACTTTGGGGAAAAAGATTTGACAACAGTTTGAATTCACTGTACCCCCTGAGCAAATTAAAAGGTCACGGTGTGTATGAGTTCAAGAATGTGGACCTGTTGTTCACTATGCAGCAGTGAAATATGATGGGGGAAAATGAAACTTAACACATAACAGGTTTATGCAAAAGCCAATCAATGGTGACGTTATAACAGATACAGTTCACAACCATTTATGGTACAGTTAAAATATTATGTCTGATACAGTGCTATCATAAAAGGTGCATTTTAAAATAAAATATAATCACCCTTTGACATCAATTGAAAGTCTGTATGAAAGACACGACACTCTCCTAAATATCCAAATTGATAGTGAACACACTCATATATCAGCCAACTTACTGCAGCTTTATTTTTTCTTCTAGAGAAATGAAAATTAGGAAGGACAAAAATAGCACAAGACAATCCCAGTCAAAAAATAAATTTCAAACTTCATTTCCATCAGTGGCTTGGATACTGTGACTGAAAGAGTTGACTTTTCTCCTAATTCACTGTGAGCCTGCAATACCCTATAAAATATTATATATCCTGCAGGCATTAAATATTAGTGTACATGTAGAACTCATACATACAAGATAGATACAAAGGTGCAAGTTTCCACACAGCTCCAAAGAAAATGTCACAGCACCCAGGAAATGTGACAGAGATTGCTAACTGTCCTCCAGTATTTTTCCACAGTAATTCTTAGCTGGGCACAGAATAAAGATATTTCCCAGGCTCCCTTGTAGCTCTGATTAGTCATACGACTGAGTAGAATGTAGATGAAAATTCTGCGGTAGCTTTCTGGAAACATTTAAGAGATTTCAGGTGTGTGCTTTTTGCTCTCCTTCACCAGTTTTGCTGCTTGGAAATGTGGACATGACCATCTTCGACCATGAGGACAAGGGCCGAAATTTAGAAATGGTAGAGTGGTGAGTTGGAGGGAACGTGGGTTCCTGAAGAGTTCATGGGACAGAACCATGACACTGGCCCTAGACTGCAAGCTTATGGACCTTTATGTGAGAGAAGAATATACATCTATTTTGTTTCAGTCGCTGGGCTTTTTCCTACTCACAGAAGAACCCGATCCCACTGAGATTTTTCCTATTGCTCCAAAACTGACACCAGGACCCACAGCCAACAACAAAAGGAGCTCTAGAGAGCTGCTGACATTTAGGGCCAGGTCTTATTCTCTCTTCCCACCTACTTGTTAATAGTCAGCAGAACTGGTCCAACCATAAAGAATACAAAGAGGCACTAGGAAAAGGCAGGTGAGTGGGAGGGGATCATTTGGCTGTCGGCCTTATGAGGAATACAGTATTTCCTGTGAGTGGGGCAGCTCTAAGAAAACAGCTGACAGAGATGAGGAGTACCTATATGAAAGGGAGACAAATTTCGTCCCCTGGCAGTAGGTTTGCTGAGAATTGAACCTACAGGTCCCCACTGAAAAGAAATCTTGACCGAGTCTGATGTATGTCCCTAGCCATTTGGAAGCAGATGAAAATATAGAGACTGAGTTTGGAGATATCTGAGAGCTTGTTGAAGGAGCCCTAGGCACATAGTATCCCTGAAAACAAAAAAGGATGATGGAAGATGCTCACGTAGATCCCCATGGCCCTTGGAGGGAATGAAAAAGTGTCTCAGCAGAAGCCAAGGGGCTACTCAGGCCAAGCAAAGTGACACCTACCAACAGTGGGGCCAGGGGCATGCACCACTGGTAAAGCCCAGAGGAAACATGGCTGCCCTTCAGGGACAGAGGGAATTGGGAGAAACTAGACACTGCTTCAAGAAAATCATCAACAATAACTACAGACGGAGTATACACTTTAGAAATTGTGAATCACTATATTGCACACCTGTTAACTTACATAATACTGCACAGCAACTATACTTCAATAAAGAAAAACGAAGAAAAAAAAAGATGAACATCAGCTATGCGGAAGCCAGCAATGGATGAAACCAGGCTAAGGGTGGCACCCTCCCCTCCCCTAGTCCCCCTCTCAGGCTTCCAACATCAGAGGAGTAACTAGGCCATGAAACAGAGGTAGAGTGTGGAGGAAAATGTCTCAGAAGCAGATCAAGCTCCTACCCCACTGACCACAAATATTCAAAGGTGCTGGAGTGAGAGGATAACAAAAAGAAATCCCTGTATACCCTCCTTCCCCTACGTGTCTTGAGCCAAAACAACTGGCTGGCAATGGGGGCACATGAGCTTGGAGTTTTACGGTGAACTGGACTAGATTTTTTAAAGCTAAAGGTAACTAGAAAACTATGGGATTTGCCAAAGATATAAAGAAACATGAATGGGAGATTTGACAGAGCACGGGGGAAAGTGGTGACTAGAGAAATAGTCATTCCATGTTTATCCCCCCACTGCACTGAGACTGTACCCTCCAAACAGATAAAAATATGTAAAAAATATAGGAAACTACTGTTTGAGGACACAATTTCAAATTAAACAAAAATTAACAATATATAGGTAAAAAGCCTTAAGAAAGAATCATACTTTACACAATCAATCCCTCATAAAAACAAGTTTGATATGGCTCCTCAGTTATTTATTTTCTTCTTGGACATAAAAACATTAGAGTTCATAAAATTGTGAATGTCAAAAAAGAAATGTGTGAATGACATTTTAAAATTCATCCTTCTAAATCGAGAAATGCTTCCTATGATTCAAAGCATCAGCAGAAGCCAGGAATCTTAGAACTCTAGGCTAAAACAATTAGGGTAATAAAACTCCATTACATTCTATAAAGCACAAATCTTCAGGATTGATGGGTGAAATATTTCTGCTACAACAAAGCAGTGTTTCTACAAATATGGCCCTAAAATTTCCAATATACAATGTCATGGACCTTGATTCTGATGAAAGAAAAATGAATAAAGATAATTTTAGAAGATTACAAAAGTCACCTCCTATGTTGATTTTAAGATTTATTGTTTATGAATCATATCATTTTGCTATCTTTCATACTCTAAAATGTAAGCAACTAATCTTGATTTTGTATACTGTTGCTGCACTTGCTCCGGATTTAAAACACCATCAACCAGAGCAAATTGACATTTCATTTCTTTCTCATGAACTTACAAAAATCATTCCACTGAAAGATGGGTCAGAAATTTCAATATATGTCAATTAAATAATGGTGCTTCCTTTGAAATTTGCAAATCTATAACAATTTTTATTTTAAAATAAGTTCCCTAGTTTGATTTGTAACCACATAAACCCAGATGAGATGCTATAATTGCACATTCTGATCATGATTTTGCCTGTCTAGAGATTTCTTCTCCTTGAAGGGAGAGATACAAATCACTTCAACTATTCAGATAACTTACAAAATAAAGAATTCAAAGCTCACTCAATTTGTGATGTTTTTGTTTAAATGGCAAATCTTAACTTGATTTGAATAAATGATCCCATTCCTTAAAAAAAAAGGAAATAAAGAAAAATGCTATAAGCTTTAAAATAATTTACATGAAAAGCTACATATGTGAATTTTTTCATGCTCATCTGAAAACATGAGGGGGCCATTCAAATGAAAATTTAAATTTCCTTCCCCCTACCTCCAAAAACAGTTGAATCAAATTGTTTCCTGCAGGGCTGAGAAATTCCTGATGTTATAGGACTACTAAGTATTTTACTAATCTCATCAGGGAACTGGTTAACTGCTTGTCTGTTAGATGTTTTTAACGGTCACCCCCTGTGGGACAAAAATGAAGAGGGTGTGAAAAAGATCCATGTTTAAAGAAAGCTCCTCATTAGATCCTTAAGGAAAGATAAAGGCCTGTACATTCACATGTGAGAACACAATCACTGTATCAAGAAAACATGCTTGATTAGCACACCTCAGGTTCACAGGTTTACTCCACGGCAGCAGGCAGGGATCACATTGTAGCTACTGCACAGAAGCCCTGCAAGGAGGGGTAAGGACAGCACAGAGCTAAAGGGCAACAGTTTAGTACTAGATCTGAAGATACTCAAAACATGCTTGATTCTTGCAGAGCCTGCACACTAGCGATACAAAAGACCTAAATCTTTATTAACATGAAAATCAGCATATTCTTGGCAAAGCACAAAACAATACTGCTTGACAAATATTACACTAGTAAGTAGGGTAAACTGGTATTAAACATTTCTTAACTACTTTTTTAGATGACTTGAGAACGTGTAAACCATCTTACTCATTTGGGTTAACTATGGGCAACAGTACAAATCTATGTTATTATCTATTTATAATTATCGAATTAGTTTTTAAGTAATAAATAAAAATAAATAAATAAAAAATAAAAGGCATTTCTCCATGAAAAGCACTTAGAACAATGCCTGGTTTATGGTTAGCATTAAAGTAAATATTAGTCTTATTATTAGAATAACACATCCCATAATAATACAATAAATGACATGATGTATAATTATGAAGAATAATATTACATTAGGATAATGTCACTGACTTTCCCTAAAGCTTCTTTCCCCAATCCTTTTCATAACTAAAGGCAAGTCCTTTGTAACTAAAATGTAAACATATATTTAACATGCTCAGTCATGTATTGAGTGTTTTAACTGTATGAGTAATCTGTTTTACTCTGCATGCAATATGCTTGCCACATTAATGCCTCTAAAGGGACAAGTGAATGAATGAAATCACATTATACAGACTGAGACTCAACTTGTAATTATCTTTTCTCTCTTTTGGAAATTCTATGCTCAGGAAAAGCTTTGAAAATTGCATGCCTATATTTGCTGTACAAAATCTACCAGTGATATACTGATTTATTTCTAGTATAAGTAACAGATAAAAACTGTCTAACAAATGCAACAACAGATGTGCTGCCAGGATTGTTAAGGAAGATAACTGCATTCTAACTTTAAGTGATGAGTTTGTACATGACACAGATCCTAAATTTTTGTTCACTGCTTTTCTGTTTCCATTGACTATGCCAGTGATGGTCTTAGGAGACAGCTAATTAAGATGTAAATTATATATATACACACACACACACAAATATAGTTATTTTAGTTTTACACTTCCAGCAAAAGAAAACACTAGGTGATTTTTAAGTCTACACATCTACCAGAAAAAAAGCCTCCCTCTTTTATATAGTATGTACTCATGCTTTGATACACTCACACACATCCATTTACAAACTGCATTAAAATCTACAGGCTTGGGACTTCCTTGGTGGTCCAGTGGTTAAGAATCCGCCTTCTAATGCAGGGACATGGGTTCGATCCCTGATTGGGGAACTAAGATCCTACATGCCACGGGGCAACTAAGCCCATGCCCTGCAACTACTGAGTGCACAAGCAAGTCACAACTACAGAGTCCATGTGCTCTGGAGCCAGCACGCCACAACTAGAGAGAAGCCCGTGCACTGCAACGAAAGATCCTTCACGCAGCACTGAAGATCCCATGTGCCGCAACTAAGACCCAACACACCCAAAACTAAAATAAGTAAATAAACAAATAAATATTTTTTTAAAAAATCATTAAAATCTACAGGCTTTGCAAATAAATAACTTTTTTTTTTCCTGTTGGAACGTGTCTTTTTTTTTTAACATCTTTATTGGAGTATAATTGCTTTACAATGGTGTGTTAGTTTCTGCTTTATAACAAAGTGACTCAGTTATACATATACATATATCCCCATATCTCCTCCTCCTTGTGTCTCCCTCCCATCCTCCCTACCCACCCCTCTAGGTGGTCACAAAGCACCGAGCTGATCTCCCTGTGCTATGCAGCTGCTTCCCACTAGCTATCTATTTTATATTTGGTAGTGTATATATGTCCATGCCACTCTCTCACTTCGTCCCAGCTTACCCTTCCCCCACCCCGTGTCCTCAAGTCCATTCTCTAGTAGGTCTGCATCTTTATTCCTGTCCTGCCCCTAGGTTCATCAGAACTGTTTTTTTTTTTTTTTTTAGATTCCATATATATATGTTAGCGTATGGTATTTGTTTTTCTCTTTCTGACTTACTTCACTCTGTATGACAGTCTCTAGGTCCATCCACCTCGCTACAAGTAACTCAATTTCGTTTCTTTTTATGGCTGAGTAATATTCCATTGTATATATGTGCCACATCTTCTTTATCTATTCATCTGTTGATGGACACTTAGGTTGCTTCCATGTCCTGGCTATTGTAAATAGAGCTGCAGTGAACATTGTGGTACATGACTCTTTTTGAATTATGGTTTTCTCAGGGTATATGCCCAGTAGTGGGGTTGCTGGGTTGTATGGTAGTTCTATTTTTAGTTTTTTAAGGAACCTCCATACTGTTCTCCATATTGGCTGTATCAATTTACATTCCCACCAACAGTGCAAGAGGGTTCCCTTTTCTCCACACCCTCTCCAGCATTTATTGTTTGTAGATTTTTTGATGATGGCCATTCTGACTGGTGTGAGGTGATACCTGATTGTAGTTTTGATTTGCATTTCTCTAATGATTAGTGATGTTGAGCATTTTTTCATGTGTTTGTTGGCAATCTGTATATCTTCTTTGGAGAAACGTCTATTTAGGTTTTCTCCCCATTTTTGGATTGGGTTGTTTGTTTTTTTGATATTGAGCTGCATGAGCTGCTTGTGAGTTTTGGAGATTAATCCTTTGTCAGTTGCTTCATTTGCAAATATTTTCTCCCATTCTGAGGGTTGCCTTTTCGTCTTGTTTATGTTTTCCTTTGCTGTGCAAAAGCTTTTAAGAGAAATAACTTTTTAACAAGGAAAACTTTTTCCAAGGTCAAAGGAAAATTACAGTTATACAGGCACTCAGTATACCACCAAAGTCAAACATGAAAAATCTTCTCCCAAGAGGGCCAAACAATTCTACTACTTTTCATGTATTAAAATTCTGCTGTATTTACTATCACTTCAAAAAGTGGGTATCAAAGACCTTACAAATCTTTTCATTACATACTGGTTTAATTCATAATGGCATTTAATGTTTTTTTACAGAAATATTGGAATATTTTCTTCCTACTCAGGAATTATAGATTTTAGAAACATACTATATTTGTATTTAAAATATAATGAAATTCATGATGAAAAGACCATTTATGACTTCTGCTTCCAAACAAGATGGAATAGATTTACTTTTCCCTATTCTTTCTGCTAAGCATAAGTAAAATCCCTTGATATATACATAAAACAAACATAAGAGGACTCAGAAAGGTACAGAGAAAGAGGAAGACCAGGTAGGGATTTCACGACCCAAGGAACAACACAGTGGTGAATTCCTGGTTTTTCTTTTTGTCTTATTTATCCTGGACTGGGTGCTAGAATAGTTAGCACCCTGGAAATGTCAGTGGGTATAGGAAAAAAAGCCGCAAGAAAGCCTGCTCTCTCTAACCAAAGGGCCAGAAAAAGAATAACGTAAGCAAGAGAGAAAATGTTTAGACAATAACTGCCCTCCTCCAGTCAAACACCATTAAAAAATGGCACACCCCCGCATCCTCACCCCCATCAGCAAACTTCAACTGGGGAGCCTAGACTTCCACTCTTGCCAGACTGGAATGAAGTAACCCAATTCCCCTACTAAGGTGATGACATGACACAGAAGGCTGAATGAGGAGTCAAGACTTTCATGCCTGCTGGATTCCCAGGCTTTTCAACTTTATCTGGTGATGTTAGGCACCCTACCCCTTCTCACTGGAGTGGTATCAGGAGGGGCATGGTGGAGGGTCAGGACTTCCACACCATCCAACTGTAACAAGTCCCCTTCCTCCCACCAGGTTGTCAACAGAGGCTAAGTGGGGAAAATGAACTTCTACCCATACCTGGTAGTAAAAAGGCAGCACTCCAATACCCAACTTGGCATACTGCCAGAGGAGGCTTACTGAAACAGAAGACTTAAATAAGATACAGAGACTTATTATACCCATAATGTCCAGGATTCAACAGAAAATCATTCATTATATCACAAGAACCAGAATAATCTCAACTTGAATGAGAAAAGACAATCATGAGATGCCAACACCAAGACAGCATAGTTGTTAAACTTATCTGACAAGTGTTTTAAAGTAGCTATCATAAAAATGCTTCAAAAAGCAATGACACACATACCTGAAACAAATGAAAAAAATGTATAATCTCACCAAAGAAACAGAGATATAAGAAGAACAAAATAGAAGTTTTAGAACCTAAAAACCAAAATTAACTCAATGGATGGGCTTAACAACAGAATGGAGAGAACAGAGGAAAGAATCAGTGAACTTGAAGATAGAAAAATAGAAATTCCCCAATCTGGACAACAGAGAAAACAGACTGAGGAAAAATGAACAGAGCCTCAAAAACATGTGGGACCACAGCAAAAGATCTAATATTTGTGTCATCAGAGTCCCAGAAGGAGAAGAGATAGTGATTGCAGCTAAAAAAGAATTTGAAGAAATAATGGCTGAAAAGTTACCAAATGTGGGTAAAAGATATAATACGCCTACAGCTTCAAGAAGCTGAACAAACTCCAAATGTGATAAACACAGAGAAACCCATGCCAAGACACATCATAATCAAACTTTTAAAATTTAAACTGCTATCCTGGAAGCAGTGACCTATAGAGGTAAAACAATTTGACAGTAGTTTCTCAACAGAAACCATGGAGGCCAGAGGAATTGGAACAACATTTTTTAAGCACTAAAAAAACTGTCAACCCATCATTTTATATCCAGCAAATATATCCTTAAACAATGAAAGGGAATGTAAAACATTCTCAAGTGAATGGAAACTGAGAGTATGTCACCAGCATACCTACCCTAAAAGAATGGCTAAAGTAAGTTTTTGAAACAGAAGGGAAATGATAAAAGCAGGAATCTTGGAACTCCACCGGGAAGAAAGAAAGAACACAGAAAGTAGTAAAAATGTTGGTAAACACAATAGACTTTCTTTTCTTGAATTTTCTAAATTATGTTTGATATTTGAAGCTAAAATTATAACACTGTCTGATGTGGTTCTTATATATGTAGAGGAAATATTTAAGACAATTATAAACTGAGCATATAAGGCACTGAGAAGAGCACATCACTTCTGTGATATTCTTACCAAAATGCACAACCTCAATCAAATAATGAGAAAACATCAGAAAAACCCAAATTCAAGAACAGTCTACAAAATAAGTAACCAATATTATTCAAAATTGTCAAAATCATGAAAGACTAAAGAACTGTTATTGATTGGAAGAGACTTAAGAAGCATCACAACTAAATGCAGTGTGGGATCCTAGACTGGATCCTGGACCAGAAAAATGGCATTAGTAGGAAAACTGACAAAATCTGAATAAGAGTTGTAGATTAGTTAATAGTATTATGTCATCATTAATTTCCTAGTACTGACAAATTTATGTTATGGTTATATAATTGTTAACATCAAACTCTGTAGTATTTTTCTGCTTTTCTCTAAGTCCAAAATTATTTTTTAGAGGCCATTTATAGTAGGAGAGAAAACCTTTAGTGCTTCAGAATAAGGGAGACTTGAAAGAAGCCAAGAGGCTATTAGAGGAGAAAATAAACAAATTTTTCTATGCATATCAGAATTTTATACTAAAAGAATCTTCAAACACAAGAGAAGGGAATCAGTGGAGACTAAATTATCTCTTAATTAGAAAAATTAAGTCACTGAGCAATGTGGTACTTTCTATCTCTGATATGGGAAGTAAAAAGGTTGCAGAAAAAATTTTTTCAAGCATAAAAGCCTAGAAAATTATAATATCCAAAGCACCATGAAAAAGAGAAGTTAAAGGTTCCTCTTTAAGTTAGAGTTTTAGGGAGAAAAAAATGTGTAATATAGGCCTATACCTGGGAAGCCTACCAATGGGGACCAAGAAACTTGAACCGAGAAATAACAATAAATGCTACTGATTTGCAAAAGGTAAGAGGAAATAAGTTGCTGCTTAAACTGCAAATCCAAATTGGTAGCAAACACCACCTATGACAGAATATTTTTTAGCTATTTCTATTTTAACTCTAGGAAAGTACTGTTATTACTAACTCAACGCCCCCCACACCCCACATTCACTTTATTACAGAAAGTTTCCACTGAAAGTCTTCTAACAGGGAGCAGTAACCACCTAAAAGCCAATTCTGTTAGGTTCTTCTTTGACAGAGAAGTTATGGAAAACCAAGAGAGGCTACTATCCCAGAAGCCAAAAGAAGAGAAAGTTCAATATGAGACAAAGTTTGGAGTCTGAGTCCATCCAGGTTAAGGGTCTCAGAAAACAAAACTCAAAGTATGCAGAGGAATGTAACAAAACCCAGTCTCTATAATGTACCATTAACAACAGTCAAGATGCAATCCAAAATTACTTGATCTAGAATAAATAGGAAAACCTGACACATACTCAAGTGAAAAGGCAATTAATAAAGACTGAATCCAATATATCTGATGTTGAAATGAACATAAAAGGTGTTTAAACAACCTATTATAACTATTTTCAAGGATGTAAAGGAAAATATGTCTAAAATAAATGAATGAATAGGAAATATCAGCAGAGAAACAGAAACTAAAAAGAACCATATGGAAAGTCTAGAAATGAAAATACAATACCCAAAGTAAGAAAAAAAAAAATCACTGGATGAAAGACATATAGAACTTATAGATACACAGAAATGATAAAATCCGAAGTTCAGAAAAAATTTTAATGAATAAAAGCCTCAGGATTCTCTGTGACAATATAAAAAACGCATGTAAATGGAGGGAGAGGAGAGAGAAAAGGTAGCAAAAAATTTATTTGAAGAAAATATGGCCAAAAATTTCCCAAATTTGATGAAAGCAATAAATATACCAATTTAAGAAAGCAATAAATATGCAGTGAGTTCAATAGTGGCCCCCAAAAGATATGTTCAAGTCCTAATTTCTAGTACCTTTAAATGTGACCTTATTTGAAGTAGGATATTTGCAGATATAATTAAGTTGAGATCATCCTGGATTTAGAGTGGGCCCTAAATCCAATGACAAAGTATCTTTGTAGCTTTCCCATATTTTGAATTATTTGCTTAGGACAGATGTCAAGATGGCCAGTTAGTAATTAAGTGATTAATTAATTAATGGGTGTATTCAGTGGTATTTAAAAACAACTGGTTGTGTTCCAGTTTCTGGTAATGGCAGTATAAATTCACCAGACAAAGCCTCTTGCAGATAACAATACACGATGTAGACAAAATAAAATATCTGAAGACAGTGGAATGTGATGAAAAGCAGGCAGACATCAGGGCAGAGTTTTCCCCTAAAAGACCAAAACGATATGGAGTAAGAATTGTGAGTTTATGGCTTTTTTTTTGCCTGAGGGCATTCCTTGCTTCCTGTAATTCTATTGGTAGAAAACTGCAGTCTTACCAGCTGGAGACAGCAGTGGAAAGAGCTTAGGGGTGGCAGATGAGCTGGTCACTGAGGGAAGAAATTCTAGAAATGAGGTAGCAGCAGACGTGGTGAAACACTAAATCTGAATATAAACTCTACCCAAATCCCTGGTAACTACAAAACTTTACATGTACAGGAAAGACACTAGAAGACCTGACGTAGAAATAGGCAGAAACCAGGGAGAAGTCTGTTAAGATCTAAAAGTCTGACACTTTTTTGATTGAGTGCAGTCCCTCAAGTGCACACAGCTCAAATGACAGAAAGCTAAAGCTTTACTAGCCTGAAGTATCAGAGGACATGGGCTGGCAGATCAGCTGAAAATTGGGGGTTGGGGGGGGGGGGAATGCTAGAAGCTAGGAAATGCAAAGGGTGAGCTCCAAAATCTGAGCCTAAATGTGCCCAAATAATTAGGTAGGCACAGAAAGACTGCAAGAGGAAAGGCTGCAGTTGGAAGCTGAAAAAACTAAGTGGAAATGTCAGCTGAGGGATATCACCACGGTGGAGGCAAAGCTTGAAATTTTAGTCCAGGCAACTTAACTGAATACTAGACCAAAAACAAAAAGAAAAACAATAATCTACAAAAGAAAAGATGATCCAGAGTTGCTATAACATATTATCCACAATGTCCATTTTTCAAACAAAAATTACAGACATGCATAGAAATGGAAATGAAGCGTATTCATAAATGAGGTGGTCAACAGGAAACTGACTCCTAATGGGCCCAGATGTTGGGTTTAGATGACAAAGACTTCAAATCAGCTATTATAAAGATGTTCAAATAATTTTTAAAAATGTGTTCTCAATGACTATACAGATATGGAATCACAACAAAGAAACAGGAAAAAAAAATGAAGAACCAAATAGAAACATTAGATTAAAAAATACAATAACTGAAGTGAAAAATTTATTACATGGGCTCAACAGCAAATTGGAGAGGACAGAGAAAGTAGTCAGTAAACCTGAAAATAGATCAACGGAAGTTACACAATCCAAAGACGGAGAAAAATAAACAGAGTCTCGAAGACCTGAAGGACAGTATCAAGAGGCCCAACATATATGTAATTGGAGTTCCAAAAGGAGAGGAAAGAGAAAAGGGCAAAAAAAATTTTTTGAAAAACCTAGCCAAAAACTTTTCAAAACTAGTGAGAAACATTATCTTAATCTAAGAAGCTAAATGAATCCCAAGCAGGATTAAAAACAATCCTAGACATAGCACAGCCAAACTGGTGAAACCAAAGATAAACAGAATATCTTAATAGCAGCTAGAGTGAAACAACACATTACAAATATGGTGCAGAAACAACGGGTTATCCTATGGGAAAAATAGGCTTCAAGTCTCACCCATACCATACACAAAAAATTAAATAGATATCAGCATTAAACATAAAAGCACAAACTACAAAATGTCTAGAAAAAAATCAGAGAAAATCTTTGCAACCTTGGGGTAGTCAAAAATTCCTTAGATAGGACCAAAAAGGCACAGTTTATGGGAAAAAAAATGTAAACTTGAACTTCATCAAAATTGAAAACTTCTTTTCCACTTTTCAAAAGATGCCATTAAGATAATGAAAAGACAAGTCACAGGCAGGGAGATAATATCTGCAACAGAAAGGGCTTGTATCCAGAATGTATAAAGAACTCTGATGATGCAATAATTTAAAAAAATCGCAACCAGAAACTGGGAAAAAGATGTGGAAATTTCACAAAGATACATAATTGGCCAACAAGCACAAGAAAAGAAGTGCATATTATTGGTCATCAGGGGAATACAAATTAAAATATCAGTGAGATACCACTGTACCCTTCACAGAATAAAACTGATCATATCAATGTATGGAACCCTCATACAGCACTGGTAGGAATGTAATATGATACAACACACTGAAAAAGAATCTGATAGTTTCTTGTAAGCTTGTATGTATACTTACCATGTGACCCAGGAATTTCACTCTGAGGTATTTTTCCAAGAGAACTGGAAACATGTCTGCACAAAATCTTGTACATGAATGTTCACAAACAGCTTTATTCATAATAGCCCCAAACTGAAAACAACTCAAATGTCCATCAACAGATAAACTGATAAATAATTTGTGGTGTACATCATACAATGGACTAGTACTTAGCAATACAAAGGAACAAACTACTGATATACACAACATGGACAATCTCAAAAACATTACAGCCAGTGAAAGAAGCCAGAAACGAAACTGTTCATGCTGGATGATTCAATTTTTATGAAATTTTAGGCACAACTAATCTTTGTGACAAAAAAGATATCCTGGTTGCCCAGAGCCACAGAGAGGTGAGGAAAACAGGCTACAAAGAGGCACCAGGGAGTATTTTACAGTAATAGAAATATTCCCATCTTGACTGCGGTTGTAGTTACATGGTGGTATACATTTTTCAAAACTCATCAAACTGTATAACTAAAATGGGTGTGCTTTATTGTATGTAAATTATACCTCAGTAAGGTTGATCAAAACATTTCAAAAGCATAGTTATCTGATACAACACTTGGAGATACTAAGTCACTGCTCATACTTCTCATAAATAATCATAATTAATCTCCCAATTAATTTCCAAGTAATTGTAACCTTAGGAGACTAACCCTTTGAATTTATCACATGTGTTCAGATGTGATTGGCTGTCCTTCCACTTCCCCCTTCCCCCTGGCCACACTCCACATCCCACCCCCAACAATCCCATCCTAATGTCAGCTTCATGAGGGCAGAACCCTTGACTGTCATTTATGCTATACCCTCAGTGCAAAAAATGCACCTGGCCCATGGCAGGTGCTCAATATACTTTGGTTGACATAATGAATGAATGAATCCCTTACATTGTTAGTATTCATCAGGAATCTCTTCCTAGGCCTTTACCCATTTTCCCTGGTCAATCTTTACTACTTTTATGGCTTCAATTACATATGTACATCGATGACTCCCCAATCTCTGTGTCCTATGCTCTCTTGCTGATCACCAGACCCACTGATGAATGCCTACTGGACAACTGCCTTTGAAAGTCCCACAGGAAACTCAAATTCGCCATGTTTAAAATGGAACTCATTAACCTCCTCTAAGTTTATTCATCACATTCATACTAAAAATAAAACCTTTCCTAAAACATTCGCTTTACCTTCCTACTTTACTTCATTCTCAAATTCTTGAAATGAATGGTCAATTCATCCTCAAAGAGTCTCTAATTACTCTTCAACACCATTTAAATGTAGCTTCCATCCTGACCAGGACAGTGAAAGCATCCTCACAGAAGTTAGCAGCCGAGATCATTTAATTCTCTCAACTGTACCGTGGACGCTTGCACCTCAGCCCCACTCCTCAACGACCATTAGCTTTGCTTAATTCGATCTTTGCTATTTCTCTACTGGATTCATGCAAAGTCACTCTAATTGGTCTTTCTGCTACCAATCTCTTTTTTGTCTAGTTCCTCCTCCACATGCTTACAGAATTATCTTTCTAAAATACTAAACCAATGTCACTACCCTTTAAAAAAGAAGTTGGTGGTCTCTGCCTAACAGCTAAATTCAAATTCTCAGCAACACACGTCTTTTCAGCCTACTTGCCAACCACTTCCACTTTGAACTCTTAAGCATTTTCTAAAACACCGTGCCCTTTTGTCTTTAGTACTCAGCTGCTTCTGCCTGCAATTTCTTTTCTTCTTATTCACCTTAAAAGTCTATGTACTTCTTAAAGCTTATTCAAATGTCCCTCTGCTCTGAATTCTTCTTAATTCCTTCAGTCAGAGCTCTTCATTCCCAGCCATGATTCTGGACATGGCTAATCATACCTCAAGTGATGACACTTATTACGTGGGGCAGGCATTACCTACGTTATTTCCTGCAGAATGCTACAAATATTTAATTTTTTTTAAATTAAATTTTTGTGTAATGTTCAAACACTGATCCCTGGAGACCAGACTCAATTGTAATAGCGGCCACTCTTCTGTATATTGGTTTCATTTTCCTGTCTGTCTGTCTCCAACTTGACCATAACTCTTCCTGTGCCCACTGTCTGGTATGCTACCTGGCACGTGTAGGTATGTATTAAGTATCTGCCCAGAGTGAATAAACAAACGTTCCAGTTCCTGTTGTTCAGCTAAATCAATTCCAGTATTCAATGAGATGATATTCTATAGCCAGATTAACTTCATATCCATCCAATTCTTCACGTACATACTGAAATGACTGAAAACTATTCTTAATGCACTATTTTTCTCTTAATAAGAGTTTCTGAAGCTGTGAACTGTGTATCCTTTTCCAACTGTAGTCCTTGTTTCTCAAATGTTCCACTATAGGACTTGATTCTGAACTTTTCTTATACTTAAAAAAATGACAATACTACAGATAAAAAACATTTTAAAAGTTTTTCAAATATCTCTTATCTCTGACAGTTGTACCTGCTTTTTGATGTGGCCATGTCAAGGCGCCAGAACTTTCCTGAACCTAAAATCTATAAGGGTTTAAAATTAACTAATAATTCTCTATGTGGAAATGAGTAAACTGCATTACTAATAGGATGTTTTACTTCTGTAGTCCCTCAAATGTGTATTTACATCATAAAGTTATATCTTTGAGTAAAAACTAAAGTTCCTTCCGGCTCAAAAGAGAATTCTTAATTGACTCAGGCTCAGTTGTGTACCTAGTGGAGGGCATAAATAAATTTATTAATGAAATCTATGACTAAACCAAAACAATACCCAGAAGACCACGGACTACCACGAACACTAGTCCTACCTTCAGGGATCAGGCTTCAAACACTATACAATAGCTGGATTTAAAATTAAATAAAGATTTGTAAGCAAGAAGCAAAAACGTACCAGGCACTTCTGCTGCGTCACAAAATAATGTATGTAATGCCTCCTTCACTACCTGATACATAACGAGGCAGTCAATAAATGTTAGTTTCGTTTCCCTGTTTACTCATATATCTCCTAATGCCCCTGGTATGTCAGAGTAGTTTTTTTCCGTGTGCAGAAATCTTTTACATGCAGTATTCCACATACTGTTCTCTTTCTCAAGAGTTGTCCTGGGTGAGAAGAGAACAATATAGCTGAAATTTTAGATGCTGTCATTCATGAAAAAAAAATCTCAGCCACAGCTGAATGCTGGAGAGAGGGAAGTAGATAATTTCAACATGACTTAGAATGAACATAGGTATATAGATACCAGCCTGACATGTACTGACATGTACCTGATGGGTACTACAATTAATCTTACGTTGCTAAGTAAAAATCACATCATTGCCAACCTTTTCTAGCAAAAGGAAATGAAATTCACCTTTAGATGAAAAATAATTTCCTTTTCTTCAAATTGATTGAAGAAATAATTGATTATTGGTTTTCAAATAATTCCAAATAGAATTCTCATGCTGACTTGAAATCTCTTCCGATACAAACAGAAAAGGCCACAGATATTTCTACTTGGGGATGGCACATAATGGCAACTATTTTTTTCTGCACCTCAGCGGCTCATTTCACATCCACATCAAAGTCACTGTGTTAGGACAGCTCTTTTGTGTTTGTATATTACTCTTTCTTTGAAATACGTGTCTTACTATGTATGTGCTGGCATATCAAGGCTCAAAATGAGTACCTTTGTCTTTCTGATTACATTCTGCAGTGATTTAGAGTGGAGTTAGTTAGTCCTGAATAGTTTATGCAGTAATAATGGACTGTTTACTTGAAGCCTGATTGATTCTTATTTGTGTTACTGTTACTCATCACAGTATATTTTCATATGGATCAGGATTTCTTTCTTCAAATGTAATATTTTTCTCTAAAGAGTTGGAAATTTCAGCGAAGTAAAAGGTGACCTATAATTCTACTGGTTTTTATGAAGTATGGTTATGCGATATGTAGTCTGCGTACCCTTGAGGGTTTGGCCAAGTATATCAAGGCCTAAAGAAACCAGACAATAAGTCAGTTTTCATGAACGCAGGCTGCCCATTTGAAGAACAAACCTGAGTTTTAGGGTCCCTACAGGAAAACCAAGCCTTCAGGAGAATTCTTCCAATTTCTCCAAGGTCTTTGAAAAGCAGCAGAGGCTAAATCCAAGAGGGCTTTTTAAGAAGTGACTATAAATCAGAGCAGAATCTCTTGACCCCATGCTAAACCCATATATATTTTGCTCATTGTACTCTGAGTAATTTCTCATCACTTCATACATTGTGTAACAGTGTAGACGAAAATTTGGGCTCAGAAGTGACACGGTGAGTTATATGTTTCAAGGACAAATTAGAAACGGGGGAAAAACATATTTCTAAGTGGAAGAGTATATGTATATGCATGATTTCTTTCTCCATATTTTCCTATTAGAAATCTACAAAAGTTTACTTAAACTGGTCTTTAAAAAAAAATGGATCCCTTACTCTTCAAAAAAACAAGCTGCAAATAGCCACTTTGATTATAAATATATGGATTACAAAAAGTGAGGTATAGGGAAAATAAGAAAAAAGAGAAAGGAAAAAGGTTGATTCTCAAATTGGGACACTCCCCATGTCCCCCAGCTCAGTGTAATCTGTACTAAGGTCGTATTGTTAAAATATGCTATGTGTCATACATGTCAAAAATAAATATTTAAAAGAAGCTCATAACCATAAAAGAAGTCTGCTATAATCATACTAAACTTCAAAAAAGGAGATATATTATTATAGTTGAAATGTATTACGTTTGAATTGTATTTGAAAAGAAAGTTTTTAATTAAATAGATATTTCTAAGCCTTCTACTGACATTCTCATCTTGCTAAAAATGGCACCAGCATCATAAAACTCACAATAATGAAAAGCTCCCCTATAAAACACTCCTTGATTTTTATAAAATAAACTAACTATGGTTTAACTAAGACACCAACTAAGGGCTTCTTTACATTCTTTATGTGAGAAAAACAAATCTAGTTTATCACATTTTACTCTGAAGGTTTTAAAAACAACACTGTTCAGTAGATGATAATCACAAGGAAGGGTACAGACTAAAAGATTAAAATTAAATCCATCTGTCAAGGGTAATTTACTAAAATAATTCATTTTAATTTCCAATCTAATCATTTTCTAATGACTCATTTAAACAATGAAACTGATTATAGTTAATTATACAGAGAGATTTCTAATATAATTGCATGGAAAAGCATATTAAAGATGGAAAAACTTAGAATAATGTAAATTATAACACAACAAAACAGTCTTCTACTTCAGCTCAAAAGCAGAGCATTTCAAAAATGTCTCTATAACAGTTTTCTTTAGAAAGCTGAATGATTTTGAAATATTTTGGCATTGTAATTAAAGGGTATCAAGGTACACACCAAGGAACCCTGAACACTACGGTATAACTACATTTCAAATGAATTTTTATGAAATGCATAGAAGTTATAGAAGCATACTAACTGGGCTGGACAAAGTCTGAGGTTCACAGAACTACTGATATAAAACCTTCTTCTTCTAAAAAATAATAAATCAATAAGAACACTCAGGTTTTAAAAGAAGATAATAAAAATGTACTCAATAAAAATTCAAAAAATAAATATTCATTTATGATAGAGATCCAAAGGCTTGCATCTAAAATGTGATTAAAAACTTTAGGTGAGCCCAAGAAAGGATAAAAGAATTACTGAGAATGTGCAAGTGTTCAGTCATATTCTGACCTATGAAGTCAGCTTTATTAATAATAACTTTAATTGTATAATAAATTATTCTGTAGATTTAAGCAAAAGGATGTGAGTTTAATACCTACATTCTGGTGAGCAAATAAGCTTTTTGTAACTTATAAATTTCAATTAATGAAAAAAATTTAAAAGTTAAAACAACGTAGTTTTCAGTACACTAATGTATTTTTTTACTTTGTAATACAATATAGCTGTCACATACAATGGCTCTGGTAGGCTTAAATCAAATGTCAGTGGGCACGGAAGGCCAGAGAAGGGTTTATATACAATATTCAATAAGCAATAATATCTATTCAGTGTACAGTAACAAAATTTTAAAAGTACTAACCTAGAAATACAGAAAAAGAATTTATTGTTTTTAAATTCCAGAAATGAAAATAACATAACAGCATGTCATCCATAACAAGCTGGCCCTATAATTTCTAAACTACAGTCCAATTAAAACATTTAAGAAATAGAAACAATCTACATGTTTTTCTACCAGGTAAATATACCTGAGAAAGTTACCTATAAAGAAGGAGGCTTTAAAACTCTTAACCACAAAGACTCTTCTACTGTGACATTATGAGGACGTGCCGGGCACCTGACGGGGAGGGAAGCCATTTCCCACAGTCTGTTCACCACACACTGCAGGCTGCAGCCCGTCAGCAAAACAATATTTCATAGCAACACCAAGCTCATTTGACCAAAGCAGCACAGTAATGTTTTAAAACCATCTGCTTATCTTCATTAGTATGTAAAAATCACCGTACACAAAAAATTTGGAAATGTTTAACGTGTCCATAGATAAGAGTGTATTATCTCAGCATAAGCTTTAAAAAAAAAAAAAAAAAAAAAAAAAAAAGGTCTGAGTAGTCAGCCCAAATATAGGAGAAACAGATTCTACATTTTGACTAAAGTAAAGGTATTTTAAAATTATAGTTGTTGTCATTGCTAAGAATTAACAAATAAATACAAATTTAAAAATTTAAGTGGTTCTTCTGGCAGCAAAATTACATCTACCAGAGTAATACCTCCAACCAAAAAATCAGTTCAGAGCTTGAATGCAATTTGTGCTTTGTTTCTATAAAAATGCAAATGCAGTGTTACTTTCAGACATTTCTAAATGACTAGATTTGTAAATAAACAGTGAATTCCTTTTCATCACAGTTTATTTCTAGTTCACCCTATGCAGATTATAGATAGAACTAAAAATTGCTTAGTTTTTTTTTCCAGTACTTTAACTGTGTGAATCAAGGTCCTTTTATTTTAAACACTGATTTATTGTTATTCTTAAGGTAAACAACGAAAACAGTTCTAAAATTTTATGTTTAAAATTTCAGATGACAGAGCCAAAAACTGGTAACAGCTTTTTAGATTTCATATTAATAGCCTAAGTAAAAACACTCACGACTACCTGGCAATAGATTTGAAAGAATCAGGTTTCTGCGATGAGAAACAAAAAAACATGCAAAATACCCCCTAAAACACATGATCTTCTCTCTTATATCTAAATTTGTAAAATTTTTATAAATACATTTTCATTCTACACAATACAGATCTTCTAGAGCATTTCTAAAGGAAATTACAGTTTTTGGTCTTCAGGAGTAAGACTAAGATGGAAAGGGGGGTGAAAATAATGAAATCTGAGGGAGCAGTCCGCTCTTTCTACACAGAAGCACGCTGCTGTTCATTCAGTCAAGTGAGCGATTACAGCTCAGTACAGGATTTTCAAGGCAACTAAGAAGTCAGAACACAGGTATTTCCTCTTCCTAGAGTTAACAATTCTTTAAAAAGTTCTACTCTTAAAGGATTGTTGGTTTTTTTTTCAAAAGGGAACACTGACTAAACGGGGGGAAAACGGTTTCCAGCCCCAAATTCATATACACAACAAGCGGACTATAAGCTAGATTTAGACTGCCCGGTGAGACAGACTTGTTGGTACCGTCTAAGGCAGGTGCTACCCTAGATGGTTCAAAACACGATCTAGTAAAACGATACATGTTTTTATGCCTCAGACAACTAGAAAGCATTTGTCACTGTTCTAATACCATGTTTAATTAACTCCTAAGATAATAGACTTCTAGGTTGTTGTACCTTAGTGGTATACCTGAATCATTACTAGCAATAGAATGCCAAATTCAAAGCTGCTACGAAAGTAAAATCATCATTAGAAAAAACCCTACTGTAAAATGAGGGAGGACTTAGGGCTAAATACTAATACCAAATGTATGAAGGCAGAATTTTTGTTTGGGGAGGAGAGTGAGGGAATAGATGCACCCAAGCAGAACACAGAACAGAGAACGAAAAGTGTTTTAAAAAAAAACAAAAACAAAAACAAAAACAGAAGAAGAAGGAATATGGAGGAGAGCCAGGCAGCAAAAGAATTACTGGAGAGAATGAAAAATCTTTAAAGTGAGGCATGTGCACATGACTCGTTTTTCTGTCCTCTGTGTTCCTAGTAATTTACAATGTAAGTGGCATAGGAGTCACAATAGCAGGCAGGAATGAGCTTTCTGATGGACAGAGATGAAGGATTTGGGGCTAATGAATTGTTTTGTTTTCTTGTTTTTGTTTTTGCTTTTAATTCATACCTGAAAGCCTTGAATCCTTGCTAAATATTCCAGCTGTTTTGAAGGTTGTACTGGAGAACAAGGGGGAGTAGGAGAACTTCCTTTTAAACCTATGGCTTCAGCTGTAGGAGATGTTCCATTCATAAGGAGTTCCCTGGCAATTGTAGCTGAACTACTCGATGTGGGAGATATACTGAAGAAAGAGCTTGAGGGTTGGTTCATATCTTTGGGTGACAAATAGCCTAGAGTAGTGCCAGAGATTACTTTGTGGCGGCTGGCTTCCATCTCTTGATAAACATCAGGAGACAAATGAAGAATTCCTTTTGGAGCTACAAGTAAAATAAAGGAACATTGTTATTACACGTAAAATAAGTGGAACAGAAACATGTTATAGCATTATTAACTCAAGGATTTCACTTGACACAGTGACCGAGCAGTGAGAAACGCTGTTAAGCAAGCGTCTTCCCCACGCTTGCAGAGGCAACGGCAGTCTCCGATTTGGAGGTGAATAATGTATGTTTCAATATTCCTAAAACCATTAGTATAAACAAGCCACAAAAGTGACTTCAGGGGAAAGTGTACGTGGTAGGGAAGCTGTGGAGGAAGACAGGTAACTGGTGTGTAGAAGTGCAACACGGGATAAGATTAGGAATGTGCAGGGTCTTCACCCTGCAACTTAATCTTTTATGATCTTATAAAAGAGATCCCTAACATGGATTTTGCTGCAAAATCCCTAACATATGCAGCAACTGAGACACAGTGGGTAAAAATGAAGGCTGGGTCAGTCCAAACCATCTGAGGAATAAACTCATACATCCGACGGCCTACTGGTGTTCTCCTATGTCCCACCGTCAACTCTATCTCATGAACACGTCAAAAAGCGACAGAGCATCTCCTCCCGCAAACCGTCTCCTATGTGGCTTATCTCATCATGATACCACCACCCATCTGCTCAGCTGCCCAACCTAGACTCCTGGCAACCATCGTTGAGTCACCCACAAACAAGTAGCTACCGTGTGCAGTCTAGAATTTGCCCCATCATCACCAAGTGCATTAGCTCAAGCCAGGCCACACACAGGTTCTAATATCAAGAGGAGTGAGCCTGGGGCTGTGTCATCAGTTGGCAGGGTTGTAAACATATAAAAGCAGCACTTTCCTTTGACTACCATTTGTCTCAGAGAGGTTTCAAACCACATTTCACACTGCTTGTTCTAATATCTTTGGATCAGATATTAATGACTCTCAAATCATGATATCTTTTAAAATCACTGATAAATCACCACCTTTGGAGAACGTGCTCTGAGAGACGCAACTTAATTCCCTTGGTCCTGCCTCTTCCTTTCCCACCACTAACCTCCTGATTCAAGCCCTCAGTGTTTCTGGCCAGGGTTACTTTAACAATCACTGAAAGCTTCAGCGCTGCTAGTCTCCCCAGTGTCCATTTCCCAAAATGTGTTCTATAACACAGTCTCCCAATATAAGGGTTCCATGATAAATAAATCAGGGAAATAATGAAAATTATATCACCCACAAACATCCCTTTTGGAGGATTAAAAATGCACATTAGCACAGTAAAGAGTGAGAAGTCCAGAAGAACAGAAATCTATTCAACTTGGTTTAACCCAGGATTTCCCACATTTATTTTATGTCCAGGCTTTTCACATAATATTAATAATATCTAACACTGGGAAATGCTAAGACTAGCCCTTCTCTTACTTTAAAGTCTTCACCGGCTCCCCATCACTTACACTATAAAATCTAAACTTCTTAGGATGACATATGAAGCCCTCAGTGCCCTGGCTCCTCCTCACCTCTCCATCCTACTGAAATATTCATGCAGAAACCATGCTCCCATCATGCAAATATATTCACACTTCTTCCAATACTCTGGCCTGTTTGATCCCATCATATCTTTATTTCTATTGTACACACACACACACACACACACACACACACACACACACCAGTTAAGCTCTGACTACTAGGTTCCAGGCACTGAGCTAACCAATACTGTCCTGACCTCCGGTCACCCTCAGTCTCTCAGGAGAGGAAAATGCAAGGGATAAATAACATAATGTGGTAAGTGCCTCTGTAGAGGTGGGTTAGGGAGCAGTAGGAGTGGGAGAGGAGAAGCACCAGGAGCTCAGGAGAGGCTTCCTGGAGATGGTACGGACAGCGCATCTCAATGCATGAGGAGAACCGGGCCAAGGAGGAAGAGGACTGAAGGCAGATGGCAGCGTGAGCAAATGCAGTGCCGAGCAGAGTAAGCCCAGGAAAGCAAGAAGCGGGAGGTGCGAACTGCAGCAGGGGAAGGAGGAGGCAGGAAGGGGCCGAGCTCCAGGAGACCTCATCCTGACGGCATTAAACATAAAGGAGTTGCTTTTAAAAATAATTTATAGGGCTTCCCTGGTGGCGCAGTGGTTGAGAATCTGCCTGCCAATGCAGGGGACACGGGTTCGAGCCCTGGTCTGGGAGGATCCCACATGCCACGGAGCAACTGGGCCCGTGAGCCACAACTACTGAGCCTGCGCGTCTGGAGCCCGTGCTCCGCAACAAGAGAGGCCGCGATAGTGAGAGGCCCGCGCACCGCGATGAAGAGTGGCCCCCGCTCGCCGCAACTAGACAAAGCCCTCGCACAGAAACGAAGACCCAACACAGCCAAAATAAATTTTTAAAAATATAATAATTTATATATGGGACTTCCCCGGCGGTCCAGTGCTTAGGGCTCGGTGCTTCCACCGCAGGGGCTTGGGTTCGAACCCTGGTCAGGGAACTAAGATCCCGCATGTCGCACAGCGCAGCCAAAAAAATAAAGAAATAAGTCATTTATATAGCTTAAAATAACATATCAATCCTATTTTATGGATTTACTTTATGCCTTTGTGTTTGTTAGCTTTATATCCAGGAAAAATTTCAACAAAAAAATTTAAATAGAAAACATATGCACTGGAAAAAATACAGATGGATCTCACTAGCCAGAGGAAACTACTTTTACATTTGGCTTTAAAAATATACTTTTAGTCTTGTTTCCTATATACTTTCTTGTTAACTTGAAAAAATAAGTTAAAACATAAAAATACCACATGATCCTTTTGTTGTTTACAAAACAATATACTTTCATTAATAATTTTAAGGCTTAAATTTTCATTATATGAATTGTTTCCTCAAACAATTCCGCATTGTTGGACATCTAATTTATCTCCTTTTCATGCAATTAAAACAATACAGTGAAACACATTTTTTGCAATTACATCCTTATTCACATGAAGATTGATTTCCTTCACTTAGAAGCAGAATTGCTAGTTCGAAGAACACGCATTTTAGTTTTTCTGACACTAACAAACTGCTCCAAGTTGGTACAACTCCAACAGCTGTGCCAATTTCACGCTTCCATACTAATATATGCAAGTTTCTCTTGCCTATTTTGGTATTGGACATTATTATTTAAAAATCCTTGCCACTGTTCTCTGTTAGCGTCGGTAAGTGACAAAGATTTTTTTAATAATATCTAATACCAAAATAAGAAAAAAAGGTACTTTTAGCCCCACCACCTGACATCTGGGGAGGTGAGAGGAGCTGGAGATTTGAGTTCAGTCGTCAGTGGTCAGCAGTTTTATCAGTCATGCCTACATAATGGAACCACCACAAAACCCCTAAATGCGGAGGTTTGGGAACCTTCTGAGTTTTGAACACATCCACATGCCGGGAGGATCGGGCTCCCCAACTCCATGGGGACAGAAGTTTCTGTGCACTACAGCTTTTTTTTTTTTTTTTTTTTTTTTTTTATTTATGGCTGTGCTGGGTCTTCGTTTCTGTGCGAGGGCTTTCTCTAGTTGCGGCAAGTGGGGGCCACTCTTCATTGCGGTGCGCGGGCCTCTCACTATCGCGGCCTCTCTTGTTGCGGAGCACGGGCTCCAGACGCGCAGGCTCAGTAGTTGTGGCGCAGGGGCTTAGTTGCTCCGCGGCATGTGGGATCTTCCCGGACCAGGGCTCGAACCCGTGTCCCCTGCATTGGCAGGCAGATTCTCAACCACTGCGCCACCAGGGAAGCCCCTAGAGCTTTTTGAACCTCATCCTGTGTACCTCTTCATCTGGCTTTTCGTTTTAAATTCCTTTATAATAAACCAGTGATAGTATCTTCCCAAGTTCTGTGAGCTCTTCTAGCAAATTATCGAATTTGAGAAGGGAGTCGTGGGAACCCCCTGAATTTATAGCCGGTTGGTCAGGAGTACAGGTGGCAACATGGGACTTGTGACTGGCAGAAGTGGGGCATCTTGTGTGGCGGAGCCCTTAATCTGCGGGGTCTGTGCTAATTCCGGGGAGTGTCAGAACTGAACTGTAGGACACCCTGTTGGTGCCTGGAAAATTGGAGAATGGGTTGGTATGGGGAAAAAAATGCCTATACATTTGGTATCAGAAGTGTAGCAAAAACAGTCATAGGTCAACACTGATCAAACTGTACACATATGTGCAGTTTATTACACTTCCAATTTTATCTCAACAAAGTAAAAATATTTGCCAATTTGATTAAGTGCTATGTCATGTTATTAATTTTTTTATTTTTTCACTAGCTGCACAAACACCATATGTAATTCTTACTTAAAAAATAACTTAATGTATGACTCTAAATTCTACACTCAATATAAGAAATAAGGAAACTAACAGCATTATTTCAGCACTGCTATTATACAGAAGTAATGGGCTTGCCAACAGCAATATTATAAAGCAAAGAAAATGCTCTCCCAACACTCAAGAGAGGCATTACATCACAGTGTAAGAACTCATGCAGAGTACAGGCTCCCTTATTCTACAGTAAAGCCTGAATTGACTTTTCTTCATGAATAAAGAAGATTCCTTTCTGCAGAGCTCAAGTGATGGAACAGCCATTGAAAGAGCGTAAAGGCACATGTGGATTTATGCAGTCAACTACCAAATGATTTTCAACATGAATATTTAGTAACAGTGTTTGGATCAGTCACAATTCATTTAGGTTCTTCCTGTTGTAAATTTAAGTCATTTTTCAGTAGGGTAAAGACCGAAAAGCAGATTCAAAGGGTAAGTTCAGATATACATATTTAAGGACTTTCAACTGTCTCCTGAAAAACTATATCCATTTATACTTCTATTAGCAATGGGTGACTAAACCTGTTTTCCTACACGTCTGTCGAAACAGGTTTTAGTTGTTCTAAATAATTACTGCCACTCTACAACATTCATTGTTATATTAATTTACATTTATTTGATTACTGCACAGATAAACTTTCTCTCATGTGACCACCTCAGGCCCAAGCCTTTTTTCCTGTTGGCTTTGACCTCAGTTTTGCTCATGGCCTTGGAAGGTATTCCCTTGCTCAGGCTTGTTATATCTGTTATATTTACCCTCTATCTGAAGATGTCCTGAACCCATTCTCCCATCATCTATCTTCTGTCCCTGATTTTGCCTTTAATACTCCCATCTTAATACTGTCGATCTGAAACCACTGTACGTGGCTACACCGCAGATACAACACTGGCACTATTCTAGCTCTTTACACGCATTATCTCATTTAAACCCCACAACAACCATATGAAATGGATTTTTATTTCTCTATATTATAGATGAAAAAACTGAAGCACAGAGAAGTCACAAAACACAGCCAAGGTCGTATGATTAGCAATGCTAGACTTTAACTCCAGGTAGTCTGTCACTAGAGCTTGGATACTTAAACATTACATTAAATGGCCCCCTGAAAGAACAAGAAGAGCACAAAATGCAATGTCCAGCCAGTTCCAAACTCCTAGGTTTAATCCAGGAAGTAAACTCCAAGCCCGAGGTTGACCCAGATTGGTTCCACAGTTGACCAATGTCATCATGGTTTTTCTTAGATGTTCCAGAGATTGCCTCACCAAAATCTCCCTAGATTATACGATGTTCATACAGGATTTTAAAAGCCCCAACTTGCCAGGGACTGCGACATCTTACACATAAGGAATGCCAGGCCATGGTGGCCTTTTTACTTGTTTTCCCCATTAGGTTTACGCTTCTCTCAAATAGGTGTGTAAACCCTCCAGCACGCAAAGCCTCCTGCAGCATTTTCCTGGAGCTCCAGTTCTTACTGGAAGAGCTGGAGGGGACATTTTGAATTGAGATCTCTTAAAAGGTCTTATCATATGTATAGATACACAAACTCAGCAGAACCTGGCCTTTTGATGTTCACTAACATCATAACTCTCCCAGAGGCTGAAGAACATAAATGAGTAGTAAGTGGTATCAGGGGTATCAGAACAACAGGGCAAGTCAACGGAGCAAGAAAGATAATGTCACTTCACTGGTACAAGTGGTTAATATTAGTCTATAAAGAGGGATTTCTCTGCAAGTCTGTGGAATGAACACATAGCTATTGCTTAATAAAAAGAACTTGTCACTTTTTATACCAGAGCTCTGAGAGAGAAATCTTACTGCTTGTTTCCATAAACTACCTTGAATTCTTGCCACAATACTGTTGGACTAAATGTCCTGTTTATAAATACTCAAATACCCAACCAGTACTCAGGTCTACTTCTGTCACAGTGAGTTTTTCATAACAAAAAGTTACAATTCACACAGAGGTAAAATACTTTCGTAAATGAAAGAAAGAGCAGAAACGGTGGTGGGTTCTTCGGACTGAGATTTAACACGTGTGGGTAGACTCTGCTCCTATGTAGACACCATCAAGGATGACTCACCACATTTTAAGAAGAAAGTCAATTATTTGTATGTGTTTTGAAAGCTGATGTCTCAGAATTTTATTCCTTCTCTGATCAGACATTTTGTTTAGTACTACCTCAGAAGCCAGCGTCCTGCTTCCTGATTGGCATCAATTATCTTAAAACACACCCCAGTTTTTGAGGGTGTGTGCCTGCCAATTTAGAACTGGATATCTCAAAAGTTACTTGGTTGCTACTGGCAAAATAGATTCTTAATGAGTTTTATTTTAATCTTCTCTTGTCCAAAGTTTCAAGTGGCAGCCAGGTACAAATACATTATGTGACTGGTTTTCCTGTTGTAAAAGTAAAGTCCACCTCTCCTAGCATTTACTACTCACTGAATTTCCCTTGTGTGTCCTGATGGTGGCAAAATCTCATCATTCTAATCTGTTTAAAAAACCTTATCTTTAAAAGTTTCAAAAAATTATAATTGAAAAATTCCTAAAACCTGGAAAATAAACTGCTGGTTCAAAACAGGAAATTTGAGAAAAGAATGAGCAAAAACAGCAAGATTTATCAGTTTGATAGTGATTTTAAAAAGGCATTTATATGAAAACTCACAAAATCCAGGTAAGGTCTGTAGTCTAGTTCATTGTATCATACCTGTGTCAATTTCCTCGTTTCGATAATGTACTATAATTACGTAAGATGTCACCACTGGGAGAAGCTGAGTGATGGGTACACACAACCTCTCTGTACCATTTTTACAACTTGAAAAAGTTTAAAAAACCCAACTACATGAAAGCATTGTTATGCTGCTCTGGGCATCTCCCAGAACAGAGGTTCTAGAACAAAGCAGTGCTGAGACCTCAAGGTAGAGAGGACCTTGAGGGCTCCAGCTTTGACCACTGATGTGCCTAATGTGCAGCCCTGGCTCCCCAGGCTCTGGCTGCTTGACCTCTGGTTCCGTGAGAGTAAGGGAGAACCTGATGGGGGTGTGGGCCCCATGGCTGGGATTCTGTTCTTTGCCAGGGAAGCTTGAGGTCATTTATTAGGTGCGAGTACATGCGACCCAAGAAAGAACCTACTGGACCACCATGGCCATCCTCCTGGAGTGGAGGGATAGACAATCCATCCTCTGCATGATCTTCAAGCTGCTAGGCTGTTTGGAACTTAGAAATCCCTCCTTCCCATGGCCCTGCTGTTGAGATGAATGAAGCGGGGATATTTTGGTGGGACCCCACTTCTCTCTTCCCACACAGCTCGTTATCTAGCTAGTCTTCCAGTGGAGGGCCTTGGGTCCCTAGCCCTGCCTGATTTTTAAGCAACTATTTAAATGGGGACAAAAATTAATAATGCAAAATTTGAGGGAAACTCTTCTGAAAATTAAACTAAGAAAGGAAATGCTGGATAAAAGCAATACAATGAAAAAGTAAAACAAACAGGTAAATAATTTGTTAGAAGTTCCTTTTTTAAGGTCAGTTTCAGAATCACCTTGGAAGGTGAAGTCTCAACTAGCGAAAATCTGGTCACATCTTATGGTATAGATGAGACTAAACCTATCTGGATTAAAAGAAACAGCTTCATTTAAAAAAAGAGTCATTATTGAATGAATGAACAAAATGATGTATTTTAATGTACTCAAAAAGCATAACTTAAATCAGTGGTGAAAATTAACCTGGTTCTTGCCCTTGAGTTGGATGAAAGCACTGATTTTGTTAATTCGTGTACTTTACTGGTCTTTTTTTTTTTTTTGCTACATTTAACATGATGTATGTGAAAAGTTATTATTTTGGTGAACGCTTATGAACAAAACTACTGACAAAGAACTTTTCGGAAGATACGCAAGTCTTGTGGTGAGCACAGTACCAAGAAGGAAAAGTGCTTAGTCCATTCCTGGTCCACAAAGGTGGAACCCCAGGGCGGAGGCCTGACGGAACAGCATGATGCAGCAGCCAGCACACCTAAAAGAGACTGTGCCTTGACTGTATCAGCTGTGCAATCTGGGGGGGAGGGAACAAAATGGTAAATGATAAATTTTCTTTAGTAAAACAGAAACAACAATAACAGCAACAAAAGAGTTTTTTTGAATATTCATCTTTTCACTTTTTAAGAAACCAATTTGAAATGAACTGGGCAATGCCTTTGGAAAGCTTGTTCTATTACACAAATGTACACTAGCTTAGCCAAAGAAAGGGGCCAGTCAGAGTTTTCAAACCCACGGTTGAATTGTTATTTTTTCTTTAAAAGAGAAAAATAAAAAGTATATAATTACAAAGGACAGGACCCTGAGTATGGTGAATAAACTCACCATTCATCTTAATAGTAAAGAAGGTCTCACTTAGTTGGCTATGTAGCAGAAATGTGTTCAAGGCTCAACATCTTCCATAAAGACAGAACTGTGAATATTTCTACTGAGCAGGACAAAACTTCTGCGGTGATAATGAAGTGTGAGAGCAGCTTGTGAAGACAATGAGTCGTGTTCAATTATTAAGTTTATTCAAATGGGACAAAAAACATTGCTGGTAAAATAAAGATCATCCTCATTAGTTGTCTTTCTTCACAGGAAAAAATCCATTAGTGACTATTTCCCTAAGACTGTAAAAAAGACTAAAAAACGGATTATGTAAATTGCCACATGACACAAATGACCAACCCGTCAGCAGGAAGAAACACATACTGAAATGCCTAACACAGCAGCCCCAGCAGTATCCTTCTGCTAGCATCCTGAGCCTCTGTTACAGAGAGCTCACAAAACAGTCATAATTATAGCTAAAACTCATGCAGTCCTTACTAGATAGCAGGCTTTGCATACATTAGCTCAGTAATCCTCACAGTGACCCTATGAAGCAGGGATTATGATCCCACCCCATGGTCTCAGTGAAGACCACACAGGGAGCCTGGACTTCTACCCCAATCTGGCAGTAACAAGTGGTGTCAGAAGAGGAAGAGTGGAGAGTTAGGACTTTAATCATCACCTAGTGGTAACAAGGTTATCCCCACTGTGGTGTCAGTGAAGACCATGTAGGGACCAGAATTCCTACTCCATCCAGCAATAACAAGGAGTCCCCCGCCTTGGGCACCAAAGGAATCAGAGTGTGGAAACTGAACTAGAATTCTAAAAAGTGATCAAGTAACCCACAGGGAGTAAGAAAAAGAAAAGAAAACAAAAGAATAGAATAAGTAAATAGGGACTTCCCTGGTGGTGCAGTGGTTAAGAATCTGCCTTGCCAATGCAAGAGACACAGGTTCGAGCCCTGGTCCGGGAAGATCCCACATGCCGCGGAGCAACTAAGCCCGTGCGCCACAACTACTGAGCCTGCACTCTAGGGCCCATGAGCCAAAACTACTGAGCCCATGTGCCAAAACTACTGAAGCCCACGTGCCTAGAGCCCATGCTCCACAAAAAGAGAAGCCACTGCAATGAGAAGCCTGCGCACCACACCGAAGCGTAGCCCCTGCCTGCCACAACTAGAGAAAGCCCGCACGCAGCAACGAAGACCCAATGCAGCCAAAAATAAATAAATAAATAATTTTTTTTAAAAACCTACTTTAAAAAAAAAGAATAAGTAAATAAGATGTCAGACTTAAGTCTTAACATATCAATAATTACATTAAATATAAATGATCTAAATATACCAATTAAAAGGAGATTGGCAGAGTAGATTAAAAATATGACCCAACTACATGCTGCCTAAAAGAAATTCACTTCAAATATAATTATATAGGCAAGCTGAGAGCAAAAGGATGAAGAAAAAAGACATATCTTATAAATATTAATCAAAAGAAAGCAGGACATTCTATTTCCAAATGATGACATGTGGAGATCTATGGACCCACCCCAACAAACAACCAAAACTAGAGAATATTCATTTTAAAATATTTTTAAGTCCCTGGAAATTGAATGTAAGGGCATATAACAAATAAAACATTCTCCCATGTAATAGAGAATTTGGCTGGACTTTGTCCCCACTTCCTGGGAGATAGCCTCTAAATCCTTAGAATTTCATGAGTGACAGGAGTGTCTTTGTTATTCATGGTGCACCCCTTGGACCACGTCAGAGTTTGTGCCAACAAGATGACTCAGAATGGGGGATGGTTATGTCAGAAAGACCAACTATGTGATTAGAGGGTTGGAGCTTTGAGTCCCATGGTAGCAGCCCAACCTCTGAGGAGGGGAGGCGGGTTGGAGATTGTTATCAATGTCATGGCCAATGACTCAATCAGTTACGCCTGTGAAATAAATGCCCACAAAAATTGCACAACTCTGGAAACTGAGTGCCTAGCAGGCAATACTCTGTGCATATTACACATCACTGAGTAGGGAGTGACACATTCCTGACTCCATGGGAAAAGGACATCAAAAAAAGTATACCAGAAGCTTTGTGTTTGGGACCCTCCAGATCTTACCCTATGTGTCTCTTTCTTTTAGCTGGTTCTGATTTGAATCATTTTTGCTATAACAATACTGTAATCATAAGTGTAAGACTTTCCTAAGTTCTGTGAGTCATTCTAGTGAATTATCAAATCTAAAGGGTAGTGGGAAGCCTTGAATTTATAGCCAGTTGGTCAGAAGTGAGGGTGGCTTTGGAAATCCTCCCAATAGTGCCTGGTGTCTGAAGTGAAGCAGTCTTGTAGAGGACCATGCCCTCAACCTGTGACACCTAGCCTAGCTCCAGGTTTTGCATCAGAAGTCATCGCACATTTATTCAGGAAAATCTAACAAATCTCAGTAAGAATAAAAGTCTTTGGCACTTGAGCCATGACCCATTCCGTCCACCACATGCAGCTACAAAGATGGGGCTCTTTTTCTCCTCAACCGCCTATAAGTAATATGGTATCTCACCGGAACGGTAGGCCACCAGAATTTCTCACTTCCCCCAGCTCCAAGCTTCAAAAGTTAAATTCCTCATGTATACAGACAAAAAGTCAGGCAATCCCTTCTTCCACCCAGCCACCACTCATACAGTGAAAGCTCCACACAGGCACAGCAGGCTGAGAACACTTGAGAACTGACTGCTCTCTCCTCAGCTTGCTCATAGGATGGAAGTTCATGTCAGAAAAGGCAAACCAAGAACACCAGAGATTACCTCCCCTGACCAACACCCTGCTCACAAAGCAGGGGTGTCACTCTCAGAAAACTGGGCCACTGTCCCCATTCCCACTCCAGAACAGTGACTCAGAATTCTGCCCAGGGGTGAGGTAGTCCGTAAGAACAGAGCTCTGAAGCTTTACCAAAGGAAGTGACTTTATTTTAAATGGAATGTAGGGAAGTTCAAGCCTAAGGGCACTCTTGAAAACACTGGAGATTTGGGTGCTAAGCAATTCACAGGAGTCTAGTAGCTTCATGAAAGCAGCAGCAAGTTCCAACGTAAACCAGCTAATTTCCCAGAAAGAACCAGGGAAAGAGACAGCTAAGAAGAATGCCCCTAGGGACAGAACAAATCTGAAATACTGGCCTCAAAAACTATCTTGAAAAGGGACCAAATTTAATTGTATCAGAATGAGAGCAATTTATGTTCTAAGAAAACAACAGGGCTATATGCTGCAATTAGTGGAGGCTAACAGCTGAGTGTTATATCATCATAGAGGCAAAAAGCTTAACAGATCAGAAAGAGAACAAAAGAGAGCCCTACTAAATCTGCCATGCCATGTGACCATGAGCATGCTAAAGATGCTCCCTCTGAGAGTTGACAACCAGAGGCTTCATTCTGCAAGAGAAATAAACTTCATAAAAATAGTGCATAGCAGAAATTAAGGAAACAATATTTATGAAGGAGAAATTCTGAAAAATAAAAATTTTGGATCAGAGTGAATACATTAAAAAAAAGAGTCCAGCTTTTCCTCTAAAATCAGGAACAAGGCAAGAATCCCCATTTCTGACACTTCTATATTATTCAACAAACACTGGAATTTCTAACCAGAGGAATTAGGCAAGAAAAAGAAATAAAAAGCATGCAAACTGGAAAAGAAGAAGTAAAATTATCTCTATTTGCAGATTATATAATCTTATATATAGAAAACATGAAGATTCCACACAAAAAAATCTGCTGAACTAATAAATGAATTCAGCAAAGTAGCAATACATAAAGTCAACAGACAAAAATCAGTTGTTTTTCTATACACTAACAATAAACAATTTGAAAAGGAAATTACAAAAACAATTACATTTACAATAGCATCAAAAAGAAGAAAATATTTAGGAATTTTCTTAACCAAGAAGGTAAAAACTTATACACTGGAAATTACAAAATACTGCTGAAAGAACACACAAATAAATGCAAAGAGATCCTGTGTTCATGGATTGTCAAATGTAATATTATTAAAATGTTCATACTACCAAAACAATCTATTGATTCAATGCCATTCCTATCTAAATCCCAGTGGCATTTTTTTACAGAAATTTTTTAAAATCCTAAATTTCATATGGAACTACAAAAGACCTTGAATAGCCAAATCAATCTTGAGAAAGAAGAAAAAAGCTGGAGGCATCACACTTACTGATTTCAAAATATATTAGAAAGCTACAGTAATCAAAACACTAGAATACTGGCATAAATACAGACACACAGACCATTGGAACAGATTAGAGAGCCTAGAAATAATACACATATATGGTCAACTGATCTTCAACAATGGTGCCAAGACTACCTAATGAGGAAAGAACAGTTTCTTTAACAAATGGGGAAACTGGATGTCCACGTGCAAAAGGATGGAATTGGATCCTTATTTTATACCATACACAAAAATAAACTCAAAATGGATTAAAGACTTAAACATAAGACCCAAAACTATAATACTCCTAGAAGAAAACATAGGGGAAAAGTTTTATAACATTTGTCTAGGCAATGATTTCTTAGATGTGATAGCAAAAGCACAGGCCAAAAAATGCAAAAATAGACCAAGTGGGATGATGTCAAACTAAAATGCTTCTGCACAGAGAAGGAAACAATGAACAGTGTGAAAAGGCAATTTATGGAATGACAGAAAATACCTGCAAACCATCTATCTTATAATGAGTTAATATCCAAAATATATAAGGAACTCCTGCAATTTAATAGCAAGAAGACTAATAACCTGGTTAAAAATGTGCAAAGAAAGAACTTGAACAGACACTTCTTCAAAGAAGACATACAAATGGTCAACAGATATGAAAAGATGCCCAATACCACTGATGATTAGAGAAATGCAAACGCAAAACCACAATGAAGTATGACTTCACACCTGGTAGGATGTCCATTATTTTAACAAAAAGGAAATAAGTGTTGACAAAGGTATGGAGAAACTGGAACCTTTGTGCACTGTTGGTGGGAATATAAAATGGTGTAGCCACTATGGATGGAGCTACCTCAAAAAATTACAAAAAGAACTACCACATGAAACAGCAATCCCACTTGCAGGTATTTATCCAAAAGAACTTGAAAACAAGTTCTCAAAGAGATATTTGCACTCTAGTGTTCACTGCAGCATTATTCACAACAGTCGGGAAGTGGAAATAATCTAAATGCCCATCAGTGGTTGAATGGATAAAGAAAGTGTGGTTTATACACATCATAGAGTATTATTCATTCATAAAAAAGAATGAAATCCCATCATATGCAACAACATGAATGAACCCTGAGGAGATGATGCTAAGTGATATAAGCCAGTCACAGAACGACAAAACTACTTGATTTCACATAGATGAGGTATATAAAGTAGTCAAACTCATAGAAACCAGAAGCAGAATGATAGAGGGGAAATGGAGAGTTGCTGTCCAATGAGTACAGAGTTTCAGTCATGCAAGATGAAAAAGTTCTAGAGATCTGCTGTACAACATTGTGCTTACAGTTAACACTATTGTACTATACACTTAAAAACTGTTAAGAGAAAATGGAATAGATGAACCGGTGTGCACGGCAGAAATAGAGACACAGATGTAGAGAACAAATATATGGACACCAAGGGGGGAAAGTCAGGGGTGGGGGAGTGGCGGTGGTGGGATGAATTGGGAGATTGGGATTGACATATACTAGTATGTATAAAATAGATAACTAATCAAAACCTGCTGTATAAAAAAATAAATAAAATTCAAAAATTCAAAAAAATAAATAAAATAAAATTATGGATAGTAAATATCTTATATATCAACAATGAACAAGTGTAATTTGAAATTAAAAACACAATACCATTTATATTAGCACCTCCCAAAAATGTGATACTTAGGTATAAATCTAACAAAATATATACAAATCTGTATGAAGAAAACTACAAAACTCTGATGAACAAAATCAAGAAAAACTAAATAAATGAAGAGATATTCCATGTTCATGGATAAAAAAACTCAATATTGTCAAGATGTCAGTTCCTCCTAAATTGACCTATAGATTCAATGCAATCCCAATCAAAATCCCAGCAAGTTATTTTATGGATATCAACAACCTGATTCTAAAGTTGATATGGAGAGGCAAAAATCCTGTAATAGCCAAGCCTGTACTGAAGGTGAAGAACAAATCTGAAGGATTGATGCTACCCGACTTCAAGACTTACTACAAAGCTATAGTAATCAAGATAATGCAGTACGGGTGAAAGAATAGACAAACAGATCAGTGGAACAGAAGAGAGAGCCCAGAAATGGACCCCCCCATAAATACAGTCAATTGATCTTTGACAAAGGAGCAAAGGCAATACAATGCAGCAAAGACAGTCTCTTCAACAAACGATGCTGGAATAACTGGACATCCACATGTAAAAAAATTAATCTAGACACAGACCTTACATCCTTCACAAAACTCATAGTAATATGTGTAAAATGCAAAACTATAAAACTCCTAGAAGATAACATAGGACAAAATTTAGATGACCTTGGGTATGGTAATGACTTTTCAGATATAACACCAAAGACAAGATCCATGAAAAAAATAATTGATAAGCTGGACTTCGTTAAAATTAAAAACTTCTGCTCTACAAAAGATATTATCAAGAGAATTAGAAGTCACAGACCGGGAGAAAATATTTGCAAAAGATTCATTTAATAAAGGACTGTTATCCAAAATATTTTACAAGGAACTCCTAAAACTCAAAAATAAGATATCAAACAACCCATTTTAAAAATGAGCCAAAAACCTTAACAGACACCTCACCAAAGAAGATACACAGATGGCAAATAACCATATGAAGAGATGCTTCATATCCTATGTCATCAGGGAAATGCAAATAAAAGCAACCAGATATCACTACACACCTATTAGAATGGCCAAAATCTCCAACACTGACATCACCACCAAATGCTGGTCAGGAGTTAAAGCAACTCCAACTCACTGTCGATAGGAATGCACAATGGTACAGCCACTCTGGTAGGTAGTTTGGTGGTTTCTTACAAAAGTAAACATACTCTTACCAGCAATCATGTTTCCTGGCATCTATTCAAAGAAGTTAAAAACTTATGTCTGCGTAAAAATCTGCACACAGATGTTTGTAACAGCCTTATTCATAATTGCCAAAACTTAGAAGCAACCAAGATGTCCCTCAGTAGGTGAATAAACTGATACACCCAGACAATGAAATATTACTCAGAGCTAAAAAGAAATGAGTTATCAATCATGAAAAGACATGGAGGAACCTTAAATGCTTATCACCATGTGAAAGAAGCCAGTCTTAAAAGGTTACAGATCTGTGATTCCAACTACATGAGATCCTGGAAAAGGTGAAACTATGGAGACAATAAGAAAAACAGTGGTTGTCAGGGTGAAGGGAGGTAGGGAGAGAGAAAAAGACAAAGTACAAAAGATTTTTAGGGCAGTGAAAATATTCTGTATGATATTGTAATGATGGATATATATCATTACACATCTGTCCAAACCTATAAAATGTACCTAAGGTTCACTATGGACTTCAAGTGATCATGATATGTCAACGTAGGTTCATCCTTTGTAAAATAAATAAATAAATAAATGTACCACCTAGTGAGTTATGTTGATAATGTGAAAGGTTATGCATATATATGGGGACAGGGTTTATATGAGAAATCTCTGTATCTCCCTCTCAATTTTGCTGTAAATCTAGAACTGCTCTTAAAAACTAAAATTTTTTTAGAGTAGCAAAAACAAAAAATGTGTATTAGCACAAAATGTAGCAAGGAAAAGATGACACAGTTCAGTGGTAAATGTGCTCCACTGAAGCCTTAGCTATCAGAGTTCAAGTTGCAGCTTGTCTCTTTACCTTGTTTCCTTCAACTGTAAAATGAATTAGACTAGAACCTGAAAATCTCTTTCAGCTCTAAAAGTCTATGAATCATCTTAACACAAACCAGAAAGCTTGGAATAAAACAATACACTTGAATAACATCACCTCAAAAGCCTGTGAGTGTTTTTAAAAATGGACTATTACTAAAATTTTTTAAGTCTTAAGAAAAGTCATGTAAAGCAGATGGCTGTTCCGTTGTTAAAACAAACACTGCACATGCTTCCTCAGCCATTTTAGTGTTTGTACATGATCCACCCAAATATCAAACTGGTATCTGAAACAATAGTTTGGACATTTTCCACGTTATGAAACATCCTAAATGGTTTTTTTTTTTTAAGATTCTGGTACCTGATATATGAAACATTCTTTCAAGAAAATGCATACTTAATTTTAGTGGAATTTCTTTAAGAAAACATTATTCAAAATTTCCTTAATTATCAGCAAGTGATATATATAGAAATAAATATGTTGTCTAGTGACAAATGCAGACCTCAGAATCAGAAGACACAAGTTCAAGTTTTCACTACCTCTAACTGAGTGTCCTCAGGCAAGTTATAAAATCACCTGAGCCTCAATTTTCCTGTTTGTAAAACAAGAGATTGGATGTTCTCCAACCTTTTCACACTTAGGACTTTTGTCTTCTTTTTGTTCTATGCATACCATGTTTCAAGGATCTATCTTTCAGACAGACTGCATTTCTTTAGTAATAATAAATCATCTTCCTGTTCCTTCTACCAAACACTGCCAATCTGAGATTCAGAACAGTCTGAGATATGAATTCAGACATACATTGTTCTAACCCAAAGCAAAGCAATCTTATAAGAATGAACGCATTATTTCCATTAGGTTGTTGAAATACCGATAATGACACCTATTATTATATCGAGTGCAGCAACACCGAGCTGAGAACCACAAGTCTAGATGATATCTAAGACCATTAATACAGTGGGAAAAAAGTGAAAACACTTTTTTCCGTTTGTCCAAATATTAAACACTGACAATTTCAGGTACTGCACTATATGGTTTTATTTTTAAATAAAAAACAATAGATTTTTTTTTCAAATTACACTTTTCATTTTTAAAAAGTTCCCCCTCCTTTTCTAATGGGGGGAAGGGGAGTAGTTAACCACGTTTATATTACAGATTGACTAGCTTTTCAAGAAGCAATTTCAACTTTTAAAAACTTCGTTGAAATCACCAATAAAACACAAAATAGTACAATGCAGTCTATAAATACTTTCTGAATGAATGAATGAATGCTACACTGATCATACACAGACGTTTTAGGGAGACTGTCGCCACTGCCTTTCTGAACCTAACTGCCTTCAACCACACAGTTCCCTGCTGCTTCTTTTAGTGCTTTTAATTGGTGCTTTGACTACCCTTGCTCCTCTCATTTCTCATGTCAAGGAGATTTTTATCTTCTCAATTACTTATAATGCATGTAGTATGTGCAGAAAGATCATAGACCAAGCATATCTTCTTTCACATTTGTTTTAAACAAAGTTTAAGTTTACTCATGTTAAAACAAAATACTCAATGATTAAAACTGCTGCATAAATAGTCAAATGAATAGAAGAGAACAGAAAGTCCAGAATAATACCAAATGCATACAGAATCTTAGTATAACAGTGAAGTCTCAGTGCAATGGGGATTAAAGTTGGATCCAACTTTCAGTATAAATCCCAGAGGGATCAAAGATTTAAGGACAAAAAATAAAACTATAAAAGTTCCAGAAAGTAACTTAAAAGGATTTTATATAATCTCAGAATGGGGAAGGCATTATTAACTATGCTAAGATTACAAATGTTATAAAAGATTATAAAAGAAAGGCCATTCAAATACATGAAAAAGAAAACCAAACTTTAAAAGAAAATTCCAGTGGGATAGGGAGGGTGGGAGGGAGACGCAAGAGGGAGGACATATGGGGATATATGTATATGTATAGCTGATTCACTTTGTTATAAAGCAGAAACTAACACACCCTTGTAAAGCAATTATACTCCAATAAAGATGTTAAAAAAAAAATGAAAAATATATAAAAAAAAAGAAAATTCCATCGTCAACAAAGAGAACAAGAAAAAATTAGCAAGTCATATTATAAAGGCACACACACAAACACACACACACACACACACACACACACACGCTCTTTTCAAGTAAGGGGAAAAAAAGACCAACAATCTAATTTTAAAATGAGCAACAGATATAACTATATCATTGACATAAATAGTGTAGAAGTGAAAAAAAGTATAGAAATGACTCATAAAGGTACAAAAAAAATACCCAATCCCACTCACAAAAGGAAAAATGCAAAATAAAGCTACACAGAATACCATAGTTTAGCTATCAGATTGGCAAATGTCCAGAAGTTTGAGAGCACCCTGTTAGTGAAGCTGTGGGGAAACAGGAAATCCCATAAACTGCTAGTAGGAATGTAAACTGGGAAATCTCTATTGAGCATAATCTGGCATCATTTATCAAAAGTATAAGTGCACGTATTCTTTGACTTAGTATTTCCACTTGTAAGAATTTATCCAACAAATACACTAGCACACATTTAAAAGGATGTATGTATGAGGTTTTATGCAGCAGTGTTATTTATAATATAAAAATACAGTAAACAATTCAAATGCCCATCAGTTCAAAACTAGTTAAATAATAAAATCCTACACATTATCAATATGGAAGGATCTTCAGGACATATTGTTGAGTGAAAAGAAAATTATATAACAGTGTGTCTACAATGCTAGAGGATAAAATAATGCATATTTGAATTTGCTTCTACATGTGTAAAAAGATTCTAGAGTAATATTAAAGAAGCTAATCAAAAATTACTTGCTTGGGAGACAGGGTGGAAACTGTGCTAATGGGGACAAAAGCACAGGGAGATTTCTCACCTTTTCTGCATTTAAAATTTTATCCACTCAAAAGACTAAGTAAAAATAGAAGAGTAAAATAAATAAGATTAACGATATAGTGGAATTTGAACTAAAGTCCAACTAAACTCATCATTAAAATGAATTCAGAGGTACAAAAGTGATTTAAAATGTTTCTACTTCTACTAGATACTTCGAAGGGCTCTCCACTCTTCCACTACAGTACTTCCTGTAAATCCGAATGTACACATACCCTGTAATTCATAGATTCCACTCCTAGGTATGTTCCCAGACACTTACATATGTGCACCAGGAGACATGCTCAAAAATGTTCACGGTAATACTGTTTATAATAACAAAATCCTGAAAATATCCCAAGTGGATTAATAGGAGAATAGATAAATCAATTCTAGAATATGCACACGGTGGATGAAATAACTATATGTTAACAAAATAAATTAATCTTAAATTATAATTTGAAGTGGGAGAAATAAGTTCCAGAAAGTATACAGTATAATGTCATTTTTTCTAAAGTTAAAAAAGCAAAACTAAACAAATACTGTTAAGGACTCATACTTCTTTGATAAAACTATATGAAATAAAGGGTGGGGTGACTATATATAAAATCCAGAGAGTGGTTACCTCAGGTGGGGAGAGGCAAGGTAGGCCAAGGGACAAGAAAGTGGTGAAGGTAACAACATTGGTAACGTTCTGGTCCTCAAATGCAGTAGTGGATTCGTAAGTGTTTATTTTATCATCATGCTTCATAACTTGTATGTGTTAAATTCATTATGTATCAAGTATTACCTATATTTTTTCTTTACAAATAATACACGTTTAACATTTCTTGGCAAATTATAATATATTATATGGGAGTTATAAACCTCCCTCTTTCTAGACAAGCTGATGAATGAATACTTACAAGAAATACCCTTATTTTATCCTATGTTTATTGTAGAATTTCTTTGATAACAGAGAAAATAATTTAGTAGCTCTTAATACTTCAACTTTCAGTCTCTGGGAGACTTTCATCTGTGTGTCACTGCTCTGCTCTGTTTTGGTTATAAGAATACTAGTTTTAAACAACTTTGATCCCTGCAGGGCTCTGAGAATAAGGAGCACATATTTCAGATTTCCGAAACAAATTTCAGAAACTGAAATTTCATTCAAACTTCAGAAAACTACTCATTTTCTCTTCTTAAAAAAAGTCATAGAAGTCTCCCCAAGTGGACTTAGGTATTCAGTAACTACCTCCATAGTGTTTAATATATACCATTTGTTTAAATTCAGCCAGATTGTGCAATTCAGGCCAAAGTTTGTGTACCTGTCAGTGTTTTAAATATACTTCAATTTTTTTCTGATTATAAACCTGTGTATGTTTATTATGGAAAAAACATTCTCTTATATTTTTCCATATCTTTTAGTTAAGCTTTAGAAAAAAATGGGCCTAAGCTTTGTATTCTTGTTTCTTCAGAAAGGCAGTGCTAATTCACAATCTTCTCAGCAGTAAGTGAGTACCTGTTTATCCAATGGCTAGAATCATCATTTTAAAATTCTTGTCAATTATATAGATGTGAAATTATATAACATTTATTTCTAATCTGGACTTTCCTGATTGTTGAACAGTTTTCATTATTTAATTTCTGGGTTTTTAAAAATGACTCCCTAAGTCCTTTGGCCATTTTTCTATTGGGAAGTTACTTAACCTGTAGGTGTCCTTTGGGTATATTTAACCTGGTGCTTATATATGCTGCAAGTTATGCTTTCTGTTTGTCATTTGCCTTTTTATTTTCTTATGCTGTTCCCTGAATTCATTTTTAGTTTTTATGTATCTAAATCCATCTCTTTTTAAGTTATGATTTCATCCTTTGCTCTTATGCTTAAAAACACTCTCACACTGCAATCAATAAATGCATCCTTAAATGGTTCATATGGTTTCATTTTTTAAAAAACATGTATCTGAAATCTTTTTGTATGTAAAAATGTAAGTCAAACAAGTTTTTTAAATCATGAAAATTTTTAAATTCATTCAATCTTTCCTGAGAATATTTCAGAAAGATACACTGTGTTAATCTGATTACAGGGACTTCGCTGGTGGTCCAGTGGTAAAGAATCCGCTATGCAATGCAGGGGACACAGATTCAAGCCCTGGTCGGGGAACTAAGATCCCACATGCCACGGGGTAACTAAGTCCGTGCGTCACAACTACTGATTTCATGCGCTTCAACTAGAGAATCCATGCACTTCAACTAGAGAGTCCGCATGCCGCAAACTACAGAGCCCACGTGCACTGGAGCCCGCGTGCCACAACTAGAGAGAAGCCCAAGTGCCGCAATGAAGAGCTCGTGCGCCACAACGAAAAGATCCCGCATGCCTCAGCGAAGATCCCGTGTGCCTGCAACTAAGCCCTGACACAACCTAAATAAATAAATTAATTAATTAAATATTTTAAAAAATCTGATTAAAGACTTTCCTTCTAGTTTCAGATTATTTTTCCTTAAATGAATGGGCCCTTAACTACAGACTCAACTGGTATGCCTAAAACAGAAGCAAGCTTAACACTGTCTCTCATTCCCCTATTGAAATACCAATGGAATAAATCTAAACTAAGAAGGTAAAATACCGTACTCAGAAAACTATAAGACACTGACGAAAGAAACTGAAGACAACACAGATGGAAAGAGATACATGTTCATGGATTGGAAGAATTAATATTGTTAAAATGACCATACTACCCAAGGCAATCTACAAATCCAGTGAAATCCCTATCCAAGTGCCAATGGCATTTTTCACAGAACTAGAACAAATAATTCTAAAATCTGTATGGAAACACAAAAGACCCTGAATAGCTAAAACAGCCTTGACAAAGAAGAACAAAGAACATGCTCCCTAATTTAAAACTATATTACAAAGCTACAGTAATCAAAACAGTAAGGTGGTACTAGCACAAAAGCAGAAACAAAGACCAATGGAACAGAATAGAGAGCTCAGAAATAAACCCACATACTTCTGGTCAATTAATCTATGACAAAGGAGGCAAGAATATACAATGGAGAAAAGAGAGTCTCTTCAATAAGTGGTGCTGGGAAAACTGGACACCTACATGTAAAAGAATGAAATCAGAACATTCTCTAACACCATATACAAAAATAAACTCAAATGAACTAAAGACCTAAATGTAAGAATGGAAACCATAAAACTCCTAGAAGAAAACATAGGTGGAATACTCTTTGACATAAATTGTAGCAACATATTTTTGGGATCTGTCTCCTAAAGCAAAGGAAATAAAAGCAAAAATAAACAAATGGGATCTGATTAAACTTAAAAGCTTTTGCACAGTGAAGGAAACCATTGACAAAATGAAAATACAACCTATGGAATGGGAGAAAATATTTGAAAATGATATGACGGATAAGAGGTTAGTATCCAAAATATATAAACAGCTCATACAACTCAACATCAAAAAACAAACCCCATTAAAAAATGGGGCAGAAGACCTGAATAGCCATTTTTCCAAAGAAGACATACAGATGGCCAACAGCCACATGAAAAGATGCTCAACATTGCTAATCATCAGAAAAATGCAAATTAAAAACACAATGAGATATCACCTCACACCTGTCAGAATGACTATCATCAAAAAGACCACAAATAACAAATGTTGCTGAGGGTGTGGAGAAAAGGGAACCCTCCTGCACTGATGGTGGGAATGTAAATTGTTGCAGCCACTATGGAAAACAGTATGGAGGTTTCTCAAAAAAACTAAAAATAGAGCTACCATATGATCCAGGAATTTCACTCCTGGGTATTTATCTGAAAAAAGTGAAAACACTAATTTGAAAAGATACATGCACCCTAATGTTCACAGCAGCACTGTTTATAACTGTCAAGATATGGAAGCAATCTAAGTGTCCATTAATAGATGAATGGATAAAGAAGATGTGGTATATACGTACAACGGAACACTACTCAGCTATAAAAAAAGAGTAAAATTTTGCCATCTGCAACAACGTGGATGGACTTGGAGGGTATTATGCTAAGTGAAATGAGTCAGAGAGAGAAACACAAATACTGTACGATATCACTTACATGTGGAATCTATAAAAATAAAACAAACTAGTGAATACAGCAAAAAGAAACAGACTCACAGATGTAGAGAACAAACTAGTGCTTACCAATGGGGAGAGGAAGAAGGGGAGAGGCAAGATAAGGGTAGGGGATTGAGAGGTAAAAACTACTATGTATAATAAATAAATAAGCTACAAGGATATACTGTACAACACAGAATACAGCCAATATTTTATGATAACTACAAATGGAATATAACCTTTAAAAATTGTGAATCACCTGTACACCTGAAACTTATATAATATTGTACATCAACTATACCTCAATTTTTAAAAAAGACAACAAATAACAAGTGTTGGCAAGGATGTGGAGAAAAGAGAACTCTTATGCACTGCTGGTGGGACTATAAATTGGTGCAGCCACTACAGGCAACAATATGGAGGTTCCTCAAAAAATTAAAAATAGAACTATGATGCAGCAATTCCACTCCTCGGTATTTATCTGAAGAAAATGAAAACACTAATTAGAAAAAACGTATGTTCACATATGCCTTACAGTTTTCCGAGTACGGGTCTTTTACCTCCGTGGTTAGATTTATTCCTAGGTATTTTATTTTCTTTGATGCAACTGTAAATGGGATTGTTTTTTCAATTTCTTTTTGTGACAGTTCATTGTTAGTGTACAGAAAAGCAAAAGAATTTTGTACCCTGAAGACAATTTAACTTGGCACAGCTAGCACCTAACTGTAAGTAGACAAAAAAAGTTAAAGTATATGTGCATTTAATTTTTGAAGTGGAAGGTATTTTTTAAAATATTACAGTCATAAGAAACTGCTAACAGTTACAATTAAAAAACAGTTTAAATGGTTTTGCAAGTGACTGTGATTGCAGAGCCTGGTTCCTGACTTGATTGCCTGCAGATTTAAAACGTGGACCTAATTTTTGCATGCTTCCCAGGCTTTCTTCATTGTATTGAATTGCACTGAATCCGTAGATTGCCTTGATACATACAATGGAATATTACTCAGCCCTAAAAAACAATGAAATCTTCCCATTTTCAACAACATGGACAAACCTAGAGGGTATTATGCTAAGTGAAACAAACCAGACAGAGAACGACAAATACTGTATGACTTCACTTATATGTGGAAGTTAAAAACAAAACAAATGAGCAAACATAACAAAACAAAAGAGTTATAGATACAGAGAACCAACAGGTAGTTGTTAGAGGGGGTTGGGGAAGGAAAGAAATAAATGAGGGAGATTAGGATGGTACAGACTTCCAGTTGTAAAATAAATGTGTCATGGGTATGAAATGTACAGTGTGGGGAATATAATCAATAACTATGTAATATCTCTGTATGGTGAAATCATAACTAGACTTACTGTGGTGCTCATTTTGAAATTTATAGAAATATTTAATGACTATGTTGTGTAACAGGAACTAACATAGTGTTGTAGGTCACTTATACTTCAAAAACAAACAAACTCATAGAAAAAGAGATCAGATATGTGGCTACTAGAGGTGGGAGGTGAGGAAGGGGGAACTGGGTGAAGGCAGTCAAAAGGTACAAACTTCCAGTTATAAGTACTAGGGATGTAATGTGCAACATGATACATAGAATTAACACTGCTGGATGTTACAGATGAAAGTTGATGAGAGAGCAAATATTAGGATTTCTCATCATAAGGAAAAATATTTTTTTCTACTTCTTTAATTTTGTATGAGACGATAGATGTTCACTAAAATTATTGTGATAATCATTTCATGATGTAAGTCAAATCATTATGCCTGTACATCTTAAACTTATACAGTGCTATATGTCAATTATATCTCAATGAAACTGGAAGAAGAAAAAATAAAATAGACTGCTACAAGTCAGCTACACTCTTAGATTTCCAACAGAGTATTTATATGTCTAAATAAATAATTAAGTTGAATCATTTGGCTCTGTATTTAAATCCTATTGGCTCCAACTAATTTAACTGTCTCATTACGAAGTGGCGTCTGTTATGGGAGCCCCAAAAGGGAACTGTTCAGGGAATTCTCCCAAAACACTTAAAGAATCTATTAATCTATTATCTTAAAAGTACAGACTTCACCCACCCGCCCCCCTCCAAAATGTAGAGGTTCTAAATACAGCACACAGCATAGGGGAAACAAGCATGCAATCTCTCTAATGTCATGTCACTGGGATGGTTTATCCTCCTGGTTTCAGGATGTACAGAGTTTAATAGTACATGGATATAACACAAAAGTGACAAAAATTTTGATAAGTCAAATTCAATACTGAAAAGGTTAACAAGAATTCTTTCCCATCCCAAAAGTATTTGTCTTGGGTCATCTCTAATGAACCTTCGAAGAGCCAGCGTATTTCACAGGGGCTAAATAAAACTTTTTAAAAGGTTAACGGAAAAATATTTATGTGAAAAATGCCTCCGAACAATCTTTTAGTGGGTGGATTCGGCACATACCAGTGAATGCCTTTGAGCTTCGTCCAATTTCGAATTAAGCTAGAGTTTACCTTTAAGAAACAATGAACCTGCTTTTAAGTAAAACCCTGTGTTAATAAGAAACATGGAATGTGAATACAAAAAAAAAAGATTTTATCAACTGAACTGTATCTAAAAATTTTACAAAGTTTTCCATGAGCCGTCAGTAAGTCTTTAAAATGCATGATCTTTTAAAAAACTTGTTAATCATTCATCTGTAAAAATCTAGCTTCTTATGTGTGTGCCAAGCATAAAATTGCCCCATGCTAAATTTAACACAAACCTCACATTACAGAGTTATGTGTTCTTGCACTTCAACATGACTATGACAGTGATTCACAGGGTGAAAATACACTGAGAATAGTCTACATTCTGCAATTCAGTGCAATGAAGAAAGGCTTATTATGAAGCATGCAAAAATTAGGTCCATGTTTTAAATCTGCAGGCAATCAAGCCAGGAACCAGGCTCTGAAATCACAATCACTTGCAGAACCATTTAAACTATTTTTTTGTTGTAACTGTTAGCAGTTTCTTATGACTGTAATCTTTTAAAAAATATCTTCCACTTCAAAAATTAAATGCACATGTACATTAACTTTTTTTGTCTACTTACAGTTAGGTGCTGGCTGTGCCAGGTTAAAATTGTCTTCTTTCCCCTTTCCAATTCTGTATTCTCTTAATATTTTTTTTTTGAAGATTTAAATTTTTTTTATTTTTGGCTGTGTTGGGTCTTCATTGCTGCACACGGGCTTTCTCTAGTTGTGGTGAGCGGGGGCTACTCTTCATTGCAGTGCGTGGGCTACGCATTGCGGTGTCTTCTCTTGTTGCAGAGCACGGGCTCTAGGCACGTGGGCTTCAGTAGTTGCAGCACGCGGACTCAGTAGTTGTGGCACGCGGGCTCAGCAGTTGTGGCTCGTGGGCTTAGTTGCTCCGCGGCACGTGGGATCTTCCTGGACCAGGGATCGAACCCGTGTCCCCTGCACTGGCAGGTGGATTCTTATCCACTGTGCCACCAGGGAAGTCCTCTTCTTTCAATTTTTGTACACTGTGGTTCCAAGTTAATTTCATAATATTTATCCAAATAATTGTTGGCTAAAAATTTGTTTTTTTTAACTACAATTTGTGAAGTAACGTAAAGTTTAATCAAAAAAAAGAAAAATGAAGAGAGTCACTTTATGATGACATTCTGTTTTCTACAAAGTAACATGTTACCTTTTCACATGTTATTCAAGGATGGTTAATCATTTTACAAATGCTAGAAAATTAAAGATACTCAACACTATAAATTGATACGTGTAACTCTTAACAGAGCACATTGAAAAATAAGATGTAAACTGAGTTGCTCAAGGTCAGACAATATGGCAGTGAGGCAGGCAGCTGTGGCAACCTCTCAAATTCCTGTCTTCCCACATGTGCCGTACTGAGACCCCTGCTCTATCCCCTGCCTGCAAAACACTAACACAGGTAATGTCCACAGGACAGGAACCACCTAGGGCAGAATTTCAAACTTAAGGAACTGATTAAGTAGAAGAGAATTTAACCTAAACATTATCATAGTATATGAATTCAAATTATTTTTTAGGTAATGGAGTCATCGTAGCAACCAACTTTTTCTTAACGTTGTATTTAAGTAGCTACGAGCTGGCTCCAGAGGACCTGGGGGCTCCACTAGAGAGAACTAGCTCTGGGGAAGAGAAACAGTTAATTTTCAGAGCTGGGCTGCCCTCAATGTCTGTGGTAACCTGCAGGCCACTCACAGAAGAACCCTGTATCAGCTTTCTCACCTCCTCACACTGGGAAGGGGTGACGGATCATTCTTCTTTGAAATTCTCAATTTGAACTACTCTACTGTAGACCAGAGGAAGTCCGAAAGTGTTAACAGTTTGGTTAAATTTTGAGGGGGCTTCAAATAGCTTTATCACTTCTAACATTACGTTTAAAGCCAATCTTTTATGCATTCATTTCTCATCACTGAAACTCACTGGCCTCTTTCTGATATTTCTTCCCCTACTTGCAAAGGAGTTCCAAATCCCTTAGCAAATTATGAAAAAAATCAACAGACATAAAGATGAGGGTCAAAATATCACTGTTTAATGATGGGAGTTTGCAGGCTATCTACAATGTGCTTTCATGTTAAAACTATCAAGTTCACAACTATCTGACTTCCATATTCAAATACATAATGTTTATGTTCTTTGAGAAAATATCTAATGCCAAAAGTAACTATTCAAATATAAAAACCATATATATTCTTTGGTTCACATGTACATGCAAAAACTCTGACAGATAAAAAGTATAAGAATGGAATTTTTGGCGAGCTTACACAGAATTATAGAATTTTTATTAAAAAAACGAGAAGGCATGGAAGGAAATTAACATTCATTATGTGCTTACTAAGAAAGAGACACTGTGCTAAGTACTTTACATAAAACTGAAATCAACTGAATGTTTCTTACATTCCTTGACCAAGTAATTATAATCGTATATATTCAAACATCAAAAGAATTAAAAACAAACTCTCTGAGAATCCTGAACTGATTCCATTTTTTCTTTGGGCAATGTGCTAATAAGCCTATCACATTCATCATCCTTACATACAGAGACAAAAGGCCCAGAGTCCTATTACATTATTTAAATTATTCCCAGAAAGTAACTCATGAATACTATTACCTCACTGAAATAGTCTTTCCAAGAGGCTAGTTTTGATGATCCAAGAATTCAATTCTCATAAGCATGCTTTGATACGAGTTTGTTACAAATTTCATTATACATCAAGAGATGAGTTGCTAACATGAAAGAATACTCTTCATTATGACAATTTACATATTTAAGCTACTTCAGCTTCTGAAGGTTATGAAGAAGAGAGCTAGGGTTAGAAATGAGAGAGATCTGACTTCACTGGGGACTTCACTTCGACAGGGTCTTCACTGGCTGGCTGTGCTGTTTTACTGATTTACAGTAAAACAGTCACTTCAGTGACAACAGATGCTTTTTGGGAAAGGTGGGGAGGAAATTAAGCAAAACATCTATGCTTCCAATGCATAACATCTTGATCATGTACCTTTGAAAAAAGAAATAACCTGAAGTGGATTTTTAAATGTCTGATATACCATATTTGGAATAAAATTGTGAGTAATTTTATTCTTACATTTCTGATATTTCAATTAGTGACTTTAATGAAATATCAAAAATTCTAATGACTCAGCACAACCTGAAAAATGTGGGTATTACAATGTTAAATGAAACCCAGTACAAACTTTCGTCTATATTATAATTATGTAAAAGTGTGTGTGTGTGTGTGTGTGTGTGTGTGTACCTAAAAAGTAGAACTGTGAAAACAGTTGATGTTGGGTTATAATGGGCTGACAGATAATTGTTTTTCTTTCTTGATTCTTTTCTATTGTAATAATGTCACAACAAAAACAACTTAAAAAAAAAGAACATCACTGCTTTATGGATAAAATAGTACTCCGTCTGCAATGACTTAACCATGTTAAAGATATGAGTACCTGTGTCTTCTGTCAGTTCCAGGAAAGCAAACACCACAACTTCCGTGCATCCCTCATAACACTTAACGTCGCATCTCAGGTCCAAACAGACCCAGTAAATACCCAATGAGGGACAAGTCACTGAACCACTGATGAACATCAAGTGTAGTTAATATAAAAATAGAAACTTACTGTTATTTGTTGGTTCAGGAAACCCAGCCTTTGGACCACTCCATCCTTTGTTTTCCCCTGTCTGAAAAATTAAACCAGTTGTTTAAGTCCAGGGAAAGAGACTTAAATTCAAAAAGAAAAAAGTTGGCTAATCAATTAAGCAAGGGCAAAGGTTATTCTGCTCATTCTCTCCACCTCTGACCCCAGAACCGTGGACACAAGAATAACTAACATGAACAGTACCATCTATCCCTTTTCTACATTCGAATCTGTTTCTTATGTCTCCTGCTTTTACCTGTTTATTTAAATTTATAATTTGTCATCAATAAAGCCCCATATTTAGTATATGTATTATATTTATACAACATGGGCTCTACCAAGGTGGTGAAGAAGTAAATAATTCTTTTTCAAACAGTAGACAATAATCATCACAAGTGCTAAAGTGACTAAAAGGGCTTCTTTATCACTTCTGAAGTCAAATTAACAACAGAAATATTACTATGTCTGTTCTGGAAAAGTCCTGACAAGGGTCACTGAATATTGCTAATGACATGTGCAAAAAAATTGAAAACTAAACCCTAACTTTAAGTGAAATCTGGAATATCCTGGCTTTTCCCAGATGATTTGGTCAATGTCTAGTGTAAAATACACTCTGAGCTCAGATATTTTGAAGTAGTAAGTATTTTAATCACATTATAAGTGACTTTAACTGGTTACATTCTCTTTTTGTGGAGCTGGTGTTATTAAGTACTCCAGGAGGGGAAAAGGCCTAGTTCCTATTATAAGCAGTTATGTTATCAGTTATAAGTTATTTATGTTATCAGATGTCAAAGATCAAATGGACAAATTAAATCCATATATAAACACAAACTACATTTCCAGCAAATAGTGTACAACTGTGAAAGGACGGAGGAGAAAACGTGCGTAAATGCAGATACACATGGATGGGAAGGCCTGAGGAGACTCCCACTCACAAGTTCTCTGTGAAGCACAAAACAGGATGAGAGGAGAGCTGACGGAGGGGGTTATAAATCCGAGGAAAGTGTACATAGCAAGGAATAAGTCACTTCAGGGAAAGGAAGACCTGGCTGATAAGAAGAATACAGATTCTCAGGCACTTGAGTGCTCAGTTGAAGTTGGTAATAATACATTTAGCACTTCATTCCTCCTTTTCTCTCCTTCTACTATTAACCAAAGTTATTTAAATATTAGATTTTATTCCCTAAGCCTAATTTTTCACCTTCAACTGACTCCCAAGCCTGCTGCTCTATGATTTCTACCCCAACACTCTAATGAAACTGCTTTTGTAAGGTTTCTGCTTAAACATGACACAGTGACCACAAACAGTAATCTCTTCTCTCTCCCCAAACAACTCTAAATTGATAATCCAATAATCCATAAACTCTCTCTCTATCCCTCTGCCCCTACCCTCCCCAGAATATGAAAGGAATCAACAGCAGAAAAGATAAGTCAAAGTTGGTAACCTGGAAAGTAGATTAGTTGTAACTAACTTAGCAGATGTGAGCTGGCTGAAACCTCACCTGCAGAGCAAGAAGCCAGCAAAGAGCTAACAAAGAGTAAATCAATTTGTGCTCCAGGACCCCAGAAAGCCTCGGGAATCAGAAGCACACCTGGTACTCCTAAAGATGAATCCTGAAAGAGCATGAAAACAGAAAGATTGTTTGGAAGTCTTTCAAAATGCTATGAGAGGGCTTCCCTGGTGGCGCAGTGGTTGAGAATCTGCCTGCCAATGCAGGGGATGCGGGTTCGAGCCCTGGTCTGGGAAGATCTCACATGCCGCGGAGCAACTGAGCCCATGAGCCACAACTACTGAGCCTGCGCGTCTGGAGCCTGTGCTCAGCAACAGGAGAGGCCGCGACAGTGAGAGGCCCGCGCACCGCGATGAAGAGTGGCCCCCGCTTGCCGCAACTAGAGAAAGCCCTTGCATAGAAATTAAGACCCAACACAGCCAAAAATAAATAAATAAATAAATTTCAAGATGGTCCACATCAAAAAAAATTTTTTTAAATTAAAAATGCTATAAGACTTCCACGTTACCTCTTTGACCCCAAGGAGACAGGATTTCCTAAAAGGTTTCCTCTTCAGAAAGCCTAAAACAGAGAGCCTCTGGACACCAGGTACAGCTGAGGATGGGATGGATCTATATGCCACACTGCAAATAAGGAGATGGAGTCCAAAGGTACATCCTTACATTCTGGAAGATAAGGTTCCCCAGCTCCCTTCCTCGCTGGGCCTCAGAAGACAACACCCAGCCTACCAATCCACAAGGACGGTGAGGACAACACAGGGAACAGAATAAAACATAAAAAAAAAAAAAAGGTTTAAAAAAAAAGTTCTCAGAGAGAAAGAAAGAGAGAGAAATATTACATCCATTAAACAAGAACAGGAGGTTATAAAGAGGAATATTCTGAGAATGAGAAAGAGCTCTGGGAAATAAAAAATACAACAGCTGAAGCAAAATATTTCAAAGAAGGACTGGAAGACAAAATTGAAGAAATCTCCTAGAAAACAGAACATAAAGAAAAAGAGATAGAAATAGAAAATAAAGAAAGAAAGAATCAGAAGATCATCCATTAGACTAACAGGTAACCTAGAAAGAAACAATAGCAAAAATGGAAGGAAAGGAATTACCAAAGAAAAAATATAAGAAGTTTCCCACTTTTAAAGTATATGAATTTCTGGACTGAAACCCAAACACCTAACACAATTTATAAAAGAATATACAAATCAAGTCAATCACCCATGAATTTTCCAAACTCCTGAGAAAAGAAGTTAGAAAAGCATCAAGAGGGAGACGAAACATAAAGGTTTCATAACAGGCTGAACAATCAGGAGGCTTTGGAATTTCAACAGTAATTGATAGAAATTTCAACAGTAATTGGTAGAAAACATTGGTGCAATGCCTTCAAAACTCTGTGAAAAAATATTTCTAATTTAGAATTATGTCTCAGAAAAACTATCAACTGTGTGGGAAACATAAAGATGTATCAGACCTATAAGATCTCAAAAAAATTTACTCCCCATGTATCCTCTATCAGGAAGCTACTAGAGCATGTACTCCATCAACACGAGGAAATAAATGAAGAATAAGGGAAACTGTCCAGAAAACAGGCAACTCAACAAGGGAGAGAGGCAAAAGCAACTTTCAGTGAAATGGTGAAGAAAAGAACCAAAATAGTGGGTCTTTAGCAGATCCATCAAACAAACAATCCAAAGTAGAAGAGGAGGATAAAGAGCTCCAAGAAAGAAAAACCAAGAAACTAAAAAAGTACATGATGTGTTTACTTGGCAGAGAGTTTGGGGTTAAATTAGAGAGACACAGAAAAGTATACATGTGGAGTATGAATAAGAGAACTAAATCTTCATTTTCCATAGCAGGAACTCAGATAATAACCTAAAAAGAAAAAAAAAAAAAAACACCAAGAAATCTCAGTATAAGCTACTGACAGTAGAAAATAACAGAACAACTAAAACGGGTAGTGAGTGGTTGCCTTTGGAAAAAGGGAAACAGAAATGGTCAGTTGCAGTGCAGGATAGCATCCTTTTTTATTATAAAACTTGAGTCTTTATACCATTAATCTTGAATAAATCTTGACTTCTTATACATATATGAGTACTACTTACATTACTTTGACCAATATATAATAAACAAATATAAAAAAGAAGGAAGCACATGCCAGTTATATCTTGATGTAGAACAAATTCCAAGTTATAAGTGAAACCCCAACATGTAAGTGAAAAAACAATCAAGATGCAAGATCAGTATATTTTTTTAAAGGTAGAGAGAGTGTTTCACTCTTCCTTAGAATGTAGAAATGTAACAATGAGAAAGAGCCAGACAATGTAAAAAATCATAACTTTTCTTGAACCCATCAGAGATCTGAGATTGTAAAGCAAACAAATGACATGAATTCTAGAGAGTGACAAACCCCTCTGAGGAGAGGCTGGGCTCACAAAATATTTCAACATTGGCAGAGCAAGGAAGGAAGAGATGAATACCAAAGATGCTGGTAAGAAGAAAGCAGATGAAATGTTAGTAAATTCTGAAAGACTGCATGTGGGTTAGCACAACAGTTTAGAAAAACTAGGAACTCCAGAGAGAAGTGCTTTTCCATGGGCTTCCTCTGGGAACTCAGGACAACTGTAGGTACATCAGGAAACTGGAGAGAGCCCCACTCGGTGGTACAGGTATGAAGCAGGTGAATGTCTGTCACTGAGAGAAAAGCCAAGAACTTTGCACACTCCTCTAGTCTTCTCTCATACAAAGACAAAAGCTCAAGCCACTAAGAAAGGAGAGAAACAAATCCTATCCGCCTCTGGGGTAGAGGTAGGAAATTTTATTAACCCAAAAGCTCAGGCAAAGGCTCATTGCTTCTGGGTAAAGAGTAGAAGCAAAAGCTATCTACTCCAGGAAAAAAAAAGGGAGGGTAGAAAACCCTCTTGAGAGAAAGACCCTGCGCCAATACAAAGCAGATGTCTGAAAATGCTGGGAAAGGGGCTGGAAAACTCTATTGCACCCAACACAACCTACAGATCCAAAGTAAAGTGTGGCTACCATGGGGAAGGAGGTAGAAATAGTAGGAAAAACCCACCTCTGAGCCCCAGGCCCATAGAGTCTGTCTGAGAATGAAGTTGGACAAGAAAATCAAGAACTATGCTCCCTGGCTATTGTAAATAGAGCTGCAATGAACATTGTGGTACATGACTCTTTTTGAATTATGGTTTTCTCAGGGTATATGCCCAGTAGTGGGATTGCTGGGTCATACGGTAGTTCTATTTTTAGTTTTTTAAGGAACCTCCATACTGTTCTCCATAGTGGCTGTATCAATTTACATTCCCACCAACATTGCAAGAGGGTTCCCTTTTCTCCACACCCCCTCCAGCATTTATTGTTTGTAGATTTTTTGATGATGGCCATTCTGACTGGTGTGAGGTGATATCTCATTGTAGTTTTGATTTGCATTTCTCTAATGATTAACGATGTTGAGCATTCTTTCATGTGTTTGTTGGCAATCTGTATATCTTCTTTGGAGAAATGTCTATTTAGGTCTTCTGCCCATTTTTGGATTGGGTTGTTTGTTTTTTTGATATCAAGCTGCATGAGCTGCTTGTAAATTTTGGAGACTAATCCTTTGTCAGTTGCTTCATTTGCAAATATTCTCTCCCATTCTGAGGGTTTGGAAGCAACCTAAGTGTCCATCAACAGATGAATGAATAAAGAAGATGTGGCACATATATATAATGGAATATTACTCAGTCATAAAAAGAAACGAAATTGAGTTACTTGTAGTGAGGTGGATGGACCTAGAGTCTGTCATACAGAGTGAAGTAAGTCAGAAAGATACCGTATGCTAACACATATATATGGAATCTAAAAAAAAAAAAAAAAAAGGTCATGAAGGACCTAGGGGCAGGACGGGAATAAAGACGCAGACCTACTAGAGAATGGACTTGAGGACATGGGGAGTGGGAAGGGTAAGCTGGGACAAAGAGAGTGGCATGGATATATATACACTACCAAATGTAAAACTGATAGATATTGGGAAGCAGCCGCACAGCACAGGATGATCAGCTCGGTGCTTTGTAACCACCTAGAGGGGTGGGATAGGGATGGTGGGAGGGAGGGAGATGCAAGAGGGAAGAGATATGGGGATATATGTACATGTATAGCTGATTCACTTTGTTATAAAGAAGAAACTAACACACCATTGTAAAGCACTTATACTCCAATAAAGATGTTAAAAAAAAAAAAAGAATTATGCTCCCTTACCCAACACAATCCTATGGTCAAATAATAAGTAGGAGCAGTTGACTACAAAGCATAGAGATACCCCTCACCTCATGGCAGAGCAAAGAAAGGACTGCTGCAACCTGAGGATGGAGCAGAAACATTGAGGAAAAACCCTCCCCAAACCTTACCCCAAACAAAACACAGATAACAGCAAACCACTGCTAAAGGAACTTGAAGTTAATAGACTGTGGCAACAACAAAACCCAAAACAAGCCCAACTACTGACTAGATTGATGCCACCCTCCATAGTAACAGTCTGACAGAAGAAGAGATGTGCCTATTTCTCAACATAAATGCTATTTAACTCAGCCTCCAATGTTTCTCAATACACAATGTCCAACATTCATTCAAACATTATGAGACACGCAAAACTACAAAAAGAAATAACCCTTTGTCAAAAGACGGAGAGGTCAACAAAACAGGACCCAGAGATGACCCAGATGCTAGAACTCTAAGAAATAAATTTTACAATACCTATGATTAATAGGTTAAAAGATCTAATGTAGAAGGCAAACAACATGCATGAACATTTGGAGAATTTCAGGAGAAAAACAGAAATTATAGAACAAAAGCAGATGGAAATCCTAGGGAGATAAATACCACAGAAGAAAATTAATATTGATGTCATTATTAACAGATGAACACAGCTGGAGAATAATCAGTAATATTGTAGATAAATCAATAGAAATTACTCAAACTGAGAAACAGGAAAAAAAAAGGAGTGAAAAATAAAAAGGAACAGAAGATTCTGGATCTATTAAGACAATACCAATAGGCTAACAAATGCGTAACTGGAAACTCCCAAGGAGAGAGAAAGCAAGGAAGAAGAAATATTTTAAAAGCTGATACTTGAGAATTTGACAAAATAACTGAATGAGAACAAATCCCAGATCCAATGTGTTCAGAGACCACTAAGCAGGAAAAATACAAAAAGGAGAAAGGAAGGAGGAAGAGGACGAAAAGGAGGCAAAAGGGAGAAACGAAAGAGGAAGGAGGGAGAAGAGGGAAGAAGAGAAGGAGGAAGAAAGGAAAGAATCAAATTTAGACACATCAGAGTCAAACTGCTGAGAACTAATGAAAAAGGAAAATTTTGAAGGCCTTCAGAGGGGAGAAAAAAGCACATCAAGAGGGGAAAAAGAAGGCAGATAAGAATGACAACAGACTTCACATAAAAAACTATGCAAGTCAGAAGACAGTGGAACAAGATCTTTTAAAGTGCTGAAAGAAACACAAAAACCCAGAATGCCATATCCAGACAAAAATAACTTTCAAAATGAAGATGAAATAACAAATTTCTCATCAAACAAAAGCTGACAGAAATCACTGCCAGCAGAACTTCTAATACAAGTAGTATTAAAGGAAGTTCTACAAGCAAGAGTATAATACCGGAAAGAAATTTAGATCTACACAAATGAATGAAGAATTCTGAAAATGGTAAAAAAATGAAACTAAATATAAGATACTTTTCCTGATTTTAACCACATAAAAAGATTGACTATATAAAGCAAAATTAGTAACAACAAACTGTGGGTTTTATAGTATATAGGGAGAAGTAAAATGTCTGACCACATCGAAGGTGAAAGAGAAAAAAGTGAACAAAGAGTAAATGGAAAAAACAGAAACAACTAATAAGATGGTAGATTTAAATCCAACCACATCAACAGCTATAGTAAGTACAAATGGTCTGATCACCCCCAACTAAAAGGCAGAGATTGTCAAATTATATTTTAAAAAGCAAGACCCTATTATATGCTTCCTAAAAGAAACCAGTTTAAACATAAAGACACAGATAGGCTAAAAGTAAAATGATGGGGGGGAAATATCCCACACAAACACTAATCAAAATAAAACTGGAGTGACTATATTAACATCAGACAAAGAAGAATTCAGAACAAGGAATATTACCAGGGAGAGAAAAAAAATCACGTAATAATAAAGTGGCCAAGTCATCATAAAGGCATAACAACCCTAAAGGTATATGTATGTAACAACATAGCTTCAAAGTACATAAAACAAAATTGATAAAACTGAAAGTAGATAAATCCAAATTTCTAGCTGGAGACATTAACACTTGATAGAAGAAGTAAACAGAAAATCAGAAGAGACACAGGACTTGAAAGAAGAAATCAAAGGGAAATTAGAACAAATTTTGAAGTGAATAAAAATAAAAACTCAACTAGTCAAAATCTGTGGGACAGAGCTAAACCAGTGCTTAAAGAGAAATACATATCATTAAATTCTTATATTAGAAAAGAAGAAAGTTCTCAGATCCACAGTCTAAGCTTCTAGCTTACAAAACTAGAAAAAGAATGGAAAATTAAATCCAAAGCAAGTGAAGGAAGGATAAAATAAAGAGCAGAAATCAATAAAATTGAAAATAGAAAAATAGAGAAAAACCAATGGAACCATAACCTGGTTGTTTGAAAAGGATAAAAAAAATTGATAAACCCCTAGCCAGATTGATCAGGAGAAAAAAAGAGAAGAAACAAATTATCAATATCAGAAATGAGAGAGAAAATATCACTACAGATGCTGTAGCCATTAAAAGAATGATAAGGCAGTGTTATGAACAACTTTATACCATTGAACTCAACTTAGATGAAATGGACAAATTCCTTGAAAGATTCGAACTGCCAAAGCTCACTCAAGCAGAATTAGATAATCTGAGTAGTCTTATATCTATTTCTTAAACTCAATTTATACTTAAAACCTTCCTACAGAAAAAATTCTAAACCCAGATGGCTCCACTGGTAAATTCTACCCAACAATTAAGGAAGAAAGAATACCAAACTCTTTGAGACTATGAAAGAGGAGGAGATACTTCCAAACTTACTATAGGAGGCCAGCACTACCCTGACAGTGATACTAAAACCAGTATTTCTACTTGGGATGATGAAAACTTTCTGGCTGTGGATAGTGGTGATCGTTGCACAACACTATAATTGTACTTAATGCCACTGAAATGTACACCTAAAAATGGTTAAAACGGTAATCTTTGTTATGTATGTATATACAGCTATCCCCCACCTTTTGAAAGTTTACTTTATGCCATTTGCTTTTATGAAAGACCTGCACTACTACCTGTTATTGCTGACCAAAAGAAATCCAAAGAGGGTTTTCACTTTTATGAAAAACCAAAAATGCCATTCAGCATTTATTTTGCAGGTAACCATCACTGAGGCAGCGCACACCAAGAGCGGCAACTACATGCAGCATCTCAGCATCCAGCCGCCATAGCTTTGAACTGCGTCTGAAGATCTGTGCTTTATCTGGATTTATGTTGTGCATCCGTTACCAAGATGTGTCCTAAGGTAAACACTTCTTCATTTTAGGCCGTTCTGGCTTACAAAATGTTTCATAGGAATGCTACACTTTCAGATAGTGGGGGAACCTGTATCACATAAATTTTTTTAAATCCATCAATAAAAAAATTCACCATATCCACAAACTAAACAGAAAAGTCATGTGAGTATCCCAACAGATGCACAGAAAGCATTTGGCAAAGTTCAACATTCACTGATAATTAAGGGGGAAAAAAACTTCTCAACAATGCAAGAATACAAGGAACTATCAGCCTGATATAGATAGAGCATATATAAAAAGCCTGCAAGCATCACAGTATATAATGGTGAAAGACAATGATTTCCTCGTAAGATCAGAAACAAGGTAAAGATATCTGCTTTCCTATTCAACAATCAATCACTTCTATTCAACACTGCTCTGGATGTTCTACTCAGGGCAATAAAGCAAGACAAATAAATAAAAAGCATACAGATTAGAAAGGAAAAAAAACTGTCTTTATTCACAGATGACACATCATCGATGCAGAAAATCACAAAAAAATCTACAAAATAAGCTAACCTAACTGATAAGTCAGTTTAGCAAGGTCACAGGATACAAGGTCAATATATAAAAGACAATTGTATTTCTATATGCTAGAAAAGAAGAATTGGAAATTAAAATTAAAAACCAATACCATTAACAATAGCATCCACAAACATGAAACGCTTAGGGATAAACATTAAAAATGGACAAGATATTTCTATGAAAAAGTACAAAACACTGCTGGGATCTATTTCTAAAAACCTAAATAAACAGGGAGCTAGATCTTGTTCATGGGCTGGAAGACTCAATATTCTTAAGATATCAATTTATGTAAAACTGATGTATATAGTCAACACAATCCCAAAGAAAAATCCCAACTGGATATTTTTTGGTAGAAATTGACTCTACAGTTTATTATGAAAATGCAAAGACTCTAGATTAACCAAAAAGATTTTTAAAAAGCAGAACAAAGATGGAGTTCTTTATCTGATTTGAAACCATAGCAAAAAAGCTACACTCTATATACAGTTGTAATAGCTGAAGAATAGACATACAGATTAATGGAACAGAATAGAGAATCTAGAAACAGACCCATACATATGTGGTCAATTGATTTTCAACAAAGGTGCTAAGGAATTCAATGGAAAAAGCACTCATCTTTTAAACAAATGTGGTGCCTGAACGTACCTAAAAAAAGGAGAGAAGGCAGGAAGGGAGGAGAGGGGAGTCCTTTATCTGATAGAGGACTGGCACACAAAATATATAAAGAACTTTTACAACCCAATAATAAGGAAGCAAACCATCCAGTTTTTTAAAAGACAAAAATTTTGAACAAATACTTCATGGAAGAGATATGAATGGTAAATAAACACATGATAAACTACTCAGCATTATTAATTAGGGAAAATGCAATTAAAATCCAAAGAGATAATGTTATACACCTACTAGCATGATCAAAGCTAAATGACAATAACAAGAGCGGGAAAAGATGTGGACTAATTGGAAATCTCAAACATTGCTTGTGGAAATGCAAAATGGTACAGCCCTTCTGGAAAACATCTTCAGTTTCTTGTAAAGTGACACGGTACTTATTATTTAACTGTGCACCTATAGGATATACTAAAGAATATGTACAATGAAGATTTGTACATGAATGTTTTTAACCACTTTATTTATAATAGCCTCAAACTACAAACAACCTAAATGTTGGTGAAGAATAAAACAGTGACAAACAATAAAACAGAACAAATGAATGATAAATGCAACAATGTGCATGAATCTCAGCAATAAGAAGTCAGACACGGGACTTCCCTAGTGGCGCAGTGGTTAAGAATTGCCTGCCATTGCAGGGGACCTGGGTTCGATCCCTGGTCCAGGAAGATCCCACATGCCACAGAGCAACAAAGCCCATGGGCCACAACTACTGAGCCTGCACTCTAGAGCCCACAAGCCACAACTACTGAGCCCGCACGCCACAACTACTGAAGCCCTCACGCCTAGAGCCCGTGCTCCGCAACAAGAGAAGCCACCACAATGAGAAGCACGTGTACCAAAACAAAGAGTAGCAGGGGGCTCGCCGCAACTAGAGAAAGCCCACACACAGCAATGAAAACCCAATGCAGCCAAAAATAAATAAATAAATAAATTTATTTAAAAAAAAAAAGAAGCCAGACACTAAAGGCTACATAATGTACGATTCAATTTATACGACATTTTGGAAAAGGCAAAATTATAGAGACAGAAATCAGACCAGTGCTTGGCAAGGGCTGAGGAAAGGAGAAGACATTTACTATAAATGGGCATTAAGGAACTGTTTGGGGTAACAGAAATGTTATAAATCTTAATTGTGATGGTGGTCAGTGCATGTACACACACACACACACACACACACACACACGTCGAAATGTATTGAACCGCAACTCGATGAATCTGGATTTTTTTAAAGGGGGCATGTTAGTGAACACACATAGAATATCTCTGTAAGGATATTTATTTCATCTTTATTTATCAAATCCTTACATAAGATTCACTATATTCCAGACACTATTCTACACGATGTACAAATATTAACTCACTGTGGGAGATAACTTTTTAGGAAGAGAGACCAAGAGACTGAGGGTCTCAGGGTGAAGTGAGACTAACATTTTTTTTTCACTGTTTACTCTTTTGTGCTATTTAAATTCTTTTAATCACGTACATATCTTGCTTATTTTTTTTAAAAGCCAAGTTTTTAAAAACTGCTTTTACAGGTTTGTTTTTTTAATTGCTTTTGCTACATTCTCCAAAGATCTTCTTATTGACAAATCATTGTATTCACTCCTTCTCTTATTTGATCTCTGCAGCACACGACGGCCGCCTTCTTCTTAAGATCATTCTCTACTGCCCCTTTTGCAGGTATTCTTTCCTCCTCCTTCTTCCTGTACCCCCACGCACATTATCTGCTACTGACATCTCATCATGTACACCTCAGAAGGACTGCTGGTGTCTTTCCCCTCTCCTCTCTACCACCACTGCCTTAGTTCAGACCCTCAGCATCTTTCACCTGAACAATCCTGCTAGCACTGGCCTCCCTGCCTTCAGTCCTGTCCTGCCCAAATCCATTCACTACATTACTTATAGGACTGTCTTTTGAAGAAAGCAAACCAGATCATGTCACTTCCAAGTTCAAATCTCAAATTAATAATTCAAAAGCTCTTTACTTCACATAAAAACAGTGGTCTCAGCTATTCCTGACTTTCCAGATTCATCTTCACATATCTAGAATTTTAATTATACTATAATTTTTGTTATATGATTAAAGCTCCTCACCCCTAACACTTACTGGTCAGTTTCTTGAGTGCAGGGACAAAATTCCAGTCATCCCATTATCTTCAATTTTAAGTGTTTGGCATTTAGTGGGGGTGGTGGTTAATTTTATGTGTCAACTTGTCTGGGCTACAGTTCTCAGATATTTGGTCAAATGTTATTCCGGGTGTTTCTGTGAGGGTGTTTTTGGAAGAGATTTACATTTAAATCACTGAACTTTGAGTAAAGCAAATGGCTCTCTATAAGGTGGGTGGGCCTCAACAGTTGAAGTCCTGCCTAGAAAAAGGCTGACCTTCCCTGGAGTGAGAGGCAGCTCTCTAGCCAATCGCCTCTGGACTCTGCAGCTCCTTCCTGAGTCTCCAGCCTGCCAGCCTCCCCAGCAAATTTTGGACTAGCCAAGCCTCCAAAATTGCATGGGCCAATTCCTTTAAAAAATCTCCGTGTGATACACACACGCACACGCACACACACACACACACACACACACACTCTCTCTCTCTCTCTGTCGGGCTCTGTTCCTCTGGAGAACCCTAACTAATAACACAGTGGGTAAGCAAAAAACGTTTGTCAAATTAATGAAATTAATGCCAGTTTTTTGTTCTATTTTATTTTCACTTAACTTACAAATAAATGTCTATGAGATTTATTTTGACGTATTTTTATAAATCACCTATCAATTTTAAGTCAATATAAATGTGTTAAGTTAAAACAACATATACACAATATAAGAACTATAGAAACTTGAACACATGTTAGGTTTCATGTTACAAATACTTTTAAAAGAAGAAAAAGCATTCATTAGCCAGGTTATAAAAACAGAATTGAAATCTCCAGTGATATCACACAGACAAATAATTTTTAATCACTCAAAATAACTGCCTAGATATTCGTAGTGCCTTAAAAAGAAAAGCGTATCTAAATATTTTTTAATAGATGATTTCATTTCTACTCTAACCTTCAGAAAGATGTTCCTGCAGAAACTGAAAATATCCCTGAAACAGAATCCTTATGTGAGAAAATGGCATGGAAAAAAGCATATTGTTTATGATAGAAATAATTATTACGCCTGTTTTGTGAATGTTCATACAAATAAAATGTTTAATAAAAATAATTTATACATATGTATAGATAAAATGATAATTTAATACAAAGTGAAATGAAGCCAGTTCCTGCCAAGTTATCTGCCAAGTCCTGAGTTCAAGGTTCTCAGCTTCTCTTGCAACAGAGGTAGGTGTTAATGATGTCATTACCTGCTGCAGAAGAAATAGGGGACCATGAACACAAGTCTTGGCAGAAAATAAACACCCTCTGAGTTTACCTTTAATTTAAAGTAAATAGAAAAATTAGTTTATAGAGTGTCTGTCCTATATAGTTCCTGCCCTAAAGGTGTAATCAGGATCTTTATTTCCAGTGTTTCCAGCTGTATTCCAGAAATAAAGGCTAACAACCTCTATTCTTAAAAAAGCACGAATTAAAACTGTGTACATAAGGCAAAAATCATCAGTCAGTAAGCTAAAATTATTACATTGGTATTATATAAGATATGTATAATGATACAATGAACTTTTAGTATTTTCTAATTGTAAGATTATAATATTTTATCTTGAACCCTAAACAGCTGTTATTTTATACCTGGAGAATCTATCTTTAAAGATATGAAGATAGAGTACCACCTTAGAAAAGTTAAAACTTGACATCTACTTTAACACCAGTTAAGACAGTACTTAAGAGTCAAGGAACACTGGGACAGAATTTGCTCATCACTTTTATACCCTGACAGGATAGAACTTGTCCATGTAAATTTAACTCTCACCTTGTCAAGTTGATCTTGAAGACTAGTGGATGCTTTATAACCAAGTTGTAACAGCATTGCTTCTGCAGCATTTTTTTTGGCTATCTTTTTATTAGGTCCTGTTCCAGTAGCAACTTCATTGCCTACCTTGACCTGGTAAGATTAAAGTAAGAAATTAATGATAGTTGCTTTGGTAACAAACCTTAACACCATAAAGCAATGTGTTCTGCTCTCTAGCATTCAAAAATATAAACTTCAGTCCATAATAAAAATGGCAATTAAGATCCCTTTTATGTAAAATATATATGAATATATACATAGAGAAAAGTATGGAAACATGGTCCTCAAAATGTCAGTGGGGGTTATCTCAGGATGACAGAATCTTAGAAGATTTTTAGTTCCTTACATATTTCTATATTATTTGAGTTTTAAACAATAAACTTGTATTATTGATATAAGCAGAAAAATAAAATTCACATTGTAGAGAGTTGATTACGACTACATTTAGTATTCTTTACTTATTAAACTGAAAAGGCTGAAATTCATGTTGCTGCCATTTAAAATAATGTTAAAATGGGCAGAGGACCTGAATAGACATTTCTCTAAAGAGGACGTGGAGATGGCCAAGAGGCACATGAAAAGATGCTCAATACCGCTAATCATGAGGGAAATGCAAATCAAAACCACAATGAGCTATCACCTCACACCTGTCAGAATGGCTATCATCAAAAAGAACACAAATAACTAATGTTGGCGAGGATGTGGAGAAAAGGGAACCCTCCTGCACTGTTGGTGGGAATGTAAATTGGTGCAGCCACTGTGGAAAACAGTGTGGAGGTTTCTCAAAAGAACTAAAAACAGAATGGGGGAGAGGGATAAATTGGGAGACTAGGATTGAGATATACACACTACTATACAAAAAATAGAAAACTAATACGGACCTACTGTATAGCACAGGGAACTCTACTCAAAACTCCGTAATGACCTATATGGGAAAAGAACCTAAAAAAGAGTGAATATATGTATATGTATAACTGATTCACTTTGCTGTACCCTAAAACTAACACAACATTGTAAATCAACTATACTCCAATAAAAATTATAAAAAAAAAAAAAAAAAGAACTACCATATGTCCCAGCAATTCCACTCCTGGGTATATAGCTGAAAAAAACAAAAACACTAATTCAAAAAGATACATGTACCCCAATGTTCATAGTAGCATTGTTCATGACTACCAAGACATGGAAGCAACCTAAGTGTCCATCAACAGATGAATGGATAAAGAAGATGTGGTATATATACACAATGGGATACTACTCAACCATAAAAAAGAATGAAATTCTGCCATTTGCAACAACATAGATGGACTTGGAGGGTATTAGGCTAAGTGAAATAAGTCAGACAGAGAAATACAAATACTGTATGATGTCACTTATATGTGGAATCTAAAAAATACAACTAGTAAATATAACAAAAAAAGAAACAGACTTACAGATACAGAAAACAAACTAGTGGTTACCGGGGGGAGAGGGAGGAGGGGAGGGGCAATATAGGGGTAGGGGATTAAGATGTACAAGCTACTATGTATGAAATAAGCTACAAGGACATATTGTACAACACAGGGAATATAGCCAATACTTTATAATAACTAAAATTGTGAATTATTGTATTGTACACCCGTAACTTACATAATACTGTACATTAACTATACGTCAATAAAAGTCTTTAATCCAAAAAATAAATTTTAAAAATGATATCGTTTACAAAGGTTTACATTAAATAGTTCCTGAAGACAACTAATATATAAAGATTAGTACAATACTGTGGTTAAGAACAAAGACTTCCAAGTCAGATTTAGTTGAAATCCAACTCTACTACTTCCTAGCTGCATGAACTGATTCAAATTATTTACTATCTCTAAGCCTCAGTTTTTTCATCAGTAAAAGAGGGATAATACAATGACCTAATAGTGTTGCTTTGAAAATTAAACACAAAAATGTATGTAAACTACAGTGTATGTTACAGTATCTGAGTATAACTGCTCAATAAATGGTAGCTTGTTCTCATTAGAACTATTCCACAGTTACCTTTTGTGAACACTTGATGTACACATGTATATATGTACATCAACATATTTAAATATACATCAGCCATTTTATATCCACATGTACATTTCCTGAGTTGGGTAATGATTTTTTAGACTTGCATGTGCTGAGATAATACAAATATAAAAAGTAAATGAGAAAACAAAAGAGGAAAGAATTACAAGGAGAAATAGAAAATACACAATGAGAATGGAATTTGTTTTTATACGTTGTTCTCAGTAAGTGATAGAAGCAGACAAGAAGATAATCACAATTTTGGAAATTAAACAATCTAAATAATCTATGGGCAAAGAAGAAATCTCACCGGAAATTAGAAAATATTTTAATAATAATGGAAATACAGTATATCAAAACTTGAAGGATGTAGCTAAAAGAGTGTCTAGAAGAAAATAAATAAGCTATAAAAGCTTAGAGAAAGGCAGAAAAGTAATAAGCTAACCATCCATCTCAAGAAGTTATTAACAGCAAAATAAACCCAAAGAAAATAGAAAAACAAAGACAAGAGCAGAAATTAAGGAAATATAAAACAAAGTACAACAGAGAAGTTCAAAAAGCTTAAAGTTGGTTCCCTGAAAAGACTAATAAAATGATAAACCAAAGGTAATACTGATCAAGAAAAAAATAAGAAAAGACACAAATAAGAATGAAAATGGGAGATTACTATAGCTTCTGTAGCATTACAAAATAATAAAGGATACTGAATATTTCAGCTAACATTTTTTGACTATTTAGATAAAATGGAAAAATTCCTAGACAATACAAATTACCAAAACTGGCACAGAATAAACCCTTAGCTATACAGGTCTGTAACTACTAAAGAAATTAAAACCACAATTAAAAACTTTTCCACAAAGAAAACTTCTGAGAGCTTCTCCAGCAAGTTCTGCTCAACATTTAAGGAAGAATAATGCTAATCTTACAAAAATTCATCCAAGAATAAAAAAAGAGGAATCAGTCCCCAATTATTCAGTGAGGCATCACTTTGGTTCCAAAATCCAACAAGTATAAGAAAAAAATTTTACAGACCAGTTTCACTCATGAACATAAATGCTAGTTTAAACCATATAATAGTACATTGAACAAAGCAATATTAAAAAGAAGAAAAGTTGTGACTAAGTTAGGTTTATTCCAAAAATGCAAGATAAGTCTAACATTCGAAACTCAAACAAAATCAATGGAATCTACTATATTAATCAGTTGAGGAGACAAATCATATGATCACCCTAATAAATGAAGCAAAAGCATTTGCTACAACTCAACCTTCATTCATGATAAAAACTCTTAGCAACTAGGGAAGGAAGAGAACTCAAACCTCAACAAACATTATACTTAATGTTGAAGTTCTGAAATTAGAAACAAGACAAAAATGCCCTCCATTTTTACTAGTATTTAACATTTTACTGCAAACCCTGGACATAGCAATAAGGCAAGCAAACTAAAAGGTTTAAGAATTAGAAGTGTAAGAACAAACTGTCATTATTTGCAGAAATAATATTTACAGAGGAAATCCAAAAAAATTTATGGGTAAATTATAAGAATTTATGAAAGTACAAGTTCTTGTATAAAAGACAGTATACAAAAGCCAACTGCCCTTGTATATTCCATCAACAATTAAGTAGAAAATGAAAAATATTAAAAGATACAATTTATATTAAACAAAAATCAAATACCTATGATGTTTAAAAATCTTTACACATAAAACAATACACATTATTGAGAAATATTAAGATAAACCTAATAGAGATATGCCATACTCATGCACTGAAGACTCAATATTATAATAATATCAATTTTTTCAAATTGACCTATAAATTCAATAAATTCCCATCAAAATCCCACACGTATTTTTACAATATTTGACAAGCTGATTCCAAAATTTACATGGAAATGCAAGGTGCAAAGAACAGCCAAGATCCTTTTGAGGAAGAACAAGGTGGGGGCATTATTCTTCGGGATGTCTAGACATTAGAAAATTAACATCAGGGAAAAGAGAGATAAACTTGACTGCCTTAAAATGAATTACTTCTATTCCTCAAAAAGTATCAATAAAAAAGGAAAAAAGTCAGGTCACAGCACAAGAGAAGATATTTGAAATGCCATATAACTGCAAAAGACTCACATTTCCAGAATATATAATAGATTCCTATAAATCCATTTTTTAAAAAAAACAGCTGAAAAATGAGCAAGAAGGCTGAACAGGCAATCTATATCTGAAATTTTGAATTGTTTTATCAAATGTCACTGCAATTTGCTTAAAAAAAATTAGAAAACTTCAATAGCTTCATGTCACTTTAATAAAATTTCACAATGACACTATACTGGGTACTAGCAATGAATGGCTACATGATACAACTAACACTAGTTTTCAGATACAATGTATGATAATTCTACACATATTTTTCTTTTTTGGCTTTTGTGTGTAATCATAACATTGGTTATTTCACTTGTGTCAGAACATATAGATTTCCATCTGGTATCCACACATGTGTACTGTTTGCCATTTATTCTTACACCATTATTGAGATTTTTATTTGTATTACTATTTCCATCACTACTTTTAAGCTTCAGTGAACCAACTCCTTTTAAGGAATTAGGGATATGCAACACAGTGCTTAAAAAAATACTTAACAATTATAAATAATGTCCAAATTATATGACAAAGAACTGCACTTTCTAAACAGAGTATAACTCAAGATGAACTAAATGACATACTTCTTGCAGTATATGAGACACTGAAAATGTACTCATTATAGAACCTCTGTAACAACTATCACAAATCTTATAGTTCAGATCTGTGCAATGTTTTTGAAACATTTCACTGCTTCTTCTCCTGAAACCAGAAACCACCACATTATGACAAATCAGCAGTAGTCTATGGACCCCACTCAGAAGCACTGATCTAGTGCTGTTCACGGCAGATCCTTGGAGCTGGGTGCACACACACACCTCCCACATCTGTTGGCCTGCACCTGACCCGATGTATCAAGGCCCTGTGTGTCCCTGAGTCCCTGGCTAGAGCCAGCCTCTGCTACCTGTTGTTTTTTCCAGTGCTTGGTTTGTTCCGCAGCTTCACCAGACCCTGTGTTGTTGCTGGAATGCATGCTAGCTAAACGATTAGGCCAGCTACGTCAGAAGCTTCCTCTACTGCTCTGAGGGTCACAAGACTTGCCAAAGTAAATGGCAGCAAAAGATAACTGAGCAGCGAAAGATGTTTCATCTGTTTTCACAGGCTATATACGTCTTGTCATTCTCATTCAAATCTTCTGCTGCTTCATCCCTAAATCTCATTTACCTGCCCAGGCCTGAGGCCCTCTGGCTCCAGGTTCCTGCTCTTGGGCCATGGGGTTCCCATCACAGCATTCACCTTAAATCTGTGTCTGCTGGCTTTCCGTCTGACCTACTCTGACACCTCAAGACTTATTTCCAGAACAGGTGCTTCCAGATTCATTTTTCCCATTCACCCACCCCTTGTCTGACACAAGTTTTTACAGTTGCATGGTTCAATAGCTTGTGAGTAGTTGGTTACCCCAGAGTTATTTGTTACTATTGAAAAAGACCACTGTGCTAAAGGACTTTGATTCCCTGCCAGCACTCACAGTGGTCACTCAAAAAAAAAAAAACAATCACTGCATTATAAAAGTCAAGTAAGTATGTAAGTAAACTTCCAAAAGTCATCTTCCGAGAAAGCTCACAAATTTTATAACTATTATAAGACTTTTACATTAAAATGTTAATTTTTCTGCAAAGAAGCTCAATTATTTTGCTACGCAATAAATTTAAGATGGCCAGATTTTTTGTCTTTAAACAAATCATTTAAATTAATCAAGTCATCTGGACTTCCTGGCAGTCCAGTGGTTAAAACTCCACGCTTCCATTGCAGGGGGCACGGGTTTGATCCCTGGTCAGGGAACTAAGATTCCACATGCCACACAGCACAGCGCCCCCCCCCAAAAAAAAAAAAAAACAAACCAAGATATTATTTAAAAAAAAATTTTTTTTAATTAATCAAGTCCTCAAAAAACCAACAAAAAAATTCTAAAATAGCATTTACCAAAAACTTAATTATCTTTCACTGAGTCACAAATGAAATTTCCTTTACATATATTTTTTTAAATCTGGAGATCTTAATCACAGGTAGAAAAATTAACATCATATGACACATAATAACAGAATGTGCTGATACACAATTTAGTTACCGTTATTTTCTCTTGAAAAATTAAAATATGCCTCTCCAAAAAAAAAAAAAAACTTTAAGAAATTTTCTCTGGACCTAAATATCCAAATAATGTCATCAGAGATTTTCCTTTACCTAGTAATCAATACAAGTAACTACATCCATTTTATAACACACATTTGTTTGTGGGGTTTTTCTGGTGATAGATAAATATGAGCACATTATCGTTAGATAGTTTACTTCCACATTCAATTATAACGATTCAATTATAATGAATGATAACATTGTTTAAGTAGTTTATACAAAAGCCTTTACTTTGATGAAGTTGCTGCAATACTGTAATGAATCCACTGGGGCTTTCAGAAAGAAGGAAAAAACAATATGAATTCAGTGTGAAAACATTTAAAAGTACAGCCAAATGTTCCTGTTTGACTAGAATGTTTATGAATACCCATAAAATGGAAGCTCGCCTAAGATATTCTAAATTCCTCTTTCAAAAGGGGTACTCAATATACTCCACAGGAAAGGAATTGTTTAATAAAGTCAAAGCCAGTTTTTATTCCTGACACAGGTCTAAAACGTAGGGGATTTTTTTTCCCTCAAGTTTTGGAGTTCAAAGAATTATTTTCTATAATTCTTTAAAGTCAAGAATGTAAAAAGAAAAACGGTGCACATGTTTAACAAAGTGAAAATACTGGAACCACACTGTTGCGGGTCCCAGTGACATCCAGACAATGATGCGTTCACAAACCACAGAAGAATTCCCCCTCTCTGGATATCTAAGTTCCCAACCGTGGTTTACCTGTAACTACATCATAAGTTTATATCGCCAACAAAAGCCTAACATACTAGCTCTCAATCAGGCAGGCAGCAAATATACCTCACAGGTTTATGAAGGTCCTACTACACACATACCGCCATATTGGGTACTGTGAGATAAAGAAACATGGGGATTACAAATTAGGAAGGAAGGTAAAATTTAGACATGCATGAAAAGTTAATCAACGTGAGATACTATATTTGAGTCCAGAACGTTTGCCATGGGTCAGCACTTAATTAACATCTGTTGATTGTAACTGGGTTTTATTAAAAATGAGAGCCACAGGTTTGACTGGAAAAAGGTTCTCTGACAAGCCTATTATAACAGAAACAGTTGGGACAATGAGAATTTAAATACAGATTGGGTGCTAGATGATTCTAATGAACCATGCCTAATGTAAGAAAATGTAAGAAAAACTTCCATATGTTTTAGAGATACACACTAAGTATGTAGGCTAAAATGACATGTGGTTAGAAAGCAGCTTTAAAATACTTCAGGAAAAGAAGGAAAGGAGGGTGGGAGGAAGGGAGGAAAGAAAAACTGGTAGCCAAAGCAAGTACAGCAGAAATCTTAATTGTAGGCTTTGGATGATGGGCATATTCCCCAAGATGCCATTATACTCTTCCATTATACTATTTTTAAAAGCATACTATTAAATATATCCACCTTTGGATATGTTTGAAATTTTCATAATAAAAATGAAAAGTTTCTGTGATACCGGGGCTTGACTTGGCAAATGAAGATGGATAGGTATAGGATTTAAAACGAAGGAGGGCATTTTAGGCCTTCTACCCCATTCCCAGTCCCCACCCATCGACCAATACACCAGCAACCATTCTTCAATTTTCTTGGCTTCACAACGCAGCAGTTAAATCTCTCAGCAATTCTGAGTCCCTCAGTCCTCACCACAGTTAGGTAGCCAGCTAGCTCCCTTTTCCTAATTTTTCTAATAACTCAAAAGCTCATGCTCTTGGCCCTGTTCCACATACTACATCCACCCTTCTAAATTTTGTTTCTAATTCCATCTGTCTTTTATTCCCAGTAGTTAATAGACTCCAGCTGCAAATTGCAACACATTAAGTTACAGATAGGCATTCTCAATGATGAACTCTGCGTGAGCTCACGGTCCCTTAGAAACTCATACTATCTATTCTAACATGTCCTTGACACTTGAATGTTTCAACCAAGTTGGTAGATGGGCCTGGAGGGAATGAACACTTTTAAGTGTAAACAGTTCTACCTTCTACTATTAATTCCTAGTTTTCTTTTCCACCATATCTCTATTCCAGCCTCAGGATTTCTAAATTTTTTCAATAGTTAAAAAAATCTTTTAATATAAAAGTTAGAAATACCTGCATCACAAATTCCCGACGTCGAGGCATTCCTCTTTCTGAAAGCAAAACGTAATCTGGTTCCTTTTCCTTTTTGGCCTGTTGAATTTGAGCCAGGCGGCTAATGGGGTTCATTCCTTGACCATATTCTGGTCCAGCCTAAAAAAAATTTAAGAAAAATTTTCAAAACATGAGACCTGCTTTTAAAAGTTGTTATTAGGTCCTTAAAGAAACCATGGTTCTCACCTCCTCCCCTGCACCCCAAAACTCTGTCTGAAATAAATGAAAATTTATAAAGGAAAATTATAAAATGGATCTGAAACTAGGCTTCTATAGGATTTAGGGCTTAGAAGTATTATTGATAAGCTGGTCAACTATCCTTTTAAACTCTTTAATACAGTAGGAGTTGCTTCACAACTTCTACTCATCAAAAAACACCAAAAAGAATGTAAGAAGATAAGCCATGAACTGGGAAGAGATATTTGAAATACATGTAAGTTAAAAAAAGATATATCCAGTATCCAAAATATATTTTTAAAAACTCCTAAAAAGTATTAAGAAAAAGACAATCTAAAATAAAAATGGGCAGGACTTCCCTGGTGGTCCAGTGGTAAAGATCCACCTGCCAATGCAGGGGACGTGCACTCGATCCCTGGCCGGGGAACTAAGATCCCACATGCCATGGGGCAACTAAGCCCGCACACCACAACTACTGAGCTTGCACGCCTCAACTAGAGAGCTCGTGTGCGGCAAACTATAGAGCCCACTCGCTCTGGAGCCCATGCACTCTGGAGCCCGCACACCACAACTAGAGAAGCCCACGCCCACAACTAGAGAGAAGCCCACGTGCCACAACAAAGAGCACGCGCACTGCAATGAAAGATCCCACGTGCCTCAATGAAGATCCCACCTGCCACGACTAAGAGCCAATGCAGCCAAAAATAAATAAATAAATAAATAAAATTTTAAAAAAATAAAACAAAAATGGGCAAATGAGATGAACAGATATTTAACAGAAGAAAAAACATATAAAAAGATAATCCATCTCATTAAGACTCAGAAAATGCATATTAAAACCACAGTGAGATACTATTTCATACCTATCAATTTAGCAAAAGAAGTCCAACAGCCTCAACTGGTGAAGATGGGGAGTAACAAAAACTTACACAGTGCTGATCATAATATAAACTGGAAAACAATTTGGCAATGTCTAGTAAAGCCAATAAATAACCCACTCCTCAGTAGCCTATTCAACTAGAAAACTGTTACCCAAATGTGCTAGCTCATTTGTATGGGAATATCCACAGCTGCATTATTTGAAATAGCAGAAAAAGAAAAACTGGAAATAACCTAAACATTCATCTATAAAAGAAAAAATAAATTATGGCATGTTCATACAATGGAACGGCATATCACAGTGAAAATGAATTAAGTATTGTTACATACCTCAAGATGAATGAATTTAAGAAAAAAATGTTAAGTGAGAAAGGCAAGCACAGAATAATATATAAAGTATGATATAATTTATATAAAGCCCATTAAAACTACAAAACACTGGTGAAATTAAATAAGATCTCAGTAAGTGGACAGACATACATGTTAATGGATCAGCAGACTCAATATTCTTAAAATGTTGATTCTCTTCAAACTGATCTGTCAATCAAATCTATCAAACCAATCAAATCAATCTATCAACCCCAATCAAAACCCCAGCATGCTCTTTTTGGGTAATAATTAATAAGCCAATACTTAAAATTCATATGGAAATGCAAAGGACAAATAACCAAAACAACCTTGAAAAAAGAACAAAGTTGGAGGAATCAGACTGCCTGATTTCAAGATTTATTATAACGCTATAGTAATCAAGACAGTACGTGTGGTACTGTCAGAAAGACAGACAAAGAGATGAAACAGAACAGCATCCAGAAGTAGATCCACACATATATGGTCAACAAAGGTGCAAAAGCCATTCAGTGGAGAAAGGGTTGTCTTTTCAACCAATGGTACTGGAACAATTGGATATTCACATGTAGAAAAAACCCAAAACTTCAATCCATACCTCACACAAAAGTTAACTCAAAATGGTTCATAGGCTTAAGTGTAATATCTAAAACTAAAACTTCCAGAAGAAAATATAGGGGAAATTTTTCTGGTTTGGTTACGTAACAATTTCTTAGATACAACACCAAAATCATATTCAATAATAATAATGATAATAAATTGAACTTCGTCAAAATTAGTAACTTCTGTTCTTTAAAAAGGACAAGTCACAGGCTTGGAGAAATATTTGCAAACCACATATCTGATTAAAAAATACTTGTACCCAGAATGTATAAAGACCTCTCAAAATTCCGTAATAAATTTATATTTTAAATGTATTATCTGTTATTATTTAAATTATTACTTAAAAATTTTTAAGCGAGCAAAAGATCTGAACAACACTTCATCAAGCTTCATGTGCTACTGTATATACAAAAAAATGCTCTATCATTAGTCACTGGAGGAATCTGAACCAAAATGAGATATCAATATGCATGTATTTGAACAACTGAAATTTAAGACTATACTATGTGTTAGAAAGGATATGCAGATACTAGAATTATCACACATGGCTGCTGAGAATACAAAATGGTTCAATCACTTTGAAAAACAATTGGCAGTTTCTTAAAATGTTGTATACCTACTAAATGACCACACCACTCTACTCCTAAGTATTTACCCAAGAGAAAAAAAAGCATATGCCCATAAGACTTAGACACAAATGTTCACAGCAGCTTTATTTTTAATAGCCCCAAATTAGAAGCATCCCAAATATACAACGCAGAGTGAATGGATAAACAAATTATGATATATCCATTCAATATAATACTACTTAGCAATAAAACAGAACCAACAATTAACAGCTGTAACAACATGGATGAATTTCTAAATTATTATACTGAGTGAACGAAGCCAGTCAAAAAAAGAGTGGTTGCTTGGGAATTGAAGGTGGGGGGATTCCAAAGGGGAATGAGGAAACTTTGGGGAGCAACGGATAGGTTCATTATCTTGATTGTGGTCATGGTTCCACAACTGTACACATATATCAAATCATATCAAATAGTATGCTTTAAATATGTACAGTTCACTGTATGTCAATTACACCTCAATAAAGCTATTTTAGAAACCAACCAAATACCAGTTTTCAGAAAAACAAACATGTAGTAAAACTGTAAGATTAGGAAACATTAAACACAAAACTAATGATGGCAGGTTACGTAAGGGAGGTGGTATCAGGATGTGACAGAAGAGGGTATACAGATAGCTTCAACCTTACCGAGAAATGTTCTATATTCAAGCTGGGTGGTAGGTCTCACTTACTCTTACTTAGTATGCTTTTTAACTTACATACACATCCTATATAACCTTTCAGAAAGCACTCTATTTTTAACTTTATATAAGGTAATGTTTATGAATAAAACTTGATAAAAGCTTTTTTTTTAAGTTTATGTATAGCCTTTTTAGTGGCTTCTAAAAGGTTTAAAAAAAAAAGAAACCTTTGCAAATCAAATATTTTTTTCTGCATGCAAACTAACTTTCTTCATATATTATTCCTAGAAATGAAGGTTTGCATGTCATATGGTCAGCACTTTATATCCACCTGTGAAAATCTACTCTAAAACAAGTATTAGAGACAAGGGTAATCACTAAGTTACAGTTTATATATGTTACACTAAACTTACAGAAGAGCCACTATATAGTCTTAGCTTTTCCTGTAGTTGTTGAGTCTCAACCATATCTAGCTTGGTACTGCAGGTACAGCCTCTAAGTCAGATCCTGCAAGGTCTTTTAAATTATGTTTTGGGGATTTGGGGTTTTACCCAAAGAACAATGAGAAATTACTAAAAGATTTTAAGTAGAGGCATGACATGATCTGATCAGTATTTCTAAAAGACAACACTTTTAAAAAGATCTTTTGATGTCAAAAGTACTTGTAGGAAGAAGGCCAATTAAAAACCTACTGTAGTAGTTCAGGCAAGACATGAATGTGAGTTGGATCAAAAGGGTGGCAGGGAATGGAAAGAAATGGACCAACTTAGGAAATATTTAAGTGATGGAATCAACAGGGCTTGATGATTGACTCTATACAAGGGGTAGGAGAGATGTTAAAAAGGACTCCCAGGATTCTGTTTCAGCCGCTGGATGGGGACGCCGGTCACTATGGTAAGGAATGCAGGAGGAGGAAGAGGCTCAGAAGGGAACACGATGAGTTTTGGACAGAGTTTCAGGGGCCTGTGAACTATTAAGTGAGAGGCCCAACAGGCAGTGTCGAGCACAGAAGAGTATTTGGGAATCATCTATATAAGGACTGAATTGAAGCCCTAGAAGTATGAAGAGCAGCCTAGGAGAGAGAAAGAGAGGGAAAAGGCTGAGAACTTCAATACTGCAATAGTTGGGTAGAGGGGGAGAAGAAAGAAAAGGAAAATTTTAGCTTTTGATAAAATACTGCTTTCTACTTCTACTTACATACCAAGAAAATGAAAAAAATATGTATTATAATGGAAGTAAAGAAGGACTGATGAGAAAAGACAAATACAGATAATAACCCGTAAGTCTAAGATTGAAATGCCAATGAAAAGGTAAAGGGAAGCTCTTGAGTCTCGCACTAGAAGATGTCCATGAAGATGATCGCACAAACATGTACTTCCAATGGTATGTTGTCTTTATTCCTGTTTAATTTGCCTATTTTATAAGAATGTCTGTAAGTTCCAAAGACGCTGTTGATACAGATTCCAATGACAAAGAACCAGATGCATAAATCCAATCAGAGAATAATGGAGTTCTGAGAACGTTAAGAATGGCTGGTTTCTTCCCTTGATTGAAATTAACTACTAGCACCCTTGAAAATTAAGTTATTCCTTGGATAGCAAGTCTTAGATTATCATTCTACAAACCAGTAAGGACAGTCTTATTCAGAAAACTTTATCTCCAACATCAGAAAACCTCCTTTGAGGCCTCATCTTACAGAAGAGAACGACATTAGAGAACGACATTAAAGAACAGAATCTAAACCCAAAGACACCATCAGGGCAGTATTACATTTTAACAAGGTGACTCTGTAGAGTAAATTAAAATCCAAAAGGAGTTCACAACCAACCAGTTTCAAATGGGCACTGGCATCAGATGTGACTGGACCTGAAACCTGACTCTGCTCTGTGATCTTAGGGGAGTTTCTTAAACACCCAGAACACCTCATCTGTAAAATGGGGATAATATCTACATCACAGAGCGATTAAGAGGATCAAATGAGACAATGTGATAATTTCATTATTCTAAATAAAATCAAGGTAAATCATCAACAGCTATTTCCTCTACTTCTATTGCATAATAAGGAATGGTAGACCCTAGATGTAGAAGACATTTAAGGAAGTGACTAAAATGCTGAAAACCAAGACACTATCCAAGCTGATCCACTTACTGGCCCACTAGAAGGTCTGATCATACTCAAAATTATCTAGATTCCAACTCATTGTATGCATGCTGCTTTCTCAAAATAACCTTACATTTCAGAGAATATCTACAGACTTTAACATAAGACAGATATGGTACAAGAAACTCCAAGTGTGATGTATGTGAGGAAAATTGCAGGGGGCGAACCGAATCTGGGACTGGGGGAGGATCAGAGAAGGCATCCCTGAAGAAGTCAAGTTTAAGCTGAGATCTAAATGGTGGATAGGAAGAAAGTTCTAGAATAACATGCTTATATACTGGAGGTAGTAGCAAATTATTTTTAAAATTCAAAACGTTTCTCCCCCCTTTGTGGAATAACATTTAAACAATACTCTTGCATTTAATGGCTATGGTTAAAAGTAACAAGAGTTATATTTATATTCTACTATAAAAAGTGATAGATCTTTTCTAGACTAAAGGCTTATTATTCTTAATTTATTAAGATTAGATATAGTTTAACAGATTAGGTGGAAGTTAATGTGACCAGTTTTGCACTGCCATTCTGATGCAGAGCACTGTTCTTCCATCATGGAGAAGCTATAGATTTTATATATATAAAGATTTAGGAAAACAGACCATGGATACATTCATGCACATGTAAAATGTGAATAGAATTAGATACAAAATAACAATAGCTAATATTTATTGAGTACTTATTATTTGTATTGTTAATAAATATTTAATAATAATGACTAATACATTCTACGTAGTATTTCAAGTAACACATAACAATCCTGTGCAGCAAGTTCAATTATTATTCCTACTTTATAAATAGACAAGTGAAAGATTAGAAAAGTTAGGTAACTTGCTCAGGTCACAAGGATTCACACTCCAAGGTCATTTTCTGACTCTAATGGCCATTTTCTTAACAACCATATCCTACTCCCTGACCATGTGGTTAGAGCATATAAATGAAAGCCAGTCCTCAAAACCACTATGACTCATGATGAGTGGACCTATTTGGCGTTTATTTTTAGTCTACCTTGCAGCACAAGGTAGAATGCTATTTCAGGAAATGCATAATCTACAGCCTCGCAGTGAAGTAGTGACAGTATTCATTAAAAAGAACAAGTATTTATGTAGTTGTTTATATAGGTATTTATGTATTTATGTAAATATGTATGCATGTATTTTTAAATAAAGCAAAGGTACAAAAATATAAAACCTACAGAAATACTTCAATTGTACCATTGCAGGATCTAAACAAAAGAAATCCATCAAAGATAAAACATACTTCACTTCTGTCATCCTTGATACTCTGAAGAAGTCTGCTAAATAAGCGAGGCTGAGCTAGCCGCTGATGCACTGGCAGTTTAAGGCTTTCTCTGGGAGCAGAACTCTCGCTCCATTCACGTCACACACGCTGAGTGCTGCAGGCACTGTCCTGTGCTAAGTGCTAATTCATCTCATTCCTCTGACCTCTGTCTTTTTTTTTTTTTTTTTTTTTTGGTTAACGTAAATAAAATCTGATTCAGTAAAAGAAAGAGTTACAACATCTTGAAAAGCTGTGTGCTCTATATTCTTCTTTGACACGGTATTCATGCCTGAAAGAATAGAAACCAAATCGCCCCGCTGACCTCCTAGGGCTGCTATGGGGATTTAATGAGATAAAGCATGTGAAGGGCTGGGACCATGTCTGGCACACTGAGCGCTTTATATTTACTGGCTGCTTCTGCTGTCATCAGTGTGAGGATTACTCATATGATTATTACTCTGCATCCAACCACCACGTCCTGAAATCCTAAGCAGTCACCATACAGCAGTGTGGTTTGCAGAAAGAACACTGGATTACAGATCAGTAGTTCAGGCTGCTGCACACAATAGGTGAATGCAAGTGAGCAAATTCTTTGACTATGTCTCATAAAACCTTATTTGTAAAATGAGGGGTAACATCTGCCTTACAGAATCATGATGAGAATTTTACCAAAGGTGATCATGAATGGGAAAGTATTTTTTAAACCATAAAAAACTATAACTATTTAAGGTATTATTATTTCATGAACAAACACAGGTATACAAGTGTCTAAAAGCAAAACAGAATTGTTATTCATTTATAGACACATGTCCGACCCTGATTTTGGGACTGTTTATAACCCACAGGTTTAAGTGCCTGGCCTATGAAAAAACTTTTAGCTACAGATACTATAATGTTTACATAGTAAAACTAACATTCACAAGCATATACTTACCTTTACTATTGTTTTAGGGCGTTTTTTAAAAAACAGTTTTGGCTTTTCAACCACAGGAAGAGGTGGAAGTTTCTTAAGCTCCTGTAGGACAGTGGTTGCAGCGCGTTTCTTGGATAGTTTTTTGCTATTTCCCTCTCCTTCTGCAGAGAACTCTCCCACTGACACCCGAGTAACAAAGCTTTTCATATGTGGTGGTCCACTTTCTTTAATAACCTATTAAATGTAAGTAAAATATTCAGTACAGGCACTTAAGATGTGTTCTTATGGCATGAATCTTTCTTAATGTTCATATCATAATCAAGATGGAAATTATTAAGAATTATGCCAAAATTATAGATTCCTTCAATAAAGCTATTATGAAGTCATTATACAGGGACTATTCATTTATGATACTTATGATGCCTAATGAACTGAATTTGAAAAAACAGAAATCTAAATAAACACATTCAATTCATGGTCAAAATTGTGTTTTACTAGCTTAAAACAGGCAATTCTAATTATGGTTACCCTGTTTCTTATGCAACAGAAAATTAAGAACATAAAACATACCATATTACATTAGGTACACAGGCCATCCAGAATGATAATTTGCATATAACTGTGTACATATCTTTCTCCTCTGTAAGAGTAAGTTACTGGAGTGCCAGGACTATGTCTTATTGGAGTTTTATAACCCATAAAGCATCCTGCATGTGGAAGCCTCTCAAAAACAGGTTATGTATGAAAAATAACCTAATTTTGATGGAGACCTCAAAGGCTGTTTTACAAAAAGGAATGTTTACGCTCTGTGACATGACCTTAAATAGGTAAGTAGATATGCCATAGAAATACCTAACTTTCTAGAGTAATGGATTATGAATCTGTCTGCTATAAATATTCCTAAATCCTGAATTAATGTGCTCTTTTTAAACTATACCAGTTTTGGGAGGAAAATGCCTTCCAAAAGCTGAGTGCTTTATAGTCTCCTTCAAAAGTCTGACCTAAAAAAAAAAAAAAATACCCTATTTAAATAGTTTACCATTGAACATTGTATTAAAAATCTGTCTTCTAATATTGGATACCAATTAGGAAAAGATACAGTATCTCAATAATCCAATATTATTGGGGATAAGGAATTTATGATAAGCATACTTTCCAAGTAATTTAAGTTGAAACACCAAAACTGTTTAACCACTTTGATGGACATCTTCCTCAATTAAAAAATATACATATATACTCTACTGACTAAATATTTAACCTTTTATTGTTCACATTAGATCATCATTATGAACATCAGAGATTCTATACTATACTATATTGATGCCTCTAAGGACATCTAAGACTTTAAAAACTGTTCCTCTTCACTGTAGCCTTTAAAAGTCCCCACCTTCCAATGACTTTTGAGTTATATGCAATTACTTTTGATAGGTTTTCCATATTTTCCCTATCATTTCTTGCTGGGACCAACAGGCCTTCAAGTACATTCTCTTCCTGCCTTCCTCATTTTGCTGCCTTTAGTCTCTATGGACTGAGAAATCAGATAACCCAACTTGTTAGGACTGTGTATAAGAAAGCAAACAGGTTTTCAGTCGAGGTAAGTAGATCCGGCCAGTGAGAGTAAAATGTGGGAGCTTTCTAGTTGACGAACATCACATAATTTGAAGGAAGATAGATACTCATCGACTGTTTCAGCTTATTTCCTGGGTTTGGCCTATTTTCTAGATATTTGAGTTGCAAAATTAGTGACCTCTTAATAAAGGAGGTATTATAACAATTTAACATTTTTTCTCTTTTAAATGTCACACAATTTTATAAATATTTTGTGACACATTTATCTAGCTGTAAACTAAAGAGCTGCTTAATTACTTCTTGGTGACTTCTTAGTAAAGGTTAAATTTAAACATATTTTGGCCTCCATAAATTTAAAAGAAATTAGATATTAATATATACATGTCACTAAATATTAACTATACTGAATATTTTCAATGTGATCTTATCAAAAACACCAAATCTTATAGGTTACTACAAATTATCTTAAACTCAGCGAATAAATTTTATGATGAAACTTGAAATATCATGTACACAAAGGGCTTAATACAGAAAAGGCAAAGAGAATCAGCAGGAATCCATAAGTTCTATTTTCTCAGGGCTTGTATCATTTCATGATAGAGAGTTCAAACATAAGGAAGCACATTAATTCTTTCAGGGTACTAAAATTTTATCTGTCAATCTTATTTGTTTGTTTATTTAAAATAATAAGGAGCGAGGAGGGAAAAATGGGAGATCTCTGCTGAACACATACCTCAAAACTGACGGGCATATTTCGCTTCAGAGCAATTTCAAACACTAAGCTGATCTCAGACTTATTTGCATCTTTGTCATCATCCATTTCTTTTCCTGATTCACCATTCTAAATCACAAAAAATAGGATGACATTGAATCTTCACTTTGTAACAAACTTTACATGTATTTAACAATCAAGAGAACCTATCTAAAATACAATAGCAAACAGGAAACCAGAAACTGGATCTTGTGGATTTCTATGTAACCACCGTAGTCGAGGGCTTTGCTGTGAGGCTTCTTGTGATTTGGTTTTAGTTTTTTTCCTCAAAGTAGAAGGATAAATGCTGAGTGTGGAAATCTTTTACTCAACCATTCACTAATTTGAGTTTATCCTACATCCTCAGACCCAGTTCTCTTTAGAGACCTCCATTACACACACACACTCTCACACACACACACTATCTCCACTGGTGTAGATATTTAATCTTCTAGGAAGACTAAGTTGCAGAAAGAGTGCAGGATGAAAACCAGGATTTTGGAGCTCTGTGCCAATTTACTTATTCACCTATTTAACACTTACTTCTGGAGGGCCTCACATATACTGAACACAGTATAAGCATTAAAGAGATCAAGAGACAGTATTCCTGCTGTCAAGAAGCTTATGACTTAGTGGGAAAACAGATAAGCAAACAGATAAGGGTCATAATGAAAGTGTACAAGGACAAAAATTCTAGTCTGCCATTAACTAAGATAAATCTCAAAGGGGGAAGAACAACAGGCTTGAGGAAAGGGAAACTGTACAGGTTGAACCGCACAGTTTCAAACAACTACGTGCAGAACTCGCTAAGACGGTGACTTATTAGAGACACGCCTGGACTGGAGATACTATTTTGAAGTCAACAGAGAAAGTAGATGAAGCCATGGGAACGAGTGAAATTACTGAAGATCAGCCCTCAATAACCTCACTGGTAAAATAAAGTAGGACTAAAAAGTTCATAAAGATCTCCTCCACTTTAAACTCCTTGATTCTAGATTAATTAATACAATGTAATCCATGCTCAATAAACCGTAGCACTCGATGCAAGGTAAATGAATGTTATTTCTCATCCTTGCTCACATTCCCAAATCCTGCCTTGCCTGGAAACTCCACAGGGTGAACCAAAGTGCTCAAAAGTAAGGTCATCCCAGCAGGAACACAAGAGTCTAATATAGCACACAGGTAAGCTGAGCAGCAAATCATAGCAGATCGCTACTCTAGTGGTCCTTCCTATCAGCAGAGATTTCCCTTATTTGTAAAAAAGCATTTGCTTGTCTTCTCAGTAATCTCCCTAGGCAACTATAAGAAACAGGCTGCAACATGCAGCAGTGACCCACCTGAGCTGACTTTTCCGGAATAGGTTCATTCTGCAGTGCTTGAAGGGCTTTCATTGCGGCATTGTGTCTAGCAGCTTGTCGAGTCTTCCCTTCCCCAAAAAATTCATTATTTCCTACAGTCAGCTGAACATAAAAGATCTTGGGCATTGGGCAATGATACCTAAAGTAAGAAAATAAAAATATTACCGTTAGCTCAATAAAATCACTCTATAGGGACTTCCCTGGTGGCTCAGTGGTTAAGAATCCACCTGCCAATGCGGGCAACATGGGTTTAATTCCTGGTCCAGGAACATCGCACATGCTGTGGAGCAACTAAGCCCGTGCGCCACAACTACTGAGCCCGCACTCTAGGGCCCGCGAGCCACAAGTACTGCTGCGCACCTAGAGCCCGTGCTCGGCAAGAAGAGAAGCCACCGCAATGAGAAGCCCGTGCACTGCAACGAAGAGCAGCCCCTGCTCAATGCAACTAGAGAAAGCCTGTGCGCAGCAACAAAGCCCCAACGCAGCCAAAAAAAAAATCACTCTATAATCATTAGTAAGATTTCTTTTCTTTAAAATGATACCAACCATATAATGCACTATACCCTCTGTTAACCCCAATAAAATTTTTTTGTTCGTTTATTCACTTACTTGGTTGCGCAGGGTCTTAGTTGCAGCAGGCGGGCTCCTCAGTTGTGGCTGGCAGCCTCCTTAGTTGCGGCATGCATGTGGGATCTAGTTTCCTGACCAGGGATCAAACCCGGGCCCCCTGCATTGGGAGCTCAGAGTCTTAACCACTGTGCCACCAGGGAAGTCCCCCCAATAAAGTTTTAACCTCACGAATGTATTTATAAAAGATAAAATGTGAGTCAATGTATCTATCGACAATAAAGAATGTATGCTGATCTCCATGAAAAACATATTTTAGAAACCAACATTAAACATAAATACTGTAAAAATTATTTAATTATATCACAGAAGACTTCCTGGCAAGTTTTCAGTCACATTTTGACAGAAGTGAGCCAAATGGTCTGGTGCTGAAGGACTGGGACCTGCCACAGAGGTGAGAGACAAGCAAGACCATTTAGGTGACAACACGCAGATTACTGTGCTTTTAGCAGAAGATAATTATGATTAGACATGCGAAGAACAGTAGTAGGATGGAGCTACTACTGCAAAGTAATAAGTACTTTGCAAAGTAATGAGGAGATCAGATTCAACATAAGAAAGAATGGAGAGTTTAAGCCAATTCTTAAGCAGAAAGAATCACAATAAAATGTATTTAAGGTGACAATCTTTAGCAGGTTTGTGTTTAATGAGACTGAGGTAAGGATGCGTGACTAGAAAGCGGCACTGATGCAGACATGAGGGGATAAAGGGGGCTGGAAGAAGAAAGAACAAACTTAGAAGAAATTAAGAGGATCTGCAATAAAATCCATTAATTTAACAATTATTTACGGAGCACCTGCTTATGATGGGGGACTATCACAGTGAACAAAAACACACATTAGAGTGGAGAAGACAGACAATAAATAAGATAAATATGTAGAATATCTAGTATGTTAGAACTACATGTTGAACAGAAAAAGAAGGAAAGGTTCAGAAATGTCAGGTGGGGTGGGACAGGGAGGCGGGGTTAGACAGAGCGGTCAGTGAGTGTCTCATTAAGAAGATGACAATTGTGTAAAGGCCTGGAATAAATGAGGAAGGAAACCACACAGATACGTGTTCAAGTAATTCAGAGGATTCCCACCTGGTTAGCATCAAGGGAGTAAAGGAAGGAAAGCTAAGAGATGGGAAGAGGTGGCCAGATTCCATAGGGTCTTCCTTAGAAATTACTGTAAGGATCTGACTTTTACCCGGAGTGCAATGGCCAGATTTTAAGGATAGAAGCAACATAATCTGACTTCCATTGATTGGAAGGATCATCTGACTATTATGTTGAAAACAGACTGTAGGGGAATGATGACAGGAGCAAGGAGATCTGTTAAGAGGCTACTGAAATAATACAGACACCTGAACTAGGGTAGCAGCTTTGGAAGTAATGAGAAGTACTTGGATTCTGGATGAATTTCAAAAGTGGAGAAGATGGGTTTACCCAAGGACTAGCCATGGAATATGAGAGAGGCGTCGAGGAAAACCCCAGGGTTTCTGACATGAGCAACTAGAAGATGCAGCACCCATGCCTTGAGTTGGTGAAGACTGCAAAAGGAATGGGTTTGCTGGGATCAACAGCTCTGGGGTGGAGATGTTAAATTATTCAGTCTGTTAGACATCCAAATGAAGACGTCAAAGAGACAGTCAGATTTGTGAGTCTGGACTCCAGGAAAGACGTCCAAGGTGGAGATAGAATTTGGGCATCATCAAAATGTAGGTGAAATTTAAAGCCACAAGACAGTGAGAACTCTGTGGGAGGGCGTGACAGGAGGAAAACCAAGCAAGCACCAAGCAAGCAGAGTGCCCTTCCTGAAAGCCAAATGGGAGAAGTATATCTAGCAGGAGGGATGCTCACACGTCAAGTGAAATGATGACTGAGAACTGTGACCACTGGACTGGGCAAGTTAGCAAAACTAACAGATTCGATTTTGATGGAATGCTGGGTATATAACTGCAACACTAAAAGATTAAGTTAAAAATCACTCCTGTGCAGGAAAGTGTCTCTTTTCAAGCAAAGAGAAGCCAATCGAGGTCTTACTAAAGTTGTAGATGATTATTGGACATCCAAGTGGCAGAGCTCTATATTCAACCTGAGATAAACTGCATAGAGCCCATTCTATAAGAATTCACAGGCAGATGGGACTAATCAGTGAAGGTTTACTGAAGGTGAAGGACTAGAAATGTACATCGGTACTGAAGATGCAGACTTGGGAGGTAATAATTGAAACCATGTTGAGTGGGTAAGCACCTGGAAAGGGTAAGTGTAAAAGAACCAAAAAAGACAGCCTAAGGCTGGGATCTGATTAATGCCCACGATCAAAAGGCAGGGGAAATAATAGACAGCAGTGAAGGAGATGAAAGAGGGTCAGAGTTAGAAAAGAAATTATAACACAATGTCAGGGGAAGGGATAATCAACAATGTCAAATGTTGTGGAGAAATCCAGAGTGAGTATGAAAAAAAAGGAAAAAAGAAAAAGTCACTGTTTTAAATTTTTAAAGTCAATTTTCTTGGCCCCCAGTTTTCTATTAAGATAAAATACTTTAAACGTGTTTCTACTGTAGGTCATATGTTCTCATTTTTAATTGGCAAATATAAAAAAGTTAAAGGAAGAAAAAAATCACTTATAGTAAAAGATATTTTTAACATGCAGAGACTAAAAAGCATTAAAACCACAATCTTTTTTGCTCTTTGACTGCAGTAACTAGTGATGCACTGAAGTACACAATTTCCTATTACCTATTTTATTTTAGATCCCTTTAATGCAGAAATTTTGACAGACTAATATCATCAATGCAAGTTATTTTCGTTTTGTTTCCCACAAAATTCAGTTTTCCCACCTCCACAGAACTTTATGCGTATTTTTAACTGGTTTCACTATAAAACTTCAAAACAGACAACCTGAAATCAGAAATTTACTTCTGGACTGAGATCCTACATGGCAAGCTTTCCGCACAGAGCAAATGTTTACAATTAATTATACACTTCTGAAAATAGAGGTCCACAACTGGAATGCTAACAGACCTTTAACTATGGTGGAGGGAGTGGGCGCCACTATAATCACTAAGGCCTGCTGACAATTACAAAACTCATTTCGGTTTGCCACAGAGACAAACAAAATTTCTGTTCATTATAACTTTACTGGAATATGATGTCATAACACATAACCATACTGAAACAATCTGCTGATTTTCTGACCAAAATATTAATTGCACACTAAAGAGCCCTTGGGGCCTCTTCCTTTTTGGGCATCAAATATGGCTCTATGTATGTGTATGTGCCTGATGTGGATACGTATGTACATATATATTATACTGCATAAATATCAGAGGGAAAATTAGGTATGTTGTATTTTTAACATAAAAAGTAAAATATTCTAGCACTAACAGCAGGAAATACCAAGACCCGACGCCTGACTTGTTTCATTCCATCCTCTTACTTAACAATGATTCTTAATAATCTACCCCACGTGGTTTGAATACCTTATATATCACATCTCCTCATATCATCATGACAATTAAGATTAACCAGAGCACTCTCATTAATGGCTCCCAGATTGAATTACAGGAGAGAAGATGAAGAATTCTTTTTGTGTTAGGTCCTGGTCTCTAAATATTCATTTCCCTTGGTAAAGAAGCTCAGAGTTTACTAACTTTAAAGGTTGATATGCTCTATTTAATGGAGTTCCTTTTTCTATTTTTATTTATTTATTTCTGGTAAAGTGCTTCTAATAAGTGATGCACTTATTTCTACAAATTGGCACATATATACTTACCTAATCTTATACTGCTATTCTTGAATGATTTTCCTCAATTAGAATTTTACGATCGATGCTTAGACCCCTATCTTTTACTGTTAAAAGATGAGCCATGAAAACTCACCCATCCAGGCTATTAAAGTTTCAAGGTCAAATGGCTTCTACCCTCAGCCTCCAAAGTATATTTTATAAAGTGTGATCCCGCTTTCATAAGAATCATCTCTAGTGCCTGTTACAAATGCAGATTCCTGTGTTCTAACCCTGACCTGCTGAATCAGTCTCTGAGGATGGAACAAGAGTCTTCAGTTGCACAAGTTTTACTGGTGAGTCTGCACAATGAAGTCTGAGAGCACCTGCTCCACAGGTCACCACAGCCTACAACGTGGCTGATGCGACCTGATGACTGTTTCAAACCCCATGCAAGCAAAGGACTGCACACAGCCCTTACAGCACCACGGTTAGGTTTCTTACATCTCTTTCTCATTTACTCCTCATGGCAGCCTGGTGAGACAGATGTCCCCATGGTCACCTTGAGAGGTAGCAAATCTCCCCAACCAAGTTGCTGGGGGTCAAACTCAAGTCTGCCTAACTTCAGAGCTTAGGAAACTCTTAAGTAGTTTCCTGAAAATCTGCTTTATCTTCTTCTATTTTTCTTCATATATGTTTATTAAACTAGCTATGTCCTTGGCGGGCCAGAGGAGCTAATGCAAGGGTTCTTTCTAACCTAATAAGGTCCACTAACAGACTTCAGAGGTGCCTTACCGAGTAGGTGCTGAACAAACAGACCTCCACAATGAAACTCTATGTTTTTAGGGTACGTCAAGCCAAGCAGGGACAAAAACAGGCAGGAGCAAAAGGTCAGAAAAATGGGCTCAAGTGCCACACTGCCTAACAGCGTAAGGCTTATAAAGGCTGTTTGTTAAGACCGCTTTTTTTTCCCATTCCTCTTTGCCCTCTGTCCACTGGAAGTTCTATAAAAAACAAACCAAATTCCAAATAAAAGTTTCCCTTTCTTTAGATCTCAAAAAAGTCTTTAGATTTGGTCTGTCTTCAAGACTTCACAAGTCACTACAAGAGTAAAGAAAGAATGATATTTGGCTCCTTTGAATTAATACTTGACATTCCTTATACAGTTTTGTTTTGGTTTTTGAACAAAGGGAAGATTTTTACACTCTTACATAGTATTCTTACAAGAATACGGGGATTCTTATTCTTATATTTGACTGTCAGTTATAACAACTTTCTATACCATAGACCTTGCCATCCTCCCTCAATCTACCTCATTAATGCCCTCTTTGTGGACTCATTTTGTGTTTATCTTTCTAAACAACTAAAATCCTCCCTAGCATTCTGTGACTGCCTTCTCCATCATCTCCACTTTCCTAAGTATCATTTTTACAAGGTGAGAAAGACATATTCCAAATAACATTAGAACTTTTAAAAATTGAAAAATAATTGCCTCATTTTATTTGATAGCATTACCATAAATCTCAGCCCAGCTTAAGCATTCATGTCTCCTCTACAGGTTTATGTCTTAAATATATGAACATGTTATCTTCTGATCTAATAAGGAGAGGCTTTGGATTTCTGTGTTTACTTCTAACATTGACTGAAAACAGAAATGTCACTTAATCTTTCTATCTCAGTTTACTTATCTGCAAAATATTTGCAGAATTTATGTTTAAAGAACTATAAAGGCCAAAACTTAGAATTCAAATGCCCTGTTGATTATTTTGACTCTTTGTACACGTTTTGGCACAGCTAAGCATTCTTTTTCTTGCTATTGAAAAATAATAGGTTTTATCATAAAGCTGTAAAATAGTCCTTGGCACATTTTCAAGCTTGTATGTATATAAAACGTCTAGATAGGAGAGAGTTCTTTCTCTATTCACATCTATAAATTTTGAAAATATATCTTTTATGGGATCTGAATGTTTAGTCTTGAGAAATTTCAAAAATTAGGATCTATCAGAAAAGACTCACAGGACGGCTGAAAATAAGCTTTAAAAGAGATGTAAGGATATTCTATTCTATTTGTAGAATTATAATTATGTTTAAAGTGCATAAGGGAAAATATAGAAAGAGATGCACTAAAAGCTGGGATAGGGTGTTTTGAAGTGATGGAATTATAAACGATATTTTCTTTCATAATTTCCAAATTTTAAAAAGAATATGGTTATACTGGTATATAAACAAAAGAAAATATTTTATTGAAGTAAGTCTAGTCCCTGTCCAAACAAAAGTAAACCTGTGTTCAAAATGTAAATTTGATGAATTAGTGGAATGACTTGTGGAATACAGGCTATGAGCCGCAAGAGTCAATCATTTGTACTGTGTCACTGACGCCAGTATCACAACAGGACTATGGAAATCAGAGCCTGCTATCACAGAGCACCTCTTTATAAACACACAATTACCACCCTCAATCCCAAACTTGGATCCAGCATAAAAATGTTCTTGCCGCTTCCCTAAATGGATATCTACATAAATCATCATCACCACCATCACCATCATCATGATTACAGCGAACACACAGAGCTCACCGTGTGCCAGCCACTGTCTGAAGCTCTGTGCATACTCATCTCATTCAGCCACAGGAACAACCTCAACTTCACTTTGCACGCAAGGAAGTGAGGAACAGAAGTGTTCACTTATTTGTCCAAGGCTCCCCGCCTTGAGCCAGCGTCTGAACCAAACAGTCTCACTCCAGAGGCTACGGGCTTAACCTCTACACTGTGCTGCGTCTGAATGAACTGGATAAATGAGCGCTTTAAACTGCAGAGCTACTAACTGTGAACTTTGGGGAGGTCATGATAGACTTGGAACATCAAGGCAATTTAAGCCAAACTTAGATCAGTGGTCACATCAGTTCCAAAGAGAAAGCTGGGGCACTGTAAGCCCAGGAGACCGAGCTGATGGCAGCACCGCCGCTCTCTCTCACGCTCTGCCTCCTCTGGTAACCCACCTTTCGGGAACCCGTGCTTAAACGCTAACGTTCCCAGGAGGGAACTCAAGTCAAAACCACGATGACACACCACTGCACACCCACTAGGATGCTTACAGTTGTGCAGCCACTGCTGTTCCCTAAAAGTTAAACACAGAATTACCATCTGACCCAGCAATTCACTCCCAGATATCTAAAACTGAAGAGAAATTTTTAAAAGTGTGTAAACAAAAATGGGCACGCAAATGTTCATAGCAGCATTATTCATAACAGCCATAAAGGAGAAATAACCCAAAGGGCCACCCAACTGATGAATCAAGAAACAAAATGTAGTATGTCCAAACAATGGAGTACTGTAGAGCCATACAAAGGAACAAAGCACTGATACACGACACAATGTGCGCGAACGCTGAAAACATTACGCTAAGTGAAAGCTAGACACAAAGTCTACATATTGTATGATTGCATTCAGATGAAATGTCCGGAATAGGCAACTCCACCAGACAGAAAGTAGATTAGTGGTTGCCAGGGGCTGGGAAGAGGGAAAGTGGGGAGTAACTGTTCAGGGGTAGGGGGGATTCTTATGGGCGTGATGAAATGTTCTGGAATTAGATAGTGGTGATGGTTGTACAACACTGTGAATGTAGTAATTCACAGTGTACTGAACTGTACACTTTAAAGTAGTTAAAATGGTGAATTTTATGTGACTGTGAGTTTTACCTCAATAAAAACCAATTTTTTAAAAAAATGTTCATACTCCCTAAGGTTCAAACTTCTGTTTCTCATAGACAAGACAGTCTTCCTAGGTGATGTCACCTGTTCTTATTTACATTCTTGGCAGACTCCCAGAAATTAGCCTGCCAGATTGGGGGAGTGCAAGGGAGAGGGAATAAAAGTCATCCCTCCCTTCTGAACGCTCAGAAATTAATAACCTGGTCTTCTTCCTGCCCTTGTTTGATTGCCAGGGGTGGGGGTTGGTGGGCGTATGTGGATTAAATTATTTATTCAAAAAATATTTATTAAGGACCTAATTCATGCCAGGGACTGCTTTAATCCCTAGGGATGGTAGGCCCCAGGAGACAATCAATCAACCAATCAATCAAATAGTATCAACTAGTAAGATGGGCTAGGAAGAAAAGCAAAGCAGAACAGAGAACCTCTTTTAGGATGTGGCATTTGAATAAAGAGGTGGTTGGAGTAAGAATTCTAGGTATGGGGATGCCTGGAGGAAAAAGTGTTCCTAGCAAATGAGACAGCAAGTGCAAAGGCCCTGGGGTGGTAACATATGGGGCATTTTTTGAGAAACAGCAAGTGTTCTTATACCTGGAAGAAGTGAGTCAAGGGGTGAGTAGCAGGAAACTAGTCACAACTTAATCCCACATGTGATGGAAGCCATCAGAGGGTTTTAAGCAGGGAAGTGACACAGTCGGACTTATTACTTAAAAGTCTCTCACTCCTGTTTGCCCAAAGAAAGGCAAGAAGAGGGGGCTGGCAGGCCACTGCATAGTCTAGACAAGTCATCTATGAACACAGGAAACCGAATTGCCCAGAAGAATACAGGGGATTGCCGGCAGTGCTGAAAGCCACCTAAGGGTTGTGTTCATTATTTCAAGATGGGACCAGTCAGCACAGTTACGTTTTTCTGTGGCTTCCTGGGTACAAGTACAGAGTCAGGGGAGCTGGACTTAACCAGTTACCGTTCTGCTAAGGGTCAGTGATCATTCAAGCAGGGAAGCACTGGAAAGCACAGGAATTAAGAGACTGACTATAGGATTGGTGAGAAAAGAGTGATGAACTCCAGGGAAATGCAGCCCTGCAGAACTTGGCAAGTTAGTAAAGGCTGCAACCGCCCTGAACCTCTGCTCAGTGTTCTCCCTAAGCACAGGGACCAGAGGACACCCCCTATTTCCTGCCATCCCACTGGACGGCGGGCGTGTAGCAGCAGCAGCCAGGCGTGCCTCTCACGTGGTGGCCGACGCCCAGTGCTAGAACTTGTGACAGTAAAGAAGGGTCCCCAGCAGAGGAAGCTGGGGGCTCTCTTGCCAGGGTGTGCTGCCGCTGTGTCCCTCCAGGTACTGCAGCACACCGTCTGAGACAGGTAAATGGCTGGCACCACAGGCAGCCAAGTGAGGAGTGACGGTATAGGAATGGGGGTGGGGTCCTCAGGGCAGCATTTCTCAAAGTGTGGGTCCCTCACAAAAACCATCAGAGTCCTCCTGGAGGGGTCTAGGAACACCTGTGAAAACGCAGAGTCAAGGCTGACAACCAGACTCTTTGGACGAGGCCAGGAATCAACATGATTACCCAACAGCCTGGGTGATTTTTATGGATGCTGAAGACAGAGAGCACCTACCTCCTTACAGGGGTCTCCTTCCCTTCCCTTGCTTGTGAATACAAAGACTTTTCATTCCTGAATGTTAACTTGGTCCCATCTCCCTTATTGAATTCTCCTGCCTGCCTCTAACAAGTTTTTAGTTCTCTTGCAATTCTCCAGATAATCACAACTGATGTGCAAAAAAATGATACTTCTTCTTATTTCTTTCCACATTTCATTCCTTTTATTTTCCCTAATTGTGTGGGTTCATACCTCCAACTGAATACCAAACAGCAGTTGATAACGGATGGTCTTGTTTTTTACTTTAATGGGAATGTGGCTAGTGTGTCCTCATTAAGCATAACGCTGGCTGTTGAGGTGGGTTAAGATGAGATGGGATGGGACTTCCCTGGTGGTCCAGTGGGTAAGACTCCACACTTCCACTGCAGGGGACGTGGGTCCAATCCCTGGTCGGGGAACTAAGATCCCGCATGCCTCGTGATGCAGCCAAAAAAAAAAAAAAAAAAAAAAAAGATGGGATGGTTGTGTGTGTGTGAGAGAGACGGGGAGAGAGTATGTGTGGGTGCATCGACAGAGTACACAGTGTACAGTGTTAAAGTAATATTCAGTTGTTCATAATGTATTGGATTTTCTAAGTTGAGAATGGATTTTTTTAATGTATTTTCAGCATCTGTGTAGTTGACAATTTTTACTTTTCATCTCTTAATAAGGTGAATTTTATTAACATATTTTCTAATCGTGAAACAATTTTACATTCCTAGAATAAATCCCAGTTGGTTATGGTGGTTCTTCTTTCAATGTACTGCCAAATTCTGTCTGCCAATATTTCAATTAAGATTTTTCCATTGATATTCTACAAATAATATCGATCTGAAGCTCTATCCTTTGTTGTTATCTCAAACTCGCATTGTTGAGCTAGACACCAAGGTTATTTTTGGTTGCCCAGAATAATCTGTTTCCAGTTTTCCGAAGGTTCAGTAAGATTCCTCTGTGAAACCACCGAGGTCAGGTGCTTTCCCTTCAGGGTGCTGGGCGAGGGGTGGCAGTCAGCTATTCCATTACTTATCCTCTTACATCTAGAGCAACTGCTTCTTTATTTTCTCCTTTTGAGGTCAGTTTTGATCATTTATATTTTCCTACAAAAGCATCCCATCCATCCAAGGTTCTGAAATCATTTTCCATGAGTTGAACAAATTAGTCCTTTATGAGAATTTTCATTTCTTGTGCATCTGCAGTGTTCCCCCATCTCAGACCATGTTTTGCACATCTGTGCTTTAAACTCACAATTGCTTGCCTTGATTAGGCTACATATTTAAATATTTTATTGGTTCTAAGAACAAAATATTGGATTCTGCATTTTTTTCTATTATTCTTCTGTTTTCTAATTAATCTATTTCTACATTCATTTTCCTTCCTCAGACCTTAGTCATTCCTTTTCTAACTTCTCACGGTGGATATATAATTAATTTGCAAGGTATCTATTAACATAGCTATAAGGTTAACGAACCTGCCTTCTCATAGGCTTTATGTTGTCTGAACTGTCCTGTCTTCAAGAGGGAAAAACACTATACAGTGTTTCCTAAACATTTTTGGTAATGAAACCCCCTTTTTCGTGAACTAGCATGTGTATTCTACAAAACACACCTGGAGACATGCTGCCTTAGTTAAGAGTCTGTGTATTCCCGCAGGTTATTGTTTAATCTGCTAAAAGCTTTTTATCTTGAACATAATAAAGATTACTTAACATTTTAAGAAATACAATTAAAAATGTTTATCAAGTACATTTACAAGCTTGATAAGCTTAAATAAACACTCAGAGAGTGAACAGAGGAAAAGAGCTTTAGATTACATTAAGATCAATTGGATTTAAGTTCCATCTACTCAATCTTTTTGGGTAGCGGGACTTATTTTCTCTAAGACTCATCAGTAATATGAAAGATTTTGTCTGTATCAACTTTCTCAATCTGATTCAAGTGGCAAATAAGGGGGAAATTATAGTATTTTTCATGAAATATCGTAACATATCTGTGTATTTACTTAGGAGCAATTTTCAAATATATATGTGTTTGTGCCCTTGGAGTGCACTTTGCACTTCAAAAGCTTTTATAAAATGTTTTAAAGGAATACAATTTAAAATTTTAATACGTATTCACTAAATACTGCATGCTAGTAGTCTAACAGCAGATCCTTAGCTTAAGAAAATTATCGAAAATACGGCTTATTTTTTCTTTGAGTTGTAAGAAGATTCTCATTATTCAATTCCATCAACAGATCATCTTTGATTAAGAGCTGTCTGACAATGTCCTTTCAAGACCACTGGTGAAGAAAATCTCTCAAATCCTTCCCAGCAACAAAATGGTTCCTGGGACTGGTTCCAGAAAATATTTCAAATGTTTCTGTTTCTTCATTAGCTTAAGCCTCAAAGTAGATGGTTTTGAGAAGTTTGAATTTTTATAAAAATACAAACGTAACAAATCATAATTTTAGAAGGGGTTTCATACCCTTTGTGGATAAATTAATTTTGTAATGTCTAGAATAAGAGATTCAAATGCATGATTGAGTTTGCACCGGAATCTTCCAAGAGCTTTAGAAATTGTTTGCTTTGTTACAATGTCCAACCCAGACATCTACTCTAGTGCCTTTGCTGATCAGAATTAACTATCAACTTTGGATGCTTGCCCACTTCAAATACTCCCAGAAGCAACATGGAGACATTACATCAGCAGTATTGCAGAAAGATTAATGTGCTTTGTTTGGAGATGCAAACAGTAATTATACGCACTGCATACTTCTAGTACTTTGCCTTTTTTACCCAAATCTAAGTGAATCTAATTGTACATCTGCATATAGTTTAATGACAACAATAATGTGTAGTTAACAGATATTCACTGGAATATAAAAAATTTACTTGGTATTCTCCCAGCTAATTGTTTTTACAGCTTGACTTCACTTATGTATTAGCTACGTTCATAAAAAGGTTTACATAAAGCAAATATTTTCATACTAAATCCCATTTTCCACTGTTGCCTGGTATTAAATCTTGAGCTGTATTTCTACAGGAAAATGTTGGCTCCAACACATAAAAATTATAATTAAACATCTGAAGATGTATGCCAAGAAATAGGTACATTTAATCAAGTATTTTATAAAGTACATTTTATCCTCTCACCTGCAATAAAGATTAATCAAGTGAATAACCATTCTGTTTCATAGTCCCACGATCGTTAGAAGAGCATATACATTAAAACTCCACCAACAACAACAAATGCGGAGTTTGGGTGACTTCATAGCAACTGAAAGTAGAAATATAATTTATTAGCTGAAATTGCCACATGGAGGTATGCTGTCAGGTAGATTCAGGCAATGCAAGTAGTCTCAGATTATTGATAATAATCATTGAAAAGTCTTAGAAATGTCTTCTGGTTATTGGTAATACACTTGGCATTTTATTATAATCCATACCAGATGATTTACTGGAATTATACTGATCGTTGGAGCCAACAGCACCCTCTAACTCAAAGATTACTTTTCAAAGAAATGGAAAAAAGGACTTTCTCAACTACCTGGATCCTTTTACAGTATAAAAAGTGTAAAAAGCACCTTTTGCTAAAATAGAAGAGTACCTGAGACCTTTAGAAAACTCTCCTACTTTTAACTACAAATATTTCGAGGGAATGCTAAGTAACTGAATTTTCAGTCATGTTAAATTAACTGTTTAATTTTTCTGCACAAATCCTCCCAGGAATACTATGTGGAATGCAGTTATCTATGCTCTCCTTTCCCCGTATCGCTGCAGATGATCTCGGTATGCTTTTCATCAGTAACTAGTATGAGTTGTGCCTTATTCCAGGATGTGCACTAAGCTGAGAATCATCACATCCTCTTCATCTCTGCCATGAACCCTGAGGCAAAAACATGGCATGGCAACAAATCAGACAATATTGGTAAAGCTGTGACACTGATATTCAGTCTGACTACCACACACGGGAAAAGGCTAATACTTAGAACTTTACAAGGCTAACAGTTCCAATCTCTGATTATGATGGTTTATTCCTGTTCACAATATGGATAAGAAATTGCATTTCAGTCATGCTGCAAATTCTCTTCTGTGGGCAAAGTAGCTTTTGAAGTTATTGTTGAATAAGTGTGCCATGATATCCTAATATTCCAAAAGAGGCGATGTTTACATGAGTTAGAATAATGCAGCAGAAAAAGCATGAGCTTTGAAGAACCCCATCCTGGGCTGGAGGGCCAGCTTGGTCCTCTACTGGCCTGTAACCCTGGGCAAGTTACATTCTGTGCCAGAACATAGTAGGAAACCATAGTTGTTTGTCCTTCTTCTTTCTTGGCAACTAACCCATCGTCCTTCTTAGATAGTCCACAGTGTTTCTACGATACTTCAGCCCCTCTCATGTTTTTTTTTTTATTCCCCGTAAATAACCTAGGGGCCTTGCCACAAGCTCCACGTTACTATGTCTGCTGCGGAAGGCCCAGGAAGGGCCGCAGTGATGCTGGCAGGCCTCTAGGCTTTCACCTCACATGCTGGATGGCACCCCTGTCAGGGCTCCCACCACAACGGGAAGAAGAGCATTCCGTGTCTCCCTAGGAACACTGCCCGTTGGTTCATCAGTCATTCGAGATGCCAATGCACTTCAAAATATCAGGTAGTGTTCAGAAGACACACTGACATGTCCAGATATTATGAAAACCAGGAAAAACCAACTAAATAAATATTCAGATGAATCTAATGTAAAATAATGAATATTACTTTTACTACAACTTTTAAAATTCTCTGTTTTATGTCTTAAGGGACATCTATTTACATGTTTGGGTTATTGTTCTATCCATATAAACTATTCTGTGACCTGTCAGTCAACCACAGTGTAGGAGTCTAGTAACTCATTTATCTTTGAAGAAGTGCATCTTGACCAGAGACTGTGAGAATGCCAACAAATAATGAGAAAATAAAGAAAGCGAGTGGGTCAAGGCTCTGATAACTGAAGCCAAGAAAAAGCCTGGGAAATGAATGAGTAATAAGCTCCCAGGAAACCTAAACTGAGAAAAGCAGTAAGCCATCATGAGAATAACACCTGAGATAATTAAATATATAGTCCAAACAGTAGCCTAAGATCCTAAACCTGACCCAGAGGTAAAAGAGAACAGCTAAACAGGTGAAGATGCTCATTTTCATCTTGATGACGGAGACAAGGGGTGAGGAAAAGAGAGAGAAAAAGCACGCAATCAGGGACACCCCTGGTGGCACAGTGGTTAAGAATCCGACTGCCAATGCAGGGGACACGGGTTCGAGCCCTGGTCCGGGAAGATCCCACATGCCGCGGAGCAACTAAGCCCGTGCACCACAGCTACTGAGCCTGTGCTCTAGAGCCCGCGAGCCACAGCTACTGAAGCCCGCGTGGCTAGAGCCCATGCTCGGCAACAAGAGAAGCCACCGCAATGAGAAGCCCGCGCACCACAACGAAGAGCAGGCCCCGCTCACCACAACTAGAGAAAGCCCGCGCGCAGCAACGAAGACCCAATGCAGCCAAAAATAAATAAATTTATAGGAAAAAAAAAGTACACAAGCAATGAGAGTGGAAAATACCTGATGATATTAGGTACAATATTAGTTTATTATATTCCATTAGAAATACAGACTATTGAAACTCAACATAAAAAACTTACTGGATCTAGGAAAGATCAGAACATGAGATAGTTTTATTTTCGTGTTAAAATGTGATATGTAGACAACTAAAAACTTCAGTACAGTAAAAAATGTCTTGCTGCCTTTACTGATTTGGAGAAAGCCTTCCATATGTTCTTTAAAACACAGGATGTCAAGCAAAGCCAATGGGTCATTCAAACCCCAGTGTGTATAAGGTTCCATAAGTATGTGAGGAAGCAACATAGAGAATTCTGAAAATCTGAGCCCTACATAGGAGTAAAATAAGAATGCATCTTGAGCAAATTCTATTTATTTTTGTTATTCTCTTTTACTTACTTTCATTATTCTCGTGAAAAATTCACTCAGGAGGACAAAAGAAAGGTTCGCAAAAAAGACTACACAGTCTTATTTGCAGAGGGTGACAGTTCTTGTGAGACAAGGAGAGAAATCTACAACGTACGTAATCTGAGATTGTAAAACTGGAAACTCCTAAGCCCTACAGGCATCAAGACTGACAAGTGCGTGAGCGCTGTGATCCCCCAGGGAGCGAAATCACCCAGATACGCTCGAGAAACCCGGGCCAGAAACTGAATACCTCAGAGCTTGGTGAACTTACAATGAAGTCAACTCGATGAACAGCTAATGTTATCATCCTGGTTGTCATCTGACTCTTGTTTTATCAAAAATGTAATTCTAATAACATCAAGATAAGTATATTCTTTTACTTCTCAGATTTAAGAAGGCAAGGACTCCCCTGAAATGCTTGTGAACCCTGTAACAGACCATAACACTTCTTCAATAAAGGAAATGCTTAGAGTGAATGATTCACATACTATTCCGGGGGGTGATGTTCTAGGAAGGCTGTAAAGGGACTGATTTCTGTTCAGACACAGGGAAAAGGGGAGTCTTATTCACTGTAGTCCTAGCGTCTGGTATCTGGCATGACACCTAGCACTTAAAAGGAGTCTTTGTTAACTGAGTGAGTGGTCACAGCTAATGTTTACTGAGCCGTTCACCCTCTGCCAGCATTGTGCATAAGGTAACTCATCTAATCCGCACAACAGCCCTTTGAGGTAAATACTATTATCACTTCTGTTTTACAGCTGAGGAAACCGAAGAACAGAGAAGCTGAATAACTTGGCCTGGAGGAGCCAGGTTGCAAAGGAAGGCAGGCTGGCTCCGCAGCCCCACCACACACCGCAGTCCCCCCAGCGTGAGAGTGAATGGCTGTGGGGAGCAAACTGGCCTAACAAGGGCCAGGGTCTACGCTGTGTGGGAGTAAAGCAAATCGGGACCCGCAGCAGGCTGAGCTCTAAGTAAAAGGACGCCTGTGGGATCCGGCTAGGGAAAGCACCAGGAGTGGATGCACCTCGCTGTGACGGTGGGCTCTGAGTGCTTCCCGGCGTTTGGCGCGATCAGCGACCTCGAGGCAGAGGCCTGAGATCTGCAGTTTTCGTCCTGGGCTCTGCACGGAAATCACCTGCCTTACAAGTCAGCAGGAAAACGACCAGCAGATCAACAGAAACACAAGCAAAGGTTACAAACTCACCGTTCACAGGAAAGGAGATATAAATAACTCTCACACATGAAAAGATGCTCAACTTCACCGATAAAGAAAGTCAAATTAAAATGCCAAGAAGGTATGGCTTTTCCCCAAATTAGGTTGGCAAAAACCCCAAAAGATTCAAAAGAGCCTCATTCCTAGTCTGGATTATTGTAATAACCTCCTCCTCTTAGTAGCCAAAGACATCCTTTCAAAACGTTAAGTCAGATCATGTCACTCTTTTGCTCAAAACCCTGCAATGGTTCTACATCTCACTCAGAGCAAAGCCAACATCCTTCCAGTATTGACAAGGCCTTACATCCATCTGCCTCCAAGTCCTATCACTGACTGCCACTCACACCACTCACCACTCACCACTCCACTCCTACCACACTGGCCTCCTTCCTGCTCCTCAAACTCACCAGACAGGTTTTCACCTTCAGGCCTCTGCGGTGTCTGACCTCTTGCTTCTCCCCCACCACATCCTCAAAGCTCACTCTCCCTCTCCTCCTTAAAGCCTTTGCTCAAATCTCACCTTCTCAATCAGACCTCTGTATTTAAAATTGTAATCTTCATCCCTTTACTCTGCTCTACCTTTCCACTTGGCTATGGCACCTTTCATTTTCTAACCTACTATAAAATGTCCTTACTGCATTTAATTTTTATTGCCCATCTCCCCTAACTAGAATGTAAGCTTCAACAGGGCAGGAATGTCTATTTTATTTAATGATGTATCCAAGGTACCTATACACATGGCTAAAATGTATGCACAAAGATATATGTACTACAACGTTGCTACAGCAAAACATCAAAACTGTCCATGAATACAAAATTAGTTAAATAAATTATAGAACAATCACACAGTAGAATGCTAAACAGTTTTTAAAATAAATGAAGCAGTAGTCCTGTTTCCAGTACGGCCAAGTAAGCTCTGACTGGACCAATCCTCCTGCAGAAAACTATCAACTGAACAAAATATGAAAAACTGAAGAATGAACAAAACAGGCAATACTGGAATGGGGTTAATATCTGGAAAAAAGGAACAGCACAGGATGAGTTTCTCTTTTTTTTTTTAACAGCTTAAACCTGAGGGCAGGTCCCAGGCTGTTCCACGTGAGGCAGCTAAAATGCCAACAGAGAACATACAGTCTTATTGGCTTGAAGACCCAGAGATAAGAAGGGTTCAGCACAAGTATAATCACTGAAAATGACTGTCTCCTTCAACTAGAAAATAAGGGGGAAATCCTAAAAATAGCAGATCTAGAAAAAGGGAACCCCAAATTCTGTGTATAAAACTCTGCCCAAATCTCTACTGACCCCTGAGCCACACACACTGGCATGGGACAGACTCAAAGCAACAGAGCTAACAGGTTGAAATTTGAGCTGCTGCCCAATCAGAAAAAAATTTTGCCAGTAGACTTCAGCCAAATTAACTGCCTGCTTTAAAAAATTACTGCACTTCAGAGGGACGTAACAGAATCTAGTTTCCACAAGATGTAATTCAAAAAGTCCAGAATATAATCCAAAATTTCTCAACATATGAAGAAGCAGGAAAAAAAATGATCTATTCTCATAATAAAAGACAATCAACAAAAAACAAGCCTGAAATAACCCAGATGTTAGAATTAGCAGTTATACTATGCTCAAAGATATAAAAAGAAAATGTGATTTTAATGGATAAATGTACGGGACATCTCAGCAGAGGACTATTAAAAAATACAAATGGAAATTCTAGAACTGAAAAATAAAATATTCAAATTTCCAATTCACTAGATAGGCATAGTAACAGAAAGGATATGGCAGAGTCAAGATTAATCAATAGAAATTATACAATCTAAAAACAGAGAGGAAAAATTATTGAAAAAAATGAACAGAGCCTTAGGAACCTGTGAGACAATATTAAAAGGTCTACCAGAAGGAAAGGAGTGAAAAGAAGATGGCAGAAAAATATTAAAAGACATAAGAGCCAAAAACATCTCTTGGTGAAAGACATATTTACACAGCCAACAAGTTCAGTGAGCTAGAATACTATAAAGAAAACCACACAAGACATATATCTGAATTACTGAAAACTAAAACGACATATTACATACAGGGAACAATCATTCAAATGATGGTTGACTTCCTTTTTTATCAGTTAAGGCAAATACATTTGTTTGTGTGTTTGTTTTTGAATGGTTGACTTCTCATGAGAAAAAAGTTGAGGCCAGAAGACAGTGGAATAACATCTTTAAAGTGCTGAAAATAAAAAAGCTGTCAACTCAAAATTCTATATTCATTGAAAATATGCTTCAAAAATGAAGGCAAAATAAAGACATTTTCAGTTACTAAAAATTAAGGGAATTCATTGCCAGAAAACCTGAGGTACTATAAGAAATGCTAAAGAAAATTCGAGGCTGAAATGAAGCCAGATGGAAACCTGGATCTTGAGAAAGGAATGAACAGCACGAGAATGGTCAACTTGTGAGAAAATGTGAAAGACTATTTTTTTCCTTTTAATTTCTTTAAAATATGTAGACTATTTAAATCCAAAATTATAACATTGTGGGTTTCATAGAGTATGCAGATGTAATACAAATGACAACCACAGTGTAACAGATGTGCTGAGAGGTTAAATAGACCCATATGGTTATAAGTTTCTAAAATCTTCATACTAAAGTTACAAAAAATGATGCAACTCCTTATGTAGTAATATAGAATAATCTTTTAAGGTGTATCTCAAATTTTAAAAGGATTCGGAATATTGTTACAGAATGATGCTTTCTTAAAGTAAATATACACATATGGCCAGAGGATATCCTGAAAGGGTAAGCACGAAACTGGCAAGGGCAGATTGAGTACCGGAACACAGGGGTGGTACAATGTTCACACTAATATTCAAATTTTTAAAATTTAGTACTATATAAAAGTAATACAGGGACTTCCCTGGTGGCACAGTGGTTAAGAGTCCGCCTGCCAATGCAGGGAACACCAGTTCGAGCCCTGGTCTGGGAAGATCCCACATGCCGTGGTGCAACTAAGCCCGTGCGCCACAACTACTGAGCCTGCGCTCTAGAGCCCACGTGCCACAACTACTGAGCCCGCACGCCTAGAGCTGGTGCTCCACAACAAGGGAAGCCACCACAATGAGAAGCCCGCTCTACTCAACAAAGAGTAGCCCCCGCTCGTCTCAACTAGAGAAAGCCCGTGCGCAGCAACGAAGACCCAACGCAGCCAACAATAAATAAATAAATTTATAAAACAAAAAAAGTAATACAAAAAAATTTTTGAATAATATACACAAAAAAAATGACAGCTCTGAGAAGCTGCACAATAAGAAATGTTTAAACTGTCCTTGATTCATTTCCCAAACCTGTATGACTAAAGGAAAACCACTCTCCTCCCTTTTCTTAAATAACAGCTATTCTATCTCAAAAGAGACTAGTATTGTAGGTACTGATTTTTTAAAAATCATTCTTTGATTAATTGAGCCAACCAAATATAGTAAGAAAACTACTCGGGTCATTTGAAATACTATTTAAAAAAAAGACTTAGACCAGCGGTCTGCAACCTTTTTGGCACCAGGGACCGGTTTTGTGGAAGACAATTTTTCCACGGAGCGGGGCGGGGGGATGGTTCACGCGGTGATGCGAGCGATGGGGAGCGATGGGGAGCGGAAGAAGAAGCTTCGCTTACTTGCCCGCCGCTCACCTCCTGCTGTGCGGGCCGGTTCCTAACAGGCCGTGGACCGGACCGGTACCCCCGACATAGACCACCCAAGTAACTCTAACTATAATTGCAATTTCACTGGCAGTTTAACAAAGTTGCATCCGCTAAAATTCTAAACTTAATATCTTCCAAGATACGCTTAAAAGCAGTCACTGTCCCATGGCTTATTTATTTTAAAGAGTCTTTTTTGGGTATCTCTGACATTCCTGGCCAAACTGAATGAAATTAACTATCTCTGAAAACACAAAAAAACTATTTGTTGAACATACAAATAGTTTCCATTAAAAATGCCACAATATATTTTTTACTTCCTAAAGATTGATATGAATTATAACCATTATTTTGGTGTAAACATGAAAAAATTAAAGTTTAATATTATTAGAATGCATCCATCTTGGTGTTATAGATTAATATATAATATATCCATGTGATGATACACTCATTTTACTAGTTTTTTGGGTTCTGGGTTCCTTTGGATTTTTAAATCCACTTGTCAATCTTCTTTAATAGTGTATTTTACCCAATTTATCTTTGTACCTATACCAACAAAGAAATAAGACCACAACTTGTGAATACTCAATCTGCCACAATCTTCTTTAATCAGGAGATTGTATACAATGTTTCTATGCTATTTGAAGGGAGGACATCATCCTAGTTTCATTTGTGCTAACAAGGAGAATTTATTATGAAAAGATCTGGGAAAGGGATGAGGTGCTAAAATGAAAGACATAGACGCTTACTATATTCAGCTGGTTTTCTTCTTCATAAATGAAGTGTTAATAGTGAGATGTTAACGACCCACACTTGATACCTATTCTCTACAACCCTCTCAGATGACTCAGAATGAAAATAAGTTTCTGTATTACAACTCAAACTAAAAATTATACTGAAAAGGACATGAGATATGTACATATTTCAAGCTGATTCTTAAAAACTACATGTTTTAGGTAACTTTGAACAAGACAGACATAATTTCATTATTCTTGTTCTGGGTTGAGATTGTTTTTGCTTCTCCCAAACCATAAAATTTACAGGAGAAATAAATTCATCTGTAAAAGTGTTCATATATTTGGAAACAAAAATTAAATCAACCCTCTACAGAGCCAAGAAGAGAGTTACCAAACAGAATACATAATAGAAACTTAAAATTATACAAAATTAAACTGGTAGCAACACTTATATCAAAGGGGTGAAGTAGTTTAAGAATATTTACTCTGGCTACATTAGGAGGATAGTCAATTATTGATTCACTGGGCCAGCGAAATCCAGTAAGAATGCTATTCTGCTGCTTATAAGATCATTTGAAATAATTATTTTTTAAAAAGACTTAGTCTATCAATGTCAACTTCAAATATAACAGAGTTTTTCCCATAAACCAAGTAAATGGGGAAAATATAGAATTATTCCAAATTTCTGTTTATCCTACAAAGAAATACTTCCCAAACCCAAGTGCTTCCTATCACAATATATGACATTATATACTGTTTACTGATCAATAGGAAAAAGGAGAATGTTAATTGAAATTAAAATAAAACATACATCTTCTACCAGAAAAAAAAAAAAAAAGAGAAGAAGAATAGAACCAACAGGTTCAAATAAATGGAAATTATTAGAATTGGTTATATATAAAAAATAGTTCCCTATATTTCATATACTTAAGAGTTATAAAAGAACCCCATAAACCCTATTACTCGTTAATCTAGATCAGGGATCAGCAAACTTTTCCTGCAAAGAGCCAGACAGTAAATATTTCAGGCTTTGCAGGCCACACAGTTTGTATCCACCTACTCAGCGCTGCGGTTGGAGTGTGAAAGCAGCCACAGACAACACATCAATGAATGAGCATGGCTGTGATCCAATAAAACTTTACGTACAGTCACTGAAATCTGAATTTCATATAATTTTCACACATCACAAAATATTCTTCTGATTTTTTTCAATAATTTTAAAGGCACAACCTTAGGTTATGGACCATAATAAACAGGCAGCACGCTGGATTTGGCCTATGGGCTAAGGTTTGCCAACCCCTGATCTAGAAATACACGAAAAGTAGGTACTAGTAATACTTTCCAAACATTCTTTTTAATAATAGAATATAAATATTGTTGCATTTTTACGCTACCATTATTTTTCCAATATATTAAGTTCTAAAACAGCATTATCTGCCAAAATAACGGCTGACCCAAAACTAAGAAAGCTAAAATGAAGAATTCTTACTATTTCAAAGCCACAAAAAAGAACTAACAAAAAGACAGAAAAGTGTTATTTCATTACACATTGCTAGGTCATAAATTTCACATGGAATTAAACTGATTCTATTTCATGTTTGTCCACTGAACTATCTTGGAGTTTTAGTTATTTTTATGCCAAATCTAGAATTTCATTCACCCCACATGTAAAATAGTATTAAAATGTGGCCACAAGAATTCTGGCATTTTCATAGTTAATGCTATTCTGTATGGTAATAGTGAAACGTCTTAGGAAAAAAAAAAATCGCAGGACAGAGTCACGGAAACTGTACTGCAGTTGTAGCTTACCTATAGCTAAGCTAAGATCTTGAGCAAATCGTGTAAGGCAGCATTTCCTAAAGTCTGTTCTGTATCCACAGATGATTCATTAACATAACAGGATCCATGGCCAAATGAGTCTGGGAAATGCTATACATTAGACACATTTCTAGAAGATTTATAATGTACATAAGCACATCAGAAGTTCTGAGAAGTTGTGCGGTAAAGAAATCCTTTGGTCTAATCCAGGCTCTCCAAATTTACTCAGTTTGAGCAGTACTTATTAACATCCCCCAAAACTAAAATTCCTTAAAGACAATACACTTCGGAAAATTTTCTCATCAGTAGAGATGAGAAAAATATCCCTTCAGGTTCTAAACTTTAAAATTCTGTGAGATTATTTGTGAAAGCTGCTCAAATATTTAATTCAAGTTTGCAAAGCTGAACCCTCTTTAGGCTCCCGCAACACTGGGACCTTCCTCTTTCAGAGCACTTACCTTTGGATTGAAATCATCTCTCTAACCATCTAGACTCACCTCTTTTCATTGGGAGAGGGAATCATGCTCCGTCATTCTTGTTTCTTTAACACTTAACAGAGTGCATGGATCATGAAATGTTTTGCTTTTTGGTTTTGTCTTTATTCTAACACAACAAACTCCTATTTGATTGCCGCATAACCACTCCTACCCTTCTCCTATTGCCTCTCTATGCACCTATGGTCACGTTTCCTCCTCCTTAAAAACGTTCATCTCCCACTCCTCTTAAGATGGAGACCAAATGCCATAAGATAGCCCTGGAGGATCTAAGCTTCTCCTGCTTTATGTCATATCATATCATACCATATATCATATCATTGTTCCTCTCTGCTTCATACATTTCAGTCACACAAAGATAGTACAGATGGTATAGTAAATGGCACAGAGAAAAAAGCAGGACAGGGGACTGGGAATGTCAGGGTGGAGTCAGGCGGGTGGCCACGAATGGCATGACTGAAAAGGTTCCGTTAGTGAGAGGGAACAGAAAATAAGCACCTCTAAACTGTGAGTCCGGATGACTGGTTTGGAAAATGCAGCAGGTGTGGCTGGAGTGGCACTGGCATGGTGGAGAGCAGTACATGAGGTCAGAGAGGTAATGGGAGGCCTGGTAGACCAGGGCCTTCTAGGGCACTGTGTATGCAGTCAGCTCCCACGATGACCTCTCTAATCTAGATCCCGCCTCTGAAGTCATCTCCTATATCAAACTGTACCTGACAACTCCCCTTGGATGTCTTACTGGAACGTTTAGCTGAGGTCTTAATCCCTGCTTCAAATCTGTTTCTCCTCCATTCTTCCCTGTCTCAGTAAATGGCAGTAACCTCTACACGCTGGCCAAAGCCAGAAACCTCAAAGTGCCTCCCACTGAATTGAGAATAGACACAGAAGTCTAATGAACATTCTCCATGCTAGGCAGCCATATCCTTTGATTAGCATAGTAAAGTTGGTGAAGAGTCTAATCCCATATACGTAGTACTCCACTGAGTATTGCTGCCCAGGCATATATTACACACATACTTGCATCTAATTCCCATGTGAGGGAATTAACATTCCTGTGGGGGCAGAAGCTGGGCGAAGTGGGACATTAAATCTGGGTGTCCCCTGAAATGCCAAATGTCCATCTAAGACAAAAATGGTACAGGACTTCCCTGGCAGCCCAGTGGTTGGGACTCCGAGCTTCCACTGCAGGGGGCACAGGTTCGATCCCTGGTCGGGGAACTGGGATCCCACATGCTGCATGCTACATGACTCACCCACAAAAATAAATAAATAAATAAAAACAATTCTTAGAAAAAAAGGTACATGCACCTAGAGTTCAGCCCTAACAGTAGCTTCAGGCTAGGAGGCAGCAATCATAGAGGAAGAGGTCCCCACAGCCTTTCACAGTGTAAGTCTAAAAGTGAGAGATCCAGTGAACCCTATCAAGTAGAGTCAATGTCCCAAATTGCTTTATTTTTACACTCTCTAAAAAGAAATGGAAACCACAGACGAGGAACTACTGCTCTGCTTGAAAATTTCTGGGACCCTTGTAACTTCCCCATGATTATCATTTGTGCTACTGTTACTTCATGGTGACTAGCAACAAACTCCACACAAAAGTAACAATAAATTATGGTGTATTACTACAGTGAATACTAAGCAAATTTATTAAGTAGGGGTATAGTTACATGGAAAGTCTTACAAGTGAAAGGGGGTTATATGATTTCCATACAAAATGTTAGTAGCAGCACCTCTCAAAGGTGAGACTATAGATAATTTAAATCAAAGGTTTGTATGTGCTTGTCCTAGAAGGTAACAAGAAAATGAGGAGCTAAGAAGGCAGAATGCAAAATTAGACATGGATTTTGAAAAGTACATTTTATGAGACTTGCTGTGGTCTTTTACCAGCAAAAACAGATTCTGACACCTACTTTCCTTTCTACTTTTGGTAGTCCTATTATTCAAAAATCTTTAGTGAAAAATTTTCTAGCAATACAAACTTCTATCTTTATTGAAACATCAAATTAGCTATGTATGATGCTTTATTCCTAAAGTCTAATAAAATTTATACACATAAAAGGAAATAAGGGGTTGCAGGATAAGATGGAGTAGATGTACTTCTTTCCTTTCCTCATGCTAAGTACAACTAAAACTCCAGGTCATTACATGTACCATAAACTTAAGAAAATTCTGAAGGTTGGAAGAAGGGAAGCTGGCTAGAGAACTTGGAACCAGATGAACAACATACCAGGATTTCTTTTTGCCTAATATATCCTGAACTGGGTGCTAAGAAGCCAGCAATCTGAAAATGTCAGTGTGTACAGACAAAGACACACACACACACACACACACACACACACAAAGAAAGGCTTATTCTCTCTAGCTAAAGGACCAAGAAAAGGGAAATCATGCAGGACAGAAAGATTTTAGACAATAATTGCTATACTCCAGCAATAAAAAAGCTGCAACCCTATCTCATCTCCACCAGCAAGAGTTATATAAGGAGCCTAGATTTCCATCCTCCCCAGCTATAATGAGGAGTTCTTTTTCCCCTGCTGGAATGGTGTCAGAGAAAGCCAAGTGAAGTTGGAACTTTCATCCCTACCCAGAGGTAATGAGCCTCCTTCTCCCCTATGAGGTATCAATGACGCTAAGTAGGGAACCTGAATTTCCATCCAGACCTGGTAATAACATGAGAAACTCCTCAGTTTCCTGCTGGTCCAGTGTCAGAAAAAGCCTACTAAAAAGAAGATTTAACTAAGCTCCACAATCTCATAACATAATACCCAAAATGTCCAGATTCTAGCAAGATCAGTCATCATACCAAGAACCAGGAAAATCTCAACTTTAATGAGAAAAGACAATCACCAGATACCAAATTAAGACAACACAGATGTTGGAATCAACTGACAAGTATTTTTAAAGCAGTCGTCATAAAAATACTTCAATAAACAATTACAAACATACTTGACACAAACAAAAAAACATAGAAAGTCTCAGCCTCCAGAAAAACAAAACAAAAACCAGAAGATATAAAGAACCAAGTTGAGATTTAAGGACTGAAAAAAACAGAGTAACCAAAATGAAAAATTCACTGGAAAGGCTCAACAGCAGAACAAAGATGACAGAAATTAGAATCAGTGAATGTGAAGATAGAACATGAATTTCTCAACCTGAATAACAGAGAGAAAACAGACTGGGGTGAAAAAATGAACAAAGGCTCAAAGAACTGCAGGGCTATCACAAACGATCTAACATCTGTGTAACTGGTGTCTCAGAAGAAGAAAAGAAAAAGTGTATACGGTTAGAAAATAATTCCTCCTCAAAAATGGCTGGAAAATTCCCAAATTTGTCAAAAGATGTAAACTTACAGATTCAAGAATTTGAGCAAACTCCAAACAAGATAAACCCAAAGAAAACTATGCCAAGACAAATTCCTGAAAGCTAAAATCAAGGAAAAATTTTAAAAGCCACAAGAGAGGAATGATACCTTATCACATCTTATCAATAAAGGAAAATCAATTTGAATTACAGTGGATATCATATCAGAAACCATGGAGGCCAGAAGAAAGTGACACAGCATTTATCATGTACTGAAAAAAAACTATCAACACAAAATTCACCATCCAATAGGCTAATCCTTCAGGAATGAAGGAGAAATCAAGGCATTTTCAGATGAAGTTAAACTAAAAAAATTTGTTGCCAGTGGACCTATCTTAAAAGACTAACAACAGAAAGATCTTAAAATGGAAAGAAAATGCTAAGATCTTGGAACATCCAAAAGGAAAAAAGAACAAGGAAATAATTATAGATAAACAGAGGAGTTTTTTTTCTCCTCTTGTGGTTTCTATACTATATTTAATGCTTGAAGCAAAAACTACCATTGTCTGATATGGTTCTCAAAGTCCGTATTTAAAACAATATTACACATGAAAGACCGTAAAGGGACTTATAGGGAGGCTAAGGTTGCTAACTTTACTCACACTGGTAAAATGCAGACACCACTAGACTCTGATAAGTTATATATGTATAACATAATACCTGGGGAAAGCATTTAAAAATCTATACAAAGGGATACCCCCTGAAACACTAGATAAATCAAAATGGAATACTTAAGGCACAAGCAACCCATAGGAAGGCAGGAAAAAGTAAATAGACAAATGTAAAACAGAAATTAATTAACTGATGAAATGAAAAACAGAAATGAAATGAAATGAAAAATAAAATAAAATGATAGATTTAGGCCCTAACATACCAATAATTACATTAAATATAAATGGTCAAAATATTCCCACTAAAAGACAGAAATTGGTAGAGTGAATTTAAAAACATTATCCAACTATATGCTATCTGTAAGAAACTCACTTAAAATATAAGACTATAGTTACGTTGAGAGTAAAGTGATAGATAAGGTGTATCATACAAACATTAGTCAAAATAAAGCAGTACTATTTTAATATCAGAGTAGATTTCAAAGCAAAGAAAATTACCAGAAACAAAAAGGGACACTTCATAAGGATAAAAGGGTCAATCCACTGAGAAGATACAGCAATCTTAAATGACAGAGCTGCAAAGTATGTGAAGCAAAAACTGACACAACTGAAAGAGAAATGGATAAATCCGCAATTTTATTTGGAGACTTCAATATAATTCTCACAATTGATAGAACAACCAGACAGAAAATCAATGAAGATACAAACTTCACAACACTTTTAACCAATATGACCCAATCAATATTTATAGAACACTCTACCAACAACAGCAGAATATATATTCCTTTCAAGTGCCCACAAAATATATACCAAGATAGACAATATCCTGAGTCATAAAACAAATCTCAACAAATTTAAAAGAAGTGAAATCATATAGAGTGTACTCTCTGACCACAATGGAATCAAACTAAACATGAGTGAACAGAAAGGTAACAGGAAAAATCTCCAAACATTTGGAAACAAAACAACACATTTCTAAAATAATCCTTGAGTAAAAGAAGAAGTATCAAGGGAAATAAGTATATACATACTGAACTGAATGTAAATGAAATACAACATATCAAAACCTGTGAGCTGAAGCTCAGAAGTGCTAAGAGAAATTTATAGCACTAAATGTGTACATTAGAAAAGAGAACTCTCAAATCAGTAATCTAAGCTTCCATCTAAAGAACAAAGAAGGCAGGAGCTTCAAGATGGCAGAAAAGTAAGATGTGGAAATCACCTTCCTCCCCACAAATACATCAGAAATACATCTACATGTGGAACAACTCCTACAGAACACTTAATGAACGCCGGCAGAAGACCTCAGACCTCTCAAAAGGCAAGAAACTCCCCACGTACCTGGGTAGGACCAAAAAACAAAAAGAAACAGCAGAGACAAAAGAAGAGGGACAGGACCTGCACCAGTGGGAGGGAGCTGTGAAGGGGGAAAGGTTTCCACACACTAGGAAGCCCCTTCGCAGGCGGAGACGGGGGGTGGCAGAGGGGGGAGCTTCGGAGCCACGGAAGAGAGAGCAGCCACAGGGGTGCGGAGGGCAAAGCGGAGAGATTCCCGCACAGAGGATCGGTGCCGGCCAGCACTCACCAGCCCGAGAGGCTTGTCTGCTCACCTGCCGGGACGGGCGGGGGCTGGGACCCGAGGCTCAGACTTCGGTAGGATCGCAGGGAGAAGACTGGGGTTGGCCGCGTGAACACAGCCTGAAGGGGTCTAGTGCCTGAAGGGGTCTAGGGAGTCCGGGAAAAAGTCTGGAGCTGCCGAAGAGACAAGAAACTTTTTCTTGCCTCTGTTTCCTGGTGCGCGAGCAGAAGGGATTAAGAGCACCGCTTAAAGGAGCTACAGAGACAGGCGCGAGCCGCGGTTATCAGCGCGGACCCCAGAGACGGGCATGAGACGCTAAGGCTGCTGCTGCCGCCACCAAGAAGCCTGTGTGCAGCACAGGTCACTCTCCACACCGCCCCTCCCAGGAGCCGATGCAGCCCGCCACGTCCAGGCTCCCGTGATCCGGGGACAACTTCTCCGGGAGAACGCACGGCACGCCTCAGGCTGCTGCAACGTCACGACGCCTCTGACGCCGAAGGCTCGCCCCGAATCCGTACCCCTCCCTCCCCCCGGCCTGAGTGAGCCAGAGCCCCCGAAGCAGCTGCTACTTTAACCCCGTCCTGTCTGAGCGAAGAACAGACGCCCTCAGGCGACCTACACGCAGAGGCGGGTCCAAATCCAAAGCTGAACCCCGGGAGCTGTGCGAACAAAGAAGAGAAAGGGAAATCTCTCCCAGCAGCCTCAGGAGCAGCGGATTAAACCTCCACAATCAACTTGATGTACCTGCATCTGTGGAATACCTGAACAGACAACGAATCATCCCAAACTGAGGAGGTGGACTCTGGGAGCAACGATATATATATATATATTTTCCCCTTTTTCTCTTTTTGTGAGTGTGTATGTGTATGCTTCTGTGTGTGATTTTGTCTGTATAGCTTTGCTTTTACCATTTGTCCTAGGGTTCTGCCTGTCCTTTTTTTGTTTTGTTTTGTTTTTTTAATTACTTAAAACAATTTTTTTTCCTAAAAATAATTATAAAATTATTTTTTATTTTAATAACTTTATTTTACTTTATCTTCTTCTTTCTTTCTTTCTTTTTTTTCTCCCTTTTATCGTGAGCCGTGTGGAGGACAGGCTCTTGGTGCTCCAGCCAGGAGTCAGGGCAGTGCCACTGAGGTGGAAGAGCCAAGTTCAGGACACTGGTCCACAAGAGACCTCCCAGATCCACGTAATATCAAACAGCAAAAATCTCCCAGAGATCTCCATCTCAACACCAAGACCCAGCTCCACTCAACGACCAGCAAGCTACAGCGCTGGACACCCTATGCCAAACAACTAGCAAGACAGGAACACAGCCCCATCCATTAGCAGAGAGGCTGCCTAAAATCATAATAAGGCCACAGACACCCCAAAACACACCACCAGACGTGGACCTGCCTTGAGAAAGACAAGATCCAGCCTCATCCACCAGAACACAGGCACTAGTCCCCTCCACCAGGAAGCCTACACAACCCACTGAACCAACCTTAGCCACTGGGGACAGACACCAAAAGCAATGGAAACTATGAACCTGCAGCCTGCGAAAAGGAGACCCCAAACACAGTAAGTTAAGCAAAATGAGAAAGGGAAAAACACAGCACATGAAGGAGCAAGGTAAAAACCCACCAGACCTAACAAAGGAAGAGGAAAAAGGCAGTCTACCTGAAAAAGAATTCAGAATAATGATAGTAAAGATGATCCAAAATCTTGGAAACAGAATGGAGAAAATACAAGAAACGTTTAACAAGGACCCAGAAGAACTAAAGAGCAAACAAACAGTGATGAACAACACAATAAATGAAATTAAAAATTCTCTAGAAGGGATCAATAGCAGAATAACTGAGGCAGAAGAACGGATAAGTGACCTGGAAGATAAAATAGTGGAAATAACTACTGCAGAGCAGAATAAAGAAAAAAGAATGAAAAGAATTGAGGACAGTCTCAGAGACCTCTGGGACAACATTAAACGCACCAACATTTGAATTATAGGCGTCCCAGAAGAAGAAGAGAAAAAGAAAGGGACTGAGAAAATATTTGAAGACATTATAGCTGAAAACTTCCCTAATATGGGAAAGGAAATAGTTAAGTCCAGGAAGCACAGAGAGTCCCATAATCCAAGGATATGGATATATTTATCCAAGGATAAATATATTTATCCAAGGATAAATCCAAGGAGAAACACGCCAAGACACACATTAATCAAACTATCAAAAGTTAAATACAAAGAACAAATATTAAAAGAAGCAAGGGAAAAACAACAAATAACACATAAGCGAATCCCCATAAGGTTAACAGCTGATCTTTCAGCAGAAACTCTGCAAGCCAGAAGGGAGTGGCAGGACATATTTAAAGTGGTGAAGGAGAAAAACCTACAACCAAGATTACTCTACCCAGCAAGGATCTCATTCAGATTTGACAGAGAAATTAAAAGCTTTACAGACAAGCAAAAGCTAAGAGAATTCAGCACCACCAAACCAGCTTTACAACAAATGCTAAAGGAACTTCGCTAGGCAGGAAACACAAGAGAAGGAAAAGACCTACAATAATAAACCCAAAACAATTGAGAAAATGGTAATAGGAACATACATATCGATAATTACCTTAAAAGTAAATGGTTTAAATGTTCCAACCAAAAGACATAGACTGGCTGAATGGATACAAAAACAAGACCCGTATATATGTTGTCTACAAGAGACTCACTTCAGACCTAGGGACACATACAGGCTGAAAGTGAGGGGATGGAACAAGATATTCCATGCAAATGGAAATCAAAAGAAAGCTGGAGTAGCAATTCTCATATCGGACAAAATAGACTTTATAACAAAGACTATTACAAGAAACAAAGAAGGACACTACATAATGATCAAGGGAGCAATCCAAGAAGAAGATATAACAACTGTAAATATTTATGCACCCAACATAGGAGTACCTCAATACATAAGGGAACAACAAAGCACATTTACAAAAGAAAATAACTGACTAACTGAACTTCATCAAAGTTTAAAACTTTTGCTCGGTGAAAGCCCCTGTTAAGAGGATGAAAAGACAAACTACAGACAGGAAGAAAAGGTTTGCAAATAAAGGATTCATATCTAGATTACATGACAAACTCAAAACTCAACAGTAAAAAAACAAACAATCCAACAGAAAATGGGTAAAGGACATGAAGAGACATTTTACCAAGGAAGACATATGATGGCAAAAAAACAAGAAGTTCAACATCCTTAGCCATCAGAGAAACGTAAATTAAGACCACGATGATACATCACTACTCACCTATCAGAAAGACTAAAACTTAAAAGAGTAACAAAAACAAATGCTGGTGAGGATGAGGAGAAACTGAATCTCTCACATGTTCCTAGTTATGATGCAAAATGGCTCAGCTACTCTGGGAAAGAGTTTGGCACGTTTCCTAGAAAACTAAGCATATATTTAACCAAACGACCCAGCTATCACACTTCTGGGCATTTATCCCAGAGAAATGAAAATTTATGTCCATACAAAAACTATGCATAATGTTCATAGCAGCTTTATTTGTAGTAGCTGAAAATTGGAGGCAACCAAAACATCCCTCGATAGGTGAACAGTTAAGCAAACTGTGATATATCCATACCACAGAATATTAATCAGCAATAGAGAGGAATGAACTATTTGACGTACAAAAAAAAAACTTGGATGGATCTCAAGGGCATTAGGCTGAGTGAATAAAAGCCAATCTCAAAAAGTCACATACTGTATGATCCCATTTATATAACATTTTGAGACGACAAAATTATACAGATGGAAAACAGATTAGTAGGTGCCAAGGGTTAGGGATGCTGAGAAGCAGGGGTGAGGGTGAGACTATAAAGGGAGAGAAGGAGAGAAATCCATGCAGTGATGGGAAGAGTACTGAATCTTGATTACAACAGTGGTTACACAAATCTGCACATGTGATAAACTGGCACAGACCTACAATACACACCTTGAACCAATGTCAATATCCTAGGTTAGAACTGTACTATAGGTATGTAAAATGTAACCATTGGGGAGAATGGGTGCAGAGTATATGGGATCTCTCTGCACTATTTGTATAACTTCCTGTAAATCTATAATTATTTCCAAAAAAATAAGGTTTTTTTAAAGAAGGAAACAAGGTAGAAAGAATAAAATAATTAAATTATTTTAAATTTTCCTTATATGTATCTTGAAAATTTACAACCTACATGCACTTCCATTCCTATTATTTGTTTTCTTGAATGACTTAAGTGCATGGTGACTTTTACTCCAGGAAAAAGAAAAAAATTTGAAATGAGACTCATGATTTTCCTTCACAATATCCAAAATACTCAATAACAAAATTATTTTATGGAATGGGTTTTGGAGTTGGACAGAAATAGGTTTAAACCCCAGTTTTATAACTTACTACATATATGGCCTGAAGCAAATTAAACTTGAATTTCAGTTTTCCTATAGGTAAAACAGGGACAAAAATACAAACCTTAGAGAATCATCACGTCAGTGTGCAGAGAAGCTGGTAGGGCTGCACACATTCTAAACATCACAGTAACTTTTACTGCTACTATCTTATCTCCCTGAATGGGACAGATATTCCTCGAAAGTGGGGGCAATTTCATATATTTCTTTAGAGTCACCCTACTGCTCTCAGCATAGTGAGAGGTATACAATAAATACTCAATATGCATTGAATTCTCTTTGAACTTTCAACTTCTGCCTTTAAAAATTACCGTATTTCCTTACTGTAAATGATAATACTTTCAGAAATGGGTTAAGTTCTGTTTTTTTTTTTTTAAGTAAGAGTTTTTTTAATGAACGTAATATATAGTTGCTAAAGGCATCAAACCAACAAAGAATAGTTCAACTGGTGTAAGAGTTTCAAGATGCAAAACACAGAACAAGATTTCCAAATATTCTACATATCCTGTATTTTTTTTAATAAAAGTATCGAATCATTGTTATACACCTGAAATTAATATAATATTTTATGTCAGTTACAACTCAGTAAAAAAATATAAAGGGGAAAAAGAAAAATGTCTTTGTCCTCCCTTGCAATAATCTGGGTTGAAAGGTTATGTCTCGTTCTTTGCTAACTCTTTTTTGCCGATTCTCCATTTCCTGCTAAGCTAACAGCAGTCCTCATCGTCTCTTGGTACAACTGGAGATATAAGACCTATCCTATGCAATATGCCCAAGAGTCATGAGCTCAGGAAAAGCAGTTAGAAAATCAGACCATTTCCCACATATCCTGTATTCTTGTTTCCAACTTTGCCAGTTAAAAATATATTTTTAAAAATTTTTACTGGGGTATAAGTTGGTTTACAATGTTGTGTTAGTTTCAGGTGTACAGCAAAGTGGATCTGTTATACATATGTTCACTCTTTTTTTAGGTTCTTTTATTTTTTAATGGCCAATGAGTGGCACCTTCCAATGCCTCATCACTTCATGACAATTATTTTTGCTTCAAATGTTCACATAAAGAATCCTATTTTCATTTAGACTGGCTAACCCTGTTCCCTATGATCCCCTTCTCAACATACAACTCCAGGCTGCTGATCCTGATCTTTCATAACTTTCTAGAGATTATTTCTATACTCACATATTCCTCATTATATAATATCTTATTTTTTCTATCACAATGGGAACTGTAAAAAAAAAAAAAAAAAAAAAAAAAAGCTCCTGCCCTCACTCCCCAATTTAAAATCTTCTTCAAACAATTTATCTTACTAATTTGTCTCTTAGTTCTAAACTCCCAAAAAGACCTATCAGGCTACTATCAAGTAGGATTATCAAACTCCACTTTAAAACAAATTACTAATTAGTTTCTTTCTCTAACTCCTAAGAATCATAGTAGAAACTTACTGCTGGGAACAGTGATTTAATAATGTATTATTAATATACCACAATAAAAACTTGTAAACAAAACAAAAGCTAAGGTTTGGGATATCGCTTTTGAGAGCACATTATTCAAAGATGCTCTTCTATATTTTAACTTCTACTTTGGAATAATATTACATACATTAAAAAGATGCAAACATAGTACAAAGAGTTCCCGTATACCCTTCACCTAACTTTCCTTAATGTTAGCATCTTATATAACCACAGTATATTGGTCAAAACTAAAAATTAAACGTTGGTACAACAGTATTAACTAAACCACAAATTTTACTTGTAGCATCTATAGTTTTTCAGTAAATGATGACTCCTCTGAGGTAGCTGGACATCCAGATGTCTTAAAAAATTTCTAATTATCCTCTTATAACTTGGTCCCCAGCTGTTCTATGATGAACTTTGATTCTCTGTAAGAATATGGATTCATAGTAACATAGAATCTTGGTGTTGGAAGAAATCTTTGAAGTCATCGAGATTAGTGTTTTTCAAAGTACAAATGATGACCCATCAACAAGTCATGAAATAAATTTAATGAATCACAACTAGCATTTTTAATAAAACAAAATAGAAAATATTAGACTACAACACACGTTAGGGTATTACTGCTTCATAAATCTTCTGTTTTAGTTGTATATGTGTATGCATACATAAATATGTACTAGGTCACACTACTGAAAAAAATATTCCTTACCACAGGTTAGCTGAAAAAGTTTTAAGTCACTCATCTACATCAAGCCATAAAAGGAAACCTCTCTTGGATATCCTTGTCAGCTGATAAGGCCACCTCCATTTAAATATCATTAAAGGGACTTCCCTGGTGGTGTAGTGGTTAAGAATCTGCCTGCCAATGCAGGGGACACAGGTTCAATCCCTGGTCCGGGAAGATCCCACATGCCACGGAGCAGCTAAGCCTGTGCACCACAACTACTGAGCCTGCGCTCTAGAGCCCGTGAGTCACGACTACGGAGGCTGCGTGCCATAACTACTGAAGCCCACACACTCTATAGCCTGTGCTCTGCAACAAGAGAAGCCACCGCAATGAAAAGCCCACGCACGGCAACAAAGAGTAGCCCCTGCTCGCCGCAACTAGAGAAAGCCCACACGCAGCAACAAAGACCCAACGCAGCCAAAAATAAAATAAATAAAATAAAAAATTTAAAAAATAGTAAAATAAATAAATATCATTCAAGGTAGGATATTTACTATTTATACTTCAGACAATAATGTCAGGAAATAATTTATGTGGAACCAACATCTATCTCTGTTGACTTCTGAGCCACAATTCACAGAAAAAGGCTTGTTTCCTTCCAAAGAAAAATATCCTGCAGTCCTATTTCTTTTTCTTCTTCTTTTTTTTTTTTTTTAAATCAGTGAACAGAGATGGTGACATTATAAAAGAAAGGTCGTTTTTTTGTTCTGTTTTTTTTTTTTCTTTTTGGTTCCTACGAAGAGACTCTGGAGACAAAGGGCAATAAAGGAACAGAAAAAGGTACATAAGGACGCTAGATTGGAGAAAAGATGCAATACCAAATAGAAAGGTCAAGTCAATAAAGGAATATCTTTGTAGCGATGACATGAAAAGAATTATCAAACTCTGCAGACAATTTCATAAGAGTACACATTATTTACTAGCAAATCTCATTTTGCAAACGAGACTTTTTAACTTATTTAACACACACATTCACAGAGACAGAGTGAGAAAAGAAAGAACACCTAAACTCAAAAGAAAGGGGAGGGCTTCCCTGGTGGCACAGTGGATAAAAATCCACCTGCCAATGCAGGGGACACAGGTTTGAGCCCTGGTCCAGGAAGATCCCACATGCCGCGAAGCAACTAAGCCCATGTGCCACAACTACTGAGCCTGAGCTCTAGAGCCCATGAGCCACAACCATTGAGCCTGCATGCCACAACTAATGAAGCCCATGGCCTAGAACCTGCGCTCCGCAACAAGAGAAGCCACCGCAATGAGAAGCCCACGCACTGCAATGAAGAGTAGCCCCCGCTCACCGCGACTAGAGAAAGCCCACGTGCAGCAACAAAGACCCAACACAGTCAAAAATAAATAAATAAAATAATAAAAAGAAAAAGAAGGGGGAAAAAATCATGCACAAATGAAACCTTCTCCATTACATATGAGAAAGTCATTATATGAAATTTATCAAAGCAACTGTTATTTCTGTCCAATCCCAAAGTACTTCATGTCATTAAATAAATATATATAAATATTTTATAAATATATAATTCTCCAAATCTGTACTCAGTTAACTGGCAACTTCATTCTACCTAAAATGCAGAAGAAACTCAAAATGTATGAAGTGAAAAATAAATTCTGACATCAAAAAATCCACGAACTAAATAAAGCTCAGGTACTTCACACTTATAGGAACACCGCAGGGTCCAATTCGAAACCTTGTTACTCTTACTCTGCTCCCAATTCTAACAATAATATCGGTTTCTAAGACAACAGCAGTTTAAGAACATTAAATTAGCAGGCGGGGGCACCCACTGTATACAAATCTGCACTGACAGGCAACAAGAAATAAGATGACAACCTGACTGCCCAGGATGATTTAGAAAATAACAAAGCAGACTGGTGCTCAAGAAACTGATGTCTAGCATAAGAACAAACCACTGTCTCATGAGGCTTACAGTAATAGTTGTCATTTCTATGGTTGACACTGAGTCAGCATGTGAGATTCTTTATGTTCATAACTGTAGCATTTTTAACATGAAAAATGTATGCTATAACCTTTAGAAAATTTTCTCTCAATTACTGAAATATAAAAAGTTTTAGTTTTCAAAAAGGGGTTAAATCCTCAGCAGTTTGGAACACTTGGCTGTCCAGAACAATTGATTGCCTGAGGACTGTGGTTAACGGTAATTTTTACCTTCTATTTTAACTCTTTCAAAAGTTCTATGACTACTTAAATCGACATATCATAAAGTAATCTTTGATGTTAATAGAGGGTAACGTGTGTTTGGGTTAGTATTCCAATGACTGCACATTAGAATCACCAAGGGAATGTTTTAAAACACTGGTGTTCAAATTCCCCAACCAGAAATTCTGATTTAATTAGTCTAGATAAAGCCTGCCATCAGACGTGTTAAAGCTTTCCAGGAGAGCCTGATATTCACTCAGGGTTGGGAACCACTTAGACAAATAATTTTCTGCATGACATCTTCAAGAATCTTTAAGGAATCTTCAAGAATCTTTAAGGAATCTTCAGAGGGATATAGTAAGCAGCACTTCCCAAATTTGTCTTCAAATCCATTTTTCACGGAGCATCTTATAATTCTAACTTTGGTAATTCATCAGCTAAAAATCAAGGTAAATATTAAGTTTAGAATAAAAGTGAGCAACTTTCCAAATTTATAAAAGCTCTAATGTACTTGAAAAGGACAGGGGAAGTGAGAGAAGAAAGTAAAAAAGGGTTTACTTTTATACGGCTATTGTTTTTTTATTATATTACAAAAATTCCAAATGAAAGATTTTAATTTTAACTAAGAAACTTCACACTTTATTTAAATGATGCTTACATCAAGTCTGTGACTCAAAAGCAGTCAAACATTGTGAAAGCTAATTCCAAAGATAAATTCATGCTGCCCTCGAATGGGTCAAGATAAATATTTTTACCTGGACTACACCAGAAACACTGATGATGGATACAATTTTATTATTTCATAAATAGGAGAATTATATTAAACACCATAGAAAGAAGATTCCACTTTTGGGTGTGGCTGAGCTCAAAAGACCAACTATGACTGTATATTCATGTTCAAGACTTTTTAAATAGTCAATCCATTTTCATCAAGCTGCCATATTTGCCTATGCATGTGAAAATCAAGATAAAAATGTACACACCTCTGTGCCTTCTGCAATGGCCATCTCTAATTCAGCTTCTCTTCAAATAAGTCCATGGCAGTGGCCTTCAAACTTAATGCTCATACCTCGTAAAAGAACTCTTGTACATTTTTTATTACATTGGATATTAATTTAAATTTTTAGAAGTTTGTATTTCCTGTGATCATATGCATGAACAATAAAAAAAAACTTTTTGTGGAATGAACCGTTATTGTAATTATTATTAGCAGATAAGTAATGGAACATAAATATTACAAATTTTGATAAGTAATTCTTTAAAAAAAAACAGTAAAATCTTAGTGGGCATGCTTCTCAGTGGGATAGATAGGGCTTTTTAAAACAATGTATATTACTATATCTGATAGGTTCTCAATTTTATTCTTAGTTCACAGTTTTCTAGGTATAATCACTGATAAAATATTATTCACATTAAGAAGTAAATCACCCCCAAGTTTTGTTATAGCAAAATTTTTTTCTGTGTCACAACTTACACTGTGATCTACCATCAAAAATTATGTTTAACAATGTGGCAATTGACAACTTGATTGGGTACTCTTACAATTTACTGAAAGCAAAGAACTAGAAACTACCTGACTTACATTAGGATGTATTACACATTTAACAATTATTCAGTATTCAAGTCCTAGGAAGTATTCCAAAAAGGCATTACTAAGACTTATTAAATAAATATTAATTATATCTGTTATTCTTTCACTTAGCAGCACCTTCTTTAATTTGGTATACTCACAAAGGGTAGAAAATTTAAATACTGTTCATTACAATACTCTTCTGCTGATACAATATTTATTTCATAAAATGTTTTTATCTTATCATGCACTTCAAATATATTTTCACTAAAACCTTGGAGCAGCAGACTTAGCTCACTTAATTTATGGTAAACACCCACCCAACAGTATACACTGTCAACCAATCCCAAATCAGATTATCCAAAACAAGTCTTGTTTCTCAAGTCAAATATGTTTTGGGCTTAAAAGATTTTTAATTTTCTCACAAAGCAAGATTCAACTATATGCTATACACAAGAGAAATGACAAAAACAGAGAAAGGCTAAAAAAGAAAAGGATAGACAAAGGCATACTAGATTAATGGAAATAAAAAGAAAACAGCAATTATTCTCCTGTTATCAGACAAAGTAGAATGTCAGCTAAAGATGCACTAATGTCAAAGGACATCTTTTAATGCTAAAATCTTCAATTTTCAATAATATATGAACATCAGTGTGCCAAATAGGCAGCAACAACCTTTATGAAACAAGGACTACAGGAGATGTAAGGAAACATGGACAGAGGCACACAAATACTAAGACATTTTAACATAACACTCTTGGTACATCACAGATCAAATGGGGAAAACATACATAAGGATATACTAGAAGACCTAAACAACAAAATCTTATACAAGATATACACACATACACACACACACACACACACACTATATATACATACATATATATGTGTATATATATATCAAACTTCACATCTTTTATACTTCCTCTCAGGTGCATTTGCAATATTCACATTGATACTATATTACATCTCAAGAAAGCATGAGTAAGATTCTACAAAAAGAAATATTACAAAAAACAGTCAGGAATCACAATATAAACTAAAAATTAGTAACAAAATTTTAAAAAGAAGAGGACCCTTCTACTCTGAAATTGAACCTTTATTAAACAACTGTAACAAGAAAGGGAAAATACAAACTGGAACTACAGAATTACTAACAAAAATGATAATGAAAATACTATATAACAGAATCTATAGGACACATGTAAAGCAATGATTCCACTTTCCTCTTTATCTAGTCAATATAACATTAAAAACTATCTGGTCTGACAACTTGGTAGATAAAATTCCCCTGTGAAACCACATGGGCCTGTTGCTTTTTTATGGGCTTATTAACTTTCTCTACTTTTTTCCAATGGATGCTGATGCATTTAAGGTTTCTATTTCTGATGGGCCAACTTTGGTGCACAGTATTTTCCTAGGAAGTTATCTATACCACCTAGGTTTTCAAATATATTTATACAGAAGTCTGCAAAGTAGTCTCCTGTAATCTGTTGAAATTTTTCACAGTTCCAATAGTGATTTCCTCCTTGTCATTTTTTCTTTCTTTTTTTTTTTTGTGCTTTCTCCCTTTTCTCTCCTTGATAGCTAGCTAGTGGTTTGTCTATTTTGTTAATTTTAAAAATTAATTTTGACTTATCAATTAGATCTACTTTTTTCTATTCTCTACTTCATTCGTTTTAATCTTCATTACTTCTTTCTCTGTACTTTCATTTACTTTATTTTTTGAACTAGCTTTTATGATGTTGAGCCAGCCTATGCAACACCAAAAATATCTTTTCATTCACTGAGGTTTACTTTTATGTCTTTCAAGAGTACTCTAAAGTTTTCCTCATGCATTTCTGCACGTTTCTTTTTAAGTTTATTCCTCAGTATTTTCTCTTCTTTGTTGTTATTATAAGTGGAGTTTTCTCTATCATTATATACTCTACCTATAATTCCTTGTATATTTGAAGGCTACTGATTCTAGATGTTAATTTTACATCACGACATCACGCTACCTTGCTGAATTCTTTGATTCAATTTTTTTCTAAAACTTATGCCCCTAAATTGCTCTCTCTCTCTCCTCTAACTGCACTGACTAATGCCTCTAGGACAATGCTGAATAGTTTTGGAGATGATGTGCCTTATTCCTGATGTTGATGATAAATAAGTTAAAAACGCTCTAGTATACTTTCGAGGTGTCTGTAGTAATCACCATCATGTCATTTACCATTCTGAATTATAATCGTCTACCCTCTCCCACTAGGCTATAAGCTCATGGATAAAGACGATGTCATCTTCATGTTCACCAGCATCTTGCTGCTCAAGAGCTCTCACTGATTGACACTGACATACTGAATGAATCAATCTAGTAATAAATATATTCCTAGTGTCAATGAATCAGAGAAAAAACATGTCCCCAGACAAGAATCAGGAACTGAGATGTGGTATTAAAATTGGTGGGATCACTTCACACCCATTAGGATGACTTTTACCAAAAAAACAGAAAACAACAGGTGTTGAGAATGTGGAGAAATCAGAACCCGTGTACAAAAGCAAATTTGGATGATGTGGATTTTATTTTATAAAGTAGAAATTTCCCTACAAAATATGGGAATTATTTTTGTTCTAGCATACCATCCCCACTCCTTAACAACTTCATGTTGCACTGAACAATAGATTTCGTACTACTGCTATAAGGCATATCTTACCCACAATGCCCTGGACTAAGTCAATGCCTTTATCACTTTTTCATCTTCAGTTGCCTTTCTGTTGCTTCTACATCTGGTTATTTAGCACACTCCTGTCTTAAAGCCTTCTCTTAAAGCATGCCCAACCTTAAGGCACTTCTTTGGGCTGACTAAACCTGCTTCTATTAATAAACAATTTGAAATTAAAGCTGTAGAGGAGGAAACTCCCTCTTTCCATCACCCCTTCCTTTCTTTTCTACTCCTGCCATTGTCAGACTTGCAAGAGGCTCACTGCTATTGATCAGGTGGCATCAAGGGGAAAAGGTTCCTTGGAAGCCAAAGTTAGAAATATTTACAAGGTACACTGTTCACTGTAATTAAAATGAGATTTTATAGGCTATCTTGGGAACTTTGCCACATTTATTACAATCTTTCTATGAGAAAATACATTCTAAGTTCCCAGTAACCAACACAGAAACAAACTTTGGAACATGGCCTATTTTGATGATCACCCAAATCTTGCCCAGAATTTATTAGACACAATATTCCATTTCCAAGAAATTCTATTATTACAGAAACTTCTATAAACATGTAACATAAACTCTCATTATTAAAAGTCACAGCACTTGCATTAAAAATGTATTTAAATTTCTTTCTAAATCCAATTAACATTAAAAACTGCACAAACTCTTCACTAAAAATCAATAGTTGAAGGAAATACATAAAAAGTGATTGGATATTAAGGAGAAACACCTGGTAGGTAACACTGTTTCTCAATTCATGAAGGAACTCTCCAAAACAAAAGAAAAAAAGGTTCAGAGTTTTTCAAATTTCTCAGAGCTAATATGAGCAACCTATATAAATTTTCTTTGCACAATTCTAAAAACTGAAAGCCTACTCATCTACCTGTGACTTGCCACTTTAAAAAGAGCTTCATAAATTGAACTGTCATTTTGCCCAGATATTTCCTTAAAACACAAGTAAATCAATAAGCATTGCTAAAGCAAGATTTTGCTCAAGTGAACAAAAAGATAAAAGACATTTGTGAGACAGTACTGCTTCAAACACAAAGGGAACTAAACTAAGTATTGTGCTTGGTTTGTAGAGCTTGAACAATAGATTAATAAAATTAGTCTCAAATAAAAGAATAGAGGATGTGGTTTATTTCCCCTAATCTAGGATAAAAATTGTTTAAATTTTTAAAACAAATTTAGGACTAGAAAGACAGATCAATTCTTGTAAAAAAAAATCATAAATTTAACATTTATCACATTTAAGTCATGGCTGCACTTTCCTAAAGAATCATGATAAACTTGAGGGGAAAAAAAGATATAATTATTCTTTTGATGCTAATTTCCTTATATTCACCTTTATGGAAAATAATGCATAAACTTTTAGTATAAAGAACTCAAAATGGATCTCAAGAGCATTTTTTAAAAAAACGACTAAATAAAACTCAAAGGTCAAGCCAGAATTTAAAAAGTAATTTTTTTAATTTAAGAATTGGCTTTGTTTACTTCTGCTTTTGTTTTGTGGGGTTTTTTTTGGGGGGAGGGTATTAAAAATGTTAAACTTGTGTGGCATGAAGATATTTTTTATTTAATAAACATACCAGATATTTTAAACACTCTCTAACCCAAAGTTCAATGGTGAGCCTTGGGCCTGCCTGCCTGCCTTCAACAACAGAACAAAGGAGTATGAAGTTCTGAACTTGTATCACGGGAAATTTATTACCAAGTTATTAGTACTTGAATACTAACTCAGTGGCAAGAAAACAAAGGCTAGCCATTCTTTGGGAATGAAAGTGAGAAAGCTGAAAGATCAAAGGTAAAATGGATGGCTATAAAGCTATGACAAGGCAGAAGAGGTATGTGTATAAAACGCTGCAAACAATTACATAAAAGGCACAGATTTTCTGAGGCTTGCGTTTAAATCCTAAGTTAATAACTGCTGAAGTACACAGTAGTTTTCCAAAGGAAAAATGACTCTCTGGGCTGCAAGGGCAGTATTATTCCAAGGTCAACTAAATTCCAACAAAAGGCCAAAAGTATGCATATTTGTATTACAGAATCAGTCACCCCTTCTCTAAAGTATATACTCAGAAATAATAATAGAAAAATAGCCTAATTTTTTTTAATTGGGCAGAAGTGAAATTTTTTAAATCTCTCAAAATAATAATGTCCTGGTACAAATACAATGTTATTTAAATTATTTTTAAGGAACTAAAAACATTATGGCAATGGGCCATGTGTGGTCATGGAATTGTTATATTTTATCCTGAAAACTACATTATGAGGAAGCATAATTTATTTTCTCCAACTTACAGGTGAGTTAACTCAGAATCAGAATGCTTGAGTAACCTGCTCAAATCCACACAGCTACCATTTCAACTCCAGAGGCTGCACTTGCAACTAGACTGTTTTACCTACAGTATAATAACGGCTAACAATTAAATGTTTACTGAGGAAAGGCAGAAGCTAAGCAATTTACAGACGTATCTTATCCTCAAACACTCTATGAGGTACATATTATTTTAGCCCCTGGTAAGACATTTACGATGGTTTTAGCCAAATGCTTGAGAGGCAAAAATGAGGTGCTTTCTGAGAAATATTTTTAGCTTCGAAGAAAATTGAGGATTACAAAATGTATTTTTAAGTCAACTTTATTGAGATAAATTTTACATATAATGAAATGGGACTACTTTAAGCTCATAATTAATGAGTTCTGACATACACCCATATAACAATCACCAAAATCAAGATATAGAACATTTCCATCACCCAGAAGAAAGTGTTGATATCTTATAGAAGAAATCCCCACCTTTCTGTCACAATGGATTAGTTTTGTCTGTTCTAAAATGTCACAAAAATAGAATCTTATAGTATATACCCTATGTGTCTGGCTTCTTTTGTCCAGCATAATGTTTTGGGGATTCATCCATACTGTGGCTTGGATCAGAAGTGTTACTACTGAGTAGTATTCCATGGCATAGTTATGATACAATTTGTTTAACCATTTACCTGGTGGTGGATATGACCAGTTCAGGGCTATTACAAAGAAAAATGCTACAAACACTCAAGTACAAGTCTTTGAATAGCCACATATTTTCATTTCTCTTAGGTAAATACCAGGAGTGGAACTGCTGGGTGGCATGTTAAGTGTATGTTTAACTAGAGAGTGACAAACCATGACAGCATGATCGTACCATTAATATTCCCAGCAGTAATATACGAGAGTTCCAGTAGCCCCGCCCTGTCACTTGGTATTAACAGTCTTAAATTTTAGCTATGGTTTTAAGCCACATTTCCCTGATAACTAATGATTTCAAGCATCTTTTCATGTGCTGATTAGCCATTCTTATCTCTTCTTCATTGAAGTGTCTAGTCAAATATTTCGTTCATACTTGTCTTACTGAGTTGTAAGTGTTCATTTATATCGTCCTGGATGCAAATCCTCTGTCAACGTAAGTATTGCAAATGTTTTCTTCCAGTATATGTCCTGCTTTTTCACTTTTAAAAGTGATTTTTGGGTACTAGAAGTTTTAAATTTTGATGAAGTTCAAGTTCTCAACTTTTTCTTCTATGATTTGTGCTCTCTGTGTTCTAAGAAATCTTTGCCTATATCCAAAGTAACAAAAAATTTTCTTCTAGAAAGTTTACAACTTTTTAAATGTAGATCTATGATCCATTTCTAATTAATTTTTGTCTGTGGTGTGAGGTAAGTGTTGAGGATCATTTCTTCCCATCTGGGTATGCAACTGTTTTACCACTGTTGTTGAAAGAGTAGCCTTTGCCTATTAACACCTTTGTTGAAATTAATTTTGAAAAAAACAAAGTGACCATATGTGGGTTTTTTATTTCTTGACTCTATATTCCAGGGATCAGCAAACTTCTTCTGTAAAGGGCTAGATGGTAAATATTTTGGTCTCTGCAAGCCATAAATTTTCTGTCAAACCTACTCAAACTCTGCTGCTGTAGCATGACAGCAGCTACAGACAAAACATAAACAAATGATCACGGCTGTGTTCCAATAAAATTTCACTGACAGATACAAATTTCAATTTCATCTAAATTTTATATGTTATGAAATATCATTCTTTGATTTTTCCCTCAACCATTTTAAAATGTAAAAAACATTCCTAGCTTGCAGGCCATACAAAAACAAGCAGGCCAGATTTGGTCCATAGGCCATAGTTTGCCAACCTCTGTTCTATTCTGTTCCAATGATCTATATAGTTGGCCATCCATATCTGTGGGTTACACATCCATGGATTCAACCAACCGTGGGTAGAAAATAGTCAGAAAATAAAAATTCCAGAAAGTTCCAAAAAGTAAAACTTGAATTTGCCACATGCCCTGCCAACTGTTTTATAGCACTTACATTGTATTAGGTATTATAAGTAATCTAGAGATGATTTAAAGTATACCAGAGAATGTGCATAGATTATATGCAAATACTAAACCATTTTGCATAAGGGACTTGAGCAATGTCAGATTATGATGTCTACAGGGGTTGGGAGTGAGGTTCTGGAACTAATCCCTCCGTGAATACCTAGGTATGAGGGTATATCATTCCCCATGCCAATATTCCACTGTCTTACTTACTGTAGCTTTATAGCAAATCTTGAAGTCAGGTAGTGTGAGCTCTCCAAATTTGCTCATCCTTTTCAAAACTGTTTTGGCCACTGCAGAACCTTCGCATCTCCACACAATGTTAATTTTATTTTATCAATTTTACCAAAAAAAAAAAAAGAAAGAAAAACCCTGCTAGGATTTTCATTGAGATTGCATTGTATCTTCATGCTAACTTTAGGAAAACTGGCATTTTAATAATATCAAGTGTTCTTTAATTTGTCTGACCAATATTTTCTCGCTTTCAGTTTACAGGTTATGCACATACTTTGTTATATTTAACAGTGAGTATATGCTTTTATGCTTTTTAAATTTGCCGGTTGTTCACTACTATTAAATAGAAATACTGTTGATTTTTTGTATACTGACCTTGCAACCTGTGATCTTGCTCAACTCATCTATTTCAGTAACTTTTTAGTTGTGATTTCTTATAATTTTCTACATAACAGGATCATGTTACTTGCAAATAAAGACAGTTTTATTTCTACTTTTTCCAATATTTTCCCCCATTTATTTCCTCTTCTTCCTGCACTTGCTAGAACTCAAGTACAATGTCGAATAGAAGTGATAATGGTGTACATCATTGCCTTGTTCTCGTCTTACAAGTGCTCAGTCTCTCACTAAAAAACATAATGTTAGCTAGAAGTTGTTTAGGGAAGTCCTTTATCAGATTAAGCAAGTTCTCTTACATTCCTAGTGTGATGAGTCTGTATCAAGAATGAGTGCTGACTTTCAACAAATGCTTCTTCTGTGTCTAATAAGATGCTCATATGGTTTATCTCCTTTATTCTATTAATATGGTTAATGCTTTCCTAAGATAAATTCCATTTAATCATGTGTATTAAATTATTTAAATTTTGCTGAATTTAAATTGCTAATATTTTGTTAAGGGTTTTTATATCTATGATGATGATGGATACTGATCAAAAGTTTTCTTTTAAGTTTTTTGTCTGGTTTTGGTACAAGATAATGCTGGCCTCATAAAATGAGTTGGGAACTGAGAGTGCCCTGGTGGCCTAATGGTTAGGATTCTGGGCTTTCACTGCCGTGGTCCTGGGTTCAATCCCTGGTCAGGGAACTGAGATCCTGCAAGCTGTGCAGCCAATAAATAAATAAATAAATAAGTGGACATGGCTATGTTCCAATAAAACTGCAGGCAATGAGCCTGCAGGTCAGTTTGCCAATCAATGATCTAAGTTATCAAATTTATAAACAAAGTCATTCATAAAGTTCCCTTATAATTTTTTTAATGTTAGTAGAAGTCCTTCTTTTATTCCGATGTTGGTAATAAATATATCTTCACCTTCTCTCTTTTGTCAGTCTAGCTAGAAACTTATCAATTTTATAAATCTTTTCCCAGAAGCAGCTTTTGATTTCATTGATTTCACTGATTTTTTCAATTGTTTGTCCACTTCCAATTTCATTGGTTTCTGCTCCTATCTTTATCATTTCCTTCTTTGTATTTTGATTTTTAATGTGCTTTTCTTCTTCTGGCTTCTTAAGGTAGAGGCCTACAGCATTAATTTTGGATCTTTTTTTTCTCACGTAAGCATTTAAAAACATACATTCCCCTCCTACCACTACTTTCGCTGCACCCACATATTTCAATGTTTCATTTTCACCTTCATTTAGATCAAAATATTTTTCTAATATTCTTTGTGATTTCTCCTTTGACCCATGCATTATTTAGAAATGTCTTGATAAATTTCCAAATATTTGTAGAACTTACCAGATATTTTTATGATATTTATTTCTAACTTAATCCCTCTGTGGTCAGATGACACAGTTTATATTATTTCAATTCTCTTAAATTTATTGAAAATTGTCTCACAGCACAGCATATCACCTGTCTTGCTGAATGTTCCACATGCACTTGAAAAGAATGCGTATTCTGCTGTTATTGAATGGAGAGCTTCATAACACTGGATGACAGTGTTATTGAATTCTATCAATGTCTTAGCTTGAGCTGTCATAACAGATTACCATAGACTGTGAGGCTTAAACAGAAATTAAATTTCTCACAGTTGTGGAGGCTAGACGTCCAAGATCTAGGTGCTAGCATGGTCAGTTTCTGATGAAAGAGCTCTCTTCCTGTCTTGTAGACATCCAACTTCTTATGTCCTCACGTAAGGGGAGAGGGGAGGAGCAGAATAGAGAGCTAGCTATCTGGTGTCTGTTCTTATAAGGGCACTAATTCCACATTGAGGGCCCAACCCTCACAATCTATCTAAGCCTAATTACTTCCCAAAGATCCTATCTCCAGGGATGCCCCCGGTGGCGCAGTGGTTAAGACGCCGCACTCCCAATGCAGGGGGCCCAGGTTCGATCCCTGGCCAGGGAACTAGATCCCACATGCATGCAGCAACTAAGAGTCTGCATGCCACAACTAAGGAGCCCGTCTGCTACAACTAAGACCCAGCACAACCAAATAAATTAACTAATTAATTAAATTTAAAAAAATACTATCTCCAAATACCATTGCATTGGGGGATAGGGATTCAACATATGAATTTTGGGGGTACACAATTCAGTCCATAGCAGCAGCCTTACTGCTTTTCTGTTTACTTATTCTAAGCTTGTTACTAGGTGCATGTATATTTAGAACAGTTAGGCCTTCTTGATGATTTTACCCTTTTATCATTGGTAATTTTATCCCTGATAATATTTCTTGTTCTGAAGTCTACTTTGATATAAATATAGCCACTCCAGTTTTATTATGATTAACGTTTGCAAAGAATATCATTTTCCACCCTTTTAGCCAATCTGTGTCTTTATATTTAAGGTGAATTTCTTTACTTATCATATAGTTGCCTCTCCTGCTCTCTTATATAGTCTGACATTCTCTACCTTTTAACTATAGTGTTTTAGACCATTTACATTTAACATAGTTATCAACATAACTGGGTTTAAATCTATCACATTAGTCTTTGTTTTCTATTTATCCCATGTGTTCATTACTCCTTTTTTCTACCTCTCTCTGTCTTCTTTTAGATTACAAGTTTTTTATGATTCCATTTTATCTCCACTATTGTATTCTTAGCTATTCTTTTTTTTTTTTTTGCTATGCATCAGTATACATCTTTTAACGTACCACAACTTCTCTTCACATCACATTGTCAGTTCATGTATAATGTAAAAACCTTACCCAATTTTTCTAGATGTTTATGGTGAGAAGGTAAATCTAGTCCTAGTTATTTCATCACAGCCAGAAACACAAGCCTCCAAAATGTTTTCTTTAATAATTTGATTTTTATCTAATATTTGGGGGAAACATATGTTGGGGGACCCTCTTCATAGTATACTTCAAAGAAAAAAGCTGTATTTCTATTTCATAAAATGAAGAGTGTCACACCTGGTCTAACCAAGCAGTGAATTTTGTTTTAAAGGGTTACGATGCCCACTAGTTCCTTTTTTTTTTTTTTTCTTTCAGTTACTAGTTCCTATTCTTAATTTTAAACACAGCCTGCCTAAGACAAGAGCTTCTGACCCAGAATAATCCTTCCTTTACCTTGAAATCATCTCCCTGGCTCTCTGATTCCTGGCTTCATTGAATTCCAGTTCATTCTCCCTCATCTTTGATTTGGTAACCTATTCAAATTCTCTTCTCTGGCTTATGAGAGTTTTAAAAGACAATATATTTTAATGTTTCTCTATTATGGGTTTAGACTTATTTCCCCCAAATGAAAAACATTCTTAATTTAATTAATATAATTCTATGTAAAAATATGAGGAAATATTAAAAGTTTTATCTTGTAGTCTTTCAGTTCTACATCTATTCTATATAGTGATATCCTCATGAAGAAATATCGTTTTTAAAAGAAGTATCATTTTGGACTTCCCTGGTGGCGCAGTGATTGGGAGCCTGCCTGCCAATGCAGGGGACGTGGGTTCGAGCCCTGGTCCAGGAGGATCCCACATGCCGTGGAGCAGCTGGGCCCCGTGTGCCACAGCTGCTGAGCCTGCGCTCTGGAGCCTGCGAGCCACAACTACTGAGCCCACGTGCCACAACTGCGGAGGCCTGCGTGCCTGGAGCCTGTGCTCCGCAGTGAGAGGGGCCACCACAATGGGAGGCCCGCGCACCGCAACGAAGAGTGGCCCCCACTTGCTGCAGCTAGAGAGGGCCCGCGAGCACCGGTGAAGACCCAGTGCAGCCAAGAATGAATAGATAAAATAAATAAATTTATAAAAAAAAAAAAGTATCATTTTGAAAAGTTCCGACATACATTCCATGAATAAAGCATATGATTAAAGAGAAAGAATATATTCCCCAAACCAAGAATGTAATACACAGAAGGTAAAATTATATATAGAATGGATTCCTGATTTTCACCACTTCATATTTATTTCACTTATCCAAGAGGCTTTAGAGTTGTGTACTTGGCTGAATTTTTCCTATTAGGTTGAACCACATGAAACTGGAATATTTACAGGTCAAAGAAAGGTCAAATACTGGTGATTTCATATGATTTAACCTCTCACTAATCAATTAAACACAGACCTTGGAGTACTAACCAAAGTGAACATGCGCAGTCTGTATGCTGTTTTAACAGTACACAAGCACCATCTTGTGGCAGAAAGCAAAATTGTAGCTCTATACTTGATATTGCTACAAATATATTCAAAGTTTCTCAACTGTTTCCAACATGCTTTTGAAAGGGCATTACAAACTGGTGAAGAACACTTAGATTGATAGTTTGAAGAAGCTCAAAACAAATGGCACACCAACATCATGATAATTAGCAGCTAGTCATCAGCCTATACAACATAAACTTTGAAATATAATAAGCTATTTCATAAATTAAAATCTTGACTATTTCTAGTTTTACTGATAATTAACATATTGCAATAAAATCAGTTCAGATACTTCAGAAAACTTTTCACCTATCAAATGTCTACTAATACCCATAGCTGTCCATAAAGTTCCAAGTCTCATAGGCTTATTTATTAACCAGGGGAACTGGGGGTGGGGGGAAGAGACTATGACGCCTCAAGTAGGTACCTGGATCTGCCTATAAGAACAAGTAACTTTTTGGCAAAACAGTTCAAATGCTTTCCTTATTTAACTTGCTATGACTCATACTACACATGGTAAGAGAAAACTACTTTACTAACCTAGCTACAAGTGACTGGACCAGGAACTGGACACATTAGCCAAAGGCAACCAAATACTGTTTTGACATAAAACACACCAACCATACCTGAGGACAAGGGACACTTGGCATGGGTGCATGCTGTGAAATTGTTCCAGATTGAATGATGGCATCTAATATAACCAAATCCTTTTGGGAAAGAAGTATAAATACTAGATGAATGAAGAATAGATGTGTCACTCAAACTTAGGTTGTGTCCTAAACAATGCCATTTTCTCCAAGATACATTACACATCCCTGTTCTGAAAGCTCTAGACCCTAAAGTTCCTCCTCCCATAAGTACCTCCAAGAAACCCTCAAAGCCAAAGATAATCTTCGAATGCCCTTCAGTGAGGCTTTAAAGAATGATAAAATGGACTCCTCCTAAATATCTCACAGGCAATTTAAACTCAACACAGTCAAAACCAAATCCCTCATCTTTCCAGAGATCTACTCCAACTCCTCTCATTGTGAACACTATTACCAGTGACCCAGATATGTGAAAGTCATCCTTAATACCCTCTATCAACCAATGCCTACAAATGAATCTATTTACAAAACAGAAGAGTCAGGGCTTCCCTGGTGGCGCAGTGGTTGAGAATCTGCCTGCCAATGTAGGGGACACAGGTTCGAGCCCTGGTCTGGGAAGATCCCACATGCCGCAGAGCAACTAGGCCCGTGAGCCACAATTACTGAGCCTGCGCGTCTGGAGCTTGTGCTCCGCAACGAGAGGCCACGATAGTGAGAGGCCCGCGCACCGCAATGAAGAGTGGCCCCCACTTGCCACAACTAGAGAAAGCCCTCGCACAGAAACAAAGACCCAACACAGCCATAAATAAATAAATAAATAAATAAATAAATAAATAAATAAATAAATAAATAAATAAATAAATAAATAAAAAAAAATTAAAAAAAAAAAAAAACAGAAGAGTCACAGAAATTTATGGTTACCAAGGGGAAGGGGGGCGGGCGTGAGGGATAAACTTGGAGATTGGGATTGACACATACACACTACTATATATAAAATAGATAACAATAGCACAGGGAACTCTACTCAGTACACTGTAATGACGTATATGGGAACAGAATCTAAAAAAGAGTGTATATATGTATATGTATAACTGATTTACTTTGCTGTACAGCAGAAACATAACATTATAAATCAACTATACTCCAATAAAAATTAACTATAAAAAAATTTTTTTAAATCAATCCCCAAGTCTACCTCCTAAATATCTAGACACTGTTCCCTCCTCCCCATCCCCACTATTCCAGGCTCTCATCACATTAAGCCTGAATTACAGCATCCTTGTAATACATCTTTCTCCCTTGAATTTTAAGCCTATCCAAACTATTTTCCACATAATGTGAAAGCAATATTCCTAAAACAGATATACAATTATTTTATCCCTCAGCTTAAAATCCTTCGAAGGCTCCCAATCACCTTCAGGATAAAATCTAAACCTCTTGGCATGCCACTTGAGGACATCCACATTATCGACCTGCCTGAACTTCAGCCTTTTCATTCCACTCAAACCAAACTGCCTGCAAGTCCACGAATGAACTAAACTTCTCAGGATTCCCTGCCATTGTTCACAAAATCTAGATTGCTTTTTCTTACCTTCTTCACCTGGCTTATGCCTCATTAACCTTGAAGATTCAGTTCAGGTGTCAATTCCTTCTGGGAGGCTTCTTTAATTCCCCAAACTGAGTGCTGTGCTTGTTCTCAATGTTTCCATAGCATTCAATGGACACATCTATCACTGTGTTAGTTTCTTTTCATTGTCTTCCTCTTCTAGCAGACTAGAGTCTATCAGATTGTCTTTCATCAAAGTATCTACTCTAACACAACACATGGCAAAGAGTAGGCATTAGGTAAGTGTTTGCTGAATGAGTGCAATCTTGCTAAAGCCCTTTCATTTGGTATTATTATCTCTAGTTAGCAAATGAGGAAACTAAGGGAGGTCCAGGGTCTTGTCCGAGATCACATAACCGAAAGCATCAGAACCAGGATTTGAACCAAATGTTCTGACTGTAATGGAAGTGATTTTCCCTCTGAATCTTTGCCTTTAGGGAACCACCCTATAAAATAATTGTGCTATGCAGAGCAGTTTGGATGGGACTAAACCCTGTTTCTCCAGGCTGGGCACAAACGCAAGCTTAGCCAATTAAAGTATCCCCTCATACCAAATCTGGTCTGAATGAATTCTGGGATCCCCAAATTCTGGGATGAGCAGGCTACTCGGAACTTTTCTAAGAACTATCCAAAAACAAAATCAAAAATGTGTTCCTCCTCTAGTACTACAACTCTAAGGACGATGTAGCGTATACGGTACAGCAAATGGAAGAGAGTATCTTTGAAAACAAAGGCAAGCACAGGAAAAATGAGACAAGAGCTAGAAAGAGAGAAACGGAAAATGAGGAAAAACAACACTAAAGCTCTGCATCAACCATGCCTGAAGACTTCCCCAAGAGACCTCCCAGTTACATACAGCGGAAATTCCCATTCTCATATAATATAGTTTGAGTTGTGACCCTTTGGCAATCTGCATCTGTAGATCAGAGGGCTTTCTGGCCATTAGCCAAGCAAGAATGCTTTTTTAATCTGTGAATACAAAAAATTGATAAATTATTTGTTGGAGGCCTGATTTCAGCCATTCTACTCCTTGAGATAAGGTATGTAAGTTTTTATAACAAAGATGGGAGAACAAAAGCATAAAATTGTTCTCCAATCTTTACATCTTGTACTCTGTCATTAGTGAACAGTGCCCCAAATGAGAAAGAAAAAGATTTCTGGACGTATTCATTTTCAAACATCTTGGGTGCAGCAAAGGGAGAAACAGGTATTTTAGAATCCAAGTTGTATCCACAGAGTTTGCTCATGGATAAATCTTTTTTCTCCAGCCATCACAAAATGGGGTGGAGGGAGACCTTTTTATGAGTTCCTCCTTAGGCCTTTGAATAAGTTCAAGTGGAGAAACCTCATCAGAAAAGAACAGATTAAAAGACAGCATGGGTAATATCTAATTAATTGATATTATTTTAAATGGAAAATGAAAAGACCTTTTCAAAAATCCCTCTAAGTGATACTTGTTTCCTAGACTTCTTAACCTTTCAGTCTCTGCCTTATTAAGAAGCTACTGATTCATTTGGAGTCTGACAAGAAGAGCGTCTCCTCTGACCTTTGGCTCCAAATTCCCTGTAAGGCTTTCAGGTGTTGCCACCTGCAAATTAAGGTCATATGTGAAACCATAATTTTAACAGCCTAATGAGTAATGGGTAGGTTTGACCTTTTGTGAGCAGAGAGCTTTTAAGTTGAAACATGGTTTGGCAGCTTACCAGTACTTCCTTATTTTCTTTTTACCCTTTGTGATCTACAGAAAATTCTAAAGACTCTCCAAAAATCTGAAGGGAAAGTCCACTTGATCCATTAAATGGGAATGGCCTAAGGCACAACCCTCTAGAGAAGTCATTAAAAAATTCTTGCAGCCCTCATGACATCCATGGAATCAGATCCTGAAACTAGAAATTGCCAACAAAGGAAAAATGACAACAATCTTAACAGAAAATCTAAAACAGAAAAAAAAAAAAAAAAAATCAAACCAAACCACCAGACAGACCCCTGTCACATTCTCACATCCCAACTCCTCTCCCCCAGGTCCACTCTGTTCCAGCCACACTGGCGTCCTGGTGGCGGCATCAACGCGCCAGGCACACGCCTACTTCAGGGGCTTTGCGCTGCTGTCTCTTCTGCCTGAAGGTTCTCCCCTCTCTCACGACATCCACACTGCTTATTCCCTCTTTTCCTTTAGGTCTTCATCAAAATTGTCACCTTACCCAGGACAGAGATTACTGTCTGATTTTTCATTGTTTTAGCACTAGATTTCTTTCATTTAAAAATAATAAGTTCACTAATCAAAACTTTACTTCAAATAACGGACTACAGATATCAAAATACAATAAGCATTTACATATAATATCGTCATGAGTCTTCATTATAGTACATTAAAAGTAAAATATCTTTCAAGTATAAAACAGACAAGGTGTTCCTTTCTCAGGTGATCAAACCTATCTGTTGTACTCAAGTAGGCAAATAGTTTTATTTATATTAGGTAACCTCAGACTGATGAGAAAGACAGTGGTTATGTTACAGAAAAAAGAGAAGTAAAGCAACTCTAAGAGAAACAGTGTGTCCCTCTTGCCTCCCATGCAGGGTGGACACCAAGTTGAGAGCTGGTAAGCCTGCCAGTGGATGTTCCAGAGTTAGACAGAAGAGGATGAGAATGGAACAACATCCAAAGGAGCCGAGGAGAGGTAAGAGTTTAGGCCAAGACAGCAAGGGGAAGATGGTAAATACTCTCTGACAGTGTTACCGGGGGGGAAAAGATGGACTGCAAGTCACCAACTGCAGGTTTCAGCAGGGCAGGCAAGAGAGCTATCAGCTACCTGGTGGGCAAGAGACATTAGCACAAAGACCAGAGGAGCCCGCACCCTCCCTTCCCACCAGGACAATACAGAAGATTCCCCCCAGACACACTGGGGAGGAAAGGAAGGCGGGAGAGGCAGAAGTTTTTCTTAGAGAACTTGAACAATATTTAAACGAACCATTTACAATTTGAATAGGACGAGATCTTAAATGGCAATTTTTCCACTACCAAGCAAGACTCCAAAAAGTATTAGATTGTCTGTTGATTAGACAAGTAACTTCTCCTCATATCTGAATTGTAATAATTGGTCGGTAAATATACAAAATGATTTTAAAAGCATCAGCATCCCAACACTAAAAGAAATGATATGTGACTGGATAGAGGTTATCAGCTAACACTACAATGGCAATCCTACTGCGATATAAATGCATCAAATCAATATATTGTATACCTTAAACTTACACAATGTTATATGTCAATTATGCCTCAATTAAAAAGAAAATTTTTTTAAGCATCAGCAAATATCTGATCACACATGAGAAAGAACTGCTTAGGCGTAGAAGCAGTGGGAGAAATCACACCAAAAAATTTAACAGATTAGACCATATAACATTTAAAACTGTAGTACGTTAAAAACAAACACAAAACTAAAAGCCAATTTTTTAAAAGCAGGAAAATCAAACAAATAGAATAGACTTAACGCTAATACCCTCAACACATAAACATTGGAAGACTGATCGAGCAATGCAATAAAAATTAGCAAATTAAAATAGACAAATCAAAATGGACAAGTAACTAATATATTTGAAAAACTGCTGAGCCTCATAAGTTATCAATAAAACCAAAAAAATTTAAACATACCACTTTTTAACTATCAAACAAGACGATGTGTTTTAAACTCAATGTTGTCAGAATAGTACAAAACATACTATAAGAAATTAGTATAAGCTTTAATGTAATCAGGTAATATCAAAACATTACTCTTTTTAACCCAATATTCCCCTTATAGTAATATATCTTAAGGAAATAATCAGTGATGTGAACAAAAACTTGTATATAAAGAATTTTTACTGCAACATTATTTATAATTGTCAAAAAAAGGGGAGGAACAATCTAGATGATCAAAAAACAGGTATTTTTTTAATATACTTATCAAGTATTCATTGTTTATACCTGTTTAAATACTGGTAAAGTATACCCTAGCCATATGAAGCATTATATAACCATCAAAAATATTTTTCAAAGGCTACTTAAAGATATGAAAAATGATATCTGTATTGAGTGAAAAGAGGGCACAATACTGCATATTCAAAATGAACAAATGATGATATAGTCATACAAAGAAACATCATTCAGCAATAAAAACTGGCAGAACCCAGGTACAAGCAACATGGATGAATCTCAAAAAATCAAAAAACAAAAACAAACAAAACAAGAAAACCATTATATGAAGTGAAAAAAGCCAGACACAAAAGAATAAATACTGTATGAGTCTATTTATAGAAGTTCAAGGGCAGGCAAAACTAACCTATGGTGATAGAACAGCGGTTACTTCTGGGAGGAGGTGTAGCAAGTGCAAATAAGTGTGAGGAAACTCTCAGGGTGATGCAAATATTCTGGAGTTTGATGGGGTGGTGATCACACGAGGATATAAATATGTAAAAAAGTCATCAAATAAACTATAAATACATATATACATAAATAAAATAATAAAATAAAGTCATCAAGATGTACATTTAAGATCTGTGCATTTTACTGTTCATATATTATACCTCCATAAAGTAATACAGAAATTGCATATAAAGGATAATTTCAATTTGGTTAAATATATTTATATGCAAAGAATAAAAAGAATGTAAAGTACAACAAAATATTAAAGGTGTTTAGTTCTGGGATTGCAAATTATTTGTATTTTCAACTTTCTGCATTTTCCACATTCTCAACAATGAGTTACATGACTTTTATAAATGATCAGGAAAAAAAACCCTGAACTTTTTAAAAGAATTCTGCCATGCGTGCAAAAGAAAATTCTGTTACACTTATAACTATCACAAAATTATTCAATGTGCAGAAATACTTAGTAAATCCTTCTAACAACTTTCCTATAAGTTATAAACAGTCATATTTGCAATGTATGCGGACAAATAAAGAAAAGCACTAATTAAGCTAAGCATCTGCTTGGTGACTAAATGAGCAAGATAACTGGAAAGCCCACACCACACTGTGCAATGATTTTAAAACATGGTCCTGCGTGCAGCGAACACAGGGCTCTCATGACTCAGCAACAACCAGCTCCTGAAAAAGTTAATTTTCTTTATTTATTACTTTAAGTATTCCTGATAAGCTTGATATATCTAAATTCCATGCAAAATGCCCCAGGTGAATTTTCTTTACAACAAAAATACCTTTTGAGTTTCAGAAACTTTCACAATATGCGTAAAATAATAAATAAGAACAAAACCAAAGAAGACATACAAACCTCTGATTGTACATGCCCCGAAAGTTGTAATTAGCTCTATAATTTGGGAAAGGCTTTGGATCTAACGGCCTGTAGATGGCAGGCTCTCCCCTTTTCATAGCAAGCCCATTCAGTTCCACAGTTGGTGTTATACTACCTGTTTAAAAGAAATATTAAAGGCACACAAGTGAAATACTTCCATAATAAATCATGCAGTCCATATTTATTTCACATATAATTACCATGGAAGAAGGTGGCAGTGGAGGCTCTTCTGCCTGATTTTCTAAGGGGGTGCATAAAAAAGCTACATAAACAGGAGAAGCGTTTCTAGTGAAATCTCTTTGGGGTTGTTGCAACATTTTCTGTACATTAACGACCAAAAATTCAACTTTATAGTCCCACTGTTTCAAAACAAGGAAAACAGAAGATTCATAGATGGCTTCGTTTGGATATTATAAAGCAACTACTGAATTTCAAAGTTACTTACTCCAGAAAGCTTACAACTACTTAATCATTAAAAGCATTATCATCTGTGAATATTTTAAGTCATATTTTGGTTATCAAGCAACTAGAATTAGCAATATGTACAGGGTCATCAGTAACTCTTGGACTTATTTAATGAAAATAAATTTTGAGTTTTTTCTATAACCAACAACAGGACAAAATAGTAAATACAAGTAATGCTTTCTATGGATAATCTTAAAAGATACATGCTGAAGCGTTTATGGATGAAGTGATATATCTGAGATTTGTTTCAAAATAATTCAGAGGACAGAGAGATGGGAAACAAGATGGGATGTGTGAGTAACTGTTGTGCCTGAAAACAAGTACAGGGATGTTCAATAGCTTATTTTTTCTACTTTTGTAAAAGCTTGAAAAATCCCATAAAATATAACACACAATGTACAGTTATTATGTCAAGTTATTTTAAGTGTCAAAAAAGGTTATTCAGTAAATATACATATATATGTTCCAAATAACAAATGACAAAAATGAATCTAAAGCTTTTATAGAGAGTAAAATTTATTTCTAATGTAAATTCTGTATTATTTCATTTGAATTATGCCTTTTGCACCATACATTTAAGACTCCCCTTCATCATGAACAAAAATGGATCCACTTACTGCAGCAGAGAAACTGGGGCACAAAGTACTAGCTGAGGGGTGGTGGAGCCTGACACAAATGCACAACTGGCTGCTAGGTCATAAGCAAGCCGTCAAGAGTCATAGGCTGCTCATTTTATGTCTCATTTCTAAAGAATTCACATGAAACCACTGAAGAGCATAGTAAGAACAGGAACTAAACCAAGGTTAAGAAAAAGGAAAAAATAAAGGAGGCCGGAGGACAAAGGAGAAAGCAGAAAAGAAAAAGATAAGGATAAGAAAAACAGCAAAGAAAAGCTAACATGTTAAATAGTAAGTTGAATTAGTCCAAACTCCAAATTTAACACATATACTCAGGGCAGAGGAAGAGTAAGTCAAGCACAAAGGGATTCTTTCTTTGTTTCTTATAGCATTTTACCGAGGGATAAGTAAAATGCACAAACCTTAAGCATACAGCTCCATGAGTTATTATACATGTAACACTCATACAACCACCACCATTCAGATCAAGAGCTGAACATTTCCATCACCCAGAAATACCCAGTCAATGCCCACCTCCCCATGTTATCCATTCTGACTTCTGTCATCATAGATTAGCTTTGCCTGTTCTTCAAATCTAAATATGTATTAATTTGTCTTGCTTCTTTCACTCAACATAATGCTTTGTTGAATATCACTTTCAAACTTTACCACTGAAAAGCATTCCACTGAGTTTATCTAATCTGCCCTTGATGGGACATCTGGGTTGTTTTCAGTTTGAGGCTATTAAGTATCAAGCCACCTCAAACACTCTTCAGTTAAGTCTCTCAGCAGACATATACACTCTTTTCTCTTGGGTATACACCTAGCAGTGGAACTGCTAGGTCAGAGGGTAGGTTCATGTTTAACAATAAATTTAAAACTGCCTAACAGTTCTCCAAAGATCATTTTTAACACCAAAGAGCCATCTACGCCTTTAGAAGTTTAAATTTTTCTTATTCCATAAAGATTTCAGTTTAATAATTAACAGATTAATCAGTTGTACAATTTATGCCATTACGAATTCTACTTTGCAACAATCATACAGACACAAATAGCATAAAGTTCAAATGGGAAAACTAGAAGAAAAAAAAAAAGCTTGAAAGACCTCATCCTTTAAGTATGGCAATAAACAGGAAACTAATGTGTTTGAAAATGACCAGTAAGATGATTTTAATGTACTGGTAGGATATACTATGTCTGCCACCCACACCACCAAAATTGCATTTTAAACTAGGTAAAAGTACTGTATTCATATTATTTAAAGAAAGAAATAATCTCATACAAATTCCTCATTTGAAAGTAAGGCTACAGTACATTTTCTTCATAGAAATGCCAGAAACTGGTGTTGTGAAGGAGAGTAGAAGAGAAGCAGAAAAGCACAAACCACAAGAAAAGGTTTCAACTCCATCTGTTTCCTACAGAATGAGACTGACATCTCCACATGTGCATACCTCTCGTTACTTACATAGTAATGCTCTCACAGAAAACATTTAAAGAATAACTTCAAACTATGAGCTGTCTCTAGGAAATGCTAAGTACCATTGTTTTCAACATGTGACGGTTAGACCCAGGTTGCATAAAGATAATCATTACATAGGAATCCTCATGTATTTTATGGCTATAAAGTTGACACTGTAAACACATAATCAGTTTTTAGTGGTTTTTAGATACATTAAAGGAAATTTCTACATTTACCAATGATTAAAAAAAAAGACTAATTAATTAGATATACAAACGTATATAACAACAATTGTGGATTCCTATCATGTGACAGATTAAAACCAGATGCCACAACTAGTTTTCAAGGAGCAACGTATTACTAACACTTAAAGAAACAACTTTTTAGGAAGTTAGAAAAGTCCCTGGAACACAGTAGTCACTCAATAAATATTTGTTGAAAGAATGAATTGATTAATCAATAAATCAGGGCTCTTGGAGAAATGATTGGAGCCAGGGCAGGGAAAACACAAGATGACCTAGGAACATCTTATCGTGCCAGAAAGAAATGCCCAAAGAATGATGAGGAAATTATCTGAAGGACACAGGAGTCAACTTGAAGGGGTCATACCTCTGGCCAAATCTGGGACAATTTGAGCACCAAAATAAATAATGACAATTGTAGATCCTAAACCTGTAGGTATAACAGAAATCCAAAAGTCTATAGTGATATAAATAAACAAACAAAAAAAATGACGGGGACAAGAAAGCTCTTGGGTAGAATGCCAACTAATAAATTGAAAAAGAATACGGAATTAAAAATCACCCTTTGGCAACCTTCAGAGTAGTCATAGATTCAGACAAGAATCATCAATCATCAGTCTTTCATGTAGGTGAAAGAAAGTTGGATAAGGAACAGAATGTTTATATAGTCTCAAAGTACCTCCTCAGAAAATAATTGTTCGGGACTTCTCTGGTGGCACAGTGGTTAAGAATCTGCCTGCCAATGCAGGGGACACGGGTTCAAGCCCTGGTCCGGGAAGATCCCACATGCCTCAAAGCAACTAAGCCCATTCGCCACAACTACTGAGCCTGTGCTCTAGAGCCCGCGAGCCACAACTACTGAGCCCGTGTGCCACAACTACTGAAGCCCGTGCGCCTTGAGCCCATGCTCCACAACAAGAGAAGCCACCACAATGAGAAGCCCGTGCACCGCAACGAAGAGTAGCCCCTGCTCACCGCAACTAGAGAAAGCCCGTGCGCAGCAACAAAGACCCAACACAGCCAAAAATAAACAATAAATAAATTTATTTTAAAAAATATTTGTTAATTACACTATTTAATAATAAAACATACTTAAAATTAATTAACTTTACAATACAGAAGCCTGGCAGACATACTCTCCACCAAGAAACAAAAGACATCACTAATGGGACAAATCAGTATCATGTCTCCTGATATGAAACACTGATATGAGCCCAGGTCACTTCTGTGATATTCATGCTAAAAATGCATAAATCATGAGGAAACACCAGACAAACTCCAGTGAGGGGCATTCTACAAATGATGTGTAGAAATGTCAAGGTCATAAAAAACAAGAAAGACTGAGGAACTGTTTCAGATTGAAGTGGAAGGAAGAGAAACAGTAAGCCCATGACCCTGATTAGATGCTGGTCTTACAAAGGACATAACTGGGACCATCAGTGAAGTGTGACTGGAGTCTGCGGATTACACGGTGATACCAGATCGATGTTAACTTCCTGATAGGACAGTGTCTGTGTACTTAAGAAATAATGGGTAATGGGACACCGTGTCCATAACTTATTCTCAAAAGGTTCAGAAATGTTAACCATTTCTGAGTGATGGGTACCTGGGAGCTCTATGTACTCTTTCTACAAAATTTATATGTATAAGAAATTATTTCTAAAAAAAGTTTAAAAAAATAAGAGGAAGGAGAAAGCAAAGTAGTTCTATGATATCCTCCTCATTAACTGGCAGATTACCCATGCTGTACTAAATTTAACTCCTCTCTGGGACATAACTACTATTTAAGACCCATCTACTTCCTGTGAAGTCAGGACTGGATCTCCCCTCCTCTGCAGTGCAGACAGGAATGGACTGTCTTTTCAATAAAAGTGCTAAGTTAACTGAATGTCTATATATTAAAAGGAAGAAAAAAATCTTGACTCCTACCTCACCTCATACATAAACCTCAATTCCTGATAGACTGTAGATCTAAATTTAAAAGATAAAATAATAAAACTTCTAAAAATAATATGAGGTTATCGTCACAATTTTGTGGGAGATAAAGATGTCTTAAATAGCACAAAAAAAGCACCACCATTCCAGCAATTCCACTTCTGGGCATTTATCCCGAAAAAACAAAAACACTAACTTGAAAAGACATATGCACCCTCATGTTCATGGAAGCAAGCTAAGTGTCCCCTGATGGATGAATGGATAAAGAAGAGGTGAAGATACACATATACAATAGACTATTATACAGCAATAAAAAAAAAATTTTGCCATTTGTGACAACATGGATGGCTCTTGAAGGCATTATGCTAAATGAAATAAGTCAAACAGAGAACGACAAATACCATATGACCTCACTTGCATGTGGAATCTAAAAAAAAGAAAACACAAAAAAACAGAACTCATAGATACAGAGAAGAGATTGGTGGCTGTCAGAGGTGGGAAGTGGGGGGAAGCGTAATAGGTAAAGGGGGTCAAAAGGTACAAACTTCCAGTTATAAAATAAATAAATCATGGGGATGTAATATACAGCATGGTGATATAGTTAATCATACTGTATTTTATATTTGAAAGTTGCTAAGAGAGTATATCTAAAGCGTTCTCATCACGAGAAAGAAAATATTTTATAACTATGTATGGTGACAGATGTTAATGAGATATTGTGGTGATTGCACAACATATACAAATATCAAATCATTATGTTGTACACCTGAAACTAATATAATGCTATGTGTCAGTTAGACTTCAATTTTTAAAAAGCACTAACCATAAGGGAAAAGACTAATAAATTAGACTTCATTAATATAAAAATTTATGTTCATCAAAATGTACCATTAGGAATATGGAGATATTTGCCATACACATATCTGACAAAGTATATTAATCCAGAATATGTAAGAACCCTATCAGTCAATAAAAAATTGAAAAAATTTAAAAACTGACAAGGCAGTTTCTTAACAGGAAAAATATATCAACAGCAGAGAACACCCTAATGCCAACAGGCATATGAAAAGGTGATCACTTTAATATTAGGGAAATGCAAATTAAAACCACAATGAAATACTACTATATCCCCAGAAGAATAGGTAGAAATTTTAAGATACCCTATATTGACAAGGATGTGGAAAGCTCTCATATACTGCTAGTGGGAGGGAAATGTGATAAATTTGACGTTATGTATTAACACTGAAAACATGCATAACCTACGACCCAACAATTCCAATCCTAGCTACATCGCCAACAAAAATGTATACATACAAGAATGTTCATAGCAATCTTACTTCTAACAGCCCCAAACTAGAAGCAACCCAAATGTCCACCATTAGTATAATGAATAAGTAAATAGTGGTATATCCATGCAGTGGGATACTACATAGCAAAGAAATACTAGACTGTTAACACAAAACACAATGAATCCCACAAACATGACATTGAGAAAAACAAGCTATCACAAAAAAGTATGATGCATGATTCCAACAAGCAGGCACAACAAATCTAGGATGACAGAGAGAAGAAGAGTGGTTCCTTAGGAGATGTTTAACCACTAAAAGAGGGCATGAGGGAGGCTTCTGAGGCACTGGTAAAGCCTGCAAAGTGTTCACAGTGCAAAACGCCATCAAGGCTCAAAAACCATAATTTGTGCACCTGCCAGAACATAATATTATATTTCATTTTAAAAATTTACCTCAACAATGAATAAACGTGTACAATGTCATACAAAAAAATAAAAAGAAATAAAATTAAAATTTACCCCCCAAAATCTACTCATTCTGTCAGCTCACTGCAGCATTCCATGGTGGAAACTCTTATCTCCACTGGTCTGAAAGGCCAGTGAGCCAGACTCTCTCCTGTTTCCTTCCTCTAACTCCTTTGCTAGTTTACCTCCGGCTACAACCCCTGGAAGTGGACCTGACCCAAAGCTCAGCACACAACTGCTCTCGCTTCACAGCATCTGCCCTGGGGGGCTGGTCCACAAGCATGGCTTCCACCAGTGGGTCAGTAACACTTGTCCTTCTGTCCATTCCAACTGCCATGCCAATATTCCAGCAGAGGAGGGGGCAACAGCATTCCCTGCACATGTGTTTCTTTTCTTTCTTCACCCGTAAACTACGGCAGTGGTTTCCTAACTGATTTTGCTTTTTGGTATTTTCCACCTCCCATTCACATGTCAAACTCAACTTCCTAAACTGCTCTTTTAAACACATCATCCACCTGCTCGTGAAAATTAATCCAAACTATGGATAAAATTTATCTCCTAAAGCTGCAGTCAAGTCCATCACAATCTACTTTCTAACTACATCTCTAGTCTTGTCTCTTACTAGCCACTTACCTGCTCTAATTAAAAACCGTCTACAAAAAAAATTTTTTTTGCAAAACCCATCATCCAGATTCCTGTTCCAATGCCCTTCCTCATCGTATTCCTCAGCCTGGAATATTCTTTTCTCTCCTCTATACCTGCCTACTCTCTATTCATGACCTGTATCTCACCTCATCTACTTCAGTCCATGTTTATCATTACTTATAATACTGCTGCCTATTATTACTCACTTGGTACTTAATCTTTACCACTGAGTTACATGTTTTATGTAAATGACTAAAATCCTCACAGCAAAGGACAATGGTTTATAACTCTTAGATATATTAAAACAAATGCTTAATAAACAGAGGTGGTGGTGTGGTACTAATGATCAACCAGTAATTTGAAGAGTTTTAAAAGTTAAAAAAGTAGATAGCCTCTTACCAGCTTCAAGCTTAACTGGTTTTTTTTCTTTATTATCATAATATTTTGGCTTATTTACCCATACTTAATAAATACTGGAATCAGCTGAACAGATGCAAAAGGCCTACTACTAGGAAAGTCATGGAGTTCTGGAAAAAGCAGTCCTTGAAAGAGGAGACTGTCTGCCTAACACGTGCCACGTGGGAAAGAAGTGTCCGACCTGACTGTGAGCAGAAGCATGTGAGCTGTAATTCAACAGACTACAGAGTCACTGCTGGCAGGCAAAATGTCTTTGTTCACTCCATCACAAAAGTACTCCACCTAAAGCAGAATCGGTCAGAAGGTAACCACTTGCATTAATAGGTTAACAGATGAGTGAATGGACACAGGGTTGGCACTAAACTTATGGAACTTTATTAATTTGAGGCTACCAATTCATGTACTGTGTCTGATACAGGTTTGCGCTTCCCAATAGGTAACTGGACGTATAATGTTTTTGGTAATGCATGCAATTAGAACAACTTTTTAAAATTATTCTTAGGTGCTTAAAATTAGAACACTCATTTACTTAGCAGTATATTACACACAGGTGGGTTTTTTGGATTTGTGGGTTTCTTAAACTCCATATGAATGTTCTAAATGTAAATGGCAACCATTCCTACATGAACAAATAAAATAATAAGATGCTTAGGGCTAATTTTATAATTTTCCATTAAACTAAAATAAAGAATAACTATTTTTAATTATTAAATGATGTATTATATATTTAAAAAGAGAAATTGATCATTTCTATCTTTGCTTTAGAAAAACTCAGTCCTATTTTCTGTTCTTTGTATGCAAATGTCTTTTTATCACAAATAAAAAGTAAATAATGCACATTTAGAGTATCCACTAAAGCAAATTTTTAAAATAATGACAATTACCATCTCCATTCTCTCACCTTCAGTTATTATTCGGCTGTCTTTACCATCTGTGCTGTCAGTACCTGTTGACTATGCAATGGGCCTGTATGAAGGAAAATACAGAGAACAGCACATGCAGAAGATGACAACAGGAGGAAACAAGTCAGGGCCATACCTGGGTTATTGTTAACACTGCTTTTGGGTGGCTTCTGAACTGGTTTGGGAAGCGTAGAGTCAGTCAAAGCTTTGTTAGCGACAGATTGCTGGGCCTTCTTTATACTGCTCCCTTCGGATTCCCATGTCTGCTCCCCAAGACTCAGCTGCACTGAGAACATCTTGGAAAAACATACAGAGACAAAGAAAACATTGAAATTTTTCAAAAATAAAGTGTGCTGTCTGAGAGAAAAATAGATACACCACAGAATCAAAATTTTAGAGCTAGAGTTGAGCTTACAGATCATTTGCAACAAAAATCTTATTCTAACTAGTGAACGAATTTTAAGAGATTGTGCCAAATTCGGTTCTATCCGAAGGCTTAACGGCAGCTCTAAGTGTACACGTTGGGTAGAATATATCAAGCAGAAATCGCTTCCCTAAATGGAATCATACTGTTAATGTCAGTCAAATAGTCCTCAAAAAAGCAGAATAAGAACAAAGAGTAAGAGAAACTATACGAGAATGCAAAAGGTCCTGTCTCTGTAACTTTTACAAAATCTAATTCCTTAAACTTTATACTTAGCACAATCTAGTCAGTGAGTCAGGAAATCCAATTACATATTCTGTCACCAAGGAACTCTCAATCCTCCACAACCAACCTTTAACCAGTCACCAAATACAGTCAATTTTAACCTCATGAATATTTCTCAAATCTCCTTCCTCTCTCTGCCAGTGACACTGCTGCACTAGATACAGTCTTTCATCGTCTTAGCTTAGATATAATAATCTCCCAACTGACTGCTGCTAAATCGAACTATCTTTTGAAAACTCAAATCCAATTGCATCACTCCAAACACCACCAGGTTAAAAACCTTCGATTGTTCCCCTTGTAACATGGCACAAAGGAGCCACCTGTCCATCTTCATTTCACACCCACCCCTCCCCTTGCACATCCTAACGTTCCATTTACACCAGATTTCCATATGCATCCAAATACCTATTGTTCACCTTTAAAATTTAGGATCAGTTACAGGATACACATACAATCCGCTGTTTTACTCCACAGACAGCTTACTACTTTGTAGGAATACAAAGTATGAACCTCAAAATACTTATGAATTATGAAGAAATAAATGTCTTTGCAGGAAAGAAATCAGGTAGAAAATACCTTTAACAACAGAGTGATTAAAGTTAGCATCATCAATAATCATTCAAAGGGACATCATGTGCCTCCTGATATGATGCAATGAGAAGTATGTAGCATTCTTGGCTAAAAATGTTTACCCGGAATCTAATCATAGGGAAACAATCAGGCAGATCTGGGTTATGGTATATTCTATAAGACAACTGACCTAAACTCTTCAAAACTGTCAATATTATGAAAGAAAAAAACCAAACAAAAGAATGCAAGGGGGCTGTCCTTGATTAAAGGATGCTGAAGAGACATGATAGGGTGTAATAAAGTACAATGTATGATCCCTGACTGGATTCGTACTGGGAAGAAAAGTATAAAGGGCATTTAGAGAACAACCAGGGAAATTTGACTATAGACTATAATGTACTAAACAAACTCAGTCAAGTTTAAATTTCTTGAGTGATTATAGTACTGTACTATGGTTATGAAGAAGAATGTCTTTGGTCTTACAAGATAGATATACAAGTATTTAAGGGTAAAATGTCATGATGGTTGAAATTTATTTTCAAATTGTTCAAGGAAAAAGTATGTATTTATACAGAAGGAGCAAGAAAAGTAAATGTAGCAATGCAGTAAATAACTTAATGATTAGTAAATCTGAAAGATCCATTATACTGCTCTTCCAATTTTTCCTGTAGGTTTTCAATTTTTCAAAATACAGAGTTGAAAATATTTATAATCATTTGAAATTCAAAATATGTACATATCTATTAAAAGTGAATAATTTTTCTTTTATTCTGATTCAGTTTAAAATTTTTACCTAAAACATATCTTTAATTCATTTACCCGATTTTAAAATGATTTTTCAATGACTAGGTCTTTTGGCTTTCAAATTACAGTATATAACAAAGAACTCTGCCACAAAGAATACATTATCTCTCCCATTCTCCTCAAAATCAGTTCATGCTCCAGAATGTTCCATCCATTATTCTTCCATTAATTCAGGTTCAAAACCTCAATAGCTTCTTTGTTTATCCTTGCTTTCCTAAGACTTATTTAACAACACCTCAAAACTGTTCCTTGCTATTTCTGTTGTCACCACCTTAGTCTAAAGCCCCTATAAACTCAGATTTCCTGCCTCTTAACCTTCCAGATGTCATCACTTTCCCAGTCATACTGGCCAGACACCTTTGAATGGTCTTCCTTGTCTGCTCCGTTTCTCTCTGCATTCTCCCCTGCATCCAGCTGATTCAACTTCAAAAATATTTTTCAGATCTGCCCTTTCTTTGTAATGTTTGCCAATGTCTTAGTGAAGAGTATCAATGTATCACTCTCCTAAATTACTACAAGACCATCCTAATATCACTCCTTTAACATAAGACTTTCCCATTCAAACTATCCTTCTTGGGAATTCCCTGGTGGTCCAGGGGTTAGTACTCCGCACTTTCACTGCTGAGGCCTGGGTTTGATCCCTGGTTGGGAAACTAAGATCCCACAAACCGCGCCATCACCAACATGAACATTCTATAAAATGCAAATGTATCCAAGTCTATCCTCTGCTTTTCTGAAACCTCTTAAGAATCCCACTACATCGTACACCTAAAACTAATACAACATTTTATGTCAATTATATCTCAATAAAACTGGAGAGAAAAAAAAGAGTCCCACTACAATAAAAATTTTATAATTTTGAGTAGGACTCCTGGGACATACTGTTTATGAGCTGAAGTCACAATCCACCATTTACTATGTGTAACATTAGGGAACTTAATTCTTTCCCTCTGTTTTCTTACTTCTTTAGTGAAAGTGGGGTAATAAGAACACAGAGAATGGTTGTGAAAATTAAAACAAAATTGTGTAGATGCCCCCATTTGAAATGTAGAGATTGTCAAACTGGATAAAAAAACAAAATCCAACTGTAAGCTACCTTCAACTATAAAGACACATGGTTTAAAAGCAATGGGATAGAAAAAACTATATCATGATAACATAAAGCAATGAAAGGTCAGAATGGTTATATAAATATCAGACAAAGTAGATTCCAGAGCAAAGACTACTACCAGCAAAGACTACTACCAGCAAAGACTACTACCATAATGATAAAGGGGCCAGTTAATCAAGAAGAGGATTAACAATCTTAAACACTTGGGTGACTTATAACAGAGTTTCAAAATACATGAAGCAAAAACTAACAGAACTGCAAAGAGAAATAAAGAATCCACAATTAAAGTCAGAGATTCAATACCTCTCTCCCAATAATTGATATAACAATGACCAAGCAGGCAACAGGAGGAATATAGTAGACCTGAACAACACTATCAACCAACATAACCTGATTGCAATGTTTTTAAAACACTCTACCCAAGAAGAGCAAATATACATTTGTTCTCAATTTCTCACAAAAAATTTACCAAGATAGACAATATTCTGGACCATAAAACAAGTCACAACAAATTCTAAGGAGTCAAGTGATGAACAGTATGCTCTCCGACCACAATGGAATTAAATTAGATAATAATAACAGAAGGATCACTGGAAAATCTCCAAATATTTCGAAACTACATAACACATTTCTAAATAACCTATGGGTAAAAGAAGAAACCAAGGGGAAAATAGAAAGTATTTTAAACAGAATGAAAATGAAAACTCTACGTTTCAAAAGATGACACTGCTAAAACAGTACTAAAGGGAAATTTCTAGCACTAAATGCCTACACTAGAGAAGAAGTAAGGTCTCAAGTAAGTTAACTTCAGCTTTAATCTGAAGAAACCAGAAAAAGAGTAAATCGAACCTAAAGTAAATAGGGAAAAACATAATAAACGTAAAAGCAAACATAAGAAAATAAATATAGAAAAATAATAGAGAAAAAAATCAATAAAACCAAAAGCTGGTACTTCGCAAAGATCAATAAAATTTGTAAACCTCTGTGCAGACTAATCATGAAAAAAAGAGAAGCCACAAATTACCAGTATCAGGAATGAGAGGGGTGACAACACTACAGATTCTTAAAATATTAAAAAGAAACAAGGGAATATTTTTTTAACAACTTTATGCCAATAAACTCAACAACATTAAGTTCTTAAAAGCCACAGTTACTAAAGCTCATTCAAGAAGAAACAGGTAACCTGAACAGCATTATACATGTTAAGGAAATTCAATCTGCAATTTAAAATCTTTCCACAAAGAAAACCCCAGGCCCAGATGGTTTTGATGATAAATTCTACCATACATTTAAGAAAGAAATAATGCCAATTTACAAAAACTCTTCCCAAAACTTGAATCAGAAGGAACACCTCTCAACTTATTCTATGAAGCTAGCATTACCTTGATACCGAAACCAGAATAAGATACTACCAGCGAAAACAAAATAAAACTACACACCAATACCTCTCATAAAGATAAACATAAAAATCCTTAAAAAATATTAACAAATGGAATCTATCAATAAGAAATGAGATAATACTTTATAACCAAGCATTTTATCCCGGGAAGGCAAGGGTTGATTCTACATTTGAGAGTCAATCAATGTAATTCACAATACTAAGAGATTAAAAATGGAAAAATCATATGACCATCTCAATCAATGTAGAAGAACCATATGACAAAAACCAAGATCTATTCATGTTAAAACTCTCAGCAAAAAAAAATAATAATAAAAAAATAAAATAAAGAAGAATTTCCTCAATCTGATTAAAGGCATCTACAGAAAAAGCTACATCTAACATCACAATTAATGAAGAAAAACTGAATGACTGCCCATAAAGTCAAGTTAGAGATATCTGCTCTCACTACTTTTATTCAACATTGCACTGTAAGTTCTAGCCAATGCAATTAGGCAAGAGAAATAAATAAAAGACATTCAGATTGGAAAGTAAGATTTAAAATTGTCTTTATTTACAAATAGCCTGTGGGACACTGACCAGAATCTTAAAAAAAAAAAGAAAGAAAAAGGCTACTAGAACTAATAAGTGAGTTTATCAAGACTGCAAGATGCTAGATCAATATAGAAAAATCAGTGTATTTTTGAAGACTCACAGATATAGAAAACAAACTAGTGGTTACCAGTAGGGAGTGGGGGAGGGATAATGTAAGGATGGGGGAGTGGAAGGTACAAACTACTGGGTGTAAGATAGGCCCAAGGATGTATTGTACAACATGGGGAATATAGCCAATATTTTGTAATAACTGTAAATGGAAAGTAACCTTTAAAATTGTATTAAAAATTTTTAGAAAAAAAATTTTAATGTAATATAAAAGTAATCTGATATATTTCTCTCTCTTCTAAATTCTTAGGCACTGTGCAGATTCCCTATATTAGAGAGGCAGTTATTTTTAGCACTATTTCACAGTATCAAAGAAAGTTAACCTACAATGGAAAAAGTAGGAATTTTCTGATTTCTGTATTTGCACTTTTATTCTACATACTCTCATACGTGTATATTTATACACAAATGTTACACATATATTTCAGTGCTTTAATATGTATAAAATAAAATATATAAAACAGAAAAATATCAGTGTATTTTTATACACTAGCAATGCTTAATAAGAATTATAAATTGAAATTTGAAAAACAATACCATTTAAAATAGCATCAAAAATATGAAATAGAGATAAACCTAAAGATGAGAAATAACTGTCCACTGAAAACTACAAAATATTGTTGACAGAAATTAAAGAATATCTAAATAAATAAGAGATACTCTGTTCATAGGTTGGAAGACTCAGTTTTTCTAACATGTTAATTTTCCCCAAATTGAGCTATAAATTAATTGCAATTCTATTCAAAATCCCAGCAAGGTGCTTTATAGAATGGACAAGCTGACTTTAAAATTCATATGAAAATGCAAAGGAGGTTGAATAGCCAAAACAACTCAGAAAATGAAGAACAAAATTAGAGGGCTGGTACTACCAGATTATAAAGCTACAGTAATCAAAACAGCATAGTATTTGCATAAAGATAGGAAAATAGACCAACAGAACAGAACAGAGTCCTGAAATAAACAAACATATATATGGACAGCTGATTTTTGACAAAGGTGCCAAGGCAATGCAGTAAGGAAAGGAAAATCTCTTCAACAACTGGACATCCATATGCAAAAATATATACATATATCTTGTTCCATAACTCAACATATACAAAAATTAACTCAAAGTGGCAATTAGACCTAAATATAAGATCCAAATGTAAAAACTTAAACTATATAACATCCAGAAGAAAGCACAGAAAAAAATCTTATGACCTTTAACGGGGCCAAGATTTCTTAGATATAATACCAAAAGCAAAATCTATAAGAGAACAAATGGATAAACTGGAGTTCATCAAAATTAACAATTACTGCTCTTCAAAAGACAATGTTAAAAAAAGATAAGCCACAAAGAAGCGGAAATCATTGCAAAGCACATATCTAATAAAGGACTTGAATCCAGAGTATACAAAGAGAGGCATCGCAGAAAACAGCAGAGTAGAAAGCTCCAATAAGGAACAGTGTCTGTCATATTATAAATATTCAATAGACATTTTACCAAGGATTTTTTAATCCTATATACAACTAACATGCAATGAGACAATTATCTGGGTACCTCCATCATCAACATAATTGCTGAAAAGTTACAAATCATCATTCCATTATACTACACTAGAATAGGTATTATAGTTCTCAAATTACAGATGAGAAAGCTGAGATTCTAAATTAGTTTTTCAAGGCCACACAAGCTGGATAATGCAGGGCAAAGATCACGCTTGGTAAATCTAGCAATAATTAAAAAAAAAAAAAAAGACCACTTCGCTTCAAGGCCACTGGGTAATACTGCCTCCCTCAGTGATATCTATTCCAAAGTAAACCTTCTCAAAGTGTCAGTACGAAAGCAGTTTTCTTAACACTTAGCCGTGCACATACACAACTCATCAAAATAGGGAAATAAAGTAAAAAAGGAAAATACCACTTTATGTTATTCATGGCTCTCTTCCTTATACTCTATATTATAATAGTCTTCTGAGGTTTGAGAAAATCAAAACAATTCATAGGAAAAATAAAGAACTGGATTTAGGTACTTAAGAGATAGAGCAATGTTATAGTAACTCACGTTAATATAAGGTGTAACAAATTACTTCAGAGTTCAATTAAAAAGTGAGGAAAAAAAAAAAGTGAGTATAAAAACAAAAGGGGACAAGGCAAACATTAAAATATTTTTTATTCAGGGCTTCGCTGGTGGCGCAGTGGATAAGAATCTGCCTGCCAATGCAGGGGACACAGGTTCAATCCCTGGTCCGGGAAGATCCCACATGCCACGGAGCAACTAAGCCCATGCACCACAACTACTGAGCCTGCGCTCTAGAGCCCGCGAGCCAAAACTACTGAAGCTCACGTGCCACAACTACTGAAGCCCACATGCCTAGACCCAGTGGTGCTCCGCAAAAAAAGAAGCCACACCAATGAGAAGCCCAAGCACCACAACGAAGAGTAGCCCCTGCTCACCGCAACTAGAGAAAGCCCACGCGCAGCAATGAAGACCCTATGCAGCCAAAAATAAATAAATAAATAAATAAATAATTTTTAAAATATATATATTTTTTATTTAATAGTCACACATTAAAAGTTCTACAAGTTGTTCACATTCTGTAAGACTCAATGGAGGAAAGAGGAAAGCATGTAGATAGATCACTACCTCCCATGAAGTATGTATAAGAAGACAATTCTATACCACCCTGAAGACATTCATCTCTATCCTGTGTTTCTCAACTCTGGATGCACATCTGGGTCATTTGAGAGCTTTAAAAAAATCCTGATGTCTAGGCCTCATCCAAGACCACTTAAATTAGAATTTCTGGGAGTGAGACTCAGGCGTAAGTATTTTTTTAAATTTTAAAATCCCTTGGTGATTCCAATGAATAGCCAAGGCTGAAAACCACTACAGTAAGTGTGTGTGTGTGTGTGTGTGTAAAATATATATGCATATATATGGAAATTGCCATATAACTGGTTAATGTCCCAAGAAAATTAATGAGTTGGGCCTAGGTTTAAATTTTTCATGCCAGAGATAATCATTTATTTCATTAAAATACAGTTTATATCTCACTTAAAACCACTGGTAGACATGCATAAACGCAAAGGACTTTGCTTTCCACAAAAAGGATCCAGACCTAGCCAATTAATATTAACAATAATTATTAATTAATACTATTTAGACTCATAAATACTATCTTTCATTCAAGAATATGCTAATTATTCTAGTACTCACTCTTTAAAAATGAGCAACAGGCTAAATGGTGTGGTCTATGACCAAAGCACCCAGAGCAGTAGGTGTAGGTTGGCAAAGGGATCTCTAGATCTCCTTAAAACCCAGGGGAATCTGGGACTGTCTAGAAAAAAGAATGTGGACCACAACAAACCTGGTCCATTAGAAGGGGAATTTAATAACACAGAAGAAAGTTAAGGGAGGGGAGGGGAGAGAAAGCTGGAGGAATGACCTTGAATAGGTGAGAAGGGTTGGGATTTAGTACAGAAATAGAGGGGTTGGCCTCTACAAGTCGTTCATCTGTAACTCAGAAGGGAAGGCAGAGTTGGGATTTGCGTTGGGATTTTGCTAAGCATGTACTAACCAAGGGGGGAAGAGAGTTGAGGGTACATGCAAAGCATATGGAATTTAAGCTAGATAAAGAAACATGTGAGGACTGAGGGAAGTAAGAAATAGTAAAAAGGTGGTGGAATCAATGGATTTGTGGTGTGGAAGGACTATTGAAGTCAGACTACTAGAGGGAATGAAATAGGTGTCAGAGACGAATGAATGCTTGAGATTATAATTATGGAGGGTCTTGCAGTTATTGGTAATGATAAAATCAAGAATGTGATCACAGGAATGAGTGGCTGAAGGAGAGTGGAAGACAAGATAACTGGAGACATGCAAGAAACTGAAATGTCAGCATGTTGGAACAACCATCATTTAGACAATGATATCATCAAAAATTAAAACAGTATTGTAGAGAGTGAAAGTGAGCCGTGAGAAATGTGATGGAATCACCCAGAGGTCAGCAAATGACTACTGTGATGTTACATTGGGGGTTAGTCTATTAACATGAAATTCAAACATGGGGGTCTATCTCAAGGAAGAATACCTGGAATTGGCCATGAGAAGCAAAGAGGACACATACTAGAGGAACCATGAACTGTAGAAGAATAAAATATTTCTTACCCTAAATAAGCTCAGTCTCATACAATAATAATGACCAACAAATATCATGGTACCACAGCACAGTAACTACTACAACTAAGAAAGTCGGAACCTGCTGGAGGCCCAGCGGAAGGAGCAGAGAAGTTTCACAAAGGTTTGAAAGATGTGAGATGTGTGTTCAAACCTGACAGATGTGAAAAAACATGAGACACTATAAGAAATGAAAACAGTTCAACATGATTAAGGGCAGAAAGAATGAGTATGAAATAGATATGATTAACGGGAATGGAAGAGGATCAGGATATAAGACTACACAGGTAGACCAAGGCCACTACCTTTTTCTCTGAACAAAAAATATTATGAACAAATTAAAGGGCTGCCCAGAAATCCTTCATAAAAGCCTCTAATATGGAATAAAATTGATGGATTTCAGTTTCATCTTATTTTCCTTACTTTGAAGGAGATGCTAGAAAACAAATAATCCTGTGCTTTATGAAGATTAACCAACTTTTAGAGAATCAATTGCTTCCACACTGTATACAAAAATTTATAATCATTATCATAATCTCCAATATCCAAGATTAAAAATGTGCCAAGGAAATTTGTGCACAACTGAGTTTTTAAAAACAGATTAATAGAGCTCAAACATAAATGCATTAGTCATAGATTTCTTTGCAACATGTATACGTAAAAACATATATGTATGAGGCTATATAAAAATATAAATCAATTTTCCATTTAAAAGAATATTATAACTGAATACATAGATAACAACAAAACTGGTATATACAAATTTTATAAATGGTGAATCTTAGAATTAAAAATTATATTGGAAAAGACATCTCACTAAGTAACTGTTGTTATATTTTACTCTGTATCCATTTTTCTGTTAGCAGTTACTATGTAATGGAAAAAGCACAGTACTTGCGAGCCACAGAATACATGTTCAAGCGCTGGCACCGGCACTCATGAACTATAAAGCAAGTTACTTAACTTTTCCGTGCCTGAGTTTCTTAAAAGGAAATCAAAAATCCATATCTCATGTGGTTTCATTAAGGTTTTTATGAAGTACTGTCTCTGAAAGAGCTCTGTAAACCATAATGAGCTACAAAATTGTTTAGTTACAGACTGCAAAATATTTTTAGTAGAGAACGAAGAGCCTTTACGCCATCCACTACCCCCTCCCCCACAAAATGCACAATTAAAACCTGAGATGATAAATCTGATAGACTTTGATAAGCATGTCTCACCACCTCTCTTCAAAACCTTACCTTCGAATGAGCAGGCCCTCTTTCTTTCAGAAGTTTATACTGGGGTTGGACTCTATTGAAACGGGCTAACTCATTTACCAGACACATTGGAGTTTTCTCTTTGGGGTTTGCCATTTTATCTTGGAGAGAAGCTGTAAATAAAAAGGCTGTAAAGTTTTTGTGAAGAACGACTTTACAAAATGGAAGAAAAACTAGTTTTGACTTTTTTAGATTGAAATCAGATTGTATATTTGGATAAAATTATTTTCATGAATTTTACACAAAAATTTCAAATCACCTAAAGTCTTCCATTACATGCAACAGAAATATGTATCACATTTTTAACAATAAATTAAGGTAACTTTTTTTCCTAAGTACCTAAATTGCTCTCTATACATATATATATGATAACAGCATGCTTAAAGATTTAAAACAATATAAGATTATAATAATTTTTAATTGATCCTGTAACTTTCCTTTCCACTCAAGAAATTTTAGCATAAACACATAATTCTTATTCTTATTGCTATAAAACTAAATTTTATCTGCTTTGTCATCATTTGATCTTTCTTGTTTTCCTTCTCATTCTGAAGCAACATATTAATTGAAAAAGCTCTAGACTTGGGAAGCAAGTCCTAAGTTTAATTACTAGCTCTCCCAACTACTGTTTTTTAGTAACTTTTCTTTTTGTTTTTTTATTGAAACTTTGAAAAGAAGTAGAAAGAATAATTTAACAAATGACCATGCCCTTATCACCCAGAACTGAAATTAACACTTTCTATGTTTGCTTTGTCTTACTTTAAAAAAAAAAAAAGAAAAAACAGTATTACATTCCAGTTAAGTTCCCTTTATCTTTTCCAGAAACTACCACTATGTGAATTTAAAATATATCCCTCCAGGATATTCTAAAATACACTTATATGAATGCATGCATATCCATGAAAAAATACACAGTATTGATATATGTAGTTTTAGAGTTCACATAAATAGTAATATAATAAACATATCATTTTCACAATTTTCTTCACTTTTCATTATGTTTTGGAGAGTTAACTTACATAGATCCAGTGCATTACTTTTAACTGCTGTATAATTTCCATCACAATATTTTATCATAAATTTTTTAATCTTCTCCCCACTGATAGTAGACATTTAGATTGTTTCCAATTCTTCACTCTTACAAATTAAAACACGCTAGCAAACAGCACTCAGAAGGACTGTACCAAATTACCTTCCCCTGGCAGCATGAGAATTACTATTTCCCTTCAACCTTGAAAACATGCAGTATAGTCAGATATTTTAATCTGTGACAATTTGATGTTTGACAAAACTTTGTTTTTGATCATTTGGGTTTCCTCTTCTGGGAACTGCTTCCGTCCTTTTTTCTATTGACTATTTTATGCATAATATCAATCTTTTATGGTCTGGGCCTTTTCTGGCTTAAGAAATCCTTCCCTAACCTGAAATGTCTTAATAATTTTTACTTAAATTTACTAAGCCTACTATTCTTTACCTATAAAATAAGAGTAATAATCTATCCTACTTAACTAACTCACAGATTGTTATAAGGTTAAGATTTTTAAATGTATGGTATTTTAAATTCTACCACAATTATTATTACAGCTTCAGAATATTTTCCTAACACTACAGTATTTTATCCTGTATTTTTCCTTCATCTCATTTACAGACATATTTAACTGCTTTTTAGTTTTTCTTTCATCTCCCATTAATCAATGTTAAAAAACACTTTAAAACCCAAGCATAAAACATGCAAATGGATTACTTCCTGCTCAGTTAAACTGTAGTCACAATATATAGGGAATACATTAAATAAATGGAAATAGCTGATTTTAGGAACTTCATCTATAAACTTTCTATGGCAAGGTTTAATGTAGAAAACAGTATTCTTTTTAATACTTTTAATTAACTTTTTAATACCCTCTACAGGACTAATATTTGGTACAATAACTTGATCACAATCATTATGATTAAGAAATTATTTTATAACAATACTACACAAATACCTAATAAGGCATAAGTTTAAAAAAAAAAAAATCTAAGCAATCAACTGTAGGACCAATACAGCTGACAGCTAATTCTACAATTAAACCATTCTAAGTGGTTTACAAACCAAAAATAAATAAATAAATAAACCTAGTAATTATTACTTTTTGGAACAGCACAAAAAAGGCAAAGAATATTAGTCAAGAGAGGTTGAAGAAATCTGCATTTTACTTATTCCATTGTATATCATTCAAATAAACATTTTATAAACTGTACCAGAAAGTCAGTCATTACATAAAATACAAGGTGACCTGGTACTATAATCAGTTTTGGTCCTTGCATACCATGGCATTAAATACTCAAGTACAGTAGACAACACAGCTACCTGAATATCAAAAAGCAAAAGAAGAATGAAAATGAGAAAATACTGAAGGCTGGTAAAAATGAGTCAATTTTGCATAACACTAAAATAGCATTTATACTGCTACTATAACAATTTTCATAACTTAGTAATGCTGCATATTCATCTATTATGATGGAAAAAATATTAGGAGCATAGCAAGAATAATGTGACAATTTTACAGTATAAAAATTAATAGCCTAGGATTTAAATATGTTTAAATGTGATTAAAATGATAAGTTTACGTTTCTGTAAACTTGGTAAGAAAATCTGATCTAAATTCTTTAAAGGAAAGTGCTAATAACATGGTATTAAACTTATATTCCATTAGTTCTAACTCTCTGCTTCATAAAAATAACATGAATCCAATAATGGACTCATGGAATCCATTAATGAAACCCCACAATGGATTTAATGTGTGATTTAAGTTTTGGTGTGAAAGGTGTGCAAAATACATGTAAAATCTCACTTTGATAAAACTTTATAACTAAAACCCAAACATTTAAAGTTGGTAAATTTAAAAATAATTAGTTCTCGTTCATATGTTTTATTTTACAAAATGATTAAAATTTTATTTTCCATAGTTGTTCCTCTATTCAATCTGAAATCTTATTAACTACTTGACAGAGATCAATGGTAGAGCAGTAATATCAAAATTAAACCAAAATTTTGACAAAATATCTACAAAATTATAAAACAAAATTGGTCTATAAAAATTGGGATCTATCAACTTAATTTATATATTACTTTTTAGAAAAGTCAACAAGTACAAAAAGTGAGAAATATGTACACTGTTGCATAAGTATACATTTTCAAGAGACTTAAGAATGTCCTCAATGAAGCTATTTTGAAACAGGCTTCAAGTCAATTTGGTGGCTGGAATAGTAGATAACTACTTAAAAGTAAATAAAATTAACGATAATGAATTTCACAATTCTAAAACTTTGCTTTTGAGAGAACAAATGCCATCTATTTAAGAGCCTGTTTTGGATACCTCTGCCACTGATTGATATCTACATAACCTTGAGAAAGTACTTAAATCTCACTTTAGTGGACAGTAAAACAGAAATAATAGTTGTTTTTATATTAGTGGATTATGGTATTGGTTGAATGAAATGATGTAAGATACTATTAACAATAAGAATGCATTATTATTCTGCTTATAAGTAATCTGTTAAAGCACACTATCATCAAATATGCATAGAGTGATATGATTTTATAAACTTTTTTCATGGTTTCCTAAGCTAAAATATTCTGAGTTAAAATGTTCGTTAGGATAAGTTGATTTTATTCATACAAATATATTTCTTTAATATTCTATAAAAAGCATGTATTTGTTATTATTTTTTCCACTGACTTACTATAACATATTAAGTTTGTTTCCACTGAAAAATCCCCAAGTGTGATATATAAATTACACTTAAGATTTCTCATATTTTTGTTAGGGAATATTCTACCTTTATTGACATAAAATTTGTTTACATGTAACTCTCCGTAACTTTGATAAGTAACACTGGTAAAACAGCTATTCATAATAACAGGATCTGCACATTCAGCAAAACAGAGACATGACTCTTTTGAGATAGATTGTTTTTATATCTTTATAAAATGTCCTGGACTCTGTGGGACTTGAATCTTCAAAATATACCAAGATAATACAGTTCACAGTTTTCAATTAACAGGCAAAATCCCTGTTCCAAAGGAGCTCAGAGTCTGGTAGAAAAACAGACACATACAAGAAACAAATACACTAAACTACAACATGAAAAGTTCTGTAGTAAGGCTGTTAGAAGGGACTCCTTAGGTGAACAGGGTGTTGAAAGGTAGGTTTCAAGAGGTGCTGATTAGATTAGTTAAGGAAAGTAGGCATTCACCAAGTTAGCAAGGAAGGAAGAGAGAAAGACAGTCCAGGCTTTTCCAGAGCACACATGCAGGAGAAACCACAATAAACACATCACATTCTGGCAAATGCAAGTAGATCATTAGCAGACTATAAATGCAGAATAGGATATAGCAGAAAAAACTGTGTGACCAGAATCCACGAAAACACCAAGTTTCCTAAGCCAGAACTTAGAGTAGCAACATTTTTAAGGTAGTTAAATCACGGCCAGAGCTGTTGCTAGTAAATCATAGTCTACCTCACCTGCCAAGGCAAGTCTCTCCACAGAAGAATCCGTTTCCATCCCTGGTCCCAGAAAATGACTTGGACACAGTTTCTATGTCTCTTTGCTGGCTCCCCTTTCCCTATTCCCTGCTATTGGAAGGGACTCTTCCTAATTCCCAAGTAAAATAAAAAGAAAGAAAACAGAGTCAAAAAAGTAAGGAATTTACCTTCCAAAGGTTCTTGCCTTCTAGCAGAAATATAACTGTCTGTCCATAGCTGTAATTAAAACAAACCTTATAACTTCAAATTAGACCATAACCTAAGGTGGTCCAAGCAAAATCACCACCCAAGGATCAAACTGCTGTATTATAATTGTCTGTTAATTAAGAAAAATTAAAGTTCCTATCTCATATAGACACAAAAATAAATTCCAAAAGTATTAAAATGAAGAATATAAAAATATGACAAAAGCACAAGAAAACTTGGCTAAATATTTGTCATAATCCTGTAACATAGAAGGCTCTTCTAGATAAGAAACCTAAAAGACATAATGGGATAAACTGACAGATTTAACAATACAAAAAATGTAAAACCTCTATAGAGCAGAACACACCATGAATGACACTAAAAAACAGTCAACAAACTAGGGAAGAAATACTTGTAACATGTGAAGAAAAACTGAAGAGGATAAAAATAAAATCCATAAAATATGAAGATGACATAAATCAATTTTTTAAAAAAATCCAACAGAAAAAAATGTACAATCAATTCATATAATGTATTGAGTAAACACATCTGTTCAAAAAGCTAGTGTTAAAAGAAATAAAAATTTGAATTCCAATGAGATATAATTTACCCCATTAGACTGATAAAATGAAAAAAAAATCATATAAGTATTGACAAGGATGTGTGAAAATGGGTGCAAATTCTACTGATACAAACATAAATAAGTACACATTTTTTGGCGGGCAATCTGGGAATACTGATTAAAGTTTTTCAATTGCATCTATCTTTAAAACGGAAATTGTACGTTTAGGTAATTCATACTGCAGGAGGACTCGCATAAGATACACAATGACAACCTACATAGCAAGACTGTAATTGCAAGAGCTCTAAACAACCTAAATATTTATCCATCAATAATTGACTGGCTACCTAAGCTACGATGGACGATGCAGCTTTGAAAAAAGAATGACGTAGTAACATGGGAAAACATTACAAAATGTTGAATGAAAAAAGCTGTAACAGCTCATTGTCTAATCTTATTTTTATTTTCTTTAAATCAAACGTGCATGCATTAAAGAAGCGGGGCTGGCAGCAGGGGGGTGTCCACTTTCTGCTTTGAAGTACTGCATTGTTTTACCTTTTTGTTTTTACTTTTTTTGAATATGCGTAACTTTTATACCTAAAAAATTATTTTATAAAGCCATACCAAATGTTGGAAACAGTTTACAGTGGTAAGTCTTAGACTCTTAATTACTGTTGTCCTTTCTAAAGTATGTACCAAGGTTCTGACAGAAAGAAGATGCCCAAGGACCTGATTCAAAGCAGACCATAGTGTCACGCCTACAATCTCTGACTTTTCCAAGTGAAGCCACCTTGGGATTTAAACACTGCTAAAACATAGTATGGCCTTACCAACATTTGGTACGGTCAGTCTCCTTAACTCTAGCCATTCTAATTGGTGTGTAATAGTCAGTCTCCTTAACTCTAGCCATTCTAATAGGTGTGTAATGGTATCACACTGTGGTTTCAATTAGCATTTCCCTCAAAACATAATAATGTTGAGCATCTTTTCATTTGTTTATATGTTATCTACATATATATACATATATGAAGTACAGTGTCTATCTGAATATTTTTAATTAGGTCATTTCTTTTTCTTCTTGTTTTATCTGAGGAGTTCTTTGTATATTCTAAATACAAGTCATTAATCAGGAATATGCTTGGCAAAAAATTTTTCCCAGTATGTGGCGTCTCTTTTCATTCTCTTACCAGAGTCTTTCAAAGAGCAGGCTTTAATTTTAATAACGTCTAATGTATCAATTTGTTCAGTTATAGATTGTGCTTTTGGTGCTGTATCTAAGAAATCATTACCTACCTGAGGTCTCAAAGATTTTCTCCTGTGTTTTCTTCTAGAAGCTTTAGGTTGCAAAGTTAGGTCTCTGAACCATTTTGAATTAATTTTTCTACATGGTGCAAAGTATGGATTAAATTTCATTTTTTGTATATTGATCTCCAATGTTCAAGCACTGTTAGTGGAAAAGGTTATATTTTTCCCACTGTATTGCTTTTGTGGTTCTGTCAAAAATCAGTTATCTAGGGGCGTCCCTGGTGGCGCAGTGGTTGAGAATCTGCCTGCCAATGCAGGGGACATGGGTTCGAGCCCTGGTCTGGGAAGATCCCACATGCCGCGGAGCAACTGGGCCCATGAGCCACAACTACTGAGCCTGCACGTCTGGAGCCTGTGCTGCACAAAAAGAGAGGCCGCAATAGTGAGAGGCCCGCGCACCGCGATGAAGAGTGGCCCCCGCTTGCCGCAACTAGAGAAAGCCCACGCACAGAAACGAAGACCCAACACAGCCAAAAAAATAAAAATAAATAAATAAATAAAAATTTAAAAAAAAAATCAGTTATCTATATATAAGTATGTTTATTTCTGGACTACCTATTCTGTTTCATTGATCTGTTTGTCCACCTTTATGCCAATGCCATTTTTACCATAGCTTTATAAAAATTCTTGAAATTAGGTAGTGTTGGCTCCCCAGTACTGTTCTTTTTCAAAGTTGTTTTAGATATTCTAAGTTCTTGCAATTCCATGTGAAATTATTTTAGGGAAAAATGCCTTCAAGGATTACAGTAGAATTCCCCTGAATTTACAGATTAATGTGGTGAAATTTTAACAAAGTTGAGCCTTCCAACCTGTGTACATGACATATAGTCAATTCTCATTACTGAGATGATGATATCTCAATGACAGCTATGTTTTTTAATGTTCCCGCAAACAGTGAACTATCAAATACTGAATCACTGCTTCTGGGGAAATAAAGGGTTAGGTTCCTGTAAGCCCCTGGTCATAACGTTTTTGTTAGTCAATTAATAAATAACCCTGTTTTATGTGTGTTTCTGGCTAAAATCCCTTACTTAATATATACTGTTGAATCACTAATATTGAACTCACAACTAACAGTAACTCCTGCCTGAATGAAGTTTATCTAAACACATACATCTTACCCCTAAGGCATATCACAGCCTTTTTGTGCTTAGGGACACTACAAAGCACTTCAGCACTATGTTTGGGGGCCATTTTAAACAGCCAAATCACCAACAAAAAGCAGAAAAATGTGAAAAATGTGACACTAAATAAACCGAGAAAAGGACGTTCACTTATAGCAGGCGAACTGAAACAAGAAAGCAGAGTGTCACCTTGTTCAGCCTCAGTTCAGATTGCGCACAAAGGGCAACTCAAATTTTGCACCACTCTGCACGTGTCAGCAAATGATCACAAAAGCGCTGCAAGTATTATTTTGGGGTTACACATAAATTTTAGCGAATAGACCAATTCACAAATACAGAATACATGAATAATGAGGATCAAATGGATCTCTCAATTTACTTAGGTATCCTTTCATTTCAGCAGTATTTTATATTACTGAACATAAATATTCTTTAACTTACTTTGTTATATTTATCCATATATGTATTTCATATTTTTGATACTGTTGTAAATGGGTTTTTTTTCAGATTGTTCCTTGCTAATGTATAGAAATACAACCAACATTTGCATATTGATCTTGTATCCTTCAATCTTACTATACTTATTCATTAGGTCTAGTAGAAGTCTATCAAATTTTCTACATAGAAAATCAGGTAATCTGTGAATTAGGACAGTTTTATTCCTTTCTTTGCAATGTGAATACCATTTATTTCCTTTTCTTGCCCTACTGCACTAGCTACAACCTCCAGGACAATGCTGAATAGGACTGGTGAAAGTAGACATCTCTAACTTGTTTCTAATTTTAGAAAAAAAGTGTTCAATCTTTCCACCAATAAGTACAATATCAGCAAACAAAGTTTGTCATGGATGCCCATTTTCATACTGAGGAAGTTCATTTCTATTCCTGGTTTACTGAAGGCTTTTGTTTAAATCAGGAATGGTTACTGGATTAGTCAAATGATTTTTCTGCATCTATTGAAATGACTGTGTGCTTTTTACTGTTTACTTTGTTAGTGTGGGGAATTATATATATTATTTGATTTTTTTGAATGTTAAACCAACATTACATTCCTGGGATAAACCCCACGTGGTCATGACATAATATCCTTTTAATATTCTGTTGAATTTGATTTGCTAAAATTCTGTTTAGATTTTTTACATCTATGTTTGTGAGTAGTATTGTTCTGTAGTTTCCTTGGAACGTCTTTGTCTGGTTCTGGTACCCCAGTAATGCTGACATCAAAGTCTTTGGAAAACATTCCTTCCGCTTCAAATATTTTGAAAAGTTTGTGTAGAATCGATATTATCTCTTCCTATATATAGTCTTTAGTACAATTCACCAGTGAAACTATCTGAACCTGGAGTTTTCTTTGTGAGAACATTTTTTAAGTACAAATTTCAGTATCTTTAATACATATAGGGTTATTCAGATTATCTCTTATTTTCTTCTGCTTCCTTTGGGATCTGTTCTTTTATACATTATTAAGGTGGAAATTAAAGTCATTTATTTGAGACCTTTCTTCCTTTCTAGTATAGATATTTAGAGCTACAGATTTCCCACTAAGTACTGTTTTAGCAGCATCTTCTAAAACATTGTGTTCTGTTCTTACTCAACTTAAAATACTTTATAATTTCCCTTTTGATTTCTTCTTTTAATCATGAATTACTTATAAGCATGCTATTTAATTTCCAAATATTTGGAAATTAAATTTTCCAAGGATCTATTAATGATTTCTAATTTAACTGCACTGTGATCTGAGAAGATTCTTTGTATGAGTTGAATCCTTTTGAATTTATTGAGACTTGTTTTATGGCCCAGAATATAGTCTATCTTGGTAAATGTTGTGTGTGAACTTGTGAACAAATGTGTATTCTGCTCTTCTTGAGTAAAGTGGTCTGTAAATGCAGCCAGGTCAAGTTGACAGTGTTACTCAAGTTAACTATATCTTTGTAATTTTTCTGTCCATTAGTTATATCAATTATTGAGAGGGGTTACTGAAATCTCTGACTATAATTGTGAATATTTCCTTGAATTTCTATTAGTTTTTGCTTCATTTGTTTTGAGCTTAGGTACATAAATATTTAGCATCGGTATGTCCTCTTAATTAACTGATCCCTTTATTGTTATGAAATGATCTGATTTTTACCAGGTAATAAATATTCCTTGCTCTCAAATCTACTTTGATATTAATAAAACCAAGTTTTATTAAAGAAACTCCAAGTTTCTTTCAACTAAGTTAGCATGTTATGTCTTTTTCATTATTTTATTTTTAACCTATTTGTGTTTATAGTTACTATTTCTTACAGGCAAATATATGGTTGGGTCTTGCTTTTTAATCCAATTTCAGCCTTTAAATTGGTACGTTTAGACTATTTACTTTTTTAAAAATATCAAACGCTACACAAATTTATGTGTCATATTTGTACATCTTCTCTGTATCATTCCAATTTTAATATATGTGCTGCTGAAGCAACACTAGACTATCTACATTTAACGTGATTATACATAACATTAGGTTTGAGCCTATCATCCTACTATTTATTTTATATTTTTCCCATCTGGTCTTTGTCCCCTTCATCTTTTTGTGGTTTCTGCTGAATTATTTTGTATATTCAATTCTATCTACTTTTTTTGGCTTATTAGTTATAACTTTTTTTTTTTTAATTTATTTTTTCTGGCTGCGTTGGGTCTTCGTTGCTGTGTGCAGGCTTTCTCTAGTTGCAGCGAGCAGGGGCTAATCTTCGTTGCAGCGTGCAGGCATCTCATTGTGGTGGCTTCTCTTTGTCGTGGAGCATGGGCTCTAGGCATGCAGGCTTCAGTAGTTGCGGCACGCGGGCTTCAGTAGTTGTGGCTCGCAGGCTCTAGAGCGCAGGCTCAGCAGTTGTGGCACACAGGCTTAGCTGCTCCACAGCATGTGGGATCTTCCCGGACCAGGGCTCGAACCCATGTCCCCCGTATTGGCAGGCAGATTCTTAACCACTGTGCCACGAGGGGAAGCCCAGTTATAACTTTTTGTTTTGCTCTTTTACTGGCTGCTTTAGAGATTATTATATATACCTTTAACTTATCATAGTCTACCTTTATATTATACCATCTAATCAAGGGCATTAGAATCTTTAATAACATCCTTCCCCTTCTCCCTCAACCTTCAAGCTACTGTTATTATGCATTGTACTTTTATGTAAAAGCCACAGAACACCTTAATATTTTTGCTTTAAACAATAAATTACCTTTTAGAAAGATTAATTTAAAAAACTTATACATTTACCCAAGTAATTACCATTTCTGCTTTTTTCATCTTTTTCATTTTCCTGCTGCCTGAAGGACATTATAATTTTTCTTGTAGTGGGGGAGTGCTGAGTAAGGAATTTGCATAGACATTTCTCCAATAATGATATACAAACAGCCGACAAGCATATGAAAAGATATTAAAATCACTAGTATCAGAGAAATGCAAATGAAAACCATAAGATACCACTTCACACCTATTAAGGTGGCCATTACCAAAAAAAAAGAAAGAAAGGAAGGGAGGGAGGGAGGGAGTGTGGGAGGGAGGAAAAAAGTAAGTATTGGTGAGGATGTGGGGAACTTGGAATCCTTGTTCATTATTAGTGGGAATGTGAAATCGTGTAGCCACTATGGAAAACAGTAATTAAACATAGAATTACCATAGGATCCAGCAATTTCACTCCTGGAAAAATAGACCCAGAATAACAGAAAGCAAGGACTTGAACAGATATTTGCACTCCCGTGTTCACTGCAGCATTATTCACAACAGCCAAAAGGTGGAAGCACCCCAAATGTCTACCAATGGATGAGTGAATAAACAAAATGTGGTATATATATAAAATGGAATATTATTCAGCCTTAAAAAGGAAATTGTGACACGTGCTATAACATGAATGAACTTCGAAGACATTATGCTAAGTAAAATAAGCCAGTCACAAAAGGACTTGTACAATTCCACTTATACGAGATATCGAGAGTAGTCAAACTCATAAAGACAGAAAGTAGAATGGTGGTTGTCAGGGGCTGGTGGATTGGAGAATGGGGAGTTAGTGTTTTAATGGGTACAGAGTTTCAGTTTGGGAATATCAAGAAGTTCTGCAGATGGGTGTTGGTGACGGTGATGGTTATACAACACTGTTCAGCTACTTAGTGCCACCATACACTTAAAAATGGTTAAAATGGGGGGACTTCTCTGGTGGCGCAGTGCTTGGGAATCCGCCTGCCAATGCAGAGGACACGCGTTCCAGCCCTGGTCTGGGAAGATCTCACACGCCACGGAGCAACTAAGCCCATGCGCCACAACTACTGAGCCTGCGCTCTAGAGCCCGTGTGCCACAACTACTGAAGCCTGTGTGCCTAGAGCCCGTGCTCTGCAACAAGAGAAGCCACCGCAACAAGGAGCCCACACACCGCAATGCAGAGTAGCCCCCGCTCGCTGCAAATAGAGAGAAAGCCTGCGTGAAGCAACAAAGACCCAACGCAGCCAAAAAAAACAAATTAATTTTAAAAAAGATGGTTAAAATGGTAAATTTTGTTATATATATTTTTCCACAATTAAAAATTTAAAAATAAAACAAAAAAGCCACTTCTTTTTTGTTTCCTCTGAAATTTTATTTTTATTGAAGTATAGTTGATTTACAATGTTGTGTTAGTTTCAGGTGCACAGCAAAGTGATTTAGTTATGTATCTATATTTTTTCAGATTCTTTTCCATTATAAGTTATTACAAGATATAGAATATAGTTCCCCGTGCTATACAGTGGGTCCTTGTTGTTTATTTTATATATAGTAGTGTGCATCTGTTAATCCCAAACTCCTAATATATCCCTCCCCTGCCTTTCCCCTTTGCTAACCATAAATTTGTTTTCTATGTCTGTGAGTCTAGTTCTGTTTTGTAAATAAGTTCCTTTGTATGACAAGTCACTTCTTTTCAGAAAGCATTTTCAGTGGGAACAGAATCCAAAGTTGACAAGTATTTTATAGTCTTTTAAAAATATCACTCCACTCTTTTCTGGCTTGCAGTGTCCAACAAAAACTCTTGTCATTCTTGTCTCTATTTCTCTGTTCACGTCTTTTTTTCCTCTGACTGCTTTTAAGATTTCCTTTCACTATCACTGATCTTCAGCTATTTGATTACGATGTGCCTTAGTGTGGGTTTTTAAATGTTTCTTTCAAATCAGATTCATTGAGCTTTACTGATCTATGGAGTTTATAGTTGTTTTTTGGGGTTTTTTTTTTAGTTCACTAAACACAGAAAATATTCAGTCATTATTTGTTCTAATATTTTCCTGTTCCCCCTCCCTTCTCCTGAGAATCCAATTAATTTATCTTAGACTATATATTATCCAACAGCTCATAGATGCTCTGTTCATTTTTTTTCAGTCTTTTCACTCTGTGCTTCATTTTGGATAGTTGCTATTCCTACGTATTCAAGCTCATTTATCTTTTTTTATACAGTGTCTTATCTGCTATTAATTCCATCAAGTATTTTTTTCTTTCAGATACTACATTCTTCATTTCTAGAATTTCCATTTCAGCATATTTTTGTATCTTTTATTTCTATTCTCTTCATTTTCCTATTTTCCCCTCCCTTCCTGAACACTGACAGCAAATTAGTAGCAACTCTTTTGACAGCTTTGTCTTCTAAATCAATCATCATTGTCATTTCTGGGTCTCTTTCTATTGATTGATTTTATCTACCCTAGTTATGGGTCATATTTTCATGCTTATTTGCAAGCATTTTAATTTTCTAATTGAAAGGAAATTGACATAACATCAAATTAACCATTTCGAAGTGAAGACATCAGTAGCATTTAGTACAGTCACAATGTTGTGCAACCACCTCTACCTAGTTCCAAAACATTTTTATCACACCAAAATAAACTCGGTACCCATTAGGCAGTTACTCCCCTTTTCTCCTTACCCCCAGGACCTGACAACAACCAACCTGTGCTCTGTCTCTATAGGTTTACTTATTCTAGATATTTCATATAAATGGAATCAGACAATATGTGACCCTGGTGTCTGACTTCTTTCACTTAGCAAAATGTTTTTGAGCTTCACCACATTGTACTACGTATCAGTACATCATCTCTTCTTACAGCTAAATAATATTGTATGGTGTGTATGTACCACAATTTGTTTACCCAGTCATCTATCCATTTGGGCTGCTTCTACCAACTGGCCATTGTAAATAGTGTTACTATGAACATGTGTGTACCTATATTTGAATACCTGTTTTCAATTCTTTTGGGTATACATCTAGAATGGAATTGCATGGTAATTTTATGTTTAACTATTTAAAGAACTGCCAAACTGTTTTCCACAGAAGCTGAAACACTTTACATTCCCACCAGCATTGTACAGGTGTTCTGATTTCTCCACATCATCACCAACACCTGTTATTGTTGGTCTCTTTGAATCTAACCATCCTAGTGAGCCTGAAGGGCGTACTAATTGTGGTTTTCATTTGCATTTCCCTAATTACTAATGAGGTTGAGTATTTGTTCATATGCATGTTGGCCATATGTACATCTTCTTTGGAGAACTGTCTATTCAAGTCCTTTACCCATTTTTAGTTGGGTTGTCTTTTATTTTTAATATTTATTCATTTATTTTTGGCTGCATCGGATCTTAGTTGCGGCACACGGGATCTTCTGTTGCAGCACGTGGGCTCTTCATTGCGGCATGCAGGCTTCTCTCTAGTTGTGGTGTGTGGGCTTCTCTCTAGTTGTGGCGTGTGGGCTCCAGAGCACACGGGCTCCCTAGTTGTGGCACACAAGCTCCAGAGCACACAGGCTCAGTAGTTGTGGCTCACAGGGGCTTAGTTGCCCCACGGCATGTGGGATCTTAGTTCCTCGACAAGGAATCGAACACGCATCCCCTGCATTGGAAGGCAGATTCTTAACCACTGGACCACCAGGGAAGTCCCTGAGTTGCCTTTTTATTGTTGAGTTATAAGAGTTATAGTTCTTATATTTAGGTCTTTGATCCATCTTGAGTTAATTTTTGTATGTGGTGTGAGGTAGGGATCCAAGTTTATTCTTTTGCATGTGGATATCCAGTTGTCCCAGAACTATCTGTTGAAGATATTATTCTTTCCTGCATTGAGTGGTCTTGGCAATCTTGTCAAAAATCAGTTGGCTATTTATGTATTAGTTTATTTCTAGTCTCTCAATTCTATTCCATTGGTCTATACCTCTTTCCTTATGTCAGAACCACACTGTTTTGATTACTGTAGTTTTACAGTATGATTTGAAATGGGGTAGGTATGAACCCTCCAACTGTGTTCTCTTTCAAGACTGTTTTGGCTATTTAGGCCCACTGAAATTCCGTAAGAAGTTGAAGATCAGCTTTTCAAGTTCTGCAAAAAAGGTCACTGGAATTTTGATAGACATCATATTGAATATGTACACTGTTTTGCATACTATGCCATCTTAATGTTAAGTCTTCAAATCCATAAACACAAAATATCCTTCCATTTATTTAGGTCTTCTTTAATATCTTTTAACAGCGTTGTATAGCTTTCAGAGTACAGGTCTTTCAATTCCTGCATGCTTTTAGATGCTAGTATGAATGGAACTGTTTTCTTAATTTCCTTTTTGGATTCTATACCGCTGGTATACAGAAACACAATTGTATTTTGTGTGATCTTGTACTTACAACTTTTCTGAATTCATTTGTTAGCTCTATTTGGTTTTTAGTAGATTCTTTGGGATTTTCTATATATCAATACATGGTAACATGTCATCTACAAATAAAAATAGTTTTACTTCTTCCTTCCCAATTTGGATGTCTTTTATTCCTTTTTCTTGTCTAACTGCTCTGGCTATAACTTCCAGTACAATGTTGAATAGCAGTGGTGAGGATAGGCATCCTTGCCTTGTCCCTGAACATAAGGAGAAAGTTTTTAGTCTTTCACCATCGAACTGGATGTTAGCTGTGAGTTTTTCATAAATGCCCTTTATCATGCTGAAGAAGTGCCCTCCTATTCCTAGTTTTTGAGTGTTTCTATTATGAACAGGTGTTGGATTTTGTCAAATGCTTTCTGTATCAACTGATACAGAAAGGTGATCATGTGGGGGTTTCTTTCCATTGTTCTATTAATGCAGTGGATTACATTGATTGATTTTCCTATGCTGAACCACTCTTGCATTCCTGGAATAAATCCCACTTGGTCATGGTGTATAATCCTTTATATATATTGTTGGATTCAGTTTGTTAGTATTTTGTTGAGGGTTTTTGCATCTATATTCATAAGGAATATTGATCTGTAGTTTTTTTTTTTTCATGGTGTCTTTGTTTGGCTTTGGTATCAGAGTAATACTGGCCTCATAGAATGAATTAGGAAGTATTGCCTCCTCTCCTATGTTTTGGAAGAGTTTGAGAAGGATTGGTGCTAATTCTTCTTTAAATGTTTGGTAGAATTCATCAGTGAAGCCATCTGGTCCTGGACTTTTCCTTGTTTGGGAGGGATTTTTTTTTTAATAAATTTGTTTATTTATTTACTTCTTCTTTAAATGTTTGGTAGAATTCATCAGTGAAGCTATCTGGTCCTGGACTTTTCCTTGTTTGGGAGGGATTTTTTTTTTTAATAAATTTGTTTGTTTGTTTATTTATTTATGGTTGCAATGGGTCTTCGTTGCTGCATGCGGGCTTTCTCTAAGTTGTGGCGAGTGGGGGCTACTCTTCGTTGAGGCGTGTGCGGGCGTATCATTGCGGTGGCTTCTCCTGTTGCAGAGCACAGGCTCTAGGTGCACGGGCTTCAATAGTTGTGGCTCGTGGGTTCAGTAGTTGTGGCTTGCGGGCTCTAGAGCGCAGGCTCAGTAGTTGTGGCACATGGGCTTAGTTGCTCTGCAGCATGTGGAATCTTCCCAGACCAGGGCTCGAATCCGTGTCCCCTGCATCGGCAGGAGGATTCTTAACCACTGTGCCACCAGGGAAGTCCCGGGATTTTTTTTTTTTTTTAATTACTGATTCAATCTGTTTACTTCTTATAGGGCTGTTGATATTTTCTATTTCTTCTTAAGTCAGTTTTGGTAATCTGTGTTTCTAGAAATTTGTCCATTTCATGTAGGTTATCCAATTTGTTGTTCACAGTACTCTCTTATAATCTTTTTAATTTCTTTAAGGTCATGGTAACGTCACCACCTTCATTTCTGATTTTAGTTATATTCGTCTTTGCTCTTTTTTGTCAGTCTAGCTAAAGATTTGTCAATTTAGTTGATCTTTTCAAAGAACCAACTTTTAGTTTTGCTGATTGTCTACATTGTTTCCCATTCTCTATTTTGTTTATCTCCACTTTAATCTTTATCATTTTCTTTCTCCGGCTAGCTTTGGGTTTAATTTTGCTCTTTTTCTAGTCTTCTTAAGGTGAAAAGTTGTTATTTGTTTGAGATCGTTCTTTTTAAATGTAGGTGTTTAATGCTATAAATTTCCCTCTGAGCACTGTTTTCACTGCATCCCATAAGTTATCGTACATTGTGTTTTCATTTTCATTTGTCTTTAATTATTTTCTAATTTCCCCTATGATTTCTTCTTTGACCTCTTGGTTATTTAAGAGTGTACTGTTTTAAGTTGCACATATTCTTGAGGGTTTTGGTACTCTTTCTGTCACTGATTTCTAGCTTCATTCCACTGTGAACAGAGAAGATACTTTGTATGATTTCAATCTTTCAAAATGTATTGAGACTTGTTTTGTGGCCTAACATATGGCCTATTCCTGGAGAATGCTTTACATGCACTTAATAAGAATTTGTATGTTGCTGTTGCTGAACGCTTTGTATGTATCTGTTAGATCTAATTAGCTTATAGTGTTGTTCAAGCCCTCTATTTCCTTACGGATCTTCTGTCTAGATGCTCTATCCCTTATTCAAGGTGAGGCAAGCATTTTAATTTTGAATTGGATGACAAACACTAGGAATTTTATATTGTTGGGTTCTGAATTGTGTTGTATTCCTCTATACAGTGTTGGACTTTGTTCTGGTGCACAGTTAAATTACTTGGGATAACCTGGAGCGTTCTGAAGACTCTTTCCAATGCCCTATGTATTACAAGGTATTTACACTCTAGATAATGGAGACACAAACTATTCCTAGTTTTGTGTGAGCTCCAGAAACTGTTTTCTTACTGCTTTCCAGTAGTTCTTTCCCTGACTTTGAGTAGGTCCTGCCATGTCAGAACTGAGCCAAAGACTCAAGAAGAACCCTCTGCAGCTCTCCAGAACACATATGTGCTTGAGTGTACTCTTTAACATATATTCACCACTCTCCCCCAAAGCTCCCTTCTCTCCAGTACTCTGACCTACAATTCTAACCACCACCTTGGCCTTCCTAAACTCTTATCTTTGTTTCCTAATCCCAACAAAATTGGGCTCTGTTTTGATTCCTCCTCACACTACAGCCTGTAAACAACTTCCAGGCTCTACTGTAAACTGGTGCAATAGAAGGGCTTACCTCATTTGTTTCTATCCTCTCAGGCATCACAGCCTGCTGCCATCTGTCATCCAATGTCTAAAAACCACTGATCACGTATTTAATATGTTCTCAAGTTATTTAAGGAGAAAGAGAATATTATTGCTGCATAACACAATACCCCCAACTTAGTGGCTTAAAAATTAAGCATTTATTTTTTTCACATAGTTTCTAAGGTTCAGCAATCAAGGAGCAGCTTGGCTGGGTGGTTCTGACTTAGAATCTCTCATGGGGTTGCAGTCAAGATGTTGATGGGAGAGCAGTCTAGGTAGGGCTGGAAGCTTGACAAGGGCTGGAGGATCTGCTTTCAAGAAGGCTCAGTCACACAGTTAGCTAAAGGTCTTGGTTCCTTGTTAGCTGTTGGCAGGAGGCCTCAATTTCTCACCATGTGGACCTCTCCAGCGGGCTATTCACAACATGGCAGCTAACTACTCTCAGAGTCAGCAATGCAGGGTGACACTGAGGGAGAGAAAGGAGGATGGAGAAGGCACAATGTCTTTTATAACCTATCCTTGGAAACGATCCATCGCTTCTACCATATTCTATTGGCCACACAAACAGATGTGCAAGAGGATTACACAATGGTGTAAATACCAGGAGGCAGAGATCATTGGGGGCCATCTTGGAAGCTGGCTACACAGAGGATAAATCTTGTTATGCCAACATGGCAGAAAGCCAACATCCTTCTTATACATTTTAACCTCCTTGTGTTTACTCCTTTTTTAATCCAGTAACTGTACACTAAATCCTATGACTTCAAGAGAGATGGGCAGATTGTAAATAGATCCTACTCCAAAGCCAGACTTGGAGAAAAACTAAGAGTTAAGTATCAGCAGCTTTTAAAAGCGAAAAGGATAGAGTTTCCAGTGCATATGGCAAGAAGGAGAAGGAGAGCACCTGTAGCTGACCTGGGCTTGAGACATGTCCAAGTGCTTCACTCCCCCAATTACTTACTCTAATGACCAACTTAAATGTCTGCCCTCCTTTCTCATCCATCTCCAGAGCAACAATAGCAATAATACCAGTCATAGTACTATCAACAGTAGTAGCAAGAGTACTAGAACCAACACTAAGCATTTGGCCTTTGTTATCCCAATTACTCCTCACAACAAACCTGTAGGATAGTATCATTATCCCTTAAACTCTAGGCTTTTTGTTTCTTAATGACCAAACCCTGGCTTTACACTTTACAGTACACCTTGACACAACTTTATTCTTTCTGTATAACACCTGGCTCCCTCTTGCCCTATAGGATTCTCCACTCTTCTGGCACTGAAGTTGTTTTGTCCTCCCTGTTCTCCTACTCCACTTGATTCAGGCCTTAAAGCTTCCCCTTAGGGCTTCCCTGGTGGTGCAGTGATTAAGAATCTGCCTGCCAATGCAGACACGGGTTCAAGCCCTGGACCGGGAAGATCCCACATGCCATGGAGCAACTAAGCCCATGCGCCACAACTACTGAGCTTACCCTCTAGAGCCCACGAGCCACAACTACTGAAGCCTGCGCGCCTAGAGCCCGTGTTCTGCAGCAAGAGAAGCCACCGCAATGAGAAGCCCGTGCAGCGCAACAAAGGGTAGGCCCTGCTCGCCGCAACTAGAGAAAGCCCATGGACAGCAACGAAGACCCAACACAGCCAAAATTAAATAAAATAAATACATTTATTAAAAAAAAAAAAAAAAAAGCTTCCCCTTGGCTTCCATGTTCCTAACAGCAACTACCAAACCTCTTTAAAAGGAACCACCACTTAAACCTCTGTTAATCCCTGGCTGCTGGGCTCTCCCAAGGCTACAGCTGCCTAACATAGACTTCCCAAACCCTTAGGACACACTGCCCGGTCAAGTTTGCCTCACCAACTAATCCCAAAACATTTGCCCTATTTCAGTCACTAATTTTTAAATAGTATTTCACAGCACATGGGCCTTCTCAATTTATATTTGCTACAGCTTAATGTTCAAATGAGTTTCCTTTCCCTAGGGGCTTGTAATTAATCATCAGGGAGAAAGGTCAAAATACACCAAACTCTTACTTAGTGGTACCCTGGAAACATAGGTTACCATTAGTTACTTTTTGAATAATGAATGAAAAAAATACAAACTAATGATTATAAACTCTCAAGGGGATATAATCCAAAGAATTTTTACACATAAAAGGTAAAGATGACAGTGGACACATATAAGCAATTCACAAAAGACAAAACACAAAAGAACAAACATAAGCAAATCATAGAAATGCAAATTAAAATATCACTTTTTGTCAGACAGATTAACGGAGATTGAAAATTTGTCAAGGAAATAAGGCAACAGGCATTCTGATAAATTTCTAATAGATATAATTTTGTATTTTTGGTATTTATGCATCAAATATCTTTAAAATCTGCATACTCCTTTGACTAGTATTTCCATTTCTAATAATTACTTCCAAGAAAATAATGGACAAAGGAACACAGGTGTATGTAAAAAAAAAAAAATACTAACTGTGGCACTAACTATAACACAAAATCTGTCCAACAATAAGGATTTGATTAAATAAATCTTAGTACTTCCAAATTATGGATTAAGTCACTTCAGATATTATGTATTACATAATCCCAGTTTTTGAAAATAACATATATTTGCATAAAAACATACCTGCATAGAAAAAAAATCTAGAAGTATACACCCCAAAATGTTAGCAGTGACTGTTTCTGTAAAAGAATAGTGGAATTACTTCTGATTTTTTTTTCCTTTTTACTTATCTATACCACCTAATTTTTCTACATGAATTGTGCATGGATAAGAACACACACCCTTAAAAGGCAAAAGTAAAAATGAGGAGCACAATTTAAAGGCAGAAGTGTCATTACGGTAGCCAAACGTGGAACATTCCTATGTTCCCTAATAATAATGTCAGGCAGAATTAATATCAAAAAGGATACCAAGTAACTTAGTATTCAAAAGCCTAGTTTTTAATTAGCTCTAGGAACACATATGGAATAATTTGCTAGTACTATTCAGGCATTTTAACAAAAGACCTCCCCAAATTTATTTATTAATCCTAAAGACAGTGTTGAAAATTATGCAGTAAAATCTCAACTGCTTCAAGATGAGTGTCAGCTTCAATTGCCTTTTCATGCCTTTTCACATTTACCTTGAGAACCCTCTAATGGGAAAGCAGTCACTGTGAAAATAATAAAACATAAAAATCACTCATGGGCTTCCCTGTTGGCACAGTGGTTAAGAATCTGCCTGCCAATGCAAAGGACATGGGTTCGAGCCCTGGTCCGGGAAGACCCCACATGCCGTGGAGCAACAAAGCCCGTGCGCCACAACTACTGAGCCTGAGCTCTAGAGCCCGCAAGCCACAACTACTGAGCCCACGTGCCACAACTACTGAAGCCTGCGCGCCTAGAGCCCGTGCTCCGCAACAAGAGAAGCCACGACAATGAGAAGCCCGCGCACCGCAATGAAGAGTAGCCCCCACTCGCCGCAACCAGAGAAAGCCCGCACACAGCAACGAAGACCCAACACAGCCAAAAATAAATAAATAAATAAATTTATTTAAAGAAAAAAAAAAAATCACTCATATGTTTAAGAATTCAGTGTGACTTTAAGTCTGGATGAAAAGAAAGTCTTCTCTATAACTTCTACTATTCCAAATTAGGTTAGCTTTTCCCCTCAGACTTGAAAAGTTTAAAAAACTTAGTCAAGAGAGGGTTCTGAAGCAAGCCAAGAAATACATCTCTGTTACAAGCAAAGCATGCATATCTCCAGGCACTGTGGACAATTTCTAGCCAAAGCCCAGGGAGCTGCTGGGGCCACACAGAACGCTGCCTAGGAGTTGTTTGCAACGCCTGGTTCAACACGACCAGTAGCACAGAGGGTTAGTAAATCCTCATTAGGACTAATCTATAAACTATAATTTTCAATGATGGTGCCTGACATAAAATGATCATTTCCATCTGTCTATAGTAGAATAACTGTACCCATATAATTAATGGCAGGTATCTGTACAGTCACTTGGGGGGAACTTCACACCTACAGCACAGTTTGTATGTTACACCTCATAAAGCTCCATCAATGCATCTAATGGGACTTGACAGCAACCATGAAGGCACAGGAAGCACTAAGCACAGTATGATTCCTTTTAGCCCATGTTAGTAACATCACTGATGAAAGCAATATTTGTGGCACAAGAAAATTGTCTAGTTCAAGGAGAAAATCAAAGAACGACTGTGCATAAGGGAGAGATTTTATATTAATGGCATTTGTGCAAAGCAGCATCATATAATACCAAAACGGACAACACAATTATATGGTTACTGCTGACAAGGATGGAGATCTCCTTGCTTTAGTGACAACCTTAGCACCATTCATCCACTCATTCAGCAAATACATGAAAATCATATACAACAAGAACTATTCTAGGACCTGGGGATATAGGAGTAAACAAGCAAAGTCACTCCCTTCATGGAGCACAACATCTAACAAGGAAGACAGACGTTAAATAATATTACATATTTTAATACAACTTTGAATGTCAGGATGTCATTAAATAGAAGGGCAGGGTGCTATGAGGCAAATCCTAGGCCTGGGAGTCAAGTGAACCAAGCACGGGGCGGGTGAGAAGAGGTCAAGCTGGAACGACCTGGCTCAACCTGAAAGAGTCTAGTTTGACTGAAGCATTTAGATTGTTTCCTGGGCACACGTTAAGTCTGAGAGGCATGAAGACATCCAAGTTAAGAGATCAAGTTGGTAACTGCTACCTAAGTCTGGAGCTCAGAAAAGAAGTCTAGACCAGGTATAAACTGAGAAGTCATTTGCTTAGAGATGGTGTGTGATGCACAGGAACTGGAGATTTCTTAGGCCAGGTGAGCTGGATGGGGCGGGGGCTGGGAGGGGTCATGTATTACTTCATCAAATCACAAAAGAATTAACTACTTCTTGCAATCAAATCACTTTCTTCTCTCTTGATCTGCGAATGTGAAATAAATCAAAGTACTTTCTAATATTATAGTTATGATACAATGCCCTTTTTGTTCAGAAAGGATAAGATTAAATGTATAAAGTTCTTGGAGAAATGTCAAGACCTAAGAAAAATACTTCTACAGTGAGTCTAAGGCATTGTATGCTATAGTTTATTTAGCAGAGCACTTTCTTCCAGCCTTTTCCAGTGCCCTAGAAAAGGACTCTTTTTTTTAACACACTGATACAACTACTTCACAAGATGTGTCACTAGAAATGCTTTCGGTCTGCAGAACTGCCACCTACTGAAGCTAGATCACAACTGTAAGCATTCTAAACACATCAGCAAGTCCTGGAGATGTGACATCAAAAAGAACAGAAAAACCTTCTGCTCTGCACACTTAAAACTTAACTTTCAGGACTATCGCTATAATCCTTACACAACCTGCCCTGCAGTCTTCCTATGACAAATATATAGCATGTAACTGCTCTATAGAGCAGCGGTCAGGTTATGGTTATACAAAAGCTGAGTTAAAATGCTCCACGATTTATGGCCCAAGCACCATATAAGTGTGACATGCCTTAACACAAACTCACCTGATTTATTTGAAGCATGTTAAAACAATATTGACCAAACTGCTGTATCCCTCACGGCTCCAAAAACTAGAAAATGAAAATGAAGAAATAAGTTCAACTTAGTTGGTAATCTCAATGATTAGCACTTTAAACACATGCCTGTGACCAAAATCAAATACAAAAAATGGAGTAGATCTAAATCAGCGTAGAACTTTCAATGATGATAAACATGTTCTATATCTTTGCTGTCCAAACCGGTAGCCACTAGACACATGTGGTTACTGAGCACTTGAAATGTGGCTAGAACAACTGAGGAAGTAAATTTTAAATTTTCTTTAATGTTATTTAAAGTTAAACAGCCACCCTGTGGCTAGTGACCACCATACTGGACAGCGCAGATCTAGGCTGAACAAAGTCTCTTCTGGTTCTAGAGTTCTACGACAATTTCAGCAAAAGTGAAGCTGTTAAAACAATGTAAAAGTTTCAGATTAATATTTAATATATACTTCCCTTGCTCCAGTAACGTTTTAAACAGCTTTGTTCCCCTCCTCTATAAGATAAATTAAGCCTAAAGAAGATGTAACACACACATATTCTCTTAGGTGGTATGGAAAAGAGCACATAGTAAGATTACCTAGTTGCATTTTTTCCTGTTTCTGATTTTATTATCATCATTATAAAAATAGCATGCATATTAAAATTTTACATAAAATTTTCGAAAACAAAATTACCATCCTGACACATCCCATTGTTACATTTGGATTTGTTTCCTTATGGGTCTAACCTCCTCGCCACGGTTGTATTTCTTTTCATATAGCAAATGTCTTCTACACTTAACTTAAAAATAGATATCAAAGAAGGGCAGGAAAACCCAAATAAATAAATAAATAATGGGATTTTGTAATGGGAAAAGTTACATTAAAAATTATGTAGTCCCCCCAAAAAATTATCTGAAAAGCAACAACACAATTTTGACATATACCAAAAGAGCTAAATCCAATCACTTGTGTAAAAATTTTTATGCTATAGAATTTTTAATACTGAACTTTCCCTCAGAAGCAAAGGTTCTGGAGATATATATATACACACAAATACCATATGAATATACATATGTGTGTGTGTGTGTATACATATATTTGGCTACAATTTTTTCAAGATGACAAACTAGAGTCAATTCAAAATGACTTTCAAAGTTTTCAATTATTTCTTTTTTTTTTAATATAAATTTATTTATTTATTTTTGGCTGCGTTGGGTCTTCGTTGCTGCACGTGGGCTTTTCTCTCGTTGCAGCAAGCGGAGGCTACTCTTCGTTGTGGTGCGCAGGCTTCTCATTGCGGTGGCTTCTCTTGTTGTGGAACATGGGCTCTAGGAGCACGGTCTTCAGTAGTTTGGCTCGCGGGCTCAGTAGTTTGGCTTGTGGGCCCTAGAGAGCGCAGGCTCAGTAGTTGTGGCACATGGGCTTAGTTGCTCCGCGGCATGGGGGATCTTCCTGGACCAGGGCTTGAACCCGTGTCTCCTGAATTGGCAGGAGGATTCTTAACCACTGCGCCATCAGGGAAGCTCCTCAATTATTTCTTACAATAGTGACCTCACCATCTGTACCAATTTTTGTATTTTCCAAGAGAATCACGTTTGTAGAAATAGCACAAGGCCTGAGTACCAGTGAATTTAAGTTTTAGTCCAAGCTCTCCAGGAGATTACCTTTTTTTAATATAAATTTATTTATTCATTTATTTAACTTTTGGCTGCATTGGGTCCTCACTACTGCACACGGGCTTTCTCTAGTTGCTGAGAGCGGGAGCTGCTCTTCGTTGCGGTGCGCGGGCTTCTCATTGCGGTAGCTTCTCTTGTTGCGGAGCACGGGCTCTAGGCGCGCGGGCTTCAGAAGTTGTGGTACACGGGCTTCAGTAGTTGTGATGTGCACGGGCTTAAGTTGCTCTGCGGCATGTGGGATCTTCCTGGACCAGGACTCGAACCTGTGTCCCCTACATTGGCAGGCGGATTCTTAACCACTGCTCCACTAGGGAAGCCCCTTCAGGGGATTACCTTTTGAGCTTTGGTAAATTGCTTTATGTATCTTTGAGTTCTTTCTCTTGCTTCTATTTTCTTCCTTTTTTTTTTTTTTTAATCTTTAAAAAGTAAATGTAAGTCCTTTGGTAGGCAAACAACAAATAGAATACAGCAGAAATAATGAGCTACCACTTCCAAGACTGGGTTATAAAAAGACCATCATTTCCCTCCTGGGTGTCACCTGCTCTCGTTCTCTCACCTGTTTGGTCTGCAGGAAGCTGGCTGTCATATTGTGAGCTGCCCTGTGGTCAGACCTACATGACAAAGAACTAAGGGACACCTTGGGCCAACAGCCCAACAGAAACTGGGGCTTTCTGTCCAGTACCCCCAAGGAACTGAATCCTGCCAAGAGTCACATGAATGACTCAGAAGTAGATCGTCCCCCAGTCAAGCTTTCAGATGAGACTACAGCCCCAAAGATAGCTTACCTGCAACCTCCTAAGAGATCCTGAACCACAGGCACCCAGATAAGCTGCAGCCAGATTTCTAACCCACAGAAACTGAGATAATAAATATTTGTTTTAAGGTCTTAATTTCTGGGGTAATTTGTAACAATAAATAAGACACTTCCATTCAACTCAAATTCTATAATTCTATGGTATTAATTAATATATTTAGGTAGACCAAAAAAAATCAATTCCCTGTTCAACATGAGCAAATGAGTAACGCTAGAATTTGAAAGGAGTAAATTATGAAACTTAAACATTTACATTCTATTCAAAAGATGACATCATTAAAAAGTGTAGCATTAGTCAAATGGTATTAAAATACACTATCTACAACTAAAACTACAAACCTAAGCAGTTTTCTTTTTTTTAATTGAAAACAATTCATTTGGACATTGAAACATGAACAAACCACTAAAAGCATCTCAGTGATCTAATGTCCCTTATTTTCCAGAATTTAACATTATTTAGTAAGAATTTACCAAATTTGAGAAATCTCATTCTGTTTTCATTTTATGTAAGCCTCTAAAAATTACAAATCCTTGTCTATAGACCTGTATGTGTTTCTTCAATATTAGATTTTGGTAATACTAGTGGCTGATCCTGAGAAGTAGGCACAATAAGATATAGGGGTACATTTTTTAAAGTTCTGATCTTCTGATATACAAAAAGCAGTTTTATGAAGAAGCACAAATGAAAGCACGTATTCACTCAAAACTGACCATACAATTTTAAATATTCCGTAAGCCTTTCCTTCACAGTTATAAAAATCTGTATACATTAAAACATGAAACTAATATGTCTGTGACAGCACTCTGTGAGGTAACTAGATAAAAATTCTGAACATATTCTTTTCCACAAACAAGTTGTATTAGATTTATATCAATATAAAGATTATAACTATACCACAGGCAATTTGGAATGCCCACAGTGGCACATCTCTTTAACATTTCATGTCTTATTTAAAGACATGCCAGGTCTACTATCCTATATTTAAAAGAATTTGATAAAATATCAAGTCATATCAATAAGATGCAGAGCATTTTATACTACCCATGGTTTCATAAAATCCACCTCTTCCTCTTCTGTCAAAAGTTTCCAGCTACCATTCATTCCAATTACAACTATGTACTTTTAGAGAAACCTATTCACATGTCCCAAAAATGCCCTACAGTGATATCCAGTCAGGCGCATTAGAACATGCAGTTCCAGATTCCAAGCTACTAAATGAAGACAGGCAGGGCAGTTTATGGAGAGAAGGCACTACTAACTGGAGAAGACTTGCCACTCATGAAGAATTAAAGGTCCAACAGGTATCTGAAATGTACTGCTGATATCACTCACCGCTTATATTATGAATTACAATTTGCTCATCTGATTAATTGAAAGCTGTGCAAAATTAAATCTATAAAATCCTCAACAATTAAATCCTGCTTTATAAAATGGCATTATTAAACTAACATATCTATAAATTTTATATTGGCACCCATCCCACGACTGACAGGCAATCCCCTCTTAAATGTCTTACCTGACAATATGAAAAGCAAAAACATTTACTAATCCCCATTCTTACACTCCAAACTACTACAAAACTAAATACCAACTCAAAGCTTCTTACTCTAAAAAACTCATGAGCTCCTTAAAAAGTGTTTTTAAAAAGGCTTTTCATTTTCATTTCTTTTTAAAAGTAGGTACCCCAAAAAACTATTTTTATGTAAGAAAATCAAAACAATTTAGTATAAATTTTACTATCTCCTAAGAGCCTATGAAATATTCTAAGTATATAGAAGTCTCACTCCATGAACCGTTCCAGTGAAAAACCCCACATACTACCAGCTAAGAAAAAAAGGAAATTAACACTTACCAGACACCAATTTTATATATACCAGGTGCCATATTTTGCCATTTTTATATTAGCTCATTTAATCCTCATCACCTTGGGATGCAGGTGTTATTCCCATTTTTCTAGAAGTTGGGTTACTTCCCCAGTCACATTGCTAGGATTAAAACTCAGTTTTGTCTGGTTCAAAGTCCCCTTCTTTCCATTATATGTTAAACTATAAATAAAAGCTCGACTCCTTAAAAATGTTCCTTAACAAAGGGCTTGACCTCTAAAACAACATAATGGCAAGGATTCTATATAGAACTTCAAAACTATATTGATTTCTTCAAAATCAATCATACACAAATATAAATTATAATTACTGTGGATTCTAGACACTCATCTAATATTTTCTTGAGTATCTAGAAGAGGCACAAATATATCTATACATGATTTGATTATACTATGCCTGTCTCCCACTATTCAGTCTAATATTAACAAAACCCAATTTTGCAATATCTAGACTTTTCCCCTTTCTTTATTGTGATCTGCATACATAAATGATCAGATATCCAGTGCTCAAAGTATACAAAAGAAAAGAAGACTGAGTAATAGAAGTAAAGAAGAGGTTAACTACAAGGAAAAAAACCCACCACATTGGCCAATTGTATCTTCCAGAACCTGATCCTAACACAGGAAAACCACTCAGCCTCAATTCCTATATTATTTATATACTAATAACGGTGATGAACACCTTTGATATTCTTATTCTTTGTTGAAAATCAGACCAAGCCACTCCTTCCTAGAATTTCATTCCAGGCAAGCCAAGTAAGCTAAAATGTGAAATTTATATGGTTTTCCATGCTGAAGTTAAGTAGGAGTAAAGACCATGATGTATATAACTGACCCTCAAATGATCCAGGAAAAAAATATTATGTGTGTGTGACAGAGAGAAAGCAAATTATAAATTGGTGACTCTGAGTTAAGGTTACATGAGTATTCTTTGTATTATTCTTATTCTTGGTACTCTTCTGTAAACTTGAAGTTACTTCCAAATAAAAAACTAAAACTTAAAAATTACATGGCAGGGGCTTCCCTGGTGGCGCAGTAGATAAGAATCTGCCTGACAATCCAGGAGACATGGGTTCCATCCCTGGTCTGGGAAGATCCCACATGCCGCGAAGCAACTAAGCCCGTGTGCCACAACTACTGAGCCTGTGCTCTAGAGCCCGCGAGCCACAACTACTGAGGCCGCGTGCCACAACTACTGAAGCCCGTGTGCCTAGAGCCCGTGCTCCCCAACAAGAAGCCACCGCAATGAGAAGCCCGCGCACCGCAACGAAGAGTAGCCCCCACTCGCTGCAACTAGAGAAAGCCTGCGTGCAGCAACGAAGACCCAACGCAGCCGAAAAATAAAATTAAATCTTTTAAAAAAAAAAATTACGTGGCAGTATATCTGAAGTTAACAGTACATACTTGGATTATACAGCAACATTTTTACAAATACAAAACACAGGTTTTTAAGGAAAAATTTAGGGATGTGTGAGGAAATCTGCACTATATCCTACCAACTAATGATCACTTAGGAATAAATTTCAAACTACACTGCCATGCAATGGAATGTGGCAATGGTGGCTTGAGCTGAAAACACAGCAGGACAAAAAAAAAACACAGACATCACATAGTTTGGCATTTAAATGTTTCACAAATCTAATACAGGCCTGCTTCAAACGGCAGCAAATCTACAATTCAAGTGGTATGTGTTATCTCTGTTTTGCAGTAAAATATAGGCAAACTGAAAAATGAAAAACTTGCCATTTTACAAAACAATCGAGATGCAGAATGTCTGGGTTTTGATGGCTTTATTAAAAAAGTTTTTTTTTTCTACTGCAGCTCAATTCACAACAGTATGTGTGAATCATGTTAAGAAAGCAAGGACGGATTAGAAACAGCCTCCAGGAACAATGCTGCAATCTTTCCTCCTACAAGGTTACTATTAACCCGCCTGCCCATCACAATTTTGATTTCAAATGTTCTTCATGCTCTCTTAAATCACAAGGATGCATCAGAAGAGAAGTAATGCTCAGAAGAAGTTCACCAAAATTGTGAAATCAAACATTAAAAATAAAGGTTTTCGGCTAACGGTGAAACACCTTTAAAAGATCGTCTCTATCCTTTCTGGAGGAACCACCCAACTCAAAATCCTTCAGTACATTTCCCTAAGTGAACGGTCCTTCTCTACCCAAGTAGTTCTAAACCTTCTGGGGAAGGGGCGGGGGGACGCGTCACGCCAAGCAAAGACCCTTTCCGAAGAAAATTCTCCGCAAGTGCAAAATTCTGCACATATTTCCAGGGACTTCCAGAACCCAAGGCCATTATCCCCGCCCCCTCCCGAAGAATCCCAGCTCAGCGTCTCCTCAGTTGCCTCCGCGGAACACCCGCCTCGACACAATCCCCAGTCCCCGGCCCGCCCCGCGAGGGGCTGGAGGCTCTGCCCTCGCACAGCGGATTCTGTAACTGATCTTTGTCTCTTCGCCCAACTGCCTTCACCTCGGCAAGGTCATTAACTGCCAACCACCCCTTTAAGCCGAGCCCTCACCGTAGTAGTTCGTAAGAGCCACGGCCGAACTTGCCTGTCATAGGATATATTTTGTCCCCTCTGCCCCACCTACCTTCCCCATTTCGGCGCGTTACGTATTTATCACTTGCCCATTATACAGAAATAGCCACCACCACCAGCCCCCGGCGCGCCCCCGCCCCGCCGTTCCCCCTGCGCCCCCAGGCCCATGGCCCGCAGACCCTCCAGGGATGGGCCTCCCGCCATCTCCCCTCCTCTGTCCCCCTCCCCTCCCCAGTCCTGCCCTCCCCCCCACAGGGACCCTCCCCCTCCCTCTCCGGCACCGTCGCTCCACCCGCGGTCCCCTCTTCCGGCCGTTCCCACCGCGGCCCCAAAGACCCCATCTCCCGGGTCCCTGCCCCCTCCCCCACCCCCGCCCTCCACCCTCCACCCTCCACCCTCCACCCTCCGTCTGTGCCGGCATCCTCGCCTTCCTCCCGGCTCCTCCCCTCTGGACACCTGTGTCGTCCCACCCCCTCCACACACGCCCCCCCCCAATTCATTCGTCTCCTCCCCGGCTCCCCAGCCCCCGCCATCCTCCTCCCCTCCCCCTCCCGCCCGGAGAGAGCCCGAGGAGGGAGGGAAGGCGCGGGGGAGGGGAGGGAAGGCGCGGGGGAGGGGAGGCCGCGAAGGGGCAGCTCTTCTCAGGGTTCGCCGCGCGCCGCGGACCCGCAGGGCTCCCCAGCGCCCTCTGTCTCCCCCGCCAGCGGGGCGGAAGTCGGGGCCTCCCGGACGCCCCCCACAAGGGTATTTACCTTCTCGCCGGGGACACTTTGCAGACGACTCCAACATTGGCAAACACTACAGAGAACTGACCCCGCTCGGCCGCCGCCGCCGCCGCCGCCGCCGCCGCCGGCTTCCACCCCTCGGGCTCCCCGCCCCCCGCCTCCTCCCCCCGCCTCCGCCCGCCTCCCCTGCGCTCCCGCCGCGCCCTCCCGGGCCCGCGCCGCGCGCCCCCGCCGACGCAGCCGCTCCCGCTCCCCAGCCTGCCCGGCGCGCGCGTCCCCGGCCCCCGCAGACCCACGCCGCGCGCCGGCGCCGGCCCTCCCTCCCTTTTTCCTTTCGCAGGCCCGCGGCCGAGCGCGGCCATTGTTCGCGGCGCCGCTCCCGCCCCCTGGCGGCCGGCCGTCCGCCGCAGCGGCGGCTGCCGCGGGCGCTGCGGTGCTGGCGCCGGCAGGCCGGGCCCCGGGGCGAGGGGCCGTCCCCCGGGGCCTTGGGAAGGAGGGCGAGCGAGCGCCCAGGGACCGCGCCCCGTCCGCAGTCTCCGGGTCTCTGGCCCGGTTCCCCGCCCCCTAGGCTGCAAGGAGTGGGCCTGGGGCAGCCTCTTACACACCTGCACTCGGCAAATGCCTCCCCCGCCCAACTGACCCTCTGCTCTTTCCAGGTGGTGTCCGCACCCCGATTCCCCGCCCGTACCTTCCCCAGGCTCTCTCGCTGCCCCCCTTTGCTCTGCTGGGGGCGCGCGACCATCCCGCGTCTGCTCCGGCCGCCGCTGTGCGAAGCACGGTTTAGCGGATCCTGCACCTTTCCAGCCTGGGAGGAGGAGGGGGAAGGGGGGGGAAGGGGAGGGGGTTAGCGCCACTGTCTCGCCCGGAAAACACTAGTGATCAGTAATCACCTGCTCTCCAAGATCTGCAGCGTGGCCAAACGGCCTCCTCAGCCAAAAAAATCATAAAAAAGAAATCCTTCGAACCAAAAAGGAGGATCATCTTAGAACAGTGCCCTAGATTCTAGATTGTTGAGGCAGGAGTGCCAGGAAACTCGAATTACTTCTTGAGTCGTCCTGGTTTTGATGTGGGTTACTGATGTCTAGATAACTTCAACCCAGTTAAGCCCAGTGAAATTCAACACTCCATTTAGTAAATGGCATCATAAATAATGTGGCAATAAAGTAAGTGTAGAAATACAATTATTACTGTGTTTTCACATTTATCCATTTGCATTATTATTCCCAGGGTTGCTTCCCAGTATCGATTCTCCGCCTGAGAAGTGTCTACCAGGCCTGTTATTTCAGTCATCACGTAAAACCGATAGTTCTCTGAAGAGCTGGGAAGACAGTATAGCAGTGGTTAAAAGCAAGGGCATTCGAATTAGATAACCAGGCCAGGTTATCCACTTACTGAGTAGGAGACCATGGACATGTTACTTACCCAATGAGTCCGTTTATTCTTTTGTTCAACAGGAGATAACATGTGATAACATGTATTTAAATGTGATAGTATGTATAAAGCCCTTTAAGCAGGGCCTGGCATTTCCCGTGGAAAGAGATTAGCTACCTGCTATATTTTCCTCCTGGAACTCTTTCCTATGCTCCTTCCCCTCTTTTCACCTCTGCCAATTCCCTCAAACTTAACATGATGCATCCTTCCTAAATCTGCATTAGTCCTTGGTTAATGACTTCTAGCTCAAGCCTAGCATTCAAATACTTGTTGAATGCTTTGAAAGAGTACATGCCCTTCACACCAGCGGTATCAAAGGACAAGCCTCCCACATTTGTGCCTTTCCCGGGCTACTCCCTCTCCCTGCATTCCATCCTCCTCTCACCCAATGAGCGAGTCATCCTTCAGATCATTCCGAGATCACCTCCTTGAGGGCATTCTCTACCTCCTCTGAGCAGGTCAGTGCTTTTCTTCTCTCTCTTCTGACATAGTAGGTACATTAGAGTGTTTTTGAGCCTGATTCCACATGCCAAACAGTACATTCTTTAAGGCCAGGCTCTGTATCTCATTCATCTTTGTAGTCCCAGCATCCAATAGCTAGGGGGTGGAAGTAAATGCTTTTGGAATAAATAGATGAGTTTATGCTTTTAGAAATGACTCTGAAGTGTTCGGAAATGTCACTCCCTCTTATTCAGGTCATTAAAGTTAATTGAAAACTTTATCTCCACTGTAACGTTTTCTTATAATGGATTTTAAGTCTCTGGTTATCCACTTGCTAACTAGGAGACCATGGGCGTGTTACATTTAAACCACAAATAGAATGAATTTTTATTTATTTATTTATTTTTTCCAGCTGACCTGCCTGGGCGCCCCCAGCCCCGGAGCCACAAAGTCCCGGCCCACCCACCAACCCTTAGAATGAATTTTTATTTTTTTAATTTTTGAATTTTATTTATTTATTTTGGCTGCATTGGGTCTTCATTGCTGCATGCGGGCTTTTCCCTAGTTGTGGTGAGCAGGGGTTACTCTTCGTTGCGGTGCGCAGGCACGGGCTTCAGTAGTTGCGGCACACGGGCCCTAGAGTGCTCGGGCTTCAGTAGTTGTGGCTCGCGGGCTCTAGAGCGCAGGCTCAGTAGTTGTGGCGCACGGGCTTAGTTGCTCCTCGGCATGTGGGGTCTTCCTGGACCAGGGCTTGAACCCGTGTCCCCTGCATTGGCAGGTGGATTCTTAACCACCGTGCCACTAGGGAAGTCCCTAGAATGAATTTTTAGAAGCCATAATTATCAGAGAGAAAATTGTTTTTGAGCTTGAATCAGCACTTTCAATTGCTCAAGGTGTGTAGATAGCATCAGGACATGAAATCACCTGAGTGGCATGGAAATCCACATGTCAATCTATGATCTTGGGATTTTACTTTAAAATGAAATGTTTGTGTAGGAGTTGAAAAAAATAGATATTTAAAGAGGTGTGGTCCTATTAGAAGCTGATTAAAACAAAGCAACAGATTTATCCATGTGTCTTTACCAGGAACCACTGAAGTCAAATATTCAACCATCAGAAAAGGATAATGCTTTCAAATTCATCAGGGTCAGGTTTGAGCAATTTGAATAGGACAGATTCTAGAACCACAAAACATGATTTCTCTTCCGGCTATGTCCTCTCTTTTCTTATAACAACCCTTTCTTGACATCTATTTTCCTGTAAAATTCATCTCGTCCCCCAGCACCCACCGTATGTTATTCTCTTTTATATATATCTAAACATATTTTTATCACTACACATTATTTGTTTCTTCCAGTATACCTCAGCTCCTTGAAGACAAGAACAAAGATTTCCCCCATCTTTTCCTCTCCAGCATCTAGCACAGTGCCTGTGGTGATCAACAAATGCTGGCTGAATGAATGGATTAGTGAATTTGACAAACATTTACTTAGTACCTTCTATATACCAAGTACTAGTCACAGCCCAGGGATATATAGCAATGAAAATAATCGGCAAAGTCTTTGTCCTCATGAAACTTACAGAGAAATGAATGAATAGACAAATGCGTGATAAAAAAAACACTTCCCAGTCCTTTACCTATATTAGAATACCATTCTGGAAATTTCCAGTGTATCTGCCTGCTCACTAATAAATCAGTTGCTTGGGACTCAATTTTTTTTCATAATAATGTGGTCAAAATAGTTACTAGAGTATCAGCTGCCTAAGCACTGTACTAAAAAGCAGTAGAAATAAATTACATTGCAAATATAATCATTAAGAGTAAGGAAACAAAATTTTATTTAATAAAGTGTGCAGAGGTTCTTTTAAGTCTTATCAAACATAGTGCTCAATAAATATTTTGAATAATCAATTAATTATTGATTTTTTAACTAATTTAGATACAACAGCTGGTTCTCTAATGCCATCTTTACCAAATTTATCATTGCAATATTAGAAGTTGGAGGCAAAAGAAGAATCAACTCCTCCTATCCCCCAAAAAAGAAATGGTTATGCAATTCCTAGTGAGTATAAGTTTCTTGAAAATGGTGAAAATTTTTTGCTGTGTAATAGAGGATAACATGATGTGGGCAAAATTTTGATATTTGGCACAGAATCTGGCTTAGATGATTTGGTGAAATATAAGGACTGGGCATGTGATGGAACATTTAAATATAGTCCAGATATGTGCTATCAGTTATATACCTTACATATATTAATAACAAATGGCAGCCTCCCTCATCTGTTCGTTTTACTTCCAGGGAAAGCTGAAGAGACTTACAGCAGATTTTAATGAATCTACGTCCCACATTAGATCCTGAATCCTCAATGACCGAATTTGAGAAAGCAAGTATCATCGCTTTCTCTAACATATACCTGAATACAACTAACTGGCCGTTCATTTCGTATGGCAAAAAACATTTACCACAAAATCATTGATATTGGAGAAAAGTTGCACTATGAAACAGGTGCCGAATTTAACACAAAAATTAAGTGCACTAAGTGTTCGCGTTTCTTCCAGTCAGTGACGTTATCGATGGCTTTCTTGAGCTGACAGGTGACAATGATTTGCCCCAAGAGTTGATTTCTTATTTTGAAACACACTACATTGGAGAAGAAAGAGGCCGAGGGCCCCAAAGGTGCAGAGTTGAACCCACATTTCTCTCAGAACTTTGGAACATCTGTCAATGGACATGTGACAATATGCCAAGAACACACAACAGTGTAGAAGACTTTCACAACACAAATATGCAGTGACAAACATGCATCCTATGACTTTCCTGGTGGCGCAGTGGTTAAGAATCCGCTTGTCAGTGCAGGGGGCACGAGTTCAAGCCCTGGTCTGGGAAGATCCCACATGCCGCAGAGCAACTAAGCCCGTGTGCTGCAGATACTGAAGCCCGTGCGCCTAGAGCCCGTGCTCCGCAGCAAGAGAAGCCACCACAGATGAGAAGCCCGTGCGCAGCAACGAAGACCCAACGCAGCCTAAATAAATAAATAAATAATTTTTTAAAAAAATCTAATGTAATCTTGACATGCATTAATAAAAGTTGATTTAAAAAAATATATGCGTCCTAGTCTTTGGAAACTGATACCTCTCTTAATGAAGGAAGAAATATTAGCAAAAAGAAAGATGCAATGCTGAACAAGGAGACAAATCAAGAAGAAAAAAATAGTATAAAACACTATGAACAAAACACTTGGAAGACAAGTGCTTAGGTACAACCTACAAAATAAAGTCAGTTATTTGTGAAGTATTGCCATGCATCTACACATGTCTTAAATACAACTATTTTGTATTTTGCAATAAAGTCTTTTTAATTTTGTTATTCATTTCTCATGTTTTATGTTTATGTCCTCTTTGATGTCCCTTTTTATTTTTCATGATTTTATGTTTTATGGCAAATTTGCCTTATGGCCAACTAGTTGTGCCGTAAAAATGTTTGCAACAAAGATGCTTACAGTGAAAATACCAGACCCAGAGAAATCCATACATCTGGTATTAGAAATGTTGGTATGAATAGTAAAGAAAAACAGTTTTCTCATTAAGTTGGTGTCCAGAGAACCAGAAAATTGGTTGATAGTGTGGGGAAAATTTCAGAGAGAGAATTTATAATTTGGCTTTATTCCACCATTGTTACCCTAAATTTCTGATACTTTTCTTTGTGCCCTGTTTATAATTATTTAAATTTCCTTGCAATGGAATAACTGTGTAACATCTCTGAACACAGGGGGTGGGGGGTTGGCAGGTGTTGCTTCTTAAATAAGTTCAATGATTTCTTCCAACAATTTGTAATTGTGTCTATTTTGAAAGACATCCTTTAGCAATCACCTTGTCGTCTTTCCTTATTGTCACCCCCATCCCCTTTTCAAAAGACTTCATTATTCTTTCTCCCTTCCCATTTATAAAGGAAGACAAAAACTGAACATTCCAGCTACTTATACCTTCTCATTCTTTCATCTCTTTGGTAACTGTTGATGACATTCTGAATTAGTAGTATATTGTAGTTATAATAAACCATCTTCACGGAATTCCCTGGCAGTCTAGTGGTTCGGACTTGGCGCTTTCACTGCCCTGTCCCGGGTTCAATCCCTGGTTGGGGGAACTAAGAATCCCACAAGCAGTGCAGCGTGTAAATAAGTGAATCAATAAGTCAATAAACCAACCCCCAAATTAGTGGTTTAAAACAACAGTGGTTTATTTAGTTCAGGCAGTTTGGGCAAGGCTCAGTGACTTGTCCTTGCTCCCTGCAGTATCAGCTAGGGCAGCTCACAGGCTGGGAGCCCGAACCACGTAAGGATGCACTCACTTACACCTGTGGTTGATGCTGGTCATCTACTGGGACCTCGTCTGGGGCTGTCAGCCAGAACACCTACCTGTGGCCTGTGGAGCTGCTTGGCTTCCTCAAAGCATGGTGGCTGGGTTCCAAACAACAGGAAGTCAAGGACACTATTAAGGCCTGGGCCCAGAAGCAGGCACAGATGTGCTGCGAATTCTGCCATATTCTGTTCGTCAAATAGTCACAGGGCCCAGATTCAAGGGGCAAGACCTGACTCCGACCCTCCATGGCAGGCATGTCAAAGAACTTAAGGGTCACATTTAAAACTCCACACATTCACTGAAATACATTACCTTGTCTTTTCACTCTATTGCTCTTGCGTTAAAATAAAGGTGGCATTGAAATTTTCCTTCCATGGACACCTGGGTCTGCGTGAATCAAGGCAGCTTCTTCACTCATCATACGCCTCCCTCAACTACTGAAGACAGCTGCACACCTGAATGATGGAGATTACAGAAACCAGGTTCCAGAGGACTTCATACACTTTTCTAATCCACTCTCCTCCCCAGGTCAAGGGGGAGGCTTCGAGCAAGTTAGGCAGTCAACAGCTGCAGCAGCAGAAGAGAGGAAGGGGTAGGTTGGATGCTGGAGGAGAGGCCCAGGCAGTAACGTGCGATTGTACATTTAGTCACGCTGTGTTTCTGTGCAGTTGGCAGTGCGCCATGCTGCCAGGGAGGGACCAGCGGAAGGCAGACAGACGAGGTCAGGCCGACTGGCAATGTCAGGAGTGCGCATCACCCAGGGCACAGGCTGTTCCTTCCTCTCCCAGCCCCACCCCTGTATCACCGGCAGACGCAAGCCATTTGTTCATTTATTAATTCAATGTACATGTCTGCGACCGGGGCTACCCCAAAATATGGAGGCTTGGCATATTGAATATTTTAAGCTGAAGGAACTTGAGAAACAGCATGTACAAGACTTTCTGGCCTTCCTCTGAAACAGGTCATATGTGAGATGTGTCCTCCCTCTATACCCAGAGGAAAGGGGTATCCTTATCTCACAAAGATGAAAGGACACAGAGAGGAATCTGCATGAACAGGCCTTGCTAGGTTTCAGCCAGTTTATTCCACTGACCTCATGACCTCTGTCCCATCACATCTTTCCCCGACTTTCCACTCTTCATCAAACCTAGCTTAAAAGCATGCAAGTTTCATTGTTTCTTTGGGTCCTCATTTCCTTATGAAGACTTCTGTGTCACATAAAATTTGCATCAAATAAATTTGCTTTTCTCTTGTTAATCTGGCTTTTATTAGAGGGGTCCCAGTTGAGAACTTAGAAGGGTAGAGGGAAAAGATTTATTTCCTCCCCTCCACCCGCCAGTGACAGTGACGTCTGTTGGGATGTTAAGATTGTCTGGTGCCACTCTGTACCCCTGCTGCTGTGTAGGGCCAGAGGATCTGTCTGCCTCATCAGCCCAAGTTCCAGGATGGTTCCCTCTGATGCTGAAAACTTGGCTTCTGTGCGCCAGTGCCAAATCCAATCTCAGAGACAGGGTTTTGGGTGAAGTAGAAAAGAATAGCTTTATTGCTTTGCCAGGCAAAGGGGGGCATAGCAGGCTCATGCCCTCAAAAATTGTGTGTTCCAACCCAGGGGGATTTGGTGAGGAGGTTTATAGCAGTGGTTCAAGGGTGGGGTTGCTGATAAGGATCAGAGTGTGTACAGGGCCTGCACTCCTTTAATCTGGCCTCAGGTGGTCTCCTGATGAGTTTCTGTGGTTCTCAAGGTTACCAAACTGTGATCTTCTCTCTGGAATGAAGACTGCTTCATCAAGCAGTTAACATCTTCCATTTGTTGGGGGTTTTAGGAATGTAGAAGAGCTTAAAGATATTGTCATGTGTATCCCTTGAGAACCAGGACAAGGACCCTGCCCCAAGGCTGCACTATTGTTTCTTTTGAGTGTTCCTCCCTTGTCTCCACATCTCCTCCCTTCCGTGTTTAGCAACTGTTTGAACCTTTGGAACTCAGGGAAGGTCATGGAGGCTAAAGCCTATTCCCTACAAACAAGAAACGGGAGACACAGAAAGGCTTCCGTGCCCAGGATCCCCATGGGGTTCTGCTGGGTTTAACCTCCATCCTGCCAACTGCCCTCCAATACACACACACACACACACACACACACACAGCCCATTTCTTAAGACCTGATACACAACTTCTATCCAGTACCTACTAGCCTCTAAGCCCAGGGATGCACCTGCCCTGCATCCTTATCTCTCCAGATATCCTCCCTTAGGGCCTGCCCAGCTGTCCGTGGATAATAAATCACTGCGACCTCAAAGCTTGGTTGCTCCCCCTCCTCACCCCAACTTTGACCACCAAACTTTACTGAGTTTGAATGGCGTTTTCCATTCCTCCTCAGAGCCATTCCAACCTTTTGGGACCGTGTGCTCCTAGCTCCCTAATTTGCCTGCAATTGCACTGAGGAGTATGCCCTTGACCTTCCAAGAGTCTCACTGGCAGGACCACCACTAGACTAAACACTGTGGAAGATAAGGGAGATACAACTTCTTTACATAAACCCACTTAAACATTCCAATCATCAGGGACTTCCCTGGTGGTCCAGTAGTTAACACTCCACGCTGCTCCCAACGTAAGGGGCCCAGGTTTGATCCCTGGTCAGGGAAATAGATCCCGCACGCCGCAACTAAAAGATCCTGCTTGCCGCAACTGAAAAAAAAAAAAAAAAAAGATCCCACATGCCACAACTAAGACGCGGCACAGTCAAATAAATAAAGAAATATTAAAAAAAACAAAACAAAAACAGGGACTTTGCTGGTGACGCAGTGGTTAAGAATCTGCCTGCTAAAACAGGGGACACGGGTTCAAGCCCTGGTCCGGGAAGATCCCACATGCCGCGGAGCAACTAAGCCCATGCGCCACAACTGCTGAGCTCGTGTGCCACAACTACTGAAGCCCACGTGCCTAGAGCCCATGCTCCGCAACAAGAGAAGCCACCGCAGTGAGAAGTCTGCGCACCGCAACAAAGAGTAGCCCCCACTCGCCACAACTAGAGAAAGCCCACGCACAGCAATTAAGACCCAACACAGCCAAAAAAACAACAATCACATTTCTTCATTCTCTCCATCTAAGTGGCCCAAGCGGCAGGGTTTCACCAATATGGTTGGGGCTCAGTGCATGGGGCTCCCATATCAAGGATTTGGAAACTACTCTTCTGCATCCTCTGACCGTATTTTACCACTCTTGTGTGTGCGGCTTTGGGTCCCCAGCAAAGGGAGTTGAACCAAGGGACCTTGACCCTTTTGTCAATCTTTACCTTAACTAATCTGACTATTGCCCCAAGGGGCTGCAGGTCAGGTTTCTCATTGTAAACTTTGCTTTCCAGTTTTTAAAATGTCTCCAAACTGGGGTAAATAAAGCTGACTTGTTTGGGAGTCCCATTGGCCTGCCCAACCTTTGACAGTGCAGTGGTAAGATCTTTGTTTTAACTCCATCAATGTCAGTTTTATGCGACCCATTTTTAAATAACCATCTCAATCTTTCCACCCTGCTGGGATGAGTTCCATGACTCTTCTTTTTCTTTTGTCTCTTTGTTTCACCCCATCAATATTTCCTTTATTCACCTTATTTCTTAATAACAATTTTAAAGTTTTCATCCTCCTAAGACCAGTCCCTTGACTCTTCCCTCTGCCTCTCCCCATTCTCTTGTTAATTAACCTAATGTTTTTATAAGCATCTGTAAGACCCGTGAGGAGAAGCTAAGGTAGCAAATTCCAGACTGTTGCTCGATTATGCGACACTAAGGTTACATGAGGTGCCAAGGCAAAAGGGGGCCCCTTAACCACAACATTCACCATGACTCAGGTGATGGGCATAGTCAGCAGGTGAGTATACTATAATGAAGCCAGTCCCACGGGGTTTGCAGATGAAGCATATCAGCTGCTTCATCTGGAGTGTTCCACTGGTGTTTTCAGAGGGAGTTAGGCCGTCTCCCTTCTCAGGGTAAACAGGTATTGTAGTGGCTATTATCCAGTGCACAAGGCTGGCTGTTCCCTCAAAAACAACCTGCTTTGTGTCTAGATCAAGTATAGTTATCTGTCATTGTTCTGTTGATTAAAAAAATGCACACCCTAAAAGTTGAGAATTACGTTTTATTTGACGGACTTGCTGAGGACTTAAGCCTGGAAGACAGCCTCTCAGATGACTCTGAGGGACTGCCCTGGAGAGGTGAGGGAGGAGCCAGGATATAGAGGAGTTTGTGCAAGAAACCAGGTAGTAGGAACATCAAAAGATTATTGTTAATTAAAGAAAAACAGGGACTTCCCTGGTGGTCCAGTGGTTCAGGAAGATGCAAGAGTCCGAGTTCATTTAAATTATTCCATGAATACGCACCTTATCAATGGAAAAAAATGTTGCCTGCCATTTCGGTAAACAAAGGATGTTGCAGCCATCAAGCCATCACGTGACAGCTGCCTGATGGTGAGCCCTGAGGGAACTCAGGATGGAAATAGGATGCCTGCCATCAAACACTGCAGCCACCACCAACCCCCCCCCAGTTCACCCTGAGGAGACTCAGGATGAGAAAGCACAGGATACTGACCCCAGATCGCTGAGGTGTGCATCAAAGGAATGATTTCAGTGAGCCCTGACTTTTGCATCTTCCCATATACAGAAAAGCACTAAATTCCTTAACTTGAGATGTCTGGTTTTCTTTCATTGACAGTAATCTTTTGATGTTCCGACTACCTGGTCTTTTGTTGCAAAAACTCCTGTATATCCTGGCTCCCCCCTTGCCTCTTCAGAACAGTCTCCCAGGGCTATCTGAGATACTGTGTCCTGGGCTTAAGTGCTCAGTTTTGTCTGCCAAATAAAACACAATTCGCAGCTTTTAGGTTGTGCTTTTTTTTTTTTTTTTTCAGTCGACAGGCTTAACTATCTAGGGACAGTATCCTGCTTTTATCATCCTGAAGCCCGTGGGAGGGGGGGGGATGGCTGCAGTGGCTGATGACTTGCTTGATGGCCAGAATATCCTTTGTTTACTATGGCAGGTGACCTTCTTCGTCCACAGTTCAACAGTGAGCTGTGGGTCCTGGCTGAACCCAAGCAGGCTCTTGCCTCTGCCTCCTTCAAAACCAAAGACACTCCCCCTAAATTACTCTCACAGTCCATTCTAGTAAAGGTTCTTCAAGAAGCTGCGGATACCGATCTACAAAATGAGATTTTGTCACACTGTACTCCCTGCTTGCAGTAGCTTCTTGGCTGTACCCTCCCCAACATGGAGGTGGGAATATGAGGCTGAAAGTTCTAACCCTTTAGCCAAGACTTGGTTTTGCTGGTGACCGACCTACCTCCTGTAGTTATCTAGGGGCCCCAGCTACTAGTCATCTCATTAACAGACAAAAAAACCCAAAAAAGAGACACACTTCACTCAGGAGACTCCAAGGAACTTAGAAGCTCTTGTGTCAGGAAAGATTAAATAGTATAATAAAAGATGCTCCTACGCCCTTATCATTCAGGAAATTACAAGGATTTTAGGAGCTCTGTGTCAGAAACTCGGGGCCAAGACCAAATATATATTTCTTATTATGTTACAAGTTCCTTTATGAGAATGTTTTAAATGTACCCCTCTGGGTGGACACAGTTCCATAAGCACAAGTGTTACTAAGGAGACATCACCTTTGTGCCAAGAAAAGAGTGAGCGTAAGATGCACTGGATCTCCAGACCTACTGAGCCCTCAGCCAGGGCTTTGTGAATGGGCGGCCTGAAACGTAACCACTCTGTCTCTAGGCTGTGGGCTCAGTCAGTTGCCTGAAGCCAGCTGGTTGCTTACTTAACACCCTTAGGTCAGAAATGATCTAACCCCTCCAATCCCACTCCCAAGTTAGTGCCATTTTTCCACTTGTATCCAGTGACTAAGTGTCTGTCTCCCCCTTATAGAACAAAAGGAATTAAAACACTCATCACTGGATCCTATCAGGTCAGTTTTTCCAGCACTTCTTTTAGCAGCAGGCTCAATGGATACTGTCAGAATTATCCTTGGATCCCCTAAATTCAGAATACAAAGCCAGAACCAGTCGAAAACAGGATTAACAATAACAAGTATGGAATCTTTTGACCAAATTCCAGACCATAAATAGGACTGATCCAGAATATCATGTACTATAATTCCATGGAATCATTTCAACAGACATTAATAGATGTTATGTGAGGAATGGCTTCTTTGATTAAATGTCTAAGAAGCTGTGAGTTCAACAAAGGTAAAGAAGCTTCTTTAGTGCAGACTTTCTCAGAGGCTTTCTTCTGCCAATATAGATGAAGTCTCCAAGAAGGGATAGGTTATGCTCTGTTTCCCAAACTTATTTGACTCTAAGAGCTTTTTGGCAGGGAGCACATCCAGGGAGCACGTTTTGGGTAACATTTAGGCACGGTTGAAATTCACACAGAGGGACTCTGCCTGTAGATGGAGCTAAAGGCTCCAATTCCCAGCTAGGAACTGGGAGAGCAGCCGCATAGCATGGGGAGATCAGCTCGGTGCTTTGTGACCACCTAGAGGGGTGGGATAGGGAGGTGGGAGGGAGACACAAGAGGGAAGAGATATGGGAACATATGTATATGTATAAATGATTCACTTTGTTATAAGGCAGAAACTAACACACCATTGTAAAGCAATTATACTCCAATAAAGATGTTAAATTAAAAAAATTAAAAAAAAAGAAAGGCTAGTGGGAAGCAGCCGCATAGCACAGGGAGATCAGCTAGGTGCTTTGTGACCACCTAGAGGTGTGGGAGGGAGGGAGACGCAAGAGGGAAGAGATATGGGGACATATGTACAACTGATTCACTTTGTTATAAAGCAGAAACTAACACACCATTGTAAAGCAATTATACTCCAATAAAGATGTTAAAAAAAAAAAATCTCAAAAACACCAAAAACCAAAAAAAAAAAAAAAAAAAGAAAGGTCATTTCATTGCTAATTCCTGCCCCCCCCATCTTTAATCATCAATGGATCATTTTTTTAAATAAACTTTATTTTTTAGAGCAGTTTTAGATTCACAGCAAAACTGAGCAGGAGGTACAGAGGTTTCCCATATACCCCTGCCCCCCACATGCACAGCCTCCCCATTACCCACACCCTCCACTTGAACCAACACCCTGTTTACATTTGTGACAGCTGGTGGAGCTGCACCGACACAGCATTATCACTCAGAGTCCGTAGTTTACATGAGGGTTCACTGTTTGTGTTGTACTTTCTACGGGTTTGGCCAAAGGTATAATGACATACATTCCACCAACTGACCCTATTTTTGTAGGTCTTTCTCTCCAGTCTCTAGTCTCCATTTTCTTAATTCTAAGATCTAAAACATCATCTTGAAAGGACTATTGACGGCCCAATGTCTAAAATTATGTTTAATGCTTTAAAGCGGGTTTAGCAAACTACAGCCTGTGGGTCAAAAATGGCCTGCTGCCTGTTTTTGTAAATAAAGTTTCTCTAAAATACAGTCACACACTTTCATTTACATATTGTCTACGGCTGCCTTTTTTTTTTTTTTAAATAAATTTATTTATTTATTTATTTTTGGCTGTGTTGGGTCTTCCTTGCTGCACGCAGGCTTTCTCTAGTTGTGGCGAGTGGGGGCTACTCTTCATTGCAGTGCACAGGCTTCTCACTGCAGTGGCTTCTCTTGTTGTGGAGCACGGGCTCTAGGCGCGCAGGCTTCAGTAGTTGTGGCACGCAGGCTCAGTAGTTGTGGCTCACAGGCTTAGTTCTCCGCAGCATGTGGGATCTTCCCGCACCAGGGCTCTAACCCGTGTCCCCTGCATTGGCAGGTGGATTCTTAACCACTCCGCCACCAGGGAAGTCCTCTACAGCTGCTTTCATGCATCTGAAGGGTTAAGTAGTTGCAATAGAGTTTGTAGGACCCCCTCCCCACCTCCCCCCCCCACCGCCAAATTGAAAATATTTACTATCTGGCTCTTTACACAAAAAGTTTGCCAGCCCTTACTTAAAATAGAAGGTAGTGTTAGTTCAGTATTCAGTCTTTTCCAAAGTCATATTTCAATGAATTTTGCTAGTTTAAACTTGAAATGATGCAATTAATTGTATTTCGTGCCATTTAGCCATCTCTATGTACTCTGAAAGTTTTCCTTTCTCTCTCTCTCTCTTTTTTGTTTTTCTTTTTTTTTAATTCTTTGGCCACGCCATGGTATGTGGGATCTTAGTTCCCTGACCAGGGATCAAACCTGTGCCCCCTGCGGTGGAAGTGTGGAGTCTTAACCACTGGACCACCAGGAAAGTCCCTCCTTTCTCTTTTCTCAGAGAGTTCTACCCTCTACTGTCGACTGAAAAAAAATGCACGACTTGGGAATTCCCCAGAGGTACAGTGGTTAAGTCCAATGGTAAAAAATGCATAACCTAAAAGTTGCAAGTTAAGTTTTATTTGGGGGCCTTACTGAGGACTATAGCCTGGGAGACAGCCTCTCAGTAGCTCTGAGGAATTGCTCTAAGGAGATAAGGGAGGAGCCAGGATATATTTGAGTATTTGCTGAGAAAACAAAAAACAAAACAAAAAAAACCCACGTAGTCAAACATCAAAAGATTACTGCTGGGGCTTCCCTGGTGGCGTAGTGGTTGAGATCTGCCTGCCAATGCAGGGGACACGGGTTCGAGCCCTGGTATGGGAAGATCCCACATGCCGCGGAGCAACTAGGCCCGTGAGCCACAATTACTGAGCCTGCGCATCTGGAGCCTGTGCTCCGCAACAAGAGAGGCCGCGATAATGAGAGGCTCGCACACTGCGATGAAGAGTGGCCCCCACTTGCCACAACTAGAGAAAGCCCTCGCACAAGAAACGAAGACCCAACACAGCCATAAATAAATAAATAAATAAATAAACCCAAAGTTAAAAAAAAAAAAAAGATATAGTTTGTGAAAATTTGAATCCCATGAAGTTGAAAAAGTGTAATATAAAAAATAGCCATAGAGTCTTGATTTATAAAAAAAAAAAAAAGATTACTGCTAATCACAAAAACAGACATCTCGAGTTAATGATTTTAGTGCTTTTCTATGTATGGGAAGATACAAGAGTCTGGTCTCATTGAAATTATTCCTTAGATATGCATCTCAACTACCTAGGGCCAGTATTCAGAGCACAGAATGCTTCCTGTTTTTCTCTGTCCTGAATTCCCCTAAGGGCACACTGATGGGTGGAGGGGGGAGGTGTTGGTGGCTGCAGTGGCTAATGGCTTGATGGAGGGCAATATTCCTTGTTTATTGGAATGGCAGACAACATCCTCTTTCCATACTTCCAGAAGAAACCTCCCTCCTAATGAAAGGTACATGGAAACCATTTGTTCAAGTTGGTACTTCTGGTTAAAAATGGCAGATTGAACACATCCATTTATCTCTTGTCCCTCCAACATCCTATTATAACAAAGTCAAAGAATTCGAAAGTTATAAGCTCAGGAAGAAAAATAAAAGAAACACTAGTGAACAAAAAATAGTTAAGAAGGTTGAGAATATGTACACAGTGGATGAAGAAGTGATGGCTAATGTAATGAGCCAAGAAAGCAGAACCTAAGTGCCCGGTGAAAAATGAACGGATTTACCAAGAAGAATCCAGGAACAGCCCAGAAACTGAGGCACCAGATAGTGCTTAGAGGGGATAATGAATTGAGTTCGCAGCATAAGAACTGATTGAAAACTCTGTATAAGGAGCCATTAAATTAGTTTCTACCCCTGCAGCAAACAGCTAAGCAACTCTCCTTTGTTTAGTCCCCCAAGGAGATGGGAGGCTTATTCTCTGGGGAAGCTGACCCAGGGAACACCAGGCCCAGGGCAGGCAAAGGTAGAAGGCTGACCACAAGGGCTTTGGTGAAAGTGAACTGGGCCTGACACATGTACAAAACCCTTCCCTCTCTCTTGGCGATGGCTACGTGACCACCAAAATTCATTCTCTCTTCTCCCATGACAACTGAGTTGTAGCTGGGCAAGTGGGATGGCAGATGGGAAGCACATCCCTAGTCCCACTGCAGCTAAGAGTGGTCAGATGACTAAGCTCTCACCAGAGGAATGTCAACAGACACTTTCCTGTACCTGAACTGCTCCTGGCTTTTCCCCTTTCCTCAGGCTGGGACAAGGGTTAGTCTGAGATCCTGTTTCAGTTACATAGAGAAGGACAATGCCTTCGGGCAGTGGTTCTTAAACCTTGCCATGGATCAAAATCACCTGAGGTTTTATGAAAACACTAAGCCCCACCCCTGAAGGTTCTGATATGGTAAGTCTAAGGTAGGCCTGAAAATTTGCATTTCTAACAATATTCTAGGTGATGTTGTTGGTCCAGAGACCATTCTTTGAGAACTGTTGCCCTAGGGATATACCTAAGTAGAAGGAAACTGGATCCCTGAATGACCAGGTGGGACAGAGAGTCCATTTACCATTTTGACAGTTATGCAAAAGACAACTTTGTTCTTCAAGCCCCTGCACTTTGGATCTCTTCAGCAGATAGCAGGTCTATCCTAATTAATGGCCTCCCCCAGCTCCCGGAAGTGTGGCAGGCAAGCTAACACCCAGGCAAGAGACTAGAGAGTTCCCTGAAGAATCTGGTTGGCTGCAGAGAAACGATTTACAGATACTGCTGGAGCTACCCAACAACAAACAACAGCAACACAACCAGGCTTACTGCCTCATCACATGCAGTAAATCCTACACGTTAATAAGCCTTGCCCACGCACAGGGACCTAGGCAGCTTTTTGTGCCTCCCAGACACAGGAAGAAAGTATCTAACATGAAAGACAATGACCGAAAAGGAAAAGGGAAAAAAAAAAAAAAAAAAAAGAACTAAGATGAAAGAGAGACAACGCAAGGAACAGAATTTTTTTTTTTTTAAAATATCATTAATCAGAGTTTAGAGGCAATATTGTATCCTTTAAAAAGAACTGGATCAGGTTGGGATTGACATATATACACTAACGTGTATAAAATAGAAAACTAATAAGAACCTGCTGTATAAAAAAATAAATAAAATAAAATTCAAAAAAAAAGAACTGGATCGGGACTTCCCTGGCGGTCCAGTGGTTAGGACTCCACGCTTCCAGTGCGGGGGGTTGTAGGTTCGATCCCTGGTTGAGGAACTAAGGTCCCAAGTGCTGCGTGGTGAGGCCACAAAGAAATAAGTAAATAAAATAAAATAAAATGAAAGTTTGGAATCTAACAGAGAGCTTGTTTTTCATGATAACGTAATAATACAAATAAATGCTTAAAAAATAAAAAGAACTGGATGGTTTAAAAAAATTTATAATCTGAAAAACGCGTTCTCAGAAATTTAAAATAACTGAAGTAAACATTAAAGTAAAAGAATCAGATGAGAAACAAGTAAGCAGGGACTTCCCTGGTGGCGCAGTGGTTAAGAATCCGCCTGCCAGTGCAGGCAACACGGGTTCGAGCCCTGGTCTGGGAAGATCCCACAGGCCATCGAGCGACTGGTCCCGTGCACCACAACTACTGAGCCTGCACTCTACAGCCTGCGAGCCACAAGTACTGAGCCCACATGCCACAACTACTGAAGCCGCACGTCTGGAGCCCACAAGCCACAGCAAGAGAGGCCCCTGCTCGCCACACCTAGAGAAACCACGCACGCAGCAACAAATGCCCAACACAGCTCCCCCCAAAAAAAGAAAATTAAAAAAAAAAACGGAAACAAATAAGCAAAGAGGTGAACAATAATTTTGTTTTTGTTTTTGTTTTTGGCTGCACCACACAAAGCTTGTGGGATCTTAGTTCCCCAACCAGGGTTCCCAGGCCCTCAGCAGTGGAAGTGCGGAGTCTTAACCGCTGGACCGCCAGGGAATTTCCTGAACAATAGTTTTGAAAGAAGAAAAGAAAAGAATTTTAGAGAATCAGTTAAGGAGATGAAGCATCCCACTACTGAGAGTTCCAAAAACAGTAGATGAGGGGGTGGAAATTACCAAAGAACCAGTAAAAGAAAAATTCCCCAAGCTGAAGGATAGGAATTTCTAGATCAAAAGAGACCATCAAGCACCCCACACATGACTGAAAAAGAAACCCATTCAAAGGCATGTCATCATGAAAATTAGTACTTCAGTGATTAAAAAAAGAAAAAAAAATCCAAAATCTTCTAGAACTTTTGTTTCCAGAGAGGAAACATATCACATACAAAAGAATTAGAAAAGACAGCATTGGCTTCTCAAAAAAAAAAAAAAAAAAATGAAATCTATAAGTTAGTGAAGAAATACCTACAACAAATTCTGAGGAAAAATGATCTCCAACTTAGAATTCTATACTCAGTGAAACTGTTAATCATGTAAAACGGTAAAGACATTTTTAAACCTGAAGGGTCTCAAAATTTACCTCCTGTGCCTGCTTTCTCCTTCTACTGGGAGAGTGAAAGCAAATGAGAAAGTAAACAAAGAAGGGGAAAGAAACCAGATCCAGTAAACAGGTATTCAGTATATGTGATGCACAAAGGGATTTCCCAAGAGTGTTGGTAAAGGGAAGTCCCTGAATGACAGCAGTGGGGCAGGCCCTAAGGGCAAACAATCCAGAGCAAAACAGGAGAACGCAAGGCTTAGGTGGCATGACTCCTAGAGAAAACAGATCTGATAAATTACCTGTGGAAGACTGTTCCCCTTCTGCCAGATATTTTGGTTTTTCCCATGACACCGCTCCTTTCAGGGCCCTTTCCTGAGACTACAGATCCCTGCCCCGTGGATGTCAAGCTTTGCCAAAGGACCTACTTGGCCCAATACATGGTGAGTAAAGTGTGATGAGTTGCTTCTGAGTAGAAGCTTTAAGAGCCAGTGTGTGGTCTGCCACAGGCCCTTTCCTGTCTGCCAACGACCCGCTGCGTTCCAAACAGAGGCTGCTCTTCACTCAGCCCCAGAGTAGAGACAGCATGCAGCTGAACTCTGACAGACTTATATCATGAGAAAAACCAAACAAAAAACTTTGCTCTTGTTAGTTGCTGGAACTTGGGGGTAATTCGTTACCACCACCTGACCTATGTTCTGACTGATACGTTATCTGATACTTTTGACCAAGTGGAAAACTGTATTTTAAGAATGTGGGGACTTCCCTGGGGGCACAGTGGTTAAGAATCCGCCTGCCAATGCAGGGGACACGGGTTCAAGCCCTGGTCCGGGAAAATCTCACATGCCGCAGAGCAACTAAGCCTGTGTGCCACAACTACTGAGCCTGCACTCTAGAGCCCGCGAGCCACAACTATTGAGCCCATGTGCCACAACTACTGAAGCCTGCGTGCCTAGAGCCCGTGCTCCACAACAAGAGAAGCCACCACAATGAGAAGCCTGCACGTTGCAACAAAGAGTAGCCCCTGCTCACTGCAACTAGAGAAAGCCTGAGCGCAGCAATGAAGACCCAACACAGCCAAATAAATAAATTAATTAATTAAAAACAACAAAAAAAAAGAATGTGGGAAGACTTTGTGATAGGTATCCGTAAAATTAAGCAATTACATTCATTCATTTAACAAATATTTATTACCTCCTAGCATATGTCAGGAATTTTTCCCAAGGCACTAGGAATATAAAAAGTAAAAAGGTTAAAGAGGCAATTATTAATGTCAGAAAATGCTTATAAGACAGGGAAAAAAATCACAACATGCCACTTGGCTCATCAGGGAATAATATTCACATAGCTATCATATAAGCAATGATGAGAATAAAGGGAGGTAAGCAGTGAGGTAGGGAAGTAGCTAAGCTATTTAAATCCTTATACACCGTACTAGGATAATATCTAAAATGGATAAATAAAATAATAAGGTATAAACATATTATGAAAAAATGTATGGAATACACAAACTATTTAAGCTAATAAACAAGTTCAGCAAGATTGCAGGATCCAAGATCAATACAAAAAAACCAACGGTATTTGTATATACCACCAATAAGCAATCTGAAATTGAAAGTAAGAGAACAATTTCATATGAAACAGCATCAAAAAGAATAAAATATTTAGGAATAAATTTGATAAAGGAAGTAAAGACATATATCCCATGTACAGATTTGGAAGACTTAATATTGTTAAAATGGCAATACTGCCCAAATTAATCTATAGATTCAATATAACCCCTATAAAAATCCAAGCTGGCTTCTTTGCAGGAATTAACAAACTGATCTTAAAATTCATATGGATGGGCGTCCCTGGTGGCGCAGTGGTTGAGAATCCATCTGCCAAGGCAGGGGACATGGGTTCTAGCCCTGGTCCAGGAAGATCCCACATGCCGTGGAGCAACTAAGCCCGTGAGCCACAAGTACTGAGCCCACACGCCACAACTACTGAAGCCCACATGCCTAGAGCCTGTGCTCCACAACTAGAGAAGCCACTGCAATGAGAAGCCTGTGCACTGCAACAAAGAGTAGCCCCTGCTCACCACAACTAGAGAAAGCCTGTGCACAGCAACGAAAACCCAACACAGCCAAAAATCAATCAATAAATAAATTTATTTAAAAAAAAGAAAGAAATAGAGGTGACATTAGTTAACTCGAAGTCAATGAAAATCTAAAATCAAGGGGAAACTTAAAAGGGAGCCATTAAGTTGTTAAAATATCTTTACTTCCCAAATGAAGATAGAATAATGCAATCACAAATAAATAAAGTACTTACCAAGCACTCTAGAATAGTGTGACTCAAACTAATTGCTTGTGTAAAATTCAATAAAAGTGAATTACTAGAAAAATGAAATTAAGAAACAAACACATATGAACAACAAAGCCAAATTCTCATTATTAGATAAACAGATATATATATATAAAACATTACTCCATCAAATAGCTATTAAAGTGTTTAAATATGTATTCTCAATTTCTGTACTCATTTCTTCACAGACTGTTAACAAATAGTACACACAGAGACACAGGGCCATGGACAAATTCTGAGAAACACAGTTCTACAAACTGTGTGCAACCAGATTCTTGAAATTGTATATTAAATCTTAAAATAGTTTAAGAGGCAAGAGGCTACAGGAACAGAAATTTCAAAATAGCAATCATACCAGGGAGATGAGATTGTCTGATAGTCCTACATTAGAGCATAGCACAAACACCATTCATTTATAGAAAGGGCTGCAATTATTTCACAATGAAAAAACAAAAACAAAAACAGCAGGCAAACTAAGTGGACATCAATGGGAGATAGTTAAAAATTAAAATACATCCAAACTATTGAATGGAATGTAGCTGGTTAACATGAGATGTATGTGTGTGTATCACATGGAAAGATGTCCATGTTCCATTTTTTTTTTTTGAATTTTTAAATTTAATTTTATTTATTGTTTTATACAGCAGGTTCTTATTAGTCATCCATTTTAAACACATCAGTGTATACATGTCAATCCCAATCTCCCAATTCATCCCACCACCACCCCCACCCCCCGCCGCTTTCCCCCCTTGGTGTCCATACATTTGTTCTCTACATCTGTGTCTCAATTTCTGCCCTGCAAACCGGTTCATCTGTACCATTTCTCTAGGTTCCACATATATGCGTTAATATATGATATTTGTTTTTCTTTTTCTGACTTACTCCACTCCATATGACAGTCCCTAGATCCATCCACGTCTCAACAAATAACCCAATTTTGTTCCTTTTTATGGCTGAGTAATAGTCCATTGTATATATGTACCCCATCTTCTTTATCCATTCGTCTGTCGATGGGCATTTAGGTTGCTTCCATGACCTAACTATTGTAAATAGTGCTGCAATGAACATTGGGGTGCATGTGCCTTTTTGAATTATGGTTTTCTCTGGGTATATGCCCTGTAGTGGGATTGCTGGGTCATATGGTCATTCTATTTTTAGTTTTTTAAGGAACCTCCATACTGTTCTCCATACTGGCTGTATCAATTTACATTCCCACCAAGAGTGCAAGAGGGTTCCCTTTTCTCCACACCCTGTTCAGCATTTGTTGTTTGTAGATTTTCTGATGATGCCCATTCTAACTGGTGTGAGGTGATACCTCATTGTAGTTTTGATTTGCATTTCTCTAATAATTAGTGATGTTGAGCAGCTTTTCATGTGCTTCTTGGCCATCTGTATGTCTTCTTTGGACAAATGTCTATTTAGGTCTTCTGCCCATTTTTGGATTGGGTTGTTTGTTTTTTTAATATTGAGCTGCGTGAGCTGTTTATATATTTTGGAGATTAATCCTTTGTCTGTTGATTCGTTTGCAAATATTTTCTCCCATTCTGAGGGTTGTCCTTTCGTCTTGTTTATGGTTTCCTTTGCTGTGCAAAAGCTTTTTAAGTTTCATTAGGTCCCATTTGTTTATTTTTGTTTTTATTTCCATTACTCTAGGAAGTGGATCAAAAAAGATCTTGCTGTGATTATGTCAAAGACTGTTTTTCTATGTTTTCCTCTATGAGTTTTATAGTGTCCAGTCTTACATTTAGGTCTCTAATCCATTTTGAGTTTATTTTTGTGTATGGTGTTAGGGAATGTTCTAATTTCATTCTTTTACATGTAGCTGTCCAGTTTTCCCAGCACCACTTATTGAAGAGACTGTCTTTTCTCCATGGTATATCCTTGTCTCCTTTGTCATAGATTAGTTGACCATAGGTGTGTGGGTTTATCTCTGGGCTTTCTATCTTGTTCCACTGATCTATATTCCTGTTTTTGTGCCAGTACCATATTGTCTTGATTACCGTAGCTTTGTAGTATAGTCTGAAGTCAGGGAGTCTGATTCCTCCAGCTCTGCTTTTTTCCCTCAAGACTGCTTTAGCTATTCGGGGTCTTTTGAGTCTCTATACAATTTTTAAGATCTTTTTGTTCTAGTTCTGTAAAAAATGCCATTGGTAATTTGATAGGGATTGCATTGAATCTGTAGATTGCTTTGGGTAGGATAGTCATTTTCACAATATTGATTCTTCCAATCCAAGAACATGGTATATCTCTCCATCTGTTGGTATCATCTTTAATTTCTTTCATCAGTGTCTTACAGTTTTCTGCATACAGGTCTTTTGTCTCCCTGGGTAGGTTTATTCCCATGTATTTTATTCTTTTTGTTGCAATGGTAAATGAGAGTGTTTTCTTAATTTCTCTTTCAGATTTTTCATCATTAGTATATAGGAATGCAAGAGATTTCTGTGCATTAATTTTGTATCCTTCAACTTTACCAAACTCATTGATTGGCTCTAGGAATTTTCTGGTGGCATCTTTAGGATTCTCTATGCAGAGTATCATGTCATCTGCAAACAGTGATAGTTTTACTTCTTCTTTTCCAATTTGTATTCCTTGTATTTCTTTTTCTTCTCTGATTGCTGTGGCTGGGACTTCCAAAACTATGTTGAATAATAGTGGTGAGAGTGGACATCCTTGTCTTGTTCCTGATCTTAGAGGAAATGCTTTCAGTTTTTCACCATTGAGAATGATGTTTGCTGTGGGTTTGTCATATATGGCCTTTATTATGTTGAGGTAGGTTCCCTCTATGCCCACTTTCTGGAGAGTTTTTATCATAAATGGCTGTTGAATTTTGTCAAAAGCTTTTTCTGCATCTATTGAGATGATCATATGGTTTTTATTCTTCAATTTGTTAATATGGTGTATCACATTGATTGATTTGCATATATTGAAGAATCCTTGCATTCCTGGGATAAATCCCACTTGATCATGGTGTATGATCCTTTTAATGTGTTGTTGGATTCTGTTTGTTAGTATTTTGTTGAGGATTTTTGCATCTATATTCATCAGTGATATTGGCCTGTAGTTTTCTTTCTTTGTGACATCTTTGTCTGGTTTTGGTATCAGGGTGATGGTGGTCTCATAGAATGAGTTTGGGAGTGTTCCTTCCTCTGCAGTTTTTTGGAAGAGTTTGAGAAGGATGGGTGTTAGCTCTTCTCTAAATGTTTGATAGAATTCACCTGTGAAGCCATCTGGTCCTGGGCTTTTGTTTGTTGGAAGATTTTTAATCACAGTTTCAATTTCATTACTTGTGATGGGTCTGTTCATATTTTCTATTTCTCCCTGGTTCAGTCTTGGAAGGTTATACCTTTCTAAGAATTTGGCCATTTCTTCCAGGTTGTCCATTTTATTGGCATAGAGTTGCTATAGTAGTCTCTTAGGATACTTTGTATTTCTGGGGTGTCTGTTGTAACTTCTCCTTTTTCATTTCTAATTTTATTGATTTGAGTCCTCTCCCCCTTTTTCTTCATGAGTCTGGCTAATGGTTTATCAATTTTGTTTATCTTCTCAAAGAACTAGCTTTTAGTTTTATTGATCTTTGCTATTGTTTTCTTTGTTTCTATTTCATTTATTTCCGCTCTGATCTTTATGATTTCTTTCCTTCTGCTAGCTTTGGGTTTTGTTTGTTCTTCTTTCTCTAGTTCTTTTAGGTGTAAGGTTAGATTATTTATTTGAGATTTTTCTCATTTCTTGAGGTAGGACTGTATAGCTATAACTGCTTAGAACTGCTTTTGCTGCATCCCATAGGTTTTCGATTGTCAGGTTTTTATTGTCATTTGTCTCTAGGTATTTTTTGATTTCCTCTTCGATTTCTTCAGTGATCTCTTGGTTATTTAGTAACGTATTGTTTAGCCTCCATGTGTTTGTGTTTTTTACGTTTTTTTTCCCCTATAATTCATTTCTAATCTCATAGCGTTGTGGTCAGAAAAGATGCTTGATGTGATTTCAATTTTCTTAAATTTACTGAGGCTTGATTTGTGACCCAAGATGTGATCTATCCTGGAGAATGTTCTGTGCGCACTTGAGAAGAAAGTGTAATCTGCTGTTTTTGGATGGAATGTCCTATAAATATCAATTAAATCTATCTGGTCTATTGTGTCATTTAAAGCTTCTGTTTCCTTATTTATTTTCATTTTAGATGATCAGTTCATTGGTGTAAGTGAGGTGTTAATGTCCCCCACTATTATTGTGTCACTGTCAATTTCCTCTTTTATAGCTGTTAGCAGTTGCCTTATGTATTGAGGTGCTCCTATGTTGGGTGCATATATATTTATAATTGTTATATCTTCTCCTTGGATTGATCCCTGGATCATTATGTAGTGTCCTTCCTTGTCTCTTGTAACATTCTTTATTTTAAAGTCTATTTTATCTGATATGAGTATTGCTACTCCAGCTTTCTTTTGATTTCCATTTGCATGGAATATCTTTTTCCATCCCCTCACTTTCAGTCTGTATGTGTCTGTAGGTCTGAAGTGGGTCTCTTGTAGACAGAATATATATGGGTCCTGTTTTTGTATCCATTCAGCAAGCCTGTGTCTTTTGGTTGGAGCATTTAATCCATTCACATTTAAGGTAATTATTGATATGTATGTTCCTATGACCATTTTCTTAATTGTTTTGGGTTTGTTTTTGTAGGTCTTTTTCTTCTCTGTGTTTCCCACTTAGAGAAGTTCCTTTAGCATTTGTTTGGTGGTGCTGAATTCTCTTAGCTTTTGCTTGTCTGTAAAGCTTTTGATTTCTCCATCGAATCTGAATGAGATCCTTGCCGGGTAGAGTAATCTTGGTTGTAGGTTCTTCCCTTTCATCACTTTAAGTATATCATGCCACTCCCTTCTGGCTTGTAGAGTTTCTGCTGAGAAATCAGCTGTTAACCTTATGGGAGTTCCCTTGTATGTTATTTGTTGTTTTTCCCTTGCTGCTTTCAATAATTTTTCTTTGTCTTTAATTTTTGCCAGTTTGATTACTATGTGTCTCGGCGTGTTTCTCCTTGGGTTTTTTTTTATGGGACTCTCTGAGCTTCCTGGACTTGGGTGGCTATTTCCTTTCCCATGTTAGGGAAGTTTTTGACTATAATCTCTTCAAATATTTTCTTGGGTCCTTTCTCTCTCTCTTCTCCCTCTGGGACCCCTATAATGTGAATGTTGTTGCATTTAATGTTGTCCCAGAGGTCTCTTAGGCTGTCTTCATTTCTTTTCATTCTTTTTTCTTTATTCTGTTCCACAGCTGTGAATTCCACCATTCTGTCTTCCAGGTCACTTATCCGTTCTTCTGCCTCAGTTATTCTGCTATTGATTCCTTCTAGTGTAGTTTTCATTTCAGTTATTGTATTGTTCATCTCTGTTTGTTTGTTCTTTAATTCTTCTAGGTCTTTGTTAAACATTTCTTGCATCTTCTCAATCTTTGCCTCCATTCTTTTTCCGAGGTCCTGGTTCATCTTCACTCTCATTATTCTGAATTCTTTTTCTGGAAGGTTGCCTATCTCCACTTCATTTAGTTGTTTTTCTGGGGTTGTATCTTGTTCCTTCATCTGGTACATAGCCCTCTGCCTTTTCATCTTCTCTATCTTTCTGTAACTGTGGTTTTTGTTCCACAGGCTGCAGGATTGTAGCTCTTCTTGCTTCTGCTCCGTGTTCCATTTTTGAATTAAAGAAAAGAAGCAGCAAATTCCACAGCACTGTATATAGCATGTAGTGCTATACATTAGAGAGTGGGCCCAGGCTGTGTGTATATATTTACATAGTAAAAGGGTAGAAAAATAGCTAAAAACATAGGGACCAGACTGTTTATATTCATTACCCTTAAGGGCTGGGAGAAAAGGGACAGGAACGGAGAAACTTTTACCTTAGTTCATTCATTCACTCATTCACTTGAAAAGCATGTACTGAGGAACAATTATGTTCCAGGTGGGAGGAAAACAATGACAGGTAATAAGCAAGTAGACAAAGAACTTGACAAGAAAGGAAGGAATATAGAAAATAAGAAGGAAGAAGGAAGAGAGGGAAGGGGAAGGGAGGGGAAATAAAAACAAGTTCTAGCACAGCATAAGGGTAGTATTTTGTCCTGTCTATTAGAGGGTGAGCTCAGGTTATATGTGTATATGGAGAACAGGAGGGAATGGAGGGGTGGGGTGGGGGAGGAAGAAGGTGAACTTCAGAGGACTAGAAACAAAGGCAATGAAAGGAATAAAAAGGTGACTGGGAATGAGACTGGCACCAGGGCAGTGGTGCTGGTTTAGACAACAATGTCAGAGAAATGACGTTGAAGCTGAGAAAATGAACACTGAGAAGAGATACGCAGAGAGCTTCAAGAAGTGTGGTTTGTATACCAAAACATAGACACCTCTTCGACATCTTCAGCAAGCACCTACCACTCTTGAAAAAAATTTTTTAAACCAGTAAAACATTTCAAATACTTTTTTAAAAATTAAGAAAATGGTTACTTGTAGAAATTCTTTGGCCTATGGAACATCAATCTCATACCCTCAGGGAAACAATATCCCAAGTGGTGTTGGCTTCCTACACAAGACGGCAAAAGGCTATTGCATCCCACTTTGCTATGTGTAGTGGCCTGATGGTGGCTGCTGAAAAGACATGTCCTTGTCCTAATCCCTAAAGAGTGAACATTATCTTGTATAACAAAAGATGTGATGGAGGTAAGGATCTTGAAAGGAGGAACTTATCCTGGATTATCAGGGTGGGCCCTAAATGCAATTATAAGGGTTGGGGGAGTTTGGGAACAGACACACTGAAGACAGTATACAGAAGCAAAGGAACACCTGGGACATCGCCCCCGCCCTCCATCCCAAGAGGTGGAAGAGGCAAGGAAGCATTCTCCCCTGGAGCCACCAGAGGGACAATGGTCCTGCTAACACCTTGATTTTGGACTTCTGACTTCAGAACTGTAAGATAATAAATTTCTGTTGTTTTAAGCCACCAAGTTTGTGATAATTTGTTACAGCAGCCATAGGAAATTAATACACGATGATTACAGTAAAGTTAAAATACCAAAACTTAAAACAGAATACTATAAAATTGAATGAGAACTCTTTAATGCATCTTAATTGAGGAAGAAGCAGGTTGAATTAATAATGACTGACATTTATAGATAATTTACTATAAGCACTTTAATGTATTAGCTGATTTAAGTCTTAAAACAATGCTCTAAAGTAAGTAATTATTATCCTTTCTTAGTACAGAGGTACAGAGGTACTAAGCCCGCGCACCACAACGAAGAGTAGTCCCTGCTCGCTGCAACTAGAGAAAGCCCACAGGCAGCAACGAAGACCTAACGCAGCCAAAAATAAATTAATTTTTAAAAATAATGCTAAAAAAAATAGATAAACAACAAGGACCCACTGTTGCACAGGGAACTATATTCTATACCTTGTAATAACCTGTAATGGAAAAGAATATATGTGTGTGTGTGTGTGTGTGTGTGTGTGTGTATATAATGAATTACTTTGCTGTACACCTGAAACTAACACAATATTGTAAATCAACTATACTTCAATAAAAATTTTAAAAAAAATCTGCTCTAAACATTCAAGAGCAGGTTTTTGTGTGGACACAAATTTTCAACTTCTTTGCGTAAACACCAAGAAGAGTGATTGCTGGATCATATGGTAAGATGTTATTTAGTTTGTAAGAAACCACCAAACTGCCTTCCAAAGTGGCTGTATCATTTTGTATTCCCACCAGCAATAAATGAGAGTTCCTATTGTTCCACAGCTTGTCAGCATTTGCTGTTGTCAGTGCTTTGGATTTTAGCTAATTCTAATTGAGTGGTGCATAGTGGTATTAATAACACATTGTTGTCTCTCTTTTTTTTTTTTTTTGGCTGCACCGGGTCTTAGTTGCAATATGCGGACTTCTTCTTTGTTGCAGCACGTGAACTCTTAGTTGTGGCATGCATGCGGGATCTAGTTCCCTGACCAGGGATTGAACACAGGCCCCCTGCATTGGGAGTACAGGGTCTTACCCACTGGACCACCAGGGAAGTCCCTCATTGTTGTCTTAATGTGCCATTCTCTTATGACCTAAGATGCTGAATCACACTGCTTTTTTATGCTTGATCTCAATCCAGTGTTAAAGTTATCTCTGAGAAGTGGAATTATGGGTGGTTTTATTATCTTTACAATTATTTGCACTTTACTTTCCTGCACCTGTAGCAGTTTATCAACTGTATTAAAAGTTAGAAGAGAAAAAATTATTTTTAAGACTTGGAATTTATGACTTTTCTAACTGGTCTGTTACCATCTTTCTTTTTTAAAGTTAATACTAATCTAGTTGATATGCTAAATTATTTATTTTATGAATCACTGTAAATCATTTGATTTATTAATAAAGGATCCTAAATATTGACACCAAGATAAAAGTTTTATAATTTCAAGTTTACAGTTGAGCACGACATCTCAAGATCAGATGATTAGGAACATCTTCTAATAATCACCTAGTGTTCACTACAGTGAGCTTCTGTTTTTGTGACTTTCCTAATACGTACAGAATCACTTTCTTCTAGTAATTTATTTTATTTTATTTTATTATTTATTTTTGTTGGCCACGCTGTGTGGCTTGCGGGATCTCAGTACCCTGACCAGGGATTGAACCCGGGCCATGGCAGTGAAAGCCTGGACTCCTAAGCTCTAGGCCACCAGGGAACTTCCCTTTCTAGTATTTTATTTTATTATTATTATTTTTTTACCATGCTGCGCAGCATGTGGGATCTTACTTCCCTGACCAGGGATCAAACCCGTGCCCCCTGCACTGGAAGTTCGGAGTCTTAACCACTGCACCACCAGGGAAGTCCCCTGCTTCTAGTATTTTAAACAAAATATTGCTATGTGAAGATAATGATGCATAATTTATATAATCTCAATTATCATAAGTTGAATTTTGAAAATTACTTCTAGGTTACTAATTCTAGCACAAATCCTGTCATTCTCAATTGTAGTCCTCAAGTAATATATTGTCTAGTGTCTATCATAGAGCTATATTTTATGTAACCTCTAGGATATTTAGCACAGTTTTAATAATTTATAAGATTCAATTAGCATCCTATATTTAACCTATCTTGTCTAAGACTTATTATAAAACAGTAAAAACTTGAAAATGTGCTTGAATTAGCATTTAGTAGCATCTTTGCTGGTTTTACTGAAGTGTTGAATAACAGGTCACCTCCAGCCCTTTGTCTTTGAGTTGTTAGATCCTAGAAATAAATCCATTGCAAGTGACACGTCATTCTATGCAAGCTCATAATTAGTTTTCTATTTTAACATATTACATACAGGAACTTTATATGTCATACCATTTTTACCTTCAAATCTATTGCTTGAATGGAACTTAAATCATTATGCAACTTAATATATCATTTATATCCCATAACGGTAATCATAAATGTGTTTGTGCATTAGACACCTAACCATTCTTTTTTTTTTTTTTTTTTTGGCCTCACCACACGGCATGCATGCGGGCTCCTAGTTCCCCGACAAGGGATCAAAACCACGCCCTTCCTGCATTGGAAGCGTGGAGTCCCAACCACTGGACCGCCAGGGACGTCCCATATCCATCCTTTTAAATAGTAGAATTCAAGTGAATTGAGGACAAATACATATAATTTACCTCTAAAATATACAATGAATTTCTCTATGAAACATCTCTTATCAATACCTCTTATGATGTCTCTTATCAATACCTTTCAAACATTCCTCAATAGAAAATACAACTGATGATAAAATATAGGTTAATACTGACTTTGTCAACAAAATGCCAGAAAGCAGGTTTTACTCTGTCAAGTTCAGTAGATTGAGTCCCAACAAACATAATAAAAGAAAAGAATTAGCTTTCCACCACCATTTAAGCATCACTTAGCAAATATTTATTTTCTTTCCAATAGTGAAAAAATGCTCATATAAGGTACAAAAGGCCTAGGGGAAGTGTGGAAATGTGGGAAAAGTGGGCTAAAGAAAATGTGGTATATATACATATACACAATGGAATATTCTTGAACCATATAAAAGAAGGAAGCCTTGCCATTTGTGACAACATGGATGGAACTTGAGGGCATTATGCTAAGTGAAATAAGCGAGAAAGACAAATACCATGTAATTTCACTTATATTTGAAATCCAAAAAAGGAAACAAAAAAAATTCCCAAACTCAGACAGATAACAGATTGGTGGTTGCCCCGGGGGCGGGGAGGAGGTGGGGTAGGCGAAATGGGTGAAGGGGGAGTCAAAAGGTACAAACCTCCAGTTATAAAACAAGTCCTGGGGACGTAATGTACGATATAGTGACTATAGTTAATAATACTGTGTTGTATATTTGAAAGCTGCTAACAGAGTAAATCTTAAAATTTCTCATCACAAGAAAAATAATTTGTAAATATGTGTGGTGATGGATATTAACCAGACTTTTTGTGTTTATCATTTTGGAATATATACAATATATACAAATATCGAATCGTATATTGTACACTTGAAACTAATATAATATGTCAATTATATCTGAAAAAAAAGAAAAGCTTAGACATAAGCCACTGAAACCTGGATGGCAGGGCTGTCCCCAGCTGCTACGTCTCTCCCCACTCACCAGATATTTTATATTTATACACAACCTCACAGGTTGGAATATTTTAGATAAGTACACACACAAATGCCAATCTCTTACCTGCCATTTGGGCAATATGAAAATCCTGCAGTGGACCATTGTAGGTAGATGTCCTCTGCCCATTCAATACCCCAACCTCATTCTCATTGTGTTGGGATACTCCTCCCCAATTTCACGTGGTCCTAATGGGGCTGTAAACTCACTGCCACAGGGGCAGCCATGAGACCCAGGCTTGTCAAAGTTCCTGGTACCCCCAGGCTCAGTGATGACTGAGGGGTGTTGCAGACATAAGATCCAAAAAAGAACAAGCAGAGTCCGCTTTAAGATGGCTTTACAAACACTGGGAAAGGGTTTTCTTGGGGCTGCGAAGCTGGGAAGTATAGCTGTCAGTGACCCTCTTGCTCACCATTTGGGGAGAATCTGTAGAATAAAGCCAAGCAGAGCTGGGAGGGGAAGACAGAGCCCTGACTACCACCTTTGAGCCCTGTTTCCAGCGTTTCTGAAGCCAGTGCCACCTCTGACTCGCTGGTTTTATAAACCAACTAATCCCTTTTAGCTTAAGCTAGTTTTACTTGCAAACAAAAATAGCCCTAATACAAAGCCCGGGTCTAGCTTGAAACATAGAGAAATGGGAAGGATGTTTGCAAACATTAAAAATTATCTGAATTGCTTCTCAGACTTTTGGCTAAGATCGAGTGTAAAAATAATCTGCAATTCCTTTTTGATGACTGGGGAGATTTGTCACTGATCTCAAAACAATTCTCTCAACTAAAATCCCATATTTATTCTAAATAGGAATTGTATTTCCTCTTAATTTTTAGTTAGCAGTTTAAATAACTTCCTCTCTTTCTGCAAGAGAATTAAAGTTTGTACATATTGCTGTTGTTCCCTTGCTGTGTTATTCTCCCAGACGAGTATTTACACTCCTGATACTGAGTTACGGCTGAAAATTACTTTGTCTCTGTCCTTCTGGAAAAGAAGGAGAAATAACATTGCTCGTAACCTAAGAAACTTGGAAATGAGTTAAACCAGTCATCCTCAGATGATTCTGGCGCTGCGTCAGAATCGTCCGGGAGAGCTTTAATCCCCTAAAGTATGAATTCTGGCTCCATTCCATATCTTACTGGAAGGAGACTGAGTTGAATTGATTTAACACTCAGCAATGCTATAGTGAAAGAAGTTATAACTTTTTCTTAAAGAGACAGAGATATAGAACATCATCTCTCCCGTCGCTGGGCAGCATCCGTGAGCTCAGGAAAATCTGTTCAGCTTTGTGAACAGAGGAAACACTTTCACCATGGAAGACTGAGCTACAGATGTAATTCCGGGAGCATCAAAATGAGAATAATGAGAATACACACATATAGACTTCTACAAATATTCTACAGCTTTGTTCTGTAATGCAGTGAAGTTGCTTGGAAAGAGTTTGATCCTCTTGACACTTGCCTTCTGGGATTTTTGTGGTGGGCGCAGAGTTTGGGATTCATTTTTCCTCACTACTTAGGCAATGCTCTTTTTAAAATTTTTTTATAGACTTTTACTTTTTTTTTTTTAAGTATTTGTTTATTTATTTATTTATGGCTGTGTTGGGTCTTCGTTTCTGTGCGAGGGCTTTCTCTAGTTGTGGCAAGCGGGGGCCACTCTTCATCGCGGTGCGCGGGTCTCTCACTATCGCGGCCTCTCTTGTTGCGGAGCACAGGCTCCAGACGCGCAGGCTCAGTAGTTGTGGATCACGGGCCCAGCTGCTCCGCGGCACGTGGGATCTTCCCAGACCAGGGCTCGAACCCGTGTCCCCTGCATTGGCAGGCAGATTCTCAGCCACTGCGCCACCAGGGAAGCCCAGGTAATGCTCTTTTGAATATTCCACCCTATGCCCAGGAATCACAGGGTTTTCCACTCTGGCTGGTGAGAACACAAACTCTTCCCAGCTTTTCATGATCTCTGGGAGTTGCTCTTTTGGGGTGGTTCCTTCCCCTGCCTCAGATGGTTTCCCCACCCGCTGAGGACTTGCTGGCTGCCACCTGTGGTACTGGAGCTCTCTCCACAGTGTTTCTGCTCCCCAGCGCTTGGACCTGACAGCTCTCGTTACCCTGGGCCTCCCTTGCCTTCCAGCTGTGTCTCCTCACATCAGGAGGCTGCTGGGCTCCACCTGGTCCCCTCTCTGCACAGCAGCCTGGAAGCACTCGCCAGGCAGAAAGCTGGGCTGAGTGTGGGGTTTGCCACCTCCGTTTCCCTTCTCTCAGGACCGCTGTCCTTTCTTGCCTGAGAGTCCATGTCTTGGAAACTGTTGTTTCATATATTTCATCTAGCTTTTTAGTTCTTTCCATTCTTTTCTGTTCTTTTACTTCTTTAAATTGATCCTGGCTTCTTCATCTTGGCTGAAGAAGTTTGTGATTTTTAAAAAAGACATTCTACTTTGGCAAAGTGGTGGGGGACAGTAGCAGGGGCTTCCGCTTGGCCTTACCCAATATGGTGGCTTTGACTGCACCCCTCCTGATGGACTCGTATAAGGTTTACTTCAACTGCCATATAAGTCAATCCCAGGTATACATCCAGGTATGGGGGAGAAACCACAGAGCAGGGTCACAGACCCAGTGGATCCACTGTAAACTAGAAGTTGCCAAGGACCCTATTTATTTACTGACTCCCCCCATGTATGACCTCTTTGATAGGGGAGCCATGATGACATTTCAGGCTTCTTCTGTTCAACAGTCCAAGAAATGTCTGGGTATCCTCCTTTCCTCACTGTATAATCACCTGACTAACTAACTGTAGGTACCTTTGGGGAACAACTGGGGGCATTGTTATAGTAGCTACTTGACATGGTGCTGCAGGTTTCTTCCTCTGGGGGCTGGAACCACCCTTACAGTCCATGGGTCCTGGGTCTAAATAGTGTTTCTTGTCTGAAAACATGGCAAGTCATGTAATTTTATCGAGCTGACCACACTCAGCCTCCTGTTCAACCATTCTTGCATTTATTTATTTATTTATGACAAATAAAATGTTATATATTTAAGGTGTACAATGTGATGTTCTGATACATTGATATGTATACACTGTGAAATGATTACCACAACCAAACTAATTAACATATCTATAACCTCCCATAGTTACCATTTGTATGTGTGTGTGTGTGTGTGTGTGTGTGACACTTGAGATTTACACTTAGCAAAATAGTCACCATGCTCTACATTAGGTTTACTCTTGCTTTCATTTAATGATATATAATGAGCAATATTCTCATTGGTTGCTTCTATTTTACTCCTTTGGGGCTCTGTGTTCTAACCATCTCCAGAATTCTCTGAAGTTCAAGCCCCTTCAGCTGCAAATCTAGACAGTTATTACAATAATTATAACTCCTTAGGATGTAGACAGAAGGGAGCCCATGTACACTGGTGGTGGAAATGTCAATTGGGGCAGCTACTGTGGAAAACAGTATGCAGCTTCCTCAAAAAGCTGAAAATAGAACTACCATATGACCCAGAAATTCCACTCCTGGGTATATACCTCTAATTTGAAAAGGTACATGCACCCCAATGTCCACAGCAGCATTATTTACAATAGCCAAGATATGGAAGCAGACTAAGTGTCCATATACAGATGGATGGATAAAGAAGATGTGATACACACACACACACACACACACACACACACACACAATGGAATACTACTCAATCATAAAAAAGAATGAAATTTTGCCATTTGCAACAACATGGACGGGTTTGGAGGGTATTATGCTTAGTGAAATAAGTCAGAGAAAGGCAAATACTGTACGCTATCACTTATGAGGAATCTAAATAATAAACTAGTGAATATAACAAAATAAGAAGCAGACTTACAGATACAGAGAACAAACTAAAGGAGAGAGGGCAGGGGAGGGGCAAGATACGGGTAGGGTGTTATTAAGAATAATATGCCAACGAATTGAATAAACTAGGAGAAATGGTTAAATTCCTAGAAACATAGAACCTGCCAAGACTTGAATCATGAAGGAATAGAAAATCTGAGCAGATCAATAATGAGTAAGGAGATTGGATCAGTAACCAAAGTCTCCCAACCAAAAAAAAAAAAACCTGGGACCAAATGGTTTCTTTGGTGAATTCTACTAAATATTTAAAGAAGAATTAATGCTGATCCTCTCATACTCTTCCAAAAATTGAAGAGGGAATACTCCCAAACTCAATTTTACGAGGCCGGCATTACCCTGATACTAAAGCCAGATAAGGACACTACAAGATATAAAGCTACAGGCCAACATCACTGATGAATACAAATATGAAAATCCTCAAGAAGGGGCTTCCCTGGTGGCACAGTGGTTAAGAATCTGCCTGCCAATGCAGGCGACACAGGTTTGAGCCTTGGTCCAGGAAGATCCCACATGCCACGGAGCAACTAAGCCTGTGCGCCACAACTACTGAGCTTCTGTGACACAACTACTGAAGCCCGCACACCTAGAGCCCGGGCTCCACAACGAGAAGCCACTGCAATGAGAAGCCTGTGCACTGCAATGAAGAGTAGCCCCCGCTCGCCACAACTAGAGAAAGACCACATGCAGCAACAAAGACCCAACACAGTTAAAAATAAATAAATAAAAAATAAATAAATTTATTTAAAAAAATAAAATAGAACTACCATGATCCAACAATTCCACTTCTGGGTATATATCCAAAGGAAATTAAATCAGGATCTCAAGGAGATATCTGCACTCCCATGATCATTGCAGCATTATTCACAATCACCAAGATGTGGAAACAACATAAATGTCCCTCTATAGATGAATGGACAAAGAAATTGATATATATATATATATATATATATATATATATAATGGAATCTTTTCCACCCATAACAAAAAAGGAAATCTTGCCATTTGCTTCAACAGGGATGGACCTTGAGGCCATTATGCTAAATGAAATAAGTCAGACAGAGAAAAACAAATACTGTATGATATGATATCACTCAAATATGGAATATAAAAAAAGCTGAACTCACAGAAACAGAGAGTAGAATGTTGGTGGTTACTAGGGGCTGGAGGTGGGGGAAACGGGGAGATTTTAGTAAAAGAGTACAAACTTCCAGTAAGATGAATAAGTTCTGGGGGTCTAATGTACAGCATGATTACTGTTAATAACACCATATTATAGGGAATTCCCTGGTGGCCTTGTGATTAGGATTCTGGGCTTTCACTGCCATGGCCCGCGTTCAATCCCTGGTCGGGGAACTGAGATCCCACAGGCTGTGCAGCTCAGCCAAAAAACAAAAAGCCAAAAAATATATTATATTGAATATATTATATATATTCAATAATTATATATAATATATATTAAAATATATTGAAAGTTGCTAAGAGAGTCGATCTTAAATGTTCTCACTACAAAAAAGAAATGGTAGCTATGTGAGGCAATGGAAGTGTTAACTAACCCTACTGAGGTAATAATTTCACAATATATAAGTATAGAAAGTCATCACACTGTACACTTATGTATTTGGCCACGCCATGCAGGCTCTTAGTTCCACAACCAGGGATCCAATCCCGCACCCCATGCTGTGGAAACGTGGAGTCTTAACCACTGGGCCACCAGGGAAGTCCACATTGGACACTTTAAATTTATACAGTTGTATATCAATTACATCTCAATAACACTGGAAAAAGATTAAATTTTTTTTAAAAAAGTATAGTTCTTTTCCTCCATTTCCACAGCATATTTCAGGAAGGTTCTGCTGTATCTTAAACCTACATATGGGCTTGGCAGCTAGAAGACGCAGAGGCAGATCTTGAGGAGGGTCCTTGATGGGTCTTCTGGCAGGGGAGGGCATTTTAGCTTTTTTTTTTTTTTTTCTGGCCTGGCCCCATGTCTTGCAGGATCTTAGTTCCCCAGCCAGGGATTGAACACTGGCCTCCAGCAGTGAAAGTGCCAAGTCCTAACCACTGGACTGCCAGGGAATTCCCAGCATGTTAGCTCTTAATTAGGGAGGGTTGGGCCATCTCTACAGGCCCTAAAATTTCACAGGGGTCAAGGGAGCCAAAATATTTGGGTTTATCCACCCACCCAGATGTCTCCCTCCCAAGTGTCAGAGTCTCAAATTATCCCAGCCGGGGTCTTGACTTTGGCATAAGAAACCCCACTCAGCTGAGCATTCAAATATCTTTGAAACTCAAGGCTGTTTTAAATTTTCTTTGGTCTTCAGCTTTTCCTGCTCTCCCACTGCAGGAAGTAAGACCTTCCTTGGCAGTTACCAAAGAGGCCCTGTGGTGTTCAGACTCAGTTTTCAACTGTGTGTTAACTGCCCTCAATTTTGCATTATCCCTCTACTGGGGATGCTACGGACTGATTTGTGCTCCCCACTCCCCCAATCCCCAAGTCATATGTTGAAGTCCTAAACCCCAATGTGCTGGGATTTGGGGATGGGGCCTTTGGGAGATAATTAGGTTTAGATGAGGTCATGAGAGTGGGGCCCTCATGAAGGGATTAGTGCCCTTATAAGAAGAGGAAGAGAGAGCTCTGTCTCTCTCTCTGTGAGCTCATGAAGAAGAGATCATGTGAGCAGAAGGATGGCAGCTGCCTACCAGAAGAAGAGGCTTCAGAATGAAATCCACTTTGCCAACACCTTGATCTTAGAGTTCCCAGCCTCCAACACTGTGAGAAACAAATTTCTGTTGTTTCAGCCACTCATCTATGTGACTTTGTCATGGCAGCCCAAACTGACCAAGAGAGAGGTCAACACCATTTATTAACAACCAGCCAATTCCATCGTCCTTATATTCATTGTTCTCTCATATTTTCCAAAGGCTTGAACCATTGTACTGTCCAAGGCAGCCTCCTCCAATGGAACATTCTTCCAAGTCACCACCTCATTGTCAGGGCGACAGTGAGTGACTGAGTCGCAAAACTCCATCTTATCATCTTCTTGACAACACCCAGTGCCAACTCTGTTGATTCGGGTTGTGCAGGAAGCAGACACTGAGTTAGGGGTGTGAGACGTTTGTTGAGGGGAGGGGGTTGTGTAATGCTTGAAAGATAAAAGACGGATGGGGCTGGGAAAACCAAGCCATGATGCAGATCTGAAACCTGTGAAGGGAAAGGGAGTAGGAAGCAGATTTGGGTAGGGAGAGCATGAGATGCAGAGAGGCAGATCTGACAAAGTCTCACCGCCCTACTGGGAAGATCTAGAGCAAGGATTACCTATTGGAGAAGTCCCACTTTGAGCTGAAGGGGCCAGGCCTCCACATGCTGTTTTTGGCTGAGGGATGCTTGGGAAAAGGGTGACTTTGGCTCTAAAAACAGAGGCAGATTATCCCTGAAGGGCTACAGTTGGTGGATACCAGCTATCTGCGCTGCTTGCACCTGACCAGCAAGTTATTTCACAAAGGGAGATGAGAGCAGTGCACCCCCGTGGTGACACACTCACCTTTTGGTCACTCGAGATATATTTTTTAGAGTGGAATGTGTACATTTCAACAGATCAGAAATTGCCTGGCAATACGTAGAATTTAGTTATTCAAATAGAAACCAAAGGACTGATCATTTGGAACCAGCATAAGCTCACCAAAAACAAGTTGCACCAGAAAACCAGCATCTCCTTTCTTTGATAAAGCTAGACAGAAATATGGCCTGAGTGGTGACAGTTTAATGTGTGACAGAAAAGTATTAGATAGTAAGTTAAAGAATACACTGAGCTGCGGATACTAAATAGTATTCTGTAAGCTGCCGTCCTTTGCTTGTTTTAAACATGGAAAAGAGGTAGAACAAATGCTTCAAGGTGATACCGAAAAGGAGGCAGAGAGTATGTTGCAAGATGGAAAAAGAAAACAAAAAACACAAGGCTCAATAGAATGGCAGGACTAAACAAGATGAAGCCTTACACAAATAAGTAACATACTTTACATGGGACCAAACAATAATAATAATTAAAAAAAAAAAACCTGTACAGGTATAAGCAAAATGAAAAACATAGGTTTACCAATCAAAATCATGTGTGGTGTGGCTGCCCGAAACAGTGAATTCAATCACAGGTGTTATTAAAAGCAGTGTCTAAACCAGTGTTTTTCGAATTTGTTCTAAACAGCAAACCCTTTCTCCTAACGCAAGCATATGCAGGACATCAATATGAAATATATTCAAGTGTGTCTCTGAGGTACCTCCAAGGAATTCCTAGAGCTGTGAGAAACAGCTTAAAAATCTCTGACCTAAACCGGAGAGTAAATTCCATTCTCTTTCATCTATCAGAGTATTTGAAGTAGTAAGATCAATTCTGGTTACCACACTTTAAAGCATCCTTAAAAATCTTGACCCTACAAAAGAATGACGAAAGGATATGAAAATGTGTCATGTAAAAAACCAGTGGGGGAGATGTTTTCCTGAGAGAGAAATATGTTCTCAAAACATTTGGAAACATCCGGAGAAGGGACTAGGATTAAGTCTATGTGTCTCCAGAAGGCAGAACTAGAAAAAAGAGATGAAGAGTCTGTATTAGTTTCCTAGGGCTGCTGTAACAAATTACCACAAACTGGATGGTATTTATTCTCTCACAGTTTTGGGGCTACAAGTCCAAGGTCAGGTGTCAGCAGGATCATGCTCTCTCCAAAGGCCCTAGGGAAGACTCCTTCCTTGGCTCTTCCACCTTCTGGTGGTTCCTGGCAATCATGGTGTTCTCCCCGTGTGCGTCTCTGGGTCTTTTCCAATCGTAGAACACCTCCACTCATATTGGATTAAGGTCCACCCTACGCCAGTAGGATCTCACCGACTAATTATATCTTCAACGACTCTATTTCCAAATACAGTCACATTCTGAAGTACTGGGAGTAAAGACTTCAACACAATTCAATCCAACGTGGAGACAGATTTCAGTTCGGAAGAAATAACTTGTTAATAATAAGGTTTATTCAAAAGCGCAATAATTTTCTGAGTTAGGTTAATTCCCATCAGTGAAGGTAGTCAGGAGTGATCGCTTCAAAGGCGTTGAGAAATAGTTCGTTTGGTTAGGTTATTGGACTAGAAAATATTAAATTCCTTTCCAGCTTTTTGACAATAGGCAATAAGCTCATGAACTAAGTAAGAAAATATCACACTAAATATTTCATTATCAGTGTCACCTAAAAACTTCAGCTTGCATCTCCACTCAGTAATTGACTATATAAGCTACCATACTTGGTGCTATGGGGTATATAAACATATCTCCTCTCCCAAACCTGCTTCTCCTCCTTGTATTTTGGTGAAGGTCATAGATCTCCACTCAGTTATCCAACCCAAGAATATGGGGGGTCATTCGAAGTATAAGCATATTGACTTAGGGCATGAAATTTTGGAGTCAGTCACTCAGGTTTAAATTCAAGCTCTATCACTTTTCAGCTGTGATTCTGAGCAAGTTAATTACAGTTAAATTTGTCTACGTTCTCATACTCTATTTTAGGCCATCATCCTCCTTTGTCTTTTATTTGAAAGCCTCATAATTCTGTTTAATTGAGGTAAGATGTTCAATAAACTAAAATTATTTAAAGTGTGCAATGTAGAACAAAAGAAAAAAGTGTGTAATGAGTTTATATACACATACACACATATATATATACACACGTATGTGTGTATATATATAATTATATACATGCACATCTGTGAAATCAAGATAATCAAGATAAAGAACATATCCGTCACCTCTGAAAGTTTATTCATGCCTGTTCCCACCGCTCCATATCCTCTGGCAAACACTTATCTATTTTTTTATTGAGGTTTAGCTGATTTACAACACTATGTAAGTTTCATGTGTACAACATATTAATTCACAATTTTTAAAGACTATACTCCATTTATAGTTATTAAAAAATATTGGCTATATTCCCTGTGCTGTACAATTTGTAGCTTACTTTATACATAGTAGCATCTTTTAATCCCTTATCCACATCTTGCCCCTTTCCCCTTCCCTCTCCCCACTGGTAACCAACAGTTTGTTCTCTATATCTGTAGGTCTGTTCTCTTTTGTTATATTCACTAGTTTGTCTTATTTTTTAGATTCCACATATAAGTGATAACATACAGTATTTGTGTTACTCTGTCTGAATTATTCCACTTAGCATAAAACCCTCCAAGTCTGTTCATGTTTTTGCAAATGGCAAAATTTCATTCTTTTTTACGGTGTAGTAGTATCCCATTGTGTGTATATATATATATACCACATCTTCTGCATCCATCCATCCCTCCCCCCACCCTTTCCCCTTTGGTAACCATAAATTTGTTTTCTATGTCTGTCTGTGAGCCTGTTTCTGTTTTGTAAATTTCATTTGTATCATATTTTAGATTCCACGTAAGTGCTATCATATGATATTTGTCTTCCTCTGTCTGACTTACTTCACTTAGTATGATAATCTCCAGGTCCATCCATGTTGCTGCAAATGGCATTATTTCATTCTTTTTGATGGCTGAGTAATATTCCATTGTGGGGTGTGTGTGTGTGTGTGTGTGTACACTACATATTCTTTATCCAGTCCTCGGTCGATGGACATTTAGGTTGCTTTCATGTCTTGGCTATTGTAAACAGTGCGGCTATGAACACTGGGGTGCATGTATCTTTTTGAATTAGAGTTTTCTCTGGATATGTGCCCAGGAGTGGGATTGCTGGGTTATATGGTAGTTCAATTTTTAGTTTTTTAAGGAACCTCCATACTGTTTTCCATAGTGACTGTATCAATTTACATTCCCACCAACGGTGTAGGAGGGTTCCCTTTTCTCCACACCCTCTCCAGCATTTTTACTGTTTGTGGACTTTTTAATGATGGCATTCTGACTGGTGTGGGGTGATACCTCATTAGAGTTTTGATTTGCATTTCTCTGGTAATTAGCGATGTTGAGCATCTTCTTTTATCAATTGTATTCAATAATTTGTGCCATAGTTAAGAAATCTTTGCCAAATTCAAGATGTCAGATTTTCTCATTTTCTTAAAGCAGTTTCACAGTTTTTACTCTTAGTCTATGATTCATCTGGGGTTAATGTTTGTATATGGTATGAGGTGGGATTTTTATTTTTTGCAAGTGGCTCTTCAAATGTTCTAGTACGATGTGTTGAATAGATTATTCTTTTCTTCTAAAAGTGCCCTGGCATCTCTGTTGAAAATCAACTGACCCTACCTTTGGACTCTCCCTTCTGTTCCATTGATGTGTATGTCTATATTTATGCCAACACTTTACAATCAATTCACGTCAGCATCATCTGTTGTCTGGATTACAATTAAGCCTCTTGTTTTCTCTTCCAGTTTTGTGACCTTTCCAAACACACACTCCAGCCTATGGCCAAGGTAATTTTTCTGAAGCGCAAATCTGACTCTGTCAGTCACTACAGCCCATAAGATAAAATCAAAACTCTATACCCTGGTCTCTCATGTTCTAGCTCTAGTTTTATCTCTTGACTTATTTCCACCACTCCCTCATCCAAATTGAAGGCTACAAACGCTGTTCTCTCTCACCCTGGGTTTTTGCATTTGCTGTGTGCTTTATCTCATATGCCTGGCAAACACTCTTCACTTCCGCTGGAATTCTTTCCAGACTCCCTTAGTCAGCTTTGATTGTTCCTGCTTTTTTTTTTTTAATTAAGTTTTATTGGAATATAGTTGATTTACAATGTAAATCATGTTTCTGCTGTACAGCAAAGTGAATCAGTTATACATATACATATATATTCTTTTTTTGGGTTCTTTTCCTGTATAGGTCGTTACAAAGTATTGAGTAGAGTTCCCTGTGCTGTACAGTAGGTTCTTATTAGTCATCTACTTTGTGATTGGTCCTGCTGTGATGCTCACTCAGCATTCTCTCATTACCCTGTGACACCACTGTCCTTCCCTGCCAGATCATAAGCTCCTTGGGACCCAGGAGGCACTCAATATGTGAATGAGTATAAAGTTGAACAAGACAGGTTCTTGTTCTTGAGAAACTCCCAACACGGTGTGGCATGCAGAGCAGTAAACCACGTCAGACTGTGTCACTCCCCACCCTACACCTCCAATGCTTTCTAGGTCTGTTGTTTCTGTTGTTGTTGTTGTTTTTTTATCATGATGTCCTGTTTCCCAGATAATCTTTCTGTACTGATCACTGCATTGAAATAAATCCCTTGGAGGAATAATTTGAGGCCTACAAAGAGAATAGCTTTCTCCAGAGAGGAGTTTCAGTTGCTTCTGATCACCTCCTGAGGACATGGCCGGTCACGGACCTCTTCTTAAACTAGGTCCACAGCCTGACATTCCCCAAATCACTCCAGGGTGCAAGTCTGAATCAGGGCTGTTTCCTCAAGTGACCTTTACTCTGGGAGTGGAATTCCACCGGGTCCTGGCTTTAAGTTAGTTTTGATGGGTGGGATGTTGGTGTAGTGACTCAGACTCATTTGGGGCATAGCCTGGGCTTTGTTTTCTGGGCAAACTTCCCTGTGATATTGCCCACACGCTGGCTCAGCTTCCTAATTCCCTCCCAGCTGACAAATGCTCTGAGCACAGAGGCATCTTTGAGTGCTAGGCTCATCTCTTTGTTTAGCGGAAACTTTGAAAAATCAATTTCAATCTTACCCTGACTCGTAAAGCCCTGTTATCATTTGGCCTTTGGCTTCTGCTCCCCCATGTGTCTGGGAACCAGACACATCACCCTCTGGGCTGACCTTCATACAAGTCCTGTCCTAGAGCTTTTAAAGCACTTGTTACCTTTGTGCTTGCCTAGAACCCATCCACAAAGTTTGTATTTTTCAAGTCATGACAACACTTTTTGCAAACCACGTGTTCCTCTGATTATCAGAAACTGCCATTTATCTGTACCCCTTCAGGCTTATCACTGTTGTATTATCTATTTCTTATCGCCCTTATCATAGGCCTTGGGAAGATATATGCTTCCTCTTATCTGCCATCCTTCTTGGTATAGGAGAGGTCATCACTAAGTATTTGCTTAATGTCCATTTTTAACCTTAATGAGTGTCAGGTTTACCTTTATGATCTCAGAGTCCCTTAGATGTATTTAGTTTAAAACAATCATATTCTTAATTTGTGAATACATTCAAGCAATTTACCTCAGAGATAAAGCATTTTATAAAAGAAAGCAAAACCAATTAAGAATGACAAATGACTTACTTTAAAGCAATTTTTTTCAAACTCTCTGGGATAGAAGGGTAGGGTGTTCTGCTATAACATTTCACACAGATGGTGGTTTGGTTTAGATGTATGTTTCAAAATTGCTACTGCCTAAGTTTCTTTGAAAAAGCTAGGATAGAAATACAAGTACAATCAGGTTAATTCAGCTAACATTTATTAAAAGCTTATGTGGCAACCAGGACCCGACACAGCCAAATAAATAAATAAATATTTTTTAAAAAAAGCTTATGTGATATGTACTGTGTGCTACATGCTGTATACACAAACACAACTGAGACATTATCCCAGTGTAAAGAGTTCCAGATAGAAGACTGGTTAGGGGGTAAAGACGGAAGGACAAAGACGGTAACTTTATAACAACATCTGAACTGGACCTTGCAGGTAGAAAAGCAGATAATGAACATTCTAGGAACAGGGGAGAACATTAGCAAAGTACAGGTAGTCTTGTGGCACCGTTACTTACGGAACAAGGTACGTGGAGGGCTGAAAAGCAGCCACGGAACATCGGGACCAGGCAGTGATAAGTCATAATGACAAGGAGACTGGAGAAAAGGGAAAGAAATTCCAGAGATGGTTTGAAGGTAGGCTCAACAGGACTGAAAAATGTCAGCGAGGACTAGTGAATAGTGTTAGATTCTTCATTTTGATAAATAAGTCAGATAGGAATGCAATTAACAGAGAAAGACAAATGGATGGCCAAGAGGCACATGAAAAGATGCTCAACATCACTAATTATTAGAGAAATGCAGATCAGAACTACAGCGAGGTATCACCTCACATCGGTCAGAATGGCCGTCATCAAAAAATCTATAAATAATAAATGTTGGAGAGGGTGTGGAGAAAAGGGAACCCTCTTGCACTGTTGGTGGGAATGTAAATTGATACAGCCACTATGGAGAACAGTATGGAGGTTCCTTAAAAAACGAAAAACAGAACTATCATATGACTACCAGCAATCCCACTACTGGGCATATACCCTGAGAAAACCATAATTCAAAAAGATACATGCACCCCAATGTTCACTGCAGCACTATTTACAATAGCCAGGACATGGAAGCAACCCAAATGTCCATCGACAGAGGAATGGATAAAGAAGATGTGGCATATATATATATATATATATACACACACACACACACACACACATATATATACATACCTACATACACACAATGGAGTATTACTCAGCCATAAAAGGGAATGAAATTGGGTCATTTGTACAGACGTGGATGGACCTAGAGACTGTCATACAGAGTGAAGTAAGCCAGAAATAGAAAAACAAATATCGTATATTAACGCATATATGTGGAATCTAGAAAAATGGTACGGATGAACCTATTCGCAAAGCAGAAATAGAGACACAGATGTAGAGAACAAACGTGTGGACACCAGCGGGGCAAGAGGGGGTGGGATGAATTGGGAGATTGGGATTGACATATATACGCTGCTGGGTATGAAACAGATAACTAGTGGACCTGCTGTATAGCATGGGGAGCTCTACTCGGTGCTCTGTGGTGACCTGGGTGGGACGGGATATGTGTATACATATGGCTGGTTCACTTCGCTGTACAGCAGGAGCTAGCACAACACTGTAAAGCGACTATACCCCAATGAAAAGTTAAAAAAAAAAAACCACCACATACAAGATAAAAGAAATAGGCATTTGGGGGGCTGAGAGTGGAGATAAGAAATTTTTCATGTTAAGTTGCCTTTTCTGCAGGATATAGCCAACCACATGAGGGTCTTGCCTGATGATACGTATCTACCCACATTAGGTCCTTGAAGATCAAGTACATGTATGAGAAGATATTCTCCACCTTACTTCCTTATTTCAGCTTTCCTTATTTGACCCTTTTATTCAGTTCATGTTTAATTACCCATGTATTACGTTAGTATGAAAAGTACTGTGGAATATGGGGAGGGTTTCAACAAAACCACTTATCCACAGTAGCTTAAACTAGTGAAGAAAAGTTATACCTTCTCTCAGAGGCAGAAATTATTTTAAGGATTATAATAAAAGGAGAGAGTGGCATCAAAGTACAAAGAAAGATGAATCTTGCATCTATCTAACCAGCTACTAATCTAGTTGTTTAGGGCTGCAGAAGCAGCTTGTTGGGATAAGAGAGCTTTATGGTAGTACAGCTGCCCCAGTGAGGAGTACAGGGCTCCTGGGTAAGTAGATCCTCTGTGGAAAGAAAACTTAGAATAGCAGCGGGACATACTGAATTTCTTCCTGCCAGGAATAACTGAGATGTGGAGATATCCCCTTCTTCAGCTTACCTCCTTCTCTCTTCCCATAGCTTCAGGAGTCGGTCACGTATGTGAGTTAGTTGATCTGTCTGTATACTTGGGAAAGCATGTCCTTATTAATCGTACAACTCGAAGCTCAGGAGCCCCAGACTCATGTTAACTCGGAGCGAGTGCTCCAGTCTCAGTTCCATCTTTTCTGAAAATGCCCAGTCTTTTATCAGGACTCAGTTAAAGCACGAAGAACCACTAAAACACACTAGGTTACACTACTAAGCAAAGATGATCTTTAAATTAAAAAAACAAGTGCCTTTAGTGACTATCTTCATTCTGTTGTATTCATTTTGGAAATGGACATGTTACTATTTCCATAATCCTTTAAAGATCACAGTCTTTTATAAAGAGGAACTATTATATAAATTTTCACATTATCATAAACTACAAAAAGGTTTAATATCTATCCAATTTAGCATTGAAGTCTACAGAAAAAGAAATCAATGACAACTGCTTTATTATTAAAAGTTACTGAATTCCATAAAGCACACAATGTAGTTTGTATTCAACTAACAAAAGTTTGATACATGTATTTAAAAATATATAATATATAGATTTATCTGTCAACATTTATATTCTATTTAAAAAGCAGTAGCTTTACATATTTTACAACTTGATTTTATAAAATACATACATCCGCCCTATGCAAATCTTCAAGCATGAGCTTCCATTCCTATTAATAAAATGCACAATCTATATTTCTGAGTATTCAGAGAAAAATGGTACCAACTAAAAATAACGTATCCATTATGACTTGAACATGCACCTAATTCTTGGCTACTAGATAACTGACCTAATAATCTATTCAAACAACTATGTTCCTTGAGCTTGACAATCAGTTTGCATTACGTAAACAATCTGTGATTAACTATGAAGAGACTTGCATTTCCAGGGTATCTAACACAATCTACTAAATTCTTTATTCGTCCTGTTTCAGGTTTTTAATTAGAGAGGCAAGATTATTCAGTAATTTGATGTGCCAGGAAATCTGACAAGTGAAGTCACACCTAACAAGCCAAAGCCCAGTGAGTTTTGAAACCGTGCTTTTGCCTTTGAGAAAACAGCTCTGAGAATTACTGTGGGAGCAAACTTTTCTCAAAACCCTGATGGTGTATGTGCCAAGGAATAGAACAAGAACTATTTCTCCTTTCCCAATCAACTGCGCTCAACTTGTAAAACTCGAGTTCTTTAGGTATGTGAAGATGTACTGGCTTCTATTCAGACATTCCTTCCACATATTCAAAATGGCTTCAGGTATCACAGTTTTATTAACAAAAAACTTTTCATAAGAAAGATATTCATGTAATAATTTTGGAGATTCATCCCCAACTATAAGTCCCAATGCTAACATTTGAGAATTAAAGTCACAATAAACACCTCAATTATCAGGACCAGAGACTTCAACTTGAAGGACAGAGATCTAAGTTTGAAGTACATGTTTAGATTCCAGGGGCCTCTAATGATAATGATGTATATAAATGTCTTTAATTTATGCTGAGAAAGTGAAAGTCTCCCACAAATTATTATTTTTAAAAAATAGTTCCAAGTCTCAAAATGGTTTAGAAACTTAAGTGGAAAAACACTTTCACCAAAATAAGTAATTTAATTCATTTGGGCAATAATTAGGCTTTGAGAGAGTCACATCCAAAAAGTAAATGAAATTCCCTCAATATCAGTATTTAAGAACTAAATTATAGCTAACAACAGCTTATTTATCAAGTAGTCAATTATTCAGCAAATTTAGCCATCTACTGATGGACTAAGATTAGGTATCAGAAATTATTTTATTTGTAGGATGGAATCCTTTTATTAAAATTATTTTCTGATATAATTTTAATAATCCTCCTTCTCCAGATTTCCTAACCTCAAGAAAGGGAAAGGGAGAGGAAAGGGAAGGAAGGAAAGAAGGGCGGGAAGAGGGGAGAAAATCTGAGACGTCAGAGGGACACTGAAGACTGATCCACTGGTATCTGTGAGGAGACAGGAAGGAAGAAGAATAAAGGAGGAATAAAAATAAAGACTGCAAAGAGGATTAGGGCCAGGAGGTGCAGATTAAAAGATAACTTTTTCACAGATCTTAATCATGCAAAGGCATTAGCATAACAGAATAGTGCAGTAGCTGATTTTGATAACAATGAATCCTCAGAAGACTCATGGTTAAGCCTCAGCTCTTTTTGAAAATAAACTTATGTGCACAATTACAAATCTTAAGCATTCAGCTAAAATATGTACAAAGAACTAAATAAAAGTGAGATGGAGAAATGTAAGCAGCAGTAACCATAAAGGCTTAGAACTAGTGACACTGAATTCTTTATTTAAAAAAAAATTTTTTTAAACACACAGTACCTCCTCTTCTCTTCTAAGGAAGAAGCTTTAACAAGTTTTTAAATATCTCAATTCTCAAAAACAATAGGCTTTTTAAAAAATAAGACTTGATTACCAGAAACAAGTAATATGTTGTTACATACCATTTTCATATCATTACTCATTTCAATTCATCTTTGATGCAATCTGGGAACAATTAAGCAGTCACTAGATACCTGTTTTAGAATCTGAAGAAATTATTATCCACCACAGGAATCTAATGATATATATTTTTGCATATAGTTAAAATTTCTGAAGGGAAAAAGTAGTAAACTATTCTAGTCACTTTATACGAAATATTTATATACCTAGTCAAAACAATTAGTATTAAGATCTTTCTCCAGATGAACTCTATATAAAAGCTATTTTTAGCATTTTCTTCCGGGGATTAAAAAAAAAGCCTTATTTCCCTGCTAGCTAAAAAGGAGGAATTTGTACACTACAAGTAAGTCCTTTAGAGATGAATATTAAATTCCTTAAGAGAACAGCCATAAAATTTATTTTTAAAAATTTATCTTAAAAAACTGAAAAGCGTTTCTCCCTTTAAAATCTATGGCATTACCTACTTGACATAATTTTTTTCTTTTTTTTGGAAAGGGCACCAAGTTCATGATCTAAACATGCAAAATAAGGAACTGAATGTATCACTGCCGTAACAGAATTTGGCAAACCAGAAGAATGGCCTTAAAATAAATAAATAAATAAATAAAAAAGAAGAGAGTACATATTGTCCTAAATCTGAAGGTATAATTCTGTAGACCTATGCAGCAGATAGTGCCTCACAGAGGGAATGCAGGGAAGAGGGAAGTAGCACGTTCCTATGTACACTTTCTTAGTTATTCTGGTTGACATTCAACAACGCAATACACAGAAATATTCTTTTTATTATTACAAAGCCGTTAATTGCCCTCTCTTGAGCAATGACTCAGGTAAACATCTTATGCTTTTAATAATGTAACTTATATTTAAAATTAATTAAATCTAAGTGCACAGGAGTTTTCAATGATTCCTAAATTCAAGGAAGTAACGCATAAGGTGTTACCAGATTGCAAATTTTGAATGGTTGGTGCTTCTGTGTTTCAGGATATTTCATCCTATCTTCTTCTCCTTAAACCATAAAATGTACCAAAATTATCTGGTTTTCCTTTGCTTTCCTCTGTGTCATTTTAATTTATTGTACGGTATCTCTAAGTAGAGAGAGAGGTATGTTAAAATACTATTATTTGTATTAAAAAACTCAATTGAGGCTATATATGACCTATTAATCTATACGATAGCATTGTTAACCATTGACCTGGTATATTAATTCCTTTGGTGAATAAATGTCACAGGTCATTTCTTTATAAAAGGATTTTAGTAAGAGGACCAGCAGTACGGAGAGAGACCCTCACCCCACCCCAGAGAATGATCAAGTGAATCAGTAGTTTAGAGCAGTTACGTAAAATATGAAAAATACATAATTTACAGCTGCAATTTTCATATTAAAAAGCAGTTAAAAACTAAGAGTAGTTCAAAGCATTCCAAAAAACATTTTTTTGTCTTGGTTAAATCGGCCAACTAATAAGACTGATAGAGACCACTGTGAGAATTGGTGTATATCTAGTCAAGAACAAAAATGTTTTTAAGTTTAAACACTGGTAGTTGCTAACCAGCAGTATAAACGGTGTCCACAATTTGGTGGCTGGCCATAGTTTAAAATTTTTTTTCAAGTTATTTCTACAGCAGACATATTTTAGAAGTCTACCCACCCCTGAGTTCAACAATTATACTTTTAGAGTGTAAAATTATACGCCCTTAATTAACAACATGTACAAAGCTACAAAATGTCATCTATACAGAGATTAAAAACAAGTTTTAAAATATTCTTTGCCAATTATTGATTGGATGGTTTTGCTGGGGTACATATTTCAAACCTTTTAGCCAACTGGCTTTCATTTTTAAGCCCAAATTGATTCATTATATTCACTGCAGGATATGTCAAAAAGAGTGCAACAATAGGCATTAGTAAAAATAACATTGTAGTAGAAACAGATTTTGCATATGTGAAAAGGTAATTTATAAAATACATTAATTGCTTTTTAAAAAGAGAACCTAGTTGCAGTATCATTAACTTACATGGTACTGAGAGTTGGACCTTTCAAACAATTTTTTTTTCTATAGAAAAATGTTATCTAGCTTGTAAGCAAAGTCTTAAATAACAACAAAACAAAGCAAAACAAAACAAATCCCTCCAGAACAAAACTGTATGGTTGTGTGAGACAAATAAGCAAACATACCATTCTATAGTGTACTTCTGCCTAAATTTTAAAATAAAAATGTCCACACTCTTTTGTTAAAACATTAAGCCTCTGTCAAAAATGTATTTCTTATTTTAGGGTACAGGATTGAAGGACAAGATGATACTTACAAGTAAAGAAAATTTACAAGAAAAAACTTGACAAAAGTTTTTCAATTAAAGTACTGTAACATTCAAACTTGACTTAACATAACAAAAGAAACAAAACTGCAAACAAAAATGTTTATGGATTTTTCCGAACATAAATAAATGAAACAGTGTCGAGGCAGCAGGGCTCATGCTGACGGCTAGCGGGAAGTAGCAGAGTGTCATCTGCTTGGGGAAATCGTTAACGTACAAACGACAAGCCCAGATCATGGACTGCAGCAGTTTACTTGTCACTGCCATTTTTCTTACTTCCAAAATAAAGCCTTGATTAAACCACTCATACCCTATATTACTCACACCTTTACTTCAGAGACTGAGGAACTATATACAACAGATGAATTCATTTTCACCATAGGGATAACATATTGTACCTCTCTGCCAATGTCACTTGAAAACTGTCCATGTCAAAACAACTTGACAGCAGATATAAACAATTCAATAAATATGCAATGATCTTTCATTACAGTCCTTTAAAGACGCATGTTAATTCATGCTGTTAACCTTAGGGTTCACAGTGCATAGAATCCAAATGTAAGCAGTTGGGGTGACTTTCAAAGTAATGTTGGTTCCCTCACTTTATTTATAATCCCACTCTAACTGATAAGTTCATTTCATAGGCCCTATCATGCATTAATCATTGGGTGGCAGGAGTTAATGAAAATTTTTCCTGTTACAACGTCCATTGCCGGCAATGAACGTCCCAAAACCGCCAAGGAAGTCATTGTTATTGCACAATACATGAGGACCTGGAACTTTTCCAAAAGCTTAAAAAAATAAAAATAAAAAATGGAATTATATTTGACATTTCCTGACACCTGCATTAATACTGTATGACTAATAAAAGCATGTCAGTTGCCTGGACTGAACCAGCGATCAACATGCGCCCAGAATGCACACGAGTAAAAATGCAGTAAAAGGAAGTAGTCTTCATTGCCTATAGGTCACTTCCAGTCAAAGGTTAAAGTTCAAAGACTGAATGATCAAAGTGCTCATTTTCTCAGTAGGACTATCTTCTGCTAGGAGGATGATAACAGTGGCATCAACAAGTATCATCTTTAAGAAAAGGAGAAAAAAGATAATTAAAACAGTCAAGCATGCGTAAGTAAAATCTACAAGTTAGTCTAATACAGAAATAATTTCAAGTAGCAAGAAGAACATGGTTTACGTTTCTGACTTGTCTCCCCCAATCCCTGCAAATAAAAAAGTCCATTTTGTGTTCGAGTATATAGTGACAAGCAAATCAAGCTGTATTCTTTCAGGGAAATGGTAGTTTACACAAATCTTAAAATGATATTATTATCAGTATGTTAATTCTATTTCAAATAATAAATTGATATATGTTAGCACATATTCATGATTTACCAATCATAAGAGAATTCTTTTATGGGCAACAATTTAAAACTGTAATGAGACAGGAAGGAAACTCCTGACCAACACTGTCATGCTACTTAACACAGAATAATACAAGTATGTCACTGAAAGAAGTAACTTCACATATGAGCTACAATCTCTAAATCAATCAGTAGTAAATGTTATTGATTTCTCTTCAGAAAATAAATTTTTCAGCAAGTATACATATACATGCAAAGGAGGTCATTTTTAAAAAAACAATCCCATAGGTATAGTAACACATTCTGATAGCCTCAACACATTTATGTAACACATATAAATTCTTGGGAGTTGATGACTTATTTTACAAAATTTACTTCACAAAACCTATTTGAAGGATTTTGAGGACTGGTTATTCTTCAGAAAGAATCTCTAGAAAGAAGTAAGACTAGTGGCAACTACCCCAAAGTTCTGAAAGCTCTCAAGGAGAAAATTCTAAACAACTGGCCAAAATATTTTACACAAACCATCCCATGTTAGGATTGATATATTGCTAATAAAATTCTCATTCATAAAGACTCAATGAGAGCTAAAAAGCAGTAAATCTGACTTCTATGCTGGGCAAATTGGTGAAACATTCCATGATCCTATACGTTAAGGGTGATCTAAAGGGTGAAACAGACTAAATTTTAAAAATAAACTGTATCTAAATCATTAGAATCCTTTAAATAAATAAATAAATAAATAAGAACATCTTTAAGAAGAGGACAAGTAAATAGTTTACAGCCTCTAACTGTCACATTAAAGTATCTGTTTCTTCAACGACTGTGGATCTTGCAATAAAGAGGATATATTTGCCATGGATCAGAATAAGCTTAAGAATATGAGGAGGTCCCTTAAAACGTCACTTCTCCAATAGAGTATTTTATAACACTAGGGTCTCTTGAAATTAATACTAAATCATGTAAATCTCTAAGCTAAAAGATGGCACTAAACTCTACCTAGTAGAGTATGTCAAACTACTGGGGATGAAGTTTAGTATCGTACCACGTAACAATGTTTACAATAAGAAAAGTGACAGATAAAATCCAACTTAAACATAAAGTTATCTAGTTAACTAGATAGCTTTTATCTCCAAAGACATATCATCTTTGATAGGTGGAACCATAAATGTATCTTTATCAGATTGTTTACTCTGAAAGTTTTTCAGTATAGTAGGCTGTTGTATGAATGTGCTACCAACCACCAAAATGATTAGGAGATCTATGAGAAGCCATTCTCCCAATCCCAATCCCCATCCCCATCTTGGGTCAGATGTTAAAAGAAGTTTAGGACTAACACGATACTACTTGCTTTGAATCCTCTATCTTTGGAGAAATAAGCTTATTAAATAAGTTCTGAAGATGGATTTCAATTATTTCTGATAGCTGGACCCAAAGGGACTACAACATTACATATCCATGATGGCTATATGTAATAAGGAAGCTATGAGTAAAAGTTCAGTATGAAGACAGGTTATGAGCCAAACCCATGTCTACCTTTTCCCTAAATAAGAAGGGAATCACTAAGAAGCAAAACACTCGTTTGTTAACAGAAGGAACACAGTTTCCTAGCTATATGAAAAGGATTATTGGATACTAGGACTGGCTTCCAAAAAAAAAAAGTTGGTAGAGTAAACCTATCTTGGATCAAGACAAATACAGGTCTATAAAAGGTGGTGAAAGAACACAATATGTTTAGCCTCTTGGCTAAAGTATTTGTGGCAAAATTACGGCCTGAAAAAAAAAAATCTCATAATAAACCACTTAAATTTTTTCTGGAACTACAGAAGAACCTGCTAAAATTATATCCTCAAATATAATACATAAAATACCAGTCCCAAAGAGGTGACACCTACCATGGCTAACTTCACTGGGCTTCTGGGAAATGTGAATGAGAGAACTGTATTAGAAGGTGGTCATTTAATTTTCCCCAAAGTATAAAAACCATCACATTATATTGGAAACCATCTCCCTGGATATTCCCAGGGAGAGAAGACTAGAAGAAAAGGAACATAGTAAGAGGTCAGTAGATATGAAGTGGGATGCTACCTCCAAGAAACACAAAAATAAATCTTTACAGTTAAGTTTGTGTCTCAACAGTTTAGGGAATTAAAAGTTTTCCTTTGATGAACTGATTCAAGAAAGATTACACAGTAGACAATAGAGTTGTTATCCCGCAGGAAATAAAGGGCAAAGACCTAAACTAGAGTGAAAGTTTGGACTCAGGAATTTAGAAAGTGGTTTTGTAACCCTGAAAGGTAGTACAAATAAAAAGGTTCAAAACTAACATAGGTAAACCTACGGATAGTTATTAGGCAGGGAGAAAAGGAGTTTGTTAATACTAGTCTGAGACAGTTTTGTGTTCCTATCTCCACATTATCCTACAAGGAAATGTTCCAGCTGAATGGAACCCGAATGTAGTCTATAGTTTTATAAAAAATATTGCTCTACTCCTCCCCAAATTACCATCTCATCAGTCTACTGGACATAGTATTGAAACATTATGCCAATTTAGTTCTTATAAGCCTAGTTTTCTGCAGCCCATACTCAGCAGCCGTCTTAAACTATATTGTTCAATTATCTATCACCTTAAGGAAACTGCTTCAGGAACCACAGACCTGTACTCCCATCTGTGAAAAGCAACCATTTATGAAACTAAGTCATATATGTTTAATACTGATCCCAGGAAACTGATGGGTACCATGAATGGACTCTAGTTGGTTATCTCACTGAAGTATTCTTATGATCTCATAAAAAGATACTTTCCATCTTTTTTAAGAACAATTATGTCTGTTTTACGATACAGAACTCTGAGGCTCAATCACTAATTTGTGCACTGAACTGGGTACAGATCTGTTCTCTAAGGAAGATTCTACACCTGAACCACAGGTGACTTCTTCAGCCCTTCTGTATGCTGAGATGAGCTGCCTTATTCAAACACCTATTTTGGTCACAGGCCTCTTTACTTTTTTAGCCCTATTCTCAGCTCAACTGATTTTTCAAAGCATATGGACCCCCACCTTAACCAGCAACACAGAGTATCTGCATTCCAGTGCAGGAAAGACCTTAATTCCTTAGTGAACAGAAACTATAAGAGAGCTCTGGACAACAGGTTGATAGTCAACTTCAAGTAATTAACAACAAGGAATATGTATTCACATACCAATGACTTTTTACACGTTAACAAGTTATTGCGTTCTAGAGAAGAATCTCAAAAGAAATACAATATAAGGTGTGATGTGTACAAAGACAGTAACAGTGGGGTAGCATGACTGGCCTAATTTTCAAGGTATACTAATAATGTGGAAGATCACAAATTTACGCTCAGAGAGGCTTTTTTTCAAGAATCCAACAGTGGTATCTGGCAGCTCAATTTTGGTGTGTCAGCGGAGTCCTTCTCTTCTAAAACCAGGAGATCAACTCAATTTCAGATTTGTTGTTCTTCATTAATAATGCCTCCATCCTACATCCTGGAAGCTCCCTCTGAGGTACACAGATGTCACTAATCTGAACCAAAACCTCTCTTGCCTCTTTGATTACACCTGACAAACGCTCTGACCCACGCTGACCCAAGTATGTTGGTCAGCACCACACAGAGGGGCTGTGGAGCTTGACATGAGGCCTACAATTCTGCTTGGTTTCTAGAAACTGAAATGTTAAGTGTTTCAGTGAGTTCTTCCAACTCCAAGCAAGTCTTTGTTCAGTCTCTGATCTTTTTGTTTAGCATTGCAGGTCACATCAGGACACTACTCTGATCTTGCAATCCTTTCAGAATTAGATGATGGTAAGAAAATAACTAGAGTCCGTATTTCTTGGTAACTGGCATTAGTTATAAGGAGAACATAATCAATGAAGATCTTCTGGAACTAAAGCAGCTAAGCGGAAAAACATAAGCTGAAACTTCAAAAGTTCCAAAACAAAGCTAATGTGGTTCTGCTTAAACGAGTATGATTACCTTTTTTGATAAGATTTTCCAAATTCAACTATAATACCAAGGTGGGCTATTTTTCATATTGTTTATAACTGTTACTGTGAAATGTATAAAGGAGAAGACAATATACACTACACAGCTGAAATGCTTTAGCTTTGTAAAGGTAAAGGAACAGTTCAAGGAAGAGTCCCTGTACCCAACCACCTGTGCGACAGAGCGGGTGCTCTATCATCTCAAAGTATAATGAACACTACCCTTCTTTGATTTCGTATGACACTCACTCATGGAGCAAAACCGTCCATTTAAGGGAGAATGCAGGAGAGGAATGGTTCAGGCATATAGGATTCAAGCAGGAGCAAAAAACACAGTGAGATAAGAATGGTCACTGTAAGGCAATGAACTGAGGAGGTTTTAAACAGGATGATCTGTAAACGAAAAAAAGTTATCTGTACCTGGGACAGGAAACTAGAAAAGGATAGTCATGATTCAGGTGAATTAGAATCAGGTGCCTTTTTAAAATGGCTGATTTGTACTGAGGGGGATACTTTTAATCTGTTTACTGGGAAAATGAATTCCTATACAAACCCTGTACTATTTTGCATTATGTAAGAGGTTAATTTAGTTTGAAAAGCCTCTTTTCTTAGTACTTCTTGGCTAACTTGGGAGATGATCCACCTTTAAACTGTTAAAAGACTTTTCTACTTTAGTTATAAAAGTATGGCTTTCTCAAGTAATAGATAAAAGCCATTAACTATGAAAAATAACTTCTACTATGAAGTATATTTTATTTTAAAGAATTTTTATATTTCCAGTCTTACTATGCAAGTTTTCTTATTCAAAAGCAGGCAATAAGGGACTTCCCTGGTGGTCCAGTGGTTAAAAATCCACCTTCCAATGCAGGGGACGCAGGTTCGATCCCTGGTCGGGGAACTAAGATCCCACATGCCGTGGGGCAACTAAGCCTGCACACCACAAATGGAGAGAAGCCCACATGCTGCAATGAAGATCCCGCGTGCCGAAACTAAGATCTGACACAGCCAAAAATTAAAATAAATAAGTAAATAAATATTAAAAAAAAAAGCAAGCAATAAGAAATTCTGGAAGTATTCTTAAGTAAAGTCCTTCTGATAAGTCCCTCTGACTATACAAGGCAGCATTAGAGGGCTTAAGAGATGATTATCTTTTTGAAATTTCCCTACCAGGGAATAAGGAAGGGAAAAATGGGAATATACGGTCTAACAATGGGGTGGGATAGAGTGGCAAAGAGAACTGTATTTTCAAAATATACATATTTTAAAAATTACATCATTCTAAGACAATTTCTTCTCAAGTTTAACAAAAAAACTTAAAAGTGGTTTAAAAACACTGTGGAAAAGACAATTGGGGAATTTTTCTATTATTAGTGAGATTGGGTCTGAAATAGAATGACTACTATCTTGGCAACTTTGACATTTTAAAAAATGTTTGATTTAGTTGTATTTGTCAACATTCCTGATTGACGAATCTTAATTTTTGATGAATTTAAGAACTTATTATGCAAAGGTAAAGGGGACTGTGACACTCAAGGAATGTTTTTTCTTTTTGAAAAGGTTCTTTGTAAAGGCACAGAGGGAAGGGACAGCTTAGTATTTAGTCCTAAAAGGCAAGAGGATGTGCAAGAATGAGAAGCCAGAAATGTAAACTGAAGGAAATGGCCAATTAATTCAAGTAGGATCTTGTTTTAGTTTTAGTGGACCTTCAGTGTTCAGATTCCCATGGGAAAACTGTCCTTTTATATTTAAGAATCCCTGAAACAGTAGTTATCAAGTGACCAGCTATATCAGAATTATTGGGGATATCTTAAAAAGTAAAACAAAACCAGCATTCTGGCACAGTAAGAAAGTTGATCAGATTCCTTAAAGGAGGGAGTAATCAACAAGGCTTTGGTGAAAGAGTTCCCAAGAAGAGTGGAAGGAGTCCTTCCAGGCAAATATAGCACACGTGGAAACAACAGAGGATAAGGAATAGAGCGCCTATTATAAATAACGCTCCATGGAGCACTTCATGCATCAAACATTTTTTGTATTAAAGATGATTTTCCAAGGATGGATTCTCAGAAGTTTAGCAACTAAGACAAAAGGTTCAGTCGAACTTTAAGCTTGTTAAATATCGCTGAACTGCTAAATACTGTTGAACTGCTGTTTCCTTAAAGGATTACACTAACTTGCTACACCACCAGCAAATATGAAAAGGTTTTTTTTGTTGTTGTTTTGTTTTGTTTTTGGCCATGGGGCATGCGGGATCTTACTTCCCTGACCAGAGATTGAACCCGTGCCCCCTGCAGTAGAAGCACGGAACCTTAACCACTGGACCACGGGGGAAGTCCCCTGAAAACACTGTTTTATTCTACCCTTTATTCTCCTCCTCCAACACTGCATTCATTTTATAAAATTCTGCCAATTCAATAAGTTTCAAAATATTAAATTTGTCATTATTTTACTGTGCTGAACTTTTTTGCCCACGCTTGTAATTAATTTATTCTTAAGCAACTATTATAAATGGTCTTTATTTTTAATCAAGCTATGTCTTTCACAATTTTATTTTTTTAACTTTACATTGACTGTGATTTGAGGTTTTTCCGTGCTTTTTTTCTCTTAATTTATTTCTTTTATTTATTTAGTTTTGGCTGCGTTGGGTCTTCGTTGCTGCACGCGGGCTTTCTCTAGTTGCGGCGAGCGGGGGCTACTCTTCGTTGCGGTGCGCGGGCTTCTCGTTGCGGTGGCTTCTCTTGTTGCAGAACACGGATTCTAGGCGTGCGGGCTTCAGCAGTTGTGGCACGCAGGCTCTAGGGCACAGGCTCAGTAGTTGTGGCGCACGGGCTTAGCTGCTCTGCAGCATGTGGGATCTTCCCGGACCAGGGCTCGAACCCATGTCCCCTGCATTGGCAGGGGGATTCTTAACCACTGCGCCACCAGGGAAGCCCGAAAAGAGTAATTCTATTTCAATGTCTATTCTTGCATTATTATCTTTTGGTGTTTGGTAGACTTATCCTCCTTCATCAACCTTTAATTCAAAATTCAAACTGCTCTTCTCATCTTTCTTCCAAACCTTAAAAGCACCCACTCTATCATTCTACTGAATTACATTAAACCAATAATTTGTAAAGAATATACATTTTTATAATACTTTAAAAATAATTTTTATAAATAATTTTATGGTTTCTCATGAATGTAAAGTTTCTGTTCCTAATTTCAAATACCTCTTTGAGGAAGCAGTAGTCAGCTTAGAAAAGATGCTAGCAGCCTTCAATTATTAAGCTACCATTACCCAACAGAAACAATAGAAATTAAATTATTAAACATAATGTATTCATAAAGCTACAATCAGTAGAACCTCAAATTTTTTTCAGGAATAACTATTAGAATAGGAAGAGCTTTCTCTAAGTTAATGGGCCATCTCTAACAATGCGATCCTCCACCCTAACAACAGTACCACAACTAAATGAGTACACAAGGCAGCATAACTTCTATATCAAGTAACAGGTTTCCCAATAGGCTAGTTCTAATTTGACTCAATATTATTACGGACTTCTGTTCTGCAATACAATGGTAGAGCAGAATGTTAAAGCGATTTTAGATTTTACTTGTATGATGGCCATGATTTTATGTGCCCCATTAAAAATCTAGTCTAACTTATCCATAAAATATCTTAAACTATTTTAAAGATTCATCTCCATATTACAAAAGTACAACATCAATTATATATTCTCTCTTTTTCCCAAGCAAGCATATATATAATCTTTCAAACCAAAATACTGAAAAGTTATCATTCTAAAATAAAACTGCTTACCATGATACCACCATTTTGTTTTCTTTGGATTCTTGTTACACGTTCGAACATAAAAAGAATTATCTGGTGGTCGTCTCTGAAACCAAAAAGAATTTAAATAGATAAGAAGCTGTAAAACAGGAAAACATAAGGGGGAGATAGTTTTAATAAAAGCTCTAGCAAAAATATTACAGAACGCATAAGAAACAATATAAATGCAGACGTCATAACTGAAAAAATAATATATTCCAGGAAATGTAACCTCTTGACACTGAAATTGTTAAAAAAAAAAACAGGTGTGCATATGTGGTTTGGGTTAGGTTCCAATGGGATTACTAGACAATGACTATCAACCTAAAGTGGCAGCATTAGGTTGTAAAGAATTTTGGTTTCATTTATCTTATCTCCCTAGAAATAATTTAATAATTACTTTTGTGAGCTAATCAAAACAAAACTCTACCTAACTAGGTTTGTCTGAGAAACTCTAGCAACTTATAATCCTCCACAAAGGATTATTGTTTTCCTGTAAACAAGTATCATCAAGGAGAGACCAAAGGATTTGGTTTCCAAAATGTATGTAAGAGGCAAAAGGGGGAAAAGACACATTAGCATTTCTGCAATACATACGCCCTGACTAGCACAATATTAGAAGCATACGGCAGCTCTGCAAGGAGTTACATCAGAAATAGCTGTAACTACAACTAACAACACTGAAGACAGGTTATGAAAGAATTTTCTTGAAAACTGTTGGATGTTGATAGACACAAAAAATATGTGCCTCTCTACAAAGATTTGGAAACATGTCAAATTTGTATTAAAGCCACTGAGGGCAGGTTAGTAGATAATATGATAGGTCCAACCAAATAGCAATGGTGAACAGGACTACCTGGGTAGCAGGAAGGAAAACTGACAGTCCACTTGGCACTTCTAAAATTCATATACATAATTATGATCTAACTCTTATGAGATAATAATAACAGTAATTTAACAGAAAGGAAGAGTAGAGCATAAGACACAAAACTATACCAAGATCACCCTGTTTATACAGTTAGAGAAAATTCCTGAAAAATTATTATCATGAAATTATATGTCTACTTTAAAGAATAGATGATCTGCTATTGTTTGTCCTGTAAAGTCATAACCTGTGTTCATGTGGAATAAACTGCTACTACTGTAACAAACAATAAACTCATCTATTTATCAGAACCCAATCTTCAAAAAACAAGTTTCTTTTTGTGAAAAAAGAAACTGCAACGAAAGAGTTATGACTAAAAAATGCCTAGAGTTAAATTAAAATTTGTATTCAGGGAGTTGACTACTCTCTGAATACAACGGAAAGTGAAACTCACGGAACCATGTCCACCACAGAATAAAATTCACCTGTTTTAATAGAACAGCTTTCGGTGAATATTTAAAAGACTTTTTAAAGCCTATTTGGTGCTAGATTCCCCTCAGTGCCAAAGCACGTTTCCTCTTCTTCTTAGTAATCTAGTACTTAGCACAGTAACAACAGCACATAGCAGGTACCTAATAATGTCTGAATTTTATCATTTTCCACAAAACTAATGCTGCCAGAATTCTGAGTTCCAGATTATCGTTTTGGTTGAATAAATTATAATTTACAGTTTATATTATATAATATAGTTTATCAATAATTTAAATGGAATGATTAGTCTTATACTAACTGTGCAAGAAACACTAACAGCAGACAACTAGAATGTGAAGGGAAAGATGAAGGTTAGAAAAGGATGAAGGAGTTAGAGAACATAATCATTTTCTAGCTTTTAACAGGAAATCATTACCTTTAAATGTAAACAAAGCTAGTAATCATAAGGCACATGTAATAAGGGCTATGCGCAGACACCACTCATGTTAATCTTAACTTCTCTTATTAAACCCTAGAGTTACTCCCTCATCTTTCTATAGACATTAACATTAAGAGAAGCCCCTGTGATTAGAAACTGCTCTGTACCACACCTGAAGGTCCAAAGCCTGCATGTGGGATGGAGGTGGAGATGGGGAGAGGAGAAAACATGGAAGCAGTAAACGAAAGAAACTTGTTTCCAAGCCCTTGGGGTTAACAAAAGCTCAAGTGTAGCCTAAAATGCAGCTTAGAAAAGCTAACAAGGAGGAAACTCAAGTTAAAAGGTGGTACTAACATTAGATAATATGCACCCTATTTCATCTATTCTAAGATGTACATTTTTTTCTTAATATTCCTAAATGGGGATACATGTCTTTCAACTAATGGTGTATCATAGTTTAACTGCCAGAAGTTTCATTCTTCCTCTTGTACATAAAATTGTATATTAAGGGCTCTGATGCTACGGTTAAAAAATACATACACAATTTAACCCATTATTTCCCATTCTTACTTGAACAAAAAAATTTTTTTAAACCTAACACCAAGAAACCTCTTATGGAACTAACATTTCAAGAAACTCACTTTGTAAACAAGTGGCTTAGAGTGTTTCAAAATCTAGATAACACACCATTTAAAAATGAAGTACTATCTAAAAGTTTTCTAAATATTAATAAAAATGACAGTTGAATTTGGAGAAGAAAAAAAAAAAAACCTGCTAAAATAAATGAATAACCCCACAGCTCCCTAATCTCTAAGGTAAATTCGTTTTTCCTTTAAAGAGAATACAAAAGGAAACCCCCATGGAGAAGAGATGCTTTAAAACCTCTCAAGCAGGAATGACAAGACACTAACCCTCAAGCAGGAATGACAAGAGGGCAGAAACACAGAGAGGATTTAGATACTTCAAAAGGGTATTCTAAATTTAACTCACATGATTTTTCTTTCTGGTCTTTTCCTCCCTTCTCTATCAGACACAGAATCTGTAGATTAGTAAAGGAGAATAAGAGGAAAAGTCCTGAAAATTCTACTGGTAATCTAGTCCTCCTTCAACCTCGGCTTTATGATAGGAGAGCTCTGGTTCCTGGGAGATCCCCTAAAAGAGGCGGACAGGGTGGAAGCCAGCAGGGGGGGGACAAGGGAGCCATAATGCTTATTCCTGGGTCTTTCCACTGTGAAATCTAGAAACAATAATTTCTTGTACATTTTTGCCCTGTGCATGCTTACAGAAATAAAATTCAGATTATTTAAGAACATCTGCAGAAATTTCCTGTTTAAGAAATATGAAACAATGTCTGACTTCTATTATCAAATTATTTTCCAATCTATTACTAAAACGTTCCCTATAACTTCGTAATAGAAAGCATTAAGTCCTTTCTTCAAATAAATTATATATTAAAATAGCTTCTCTACCCAAACTAAAAGAAGAACTATACCTGGAATAATTCTGAAAAGTCCTACCTTTTCTTTGCAGCTGGAAAGCATGCTAATAATGCTAAGACAAACTGATTGGACTGAGAGCGCTGGGGACCAGTCTTCTGTTAGAATGGATAAACAGATATGACCATTGCTATAAACATGAGGATGAACAGGAATATTTTCACCAGTAAACATGACCTAAGAAAGAACAAAATTCCATTAACACTCAAATATTCTGTATTACCAAAAAATAAAATGTTCGCCAGGTAAGTTAATATTTTAAAAACCAAATTAAAAACAAATAAAATCAATGCCAGGAACAAGATAAACAACTGCTTTGTTCTTATCAATTCAATAAGTACTGGTTTCACTATATGAATGACCATGTAGTAGGAAAAAACTCCAGATTACCTATTTTATATTTCAGCTATTTTTCACAAATTCCTTTTAAAATTTTCTAAATTACCATGTATTTTTAGACTAGTGAAAGACAACTATATTTACAAGAATGGTTTTTCAAATTACTCATTGTTCTCTGCAAACAGAAATCAAATACAGTAAAATTTCAAATGAAAGTATTCAACTTTAGGACAATATGAATTACACGCGGTAGGAACACCACTTCCACCTATAACAATGTTATTACCTAAGGTGCTATATGCAAAAAGAAATGACTGCTACATCTTCCACCTCATCTAAACTCACACTTCCATTATGATGGGCACAAACTACCACTTATTAATCAGCAAATATCTATGTGCTTAGATGAAAAAACAAAGGTTGAATGAGTCTCCCAATTACTTGCTGTTTTTTCTCTGCCTTTTCTTTTACTCAGTTCTTCTACGTTTTCCCCTTTCTCCATCTTGCCTCAGCACTGTTTTGAAAGGTAATAAATCTATTATTTCCTTCCTTTGCCCTAATAATTCAATGTCTCAATAATACTGTTTCTTAAACATATCTACCTAAGCATCTGAATAGGCAGGAGAGTAAATTCATACATCCTGAGGAATCTGTAAGCATAGCCCAAAGTAGGTCAAAGTAGAATTCTCATATTTAAGAATGCTTAGATATATGTTAGTTCATAATAAATTATTTACTTCGATATAAAAATTAATCTGTCAATCTTTTAAGTGAATTTTATACTGCAGTATAATATATAATTTTTATTGTTGCTTAGGAGTAATTCCTATTTCCTGATCTGGCCCTTAAAAAAAAAAAAAAAAATCACCTGGAGAGCTGGCTAAAAATACAAATTCAAGAGCCCCACTTTCCCAGATTCTGATTCACTAGGTATGATGGCATTTTTATAAAACTCATCAAATATAAACCAATAGTTCCCAAACTAGGCTTACAGTAAGTATATCTTAGCCCTGCAAATTACCTCACACTCAGATATAGAGGAATCTTAGTAAGGAGAAACCCTACCTTAAGTGATGACAAACTGATGAAATATATTGCTCTAGGCATAAGCCCCCTTTTTTCCTTTATAGAGCAGAAGACAGCCAGTGAAATAAGGGTGGCCAGAATAAGGTATGCCATATTTTAATATGCGATATGCTATGGGAAACTACCATAAGCTAGGTTTTGCTTTTATTTTTAAATTTCTACCTACATATCTGGTTTTATTACAATTTTACAAATATTTACATTTAACAAAGCACTCTTTCATATAAGTAGGAGTTCTCAAATATTTCAAATATACTGCTAACATATGGGCCTCATTTCCTTGGCTGAAGCTAATATAAGACAGGAAGAGGAATTTTTTCCTCAAAGGAATGACTTCATACACTTGTGTTTCTTTTTTTTTTTTTTTCTTTAAATTCTGGTGATCCACCCTCCATTCCCATGAAAAAAGAGCTAAAGTAAAGCTGAAAATTAAAAGTAAAGTCTTAAAACAAGAGATATCAAGTGACTTGTCCGACCCAATTGCAGAAGACCCCCCCCGAAAGACTTCGGCACAGCTGTGTTTGAAGCACCATTTATATCAATTATATCTATCAGAATTAGTGCCTTTTTCATCATTTTTTGCTAAAAAAGTACTGCTCTGCAAAGGGAAATGACTGCTTAAAGGTCTTGCAGCTCCATGAGTCTATCCACAATTATTTTTTAATTTTTTTATAAATGTGAACTACAGTTTATTATATTATATGCATTTGATATTCCCACAATGTGTTGTGGATGTCTAGAGTGGGAGTTTACAAATCTCACAGAATATGCATCTGCTTTGGGGTGTTCATTCTGCCACAAAATGCCATTTGACTAATAGGATATTTTCATGAAGAACACAAGCAGTGCCCACGAGAGCTTACTCCCTGGCCACAATTATTTTTAAAGGCTATTTCTTTTCCAGTAAGGTCTTTTTTAAAACAAGTCATGTAGAACAGTGCTCTGGTGCCAGAAAAGTAAGAACTGCCAAGTTATCTCTTTTGGCACAAATGAAGCAATGTATCAACAACCATCAAGGAAAATACACAGACAGCCAACCAAAAGGTTATCACGAGATGCTTTGACTAGCCAATTCACAAAGCAGAAGGAAAGCAGTATTCTTCTTGGAGAGAAATGATTATAAACTAAATCACTTGGTCTGAGAGCCAAGAAGTATGCATGAACCAAAAGTAAAGGAGAAGAGAAGAGAAAGAAAGGGGATGAGGAGCAGTGGAAGACACCTACAGCAGAAGCAGCAGACATTCTATAAGCAGAGAAGAGAGCCAGAAATCAAGGAGAAAGAAACAGTTTTGAAGTTTGAGGGGACTGAAATAAAAATAAATTAGATCTTAATAATGCTTAAAATAAATTAGATCTTAATAATGCTTAAAAAAAAAAAAAAAGCAGGGGCTTTTAAACCTGCTGCATTCAGAGCAAATGCAACCAGCCTAAAACTTCTAGCAACCAAAAACAGGGGAACTAACTTGTTGTACATGGTACAGGTAACACCTAGAACCCAACCTGGCAGATAGAGAATTTTAGAAGTTTGTCTGAACATGGACAGGCTCCATCCAGGATTTCCTGAATTCCATTCAGGAATTCAGATGAATTCCTGAAATATAAGAAAAAAATTTTTTCAACAGTTTATTCATGTAAAGGCTGGTAAGCAGTCTGCACAGTTTTGATGCAAACTTTGCTATTCTGGTTCTCTGCATGTGACAGAAAAGTAACCAATACTGAATTTCTTCAAGACTACACTCTTTTTTTTTAATAAATTTATTTATTTATTTATTTATGGCTGTGTTGGGTCTCCGTTGCTGCACGCAGGCTTTCTCTAGTTGCAGCAAGCCAGGGCTATTCTTTGTTGCGGTGTGTGGGCTTCTCATTGCGGTGGCTTCTCTTGCTGCGGAGCATGGGCTCTAGGTGCACTTCAGTAGTTGTGGCACGCGGGCTCAGTAGCTGTGTCTCGTGGGCTCTAGAGCGCAGGCTCAGTAGTTGTGGTGCACGGGCTCAGCTGCTCCACAGCATGTGGGTTCTTCCTGGATCAGGGATTGCACCCGTGTCCCCTGCACTGGCAGGCAGATTCTTAACCACTGCGCCACCAGGGAAGTCCCAAGACCACACTCTTAACTATACTCATTTATTTAATATGCAGTACAAGCCAGAGGAGGAAATGCACATTTCAGTTTTTTTAATACAGCCAAGTGGGCTCTGAAAACTTAAAAGACTTGAAGCTGTTTCCAGAGTTCAAAAACCTTTCTGGGGGGGAATCGCAAATAGCTGATAAACTATCCAAAACAGATGTGACAATATAACTGAATACGATGAATTTGAAACCAAAGGGAATAAAGAATTTTGCTAATTTATTTTTTAAACAATTTATTCAGATTCAAAGTAGTCACATAGATTGAACAGCGACCAGAGACTGCACACATTCCCCACTGCATAAACCATACTGAGTAAAATGGAATTACAGATTTTTAAGAACAAGCTATTAAATGGAAAAAAAGTCACAATTTTAGAAAAGGATGTTAAATCTAATGCATGTGAACCACATCTTAAGTTCTGAGTGTGCATTAGAAGAAGTCCTCATATGTCTCTAAATTTCCAAATATCCCCCATCAGTGTGGCTCAAGTTCAAGAGCAGGTGAGATGTGAGAAGGAACTATGCTCAGGATCCATATCATTTTGGAGGTAAGTTCGCATGTCCCACATCCAACCTAAAATTTTAAGCAAGCCAACCTCTGGGTAACCTTTAGGTACTAAAAAATCTAAACTGAAAGCCACCAACAGTGACAATATAAAGGATGGATATTAGCTAACTGTTTCTAACGTGAAATTCATGGCAATCATACCTGAGGCCATCCAAAGATCAGGCTCAGTACTGTGTGACCTCACAGTATTGAGATCTTAGCACAATGAAGGCATACTAATGTGTTCAGACCAGTGCTCTGGAAGTGATTAGAAAGTCAGACACCTAATATGGTATATCAAGCTAGGTGCAAATACAATATACACAGAATGAGCAATACATAACAGGCTACAGTTATAAAGCCAATCTACAATATAGATACCAAGATTTCTACAGGGACAATATGAGGGGATGTTTTTTCTGATTAAAATTGTCAGTAGATGACAATATTTAAAGGGCAACTATAAAAACTGAATATACAAGCAGAGAGTTTAATAAACTAAATCAAATATCTCATTATGAATAATATATATGACATAGGTAGTCTAGAATAAATGATAAATACTTGACAAAAGTGACTGGGGATAAGAATTTTAGCATAGTTCTCAATTCAGTTCTCCCCTTTTAGTCATCTAATATGTATCAGCAGCATGAATACTGATAGCTTCCCCAAAGCAGGGAGAATCAGACCACGAACAAAAGGATGAGGACACTATGAAAATAAGTTCTGGATCTCTGCAATGAGGGAATTTTAAGCAACACAACAAAAGGGTTCGTGTTAAAGGGGCATGAATAGGAGGGGGAACAGGGGTGAGGGGAAAGTGATTACTCTTCTGCCCCAATGTTTCTAAAGCTTTATAATCAAGGCAAGTATATTTTTAGCATCTTTAAAATAAGTCCAAAATATTGCCACCTTCCACAACCTCCACTGTTACCCTTCTGGTACAAATCACCATCACCTCTCATCTGGATCACTGCAATAGGGGCACCCTTGTGCCTCCAGAAGTCAATGTGCCACATAACAGCCAAGTTTCTCCTTTTAATTTTAAGTAGGAGCATGTCGTTCCTCTGCTCAGCATCTTCAAGGGCTTCCTACCTCATTGAGAGTAAAAGTCAAAATTCTTACGATGGGCTATAAATGTCCTATCCAATCTCTAATGGACCTTCCAGCCCAAATTCTCTCTCTGACCTAGGCCCTACTCTCCTCTTCTTGATTATACAACACTCCAGGGAACCACTTGGCATGCTCCAGGTTCAGGACCATTGCATTTTGTCTTCACCCGCCCTTTCTCTCACCCCTTTCATGTGGCTTATGCACTCAACTCTTTCAGATCTCTGCCCCAATGTCACCTTCTCATGACATCTTTCCTGCTCACTCTACCCAATGCTGCAACGCCCTGACTCCTCTTTTCTACTTTTTTTCACCATCTTCCATACTATATATATTTTGCTTTTTGTTTACTGTCCTTCTCTTTCTACAAGAATGCAAACTCCACATAAGGAGGGTTTTTGGAGGGCCATTTTGTTCACCACAGAATTGCCAACACCTAGTAAAGTGTTTGTCTTATGATACATGCTCAATAAATACTTACAGAATGAATGAATAAATGTCTATCTATCCAAATACTAAACAGATTATTGGCTTTTTAAAGTCAGGCCCAATTCCTTTTTAATTTTTGTACTCTCTGCCATCTCTAAAGTACACAGTTCATGCTCAATACATGTTAAATTAACCAACCATTTACCTGTATCCTAGCATAAGGAAACAAAATCCACTATATAGAAAGAATTTTATTTTCTGTATGGCTGCTGGGAAGTGCACATTACTAGAAAACAGTGATGAAAAGGTACCTCATCTCTGCTCCCATTTTAACTGAGAAAGTTTTTTGTTGCTGTTATTGTTTCTTTTAAAGCAAATGATTGGGCCAAACACCATGTTTTACATAGGTAGCCTTTTCACTGTAAAGTGAGATACATATGAAATTAATTATAACTAGTAGAAGAAAATAACACAGCCTATAAATTTTATGTATAGTCTTATAGATCTCATTTACAGACAAAGATCTCACTGACACAAAATTAGTAATTTCACAATGAGATGCTTATTCTACGGATATGTCCTCAAATTCTACTCTTGTAAGTAGTGGTAAATTTAGTACTGCTTATTGCATAGGAAAATGAAAGACTAATTACCTAACAAGAGCCAATGCTTCCACATCTGAACAAATAAAATCTTTGGTGAATGGGGAATTTTACTGCCCTTATCCAGAGCAATGCAATGGACCTTTGGAAAGTTTTAGTTATCCGAAAAATCTTGAAATCTGTATGTACAACAAGCTTTGATTACTGGACATGTTATAATTATTTTATAATCATACAGATGACGTGATTAATAGAATTTAAAAATAATTTAAAAGTATTACTGGACTCAGAGTGGTCTGTTATTTTCTCAATCATGGATATTAGAATATTATATATATATATATATAAAAATATATAAATTAACTGATGTTAAAAACTCGTATTCCAAAAGATTGGGAACAACCCCCCTAGGGTTTCCACATCATTCTACATGTAATCTTTCACTTTCAGAGATAACATTACTTAATGGCTACATTAATAAAGTATGATGCAAATATTACTACACAGTAGAAGGCATGGAGGTAATGTGTGGCTAAAATGCTTCCGTTCAGACTCAACCATAAAGGGACTGGACTGCTAAGCTTGATTTGACTCCACAGGAAATAAGAACCATCACAGGATTTACCAAGAAGGGTGGGGATGGTGGTGGTGGATGTATGTGCGAAAACCAATGAGGTAACTGCACCTTCAAATAAATCTAACAGCACTGTGAAAGGACGGCTAGCAGTGGAAACAACTAGAGGCTATTTTGTAATAGTCCAAATAAAAGCTGAACGCTTGGACCACACAGCACTGATGATAAGCTAAGAAAAGTGGTGGACTGCCTTAAGTCTGTGAAAGGATCTGAAAAACTGCATTTAAGAGCGAGGGAAATGAAATAAATTTAACATGAGAAGTTAGGTGGACAGAAACCCAAGAAAAAAATTCTTTTTTTATTTTATTTTGTTATTAGAAAAAACTGAGTTCAGCTGTGTTAAATTTGGACATCTGGAGGTGTTCAAGTAGAGATGTCCAACAAGGGTGTGAAATTAAACCTCAGAAAGAGATTGTACACAGAGTTGGAGATCTGGGAGTTAGTGGCTTAAGATGGTTAAAGACTTTAAAAAGTGAGGAGAACAAGGGAGCACTGAATAAAGAACCTGGAGGACGGGACTTCCCTGGCGGTCCGGTGGTTAAGAATCCACCTTCCAACGCAGGGGACACGGGTTCGATCCCTGGTTGGGAACTAAGATCCCACATGCCGTGGGGCAACTAAGCCCACGTGCCGCCACTACTGAGCCCACGCTTGTCACAACTAGAGAGAAGGCCATGTGCTGCAACGAAGAGCCCACATGCCACAACTAAGACCCGACGTGGCCAAAAATAAATAATTAATTTTTAAAATATTAATGTCAAAAAAAAAAAAAAAAAGAACCCGGAGGACACAAAAATCAGACCAGCAAGCAGGAGTAAAACCAGGGAAGGAGGATAAAAGGAATATGAGATAAGATGATAGAATTTATTACAAAGATTGTTACGGAAATATTAAAGATGAAATTCAACTGATGGTTAAGCTCGATATTTGATTTAGAACTAAAAACTGAGAGTTTAGAGAACACTTTTCACTTGGTTTCATGTTTACAGAAATATTATTTCCCTCTGATGAAAAATTTGTGAGTTCCCAGAGTAAGCCTTCTCCAATAGTCCCCTAGGCAAAGTTCCTGAGCTGGTGAGTTGTATTCTTCCTTCACATACCTTCAACGAACTTAGGTTGAAGGTGACAAGTGGATACCTCACTGCCTTCAAGCAATAACAGTAAGATGATGCTGATAAGCGGAAAGGCAACAACAGAAAATGAAGCTCATTTTCTGAAAAGAAGGAATACATTTGCTTTGGTTTTTGATTACGGTCTACACATGGTTATTACAGAAGCCTAGAGGTCGTGACAATACATACATCTCTGCCTTATTTTTATGAAAAAGATAAAAAGGAGCCCCAACCTCTTAATTTTCTGCTCACATGGAAACTTCAGAACTCAAGGAGTCCGTTTCCATTTAATTCTATGCCTTAAAACAATCATCTCTTTATCTATAGCACAATACAATAACTGACTTCCATCTATACTCCTACATGGCTAAGAGAATTGATTAAGCTGTTTGGTATATTCTATTTAAAGTAGCAATGAAATATGATTTTCCTCAAAAATAGCATATTTTAGCACCTCACATGTTGAATTTCAGGTTATTTGGGAAATTTCACTATCCACAACACCTCATTACCTAACAATGCTACACAGAGTTGGGCACTGTCTTATCATTTTGCTACTAGTAACTCATTACCCATCTTACCAAGCCAGAAATCTGGAATTCATCCTAGAGTCTCCTTTTCTCTAACCTCCAAGGATTAATCATTCACCACAGTTAAGCAACTCTCAAAATTTTTTCTCTACCACCATTATCCCTTGTCCAAGTTTTAAGACATTAACTAAATTGACTCTGCCTCAAATTATAATGATCAGATTTGGGGCTGATGTCTAGATATTTAACATCTTGTAATAATATATTCTGCCCTTGCAATACTAAAAGGCTGCAAAAGACAGCATGCCAATGCGAAATCAAAGAAGTGCTCCTTCCCAAAAAACACTTGCCTCTTAACGATGTCATTCTATCATCATCTTATCTAGGAAGACGTGCCTCCAGTTATTCCAAATGCTAAGTTCTCCCACAACCCATGGGCCTGTGTTAGATTTTCATCCCTTTTTTCTGCTTAACATGAATGGATAAGAAACAGTCTTAAGTTTTCAGAAGTACAAAAGCAGCAAAGCCCTAATCTCAATAAGGTAAAATGTTCATATGATCTTCATTATATTATAAATAAGATAAAGGAACAAATCTATTCACATAATTACAATGAATTTCTTTTATAAGTTTTTACTTAGTCAAAAATTGCTAATTTAGCATTTTGCTATAATCCAAAAATACAATAAAAATTTAAAAAGCAAAACAGTTACCTGAGGCGAGTCAAAAGGATATCGACTACTAAACTTAAATAGAAGTTGAAATTTTTCCCCTTCATATAAGGTACCTGGTGCACCTTCCATATCTACAATCCACCTAGGATAGGAAAAAAAAAAAAAAAATTAAACTTCAGTTATAAAGGATTGGGGTGAGAAGGAGAAAAGAGAACACCGAGTATTCCTCTATGCCAGGCACTGGGACAAGAGTCATTCGTGTATACCAACACACTTCATCCTCCCAACAATTATAGGAGTAGGTATTAATACCCCTGGCCCTATTTCCTTCTCTGACACTCCAGTTAAATAGCTAGATCAAGGTGAGATAGCTAACAAAGGACAGAGCCAAATTTTAACCCAGGTCTGGAAAAAAAACCATTAATAAAACCCAACTTAGGTGTGCTGACACCAAAGCCTGCACTCTTCCTACTCAATTTATGCTACCTTATTTTTTCAGACTATCTTTACAATTATGGAAAAGATTTTATAGATAATATCAAACTAATCAATTGCCTTTCTGATATCAATTATTTTAGAAGCTATGAGAGAAATCAGTATCAGCAATGACTACAGAGAACTGTAGCTATCAGACCAATTTTCTCATCAGCATTCTAGAGAAGGCTAAACAGGAAAAATGAAGCTAACTTGACATCAGGACACTTACTCTGATAGCTAGTTAAGGCTCTAGAAGGCCCTTCCTTTGTCTCTCATTATGTTTCAATTGTTTAATAAAACCCCAAATAGATTTCTATGGCATCTATGTAAGCTTACTTTGTTTTCATATATAACAATCATGAATATAAATCTGTTTATAATTATATTCTTATAACAAGAACTATCTCTTGTTCTTTAGAAAAAAAAAAGTGCGGGTAGAGGAATAGAGATTATTATGACAAAGATGATGGGGCAGAATTTAGAAGCAAAATGAGTTCCTAGTTATATCCATGCCACTTATAATTATTGTATACCTGGTCAATTCCTTTCATCTTATACTTTTCAGGTATAAAAACTTATTTTAAATACAGGGAAACAAAAGGAGGATTGAGGATACACTGTTGGGGTTCTGTTGAGCACCTCACATATTATGGACTTAGGAATATGTAAAATAATAAATGTGCCTACTCTCTGAAAGCAATCAGGCTGGAACACACATAAACCCTTAAGAACATGGCTATTCATTTTCACAGTGCACGCTAAATACCTTACATGGTAATAAAAGATGCAACCACAGACACAAGAGGCAATATTTTACAGTAAAATTAAACAGATCTGTCCCTTAATTAGCTGTGGGGCCCTGAGTAACCTGTTTTACCTCTCTTGTTTTAAGTACTTCCATTGTAAAATAGGTATTTTTTAAAATTAACTGCTAAAGTTAAAAAAAAGTCACCTCGAAGTGTTGTTGGAAAGATACATCACGTTACATATGCAAAAAACCTAGCACATTCCTGACATCAGAACCAGTACACAGTAAATAAAATACAATGCAAAAGCTGCATTAAAAAAACAAAAACAAAAAACCTATTCTCTTTAAAACTAGGTCCTTCCTCCTAATCAAACTTATAAGCTTTTGCACAGCACAGGAAACCATCAACAAAATGAAAAGACAACCTACAAACTGGGAGAAAATATTTGCAAACAATGAGACGGACGAGGGCTTAATTTCCAAAATATACAAACAGCTTTTACAACTAAATATTAAAAAAACAAACAACCCAATCAAAAAATAAGAAGAAGACCTAAACAGACATTTCTCCAAAGAAGACATACCGATGGCCAACAGGCACATGAAAAGATGCTCCAAATCGCCAATTATTAGAGGAATGCAAATCAAAATTACAATGAGGTATCACCTCGTACAATGAGAATGGCCATCATCAAAAAGTCTACAAACAATAAATGCTGGAGAGGGTGTGGATAAAAGGGAACTCTCCTACTCTGTTGGTGGGAATGTAAATTCGTGCAGCTGCTAAGGAAAACAGTATGGAGGTTCCTTAAAAAACTAAAAATAGAATTACCATATGATCCAGAATTCTCACTCCTGGGCATATACCCAGACAAAACTATAATTCAAAAAGATAGACGCACCACTATGTTCATAGCACTGTTCACAACAGCCAAACATGGAAACAACCTAAATGTCCATTGACAGATGAATGGATAAAGATGTGGTACATATACACAATGGAATACTACTGAGCCATAAAAAACAACGAAATAAGGCCATTTGCAGCAACATGGATGCAACTAGAGATTATCATACTAAGTGAAGTAAGTCAGAAAGAGACTTTTATGTGGAATCTAAAATATGGCACAAATGAACCTATCTACAAAACAGAAACAGACTCATAGACATAGAGAACAGACTTGTGGTTGCCAAGGGGGAAGGGGGAGGGAGAAGGATGGACTGCGAGTTTGGGGTTGGTAGATGCAAACTATTACATTTAGAATGGATAAACAACAAGGTCCTAATGTATAGCACAGGGGACTACATTCAGTATCTTGTGATAAACCATAATGGAAAAGAATATTAAAAAAAGAATGTATATATGTGTATAACTGAGTCACTTTGCTGTACAGCAGAGATAGGTACAAAATTGTAAATCTACTATACTTCAAAATATATATATATATATATATAAAAAACCAAAAAAAAAGGATGTACATATATACAATGGAATATTACTCAGCTACGAAGAAGAATGAAATATTGCCATTTGCAGCAACATGGATGGACCTAAAAATTATCATAGTAAGTGAAGTAAGTCAGACAGAGAAAGACAAATATTATATGATACTTCTTATATGTGGAATCTAAAAAAATAATACAAATCAACTTACTTACAAAACAGAAACAGACTCACAGACATAAGAAACAAACTTACAGTTACCAAAGGGGAAAGGGGAGGGGAAGGGATAAATTAGGAGTATGGGATTAATAGATACACACCACTATATATAAAATAGATAAACAAGGATTTACTGTGTATAATAGCACAGGGACCTATATTCAGTATCTTATAACCTACAATGGAAAAGAATCTGAAGCTGTACACCTGAAACTAACACAACATTGTAAATCAACTAAAGTTAAATTTAAAACAAACAAACAGGGACTTCCCTGGTGGTCCAGTGGTTAAGACTCCATGCTTCCACTGCAGGGGACACAGGTTCGATCCCTGGTCAGGGAAGTAAGATCCCGCATGCCGTGTGGTGCAGCCAAAAAACAAACCAACAACAACAAAAAACCCCACCACCACCACCAACCAAAAAACAAAACCCACCAAACTAGGTCCTTCCTAGCCATGAACATCCCTTTTTACCCCCACCTCCCACTCCCACCTACTATGCTGGGGTAGTCCAAGAAAAAAAATCACAGGACTTCTTGGTGCCCTTTCGTTCTGTTTATAAGGCAATTCTTAGGACACATAATGTACCATAAATTGACATGTGACCTATCCAAGCATAGCTCTTAAATAATAGCTAAGAGACACCTTGCAATATGTGGGTGAGATAGGTCAAAGAAGGCATACTTCTCAACATCGTGCAAGATAATTTAAAATAACATTTTGCTAATTTAAAAAGTAACATATGTTCACTATAGAAAATTTACATAAGCATAAATAAAACAAAAATCACCCAAAGATAATCACTGTCAAAGTTTTTAGGGTACATTTCATTCTAGTCATTTTGCAGTTTCTATATCAATGGACTCCAAGTCCAGTAGAGTTGCATTAGGTGCACACTTAAATTACATTACATTCAAATCATCAGTGTTCACAATTCCAGTCATGAGCACACATGCCCCAGAGTAAGGATGATGGGAGAAGTCTCACTTCTTAACCTCCTGTGAATAACCATTGTTCTGTGATTCTAATGTTTAAAACAGGTATTTTTCACACATTCATGGCTCCTAATCAAAGAAACAGCCATCTATGCCACTCTGAAGGAAAAACTAGCTTTGTTGGGTATATTAATACAGGATATATACCAATATAGCCTCTCTCAAGGGATGTTCAAAGACAATTATGACTACACAAAATTTTTGCCTTACATGATATGACGTCTGTGGGCTGTAACTCAAGGGGTGCCATTTTACTTTACTACATTGAGAAACCATTTCCCTATTTAATTAGTTCTAAGTCAATCTTTCTGTAACTCTGTTCCTTCCTTAGGACAGCATATAGGTTGATTTATTAGGTCAAAGGATATGATACGCATATTTTTCAAGGTCTACGTGCTACCAAACTGTCTTCCACAAAGCTTAACGTGCTTTCATCATCTTCCTTTCCCATATACCCCATCCCATATAAGCCCACTTAAACAACAATTTTTTTTTTTTCTTTATTTTGGCCGCACTGCACGGCTTGCAGGATTTTAGTTCCCAGACCAGGGACTGAACTTGGGATCTGGCAGTGAGAGTGCCGAGTCCTAACCACTGGATTATCAGGGAATTCCCCAAGTAATAAATAATTTTTTCAGAATAGGTCAGTAGTTACATCAGAACATTGCTTTTCTGCCCTATCTCTGACTGCTTTGATGTCTATCTTTTGCTTCAGCTTCTGCCGTGGCCTGATTAAAGAAACTAAAGAATTGAATAGGAAAAAGTATATATACAATAGTATTTTAAAATCAGTGTTTATTTCCTGTTAATTATATGCATCTCTTTCAACTAGATTAATATTTGGTTTGGATTTCCCTGGTGGCGCAGTAGTTAAGAATCCGCCTGCTAATGCAGGGGACACGGGTTCAAGCCCTGGTCCAGGAAGATCCCACATACCACGGAGCAACTAAGCCCCGTGCATCACAACTACTGAGCCCGCGAGCCACAACTACTGAAGCCCGCATGCCTGGAGCCCATGCTCTGCAACAAAGAGAAGCCACCGCAATGAGAAGCCCGTGCACCGCAACGAAGAGTAGCCCCCACTCGCCGCAACTAGAGAAAGCCCACGTGCAGCAACAGAGACCCAACGTAGCCAAAAATAAAATAAATAAATAAATAGACTTATAAAAAAAAAAAAATTGGGGGCTTCCCTGGTGGTGCAGTGGTTGAGAATCCGCCTGCCAATGCAGGGGACACGGGTTCGAGCCCTGGTCTGGGAAGATCCCACATGCCACGGAGCAACTGGGCCCGTGAGCCACAACTACTGAGCCTGCACGTCTGGAGCCTGTGCTCCGCAACAAGAGAGGCCGCGATAGTGAGAGGCCCGCGCACCGCGATGAAGAGTGGCCCCCGCTTGCCGCAACTAGAGAAAGCCCTCGCACAGAAACAAAGACCCAACACAGCCAAAAATAAATAAATAAATTTAAAAAAGAAAAGGTCCCTACTATCTAAAAAAAAAAAATTTGGTTTGTAATTCTTCCACTTTGGAGATAATGCTTCAGTGGAAGAGGAGTCCTAAACACTAGACCGCCAGGGAATTCCCAAGATCTAATTTTTACAAGATTATTTTCATATCCTGGAAGATGGTCCAAAGATAATAAAACTTTTGTGGTTCATTTACAGTAAATTATTTTAAAAGAAAAATTCTTGCCTGACAAATATCTCTAAGTGACAGGTTTATTCTGTAGCAAAGACGCTGTTATTTTGGTAGTTATACTTTCGGCTGCATTGGGTCTTCATTGCTGCACGAGCAGGGGCTACTCTTTGTTGCAGTGTGCGGGCTTCTCACTACGGTGGCTTCTCTTGTTGCAGAGCACGGGCTCTAGGCACTCGGGCTTCAGTAGTTGCGGCACATGGGTTCAGTAGTTGTGGCGCACGGGCTTACTTGCTCCTCGGCATGTGGGATTTTCCTGGACCAGGGCTCGAACCCATGTCCCCTGCACTGGCAGGCGGATTCTTAACCATGGCACCACCAAGGAAGTCCCAGTAGTTATAATTTGCGGTAGAACTATCTATACAAATATTTCAATTTTAAAAACGTAAAATGGTCCTTTAACTTTTTATAAATCATTGTGTTGTGTAGTTCCTCCCCACCCCCAAAAAAGTAAAGGTTGAAAGTGGAAACGATTGGTACCTACTTCCTTGAAAACTATAGGGCTAGCTCTTATAGGATATTCTGAGGCAGGTTAACAAAGGTAAAGAGGAAAAAGATGAAAATGGAGTATAATCCACCTGTTTAATGATATAGAACAAAAAACAGTCACTTGTTTAATCATATAGAACAAATGCTTTATACTCTAAATGTGTGCTCCATTTTAAATTCTATTTGAGATAAATGAAAAGTCAATTGAGAGCCATGAAAAGACATGGAAGAACCTTAAATGCATATTACTAAGTGAAAGAAGCCAATCTGAAAAGGTTACACACTGTGTGATTCTAACTATATGACACTCTGGAAAAGGGAAAACTATGGAGACAGTAGAAAGATCAGTGGTTGCCAGGGGTTGGTGGGAGGGGAGAGAAGGATGAACAGATGAAGCACAGAGGATTTTTAGGGCAGTGAAAGTACTGTATGATACCATAATGATGATACACGTCGCTATACATTTGTCCAAATCCACAGAATGTACAACATCAAGAGTGAATTGTAACGTAAACTATAGACTTTGAGTGATTATGACATGTCAGTGTAGGGTCATCAGTTCTAACAAATGTGCCACTCTGGTGGGGGATGCTGATAAATTAGAGAGGCTATGGCATGTGTGGGAGCAGAGGGTCTATGGGAAACCTCTGTACCTTCCACTCATTTGGCAGTGAATCTAAAACTGCTCAGTTAACTGAGAACCCAGCAATGTTTTAAAGAGATCATTATAGAGCTAGATACTCTATAGTATCTATAGTATGTAGTAATACACACTACATTTTCTTTTTTTTCTTTTTTTCGGCTGTGCTGTACAGCATGGGGGATCTTAGTTCCCAGACCAGGGATCGAACCCATGCCCCCTGCAGTGGAAGCATGGAATTCTAACCATTGGACCACCAGGGAAGTCCCCCATACTACATCAGTATATCCATTCAAACATCAACATATCCGTTCCTCATATTCCTGTTCTTAAAGCTTGGCTCCTGTCTTAAGTACTGACTCAAATGTCAAAGTCAAAGGTAACCAAAATTGTTTCTTCTGAAAATAAATATGTCCCTGTTGTGTGAGCTTTGGTCACTTTTGCTCTTTGGACCCAGAATATCACTAAATATCTGAATTGTTAAATTTGTCCTACAAGTTGGTCTACAGTAAACTTTTTCTTGTTGGCTTCTACCCCTTTTACATTTTTGGAGTTTTTTTTAAAGGAGAGAGTCAATTGCTTAAAAATTTCCCATTTTAGAACATTTACTCTTGTCTAACAGAATTGTTAAATCAAAGGAGTTGTAAGGACAGACCACACTGGGTTGTGAAATCTTAGGATGATACTCTTGAAAACACTTTAAACTAATTCAAATGCTCATTTTTAACGGAGGGGACCCATATCGCTACTCTTCTTGGCACATACCTGGGAAGAGACTTCTGCTCCACTCCCACGGAAGGAGCTAAATTAGAGAATACTTCTACGTCCTCCTTCTACCCTTCACTTTTTCATCCTCATGGAAAAGTTTCTTATCTATTAAATGAGAATGCTAAGAGTCTGACATTCATTTAGCTACCCTTCTGTAAAGAAAGCAACTACGTAATATGTTCAGGGGACAGGGATAGAGATACCTCTTGACTGTCATTCTCTTCAGAGCCTTAAATGTTTCTGAAAAGTCTGATAAATAACCTCATACCAAACTGCTCTATTACAGGTGAAGAACATTTCATAACAAAGTCAGACCAAAGTTTTTAAACGCTGCCTCATTAGCAGGAGACTTTTATAAAACAAAATTGTATATATAAATGCACAGAATAAGATCTGTTTACTGTACTTACCTCTTGGTGGAAGAGAATGGGATGAAATACGAAAATAATTCTGTATTTTTAAAATGAGTATATATTCATACATTACATTGATAACAAAAGAAAAACAAACAAGAACTTTGAAACTTAAACACTTACTGTGTAATTGAATTTTGAACACTCTTTTCATTTAAAGTCATTCCGGGAGGTGGGTCATTTTGCAAAGCCAACAGTTCCTTCTGTAGTCGTTTCTAGAAAAGAGTATCAATAATAACTTGTACTTTTTTTCCTTACAACATAATACAATATACTTGTATGCACACAGTCTGAAATCCTTGATTAAATTTCGTCCAAATGCTCATGCCTTTTCCTTTACAAGCCCCTTATATCTTCTATATATTTTACATGCCTAATTCTCAAATTTTTAATTGCCTGTCCTATAATTCACAATCTATTTTCAAAATATTTCTAAATATATTTGTAAACATTGATGATGTAAAGTGGTTATGAAGAGCAGCCAGCTACCTATAAAACTTCAAAACTACTCCATTAAAGTTATAAGGTTATAAATGCTTAAAAGTTTTAGCAGGGTTTCCTTTACTGCTTTTCAATTATAAAAACCACAGTTCTCCATAATCCTTAAAAAATGCATCATTTCAGACAGACAGGCTTTCCAGAAGAACTATATTAAGTTAAAAAGTCTTTTGAAAAAGTTTAAAATAATTTTAATTTACAATTTACAGCCCCTGTTTATTTCCTTAAAATAGGATCATTCACATATAATCTAATCTTTCAACACGAGAATATAACATACCAGGGCCTGAGATACATAAAGTTATTTTTTCACATACTAGATGCCCCAAAATGGCTATGTATTTGCATTCTTGTTTGTACAGCTTTTATTGTTCAGTTCTTCCCTTGTTATCATCAGTGGACATTCTTTTTCAGTATACAACAAAGCAAAACAAAAACCACAGCAGCCCATAATTTACGGGTTTAAAAGCAAAATAACCAATGTTATTAGAAGTGCATGTAACATTATAAAGATTCTTAATGAACATCTTTTCTTGGATTAAAGCACACAAGCATGGATTTCTGTTCAGAACTCCAAACAACTCTCTACTTAAAAGCTAGTTTCTGATTTTTCTAGACAGTGAAATATTACTATCAATACAGCAATGTTTCTAGATCTTTTCAATTCATAATGCCTTTAAATAAGCTTACCACCATCTAACAACACTACAGAATTAAAAACTCCTCCCTTCTTTGCTAAGAATCAATGGCTCTTTAAATTGCCAAAAGTGAAAACTTTTCCTCAGATGGTGCAATATCATAACTGCTAGTAACATGGAAAATAAGATATCAACTAATTGCAATTTCTGACCTCAGCTGCCTTCCAAAATGCAAAATTACAAATTGAAAATTAGTTTAGAAAAATTTTAATTATCCAAAATACAGAAATAAAGCTGCATAAACAATTTGTTTTGAATAAAGGAGGAATATATTCGTTGTAAGTGTCTATGTTAGAAGAGGGTTTTTAATTTATCCTACTTCTGTCAACAAATGTGGGTTCTGTGATCAAGTAAATTTTCAGAAACACTGGGCTCAACAACAACAAAAAAAAGGATTTTTTTTTAAAGCAGGAATTCTCAGAGACTTCTGATATACTAACTTGCACAATGATTCTCTAAGGGGAGGAAGATAACACACAGGCTTCCGAAAGTACTGGAATCCTCTCAGTGTAGGGCATCTTGGAAAAGTCTTCTTTCAATGACTACATTTTGGGAAACACTGCTGTGGAAATCCTCCAGACCTTGAAAACTTTACTAAGACAAGGAAGACAGCCCTTGTTATTGAATTAAGATATAAAGGAAGGTCGATTTGCATAGCTACCAACTGAAACAGGATATAAAGGCAAGTTAAGAAGACTCGTGTTGGTGTAATTATTCCTAGGTCTCCTGGAGATAACGGTGAAGAGCACTGTGGAAAAAGAAAAGTTTCCCCCACCCTGACACAACTTCTTATATGTCCACAAAGAAAGGGGCCTGTGGTATAGCCAAACTCCAAGAGAATCTCCAAGTAACTGCCTCCTGGTATTCACATCCTAGTGTAGTTCCCTCCCACACTGTACCAGAGTTGGTCTGTGTAACCGATAGAATACAGCAGAAATGATGGTATGTCACTCCCAAGATGAGGTTATGAAAGATTATGATTTACATCTGGGTCATTCTCTCTAGAATCACTTGCCATATTGTGAACAGTCCAATTCAGAGGCCTACGCGGTAAGGTTAGGGCCGCCTGCCAACAACCATGGATGATTTGGAAGAATCTCCAATCTGGAATCTCCAATTCCAGCCAAGATTTCAGATGACTGCAGCTGGAGCCAGTATACTGCCTGCAAACTCAAGGCAGAATCCAACTCTCTGCTTCAAGACCCTTCGAATTACATGGGATTATAAATGCTTGTTCTTTCAAATTACTAAATTTGGGGGTAATCTGTCACACAGCGAAAGATGATTAATACAGAACCTCTGCTCCAACCTCTCCCCATTAGAAGAGGCTATCATCCACTATCATCCATTTTCATCCATTGAAATCATCCATTTCAATTTCACTATCACAGGTCAGAATCCAAGACATTCACTGGAGCATTTTTTTTCATTGAGGGGTGGAGTCACTACATTAAAAAGACAATTCATGCCAGTCCCTTACTGTCTCTGCTATCGGGCAATAAACTACCTTGCACATCCACATCCTCTGCAATAAAGAGACAGAGCAGGACAAACATTTGGGGGGTTAATTAGTACTTATTAAGCATACTAATAAAACTAATGATTTACCAGTGTACTAATAAAACTTACCGAAAAAAAAAAAAAAAAAAGATAAGAGTAGAAGGTCAAACAGTGTATCTGGCAGGCTCATAGAAACAGGGAATTCACTCTTAGGTATCCTTCCTGGAACAATAATCATTAAAGAGGGCAGGAAGTGTCTTTAAGTAAGCAAACAGGTCCCTCAAGGGTCCTCTGGCTCTTCTAAGAAACTGGTTCTAAGAACCCGTTTCTAAGAACTGAATATGAACACAGAAGCTAAAAAAAGAGGACTTAAAGAGTTCAACGTAAAAATAAAGGAAAATTCATACTCACTTGAGAATGTGAAGAACTAGCATAACTGTTTAGAGAGAATACCATGTGTTTAGAGATCATACCATGTAGCATCTATCAACAGAAAGCTATCATCACATGAGGAAGCATTCACCTCCTAACTTTGAAGACAAAGTGTTAGCAAAAGTAGATGAGAAACACGTGCATTAGAACACTAGCAAAAGCAGTGATACCACCAGATTATTAGACCATCGGGGCAACATTGGCTGCTTTCCTAGACAGTGGTGAAAATGAGAGCCTAGAATGGAGATAACTGGAGATAACTGGAAAATAACTGCAGAAGGTAACTAAGTAAAGAAGCAGAACTACTTACAAACTACTGGGAGCTAAGGGGGCTTAAAAATTAACAGTTCCAAAGGTTCATAGCCAAATATCACCCTGTCTGTCCCTAAACTGGAGAGATATGGGAAAATTAATTACATATATTACAAATGTACCATGGTTCTCTGAATCTAAGACACAGCATCAATCATAAGACGCACTATTATTTCATGTAATACTAGGAAAGGAAAACTGCTACCAATTAAACAATTACACACCACTCATTAGACACATCTTGATTTCAGATATGTTAAAGTAGGGGAAAAATATGCATTAAAAAATATATGATATATGTCATTAATAAAAGTTTGATTTTCCTGGGGACTTCCCTGGTGGCACAGTGGTTAAGACTCCACACTCCCAATGCAGGGGGCCCAGGTTCGATCCCTCGTCAGGGAACTAGATCCCACATGCATGCCACAACTAAGAGTTCACAAGCCACAACTGAGGAGCTGGCAAGCTGCAACTAAGGAGCCCGCCTGTCACAACTAAGACCTGACGCAACCGAATAAACAAATACTAAAAAAAAAAAGTGGCTAGAGTAGACAACCCACTTTCAAAAAAAAAGTTTAATTTTCCTGACTCTTCAAGTACTAGAACCACCTGAAAAATAAAAATTAATTTTCTGAGTAAATTTAATATGCCTAAAATGATTCTTCTCTCAATATTTAACACATACCTGGCGATACATGATCTCAATCTATAAATATGCACTTTATTCCCAGACTGTGTACAGCAGTACATCTGTCTTCCAAGGCAAAAAGGCCAGGCCCAGAATCTAAATGTTTTAAAGCACCCCAGGCAAAAAGGCCAGGCCCAGAATCCAACTGTTTTAAAGCATCCCAAATCTAGAGTAAACCTGAAAATTCTATCTAGCCCTCATCTTGTGTTGGCTCAAGTCTGGAAAACTCATAGGAATTTGAGCTCTTCTAAGAGACCCAAGTGGGTTTATATACTCAGTAAAAAAGATCCTGATGTATCTAAATACCATGAAAAAAAAAAAAAAAGATTTAACACTTTCAGAACTGGCTTGGCTTTTCAATGGCTCTATAGTCCAGCCAGCACCTCCCTTTCTCTCCTTCCTCATGAATGCAAATGAATCTAAGTGATATGAATCCACTGAAATTTACTGCTTTTTTTGGGGGGGTAAGAAAACCACTGACAACTTTTGCAGTTAACTATTATCAACGACAAGATGTTGGGAAACACCACAAAAGTGAATGGGATTCCTGAACGTCATCAAACGATGGTTGAGAATCTCTAGACTACTACAACATCCTAGGATGTGTGACCCTGCACTTAAGTGACACAAGTTCAGTTCCTAAAACTTTTTCCCGCTTCAGTACACACGAGGGATTATTCTTGAGATTTACTCTTCCCTATGACTGGAGCTTACTACAGGGGTCGAGGAAAGTATTTATGTAACATGAAAAGGCTGCCCAGGAGCTTAACGTATCCTCTTCTCCACTACCACATCTCCAAGAATGACTAGAGCAGCTGCTTCACAGCAAAGGTCAAGTGTGGGGACGTAAAAAGGCCAACAGAATAAAACAGACACATATTATTACTCTTAGCCTTATGAGATTTAAAGTCCTCGGAAAGCGCAAGATACAGTTTTTATACAAAAGAGTAAAAGCAATTTAAAGATCACTTTAAAAACTGTAACCACTATGGGAACTCCCTGGAGGCCCAGTGGTTAGCACTCTGCGCTTCCACTGCAGGGGACACAGGTCTGATCCCTGGTCAGGGGACTAAGATCCCGCATGCCGTGTGGGACAGCCAAAAAGGAAAAAAGAAAAAAAACCGTAATCACTATGTTCTAATCAGTCCTGTTCCATTTCCCCCAACTGATAATATCAATGCCTATCCCAACACAGACCCATAATGTTAAACCAAGTTTGAATATGCCATGTGCTTCCCTGGCATGATCAGGAAATGAGATAAAATGGATGAAGACTAATACTTTTAAATATCAAAAAAATTTTAAATGAACATGGTAAAACTCTAAACTCTAATACAGATTCCTGACATTATGTGTATTGAACATAATTTAGCCTGTTAATAATGATTACTCGCAATTATACTCCAATAAAGACGTCAAAAAAAGTTTTTTTTTTAAAATAATGATTACTCTATTGTGACATCCTCAGACAACAGTGAGGTCTACAAGCCCACATGATCCTTCAGTATATAGTTCTGATAGCTTGATAGCCCCAGTTTTCATTTTTTTAACTGTCATCTGCTCTTCGACTATCAATAACTTGTCATAATATCTAACCTCTAGTCACTGACATTCTCTTGCTTTCTCCTCTTCTCTTTTATTTGCTGTTTCCCCCTCCCTAGCCCCACCATACATTACCAAGCAAAAGGGCTTACTTATTTTGGTGAATATATCACATTATTTTCGTGTAACAAATCCTAACCCATCTCCAGTGCTGGCATTTAACACTGGCTAACATTTATTGCTTCATTTGCTCTTAAACCATACTATACTCCCTCACTGAAATTAACCGGAGAAATTAGGTACAATTTTTCCAAGTCCTCATAAAATGAAAAGCACAGCCCAGTAACAGGTCCACAGACCACACTTTGTGTAGCACGGTGCTAAAACATGGTGTTTCATCCCAATGATGCCATCTTTACCTCCTCGGCTTCTGATCATTTTCATCAATGCTGGCTTATATATTAGTTCAAGTTTTTGCTTTTTCAGACAGCTGAGGATGATGGGTATGACTGTATAAAAAAGTACTACTACATTTGTATGACAGAGAACATTACTGTTTAATGAAGAATACCACACTCAATGAAATGCTCTTAATAAAAAAAAAAAAAGAAAAAAAGACTAAGTATTTTAAATAGCATCCTAAAAAGCTCATTCATATATAAAACAGTTCAGCTTCTAAACTAATGTATTTGTGTAAGTATCATCCCACACTAATATATGTTGAAACCAAGCCACAAAATATTTAAATGATACTCTTATGGTTATGAATCAAAACCAGGAGAGAGTATATCCCTCTTAGATACTAATAATGGCAGTACATCAATGGACAAACGGACAAGATTCCTGGCCCTGTAAAGCTTAAACTCTAGTGAGAGAAGAGAGTTAATAAATAGTAACAAAAACAAATAAGTGTATGGTATATTAAAATGTGATGAAAAATGGAGCAAGTTAAGGAGTTGGAGAGTTAGGCCTCACATCTTGTAAAATTTTATTTAAAACTGACACTTTGAGAAACTATTCTAAAGGGTAGAAATCCTTATTTAGGGTAGGGAGAAATATAAACAAGAGAGGGGAAAACATTAAAAATGTAGAGATATACGACAATGATTGCTAATGCAACTGTATATAAAATGCCCAACATGTTTTCTCTAATTTCATTTAACAATCAACTAAAGGTGGAAGGTTAACAATAGGAGGGTGTGATAGAAAAAAAATAAGAATACCATACACATTAATATAATTTCACTAATAAATTACTACTTTCCCCTCAACAATATTAAACAATTTCAACATTTTTCTTCTTTCAGGGTGAGATGACACGGCACTGAAATGATCTTACCTTATTTTAAAATAAGGTAGAATTTGATTCATGCAAATTAAGAAAAAATACTTTTTTCCTAAGTATACTTCTATAGCCCTTAATTCTAACATTTATTTATTGAAACTTTTCCCCCTTTTAGGAAATGGAAAGGCTTCAACAAATCAAGGTGTTCATTCTTATTTTAAACTAACATTTTTGGGAATTCCCCGGCGGCCCAGTGGTTAGGACTCGGCACTTTCACTGCCAGGGGGCCTGGCAGTGACCTTGATCAGGGGTCGGGGAACTAAGATCCCACAAGCTGCTCAGCATGGCCAAAAGAATAAAAAATTAAAAAATAAACTAACATTTTCAAAAATCAGACTGGGATGCAAAAAAATGACAAGACTAAATGATTCCTGTTTGTGAAGAGCCCACAGTCTAAAAACAGAGACAAATACGTAAATAATCTCTACATGATTTCAGGGTACAGCAGTGTTCAAAAAGAGAGTGATCAAAGGGGAGAAAAACCAGGACTGTGGTATACTGAAAGCTAAAGGAAGAATGCATTTAAAGACTAAACAAAATTTTATTTCCAGCACAATGTAGATATTCTGAATAATTCCACAGAAAACAAAAACAAAGTGAACACACGAACTCTGAAATATTCAAAGGATCAGGGTTGGATTTCACTTTGGGGTTTTCTACCAAACCCAAGGGGGGCACCAAACCCAAGGGGGGCAAGACCAAAAAGTGAGGAATCTCTCGGAAGACCTGCATAAAACTATGACCCCTCAGTGTAATAGTGAATAAGATAAAGGGCACAGAAAGAGATAACAATGAAATCTGCCTGCTTAGAACTTAGCAATGGGTATAGGAAGAAAAAAATGTCTCCCATGAAATGTCAAAATCTCAAGCAGACACCCACATGGGTCTGAGTCTGAATTCCTGCTGAGAACCTTAGGCAAGAATTTAATCAAGTGGTCAAGGAAGTAATGCCCCAGGCAACTAACAGAAGCAAAAAAAAAAAAAATCCTGGGGAATACAAGTTCTATCCACTAAGGCAACAATTTGTCTTTTCAGAATCTAGAAAAATACTTTAAAAAAGTAGTAAGAACCAAATGAGAAATTATTCAGAAGACAATAGCATAAAATACCTGATGCAATACAAATCTATCTTCCTAGCTGGAAAAGCACCAGATCCCCAATTAATTTACTTTATGTTCTTGTAGCATTTATATAACTGTGAGCAACTCTAAGGCAGAGATTATGGTCTACTTATCTTTGTAATCCTAGCATTCAAAACTGTGCCTGATAAATAATGTTTTTCCTCAGTAAATGCTTTTTTAAAAAATTAATAAGGATGTTGACTGCTTCACTGTATGCAAAATCCAGAAACAATATATGTGTCTATCAATAATTTTACAAATTATGGCATATGGAAATAAGGCTACACAGCCATTAAGAATGATGTGGATCTCTGTGTACTAACAACAACAGAAGAATCCCAAAACATACTGAAATGGAAAAAAAAAGAAAGCCTCAAAAATACATATAATTCCTTTATATTAAAACAAAAGCAAGAGATTTATACAAACGTCATATAAACGCATACGGAAGAGAGAGAAGGAAGCACATCCAACTATTTTACAGTAGTTCCCTCCTAGCAGCAAAAATGGAGGAGAAAGAGGACACCCCTGTTTACACTATATACTTTTATATTATGACTCTTTTATGACAAGAATGTAGAAGTGTATTTCTTGTATAATTAGATTTAAGGGCTCAATGGATGAAGAAAACAAATCCACATAAAAACATGAACACAAATGTTCAAAACAGCATTAATCATAACAGAAAAAAATAGAAGCTACCCAAATGTCTATTAACTGATGTACAGGTAAACAAAATCTGTTGTATTCATACAGTGGAATGTTATTTGGCCATAAAAAAAAAGAATGAAGTACTGATACATGCTGCAACATGGAGGAACCTCAGAAACATTATGGTAAGTAAAAGTGGTCAGTCACAGAAGACCACATATAGGTTGATACCATTTATATGAAATGCCCAGAAGAGGCAAATCTATAGACCTAAAAATTAGACTGGTGTCTGCCAGTAGATGGGAAGAAGATGGACAGTGAATGCTTATGGGTACAAGGTTTTCCTCTGGGGATGATGAAAATTTTCTATTAGATAATGGGGACAGTTGCATAACTGGGTAAATATACTAAAAAAAAAAAATCACTGATTGTACACTTTAAGTGGATGAATTCTATGGCATGTGAAGTGTACCTAAATAAAAAAAAAAACCCTTTTTAAACTTAGTGGATAGATTAAACAGTAGGTTAAACACAGGTGAAGAGAGAATTAATACCTAGGAAGATGTCTGAAGAATTTTTCCAGGATGTAACAGAGAAACAGAGGTGAAAACATGAGACAAAGAGAATACAAGAGAATAGGAGGCAACATTTAAAGAGATAATGCATGAGAATTCCCCAGAACTGTTCAAGACATCAATCCTCAAGTCCACGTCCAGAATGAATTCCAAACAGCATAAATAAAAAGAATCCCAAACTCACACACATCACTGTGAAAGTACAGAACACCAACTGAAAAAGAGCTAATCCTAAAACTAGAGAAAAGATTACCTACAAAGATATGCAAAATTAGACTGATGGCTATCATTTTAAGAGCAATAATTGAAGTCAGATAATACTAGAATTTAGAAAACAAGTGGAATTTTATCTTTCATCTAAGTGAAAATAATTGACAATTTTAACTCCTATACCTAGCAAAACTAGATATAGTTTCAAGAACACAGGTGAAAAAAAGGTATTTTCAGATAAAACAGAGTTTACCACCAACACTAAGCAGCTAAACAATAAATCTTAATTTCCTTCTGGAAAATAATCCTAAATGACAGGTGAAAGATGCAAGAAGACATAGGAAGCAAAAATACGTGAATATGTAAGTAAATCTAAACAATGATTGTATAAAACAACACAGGCTCACAATTCCTTATGTAAAAATTCCTGGGGCCAGATATTTCAAAATTAAGAATTTTCTGGATTTTATAAAAATAATAACAATGCACCCCACCAAACTAATTAGTATTTCACACTCAAATATGTGAATGTTTACAGCATATGAAATTTTTAAAAACACTAGGCAATCGCATACCCACTCATTTCAGGTTTCGCCACAAGAAAAATTTGTAGTCAACTTCCAAAAAGTTTTTATTTCTAAGCCATTTTAAATTTATTTTTTCCACTTTATTTTTTAAAAAAGTACTTTTTTAAAAAAAATTGGGGTATAGTTGTTTTACAATGTTGTGTTAGTTTCTACTGCACAGTGGAGTTCCCTGTGCTATACAGCAGGTTCTCATTAGTTATCTATTTTATACATATTAGTGTATACATGTCAATCCCAATCTCCCATTTCATCCCACCCCTCCCCTTCCCCCCTTGGTGTCCGTATATTTGTTCTCTACATCTGTCTCTATTTCTGCCTTGCAAACTGGTTCATCTGTACCATTTTTTTAGATTCCACATATATGTGTTAATATATGATATTTGTTTTTCTCTTTCTGACTTACTTCACTCTGTATGACAGTTTCTAGGTCCATCCACATCTCTACAAATGACCTGATTTTGTTCCTTTTTATGGCTGAGTAATATTCCATTGTATGTATGTACCACATCTTCTTTATCCATTCATCTGTTGATGGGCATTTAGGTTGCTTCCATGTCCTGGCTATTGTAAATAGTGCTGCAATGAATACTGAGGTGCATGTGTCTTTTTGAATTAAGGTTTTCTCTGGGTATATGCCCAGTAGTGGGACTGCTGGGTCATATGGTAATTTTATTTTTAGTTTTTTTAAGGAACCTCCATACTGTTCTCCATAGTGGCTGTATCAATTTACATTCCCACCAACACTGCAAGAGGGTTCCCTTTCCTCCACACCCTCTCCAGCATTTATTGTTTGTAGATTTTCTGATGATGCCCATTCTAACCTGTGTGAAGTGAACCTCATTGTAGTTTTGATTTGCATTTCTCTAATAATTAGTGATGTTGAGCATCTTTTCATGTGCTTCTTGGCCATCTGTATGTCTTCTTTGGAGAAATGTCTATTTAGGTCTTCCACCCATTTGTTGATTGGGTTGTTTGGTTTTTTGATATTGAGCTGCATGAACTGTGTATATATTTTGGAGATTAATCCTTTGTCCGTTGATTCGTTTGTGAATATCTTCTTCCATTTTTGAGGGTTGTCTTTTCATCTTGTTTATGGTTTCCTTTGCTGTGCAAAAGCTTTTTAAATTTCATTAGGTCTCATTTGTTTATTTTTGTTTTTATTCTCATTACTCTAGGAGATGGGTCAAAAGAGATCTTGCTGTGATTTATGTCAGTGTTCTTCCTATTTTTTTTTTTTTAAACTTTGGGTTTATTTATTTATTTATTTATTTTTTATGGCTGTGTTGGGTCTTCGTTTCTGCGCAAGGGCTCTCTCCAGTTGCGGCAAGTGGGGGCCACTCTTCATCGCGGTGCACGGGCCTCTCATTATCGCGGTCTCTCTTGCTGCGGAGCACAGGCTCCAGATGCGCAGGCTCAGTAATTGTGGCTCACGGGCCCAGCTGCTCCGCAGCATGCGGGATCCTCCCAGACCAGGGCTCGAACCTGCGTCCCCTGCACTAGCAGGCAGGCTCTCAACCACTGCGCCACCAGGGAAGCCCCCTTTTTTTTTTTAAATATTTATGTACTTATTTATTTGGCTGCGCCAGGTCTTAGTTGCCACGAGTGGGATCTTTAGTTGCAGCATGCAGGCTCTTAGTTGTGGTATGCAGGATCTAGTTCCCCGACCAGGGTTTGAATCTGGGCCCCCTGCATTGGGATCATGGAGTCTTAACCACAGGACAACCAGGGAAGTCCTCTTTCTTTTTTTAAATTGAAGTACAGCTGATGTAAAATATTATATAAGTTACAGGTGCACACTATAGTGAGTCACAATTTTAAAAGTTATACTCCATTTATAGCTATTATAAAACATTGGCTATATTCCCTGTGTTGTACAATATAACTTCGTAGCTTTTTTTATACATAATAGTTTGTGCCTCTTATCTCACCCCTGCCCCCTTTCCTCTCCCCACTGGTAACCACTGATTTGTTCTCTATATCTGTGAGTCTAAGCCTTTTTTCAGATTTTGGATTTGCAATAAAGAATATTAGCCAGAAATGCCTAATCTGTAAGATTAGGGCAATCAACATATAAATTGGTAGGCAGGTGATGGGAGTTAAAGCCTTCCAAGGTCATTATATTTTTTGAAAAGAGTGCAAACATACTGATAAAACTTTAGATTTTGATAACTATGTATGTTAAATTAGCTATCACAATTCCTGCAAATTAATTAAAAAAAAAAAGACAAACAACTGAACAGAAAAATTGGTGAGAAACTAGAACACATGATTGACAGAAAGCATCTTAATGACCAATAAATATAGGAAAAAGGGGTCAACCTCAGTGGGGAACAGAAAAACGCAAATTAAAGCCATATTACAATAGTAACATATATCTACCAAAATGGCTAACATTAAAAACTGAAGAGACCAAGTTGGCAAGTATGTATGTTCAAGAAATGTAACTCTCATACACGGTTCGATGGAGTGTAAATTGGCAAACCATTTGGTGCTTCTTTGTAAACGTGAATATAAACATATGCTCTGACCCACCAATTTTATTCTAAGGTATATACCCAACATACATATGTTCGACAAAACACACGTACAAGAATGTTTATAGGAGCATTATTCACGACAGGCCCAAAACAGAAATAATTCAAATGCCTATCAACAGTAAATTGGGTAGATAATCTGTGATATATTCATACAATGCAATAAAAACGAATTTGTTCCACACAGAACATGGATCCCATAAACTAATGTTGAGCAAACGAAACAAAAACCAAAAAATTTTAAAAAACCCATATCATATAATTTCATTTACATAAAGCTCACAAACAGGCAAAAGTAACCTATGGCATTAGAAGTCAAGACAGTGGTTACCTTTGGGAAGAGGAAGCAGTCATTAGGAGTGGGCATAAGAGAGGCTCCTGGGGTATAAGTATTATTCTATTTCATGTGGTGGTTAAAAGGATGCATTCACTTTGTGAATATGTGAACTCTATATTTAGATTTGTGTACTTTTCTGTATATTACATACACTTTAGTAAAAGCATTTATTAAACTGTCCTAAAATTGACTGTGGTGACAGTTGCCCAACTCTGAATAATAAAAGCCATTAGCCTGTATACTTTGAATGATCATGGTATGTGCGTTTTTTCTCAGTAAGACTTAACAAAAACAAAAAATGTTTATTAAACAAAAAAATAAATGAAAGAACAAGTAAATACAGAAAATGTTAATTGTTGAATCTACATAAAGACTAGAGATGTTGTACTATCTTTTTTGTACTTTTCCTCATGATTGAAATTTTTGTAACAAAAAGTATGAAATAAAAACTAGAATGATAACAGCAAAATAAATGCAAAAATAGCTAGGGTAACCTGTAAAAGAATAGGAGTGTATAAGTTCCAAACGTGGAGAGGTGGAAAAAGCAAAATGAGAAAAAGGAAAAAGAAATCAATCCATACTAAGATACAGATACAAAAAAAGGACAAATGAAAATCATACAAAATGAAAGAAATTCCATTATATCAGTTAGTCAGTAAAAAAATGAAAGTTCTTTAGTTAAAAGATAAAGTCCATTATATCAGTTAGTCAGTAAAAAAATGAAAGTTCTTTAGTTAAAAGATAAAGTTAAATGGATGGTGACAATATACAGTTTGTGATTTTTAAAAGATAAGGGCACCGAAAGGTTCAAAATCAAGGACAGAAAAGATACCAGGCCAAAGAAAGTTGACAAAGTTACACTAATATCAAGTAAAATTGACTTTAAGACCAAAAATACTAACAGAGATTTAAAAAAAACAAACTATATAATGATAAAAGGTTCAGTTCATCAAAAGCATAGAACTTGTATACACCCCACTAATATGTATAAAATAGATAACTAATAAGAACCTGCTATGTAAAAAATAAAATAAAATTTAAATGATAAAAAAAAACTTGTATATACCCAACTTAGCTTTGAAAATAGACAAGCAAAGGAATATTAACAAATCTACCTTCATAGTAGGAAATTTTATTAAGATCTCTCAAAGTAATGGATAGATCAAGCAGACAAAAAAGCCTGTGAACTATTTCTGTCAGACTCCCCTGTCTTCCATTCTGCCAAAAGAAGGTACCGGGGGGAAAAAAAGTAGAAGAAAAATGCCATTCCCCCTCCCATTTTACTCCTGGTTCTGAAACACCTCCAACGGAAGGTGTCTCCTATTGAAGTCAAGAGCTGGCAGCTGTAGATTCCAGAAAAATCAGCAAAAGTTGAGCTCCTGGGTTCTTGCTGAGTTGCAGGAGTGTGCATGGTTCTACCAAGTAGCAGTAACTTGTACCAGTGCTCCAGCAGCTTAGTAGCAAGTGCAGGCTCTTTGGTTCCAGCCATAGGTAGTAACAACTCCCAGATCCTTAGACAACCTCCCTCTTCCTCTCAAACCCTCTCTACCCTTTTTGCTGCTCTAGTCCTAACCACACCCTTGTAACCTATTACCTGCATGAAATCTCTCTCTGCCTAAAAGTATCTAGAGTATTTGCTATTTTCCTACCTGCTCATTGATCAATAGAGCATTTTAAAAACACTGACACTAACTAGAGAAAAAAAATCTTTTCAAGCACTTACAAAGCATTTATAAAAACTGGTGTGAAGCCAGAGTCTACCTCAACAAATTTCAAAGAACTGTGATACAAATCACATTCTCTGACCACAATGCAGTAAATTAGAAATCAACAGCAAAAAGAACTGGAAAAAACCCACATACATTTGGAAATTTTAAAACACACCTTCGAACAACTCAATGATCAAAGAAGAAGAAAACTAGAACATATTCAGAAATGAATTATCATGGGAATTCCCTGGCGGTCCAGTGGTTAGAACTCCGTGCTCTCACTGGCGAGGGCCCAGGTTCAATCCCTGGTGGGGGAACTAAGATCCCACAAAGCCCCGCAGCACAGCCAAAAAAAAAAAAAAAGGAATTATCACAAAAATATTACCTATCAAAAGGTGTGGAATATAGCTAAAAGTGTACCTAACGAAGTATATATTAAGAGTTTTAAATGTTTACTTTAGAGCAATAGGTCTTAAACTTTTTGGTCTCAGGAACCTCTTACACTTATAAATTTTTAAGTAACCCAAAAAGCTTTTGCTTATAGGGGGAAAATATAGATATATTGCTATTTACTGCAATAGAAATTACAACTGTGAAATTTTAAATTTTGTTTATTTAAAAATAAAAATAAATTCATTGTTTATTAACAGACATTGTTTTATGAAAATAACTATTTCCAATACAAAATGTATTATATATGAAAAGTGGCATTATCACAGCAATCAGATAAGAAAAAGAAACAAAAGAAATCCAAATTGGAAAGGAAGAAGTAAAACCATTACTGTTTATAGATGACATGATACTAAACATAGGAAACCCTAGACAGGCCACCAAAAAAACTATTCAAATTAATAAATGAATTTAGTAAAGTTGAACGATACAAAAGTAATATACAGAGATCTGTTGTGTTTCTACACATGAACAAGAAGCTATCAAAAAGTAAAATTAAGAAAACATTCCCATTTACAATTGTATCAAAAATTAAATACCTAGAAAGAAATCTAACCGAGGAGGTTAAAGACCTTTACTCTGAAAACTATATTGATGAAAGAAAGTGAAGATGACACAAACAAATGTAAAAATACACCATTCTCATGGATTGGAAGCATTAATATTTCTAAAATGACCATACTCCCCAAAGAAATCTACAGATTCAATGCAACCCCTATCAAAACACCAATGTATTTTTCACAGAACTAGAACAAATCTAAAATCTGTAATGGAAACACAAAACTCCAAATAGCCAAAACAAACTTGAGAAAGAAAAACAAAGATGGAGGCAACACACTTGCTGATTTCAACTTATACTACTAGGATACAGAAATCAAAACAATATGGTACTGACACAAAAAAAGACACATAAGTCAATAAAACAGAAAAGAGAGCCCAGAAAGAAACTCACACTAACATGGTCAATTAATCAGCAAGAAGGATGTAAGAATATACAATGGGGAAAAGACAACCTCTTCAATAAACGGTGTTGGAAAAATTGGACAGATACATGCAACAGAATCAAAATGGACTACTCTCCCATGCCAGGCACAAAAATAAATTATAAATGGATTAAAGACTTAAAAGTAAGACCTGAAACCAAAAAACTTGTAGAATAAAACTTAAGGAGTACACTCTTTGCAATCAGTCTTAGAGTAATATTTTGGGGGATGTTGCTGCAGTCAAGGGAAACAAAAGCAAAAAAAATAAATAATAAATGGGTCTACATCAAACTAAATACGAAGCTTTTGCACAGCAAAGGAAAGTATCAACAAAGCAAAAAGGCTGCCTACTGAATGGGAGAAGATATTTGCAAACAATGTTATCTGATAAGGGATTAATATCCGAAATATACAAAGAACTCATACAACTCAACATCAAAAAAACAAACAGCCTGATTTAAAAATGGGCAGACGGGGACTTCCCTGGTGGCACAGTGGTTAAGAATCCACCTGCCAATGCAGGGGACACAGGTTCGAGCCCTGGTCTAGGATGATCCCACATGCTGTGGAGCAACTAAGCCCATGCGCCACAACTAATGAGCCTGCACTCTAGAGCCCGTGCTCCACAACAAGAGAACCCACCGCAATGAGAAGCCCGCGCACCACAACAAGAGTAGCTCCCACTCGTCACAACTAGAGAAAGCCTGCATGCAGCAACGAAGACCCAACACAGCCAAAAACTAGATTAATTAATTATTTTTTAAAAAATGGGTAGAGGACCTGAACAGTCATTTTTCCAAAAAAGACATACAATGTCCAACAGACACATTAAAAGATGATCACCACCACTAATCATCAGGGAAATGCAAATCAAAACCACAATGAGATATCACCTCACACCTGTCAGAATGGCTATTATCAAAAAGACAACAAATAACAAATGTTGGGGAGGGTTTGAAGAAAAGGGAACCCTCATGCAGTGTTGGTGGGAATGTAAATTGGTGCAGCCACTATGAAAAACAGCATGGTGATTCCTCAAAAAACTAAAAATAGAACTATCATACGATCCAGCAACTCCACTTATGGGTATTTTCCTGAAGAAAACAAAAAGAGTAATTTGAAAAGATATATGCATCCCTATGTTCATTGCAGCATTATTTACGATAGCCAAGACATAGAAGCAACCTATGTGTCCATCGAAAGGTGAACTGATAAAGATGTGGTATATATACACAACAGAATATTACTCAGCCATAAAAAAGAATGAAATCTTGCCATCTGTGACAACATGGATGGACTTCGACGGTATTATGTTAAGTGAAACAAGTCAGACAGAGGAAGACAAATACTATATGACTTCAGTTATATGTGGAATTTAAAAAGCAAAACAAATGAACAAGCAAAAAGAAACAGAAACAGATTCATAGATATAGAGAACAAATAGGTGGCTGCCAGACAGGAGGTGGGTGGGGGAACGAGAAATAGGTGAAGGAGACTAAGAGGTACAAACTTCCAGTTACAAAATAAATGAGTCAGAGCGATGAAATGTACAACATTGGGAATATAGTCAACAATACTGTAACAACTTTATGGTGACAAATGGTAATTAGACTTACCATTATCATTTTGTAGTGCATAGAAATATTAAATGTTGTGCTAACATAGTGTTGTAGGTCAATTATACTTCAATAAAAAATAAAAAGAGAAGCATAAGCTCTTAAAAATAAGGGTAAACATATGATATACAAGCATATGTAAACATACTCTGATCAGGAAAGGCAAAGTTAAGTGAAATATAAAACTCCTTTCAATTATTCATTTTTCTTAAGGTGGCTTTATCTTACATTTTTGCTAGTTTAACATCTGGATTTTTTTAAAAAAGACATCTAGATTTGAAAGGCAGCAGGATTAGCCCTGGTAGGCATCAAGATTTCATCATAAACTCAAATATGGACACATACAGGCCAAATGGGACAGAAGAGATAGCCCAGATGATGCAGACCCACACATATTTGGAAACTTGACTGTTGACCAAACAGGAAAGCTTCTTAGTAAATGGCGCTAAGACAAATTGGGTATTCATTAAAAAAAAAAAAGAAAAGAAAAGAAATTGGATCCCTAACTCAACCCATAAGGGATTAAAGACTTAAATGTGAAAGACTAAACTGCAAGACTTCTAGAAGACAACATTTTAGGACAAAATTTTAGAAAAATTTCATGAGCTCACAGTAGAAAAGGATTTCTTAAAACAGAGAAAGTACAAACCAAAAAGGAAAAAGACTGATAAATTCTCTTTGCAGTTCAGAGACACTGAAAGTGAAAAATCAAATCTTAAACTGGGAAAAGAATTTAGTCATACAAAAGAACTCCTATAAAAATCTATAAAGGATAACCAAACTGAAAAACAGTCAATAGTCATTCCATAGAAGAGGAAACACAAATGGCCCATAAACAAATAAAAACGATATCTGACCTCTTTATCAATCAAGGAAATGTGAAACAGAACTGCAATGAGATGTCTTCCACAAAAATTAAGTCAGACAATACCAAGTGCTGGGGAGTATGTGGTATCCCTGGAACTCCTGTACTACCAGCATGAACATAAACTTATTTAACCACTTTTGACATTACCTGGTAAAACTGAACAAAGACATAGTACAACCCAGCAAGTCCACTCCTAGATATATACACATACCCCAGAGAAAACCATGCACATGTGCATCAGGAAAGGTGTGTTAGAATATTTAAAGCAGCTATGTTCACAACAAATTAGGAGTAAAATAAACAATTATAAAAGACTTTGTAACATGGAATATTACTTAGTCTAAAAAATGTACTGTTACATCCATCAAGATGGATTAATCTTAAAAGGTTAAACAAAAGAAGTCAGAAAAAAGTAAAGAAAAATAGGGGATGATAAACAAAATCCAGGAGAGCAATTTACTCTGGGAAGGAATGAGGTACAATTAGAAGAGGTACATAGAGGAGGCTTCAAAAGTAATGGTAACTTTTATCTCTTAAGCTAGATGAATATTAATATCTTTATTATTTTATTAATATTCCTTAAAATAGTCACTTATGATTTTTAAATTCTTTTTTATGCATCATACCCTTTTTTTTTTTTTTGGGCCACTTCAAAAAGTTTGGTTGTGAAAGAACAGAGAAGAAACTTTAGCATAAGTAAATATTTATGAGATGAATCAAAAAAAAGAGGAAAGGGGAGTGATAACTGATATGTGAAATATCTGTGAGGAGATGTTTAGGATTAGGGACTGAGTTAACAAGGGAATTTTTTTTTCAATGTTAAATGCCATGTTTATAAGGAAAAGATAGAAACCAAAATATTTAAAAATTAAAATAACCCCTTAATCTCACCATCCATTGATCTTCTCAGGGTAGTGATTTTTCTTTTTACTAATCGGTAGTTTTCTAACATTTCAACAATGAACATGCATAAAAATTTAATAAAATGAATGATGACTGACAACAGTGTGGCAGATGTACTGGAGTTAAGACAGAATGAAGGCCAGGAAGCCATACTGAAAACTACTTAGAAAAATAAAGAGGTGAGACATTACTAGTGAACAATCGAGATACAAAAGACTGGATTTAGTGGTAAATGATGGGGGGAGTAAGAAAGAAAAAAATGAGAACGACTCCAGGATGTTAGCTTGAGTAATGGTGGTACTATTAATCTGAAACAAATACAGGAGGAGGAACAGGTAGAGGCAGCCAGTCTCTGTCTATGTGGGGTTGGAGGCAGCTGAGATTTGGACCCGTGGATTCAAACTTCTCGTGAATATTCAGATAGACAAAAATAGCTGAATCAACCAGAGCTGAAGCCTGGCCTTTTATTTTATTTTTATTTGTTTATTTATTTGGTTGCGCCGGGTCTTAGCTGCGGCAGGCGGGCTGCTTAGTTGCAGTGTGCATGTGGGATCTAGTTCCCTAACCGGGATCGAACCCGGGGTCCCCTGCACTGGGAGCGCGGAGTCTTACCTGCTGCGCCACCAGGGAAGTCCCCTGGCCTTTTAAAACTCTAGGCTGGGTATGCTCTCTACCATGAACCTAATGGATCCATCACGCGTACTTTTTAAACCACCTCAGCTCCAGGAGGCAATGAGTTCACAACCCAAATTTCTCAAGCTAGTTCAGAAGTTATCTGTCCGGTGTTTTGGAAATTAACGCTCCAAATAAAATATCAAACCCAAATTTCTCAAGCTAGTTCAGAAGTTATCTGTCCGGTGTTTTGGAAATTAACGCTCCAAAAAAATTAAGTTACCCAGAAACCTTGACTACAAATGAAATAAACTACAGTTCTGAGTCTACTGTTCTGCCCTTGTGATCACTACATTTCATGCTATAGGTAAAAAGCAGTAATTAGCACTAAGCCTGATTAAGAGTTGAGGTCTCATTTTAGCTAACCTTTTTTGACACTGGAAGAATATTTAAATGTGGTGGTTTTTTTCCTTGTAAAGGTACAATTAAAAATTTTTTATTATACCTTCCAGATTTGGTCATGCTGGGCTACATTCAGAGGCTTTGATAAGTATTAATAAAGTTGCTGGAACAAATATAATGTCATAAAGCATAAGACATGCTATGTAGTGGAAAATGTAGATTATAGCCAGGGTTTGGCACACATCAAGCCTTAAATAAATATGCTGAGTGCAAAGTTTGGCTTGACCTACAAATCAAACCGCAGATCTATCACAAGAGACAAGAATTAGGATTTAGGATAATAGGATCTGTCACTTATTTGTTAAAAATGTTAAGTAAAATTCAAGCCTTAGGAATATAAGTACATGGGAATTCCCAAGCAATCCAGTGGTAGGACTCCACGCTTCCACTGTCAGGGGCCTGGGTTCAATCCCTGGTGGGGGAACTAAGATCCTGCAAGCCACGTGGTGCAGCCCCCCAAAAAATAAAGAATACAAGTGCTATAAAGGATATATTCAATTGGCAAACTCAACACCTGCTTTCCAGGAGTGTGTAATATGTGTGACTTTGGATAAATAATAATCTGTAGCTTAATTTCTATATAATTAAATATCTACCTCAGATTGTTAGAATGAGATGGGTCAGCAAATTTAATATTTTGAAATTTTTAAAAATATTTTGAAGTTCATGAAAATATGTATCAACTTCATTTGTTTGAAGGAATTTTTTTTTTTTTTTAACCTGGGCCCTTGGCAGTGAAAGCACAGAGTCCTAACCACTGGACTGCCAAGGAATTCCCTGGGGTAATATTTTAAATAATAAACTTCAGCTTTTCTTTCAGCTCAAATCTATAAACTCTGTCACAAATATTCTCCAAAATTCATTAATGAAAAGCTTCCTTCTAAGAAAAAATGCTAAATATGCAAAAAAATGCAAACTGTCAACTTGTTTCCCTATTTTTAGCCAATAACTAAAAGAAAAATAAATAAAAATCACACCATCCCTAAAGTCAATCTCTGGTCCTTCACTTAACTCCCAGAGAAAGAAGATTCTCTCCCCTTCTTGAAACCCTCCCACCTCTCTCTCTGGACCTCATGCCTTATCAACTCATCCAGGATATTGTTCTCAGGGTTAATAATCTGGTTTCTAATAACTTCACTCTTTCCCAGTCCATAACCCCTTCCCTTCAGTCATCATTTGGGTCTCTCCTAGCTTTAAAACAGTCATCATTTATCTTCTCTGTCCATTCCTTCCTTTCCTCTCACTGTCCAACTCCATGAAATTGGTCAACACCCACTGCCTCTACTTCCCCTCTAATACATTCACTTAAACTTCAATGCCTGCAAGCTTCTCAGAGTTCAAGCCACTTGCTTATTAAACCTACTGGAAGTCTTATTTCACAGGCATATCACTTAACAATCTTTCATGTGAAGAGCTTTCCCCCTTTGATTCTATTATACCAAACTTGGCTCTCTTCCTATTTCTGTGATACTTCTCACATTTTACAACTTTCAACTCACTATCAAGTATTTTGAGAGCTAGAAAATACAAATTCTATAACTTACTAACAGCATTCTTGAAAACGTACCCTAAAGAATAACACAAGGGGCTTCCCTGGTGGCGCAGTGGTTGAGAATCTGCCTGCCAACGCAGGGGACACGGGTTCGAGCCCTGGTCTGGGAAGATCCCACATGCTGCGGAGCAACTAGGCCCGTGAGCCACAACTACTGAGCCTGCGCGTCTGGAGCCTGTGCTCCGCAACAAGAGAGGCCGTAACAGTGAGTGGCCCGCGCACCGCGATGAAGAGTGGCCCCCGCTCGCCACAACTAGAGAAAGCCCTCGCACAGAAACGAAGACCCAATGCAGCCAAAAATAAAATAATTAATTAATTAATTAAAAGAAAAAATTAAAAAAAAAAAAGAATAACACAAAACTGGGTGTGGGGGGAGAGGGAGCAGCACACAGACAGCTTACAATGGTAAAAAAAGTGGAAACAGGAATACGGCTAATTAGATCATGACATACTGTTAGAACAAGTACTGACGCTCAACACTCTATACCAAAAGGCAGCTTCCACAACTTTTATCTTTAAAGTTTTGTGACTTAAAAAGATTTTATAAGATTCTTCTTAAGCTGTAAAAATAGATGGATCTTAGTTACATAGATTTATCCTTCCTGTAGATTTAGTCTCAAAGGAACACACATCTGGTTATTTATAATTTACTGGGCATTACTGTTAGAATACTCTTCTAACAAATATGTATTCTTAAAGATGTACTGCATTCGTACTGCAAATTTTACTGTTCTACGTTCAACATTTTTCAGTGAACATAAAACCTGGTTTTGCAATGGAACCCATCTTGGATAAATAAAATTGATACTATAAATAATTTGAAAACATTTTTATTCTGTCAGGTAAATTTATCTGAAAAGTACAAATTACAAATACTTTAAATTAGGGAGGCCACTTCTTGAATTGCAGGTACACCTTAAGTATCATAAACCTACGCAAGTTACCTAACTTCTGGGCCCATTTTTTCATTAAAAAAAAAAAACGATTAACTTATCTAGAGTTCTTTTTTTTTTTATTTTTTTTTTAAAATAATTTATTTATTTATTTTTGGCTGCATCGGGTCTTCGTTGATGCGCGCGGGCTTTCTCTAGATGCGGTGAGCGGGGGCTACTCTCCCTTGCAGTGCATGGGTTTCTCATTGTGGTGGCTTCTCTTGTTGCAGAGCAAAGGCTCTAGGTGCACGGGTCTCAGTAGTTGTGGCATGCAGGCTCAGTAGTTGTGACTCGCGGGCTTAGTTGCACCACGGCATGTGGGATCTTCCCGGACCAGGGCTTGAACCCGTGTCCCCTGCATTGGCAGGCGGATTCTTAACCACTGTGCCACCAGGGAAGTCCCTCTCTATAGAGTTCTTTTAGTTCAAAAATTCCAGAACCCAGGTTCTACTTAATTTTCACAAGTTAAAGCTTCCTCCACATACTGTCAGCCTAATTCAGTCATATATACCTATAATTACTTTTCTGTAGTTTTACAAGTGATATACATATTCTCATTATGGTTTTAAGCACTTCTCAATATTATCTCATAAATCTTGTGTGATATAATAACCTCATCTAATGTGAGTAGTGTTATTTATATATATTCATATCCCTACATAACTATAATGGTTTAAAAATGTTCCAAAAAACTAAATATAAAGCTGTTTTTAGCACAAACTTTTTTTGTTAACCAAATGAACAAATTACCACTATAAAACCAAATATGTTCATAACTCATGTTATCATTACCTTGTATCTTATCTAAGGCAAATAAATTTCCAGTTTTAATTAAAAATAGTATTGGGGAAAAGCTAGTCAGTATAAAATATTTTCCTCCCCCTTGCTCCCCTTACCCACTTAAACATACACAAAATATTATAACCCCATGCATTTCTAGGCATTATTTACAAAGAGAGTTTCTATCAGCAGGAATAAAATCTTAAAATGAACTCCTAGGGCTTCGCTGGTGGCACAGTGGTTAAGAACCCACCTGCCAATGCAGGGGACACGGGTTCGAGCCCTGGTCCTGGAAGATCCCACATGCCCTGGTCCTGGAAGATCCCGTGCGTGCGCCACAACTACTGAGCCTGCACTCTAGAGCCCAGGCGCCACAACTACTGAGCCCACGTGCCACAACTACAGAAGCCCATGCGCCTAGAGCCTGTGCTCTGCAACAAGAGAAGCCACTGCCATGAGAAGCCTGCACACAACGAAGAGTAGCCACCGCTCATCACAACTAGAGAAAGCCCGTATACAGTAACGAAGATGCAACGTAGCCAAAAATAAATAAATAAAATAATTTATAAAATGAACTACTAACCTTAACATTCCAGGTTAGTTACCTCACAAAACCCAAATATCCATCTAATGAAAAGACAGCTTGGGCAACTTTTTTTGTTACATTCAATGTATACAGCCATTTGTTCTTCCTCAATATGTGTATGCTCGGTTATGCCATGCTGTGATTTTAGGGACTTCCTCCACCAATATTTTCTCTTGATAATGTCGGTGGAAACTTTTATAATACTAGTTAGACGCATTAACTTTAGAAAGTAAGAAAAAAGGATCACATTTAATGCTGGCGGGAAGATTTTTTAACATAAGGAATACAGCAATATGCTTAAGAACTGGTGTTTAAGGTAGACAACAGAATGTCTCATATGTATAGAAGTGACCAAAATAAAACTGATTTTCTTCAGAAGTTTCAATTTGTGTTTTATAAAAGACAATAACAATGTGTTATTAAAAAGATACACAGGGGCTTCCCTGGTGGCGCAGTGGTTAAGAATCTGCCTGCCAACGCAGGGGACACGGGTTCGAGCCCTGGTCCGGGAAGACCCCACATGCCGCGGAGCAACTAAGCCCGTGCGCCACAACTACTGAGCCTGCGCTTTAGAGCCCGCGAGCCACAACTACTGAAGCCCACAAGCCTAGAGCCCATGCTCCGCAACAAGAGAAGCCACCGCGGTGAGAAGACCGTGCACCACAACGAAGACCCAATGCAGCCAAAAAGAAATAAATAAATTTATTAAAAAAAAAAAAAAGCTACACAGTATAAACACCACTATTTTAAATAAAGATCAAATTCAAATCTTTAAGTCTTCTTTAAAACAATTTTTGCTTACAAATTTACACATATTTGGGCCTCAGTTGTCAAAAATAGCAACAGTATGATTCTGAGATTCTCAGAAAGAATACCTTTAGTATGTTTCTCTCACTCTATGCAAACTCAGAAGTCAACAACTTCTTTAACATTAATATGTAAAATCTCTGGGAATACAAGGCTATTAGGATTTAATTTTTTTAAAAAACCAACAACTCGTTTTTTTCGGAGAGCAACGCAAAACTCAGTTTATTAAAAAAATAAAGAGAACATAAAATGTATTTATACCAAGTTTCATCCTAATAAAGAATGAAGAAATATGAAACTATAAATGACTGACTTATAAAATCAATTTTGGCATCCTATGTTGTTAGTTTAAGAAATTATCAATTTACCTTTCAATTGTTTTTTTCAATTACAAAAACAATGGCTGCTGAATTTTTAAAAATTTAGTCTTAATTTTTGCCAGTTTATGAGGATCTAAAATAAGATAATAAAAAACGTTAATGGGGGAGTTCCCTGGTGGCCTAGTGGTTAGGATTCCGGGCTTTCACTGTGGTGGTCCGGGTTCAACCCCACAAGCCGGAAAAAAAAAAAAAATTCAATGTATCTTAAATAGAAAAATCTGGTTTCAGTCACAACCAGATACAACAGTCAATTTTAGAATAGGTGCTGAGAAAAAAAGGAAGAAGTAACACCTATTCACACCACTTTTGCTATTCAGGATCATAGATAATCCTTTCCAAGCCATCACCATTAACTTGTCTTAGTTTCCTCTGGCACTTCAATCACTGTCATCAAACTTCTGAAAACTAGAGGCTTGCAAGGATTAAGCCAGACGTCTATATCCTTGTAGGGGTTGTTTTTTGTGCTTTTTGGTAGAAGTATTCCAAACTGACCAATTTCTTCCATTATAATTTAAATTGAAAGAATCTGAGGTAAAGCTCTGTCACTTTGAAAAAACTGTCACTACCATAGACAAAGAACAAAGAGTGTTTGTTGCTCACCACCCAGTTCTACAAGAGTTAAGTAGTAACCCACTGCAGTTGCCCAACAACAGTACAACCTGAGAGGAATTCAGAGTGAAAAACAGGATAAGGAACTCCTTGCTTTGGATAAACAGGCCCTTAAATAGTTAGATGCATATCTCAGGAAGAATTTCAATGATCCCAGATGCTTGTATCTTCCCATACATAGAAAAGCACTAAAATCATTCACTTGAGATATCTGTTCTTGGTGATTAGCAGTAATCTTTTACCAAGATGTATGCTTGACTGCATGTATTTCCTAGCCAAAAGTCATATATAAACTGGCTTCTCCCCTGCCTCTTTCGAGCAGTTTCCTCAGAGCTGAGTGGCTGTGTCCTGGCTATAGTCCTCAGTGAGACCCTGAATAAAATTTAAACTCATAACTCTTATGTTTTGTGCCTTTCTTTAAGTCAATACTATGTTTATGGGTAATAACGCTTATCAGTAAGCCCAGTCCACACTTCACAGACCATCAACAGATGTTCTGTCCTCTGCTACATCTGAAAGAACCAATCACAAACTCCCTATACCAAAACCCCTCCACCCAATAAAACCTCATACCTCCTCCTCCCACATGCACAAACAGATCCACACCCAGACACACCATATGAATAAAACATTTAGAAAAGGAATAGAATTTCAGGAATGAGAAGTACCCTGAGACACAACATATTTGGACTTAGGGAGAGAGCAATCACATAATTTTAGTCTCAATGAAGCAAGACCTAAAATTATTTGCTGTCAAAATAAGCGTTGTGGACTCGAAGCTTAAGGAAAAAACCACCATAAGGAAAAAAAAAAAAAAAAGAAGACTTCCATTGAAGCATTACGTCCAAAGTGAAAGAATTACAAACCAAATATTAATCTAGTTTAAAGAGATGTATATAATTAACAGGAAATGAACATTAACTTTAAAATACTATATACTTTTTCCTATTCAATTCAATTCTTTAGTTTCTTTAATCGGGCCAGGGCAGAAGCTGAAGCAAAACACAGACATCAAAGGAATCAGAGATAGGGCAAAAAAGCATTGTTCTGATATCACTTCTGATCTATTTTGAAAAAAGTATTTACTTGAGTTACTGTTCTATTTATTTACTCAGAAAACACTTGGAGTACTTACTACTAGCAACACACTGCCCTTAGTGACTTAAAAATCTAATAAAGTACCTTTATAGTAAGTACAAGGCAGAAGTGAAAAATCCTATGAAAGAGGTAAAAGGTGCTGTGAGGGCACACAAGGTAAGAAAAAGTGTGTACAGCTGTGAGACTGAGGCTAAGTTTGGTGTTTTCATGATGCCAGATATAAAGATTTAAAGAACTAATGGGGTTTCGAGTAAAATCTGAATTCAAAAAGTACAGGGACTTCCCTGGTGGCGCAGTGGTTGGGGGTCCGCCTGCCAATGCAGGGGACACGGGTTCGACCCCTGGACCAGGAAGATCCCACATGCCGCGGAGCAACTAAGCCCGTGCGCCACAACTACTGAGCCTGCGCTCTAGAGCCTGTGTGCCACAACTACTGAGCCCTCATGCCACAACCACTAAAGCCCGCGCACCTGGAGCCCATGCTCCGCAACAAGAGAAGCCACCACCATGAGAAGCCCGCACACCCCAACGAAGAGTAGACCCCGCTCGTGGCAACTAGAGAAAGCCCGCATGCAGCAATGAAGACCCAACACAGCCAAACATTTTTTTAAATAAATAAACAAAAACACAAAAGAGTAGAAGGACTAAGTTAGCTAGATAAGTTTAAAAAAAATCTCAGAAACAATGAAAAGACAAGACTGAGAACTGTGAAAATACCCAGAATTCAAAGTGGAAGCTCACTATTAAAAAGTGACTAAAAAGATTAAGTATTCATAGCAGGGAAAGGCTACTGACAAAATCTACAAATTTGCAGTAATGTCCAGTTCAGCCTAAAGACAGGAAAGACAGACCCAGGACCCAGAATCATAAAAAGCCTGATTCTCAGTGATTTTAACAGACTGACAAAAAGCTCTCAGCATAGGCCTAAAATGGGAGCGGCATGGGGTAACAACAATAATGGCCAAAAGACTAAAAACAAGACTAACATTCCAAGGGCTATTCACATTTTAATATAGGACTCCTAAGATTATTTAAAAGAATCAAAAACAACCAAACCAAACTAAAACAAAGAAACCCTTAAGACTGTAATTATTCATATTCAACTCCAAAGATTTCTGATATAAAATTTGTAAGTTTGTCTAGGTAGACAACTGGCACAGAAGAATCACTAACTAAGCTCATAACTAAGCCTAGAGGACCACCCAGAAGCAGCATATTAATGTACTTTGTTTACTAATCCTCCTCCACAAAGAACTCTCAGGGCAGATACGTTGTTTCTTTCTATAAAATGGCCACCAAACGAGATTTCACAAAAATTGAAAAGGCAGTCAACATTTGCTCTGATACGTACAGAAAATGGATGTTCTTTGATAGAACTGTGATCATGTAAACAGCCAGAAACATAAACATTTTAACAGTCTCAAATTTGGTTCTTAAAAAGATCTCTCCAGAAGTATCAACTTTGAAATGTCTACCATCTCCTGAACCCTAAATCTGGAGATTTATTATATCTTATCCAATTTACATAATTTGCACAGCTAAATTCTCCCATTGTAGCTAAGATGAGTTCTCAACTTTGGTTGCAGATCAGACTTACCAAGGAGCTGAGAAAAATTCCAGTACCCAAGATGCGTGCCAGACCAATTAATCAATCTCTGGGGATAGTTGTTGTTTTTAAATCTCACCAGGTATCTTCAATATAATGCCAACACTGAAAACCACTAACTTGGATTGTGTGGATAACTCAAGAAAAAAACTGGGGGACAGTACTTATCTACAGTAGCAAATGGAAAAAAGGCAAACAAGGAACCTGAATGTAGTAACATTACATTTTGCCAGTTTTAACCTGGCTTCAAATACAGTACATTTCAAATCAAAGGTGGACTGAAATTTAAATCAAAATACAGTCAATTCTCATTATTCACAGTAGGTACATTCTGTAAAGTCACAGCAAATACTTAATTAGCAAACAGTGAAACACTGTTCCTAGGGGAAATACAGGGTTAGGTTCCTGTGATCCTCCACTCACATTCATCCAATCAGTAATAACCTTAATTTGTGCGTGTTCCTGTTCAGAGTTCTTAATATATATTGTTTATTCAGTAACACTGAACCCAAGGGCAACAGTACATGTCTCAATGAAGGTTATCTAACACACGTATTTTCTACACAAGACACATCAGTCTTCTTGCAACTAGGAACACTGAACAGCACTCCAGTACTATGCTTGGGGGCCACTTCAACCAGTGAAATCACTAAAAGCACAAAAATGTGAAAGAAAGTGGCACTAAACAGATCCAAGAAAGGACACTTGTTTACTGTATGACAGCTGCAAAGTTGCCCTGTTTTACCTGAGCTGCAACATGCACATCAGCAACTCAAATCTTCCCACTCTGCACATGTGTGCAAATCACCACAAAACCACCATGAGAATCGATTTTAGGGTTACAAATAAATTTTACCAAGTAGGTGGATTCACAAATACAGAATTCATGAATAATGTGGACAGACTGTAGAAATATCAAATCAAGTAGCTCAAACTAATTGCTATAAAGATAGGAATTTGAGGTTTCCAGCAACATAAAGAGCAAAGATGGCACCAATATGCCCAGCTACATAATTTTCTCCACTAAAATCCTTAAATTGGTTTTCCTATTTAAGGAAACGTTAACAATTTTTCTCATATCAAATCTATATACTAAAAAAACTATATATCAATTTGCTCAATATAGATTCCTTTCATGCAGTACAAAAGTAATCATTTTATCAACTAGCTCTAATCACAAAATGCAGCAATGATTTAAAGGTATGATGGTTGGACTAGATGACCTCTAAAATGCCCAATGACTCAATGCTTTGCAAGTCTAAAAACCAAAGTTCGTGTGTCTATTTCAATTATAATAAAAGCCAATATATGAATACATAAATATTCTCAGTAATAGTTTATCAGGATTATAATCACATTTTTTAGTAGTAGAGCTGCAATATAAATTCTTATCTGAAAAAGAGCTAACAGCTCTACTCACCAAGAGAAATAATTTGAATCCAGCAGGATATTATCAAACCTGATGGACTCTCATCTTGGACCTATACAACTTCAGAAAGAAAACAACCTGCCATATTAATGCTATAAAAGCTAAATATGCCTCAGACCATATACAAAAGTTAACTAAAAATGAATCAGACATAAATGTAAGAGCTAAAACTATAACACTCAGAAGAAGAGAGGTATAATAAAGTATGTCTTCATGACCTTGGATTAAGTAATGATTTCTTAGATATGAAAACAAAAGTACAAATGACAAAAGAATAAACTGGACTTCATCATAATTAAAAATATTTGTGCTTTAAAGGATACCATGAAAAATGTGCAAACACAGCTCACATAGGAGAATATTTGCAAATCTCATGTCTGATAAATTCAGAATATATAAAGAACTCTTACAACTCAACAATAAAAAGATAACTTATCTTTTTAAATGGCAAAGGATTTAAATAGACATTTCTCCAAGAAATGTACCAATAAGCACAAGAAAAGATGTCCAACATTAGCCATTAGGGAAATGCAAATCAAAACCACAATGAGATACCACTTCACACCCACTAAGATAGCTATAATTTTTTAAATGGACAACAAACATTAGCCAGAGTATGTAGAAACTGGAACCTCTGCACACTGCTCGTGGGAATGTAAAATAGTGCAGCTACCGTGGAAAAATCTGGCAGTTCCTTAAAAAATTAAACATAAGAGTTACCAAATGACTCAGCAATTCCACTCCTAGGTATATACCTAAGACAAATAAAACATGTCCATACAAAAACATGTTCATAAATACCCATAGCAGCATTATTCAAAAAAAAAAAAAAAGCAGAAATAATACAAACAGTCAATTAACTGATAGAAAACAGGAAACAAACCAAATGTCAATTAATTGACGGATAAACAAATTGTGGTATGTATAACCATAAAATGGACTATTACTCAGCCTAAAAATGAATGAAGTACTGATACAAGCTACAATATGGACGAACCTCAAAAACATTATGCTGAGTGAAAGAAGCCAGTCCCAAAGGCCACATATTGTATGATTCCATTTATATGAAATGCCCCAAATAGACAAATCTAAAAAGATAGAAAACAAATTAGGGATTTCCAAGGGTGGAGGTGGGGACGTGGGGGACCGGATAACACGATACACTGGGAACAGACTGACTGCTAACGGGTAAGGGGTTTCTTTTGGGGGTGACTTTGTGAATATATTCTTTTAGTGACAATGGTTGTGAATGTATTTTGAAAACCACTGAATTTTATACTTTTAAAAACAGGTTAAGTTTTATGATATGTGAGTTATATTTCAATTAAAAAAAGAAAAAAATTGGGTCTTCCCTGGCGGTCCAGTGGTTGGGACTCTGCACTTCCACTGCAGGGGGCATGGGTTCGACCCCTGGTCAGGGAACTAAGATCCAGCACGCCACGCGGCATGGCCAAAAAAATAAAATAAAATACTGGGGCTTCCCTGGTGGCGCAGTGGTTGAGAATCTGCCTGCCAATGCAGGGGACACGGGTTCGAGCCCTGGTCTGGGAAGATCCCACATGCCGCGGAGCAACTGGGCCTGTGAGCCACAACTACTGAGCCTGCGCGTCTGGAGCCTATGCTCCGCAACGGGAGAGGCCGCAATGGTGAGAGGCCCGCGCACCGCGATGAAGAGTGGCCCCTGCTCACCGCAACTAGAGAAAGCCCTCGCACAGAAACAAAGACCCAACACAGCCAAAAATAATTAAATAAATAAATTAAAAAAAAAAAAATAATACTGAACATGCCATGTAAAACTGATGTAAGAGGCTCAAAATTTTACTTGGCTAACTCTCAAATTCTGAAGAAGATTGGCAAAGAATACATGCTAATTAGAAATCATACTTCCTCTCTCCTTCCTGTGGTGTGTAAATACAAAGAGAGACTTCATATAAAGGAAATTTGTTTTTTTCCATTGGTAGCCAACACAGGACCAGGAATCAAAATTTTTTTAAAGTGAGTATTTGATAGAGGTAGTTTAAAATAAGAGGTCTATTATAAGAATTATAAGATATAATTCAAAAACAATTCCAAAGATCTATGACATGAAGTAATTTGTAATTTTACCCCATAGTATGGGTAAAAAAAAGGTTACACAGATATTAAATGGCAAAGCTAGAATTCAAACCAAGTTTATCTGAATCCAAAAAGCTGTGCTTATTCCATTGACATTTACTGAGGCCCTACATGCCAGGCACTGGGGTATGTCCAGGAGAAATAGTATGTTAATTTATAATATGTCAGGGATATGAAGATGAAATTTAGCAGGGAAAGGGGCACTGCAAGTGCCACAGTGGGAGGACTGTTTTGTACTGGGTGATCAAGGAAGGCTTCTCTGAGAAAACATTTGAACAAAGATCTGAGATTTAAAAAAAAGGAAGTGAGCCATCAGATACGTGGAGAAGAGCACTCCAAGCAGAGGAAATAACAGGGGCAAAGATAGCAAGGAGGCCCATAAGGCTGTAGAGAAGTGAGGAGGGTGGGGCGATGGTCATTAACAGGGATTTGGGATTATGTTCTGAGTAAAATACGGAAGCCACAGTAAGGATGTGAGTGAAGTGACATTTGACTTTTGTTTTGAAAGAATCTGATGAGTTGAGAAAAGACTGTAAGGGAACAAGGGCAGAAGCAGAGAAACCAGTTAGGAAGCTGTTGATATAATACAGATGACAGATGATGATGATGATTTACATCAGGTAATGATGCAGAAGAGCGGACAGTTGGATTCTGGATTTATTCTGAAGGTAGAGCTGGATAGAATCTGCTGGTTTGACTACGGAGTGGGATGAAACCACGGTTTCTGACTGAACAACTGGAAGAATGAAGTTGCCATGTACCACATGGGGAATACTATAGAAAGAACAAGTTTGGGAAGGGAAATCAAGAAAGGAGTTTTACAAATGTTTACCTCTCTGTTAATCTACTTTTGTCTTAACCACTTCACTACACTGATTTTTGTGCAACACAACTGTTATGTAGTGAAACAGAACCTGAATCCAGGTCTTTTGATTCCAGATCCTGGGCATGTTTTTCTAATGAATTTTTTTACAAAAGCAACTGAATGAAACTACAGTTTTTCTCAGAATAAAGTAACTCAAAGGCATGCACCATTTGTTGGTACTCCAAAAACTTCATTCCCAAATAAAGGCTATCAAATGAAGACATTCTTAAAACACCTGACAAACAAGAACAAGTATTATGTAGGTAAAATAATGAAGCAGACAATGATATAAAGATGCAATAAAATTCATTTAACAAATGCTCAATTTAGATAAATACTATGCAGAAGTATATTTTCAGAAAAATGCCAGATCACCCCTTTAAAAATTCTCCTTAATAATAAAGATTATCTTTGAACAGTAAAGATTTGCCATTATAATTTTACTCAGTGCACAAGTATATGCATAAAGAACCTCTGTAAAAATTTTGATAAAGTGACTTTATATTTTAAAGTATAAGGAATATTTTCCTCTCATTTTCTTAACTATAGACGCTATAAAATATTTTAGTAAATGCTAAATTCTTGAATGAAGATTTAAATAATTATCCAAATGATTTCTCAACAATACCAAACTTGTTAATATGTTCATTACCTCCAACTTAACAGCATCAGTAGATTTTAGAGCTTGGTTTCCAATTCAGCTTCACTACTCAGTTGCAATGAAATTTTGGGTAAGTCACTTCCCAAATAAGTGATTACTTATCAAAAGTCACTCTCTCTAATAGAATGAAATGGGATTATCTGACTTCCCATTTTACAAGGCTGGAATAAGAATCCAGAGAGGGAGAAAATGAAAATACTTTGAAAAACATAAAGTTATGGCAAACACATAAATCAAGAAAATAAGCAAACTTTGGGGTGAATACACATGTAATATAAATATGAATTTTAAGTTATTCCTTTATAGGTATTCAACCTTACTATAAGAAAATTGCTTACTAGATTTCTCTAGGAGGTGGGTCAAAAAGGATCTTGCCGTGATTTATGTCTTAGAGTGTTCTGCCTATGTTTTCCTCTAAGAGTTTGATAGTGTCTGGCCTTACATTTAGGTCTTTAATCCATTTTGAGTTTATTTTTGTATACAGTGTTAGGGAGTGTTCTAATTTCATTCTTGTACATGTAGCTGTCCAGTTTTCCCAGCACCACTTATTGAAGAGGCTGTCTTTTCTCCACTGTATATTCTTGCCTCCTTTATCAAAGATAAGGTGACCGAATGTGCATGGGTTTATCTCTGGGCTTTCTATCCTGTTCCACTGATCTATATTTCTATTTCTGTGCCAGTACCACACTGTCTTGATTACTGTAGCTTTGTAGTATAGTCTGAAGTCAGGGAGCCTGATTCCTCCAGCTCCGTTTTTCTTTCTCAAGATTGCTTTGGCTATACAGGATCGTTTGTGTTTCCAAACAAATTGTGGAATTTTTTGGATTTCTCTAAAATAGAACTAAATTAATGCAGAATTTGCTATGTCAAGTGACTGACAAGCATTTACTGTAGTCACTATGTGCACATTTAAGGAACAGTGAGAAAGGATTTTTTTTTTCCTATTCTAATGGAATCTATGGCCCAGAGGAGTGGAAGAGACCTAAAAAGTTAAATGAAAGACCCAAAACAACACTTTAGGACAAAAATAAAAGGCATCTTGTAAAGTAGTAATTGATTAATAGCAAAAAGAAAAATACCACAATGACTGCTTTGAGAATTAAGATGATGACCCCAACTTTATGCTTTTGTTCACAACGTAGTCTACTATCTACTTATGCTTCTCATTCACACAGAACACCGTCAATTCTACTCTATGCTGTTCCCCTTTTCCTTCAGCACTTGCTCCAACAGCTCCCTGTCAGCCCCATTCCTAGCCAGGGTACCTAGCCAACCTTCTCATATACTCTAATTCTAGCTATACATCCCAAGTATCCAGTGCTCAGTAAGCCTCAGGATCCATGATGACAGTCAGTCTTCTAACTTTTGATTATGCTGTAACCCTTCATAATGATGTCAACAAACAGTCATATGAAATCTAATTGTCAAGGTAACATGACTACAATAATAATTTCAGCAAGAGCCCATACTCTACCTCTCTCAATCACTACAGCCAATTATTTGAGTAAACAGCAATGCAGAGTTGTGAATAATCCAAAATAATTTATTATTTCTAACTCATCTAAGAAAAAGCACACATTCATAATCCATCTCCTGTTACTAAGTCTCAATCTCCTTCCATCTAGTCAAGTCAACAGTCAATAGTCTAAGACCCAATTAAGTAAGAGAGAGGAAGAAAACGCAGAAAATCTGCAAAAGTAATTCAACTGACCATTTCTTTCAATTATATCACTATTTCTGTAATTGACAAATATCAACTACTATACACTGACTTTCTCAGATCTTAAGACATAAGGTAAAAGTAGTTCATTACCTAAAATCACTAAATCTAGATGGTTAAATTAGAAAAGTATACCAGGTATACTTAAAAACTTCCAACATAAAGGCTGAATGAAACAGCTAAATTCTAAAATCAGAAAACATATCTGGGAGGCAATATTAATTATTTTATAATATGAAATGAGCCAATAGGGGAAAAAAAAAGATTAGGTACAAAATGAAAAAAGAAACATAACACAAAAAATACTATTTTATGGTTTAGCTGAAAACAGAATACCCTAATATTGCTACACTTTTAAGAAATGCTTTGAATCACATAAAAATTCACTTTAATAATGCTTTTGTAGTTTGGGGATAGAAAGTCTGTACCAAATTATCTAAGTCCCGAAAATGCTAAATCTAAAAATTTGTTATGGACAACTTTCCACATAATATTTTAAGAATTCTAGAATCATAAAAATTAAACGTATATCTATTTCTTTACTCTAACTCCTGCCAATTTTAAGTATCACCATGAACCCACCATTCTCAAAGAATGGTTTCTTAAAACATAATGTAATCATATCTTACTTGGTGATTTGTGACTTTGTTTTAGGAAGAAACAGTAGGAAGAAAAAAGAAAAAGAAAAAAATGGGAAAGAACATCTCAAAGGGCTCATATAAATCTGAAAACCACAATCTTGAACTGTATATTGAAGAACAACTCTAGCAAAACTACAGAGCAGAGCTTCCCCAGCATTACAGGTGTACTAGAATACTGATCCTCATCCCCAGTGTTTCACTCTGAGCTGCTTGGCCAGGTGCTTGTAGCCTCCAACAATCTCACCCACCCTGGTGTGCAATTCAGAAAGTATTTTCTGTGTGTGCCACAGCCTAAAAAAAGGTTGAGAGGCACTGATAGAGTATACTGCAGTAGTTACAACATCAACTTTAAAATACATACTCTCCGAAAAGAATCTGAAAAAGAACAGATATACATATAAATGTATAACTGAATCACTGTGCTGTACACCTGAAATTAACACACTGTAAATCAACTATACTTCAATTAAAAAAAAAAAAAAAAAAAAAAACGACAAAACAACAACATACTCTCCAAAGAAGAAATTCAAAGTCTACCCTTACTTGATATCCTGATGATCCTAAAGGCTAATTTATTTTATTTATTTATTTATTTTTATCAATGTAAGTAATCAAATCTTGTTACATTTGTATAATATGCATGTTTTTAAAATACAGTTCCTCTTACAGCTTAAGTAACCTCTTCATCAGCAATAATATCCTGGTGTGGGTTAAGATAAAGAAATCTACTGAAAACTTTTTTAGGTAAGGACATGGTTAGAGCAGCACTCATGTATAGCTTATTTTTTCCTAAGCACTCAAACTAAAATCCAAAAAATATTTCCTAACCTCCTTCCACAATTTTTCTCCATAGCATTATCACCTTCTAATATAATAGTGATTAACTTAAATATTTTGTTCTTATCCATTGCCCCTAACCAGACTATTACATTCACAAGGGCAGAAACCTTGCCTGCTTTTGTTCACTGCTGTATCCCCAGCACCTAGATGAATACCAGACACATAGTGGGCCCTCAAAAAAATAACTGATGAGTGAATGAACAAATTTCATAATTTAGCTGTAGTTTTATGCATAATTTATTTGTTTTGAGGAGTTAAATTTTGCCATTAAGATGGTCAGGAAAAAATTTTGTTCAAAGACACAGAATAACCACACAGAAAGTGTTGTGTTTCAAAAAGCTCAGTTTATCTATATTAAAATATTTTTCAAGATACTACCAGAAAAGGATGTGAAGAAAAGGGAACCCTTTTACACTGTTGGTGGGAATGTACATTGGTGCAGCCACTATGAAAAATAGTATTGAGGGTTCTCAAAAAACAGAAATTAGAACTACTATTTGATACAGCAATTCCACTCCTGGGTATATATCAGAAGAAAATGAAAACACTAATGTAAAACATACATGCACTCCAATGTTCATAGCAGCACTATTTACAATTGTTAAGATATGGAAGCGATCTAAGTATCCATCAACAGATGAACATATAAATAAGATGTTGGCGTGCGCACACGCACACACACACACAAACAATGAAATATTACTCAGCCGTAAAAAAAAGAATGAAACTTTGCCATTTACAACAACATAGATAGACTTGGAGAGTATTATGCTCAGTGAAATAAAATCAGTCAGAGAAAGAAATATTATACAGTATCACTTACATGTGGAATCTAAAAAATAAAACTAGTGAATATAACAAAAAAGAAACAGACTCACAGATATAAAGAACTAGTGGTTAACACTGGAGAGGAAAAGGGAGAGGAGCAAGATAGGGAGACAGGGTTAACACGTATTAACTACTATGTATAAAATAAATAAGCTACAAGGATATATTGTACAGCACAGGGAATATAGCCAATATTTCCTAATAACTATAAATGGAGTATAATCTTTAAAAATTGTGAATCACTATATTGTACGTCTGAAACATAAACTATTGTAAATCAACTATGCTTCGATAAAAAAATTTTTTTAATAAAAAAGATACTACCAGAAAATCTGTATCAGGTATTTTTAAAATACAAATAAAAGGAAGAATTTAGTTTTAATTAAAATAGGAAACATCAGTTTTCCATTCCCCTAATCAGAAGACAGAAAGGAATAAAGGGTGAAAAGACAGTCAGCGGTAGTACTCGGGATGCAGAAAAACGCAGTATTGCACTGCCAAGTATTGTTTCCATTGCTTAAGTCGCCATGTAAAATTCAAGACTGTCAACATTGTTTTGTACCGACTCAAATTTTTTTCTCCTAAAAACTGAAATCTGTCTTCTCCAGACACTAAAAGTCTAAATCTAATCAGCAAATTAGTTATCCCTATAATTCTCCTGCCAAATATAATCACAAGTATAGTGGATTTTAATCTTTTAATACAAATAATCTTAAATTGGTCATATAGCCGATCTACTGTTCAACTAGTGTTCTACAGTTCCTTTTTTTGGCCTCAAATGATGAAACTTCTCTAACGTCTCTGGGGAGATTAGGGTAAAGTATAACGTTTCCTGAAATTGTTCTTGTTTTTTTCTCTGTACTACTTCATGACATCTCTTCAACTAGGAATGTTATATACAATTTTCTTTTTCTATTCTGCAGGAAAGTCCAGAGGGAGAAGCAAAGGTAAAAAGAGTCTTGAATGGAGAGGCTGAAAGGGGACAGACAACACAAAAGCACAGAAGTAAATGTGAAGCAAATACGTGCACAGAAGAGGAAGAAGATGCAGAAAAGAGATGAAAGAAAAGCACTTTTCTCTCCTAAAAAGAGGAAAAAATGGAAGGGGGACAGGGAAACGTGCTTATTCTTCTAGAAACAAAAGCATAAAATCCTTCCAAGAAAAACGTGGTCTCCTTCTTTAAGATGTTGTTAAAACTCTAAAAAGCGCTCCAGATGACACTCCAAACGGGAGTTCTGCCTTCTCTTCCTATGTTTTGACAGAGCTAGTCTTCATCGGTAAATTAAATGCAAGCTATAGATAATACAGAGTTAATCTCTACAAAACTGCAACTGTGGATGCCATCTTTGCCTGAAAAAAAATCAAACTCTTTGTGGATTTGGTAAAAAGGAGCCTATTAAGTTGGAAAACCAGAAAACCACGCATTGCCAAGTCAGGTAAATACAACACGGGTTAACAAAACACCTCCTACCAAACTAAGGTTCCACTAAAGATCTGGGGAAGAGGGGTAAAAGGCTGTAGCCTAACCGCGACCGCAAGGGTGGGGCACCGTAGGAAATAAAAAGATTTGAGGATAATAAGTTGCTGCAGACCATAAGAGAATCATGCATTAACATCCAGAAAGCAGTCAAGGGGCTTGTAGTGATGTCTACAGATCTTGAGGAATAAAAGATTTGAGATCTATCCCGGGAGGTATGGGGAGCTGGTGACTTGTCTCTCGAGGAGATTGCATATTAGGCGGCAAATGATTTTGATGGGCTAAGGGCAGCTTCGGGGAGAGTGAGAAAACGGGCTGCTGGACGTATGTTCGTTGAGAGTGCGGAGGCTGAGAGAAGAAGGTACCCCTGGGGCAAAGGACTAAGAGTCAAAAGGGGAGCCGAGGGGCCGAGCAGCCAGGGAGGCCGGGCGTGGGAGGCCTGAACAGAGGCCGCGAAACGCTCTGCAGCCAGCCGCCTTCTCCGGGAACGCCTTTTCAGCTCCCTACACTCAGCTCCTCTCAGGGCCGCCCCGGCCCCGGCGACAACGGCGAGAGCAGCTGTTTCCGCTCAGCCGGGGACCGCGGAGGAAAAGACATCCCTGGGGCGGGGGTCAGGCCAGCGGGAGCCGTCCGTGTGAGCTGGAGATGATTCCGAGACCACTGCCGCTGAGCGAACCTCAAACTTCGCCCTTTCCTCCCCTTAGCCTTCTTTATCCCCCAACTTCCCGGCCGGCTGGTGTCCGCTTCGACCGACCGAGAAACCCCCTTCTTCTCGCCGCCTCTCACCCCTCCAAACGCCCGGACGCTGGGGAAGGACCGGCCACCGGGACCGCTCCGGAGCCGGCCCAGGTGCCCCAGAGTCCCAGACACCCCCCCGGACGGAACGCTCGTATCCTCCCTGCGGCTCCGGAGCCCGCCCAGATGCTGCAAACTCCTCTTACCTGCATTGACGCCATGATAGAACCATCCCCCCCAACACCGGCGAGGCCAGAGACGCAGGGGGCGGAGCTGCCGTGCTTGCGTCACGCCGCGGGGGCCCAGCATCCCGGGCGCGGGAGGCGGGGCCTCCAATGGGAAGGGGAGTGCGCGAGGGGATTGGCTGGCGCACTAGGCGCCCGGCGCGGGAGGCGCGGACCCGGCAGCGGTGAATGGCGGTGTCCGTACGTTCGGTCACATGCAGCTCCCCAGTCTCCACTAAGATCCCCACCTGCTATCCCGATCGCTTAGGAAACGCTGCTCGGGTTTTAACCCGAGCCACGATTGTTCTTTTTTTCTGTTTATACCCCGAGATCCTGATGATGTCCAGATCCGTGGGTTTGGGGTTTTTTTTTCTGTTTTGTTTTTCCAACCACAGGTGTATGGTTTACAGATTTTTTCCTTTCGGATGCTTTTTCCACACTACCATGCCCACTTTCACAGCTTTGGGGCAAGATAAAACTTCCCGCAGGGCTGCTTTCTGGTCTTTACGGACCTGGAAGTCTTCTCATATTCCTAATTCGGGGAAGAGAGACACAGATTTCCTTGCACAACGGGATGAGAATTGAGGGCAGAACAGCACTTTGATATTTTAAAGGCAAGGGTAGATTTGTAGAACTGAAACTTGCCTGAAGGGGAAGAGAACATTTGGAAGTTTTTCTTTTGTTTGTGTGCAATTTCTGCCCCATTACCCTAGCCCCTCAGTTTGAAACTTCACGTGTATCAGTAATAGTTATATTGTTACGGCACTCACATTTGGTTAGAGATTTAACCCTAGACATGAAATTGTTTTTAATAAAGTATCAGTGTCACGTTATAATATACACTTATACCTTCTGTCACATCCAGATTTCTCTTCAGCCTGTTTTGTAGTGGGCAGTTTTGTGGTCGTTCCACCTAGGCATGTATATGAGTAGGGAGAGCTGAGTACACAGAACTTATTCTGGGAGTGCACCAGTTCTGCCAACATTTATCAGAAGCCACATATTTAAAAGCTGTTCTAGAACTGAAGATGTTACTGGTTTATAAAAGGAAACTGGAAGCCAAATGTTTGCACTTCCTGTTCTGTTGTGTGTTTTTTTTTAATGCAGGTGGCTGATACATTGAGTAGAAGGCTTTTACTTTACCAGAATGAAAGCTTAAAAATCTGTCATTTTATTAACTTGGAGTTCTTTTAAGAAATTTGTATAAGATTTAAATATAAGAGCAATGTAAGATATCATCCTTCCCACTCTTTAGATCATTATGTTCTCTGTGAAATTCTCTAAGGTAAAATGTGTTCAGAAAAGGAAAAAAGATCCTTAAAATACCCTACTTATTCTATGGTATAATATTAAACACCCTATTCTTCATCGCTAGAGAGGAATTTATATTGGTATACTTTTTTCCCTCTTAGACTTCCACCCGATTGCCAGAAATGGGCTGGTTTTCCCTTTGTTGTGCAAAATGACTGTGTCCTTGAGGAATGTTTGGAGCTTTTGGCAACCGAGGATGATCCAGAAACATATCAGGTGTCAGCCCGGTTGTGTTGCCTACATTTCAACTGAGTAAAAACTCATATCATGAAAGAGGAAAGCTTTTCCAGATACATTTTCTTCTGGAGATCTTTATCCCTATGATCTCAGAAAATTGATCGCTTTACCATCTAAGGTTCACTTTGTTTAAAAGCCAATTCTTCCTAAGGTATGTGTCTTTAGATGACCCCACAAACAGAGCATTATGACTTCATCAGAATCAACAACCTGCCATGACAAATACCAATAAGGAGGAAAAGGGTTACAGGAATCCTAACACTCCTCACAGTAAAATCAACATCTGGTCCCTTGGATTTTATATGTGTTAAAGAGGATCTTCGGGCTTCCCTGGTGGCGCAGTGGTTGAGATCTGCCTGCCAATGCAGGGAACACGGGTTCGAGCCCTGGTCTGGGAAGATCCCACATGCCGCGGAGCAACTAGGCCCGTGAGCCACAACTACTGAGCCTGCGCGTCTGGGGCCTGTGCTCCGCAACAAGAGAGGCCGCGATAATGAGAGGCCCGCGCACTGCGATGAAGAGTGGCCCCCACTTGGCACAACTAGAGAAAGCCCTCGCACAGAAACGAAGACCCAACACAGCCATAAATAAATAAATAAACCCAAAGTTTAAAAAAAAAAAAAAAAAAGAGGATCTTCATAGGAGGGAAAAGTCAGTACCAGTCATATCTTTCCAGGAAATAGTAAATAGTACATAATTACCTCACTATCTTCTTCATTCTTTCATTGATATATAGAAGATCCTGATGTACTCAGGAGCTAAAACAGTGACTTTCAGATGGGGTGGGAGCATATAATTAACTCCAGGAAGCATGAAATATTTATATCTAAAACAATTGATTATACAGTGTTTGAGGACTAGGCTCACATCTCATTTCTTCAGTTTTTGTTTTGTTTTGCTTGTTTTTTACACATCTCATTTCTTTACAGAGTGGAGCTTCCTATCAGATAGGCAAAAGACAAAATGCCTGACAATTCCAAAAGTAGGAGAGGAAGTGGCGCTCTCATAAACTCTATACGAGGGCTTCCCTGGTGGCACAGTGGTTAAGAATCCACCTGCCAGTGCAGGGGACACAGGCTCGAGCGCTGGCCCAGGAAGATCCCACATGCAGCAGAGCAACTAAGCCCATGCGCCACAACTATGGAGCCTGCACCCTAGAGCCCACGAGCCACAACTACTGAGCCCGCACGCGTAACTACTGAAGCCCGCGAGCCTAGAGCCTATGCTCTGCAACAAGAGAAGCCACGGCCATGAGAACCCCACGCAACGCAACGAAGAGTAGCCCCCACTCGCCGCAAGTAGAGAAGGCCCGTGAGCAGCAACAAAGACCCAACACAGCCAAAAAATAAGAAATAAAAGTTCTCTCTTAAAAAAAAAAAAAAGATATTTTGGAGACAACTGGAGAAATTTAAGCAGAAAATAGGTATCAGATAATATTAAGGAATAATAACTGTCTTTGTTAGATTTGATAATGATGTTCATTTTTAAATTTCCATAGCCATTAGAAATGACCCTCAGGTTCAAGGAAGAGATTCTCCTTCACCTCACAAACTACCCCCACCTCCATCTCCCTGGAAGAAAAAAACCAGGACATACACAAGCTGTGTATGTGCCTGAGGTCTTCCCTGCCAAGGAAAAGGCAGAGCCTGTGACACAGGGGACTAAAAGCAGCTGGACTTTCTGGCAGAAAAGGAGAAGAAATATGGGAAACCAAATAGTCTAATTTCTTAAAGGACCCACAAAGGGATCAATGGGCAAATCCTGCAATATTGATAATGTCATGTGATTTATGAATGCTTGAATTCTAGTGATTCAGTAGACCGGTGAGTTAGGAGCAGTCCTATGAGAATATGCTTGTTGGAGCATGAAGAGGCAGAGCTGACGCGTCCTTACTTGAGTCTGTGTCTCCCCAGAGTGGTTTATTCTTAGTCTCCCACTGGCTGATCTCATCAGAGAAATAGAGGCAGTTTAGCAACCAGCAGCTTGGTTATTGGATTGGAAAAGGCAACAGGCCAGGAATCCAAGGCTTGTATTCTTATCCCAGCTCTGTCATTAGCAAGCTCGGTCAAGGCTCTTAACGTCTCTGGGTTTATTTCCTTATCAATAAAATGAGTAAATCAGACTGTAAAATCTTCAAGTTTTCTTTCCAGATTTCAAATTCCACGCACCTATCAGAGGGAATCAAAATTTGAAATGATTTGTTTAAAATACTATGTTTAAAAGTCTAAGATAAAATGCAATGGAAATGATGTACTATTTTGAGTTTTAAAAAAATCACTTTTATAAGTAAAATAAGGAACTTGGCTTCATTGTAATTTTTGTAGAAATACTGGGGTGCTTTAGTTAACAATTTAAAAATGCTAACGTAATCCAGCTGAGCTGTAAATGGGATTTCAAAAAGTATCAGGGGAATTCCCTGGCGGTTCAGTGGTTAGGACTCCCTGCTTTCACTGCTTTGGGCCCAGGTTCAATCCCTGGTCGAGGAACTAAGATCCCACACACCGCAGGGGCGCAGACAAAAAAAAAAAAAAGTATCGAAAACTCCAAATTCATGATTTAGAGTGATACTTTAAAAAAAGCATATCTACAAAAAAAAGTATTATTTTTCTAATTTTGAATCTAAACTAGTCATTTCATGTGGATTTCCTAAGAAGAGACAACGAAAATTAACAAAATAACAGATGGTTTGTATATGTGACCTATTCTGCGTGACTTACTTTACATGTCAAAAACAATTGATTTATATACATATCTGGTTTGTAAATCAGATTGCAAGTCAGGAGAACTTTGTCTTCACTTTCTCCCCTTTCCCTGTGCCTCCCTATCAAGAATTCTCTTACCCAGGTCTGCAGACCTTGAGCACATTCCTTGCTTGCTTCTCCCCTAGACCTCTTAGAAAGTTATCCTTTTGGGGGGAAGGAGGAACTGTTTAAAAACCGAATGAAAACCATGGACCCACTCCACAGAAAAATGCTCATACTCATAAAATTTTGTATTTTAGGGGGTTACCTGACCCTCAGAAGTCCACCCATTGGCGGAAGTTTGTAAACCTCAAGGTAAGAACACCTCTGCTGAAGAGCCAATGATGGATACCCTTTGCCCCTTTTAAAACCTGTCTATCTTTTACGTAGACACAATTTCATAGCACTTGTTTTCTTTTTTTCTCTTGTTTATTTTCCTGTCCTTCTGAAAAGCAGTGTGCTGTGTGAGAAGCTCTGGATTGGGAACCAGAAGAGTTGATCACTTACCTTGATTCTTCCCGGGGGTGATACTAAACTTACTTAACAACAGATGTGGCACAGGTACCAACTGTGCAGAACAGAAGCTGCTCAGTGCTGGAGAAAGGGCCTGGATGCTCCCTGCCCCAAGGGCCAGGTATCTGTAGTCAGATCATGGGTAGCTGTGGGGGGGATTCCGAGGCCACAGAAGGAGATTCTTTTGGGGGTCTGAGGGCAGTGGCTATTTACTAACCACTATAAAAGTATTTCAGTGTTTTCTTTCGGGAGTGATAGAAATGTTCTAAAAATTATGGTGATGATTGACCAACTGTTTAAATTTACCGAAAATTATTGAGTAATTATTATGGGTGACGTTTATGGTATGTGAATTATACCCTAATAAAGCTGTTTTAAAACAAGAGCATTTCAATATTTTAACAAAACAGCCATAACAGTAAGTCCCGGCTGGTCTTCAGACTGGCGTTCCCATTAATGATATAAGATCAGAGGCTGGTCAGGTGTCTCCCTGGGTCTAGATTTTTAATCTGTAAAATGGAGAGTCAATGGTTTCTTCAAAGCTTTCCAGATAAATTCTTTCCCTTGTCAAAAAATCCCATAATTGTGTTATCATAATTTATATTGTCCTTCTTTACCTACTTATAAAGCCGTCATTGCCCAAACACATATTTACCCTTCCTCTGCTGTTTAGGAGGGATAGCAACCCTAGTGATTTTGTCCCTGTCAGACAGTTCTTTCTTATCCTATGACTTTACCTCCTGCCTACCTTTCCCGTCGTGTGTGTGTGTGTGTGTGTGTGTGTGTGTGTGTGTGTGCGTGTGTGCCCCTTTTTCACCTATCTCCACTTAACACGTATTAGAAAAGGCACTAGGGCTTCCCTGGTGGCACAGTGATTAAGAACCTGCCTGCCAACGCAGGGGACACAGGTTTGAGCCCTGGTCCGGGAAGATCCCACATGCCGCAGAGCAACTAAGCCCATGGGCCACAACTACTGAAGCCCGCACGCTTAGAGCCCGTGCTTTGCAGCAAGAGAAGCCACCGCAATGAGAAGCCCTCACTCGGCAACCAAGAGTAGCCCCTGCTCGCCACAACTAGAGAAAGCCCGCGCGCAACAGAAGACCCAATGCAGCCAAAAATAAAAATAAATAAAATAAATAAATTTATTAAAAAGAAAAGGCACTAGACTTGGAATCAGAAGGGCTAGACTTTGAATCCTAACTCTGCTACTTAGTTCTGTGACCTGGAGTTGGTCATTTAAGTTTGTCTGAACCGGGCTTCCGTGGTGGTGCAGTGGTTGGGAATCCACCTGCCAATGCAGGGGATGAGGGTTCGAGCCCTGGTCCGGGAAGATCCCACATGCCGTGGAGCAGCTGAGCCCGTGCGCCACAGCTGCTGAGCCTGCGCTCTAGAGCCCACGAGCCACAACTGCTGAGCCCATGAGCCTAGAGCCTGTGCTCCATAACGGGAGAAGCCACTGCAATGAGAGGCCCACTCACCGCAGGGAGGAGTGGCCCCCGCTCGCTGCAACTGGAGAAAGCCCGCGCGCAGCAGCAAGGACCCAACGCAGCCAAAAATAAAATAAATAAATTAAAAACAAAATAAATTTCTCTGAACCTTAGTTTCATCATCTGTAAAATGGGGATGAAAATGGCAACATGTGGTTGGTGGTGGAGTCCAGATGCGATCATGGAGGTGAAGGAGCTTGGTGAACGGCACAGCACCACATGGATGAGAGGTGATGCCTATTTATTCTTCTGAATTACTCTGTTCTCTCTGCAGTGGACAGATGAGATGCTGGCTAAGGAGTGGAGTGTATAGCAGTGATTGAGAAATACCCATGCCAAGATCCCCAGATTTCACACCACTTTGTGAACATAGAAGAGACTGGACACCCTGCTCTGAACTGAAATTGCCATACACAAATATTCAAGGTTGAAATCTTGTATCTCCCCGCCCCACCATTGCCCTTCTTCACATGGCATCCTCCCAGATCCGCCCTTATTAATGACGATCAAGAGAACAGCTACCTTGGATTGAATATTTATATGTGCCACACAGGCACTGTGAGAGGCACTTGTATTTCCTATATTATTTAATCTTTAAAGCAATTCCCATTTTATAGGCTAGGAAACAGGCTTAGAGAGGCTAGGTAGTTTGCCAGAGTCACCCAGCTTCTGAATAGAAGAGTCAGAATCTTACCTTGGAAACTCTAACTCCATGACTCTACAGATCGAGTTCATTAACTAGTATGCCATATTGTCCTTCCAAATCCATTCTCTTAATGACCCATGTAAGTGAGGTTTTAAAATAAAAGTAACTCTAATCAAATTGATTCATTTTAAACTATGAAACCTAATAGGCAAGGTAGACTTTACATTTTGCTAAGAATATCTGATGCCCCTAAATATATCTAATTGGTGAATTTTCAGACAGTTTGACAAAATACAAAATACGTGGCAATTTTGTCCCCAAAGCATATATTGAATGCCAGGCATTGGGGATACAAAGATGATAAAGATAGTCTCCTTATTCACATTGCTTGCAGTCAGGAAAACAGATGAAAGAGAGGATTTTGGTAGAATAGGGAAAAAGTTATTTGCTGGCTATGACGGGATTATAAATGAGGGGCACTTGACCTTGCCTAGGAGCTGAAGATGGCTTCCTGAAAGAGCCAAAGCCTGAGCAGAGGTGAAAAGGAGAAAAGAGGCATTCTGTGCAGAGGGAGCATGCATCACATAATGGATGTCTACAGAGGATGGAAAACATTTTGGTGTCACCCAAAAGAAACTGATGGAAGGAGGTGAGAGACAAGAGGCAGGCCAGATCTGGTCATGGAAGGCTTTGTTGGCTGGCAAGGTTGGACTTTATCTTACAAACCACTTGGCGGGACTTCCCTGGTGGCGCAGTGGATAGGACTCCACGCTCCCAATGCAGGGGGCCTGGGTTCAATCCCTGTTCAGGGAACTAGATCCCACATGCATGCAGCAACTAAGAGTTCACATGCCACAACTAAGGAGCCCATGTGCCTCAACTAAGGAGCCTGCCTGCCACAACTAAGACCCCACGCAACCAAATAAGTAAATATTAAAAAAAAGAAGAAGAAAGAAATCATTTGGCAAATTTGAGTTATTTTCAAATGGGAGGTGGTGAGGCCAGATTTATATTTTGAAATGACTCTTCTGAACAGATTTGATCTGGTCAGATCAGAAAAGAAAAATCAGAAAAGGAGGCTATTGTAAGGGCCTGACAGATGGAGGATGAGGGCTTGGACTAGGGAACGTAGAAAAAGGACTCTTGAGATATTTAGGAAGGGGAACAGACAGGGCTGAGATTTGTTGCATATAGGGGACAAGGAAGGAGTTGAATGCCAGGTTTCTGATTTGAAAGTAAAAGAGTTGGTACAGACAGAAGAAATGAAAATATAAGGGAAAGAAAAAATGATTCCATTTTGGACATATTTGAGGATTTAAAGTTTCCCATAGGTCATCTCTCATGCCTTTTAAAAATGAAACTTGTAAAATCTATCTCAAATGAATTCACTAGGAAATCCTGGGAACAGAGGCTCAGCTGATGTGGAGGGCCCTTTTTCTGTCAGTCTCTGTGGTGTTCAAGATGGCCTCTAGTCTCTAGACTCATATCCATCCTACCAGCTCAGTAACCCCAGTGGATTGTTCTAACAGCAAAGATCTGGGAGGGGGGGTCCAATTGGCTTAGCTCTAATCGGCTTCATCTCTCAACCAATCAGTGATCTGATTGATCAGGCCTGGGCTGTAGCATGGGTGGGAGTGGAGCCAGCCCCACTCAGATCACATGAAATGAGACTTCCCATAAGAAAGAAACTTCTTACGCTAGGGTGAGGGGAGAGAAGAGGTGCAAGAGAGACAAAAAGTACAGATGTCCACTACTACATCTCAACTGGAATATATTCAGCAGACATTCTACACCACGGGCTTAAGCTGGGAGAGGATATGGAGGAGTTTCATTTAAGTGAAGTTTTGGATTATGATGTAATACTAGACGGCCTGAAAATTTTAATGACTGATAAGAAACTGTTCTTTTTTTTAAAGAAACTGTTCTTGTGACAGAGGGACTGCAGATGTTCTGGCACCTTCCTGAGATTTCATCCAAGGCAAGGAAAACCCATGGAGCAGGTTTTAAAGGACAATGGGAGACAGCACCACATGGAGTCCAGCTCATTCAGTAAAATGATGACATTTGAAACCATGAAAATAAAGAGATCACTCCAAGAGAGAGTTTAAGGGAGAAAAAAACATAATGCTGAGGTCAGTGGCTAAAGGAACACCAACATTTAAGAGAAATGTGGCCTAGAAGTCAAAAGAGTCTTGAGGAGGGAGTAAGTAATCAATAATGTAAATTCCTTCAAGATTTGTAAAACAAACACACAAATAAAAACTGAATTGGCAATGTGGAGTACATCAGTGCTCTTCATCAGATTACTTTTTGTTGTAGTGAACTGTGGAGCGAACTGGTAAGTGAAGATAAAGAGGCATCAAAGGCTTGGACTTCCCTGGTGGTGCAGTACTTAAGAATCCGCCTGCCAATGCAGGGGACATGGGTTCGATCCCTGGTCCAGGAAGTTCCCACATGCCGCAGAGCAACTAAGCCTGCGAGTTGCAACTACTGAGCCCTCGTGCCACAATTACTGAAGCCCACGCGCCTAGAGCCCACACTCCGCAACAAGGAGAAGCCACTGCAGTGAGAAGCCCGTGCACCGCAACAAAGAGTAGCCCCCGCTCGCCGCAGCTAGGGAAAGCCAGCGTGCAGCAACGAAGACCCAACGCAGACAATAAATAAAAAAATAAATTTATATTAAAAAAAAAAAGAGAGACATCAAAGGCTTGGAGGAGATGAGAAAAAGGGAGATAAGACTGCACTAGTGACAAATGCAAGGTCAAGAGTAGGGAGAAGTTTTGTTTCTTGTTTGTTTTCAGAAAGTGATTTGAGCATTATCATAAGCTAAAAGGAGTCAATAGAGGAGGATATTTGAAAATGTTAGGCATTTAAAGAGGGAAGGCTGTGTGGGTCATATACCTTTGGTTTGATGTGGAGAAAGATTCCTATTAGCTTCTTAAATCATAATACGCACAATGAAGACCCAATGCAGCCAAAAAAAGAGAGAGAGAATCAATGACAGAAGATCACTGTTTTGCAGCCACCAATGTAGTAACTGATTCAGGCAAAGAGCATCAATGGACACAAATTCCATTAGGTGAAATGTTGTTGAGGAACAGGATAGTCACAAAGTATCAAAGTATCAACCCTCAGATTCCTTGTCAATTTTAAAGGGGAAAGCTTATCTTTATTAATAGAGGAATCTGGCAGACAGTGCATGAACCAAGTGATGAAACCAATGATGAGACAAACTAAAATTATGTGCCTCCTGGTGGGATTTGACGGTAATATAGCATTACTCATTTAGTATTCTTTGACTAAAATTTTAACCTGAATCTAATCATGAAGGAACAATCAGTCAAATCCAGACTGTGAGACATTCTAGAACACCGTTGGCCTGGGCTCTTCAAAAATGTCAGTGTGACCAAAAAAAAAAAAAAAAAGTGGAGGATGGCTCTGGAATTAAAGAAAAATAAAAAGACAAAACAATTAAAGGCAATAAATAATCTTCAATAAACGCTAGATTTAAAATTTATTAGAACAGGACTTCCCTGGTGGCGCAGTGGTTGAGAATCCGCCCGCCAATGCAGGGGACACGGGTTCAAGCCCTGGTCCGGGAAGATCCCACATGCCGTGGAGCAACTAAGCCCGTGAGCCACAACTACTGAAGCCTGCGCTCTAGAGCCCGCGAGCCACAACTACTGAGCCCACGAGCCACAACCACCAAAGCGTGCACACCTAGAGCCTGTGCTCCACAACAAGAAAAGCCACCACAATGAGAAGCCCACACACCGCAACAAAGAGTAGCCCCCGCTCGCCGCAACTAGAGAGAGCCCATGTGCAGCAATGGAGACCCAATGCAGCCAAAAATAAATAAATTTATAAAAAAAAAATTTATTAGAACAGTTTGGGAAATTTTACTGTTATCGAATCAAAGTTAAATTACCTTGTCCTCACTGTATTGTGTTATGTCGGGGAATAAACTAGTCCTTAGTAGAAACATGTTCAAGTATTTATGGGTGAAGTGTCAGGATTTCTGCAACTTTCAGAAAATTGCAAATTTCACACACACATGTATATGTATTCTATATAATGAGAGAGCTATAGACATATAGAGAAATATATAGATTTTTTTTTTTTTTTTTGGCTGTGCCGCATGGCATGCAGGATCTTAGTTCCACCACTAGGGATTGAACCCATGCCCCCTGCAGTGGAAGCGTGGAGTCTTAACCACTGGACTGCCAGGGAAGTCCCATATAGATAATTTTGATAGTTAACTTGATGTGTCAATTCAGCTAGGCTATAGTACCCAGTTATTTAATCAAACACTAATCAAGGTATTGCTGTGACAGTACAGTTGGCTCTCCATATCCGCAGATGTGAAACCTGCAGGTAGAGAGGGCCGACAGTATCCATATTGTGCTATGCTATTTTATTTTATTTTATTATTTTATTATTTTTGGCTGCGTTGGGTCTTTGTTGCTGTGAGCGGGCTTTCTCTAGTTGCGGTGATCGGGAGCTACTCTTCATTGAGGTGCACGGGCTTCTCATTGCGGTGGCTTCCCTTGTTGTGGAGCACAGGCTCTAGGAGCACGGGCTTCAGTAGTTGCAGCATGTGAGCTCAGTAGTTGTAGCTCTCGGGCTCTAGAGCACAGGCTCAGTAGTTGTGGTGCACGGGCTTAGTTGCTCTGCAGCATGTGGGATCTTCCCAGACCAGGGATCGAACCCGTGTCCCCTGCAGGGACAGGTGGATTCTTAACCACTGTGCCACCAGGGAAGTCCCTGTACTATGCTATTTTATATATGCAATTTGAGCATTGGAGGATTTTGGTATCCACAGGGGCTTCTGGGTCTTCTAGAGCCAATTTCCTGGGAAAAGGAGGGACAACTGTACTTTCTAGATGAGTACATCTAGAATCCAGTTGACTTTATTTTTTTTTTAATATTTGTTTATTTATTTATGTAGGCTGCACCGGGTCTTAGTTGCGGCGCTTGGGATCTTCATTTCAGCATGCAGGATCTTTTAGTTGCGGCATTCGGGATCTAGTTCCCCGACCAGGGATCGAACCCAGGCCCCCTGCATTGGGAGCAGTGTGGAGTCTTACCCACTGGACCACCAGGGAAGTCCCGCATGAGACAATTTCTTAAACTAAATCTTGTTATATATATCTCTATCTATCTATCTACCTATCTATAGAGAGAGGGAAGGAAAGAGAGAAAAAGAACTATATATCTATATAGAGCTACAGATTGATAGAAAGAAAGATATGGATATATCCTATTGGCTTCATTTCTCTGGAGAATCCTGACTGATAAAATAATAGATATAGATATAGACAAAGCAAATGTGGCAAATGTTAACAACTGCTAAATCTAGGTGAAGGGCATATGGGTGTCCATTGTACTATTAACTTTTCTCAACATTTGAAAGTTTTTATCATAAAAATTGATGGAAAGATTAAAAGTGTGTTTTAATGAAAATTTTGGAAAGGTAATACAGCTCAATCAGTGCAGAGACATAGCCTAATAAAAATACTGGAATTTAAACATAAAGAGTGGTGATCGTACAGCACAGGGAATACAGTCAATATTTTATAATAACTATAAATGCAGTATAATCTATAAAAATTTTGAATCACAGTGTTGCATGCCTGAAACTAAGATAATATTGTAAGCCAATTATACTTCAAAAAAAAGAAAAAAGAAAAAAGAAAGAAAACTGTAAATATTGCCTTAAAAAAATCAAGAACAAATCAGTTTGGCATCAGAATCCTCCACTTTAGTATTAGCAAACAGTGAATTAGTGTCTTAAAAATCCTTGGGGAAGGGAAAATGTGGTCCTAAATTTTAGAATCATTTAAGCAAAGACTCATGGAAGTGAGAGCTCAGTAGTTGTGGTGCATGGGCTTAGTTGCTCCATGGCATGTGGGATCTTCCCAGACCAGGAATTGAACCCATGTCCCCTGCATTGGCAGGCAGATTCTCAACCACTGTGCCATCAGAGAAGCCCTGGTTATCTGTTTTAAATATAGCAGTGTGTACATGTCAATCCCAAACTCCCAATCTATCCCTCCCGCTCCCCGACCCTTTCCCCCTGGTAACCATAAATTCATTCTCTAAGTCTGTGAGTCTGTTTTTTTTTTTTTTAATTTGCCCCGCCTCGCAGCTTGTGGGATCTTTGTTCCCTGACCAGGAATTGAACCTGGGCCCTCAGCAGTGAAAGTGCGGAGTCCTAACCACTGACTGCTGGGAATTCCCATTTCTGGTTTGTAAATAAGTTCATTTGTATCATTTTTTTTTTTAGATTCCGCACATAAGCAATATCATATGATATTTGTCTTTGTCTGACTTACTTCACTTAGTATGATAATCTCCAGGTCCATCCATGTTGCTGCAAATGGCATTAATTTTATTCTCTTTAATGGCTGAGTAGTATTCCATTGTATATATGTACTACATCTTCTTTACCCATTCATCTGTTGATGAATATTTAGGTTGCTTCCATGTTTTGGCTATCGTAAACAGTGCTGCAATGAACATTGGGGTGCATGTATCCTTTCAAACAATGTTTTTCTCTGGATATTTGCTCAGGAGTGGGATTACTGGATCATATGGTAGTGCTATTTTTACTTTCTTAAGGAACCTCCATATTGTTCTCCATAGTGGTTGTGCCAGTTTACATTCCCACCAACAGTGCAGGAGGGTTCCCTTTCTCCACACCGTCTCCAGCATTTATTGTTTGTAGACTTTTTGATGATGGCCATTCTGACTGGTGTGAGGTGATATCTCATTGTAGTTTGATTTGCATTTATCTAACAATTAGCGATGTTGAGCATCTTTTCACGTACCTCTTTGCCATCTGTATGTCTTCTTTGGAGAAATGTCTACTTAGGTCTTCCGTGCATTTTTTAAAATTAAGTTTTATTAGAGTGTAGTTGCTTCTACCTATTTTTTGATTGGGTTGTGTTTTTGATATTGAGCCACATGAACTATTTGTAAATTTTGGAGATTAATCCCTTGTCGGTTGCATCGTCTGCAAATATTTTCTCCCATTCTGTGGGTTGTCTTTTCGTTTTGTTTATTGGTTTCCTTTGCTGTGCAAAAGCTTTTCAGTTTAATTAGGTCTCATTCATTTATTTTTGTTTTTATTGCCATTACTCTAGGAGATGCATTGAAAAAGATATTGCTGCGATTTATGTCAAAGAGTGTTCTGCCTATGTTTTCCTCTAAGAGTTTTACAGTACCCGGTCTTACGTTTAGGTCTCTAATCCATTTTGAGTTTATTTTTGTGTATAGTGTTAAAGAATGTTCTAATTTCATTTTTTTACATGTAGCTGTCCAGTTTTCCCAGAACTATTTTTTTTTTTTTTTGCCCTCTCCGCTCAGCCTGCAGGATCTTAGTTCCCCAACCAGGGATCGAACCCTCACCCCCTGCAGTGGAAGTGTGGAGTCTTAACCAGTGGACCACCAGGGAAGTCCCCTCCCAGCACCATTTATTGAAGAGACTGTCTTTTCTCCATTATATAGTCTTGCCTCCTTTGTCATAGATTAATTGACCATCAGGTGCATGGGTGAGAATATCTAAATAAATGCAATACAACTACACCTCCACTAGAATGGCTAAAATAAAAATGTCAATACTGAGTGTTGGTTTGTAAGAATGTGGAGTAACTGGAATTCTCATACACTGCTGGTGAAAGCATAAATTGGTACGACCACCTTAGGAAACCGTTAGCCAAAAACGTGTAACACCAAGCATATGCATTCCCTATGAATCTGCAACTTGACTTCTGGCTTTTACACAAAATGTGTATCTATGAGCCCTAAAAGCCATGTACAAAAAAGTTCATAGCAGTATTTTTTGTAACAGCTCAAAACTGGAGACAACCTAAATGTCCATCAATGGTGGAATGGATAAATAAACCTATACTGTGCTGCATGTCAATTATATCTCAGTAAAACTGGGAAAAATAAGCACTAACCCTTCTTTTCTTGAAGAGGAGCAACTGTCTTGCCAATTACTGAATTAAAAAAGAAATCTGAGTTCTCTAAATAATATCAGTTTCTTGTCTAGTTCTCTTGTGATCCCCTCAAGGACTAATTATAAAGTTAAACCTCCAAAAGACCTAAATAAAATAGTGGTGGAGAAAGGAGATGGTGGGAAAAACAAAAAAGGAAAGTAGTTAACACATGTAAATATACACAGGGCATAGCAGGGAATAATATAAAGGAAAGGTTGTAATTGTCATTTCTACAACGGGTAGTAAGGTTGAAGCAGGTTTTTATGATTTTCCTCTTCCATTACTGTTTCCTTTGCCGTCAGCCAGTAAACCTCCTGGCTGGAGTTTTTTACCCAGTAGCGAGACTTGAACTTTTATTCCTGAGGGATCTAAGCTCCTGGTGATCTTGTCTTTATGGAGCTGGCAGTAATCTTCCATTAACTTTGATGCTGAATCCTGGGAGTCCCCAGGGATCCATTTGTATTCGTACTCTGAAACAACGGCAGGTGAGGTGAGAATTACCTCTCCCCAGAAGGTATCTCCAGGTATAAGGGAGTCCCTGCTTCTTACCAAAAGATGGTGGCAGATTGATTTAACTGTTGAGGAGGGTCATGAGGGGTTCAAAATGATCCCTGTTCAATTTTTTAGGTTACCACCCTTTTCTCAATCAATATCTTAAATTTTACATGGTAGGCATATAAACACCAGACGCTAACTGAACTGACATTTTAATTCGGCTTATTGGATCAATCTTCAAGTTTGGTTTTACAATGATCAGAAAGCTATCTGTGGTTAAAGAACAGAATACTAGAAATTTCCTAGGATTCTACTGTGCCTTGAAATTTGTGGGATTTGAGGTTGTCCTCTTTCTTTAAGCCATCCAGTACCATTAAAAGCAACCACTCCAGGGAATTCCCTGGCGGTCCAGTGTTTAGGATTCCATGCTTCCACTGCAGGGGGGCACGGGTTTGATCCCTGGTCAGGGAACTAAGATCCTGCA